>NC_042619.1:178832453-180098703 GCF_901001135.1 Rhinatrema bivittatum
TTTCAAATGAAGGAAATGTACAAGAGGTGACACCATGGAAGCTTACCCAAAGGTCTTTGAGCTAAACGATGCTCATATCATTAAGAACATAAGAAATTGCCATGCTGGGTCAGACCAAGGGTCCATCGAACCCAGCATCCTGTTTCCAACAGAGGCCAAACCAGGCCACAAGAACCTGGCAATTACCCAAACACCAAGAAGATCCCATGCTACTGATGCAATTAATAGCAGTGCTATTCCCTAAGTAAACTTGATTAATAGCAGTTAATGGACTTCTCCTCCAAGAACTTATCCAAACCTTTTTTGAACCCAGCTACACTAACTGCACTACCCACATCCTCTGGCAACAAATTCCAGAGCTTAATTGTGTGTTGAGTGAAAAATAATTTTCTCTGATTAGTCTTAAATGTGCTACTTGCTAACTTCATGGAATGTCCCCTAGTCCTCCTATTATCCAAAAGTGTAAATAACCGATTCACATCTACTCGACCAAGACCTCTCATGATTTATTTATTTATTTGATTCCTTTCTATACCGACTTTCATGGTCATAACCATATCAGATCGGTTTACATAGAACAAGGGGGTATAACTTTAACAAATCATTTAACAATGATCTTAAAGACCTCTATCATATCCCCCCTCAGCCATCTCTTCCCCAAGCTGAACAGCCCTAACCTCTTCAGCCTTTCCTCATAGGGGAGTTGTTCCTTCCCCTTTATCATTTTGGTTGCCCTTCCTGTACCTTTCTCCATCACAACTATATCTTTTATTTGAGATGCGTCAACCAGAATTGTACACAATATTCAAGGTGCGGTCTCACCATGGAGCGATACAGAGGCATTATGACATTTTCTGTTTTATTAACCATTCCCTTCCTAATAATTACTAACATTCTGTTTGCTTTTTTGACTGCTGCAGCACACTGAGCCAAAAATTTTAAAGTATTATCCAATATGATGCCTAGATCTTTTTCCTGGGTGGTAGCTCCTAATATGGAACCTAACATCATGTAACTACAGCAAGGGTTATTTTTCCTTATATGCAACACCTTGCACTTGACCACATTAAATTTCATCTGCCATTTGAATGCCCAATCTTCCAGTCTTGCAAGGTCCTCCTGTAATGTATCACAATCTGCTTGTGATTTAACTACTATGAATAATTTTGTATCATCTGCAAATTTGATAACCTCACTCGTCGTATTCCTTTCCAGATCATTTATATATATATATTGAAAAGCACCAGTCCAGGTACAGATCCCTGAGGCACTCCACTTTTCCACTGAGAAAATTGTCCATTTAATCCTTATCTCTATTTCCTGTCTTTTAACCAGTTTGTAATCCATGAAAGGACATCACCTCCTATCCCATGACTAGTTTTCTTAGAAGCCTCTCATAAGGGACTTTGTCAAATGCCTTCTGAAAATCTAAATACACATTTACTGCTTAACCTTTATCCTAATGTATATTAACCCTTTCAAAAAAATGAAGCAGATTTGTTAGGCAAGACTTCCCTTGGGTAAATCCATGTTGACTGGGTTCCATTACACCATGTCTTTCTATATGCTCTATGATTTTGATTTTTAGAATAGTTTCCACTATTTTTCCCAGCACTGAAGATCAGCTCACTGGTCTATAGTTACCCAGATCGCCTCTGGAGCCCTTTTTAAATATTGGGGCTATGTTGGCCATCCTCCAGTCTTCAGGTACAATGGATGATTTTAATGATAGGTTACAAATTTTAACAAATAGATCAGAAATTTCATTTTTCAGTTCCTTCAGTACCGTAGGATGCATACCATCTGGTCCAGGTGATTTGCTACTCTTTAGTTTGTCAATCTGGCCTACTACATCTTCCAGGTTCACAGTGATTTGGTTCAGTTCATCTGACTCAACACCCTTGAAAACCATCTCCGAAACTGGTATCTCCCCAACATCCTCATTAGTAAACACAGAAGCAAAGAATTCATTTAGTCTATCTGCAATGGCCTTATCTTCCTTAAGAGCCCCTTTAACCCCTCAGTCATCTAATGGTCCAACCAACTTCCTCACAGGTTTCTTGCTTTGGATATATTTTAAAAAGTTTTTATTTATTATGAGTTTTTGCCTCTATGGCTAACTTAATTTCAATTTCTCTCCTCGCCTGTCTTATCAATATTTTACTGTTAACTTGACAATGCTTATGTTTTATCCTATTATCTTCAGATGGATCCTTCTTCCAGTTTTTGAAGGATTTTTTTTGGCTAAAAAGCCTCTTTCACCTCACCTTTTAACCATGATGGTAATTGTTTTGCCTTCCTTCCACCTTTCTTAATGCATGGAATACATCTGGACTGCACCTCTAGGATTGTATTTTTAAACAATGTCCATGCCTGTTGAACACATTTAACCTTTGCAGCTGCACCTTTCAGTTTTCTCTATTTTCCTCATTTTATCAAAGTTTCCCTTATGAAACTTTAGTGTTAGAGCTGTAAATTTACTTATTGTTCCCCTTCCAATTATTAGTTTAAATTTGATCATGTTATGATCACTATTGCCAAGTGGCCCCACCACCATTACCTCTCTCAGCAAATCCTACGTTCCACTAAGAATTAAATCTAAAATAGCTCCCTCTCTTGTTGGTTCCTGAACCAATTGTTCCATGAAGCAGTCATTTATTACATCCAAGAAATGTATGTCTCTAGCAAGTCCTGATGTTACATTTACCCAGTCAATATTAGGGTAATTGAAATCTCCCATTATTATTTCACTGCCAAATTGGTTAGCTTACCTATTTCTCTTAGCATTTCATCATCTGTCTGACCATTTTGTCCAGGTGGACGGTAGTATACTCCTATCACTATACTCTTACCTAACACACATGGGATTTCTACCCATACAGATTCTACTGAGCATTTAGTCTCTTGTATGATCTTTATCCTGTTGGACTCTATACCCTCCCAGACATAAAGTGCCACACCCCCACCAAGTTGATCCTCCCTATCATTGTGATATAATTTGTACCCTGATATAGCACTGTCCCATTAGTTATCCTCCTTCCACCAAGTCTCTGTGATGCCAATTATGTCAATCTCATCATTTACTCCTAAACACTCTAACTCTCCCATCTTACTTCTTAGACTTCTGGCATTGGCATACAGATAATTCAAAGTGTGTTTTTTGTTTGTATTAATAACCTGCTTTTCTATTGTTTGGGATAATTTGGAAATCATTAGCTTCGGTGATTTTTTATATATAGGCACATGAACTACATTTACTTTTATTGGAACCTCTCTGTTGGGATTCACTAACTCTCCTGTTTCTTTAGTATCCTTCAAGGATACATTTCTCCGAACCATGCACTGCTAAGTGACTGTCAGCTTTCTCCCTTGTTCTAGTTTAAAAGCTACTCTATCTCCTTTTTGAAAGTTAGTGCCAGCAGCCTGGTTCCACTCTGGTTAAGGTGGAGCCCATCCTTTCAGAAAAGTCTCCCCCTTCCCCAAAAGTTTCCCCAGTTCCTTACAAAATTGAATCCCTCTTCCCTGCACCATCGTCTCATCCACACATTGAAACTCTGGAGCTCTGTCTGCCTCTGGGGACCTGCACATGGAACAGCAAGCATTTCAGAGAATGCAACCGTGGAAGTTATGGATTTCAGTTTTCTACCTAAAATCCTAAATTTAGCTTCCGGAACCTCTCTCCCACATTTTCCTATGTTGTTGGTGCCCACATGTACCATGACAGCCAGCTCCTCCCCAGCACTGTCTATAATCTTATCTAGGTGACGCGTGAGGTCTGCCACCTTCGTACCAGGCATGCAAGTTACCAGACGGTCCTCACGTCTACCAGCCACAAACTATGATGGCTGGCCTAACCCTTCCCTACTGGGAAGTAGCCCTGGGAGACTTGTCCTCAGTGCGAGAGGACAATACATCACCTGGAGAGCAGGTCCTTGCTACAGATCACTTCCTGCTATACCTGATGTTCTCCTACTAGGAGACCTTTCTGATCCAAGGCATCACTGGGGCTGCCAGACTAGATTTGGGACTTGGCTACTATGTCCTTGAAGGTCTCATCAATGTACCTCTCTGTCTGCCTCAGCTCCTCCACGTCTGCTACTCTAGCCTCCAAAGATTGGACTCGTTCCCTGAGAGCCAGGAGCTCTTTGCACAGAGTGCACACATACAATTTCTCACTGGCGGGTAAAAAATCATACATGTGACACTCAATGCAAATGACTGGAAAGCCCCCCTCTTGCTGCTGGACTGCTGCCTTCATCTTAGTTTTATTGAGTTCCTAGTTAAGTTTAGGATACTAAGGGAGTTGGAATTAGTGTACTTTAAATTCACAGGTGAATTTACTAATTAATCAGCTAATGTCCTACAAGGGGATGATTAAACTTTCAATAAGGGCTGGTAGAATAGTATGATTTAGATAAGACCCTGATTAATTTTTAATGAGAAAGTGTCTCTTGCCTAAAAATCAAGGGTTGAGTGGGTGGGAAAGACAGACACTAGAATTAACTATCTCTGGCTTGCTTATTACCTCAGACACACACAAACTCTAAAGCTTATATCCCTCTATTTCACCTTTCACCAAACTTTTATAAGTCCAAACATTTCCAAAAGCTATACTTACCAATCCTCTTTAACCACCATTAAATTGATCTTCACTCAGTTAATTGAAGGGTTTGAGATTTGCATGCCATTAGGCACGCACTTCCAGTCCTTTCCTCTGCAAAGGGTGAGGGGCCTCTAGAAGCTGGGGCTGTGGAATTCAATCCCTGGATCGCTTGCAGTGACCTCTGGACTCCTCTCCCAAGGGATGCTGGGAGCAGTATGCAGATGAGCCTTCCAGTCCTCTTCTACTGATGCTTAGTTATAAAATTGCTGGTCAAATTTCCAAATCTTCAAGTCTCACAAGATCCTCCTGCAATTTATCACATGCAGAATATCCACTGCTATTACTGTCATTAATAGCATGAGATCTATTTAATGTTTGGGTATTTGCTAGGTACATGTAACCTGGATTAGCCACTGTTGGAAATAGGATGCTAGGCTTGATGGACCCTCTGTTGGGAATCCTGGCCGTGGGCAGCTGCGACCAGGCCCCCCTGTCACTTACCCATGGAAGTGGGGGCTTATGACCGGCTCCTCCTCGCTCTGTCTCCCCACGGCGAGGCTTCCCAGAGGCGTTCTCTCACCACGAGGGAGATGCTGCCGAACAAGAAACATAGAAACATAGAAACATAGAAATGACGGCAGAAGAAGACCAAACGGCCCATCCAGTCTGCCCAGCAAGCTTCACACACTTTTTTCTCTCATACTTATCTGTTTCTCTTAGCTCTTGGTTCATTTTCCCTTCCACCCCCACCATTAATGTAGAAAGCAGTGATGGAGCTGCATCCAAGTGAAATATCTAGCTTGATAAGTTAGGGGTAGTAGGGGTAGTAACCGCCGCAATAAGCAAGCTACACCCATGCTTATTTGTTTTACTCAGACTATGTTATACAGCCCTTATTGGTTGTTTTTTTTCTCCCCTGCCGTTGAAGCAGGGAGCTATGCTGGATATGCTTGAAGTATCAGTTTATTCTTCTCCCATGCTGTTGAAGCAGAGAGCCATGCTGGATATGCATCGAAAGTGAAGTATCAGGCACATTTGGTTTGGGGTAGTAACCGCCGTAACAAGCCAGCTACTCCCCGCTTTGTGAGTGCGAACCCTTTTTTCTTCTCCCCTGCCGTTGAAGCAGAGAGCTCTGCTGGATGTGTGTAGTATCAGTTTTTTCTTCTCCCCTGCCGTTGAAGCAGAGAACTATGCTGTATATGCATAGAAATTGAAGTAACAGGCTTATTTGGTTTGGGGTAGTAACCGCCGTAACAAGCCAGCTACTGCCCCCTTTGTGAGTGCAGATCCTTTATTCCACATTTCCTCTTGCTGTTGAAGCTAGAACGATGTTGGAGTCACAGTAAGCATGTGTACGTTTATTGAATAAGGGTATTGTCTCCAGGCAGTAGCCATCATTCTGGCGAGTCCATTCTGGCGAGTCCATTCTGGACTCCTCCCCTAGGTATGCGCGACTGCACTGAATTTAAAGGGGCCACGGCGAGAAACCGTGGCACGGCCCCCAAGACATCAGCACCTCTGGCCTATATATAGGTCACTACAGCCCTTCATGCTTTGCCTGCAACAGGTCTGACTTTCTTGAGTAGCTAGTTGAAGTTCCTGCATTCCAGTTCCTGCTCTGCTCCTGTGTTCCAATTCCTGCTCCTGTGTTCCAGTTCCTGCTCCGCTCCTGTGTTCCAATTCCAGCTCGGCTTGATTCTCTGGTTCTCGACTTCAGCTTGTCTTCTGTTTCTCCTGGTCTGCTGCCCATCCTGATCCTTGGCTTGTCTCCAGTCTCCGCCAGCCTGCTGGCTTCCCAGACTCCTGGTCCATTTCCACGTTTTGCTTCTGCGCTGCCTGCCTTGATCTGGACTGTGTCCTGATTATTCTTCACCAGGAGACTCCTTCTATGTCCTGCCAGCCCCCCTAGTAACCAAGGGCTCAACCTGCGGAGAACGGGGGTTGGTTTAGGTGAAGATCCAGTTGGTCTCCTGGTTGACCCACCTCCTGGCTATGGATTCCACTGCAGGTCTCCCTTCAGTGAGTTCCATTCATCCCCGAGCCGGCCTAAGGGTTGACTTCTCAACAGTTTGCAAAGGCCATGGATCCGGTGGACCTCTCCGGCCTCCAGGCCATTCTGGGTATTGTGCAATGACTACAGCAGCAGCAACACTGCTTGGATGTCTTGGTGGCTACTGTAGATCGATTGGCGAACTGCTTGGACTCCACACCTCTGGTGGCACCTCCTCCTCTGGTGCAGGTTCTGAGTCCTGGTCCGGCGGCTTCGATGCACCTACCAGCTCCTCCCCGGTATTCGGGCGAAGCCAAGCAATGCCGAGGTTTCCTCAATCATTGGTACATGCGATTTGCTCTCCAGCCAACACAGTTTCTATCCAACCAGGTGAAGATCACCTACATTCTGTCTCTGCTGGATGGGAGGGCCCTGGCCTGGGCCTCTCCATTTTCGGAGTGAAATGATCCATTGCTGGGGAACCTTCAACTGTTTATAAACAGTTTCAAGCAAATATTCGATGAACCAGCTTGCCAATCCACTGCGGCTGCTGAACATCTGCACCTGTGCCAGGGTTCCCAAACTCTGGCTGATTATGCAGTCGAGTTTCGTACGTTGGTGACCGAGCTGGGCTGGCGGGAGGACAGCCTCCGCAGCATGTTCTTGGAAGGCCTGTCTTCTCACATTAAAGATGAGCTAGCAGCAAGGGACCTTCCTGAAGACCTTGAAAGCTTGATTGATCTAGCAGGAAGGTTGATCGCCGGCTTCAGCAACGAGTTTGAGAAGTTAAAATGGCCTGAAGACCGGTTACCCTAGCTCCGGCTTTCTACTGACCTATGTCTTCTTCACCAGCTCCTCCAAGCAACCAGGGTGTCACTGGTACAGGGTGATGCAACTGGTTGCTTGGAGGAGCTGGTGAAGAAGACATAGGTCAGAAGAAGGCCGGAGCCAGTGTAACTGGTCTTCAGGCCGTTTTAACTTCTCAAGCCCATTGCTGAAGCCGGTGATCAACCCTTCCTGCTAGATCAATCAAGCTTTCAAGGTCTTCAGGAAGGTCCCTTGCAGCTAGCTCATCTTTAATGCGAGAAGACAGTCCTTCCAAGAACATGCTGCGGAGGCTGTTGCAAAGGCCAGAAGAAAGGAGATGATGATTCTCAATAAGCCTTTGCTTATACTGTGGAAACAAGGGTCATTTTCTAGCTCAATGTGGTGAATAGCCAGAAAACTCCAAGGCCTAGGCGTCATCGGGGAGCTGTCCCTAGGCTGCATCAATTCTGCTCCTCAATGTACAGTACCAGTGACTCTTGAATATCCTGGAGGAACTTTCTCTACTCTTGCCTTTATTGACTCTGGAGCTGGGGGGAACTTTATCCTGGCTGAGCTAGTCCAACAATTGCAGCTCGCCGTGTTTCCCCGCAAACCTCGTTTCGAATTTCATCTATTCAGGGCACTCTACTCCCAGGGCATGTCTCAACTACCACAACACCCTTGACTCTTCGCACTGGAGTGCTCCACTTGGAAGAGATATCATTTCTGGTTTTGGATAAATCCATGCATCCCATCATGCTAGGCCTACCCTGGCTTCAAAAGCACTCTCCATTAATCAACTGGGAGACTCTTCAAATCACAGCTTGGAGTCCTACTTGTTTCTTGAACTGTAAACTCACCTTGCCACAACCCAGCTTGTCTCTAGCCACCACAATGGTTTCTCTGCCAACACCTTGCATGAAATTCGTGGATGTCTTTTCCAAAGAACAAGCAGAAATACTCCCTGAGCACTGGTCCTTCGACTGCGCTATAGAGCTACTACCGGGAACAACGCCCCCTCAGGGACACATGTACCCACTATCACTCCCTGAGGCACAAGCCATGACACGGTACATCAAGGAAAACCTGAACAACGGATCTATCTGGCCTTCAATATCCCCAGCTGGTGCTGGATTCTTTTTTATCGCTAAAAAGGACAGAAACCTCAGACCCTGCATCAACTACTGAGGGCTTAATGCCATTACCCGCAGGTACAGATACCCCTTACCCCTTATTCCGGAGCTCCTGGACTGACTGCAGGGAGCTAAGCTCTTTACTAAACTGGACTTACGGGGTGCATATAACCTAGTATGAATCAAAGCTGGTGACGAATGGAAAACCACCTTCAACACGTGAGATGGGCATTACGAATAC
Source organism: Rhinatrema bivittatum (assembly GCF_901001135.1). NCBI lineage: Eukaryota > Metazoa > Chordata > Amphibia > Gymnophiona > Rhinatrematidae > Rhinatrema > Rhinatrema bivittatum. The sequence goes on from NC_042619.1 coordinate 178,841,228, forward strand.
CTAGTAATGTCGTGTGAGTTATGTAATGCCCCAGCGGTTTTCCAAAACCTCATGAATGAAGTACTCAGAGACATGATCCAGTCCTCAGTGATTGTGTACCTGGATGACGTACTCAATTACTCCAAGGACCTCTCCACCCATAGGTGGGACTTACGTAAGGTGCTATAACGTCTCCGTGAGAATCGCCTTTTTGCTAAAGCCGAGAAATGTGTTTTTTTTAACAAGAATCCCTGCTGTTTCTAGGGTACATAGTATCTTCAACCAGATTTCATATGGACCCCGAGAAGGTTTCCACTATCCAAGACTGGCCACGGCCATCTGGAATTAAGGCCCTACAATCTTCCTTGGATTTGCGAACTTTTATCGCCATTTTATACCTCATTACTCTTCTATGGTAGCGCCACTTACTGCATTAGCAAGAAAGGGAGCTAATGCCAGGGATTGGTTACCAGAGGCTATTCAAGCCTTTGAAGAGTTGAAGCAAGCCTTTCTTCTCAACGAGTGCCTCTGACATCCCGATCCTTAGCAACCCTTCATAGTGGAGGTGGACGCCTCCGACCTAGCAGTGGGTGCACTCCTTAGTCAAGTTTCCAATAAAGGTACTCTCCTTCCTTGCTCTTACTTCTCACAGAAGTTCTCATTTACGGAGAGGAACTATGGCATAGGCGATAAGGAGCTCCTAGCCATTAAAATGGCTTCTGAGGAGTGGCGACAATTGCTGGAGGGGGCCCTTTACCCCATAGTGGTATACACCGACCACAAAAATCTAGAGTATCTGTGTAAAGCTCAAAGCTTGAATCCTTGGCAAGCACGCTGGTTGCTGTTTTTCAGCCACTTTAATTTTACACTCCGATATTGTCCAGCATCCAAGAACATTAGAGCAGATGCCCTCTCCCGGACCACAGAGCTTGAAGATGCACCGACAATTCCACAATACATTCTGGATCCAGCTAAGTTCTTGTTGTCCGCTACTGACCTTATTCCTGCATACAAGACAGTCGTTCCTCTGCGTCATCGTGGGAAAGTGCTAGCTTGGGCACATGATTCATTAACGGCTGGGCACCCGGGAAAAGCCAGAACACTAGAACTCATTTCTCACCACTATTGGTGGCCGCAAATCTCTCTTATGTTCTTAAGATGTCCAAACATATGTCAGTTCTTCTCCCACGTGTGCCCAGCACAAATAATTACCTGGCCGACCCTGGGGCCTATTACAGGCCCTGCCCATTCCTGGACCCATATTTCTACCGACTTTGTAATAGATCTGCCACTCTCGGAGGGAAAGAGGGTCGTTTGGGTCACAGTAGATAGGTTCTCTAAGATGGCACACTTCGTGCCTCTCTCCAAGCTGCCTATAGCACCTTAATTTGCTAAGCTCTTCACACAACATATCTTTCGTCTGCATGGTCTCCCACAACACATTGCCTCAGATAGAGGTCCACAATTCACAGCAAAGTATTGGAGAGCACTCTTCAAAACGTTTGGGGTTCGCCTGGGCTTTACTTCAGCCTTCTACTCTCAAGTCAGTGGCCAAGCTGAGCGAACCAACTGCTCCTTGAAGATGTTTCTTCGCGTCTTTGTAGGTGAAAGACAAGATGACTGGATAGCCCTATTACCGTGGGCTGAATTTTCCTACAATCATCACGTACATTCGGCAGCTAAAGCTTCATCTTTTCAAGTGGTGTTTGGGAAACAACCTACACCGTCCTTGCCTCTTCCGTTGACAGTACCATCACCGGCAGTTCAGCTTTCGGCCCGTCAACTCCATTCCCTCTGGGAGTCCACGCAAGTCAATTTACTACAAGCAGCAGAGGTTGCAAAGAAGGATACTGACAGACGTTGTCGACCGGCTCTACTCTTTAACCACGGGGAGCGGGTTTGGCTAAGTACTCGCCACATTCGTCTGCACATCCCATCTATGTGTTTAGCCTCTAAATACATTGGGCCTTTTGTGATCGCTGATAGACTGGGTCTAGTAACCTTCTGTCTCCGTTTACCTGCTAGCCTGCGAGTACACAATGTTTTCCACATCTCACTACTGAAACCAGTGATTCTTTCATGTTTCTACCCTCTTCCACCTAGAACTCCAGAGGTGGTTGCTGATGAGGAGACTATCTATGAGGTGCATGAAGTCCTGAACGTTCGATTCTATCATCGCAGATGGGAATACTTGATCTCGTGGGAAGGTTTCGGACCTGAGGAAAACACTTGGAAACCTGCCTCTAACTTTCTTGATAAGTCTCTACTGCTCCAATTTCATCACAACTATCCCACTAAGCCTAGACCCCCGAGAAGGGGGCATAGAGGGGGAGTACTGTTGGGAATCCCAGCCGTGGGCAGCTGCGACTGGGTCCCCCTCTCACTTACCCACGGAAGTGGGGGCTGCTGACCGGCTCCTCCTCACGAGGCTTCCCGGCGGTGTTCTCTCATCACAAGGGAGACGCCGCCGAACAAGATGGTGGACTCTGCCCCTAGGCGCATGCGTGTGCGATGACACTGAATTTAAAGGGGCCATGGTGGGAAATCGTGGCCCGGCCCCCAACAAGACGTCAGCACCTCTGGCCTATATATAGGCCACTACAGCCCTTCATGCTTTGCCTTTACAACAGGTCTGACTCTTTTGAGTAGCTAGTTGCAGTTCCCTGCGTTCCAGTGCCTGCTCCGCTCCTATGTTCCAGTTCCTGCTCCGCTCCTGTGTTGCAATTCCTGCTCCATTCCTGTGCTCTAGTTTCTGCTCCGCTCCTGTGCTCCAGTCCTCGGCTCGGCTTGATTCTCTGGTTCTTGACTTCAGCTTGTCTTCTGTTTCTCCTGGACTGCTGGATGTCCTGATCCTTGGCTTGTCTCTGGTCTCCACCAGCCTGCTGCCTGCCCAGACTCCTGGTCCGTTTCCACGTTTTGCTTCTGCGCTGTCTGCCTCGACTTGGACTGTGTCCTGACTATTCTTCACCAGGAGACCCCTCCTAAGTCCTGACGGTCCCCCTAGTAATCAAGGGCTCAACCTGCAGAGAACAGGGGTTGGTTTAGGTGAAAATCCAGTTGGTCTCCTGGCCTTGACCTGCCTCCCGGCTACGTGTTCCGCTGCAGGCCTCCCTTCAGCGGGTTCCATTCACCCCTGAGCTGGCCCAAGGGTCCACTTCTCAACACCCTCAGTCTGACCCAGTTTGGCAACTTCTTATGTTCTATTGCTGGGTTGAAATGGGAGATGCATCTCTTGTGAAATTGCAGCCTTATGATACTAAATCATTAATTGTTTTTCCTGAATGCTATCTCATGGCAGTCAGAATAGCTACCATGACTGGAGTTTTAGAGATAGCATTTCATTTGATGCAAATATACTTTTGTCATTGATTTGTAATGATTTTCCTGGATTTTTTTTATCTGCTTGACTTCATGGGCTAAATTTCAGGCTAGCCTTGCCTTCAGGAAAAATGGCAAGGCAAAGTGTGTGGTATGGCCAACAGAATAAAGACATCAAAATCCTCAAGGGGTAGAGTTTGGGATTTGAAAACAGCATGATGGCATTAAAACTCACAAGGCACAGAGTGAATGGTATGCCAAACAGCATTGATGCATCAAAACCCCAAAGAAATACAATATATTTTTGGCATTCCACAATAGGACAATACTACCTATCCCATGACTTTCTAATTTCCTAAAGTCTCTCATGAGGGACTTTGTAAAATACTTTCTGGAAATCCAAGTACACTATATCAACTGGCTCACCTTTATCCACATGTTTATTTATGCCTTTAAAAAATGTAGGACATTTGTGAGGCAAGACTTTTCTTGGCTAAATTCATGTTGGATTTGTCCTATTAAACTATGCTTATCTATATGTTCAATGATAGCAGAAAAGGACCTAATGGTCCATCCAGTCTGCCCAGCAAGCTTCTTAAGGTAGTATCTGCCATGTCATGAAGGTTACCCGCATGTTTCTCTTAAGGAAAATAACTGTTACTCTGTGCAGTTATCCCCAAAACATATAAGGGTAGTAATATTTACAATCAAAACCAAGCAACTGTCAAACCCATAAAAAATTAATGCTTCCAACAAATTTACTGGGTGAGGAGCCTTCTTGAAAATTCAGATAATTCTGCTTCATGTACTTTGCTTTTGGACTTGGCCATAGAAGCAGTCCTGTGCTTTTTCCCTTATGTCTGTGTATTGACCCGTATTGGTTGTCATCTAAATCCAATTCCCCTTTTTCCCCCCCTGCTGTCGAAGCAGAGAATGATGTTGCGATTGCATCCAAAGCTTATTGGTTAATGGTAGTAATCACCATGCCTTCTGTTAAGGGTAGTAAGTGCCGCACTGAGTAGGTTACCCCTTTGTACCTTTTTCTTAATTTCCATCCTGTAGCCTATAGGGATCCACGGGGTTTATCCCATTGCCCTTTGAAATCTTTGACTGTTTTTATCTTCACCGCCTTCTCCTGAAAGGCATTCTAGGCTTCCACCACCCTCCCTGTGAAGAAATATTTCCTGATATTGCTTCTGAGTCATTCACTCTGGAGTTTTATTTTGTGACTCCTATTTATGTGGTATGCTCTCCTCCTCTTGTAATTTACCAGGCACCAGAAAAAGGTTATAATTTTACACCTGACATGCACCAAGTATTACATTTTTAGCATATAGGTTATTGATAAGATCCAGCAGTATGGCTTTCAAATGAAGGAAATGTTCAAGAGTCTTTGAGGTAAAACATTTTTCTACAGTTCTCTTTGGAAAATGAGGACACCAATACCAACTTGAACACTTAAAAAATACATTCAGATTTATTTGCACAATGCAAATGAATTTCCAAGCAAAGGTTCACAAAGGACAATGGTTTTTGTAACATTATGGTATACTTCAAAATATGTAATATACAATGGGTGTCTTCAATTGAATTAAAGAGCAAATTCTAAGCTTTTACAATGGCTTGCACAAACGTTTCACTGCATGTATTCCATGTCCTGCATGATCTTTGATGATAAAGATTATCTCCCACAGAAAGCATTAAATTAGATCTGTGATGGCTTATCAGGAGGCCAAATCTTGTATGTTCCTCTGCAACCTAATTCTGGACTGAGTTTCTCTGAGACTCAAGGTCCTGTGTGATGTAGGAGCAAATATGGTAAAAAAAAAAAAAAAAAAAAAGGTCAGAATAGCTTTGGTGGTGGTAGGGACCTACTGTGCTGTTGCAAATTGTCTAGAATCTGTTAGCTGATGTACAATGATACTCATTCCTGTCATCATTATGGTTAGTCTGTCTAATTACCACAGCAGATGCTTGAAGATATCAGCATGAATGGCTGTCAGGTCATCTATGATTCCTTTCAGATTACCAATTTTTTTCAATTTGGAATGATTGAATGCACAGCTCTTCCCATCATACCATTATTATCCCATCACTACAGGGTACTTATTAAAGGATGATAGAAGGATGATATTGTACTTCCAAGACAGGGCTATCATATTTCTTGCAGGTGTCACTGGGATAGGTCCAATAGGCTTGAGCCAAGTATTATCAGAGCCCAGATCTTCTCCTCATTCCAGTTTCTCAAGGCTAGATGTTATCTATGGGAATGTGTGATGCAGCCTACTAGAATAAGTTATTTGTTTCCTATTCCAGTTCCTCTCTTTGATGGCACCTGTAGAGTTCTGCAGCATGTATTCTGTAGATATGAGTTTGTGTGTTGTTGGCAAAGCTTTTGGACCTGGAACAGAAACAGAGATGAATAAGATGTATTGTGAGAAAACGTATTCCTTTTTCTGCCTCAGAAAAGCTAGGCTTCTCTACAGCAAAGCTCTTATTTTGAAACTCTGCTACCTTGCAATCTATATATGAACCACCAACTCCACAGTCTTTCTAAAAAATAAAGGCCAAGTTTCCTCACCACTTCCATACCTGCTTGACTTCCAGTTCACTGCAAAACTCCTCCAGCTACTAAGCCAATAACCTCTTTTTGGGCAATCCTATAAAGAAATGTTACTGGATTCTTGCTGTGTATTTCTATTATCTTATATTCTTATGTTTTTATATGATCATGTAATACAGATAATTGTCAATAACCACTTTGCTGAGAGCAGAGAGGAGGTACCATGCCTGGGCAGGAATGTACCTCAGAGATGCCAGGCACTCTAGAGCAGGTGTTATTCTGCCTGAAGCAGCCTCCATTCTCCTCAGTTTGAGCCTTTGGATTCAGGCAGCGATCAGGCCTTACTGAGTAGAGGCAGGAGACAGACAGAAGACAGGATCTCAGAATGAAGCAGGATCCAAGAGTGGAGTCAAGGAAGAGGAATGGAGCAGAGGACCCAGATCAGAGCAAGAACCAGGAATGAGCAGGAAATAGGCCAGGCGAGCAGTGGTATCATGGAATGAACTCTATAAGGGCAGTTAGAACACCAAAATTGTGTCAGGTTAGGGACCCTTATATCCAGTCCTCAACTTAGGACAGACATAATTCTGGTCTGATAGGGAGCTGCAGGATCCACTAGCTTTGAACATCTGGAGCTGTGGGTTTGATCCCTGCTGCCCTGATAATAATTCCCCAGTTGACCATAAATTATTTTTTTTAATGAGGCTTCTCTCCAGTAGTGTGAAGTAAATGCCAGAGACATGGCCAATTCCTGTTTTATTCTGCTAGGCATTGGCCTTAATTGACTTTTCTTGGAAGCTCTGTTTAATGTCCTGATAGCAATATTTCAATTATGAATATGCAGTATGTTTCCAGATTTTACTCTTTGATGTCAGAAATTTGGTTGTGGAGTTTCTGCAATAAAGAAAGTTTCAGTTCTCCAGGTCCAAATCTAAAATGCAATTGTTTTCTTCTTGAATGAAACACCACATCAATTGGTGTGGTCATGTCCCTGCTGCTATAGTTGGTGGTGCAGCCTTCTATTCTTCCACTACCCCAATTTCCTCCACTGATACTTTCTCCTCTAGTATCTCCTCCTTCTGCTCCTCTTCAATATGCTCCATCTTTGACAAAAATAGGAGGCATGTGGTTGACAAATCTCTCTTTTTAATATCTCTTGCTTTTCCCTTCTCCCATCCCTTCCTTTTCCTGCTGTACAACCCTAATTCTGCCACCTGTTGTATAATGACTAGGGATGTGAATCGTGTCCTCGATTGTCTTAACGATCGATTTCGGCTGGGAGGGGGAGGGAATCGTATTGTTGCCGTTTGGGGGGGTAAAATATCGTGAAAAATCGTTAAAAATCGAAAAATCGAAAAATCGAAAAACCGGCACATTAAAACCCCCTAAAACCCACCCCCGACCCTTTAAATTAAATCCCCCACCAAATAACTTAAATAATCTGCGGGTCCAGCGGCGGTCCGGAACGGCAGCGGTCCGGAACGGGCTCCTGCTCTGAATCTTGTCGTCTTCAGCCGGCGCCATTTTCCAAAATGGCGCCGAAAAATGGCGGCGGCCATAGACGAAAAAGATTGGACGGCAGGAGGTCCTTCCGGACCCCTGCTGGACTTTTGGCAAGTCTCGTGGGGGTCAGGACGCCCCCCACAAGCTGGCCAAAAGTTCCTGGAGGTCCAGCGGGGGTCAGGGAGCGATTTCCCGCCGCGAATCGTTTTCGTACGGAAAATGGCGCCGGCAGGAGATCGACTGCAGGAGGTCGTTCAGCGAGGCGCCGGAACCCTCGCTGAACGACCTCCTGCAGTCGATCTCCTGCCGGCGCCATTTTCCGTACGAAAACGATTCGCGGCGGGAAATCGCTCCCTGACCCCCGCTGGACCTCCAGGAACTTTTGGCCAGCTTGTGGGGGGCCTCCTGACCCCCACGAGACTTGCCAAAAGTCCAGCGGGGGTCCGGAAGGACCTCCTGTCGTCCAATCTTTTTCGTCTATGGCCGCCGCCATTTTTCGGCGCCATTTTGGAAAATGGCGCCGGCTGAAGACGACAAGATTCAGAGCAGGAGCCCGTTCCGGACCGCTGCCGTTCCGGACCGCCGCTGGACCCGCAGGTTATTTAAGTTATTTGGGGGGGGTTCGGGAGGGTGGGGGATTTAATTTAAAGGGTCGGGGGTGGGTTTTAGGGGGTTTTAGTGTGCCGGCTCACGATTCTAACGATTTATAACGATAAATCGTTAGAATCTGTATTGTATTGTGTTCCATAACGGTTTAAGACGATATTAAAATTATCGGACGATAATTTTAATCATCCTAAAACGATTCACATCCCTACTATAGTACATTCTAACAGGTGCCGTCAAAGGTTCAGTTACAATATATCATTAAACATAGACATTTAGTGAAGTAGTTCATGACCAATTGTAGCAAGGTACTTACACTGGTAGTTTTGTCACATATAGTATTATCGTTATGCTTTATTGTGGTGTAGAGTTCGTAGACTAATCTACTGTACAGTCCTCGGACTGTGTGTCGGTGCCTTTCTGTCTTTTCCTGAATAATTTCTCTCTATTTTCCTGTCTCTTTATAAAATGCTTGTTTAAAAAGCCATGTTTTTAAACTTTTCTTAAATGTCTTGAGATAACTTTGTAGTCTGATCTCTGGAGGCATTGTGTTCCAGATTATGGGTCCTGCTAGTGATAGGGCTCTCTCTCTCACTTGGGTTAGTTTTGCTGTTTTAACTGATGGAATGGTTAGGAGTGCTTTATTTGCTGATCGGAGGTTCCTGTGTGGAATGTGTACCCGTAATGCTGTGTTCAACCAGTCTGATTTCTCATCATAAATTAGTTTGTGAATGATACATAGGGTTTTGTATTTAATTCTGTGTTCAATTAGTAGTCAATGTAACTCTGCTAGGGTTTCAGTTATATGGTCCCTCCTTCTTCCGGTTAGTATTCTAGCTGCTATGTTTTGAAGTATTTGCAGTGGTCTTAATGTTGTATTAGGTAGTCCTAACATAAGGGCATTGCAGTAATCTGTGCTGGAGAAAATTAGTGCCTGTAGTATTGTTCGGAAGTCATTTTGAGTTAGTAGTGGTTTAAGTTTTCTGAGTACCATGAGTTTTGCATAACCTTCCTTTACTTTTAGTGATATGTGTTGTTTCAGATTGATTTCAGGGTCCATTATTATTCCCAGGTGACGTACTTTTCCCGCTAGTTCTATTTTCTGATTGTCTTTGAGTATTATTGAACTTTGACTGATTTCAGAATTTTTTCGTTCTAAGTGTAGAAATTCTGTCTTATCAATATTAATTACAAGTTCCATTTGTGTCAGTAGTTGTTTTATAATGCTTAGGTACATGTTGGCTAGGTTTAATGTTTTCTCTAGAGTGTCCTCTATGGGTAGAATTAGTTGAATATCGTCGGCGTAAATGTAGTGTATAATTCCTAGCCCTGCAAGTAAGTGGCATAATGGCAGCATGTATATGTTAAAAAGGGTCGCAGATAGGGCTGATCCCTGTGGAACTCCTGTTTTGAGATTAATTTTTTCTGACAATGTATTGTTGATCTGTACATGGAAAAACCTGTTTTTTAGGTATGAATTGAACCATTTTAATGTTAGGCCATGTAATCCAATTTTTTCCAGTCTATTTAGTAGTATTTTATGGTTTACTGTGTCAAAGGCTGCCGATAGGTCATGCATTAGTAGAATATAGTGTTTACCACTATCAAAGCCTCTTAGAATGTTATCTGTTAGAGAGAGGAGTAAAGTCTCAGTGCTGTAGTGTTTTTGAAAGCCGTGTTGAGATGGATACAGTATGTTATTGTTATCCAGGTGTTCAGCTAGTTGTTTCTGTACCGTTTTTTCAATTAGTTTGGCTACTAAAGGAAGATGGGAAGTCATGGGAAAAACACACACTAAATTTCAGGCGCTAATAGAACTGTTGAAGAGTTCATTTCAAATTTAGAACACGGGCAAGTGATCAAAAATAACAAAAGATGATGTACATGTGGTATGTGGTTTAGAAATAAAACTCCATTCCAAAGCTAACTTCACTTTTTTGGGTTCTTTTGAGATCAAGGCACACAGTTCACGTTCCACACAGTAAATGCTTATTTGTTCCTCATATGTTGCTGATGTGGGTAAAGGCAAATATGCAATGAGAACTGTATAGCTGGCACAGCTTACTACTCTGAGGTACATTCTGAGGTTTATGCACTCAGATATGCAACAGAGTTGGCATGGCTTATGTATCTCATTCTTGCGCTTAAACTTAACTCCTACCATGACCCAGGCACTAAAAAATTGGCATAAAAACTCCGCACTAACCTTTCTCAATGTCAGCCCATGAATAGTTAATTGCCTCCTTTGCAAGCTATTAGCATGGACTCGTGTTACAGCAGCTGCAGCTTTTTGCATGGGTTTATGCACATATTTTTTCTTATGTTAAACACTTCATTACATACATAAGTAAGATTAGCGTGGAAAACATGCATACTACCGCATGCAGAAACCTGTGGAAGGTTTACCACAGCTTATTACATTGGTCCCAATGTGTTCAAAATGCTGCAGCTTGATTCTTGATGGGAACCTGCTATAGGCAGAGAATGTACAAGAGTTAAAAGAGCTACCCTGGCTTCCTGTTAAATCATTTTCGTACGGAAAATGGCGCCGGCAGGAGATCGACTGCAGGAGGTCGTTCAGCGAGGCGCCGGAACCCTCGCTGAACGACCTCCTGCAGTCGATCTCCTGCCGGCGCCATTTTCCGTATGAAAACGATTCGCGGCGGGAAATCGCTCCCTGACCCCCGCTGGACCTCCAGGAACTTTTGGCCAGCTTGTGGGGGGCCTCCTGACCCCCACGAGACTTGCCAAAAGTCCAGTGGGGGTCCGGAAGGACCTCCTGTCGTCCAATCTTTTTCGTCTATGGCCGCCGCCATTTTTCGGCGCCATTTTGGAAAATGGCGCCGGCTGAAGACGACAAGATTCAGAGCAGGAGCCCGTTCCGGACCGCTGCCGTTCCGGACCGCCGCTGGACCCGCAGGTTATTTAAGTTATTTGGGGGGGTTCGGGAGGGTGGGGGATTTAATTTAAAGGGTCGGGGGGTGGGTTTTAGGGGGTTTTAGTGTGCCGGCTCACGATTCTAACGATTTATAACGATAAATCGTTAGAATCTGTATTGTATTGTGTTCCATAACGGTTTAAGACGATATTAAAATTATCGGACGATAATTTTAATCATCCTAAAACGATTCACATCCCTACTATAGTACATTCTAACAGGTGCCGTCAAAGGTTCAGTTACAATATATCATTAAACATAGACATTTAGTGAAGTAGTTCATGACCAATTGTAGCAAGGTACTTACACTGGTAGTTTTGTCACATATAGTATTCTCGTTATGCTTTATTGTGGTGTGGAGTTCGTAGACTAATCTACTGTACAGTCCTCGGACTGTGTGTCGGTGCCTTTCTGTCTTTTCCTGAATAATTTCTCTCTATTTTCCTGTCTCTTTATAAAATGCTTGTTTAAAAAGCCATGTTTTTAAACTTTTCTTAAATGTCTTGAGATAACTTTGTAGTCTGATCTCTGGAGGCATTGTGTTCCAGATTATGGGTCCTGCTAGTGATAGGGCTCTCTCTCTCACTTGGGTTAGTTTTGCTGTTTTAACTGATGGAATGGTTAGGAGTGCTTTATTTGCTGATCGGAGGTTCCTGTGTGGAATGTGTACCCGTAATGCTGTGTTCAACCAGTCTGATTTCTCATCATAAATTAGTTTGTGAATGATACATAGGGTTTTGTATTTAATTCTGTGTTCAATTAGTAGTCAATGTAACTCTGCTAGGGTTTCAGTTATATGGTCCCTCCTTCTTCCGGTTAGTATTCTAGCTGCTGTGTTTTGAAGTATTTGCAGTGGTCTTAATGTTGTATTAGGTAGTCCTAACATAAGGGCATTGCAGTAATCTGTGCTGGAGAAAATTAGTGCCTGTAGTATTGTTCGGAAGTCATTTTGAGTTAGTAGTGGTTTAAGTTTTCTGAGTACCATGAGTTTTGCATAACCTTCCTTTACTTTTAGTGATATGTGTTGTTTCAGATTGATTTCAGGGTCCATTATTATTCCCAGGTGACGTACTTTTCCCGCTAGTTCTATTTTCTGATTGTCTTTGAGTATTATTGAACTTTGACTGATTTCAGAATTTTTTCGTTCTAAGTGTAGAAATTCTGTCTTATCAATATTAATTACAAGTTCCATTTGTGTCAGTAGTTGTTTTATAATGCTTAGGTACATGTTGGCTAGGTTTAATGTTTTCTCTAGAGTGTCCTCTATGGGTAGAATTAGTTGAATATCGTCGGCGTAAATGTAGTGTATAATTCCTAGCCCTGCAAGTAAGTGGCATAATGGCAGCATGTATATGTTAAAAAGGGTCGCAGATAGGGCTGATCCCTGTGGAACTCCTGTTTTGAGATTAATTTTTTCTGACAATGTATTGTTGATCTGTACATGGAAAAACCTGTTTTTTAGGTATGAATTGAACCATTTTAATGTTAGGCCATGTAATCCAATTTTTTCCAGTCTATTTAGTAGTATTTTATGGTTTACTGTGTCAAAGGCTGCCGATAGGTCATGCATTAGTAGAATATAGTGTTTACCACTATCAAAGCCTCTTAGAATGTTATCTGTTAGAGAGAGGAGTAAAGTCTCAGTGCTGTAGTGTTTTTGAAAGCCGTGTTGAGATGGATACAGTATGTTATTGTTATCCAGGTGTTCAGCTAGTTGTTTCTGTACCGTTTTTTCAATTAGTTTGGCTACTAAAGGAAGATGGGAAGTCATGGGAAAAACACACACTAAATTTCAGGCGCTAATAGAACTGTTGAAGAGTTCATTTCAAATTTAGAACACGGGCAAGTGATCAAAAATAACAAAAGATGATGTACATGTGGTATGTGGTTTAGAAATAAAACTCCATTCCAAAGCTAACTTCACTTTTTTGGGTTCTTTTGAGATCAAGGCACACAGTTCACGTTCCACACAGTAAATGCTTATTTGTTCCTCATATGTTGCTGATGTGGGTAAAGGCAAATATGCAATGAGAACTGTATAGCTGGCACAGCTTACTACTCTGAGGTACATTCTGAGGTTTATGCACTCAGATATGCAACAGAGTTGGCATGGCTTATGTATCTCATTCTTGCGCTTAAACTTAACTCCTACCATGACCCAGGCACTAAAAAATTGGCATAAAAACTCCGCACTAACCTTTCTCAATGTCAGCCCATGAATAGTTAATTGCCTCCTTTGCAAGCTATTAGCATGGACTCGTGTTACAGCAGCTGCAGCTTTTTGCATGGGTTTATGCACATATTTTTTCTTATGTTAAACACTTCATTACATACATAAGTAAGATTAGCGTGGAAAACATGCATACTACCGCATGCAGAAACCTGTGGAAGGTTTACCACAGCTTATTACATTGGTCCCAATGTGTTCAAAATGCTGCAGCTTGATTCTTGATGGGAACCTGCTATAGGCAGAGAATGTACAAGAGTTAAAAGAGCTACCCTGGCTTCCTGTTAAATTTAGAAACTGGTTTAAACTGCTGTTTTTTAAGTCTCCTGGAGGTCAAGCACCCACTTATCTCTCCGAGCACTTCATGCATTACATTTCTGGGTGGCAGTTGAAGTCTTTCCTGGACTATTTGCTGGCAGTCCCCTCTCTAATTGAACTTAAACTAATATGGACTAGATCCAGAGCATTATCTTGCATGGATATGTACCTTAGGAACTATTTATCCAAGGAGGCATGTTTAACTACTGACATCTTAATATTCAGGAAGCCAGTCAATTTGTGGCTGTTTGCCCAAGCTTTTCATAGCCTTTAATATTCGGTATATTATAATCTCTTGCCCTGACCAGACTATCAAGGAAACTTTGATTTGGTATTTTATTGAAGTGAGGGGCACTATATGTTTCTCCGATTATTGTTGGGAATGTACTTTTATTAGAGGGCATTATGATTTTACGTTTAAGAATTATTTATAATGTACTATAATATGTTAATTATTTTGATGTATTGTTACATACACCACAAGCGCAAATAAAGCTTTTCTTTGGTCACAGTTTAATGCTTATAATTTTTTATTTTCAATGCGGTGACTCCTTTCAGTGAAACACATTATTTAACAGCAATCCCCAACACGGACCCGTGTTTCGCCAGTCCGGCTGCTTCGGGCGGCTAATTTTAACAACAGTCTGTAAACAAAGGAAAATTCATATTGACCAAAACATAATAACTGGGTAAAAGCAAGGCAGACAGTGAATCCAAAAGTAAACATACCTGTGTCACAAGCAATCTTAAGTTGGCATCAGGAGCACTCTGAATAGACTACAGTCACAGTATTTAAACCCTACCAGATGGTTTTGGCGCGAGACGCCGCGCTAATAACAAACACCGGCCCGTTGACCAATCACTAAACACTACCAACCCATGACGTCACACCACTGTTTAAATAAAGTAACTCCATTCAAGCTCAGCATTTAAGCCTTTAGGAGATACTGTATCTAATGTATAAATCCATTTTTGTTCCCTCCTAATAAGAATTGTAGAAAAATCACCTCCACTGGCTGGAGGCGATACCACATCTATGACAAAAAATTGTAAATCGGCCACCGAGTGAGACATCTGTATCCAGTGCGCTACCAGCGGAGCCTTATCTCTCCCCATCTTAATATTAGATTTATGTTCTATGATCCGGGTTTTAATTTTTCAGGCGGTCTTACCAACATACAATTTTTTGCATGGGCACATAATGACATATACCACCCCTTGAGAATTACAGAGTTACCGTACAATACAAAGACCTTACCAGTGACTGGGTGTGTGAACTCAGACATGCCTAAAGTATGTTTACACACAGAACATTGACCACAGGGTTGGTGAAAACCTTTATTCTGTGGAGTATCATGTTGCCTGAAGGTGGAGTGTACTAGCATGTCCCGTACATTCTTACCTCGTTGGAAAGAGAAACCGGAGGTCACTGTATAAATGTTTCTCTAATGCCAATGCACCCCAATGCTTCCGAATAATTTTTGAAATGTCATTACTAATTGTTGAGGTGCATTTCCGTTGGGGTAAGAATGTACGGAACATGCTAGTTAAAAATGGCGCGGGCCATCCAGTGCTCCTACCATGTGACAGGGGCCGGCCAATGGCACGTATACCCTGTCACATGGTAAGAGCAAAGGGTCATCTGCGCCATTTTTATTAGTGGCAGCCGACGGCCCGAGAGCAGGAGATCGCTCCCGGGACCCCCACTGGACCACCAGGTACCTGTAAAAGGTTTTGGGGGGTGGGGGAAGCTAAGGGATTAGTTTTAAAAGGTCGGGGTGGGTTTTTTGTTTATAGGCTCGGGTGCAGCCGATAAAAAAACCCGATCGGGCCGGACGAAAAAAAAATCACGATGTGAATCAGAACCGGAATCAGAACCGAATCCGGTTCTGATTCACATCTCTAGTTAATTCTCATGTTAACTGTGTAACCTGATCTGGACTGAACAGATCTGTGAGTTTGCCTTCTGAATCTGTAAAGATGATAATGAACCCAACTCTTCTTGTTAACCCTGAAGAGAAGAGACCTCCAATCTGATACCTAAGCCTATAAGTGTAAACCAGGGTGTGCTTACTTTCTATTATGTTAAAAATAAAGCCTAGTTGAGGGATCTTGGAGTGGATGTGGCTTACTGTAGGCGACCCCAATAACCTGACAATTAGCTGGATAACTTGTCCTGGATATTCAGCGTGATAAATGTCCTGCTGAATGTACTTGCCTAAAATTATCTGGCTACATTTAGCCAGTTGTTTGAAAGTTAACTAGGTAGGTTTAAAAGTTTCTGGCTGCATGTAGCAAGATCACTTGCTATTTAACTGACTCTGTTCAATTATAACTTGTTAAGTGGCTGCAAAATAAAACTAGTTTGAAATCAGAGGCTCAAGATCAATCAGAGAATGAAGAAGATGGCACTCTTCCTCCTGGTTCCCTCAGCTCATAGTCATCTTTAATGCCTTCCTTCTCTATACATATCCCAAACACTGCTAAAGCATGTCATGTCTTCCTTTATAACATTGCTAAAATCTGTCTTTTCCTTTCTAAGCATGCTACCAAAATGATCATCCATTATCTTATCAACTTCTGCTTAGATTACTGCAATTTGATCTTCATGACCCTCCCATTGAACCATCTTTCTCTAGTGCATGATATTTGGAATTTGACTACATAATTTCCTCAACATTGCCATGACTATGCAACCCCTCTTCTCAAGTCACTACATTAGCTCACCATCTGCTTCTGTATACAGTTCAAGCTTCTCTTACTCACCTACAAATGCACTCCCTCTGTAGCTCCTCATTTCCTATCTTCTCTCTCTCTACACCCTTCCTCGTGAACTCTTTTCATCGGGCATGTTGCTCTTGTCTGTGCTCTTCTTTTCCATCAAAAATTCCCAAGTCTGCAGTTTTTACCTTGCTGTGCCATATGCTTGAAACAGACTTCCTGATTCAGTGGGTCATTCTCTCTCTTGGGTAGAAATCCCATGTGTGTTGGGTAAGAGTATAGTGATAGGAGTATACTACCGTCCACCTGGCAAAATGGTCAGACAGATGATGAAATGCTAAGAGAAATCAGGGAAGCAAACCAATTTGGCAGTGCAATAATAATGGGAGATTTCAATTACCCCAATATTGACTGGGTAAATGTAACATCAGGACTTGCTAGAGACAAAGTTCCTGGATGTAATAAATGATTGCTTCATGGAGCAATTGGTTCAGGAACCAACAAGAGAGGGAGCTATTTTAGATTTAATCCTTAGTAGAATGCAAGATTTGGTGAGAGAATTAATGGTGGTGGGGCCACTTGGCAACAGTGATCATAACATGATCAAATTTAAACTAATAACTGGAAGGGGGACAATAAGTAAATATGCAGCTCTAACACTAAATTTTAAAAAGGGAAACTTTGATAAAATGAGAAAAATAGTTAGAAAAAAACTGAAAGGTGCAGCTGCAAAGGTTAAAAGTGTTCAACAGGCATGGACATTGTTTAAAAATACAATCCTAGAGGCGCAGTCCATATGTATTCCACGCATTAAGAAAGGTGGAAGGAAGGAAAAACGATTACCATCATGGTTAAAAGGTGAGGTGAAAGAGGCTATGTTAGCCAAAAAAAATCCTTCAAAAACTGGAAGAAGGATCCATCTGAAGAAAATAGGATAAAACATAAGCATTGTCAAGCTAAGTGTAAAACATTGATAAGAGAGGCGAAGAGAGAATTTGAAATGAAATTGGCCATAGAGGCAAAAACTCATAATAAAAAACCTTTTTCAAATATATCCAAAACAAGAAACCTGTGAGGGAGTCGGTTGGACCATTAGATGACAGAAGGGTTAAAGGGGCTCTTAGGGAAGATAAGGCCATTGCAGAAAGACTAAATGAATTCTTTGTCTCTGTATTTACAAATGAGGATGTTGGGAAGATACCAGTTCCGGAGATGGTTTCAGGGGTGATGAGTCAGACGAACTGAACGAAATCACTGTGAACCTGGAAGATGTAGTAGGCCAGATTGACAAACTAAAGAGTAGCAAATCACCTGGACCGGATGGTACGCATCCTAGGGTTCTGAAGGAACTCAAAAATGAAATTTCTGATCTATTAGTTACAATTTGTAACCTATCATTAAAATCATCCATTGTACCTGAAGACTGGAGGGTGGCCAATGTAATCCCAATATTTAAAAAAGGCTCCAGGGGAGATCCAGGTAACTATAGACCAGTGAGCCTGACTTCAGTGCCTGGAAAAATAGTGGAAACAATTCTCAAGAACAAAATTGTAAAGCATATAGAAAGACATGATTTAATGGAACATAGTCAACATGGATTTACCCAAGGGAGGTCTTGCCTAACAAAACTGCTTCATTTTTTTGAAGGGGTTAATAAACATGTGGATAAAGGTGAACCGGTAGATGTAGTGTATTTGGATTTTCAGAAGGCATTTGACAAAGTCCCTCATGAGAGGCTTCTACGTAAACTAAAAAGTCATGGGATAGGACGCGATGTCCTTTCGTGGATTACAAGCTGGTTAAAAGACAGGAAACAGAGAGTAGGATTAAATGGTCAATTTTTTCAGTGGAAAAGGGTAAACAGTGGAGTGCCTCAGGGATCTGTACTTGGACCAGTGCTTTTCAATTTATATATAAATGATCTGGAAAGGAATACGACAAGTGAGGTTATCAAATTTGCAGATGATACAAAATTATTTAGAGTAGTTAAATCACAAGCAGACTGTGATACATTGCAGAAGGACCTTGCAAGACTTGAAGATTGGGCATCCAAATGGCGAGACCACACCTTGAATACTGTGTACAATTCTGGTCGCCGCATCTCAAAAAAGATATAGTTGCGATGGAGAAGGTTCAGAGAAGGGCAACCAAAATGATAAAGGGGATGGCACAGCTTCCCTATGAAGATAGGCTGAAGAGATTAGGGCTGTTCAGCTTGGAGAAGAGACGGCTGAGGGGGGATATGATAGAGGTCTTTAAGATCATGAGAGGTCTTGAACGAGTAGATGTGACTCGGTTATTTTCACTTTCGAATAATAGAAGGACTAGGGGGCATTCCATGAAGTTAGCAAGTAGCACATTTAAGACTAATCGGAGAAAATTCTTTTTCACTCAACGCACAATAATGCTCTGGAATTTGTTGCCAGAGGATGTGGTTAGTGCAGTTAGTGTAGCTGGGTTCAAAAAAGGTTTGGATAAGTTCTTGGAGGAGAAGTCCATTAATGGCTATTAATCTTAAGACTTGGTTATTCAAGCAAGCTTTCCCAGACACAATCTAATATCACGTCATAGATACAAACCAAGGACTTCAAATATTCAGCCATTAATCATGCCATTTTTACATAGCATTTAATTTATTTGTATACCGTTCAACCGTTTATTCCTTTTATCTCTTCCTTCTTATCCAAGTTCTGCTACCCTTGTTATTTGTAACTGCTCCTTCGATCACCACAGTTCTAGTTGATGTATTTAATGCACTCCCGTTTCATGTAAACCAGCAAGATATGTGCTCATGATTGCCGGTATATAAAAACCTTAAATAAATAAATAAATAAATAAATAAATAAACAAACAAACAAACAAACAATCAATTTTACTTAGGGAATAGCCACTGCTATTAATTGCATCAGTAGCATGGGATCTTCTTAGTGTTTGGGTAATTGCCAGGTTCTTGTGGCCTGGTGTTGGCCTCTGTTGGAAACAGGATGCTGGGCTTGATGGACCCTTGGTCTGACCCAGCATGGCAATTTCTTATGTTTTTATGTTCTCTTTGGCCATATTCAAATCCAATCTAAAGCCTCACCTTTTTTAGCAGTCAAGGCTTTTCTCAGTGCTTTTTATGTACAGTGCTTCCAATATTCATCATTTCACATAGCCTTTCGTAACACTCTTACTTTCCAGGGGCTGCCTCCCTTCTCTTCTCACAGTTACCATCTTCCTTTCAGCTTCCCAGGCCTCTCTCCTACTCCCCTCTGAGCCTGCGTTATACCGTATTCTGCTCTAGGAGCCATCTGTTACCCATAAGCTGGACCAGGACCAGACAGCTGGGACCAGTCTTTTGTAGAGTTCTGAAGGCTTTTCATGTATGCTCCTTCACAAGGCTGTTTTTAAATTTTAAACACTTTCCTACAGGAAAAACACTTTCCATAGACTCTTGTTTGTGATGTACTGGATGTTTATCTTGACAAGATAGTAAGTTCTGTGGAGAAAATATTGTCTTTTATATGTATCTATTCATTGCTGTGTATGTCTAGGAGCACTTTAAAAATAAGTATAATCCTTGGATGGAAAAACCTGGATAATGAACCTAAAGGCACACAATAAAGGTTCAGACCCTATTTGCAAAACTCTCCAAGGTGTTCAATAAATCTGAGGCTCTAGAGTTTCCTGTGGGGGTGGGGGAGCTTAACTTCAAAGCCCTTTTCTGTTGTAAAATAATTACACTCTCCCTCAAGTCGCTTGTAAACAGCACTGATAATCTTGAGCATAATCCAAAATGGCGCCAATACAACCTTGCTCATCTTTGCCCCCTCACGTGACAGGCCTGGGGCAAGAGGGTGCTCTGGGCCCTTGACTGTGTCTAATTTGCTTCTTTCAAGGTATGGGGGTTTGGAGGGCTAGGAGGGACAGGTTGGGGGTCCATGACACCACCAATGATGTTTTTTGCCCACATGGGGTGGTGGAGGGTTCAAAGACAGGGGCCTTACCAGTCCACTTTGTTCTTGAAAGGAGGGGTGCATGGGGAATTTCTGCTTGGGAGGCGGATACCAGAAATATAGATCTGGGTGTTGGGGGGGGGGGGGGGCTGCATCATCAAGCAGCTTCTTTAGCTTTACATAGTTTATTTTTTTGGCTGGGCCGCCTCAATTGGTGGCCACGGGGTAGGCAGCAAGTTCTAAGGAAACCTCTGCTTACTGTTTTTTTTTAGGGGAGGGGGGGCTCTCTTTCTGACTGCATGGTCTTTTAAGGTGATGGTGGCCCCATGCGTTGTGGGCTGCCATCACCCTGGGGACAGGCCCCTGCCACATTGTTTTGTCTTATAGACTTTTACCATGAGACAAAACAGTGCGGCAATACAGCACAATATTTTGTCAGGGAGGGGTACAATATCATGGAAATGTCCCCACCCCTATGAAATTGAGCCCCTCCTGTGATAAAATATCACAGCTTACTGAATCCAGGCCTCATATAGCTGAATATCATTGAATACTGAGTCCCTCTGTTTCCAAATCTCTTTGAAGAGGACCCTTAGAATTATTTTTTTTTCCCAGAAAACAAATACAAAGTGGAACTGCACAAACAGGACTGTCCCACAACAAAGAACACAGGAAAAAACTGAACTAATAATCCATGCCCTAAGATGGTGGTAAGGGTTTATATACTGTTAGAACACAGTATCTTCTGCTCCCACTTGGGGGAGTCAAAACCCCGACCTCTATTCACTAATCTCTTTGAATTTCCCTAGCGATTTCATACACTCCTTCTGGTAAGAAAAACCAAAGGATCCTTACATATTAATAATGTTTTTGTCAAATAAATGGCCTTAGAATTATATTTCCCTGCATAATTTAGCACATTAGACTTTGAAGACATACTGATTTCTCTTTTACTTTTTTGATTCAAATCTGCAAATGGTCCTAGAAATTTGATACATCTTTCTTGCTGCCAGACTGTGTGTGGGATAATTGTGTCCAATTTGGAATCAGAAGCAAATATTGTTTTTGTTGTTTTGTATTTTTCCTTCTTATGTACAACAGTCATCTATAAATACCTTCACTCTGCTGCACCTGACTACCTCTCCTCTCTTATCTTTCTCTCTACACCCTTCCTCATGCACTCCTCTCATGTGATAAGTCACTTCTATCTGTGCCCATCTCCTCTCCTGACGGTTCCTGACTCCATGCTTACCAACTGGCTGCACCGTGTTCTTGGAGTGGTCTTCCTGAATTCATGCATCATGCTCACTCTCTTGCCATGTTTAAATCCCATCTAAAGACTCATCTTTTTGAGGCTGCTTTCAAATCTTAAGCCTGATTGTCTGCTTTGAGCCTCAATAATTAATTTTCTTTTCTAACCATTCTCTTTCTTTATGAAATGCCCCAAGTCTCTTATTCTATATGTTTGTCTTATTAGATTGTAAGCTGTATTGAGTAGGGACTGTATTTTTTGTGTGTTTGTACAGTGCTGCATATGTCATGTAGCTCTATAGAAATGTTTAGTAGTAGTATGTGTGTGCAGTTTGAAAAATGTAAGAAACAGAAGAGAAAAAGGGAAAAAAAAATAGAATACTTTTATATTTTCATATTCCGGTTTCCATTCATAAAAGGGTCACTTACTTTTTTAGCTTCCAAATGAAGTCAGATAGACGAAAGTTTGAAAGAAATGCATGTTTTAATGTAAAAGCATTTTTATCCCTCTCTCTCTTAAATTGGGGTAACTGTAATTGCAATTCAGACTTCTGAAGGGACTGTGGCTGTAGACCATTGTAGGCATTAGGCTGAGAAGCAACCTGCTCCTTAAAAGCTTCTATGAGTTTTGGTATGCATATAGAACTCGTTTCTGTGAGCTTGCTTTGAGGTACCTGTAGAATGTATAGCGCAGAGACTGTGGTGCCTACACTGCAGAGCGTTCATAAAGGAGGGGGATAGTCAGAGGCCAGTGCCTTTCTGAGGCAGGGTGGCCAGATTCCTCCCTAGGCTACTCCCTTTCATGTTTCCCTCTGTCCCCAACAAATCCTTTCACACTGCTCATTGAAGACCCTTAGTGACACAGAAGACAGACATTTTTTTTTGCTCTCCTAGAACTCTGCTCCCCCTTAACTTACTCTCCTGGAGTGAAATGACAAACAACTCCCATATGCCAGACTTACTTGTATATTCTTTGGAAGCAAGCAGGAGGAGCCAGAAGGAAATGAGCATGTTCACTTAAGCATTAGCACATTATTTAGCTTTCCCTTGGTAAGTAACATGCTCATGCTATTTGGTCAGTGCACACTTGTAACAGGGACATTATTTCACCCTTGGCATGCTAAATCTTTTGCATCACTCATTAAGTGGCATTTTAACATGCATGTTAAATATTTTGTGCGTATGTGCTAAACTATTTTTAACACAGGCTTTATTATACAGGCCCTTAGCCCAGTAGATTAAGAAATAGAAAGTCATTTTCTTATATAAGAGCTCTATTTATCAAAGTGCATGTTACAGGCATGGTTAAGTGGAATTAAACATATATATAAACATATATATTTGTATTACACTTTGAATGAAACTGAAGAATTCTTGAGAAGAAAATCAGGCAAAAAAGAAAGAAAAAAACAAACAGAGCAAACGTGACATATTACATTTTGCCAATTAACTATTCTACCATTATACGAGAGGACAATATTCAACCTAAATAAACAATATAAAAATACATTTTGGAAGGAAAAACAGAGGGAAAGACAATGATTTAACATTAGGGAACTAAACAGACCTTACTCAAGGGAAAGCAAAGCTGGTACTATTTCTTCCTATATTATTTTATTGTTTAAGGATCACAGAGAACTGCCCCCATTCAAAGCAATTATATTACATATTCTGATATTTGATCAAACATTTTTAAGGAAATGAAAGCAGAAACAAAAACACAGCTTCAAGATGTGGGGTTTCATTAACAGGAGCTTTCTCCTGTTCTTCCGCATAGACTTCACCATGTAAGGCAAGACCAGAACATTCAAATTCAAAAAGGGTGCTAGGTGGTTCCTGAATAAAAGCTTCAAGATCCCATCTCTATCTGGCTCCAAGGCCAGAGGCACGACCAGGATAGCAAATATTGCTCAGTTCTCATCAAATGCTTCCAGAGAGGCCATCAAGTCTTTACTGGCATCTGAAATAGAGAACAGTTCCATATGAATACTTGAAGTCTCCTTGTTTCTAAAGGATGGTAACTATTAGGGATGTGAATCGTTTTTTGACGATTTAAAATATCGTCCGATATATTTTAAATCGTCAAAAAATCGTTAGGGCCACGATACAATACCAATTCCCCCGATTTATCGTTAAAAAATCGTAAATCGGGGGAAGGGGGAGGGCAGGAAAACCGGCACACTAAAACCCCCTAAAACCCACCCCCGACCCTTTAAATTAAATCCCCCACCCTCCCGAACCCCCCCCCCCCAATGCTTTAAATTACCTGGGGATCCGGCGGTGGTCCAGAACGGCGGCGGTCCGGAACGGCCCCCTCAATAGAATCGTGTTGTCTTCAGCCGGCTTTCAGGACTTCCAATAAGTAACATTTAAACATTTTGAGCAGAGAGAGAGAGAGAGAGAGCGAGCTTTAATTGGAAAATAGATCAGCCAAAGATTACGCCATTGCACTTGATGTTCTAAATCCTCAAACTTATTCTTTAAGTAAATGTTGCCGCTAACCAAAGTTTCTTGCAGTTCCTCCTGTTTTCCTATTTTATTTTCCACACTTGGCAAGCACTTTATGGTGTAAACTACTGAACCTAGTGTTCATGGCTTCTGTTGTTCAGCTGCCTGTGTTCTCTTCAATAAAAGAAGTATCTGGCCAGAGAAGGACTTACCCAATCCAAAATATCACTTTACAGAGCTTCTTTAATATTAAAAACTTCAGGAGTCTGCAACTGAAACTCTATCTGCAGAGAAATCATTGATGTTGCAAGATAGCCAGGGTCAGTTATTCTTCCTGGGCTAATGGATCAGGCTTCAGCTCTCAACCCATCTGCTCATCTTTTTTCTCCCATCCAGCTAAAACCCAAAGAAATTAGGCTATCATCCTTTCCGTCTGGATCTGCTCCCACTGTCAGCACCATCACAGCGTCATTATTAATCATCTCTGGGGCTGCTAGTGAATGGGAGGATTGCAGTATGACTACATCCAATAGAGTTTCCCTCTGCTTTGGTGTAAGTAATGTGCTGAGATCAGGGAAATTCAAGGGCACACAGTTTCCTCCCTTGAACACTCTAGTGATCCTGTACCAGATTTCAAACACCCAAACATGGAGAGTATTTGAAATCATTCATCATTCCCTGCTGCATGAGAAGTCGAAGTCCTATGGCGTAAGTCCTGTTTCTTCTTTTGTATTTGCCCATACATAATATCTCAGGATATATGAAAAAGACCTGCAGCATAGGGAACTCACTCAACAGCCTCCCCGTAGTCTGCCATCATGTTCTCTCCATATTTGTTAACATTTGATTTTACCATATGTTTTAGCATTGCAGCTGGTGTATGATTCACTCAAGGGCATAAAACTGTATGTTAAAAAGGCAGATAACCCATGCATTAATGTTTGCACATTGATGCATATATTTTGTTGCAGTCAGCTACACATATAAAAGTATACTTACATTTTTGCAATGATGAAACACAATGTGGTTTGAATAGTGTAATAAAATGTGACTGGCTAGTTTTAAATGGGCCGTCATATGTGCAGTTTTCTATATACTAGAGCATATCTCCTCTCAAATGATACTTTGCACCGCTCACTTTTGTAATCATTGCCCAAAGTTCCAAGTCACTGGTTATTTTTTTTACCCATTTTTATTTAAATTAATTGAGGTAGCCATGTTAGTCCACTTGGATATGTGGAATTAAGGGACCATGTTGTGGGTGATACCTTTTAATATGATTAACTTAATACATCAGTAACAAGTTTTCAAAAGTTATCCTCTCTTCATCAGGTCAGTGGAGAAACCCAGTGTAACTGCTCTGTTTCTTCCCTGACCTGATGAAGAGAGACTAACTCTTGAAAGCTTGTCTCAGGGGTATTTTTAGTCCAATAAAAAGCCATCACCTACAACTTCTTTTATAACTTTAATTCCTCTGTCGCAATTACAAACACAAAAAACACCAGGCATTTACCTGCAGGAGATGCATTAAGAAGAATTTCCTATCTTTGTGTCAGCAATCTTGAGCATCTTTCTTTCTTTCTCATGCCTCGATGCAGCCTTGCTTCGACTCAGGCCTGTGCCATTTTGCACGTCAAACATTAATAATGGTGTTGGCCTCAGTTTGCCATTGTCATTTCCAATAGCAGCAGCAGAGCAAGATTGAGCAGAGATTGCTCCTGCTCCATGAAGAAGTTTTCAATTACAGGACAAGAGGTGGGGAAGCATGGGAGTGGGTTTATTTATTTATTTTTTTTGGGTGCTGCGGTGTAGATGGCATTCATTTTTTTAAAAACATAAAAGGTGAATTTTAAAAGCCCGGCACACGCTGAAATTAGGGGACAAGCGAAGAAGAAGGGCTCATGTGTACCGTCTGTATTTTAAAAAAGCACTCATAGATGTGCATAAATGCCGCGGCACACACACATCTCCAAAGTTTCCAAAAAGGGACAGGGTATGGGCATGGTTTGGGTGTGGTGGGGCATGGGCGTTTCGAGTCCCAGCCAAGAGATGTGTGTGTAAATACTTACATGCCCTGGTGTGCGCTGAGGTTCCCTGCCGCGTTATTTTACTTCTGCTATGGATGAAGTGTTAAGTTGTAAAGTGAAAGGATCGAGCCATTGCTGAGGGTGAAAAGGATCTCAGGTAACTGGGAGGGGGCGGGGGGGGGTACGGGCTCTCAAACCAGGAGGAGTTGGAGGACCTAGCTGTTAACGAGGTGAACCGGTGGATAAACTGGTTAACTGGGAATGGCGTGGGCACGTGTCATTTTTAAAAATCCCCGACTTACGCAGTAGGAAATGGGATTTATGCACCCATGAGTGCGCCCGCTTAAAATGAGGAGCACATATGCACTGCCAGGCCAGTTTATAACATGCATGCATATACACATGCAAGTTATAAAATAGCTGCGTCCCTGGGTGCAGGCTGACG
This sequence comes from Rhinatrema bivittatum, assembly GCF_901001135.1. Classification (NCBI taxonomy): domain Eukaryota; kingdom Metazoa; phylum Chordata; class Amphibia; order Gymnophiona; family Rhinatrematidae; genus Rhinatrema; species Rhinatrema bivittatum. The sequence continues at coordinate 178,867,507 of NC_042619.1, forward strand.
CACACATGGAAATGTGCGACCATGCGCCAGTTTGAAAGTTACCGTCTAAATAAAACAAAAAGGGAACAACATTTTATTTGCTTTTAAAAATGAAATGAAGCATAAAATTTGGCTAAAATTTCCTGTTTCAGTTCCAACAAATGTGCATCCCTGGTAATTTTTAGATTTATTAGTATGTATGATGCTCCCTTACATATACCCTGGTATTTAAATGATTTTCAGTGCTAGTATTTCATTTCATGAGGACTGTTATTTTTTGTATTAATTTGATTTTGCTTTCCCTGGAATTTTCTGTCTGTTCGATTGTGGGGGTTACACTTCAGGCCAACCCGGCCTTCAGGCAAAATAGCTTCTCGCCACCATGAACCAGCCCCCACCATGAGCTGGGCTACGCTCATTAGTTGTGATTAATTCCCACTTACTTCAAAACAGCTATCAACTGGTGTGACAGCTCTCATTTGCACTAAAAGCTCACCAGGATCTCCCAGTGTTGTCTACTGCCAGCCAAGCAATAAGAAAACACATTTCCTTGAGCAAATAATGCAACAAGTAATTCACCACAGACACAGAATTGTCATGGACTTACCTATGTTCACCATAATAACATGCAACCCTTGATCAATAGATTGCCATTTGATCCATGGTCTTTTGAAATGGTTTATTAAATATTCACAATCAACCTGAATCCAATTACGGCTAATATGCTGACCACCTGAGACAGTAGCCAAAAATAAAAATTTAATTTTCTTGCCTTAAGGCCACAATCTCAGCAGATATGCACTCCTCTTTTCAGCCTGGCATTGATATTGGACCAACCTAGAAACCTAGAAACGTGATGGCAGAAAAAGACCATAGGGCTATCTAGTCTGCCCATCCACCACCTCCATGGAAAGGTTGTTCAATGTATCCACTAACCTCTCTGTAAAGCAATATTTCCTTATAATCCTCCTGAGTCTATCACTTTTCACCCTTATCCCATGACCCCTCATTGCAGAGTTCCTTTATGTTGCGAGGAGGTCCACCTCCTGTGCATGAAAACCTTGGAGGTATTTCTATTTTTCTCTTTAATATCTTCCCTATCCCACCTTTCCTCTAGGGTATATATATTTAGAGATTTAGTAGGCCATTTTAGTAGGCTCCTTCTGTATTGACTCCAATTGGTTTATATTCTTTTGAAGATGTGGGCTCCAGAACTATATACAATATTAAAATGAAGTCTCATCAGGGTCTTATACAGGAGGAATATCACCTCCTTTTTTCTGGTGAACATTCCTCTTCCTAAGCAGTAAAGCACCTTTCTGGCTTTTGTTGTCACCTTATCCATTTGTTTGGCCCCCCCTTAAAATAACCAGATATGATCATCCCCTTATCATGCTCTTCTTTTGTGCTAAGAAGAATTTCACCCCCAATTCTATACCATTCCCTTGGGATTTTGCAGCCTAACTGCATGACTGTATTTTAACATTAAATCTAAGTTGCCAGATTTTAGAGCATTCCTCAGGCTTTGCTAAATCCTTCCTCGTGTTTTCCATTCCTTACTGACTGTCTACCCTGTTGCAGATCATGGTATCATCTGCAAAAGACAAATCCTTTACTGACAATCCTTCTGTAATGTTGCTCATGAAAATGTTGAAATGGACTAGTCTAAGGACCAATCCCTGCAGCACACCACTAGTAATGCCCTTCACCTCATAATTATATGTAATTATGCATCAATAATATGAACATAATCCAAATAGCAAACTGTTGACCAGATCATCTGCGATAGTTATTGCCACTGTAGTACCCAATGCTAGAATAAGAGCAATGCAACTACTCAAATATCTGCTGGGCAATGACAAACAACTGGTCCTTGTGCCTCCCCCATTGGTAAACCACCTTGTAACCATCCTGACTCTCCTGGAGTCTGAAAACACACTGACTCCACTTTTATTGTCCTCCTTAGGGATCTCTGTGACCCCTCTCAGGGTTGTTCACAACCTCCTTCTCTGGGCTTCCCAAGGGAGCTGTTTCTTGGCTGCCAGTAGTGTTTGGGCACCTTGCAGGGTCGTCTTTGGGACCACCTGCAGTGCCAACCTCAGTTAACACAATCAATGTAAAAGCTGCCTGGGCTTCAGCCCCATTGCTGCTTTCCAGTACAACAGGCTGTTGTGCTTCTTCAGCTTCCAGGAACCCTTTGGCCTTGCCTGGGTTCAGCTCTGGGCAGTTGGGAGTTTTCCTCAGTTCACTCACTAACACAGTGTTCTCTCTGGCAACTTGCTCTAGGTCCACCTCCATTTGGGTCACCTCTCTAGAAATCTCCTGTAGATTTTCTAGAAGCTGCTTTATCTTCTTGGTACTCTCCCTTTCCAACTTTGTTACTTGCTCAAACCACTAATCTTACTCACCAGACTCTTCTTCTTCTGGGACACCCCAATAATCATCTCTATGGTACAAGACTCTGGCAGCATTTCCATGGAATCTGGGAGTGGTTTCACTAGCCCCTCTGGCCTTTTCATCTGCCAGACCTCCATTCTCAGGTTCCTCTTCTTAGCCGGCTCTTGGGATTGGGGAACTCCCAGTACACAGAAGTACATGGCAATGCACTTCAACTAAGCTCACTGGCTTCTCCTTCTTCTTCTACCTTCACTGCAGTATACGGATATAGACCAGGGTTTGGTAATACTGCCAGGCCTCTAAGCAGCTGCACTTTCACTCTATGCCATGCCCTGTTCCTGCCACAGTGAACAGCTGTTTTCCCCTCTCTTTTTTTTTTTCTTTTAAAAGGAAAAATAGGTTTAAAATATCCTGCCTTGTATGCCGAGTAATACACCCCCTAAACTCCGGACAGAGCTTGACTAGTCTGCGAAAACAACAGTAATCCTGACTACATGCCATGCCCCACAAGCCACTCACTAATTTAAAGGCAGTTTCGGGGGGGGGGGGGGGGGGGGTCTTTGTTTTTTTGTTTTTTTTTCTGTGCTCCTCTATGAGCCCACAAACTTCTGTCTTCCAGTGCTCTCGTACCCAATTTAAGAGCACTGCTTTTTTTCTCTGTCTCAGCCCCCTCCTGGCATGGACAGCCAAACTTCTCTTGGCTATTTCTGTGTGCTCCCAGAGTCACACAAATACTGGCTGCATTCTGCAGTCTTAACAGCACTGCTCTGCTTCTGTAGGCTCCCTGAGCCACACCCATTTGCCTCCAACTGCTTGGTAGGTTACACAGCAAACTTTCATTTTCATCCCTTCCCTCTGGAGGCTTGGGCTTTTCTCTGTGTGAGGCTTAGAGAAAAAGAAAAATCTCACTCCTGACACCATGGGTGAGGGTGGCCAAGCGGCTTCACTCCTCTGGAGTCAGAAAACATGCTGACTACAGCCTTTTAAATGCAAACAAACTTTTATACAAATTAACAGCATTTCAACACAAGAATGACTGCCTACCTTTGCAGTATATTTCCCACTCCCTGGGCTTTGGCTCAGCACAGATGTACAGGAGCTGCCTGTCCTGGAGATGAAGGGGCATCTTGAATACAGCTGGGCTTACTCTCTTATGCTCCCCAGCAAGTCCTGCCCTCTGGACTCTCCCCTGCCTTGAAGGGTCCCACCCACAGAGTTCTCTCCTTCTGTGGGAGTTAAGATGGACCAGGCATCTAGCCTGGTACAGCACACACAAAAAGGGGGAAAACAGGGTCACTCTGTTACACTATCCTAAAATATCAACCCAGTTATATAGTTACTGATCTACCCACCTATGTGGAAAAGAATGTCTAACAATACAGGAAATATGCCAGTCCAGAATAAGATCTCTGAAGAAAACAAAAGTAATCAACCCAACATGAAAACAAACAAATCCCTCTCTCCCCCTTCTTTTGATTGCTGATACTCCAAATCACAATCTTACAAAGACTCAACTCTAGGAGTTAGTTTATGCCCTTTATGTCCTTCCCTCCAAGGCTCGTACAGCCCCAAATTGATATTTATTTAAAATGTGTTACCTACCCTCATTCACGGTTCAAAGCAGGATACATGCAAACAGTCATAAGATTCAGTAAAATACAAACAAGGAAACAACACAAAGACAAATAAAGACTACTATCAAATGAAATATAAAAATGTGACATACAGAAGAGGGTACAGTAAAAGAACATGCTACAATCATCTTAGGCAGAGGACAAAAGGTGACATTCTAAAAACATTGGTTGATTGTTTTATTCCACAAACAAAGAGACACCACCACTCAGGACAGTCTGTCCATACAAATCCAAAAAGACAAATAAAAAAAAAAAAGACAATCTCCCACAATAGCTCACAAGTTAAATCTTAACTCCATTTATTTATTCATCTCATTATTCATTATCAAATTCTAAAATCCAAACTCTACTATGTTCCCTAAAATGTTAATATAGAATAAATGTGTTGATCTATTCATTAAGTTAACCAAAATACAACCCTCTCAAATACTCTTCAACTCATCAATGTACACATATACCACAAAACACACAAAGATGTATCATAATACACCACATATCACATGTACACCACCATGATATGTGGTGTATGATGTTTGGATTTTAGCATTTGATAATGAATAATGAGATGAATAAATAAATGGAGTTAAGATTTAACTTGTGAGCTATTGTGGGAGACTGCCTTTTTTTTATTTGTCTTTTTTATTGTTTTATTCACCAAGCTCAAATGTCTGCCTAAATAAAAAAAGCCTTTAGCTGCTTCATAAACATATGCATGCATATCACTGTACATTGACTCTTTCGTAAAATATTCCAGAAAAATAGGCCCAACCACTGAAAAAACTCTGTCCTGAGTCTCGAAGAAAATTAAGCAAAATATTTTGAGCAGATATTAATGCACAAGAGGAATTATAGATTCATAATATAGAACATATCCAGAGTGATACACTATTGCTTAGCAATTTGTGAATGAGCGTAGCAATCTTATACTTAATTCTCCATTCTACTGGTAACCAATGGAGCGAATGGAGAATCAAGGTAATGTATTCTCTAATGCCAGTGCTAGAAAATACTCAGCTTAATTTTGAGCAATCTGTAGCGCCCTAAGAATATATGCTTGTACTCCCATGTAGATGAAATTACAATAATCCAAGCTCGTAAGGACCAGTGCTAGGACCAGGAACATCTATGAAAATCTTGAGAGCTTGAGGTTTAAGCCTGCACAGCATAAATAGCTTAAAAAATGCTGCCTTAACCATGATTTTTATCTGCAAATATAAAGATAAATCCTATTCTAAATAGATACTCAAATTTCTTACTTGAATCACTATGGGGATTTTACAGCCTTCAATGTAGAAGATAGAGGTGATAATATTTGATGTGAGAGGAGAAAAACCTCTGACATCCAAAACAGATGCTTCCTTTTCAGCCCGTCAATTAATCTAGTCCAGCTAGTAAAGAGAAACCTAGGTCAGCCAATCACTACTACCACCAGGACTCTTACCAAGTCCCAGCTGAACTGCCTTATATCAAAATTACTGTACCGAATTGCCTATATCTCTGACTCCAAGTGGGATTGTACCAATTCAACCAGGGGTTTTTTTTCTGGAAGAACCATATCCAATGACACCCAGGACTCCCTTTCTGGATAAATCTCATCAGCCAAAATCTCATCCAATGGCAGATGACTAAGATCCCTCTAGGACTGACAACAGCGAGTTACATCCATGGCTTCCTCTTCAGGAGAATTTTACTTGATTGTATCCCAGACTTCCTCCCCAGGTACACCTGCATTGAATGACATCCCAGACTCCCTTCCCAGGTGAGTCATATCCAAAGACATGATTGGCACTCTCCATCTAATTACAATAAGGACTTCCTTTCTGAATAGTTCACACCTAGGTATGACTTCATGAAATCACACCCAGAGCTCCCTTAACCTGTAAATATCACCCAACTGCATTTATGGCACCCTCTCTATGTGTGACACTAAATCTAACGCTGGGCTCCCATGAACATATAGGCCCAAATTCATCCAGACATTGCAAGGAAAGCCAACATTTTACCTCACTCCTGAATATAAAGATCCAAATGATTACTTGCATTCAGATTCAATCAATTAATCAAGCTATCAATTTAAATTTCTTCCTTGATTTTCTATAAAAATGTACAACAAAGCAAATACTTTACAAATAAATTATGATTACAAGCTCAGAAACAGTAAACAAGAAGAAAATATACTATAAATAGTCTGCACAAATGCTTACCAGAAATATGCTCCAGGAACCAAAATCCAGAACAGGAACTATATGGATAAGACAGAGGATCCACAAGCACATATGAAAACCCCCAAATTCCTCTGATTTGGGCAACCATATTATTGTACCATTTGTGATACTGAGATCATCAGACATAATCACCCATGGTGATATTAAGTAAGAGGAAGAAATGTATCTAAAAACAATTTTAAAAAAAGTTTAAAAAAATAGCTCCGGCAGTTGGGTGCAGGAAACGGATGCTCAGTTGACAAGTGTCTGTTTCCTGAACCCCTGGATGTGTGTTGTTTAGGAAAAACGACACCGATAAATTTGGCATCTGTTTTCCTAACCGGCGGACAGCTGACACTCGTGGGCTTCCATTATCAAGGAGGTGCTAGAGGTGCACAAGTGACCCTAGCACCTCCTAATTTAAACATTGCATGGTAACCCCAGGAGGGGTGCCAGGGAGCGCGTTAAGAAAGCGGGCAACGACTGTTCAGCGCCCGCTTTCAGTGCACAATTATTGTATTGGCCCCTTACTGGGAAATGCATCAAGTCACATAAGTGCTGTAACATGCATTAAATAGCATATATCGAGCGAACAGAATGTTGGGAATTATTAGAAAGGGAATGGTGAATAAAACGGAAAATGTCATAATGCCTCTGTATCGCTCCATGGTGAGACCGCACCTTGAATACTGTGTACAATTCTGGTCGCAACATCTAAAAAAAGATTTAATTGCGATGGAGAAGGTACAGAGAAGGGCTACCAAAATGATAAGGGGAATGGAACAGCTCCCCTATGAGGAAAGACTAAAGAGTTTAGGACTTTTCAGCTTGGAGAAGAGACGGCTGAGGGGGGATATGATAGAGATGTTTAAAATCATGAGAGGTCTAGAACGGGTAGATGTGAATCGGTTATTTACTCTTTCGGATAATAGAAAGACTAGGGAGCACTCCATGAAGTTAGCATGTGGCACATTTAAAACTAATCGGAGAAAGTTCTTTTTTACTCAACGCACAATTAAACTCTGGAATTTGTTGCCAGAAGATGTGGTTAGTGCAGTTAGTATAACTGTGTTTAAAAAAGGATTGGATAAGTTCTTGGAAGAGAAGTCCATTACCTGCTATTAAGTTCACTTAGGGGTAGATTTTAAAAGAAGCGCGATCAGCCTACTTTTGCTTGCGCATCAGACTCAAGCAAAAGTACGCTGGATTTTAGTAGATACGCGCGGAGCCGCGCGTATCCACTAAAATCCTGGATCGGCGCGCGCAAGGCTATCGATTTTGTATAGCCTGCGCGCGCCGAGCCGCGCTGCCTCCCCCCGTTCCCTCCAAGGCCGCTCCGAAATCGGAGCGGCCTTGGAGGGAACTTTCCTTTGCCCTCCCCTCACCTTCCCCTCCCTTCCCCTACCTAACCCACCCGCCCGACCCTGTCTACACCCCCCCCCTTACCTTTGTCGGGGGATTTACGCCTCCCGGAGGGAGACGTAAATCCCCGCGCGCCAGCGGGCCTGCTGCGCGCCGGGCCGCGACCTGGGGGCGGGTACGGAGGGCGCGGCCACGCCCCCGGGTCGTAGCCACGCCCCGTACCCGCCCCCAAAACGCTGCCGACACGCCCCCGGAACGCCGCGACGACCGGGCCCGCCCCCCGACACGCCCCCGACACGCCCCCCTCCGAGAACCCCGGGACTTACGCGAGTCCCGGGGCTCTGCGCGCGCCGGGAGGCCTATGTAAAATAGGCTTCCCGGCGCGCAGGGCCCTGCTCGCGTAAATCCGCCGGGTTTTGGGCGGATTTACGCGAGCAGGGCTCTGAAAATCCGCCCCTTAGAGAATAGCCACCGCCATTAGCAATGGTAACATGGAATAGACTGCTTGGAGGAACAAGAAGTGAGCAGGAATGTTCAGCAAAAGGCAACTGGACAAGAAGGATGACTGCGGAGCATGGATGCCAATCCAAAAACATTCCCTCTCCTATTACCATCTTAGACTAGGGATGAGCTGTCATTTTAAAATGACATGAAACATCACTTGTGAGTAGGAACATGGAGTAAAGCAAACACATATCTAAATATAGCACACAGGATAATGATGTATGCAGAGTCAGTAAATCTATCCACTTTTAAATCACTCAATTAAAATTGATTTTAGAGGGTTCCTGAAGGTTTATTCCATCAATTGTTGAAAATATACAAACAAACGTCATGTTGTCCCCCAACACAGCAGTGTTTCACCAAATGACTGCATCAGGAGGGACGAGCAGTACCTATAATTGTTCTGAATAAAAACGTTAAATACAAAAAAAAAAAAGTAGAATACTATCTAACTGGGAACAGAGGCTGGTACAGCATCGGAGAATACTTGTTCTTGGTATGTGTACACTTAAACGTTAGCTGGCTTTAATGCAAATGATATAAATGAGACAAATTATATACAAGATGAAATGAAACGTAACGACACAAAACAAAAATTTCTTGCATGCATAGCCCTATCTTAGATTGCCTCCAATCCAGCCCCCAACTACTCTCAAGAAAAGTTCACCCTTGGAGCACAGGCCTCCACTACCATTCGGGCCGATACAGTAAAGTCCGCGGGAGAGCGGGCGAATGCCCGCTCTACTGTGCGCGCAATTCAGTATGCAAATTAGGCCTGGCAGTAAAAACAGGTAAAAGGAGGCGCTAGGGACACTAGCGCATCCCTAGCGCCTCCTTTTGAACCGGAGCGGTGGCTGTCAGCGCGTTTGACAGCCGATGCTCAATTTTGCCAGCGTTGGTTCTCGAGCCCGCTGACAGCCACGGGTTCGGAAACCAGATGCTGGCAAAATTGAGCATCCGGTTTTCGACCCGCGAGCCGCCGGCCGACTTCAATTTTTTTTTTTTTTACTTTTGATAACTTTTGGGACCTCCGACTTAATATCGTCATGATATTAAGTCAGAGGGTACTCAGAAAAGCAGTTTTTACTGCTTTTCTGTGCACTTTTCCGGTGCCCGAAGAAATTAGCGCCTACCTTTGGGTAGGCGCTAATTTCTGAAAGTAAAATGTGCGGCTTGGCTGCACATTTTCCTTTCTGAATCGCGTGGGAATACCTAATAGGGCCATCAACATGCATTTGCATGTTGCGGGCGCTATTAGGTTCGGGGGGGTTGAATGCGTGTTTTCGGCCCCTTACTGAGTAAGGGGTAAAGTTAGCGCATTGAAAACGCATGTCCAATCGAGGGATAACAGTGCGCTCCGACGGAGCGCACTGTACTGTATCGGCCCAATTGTCATTCCCAGAGTTACCGAACCCTGTGTGGCACAGGATATTACTGAAGTCTCACTGCCTGAAGTGTAGGCCACACCTGTCTCTACAGATTGCCCTTGAAGCTGCTGTGATTTATGTATGTGGCATGAGGTCAGTCTTCAGCAGATCACCTGCCAGGAAGCCTGCCACTACACTGGTTAATCATCCACCATTCATTGTAGCAAGCTACAGCTATGCCTCCCATTAGGCAAACCTATGCACAAGCACCTATCAACTCTCTCACAATGGCCATGCTCCTAAGGGGTCCAGCATATGACCCCTGGGTGGGTGCTGGATGGGAGGGAGAACAAAATATGAGGATGGGATACAGGAGAAGGGGCTAAAGATGGGAACATAATGTTTCCTCTCCTTTATCCCCACAGTCCCCTTCTCATATCCCATGCAGCCCCTCTCCTCTATCCCCAAGCAACAGCCAGCAACCAGTGGCAGAGGTGAGATAAGCTACTCAGGGAGTCTTGACCCTTGAGATTCCACCTGGTAGGCAGGAAATTATCCTTGCAGTCATGACCCAGTCTGACTGCCTCCCCAATACCTTAGACTTAATATTTAGTGATACTTTGCTGGTTTGACTCAAGGTATGAAAGATGTGGCCTTGAACTAGAGAACAATAGGTAATCTTTAGTGAAGAAACCGCAAAATAAAAATAACACATGCAAATCTTATACACTTTAATAGCAGAATATAATGATGGCCTAAGCTTCTACTGTGTATTATTATCTGGCAAACGAATTACACATTTAATAAGGTTTTGCTGTATAAATTATAAATGAAATAAACAATTCTGTCACCATGGTGTGCAATGAATACACCACATGTTATATGTAAATATATTACTCATTTGCGTTGTGTTTATGGGTCACAGGAATGTATCGTCTTCATGGTGTACTTTCTATTCCCCTTGGGCATCTTCCAAAGTCATTTAAAGCCTACACATACCAGAAATTTCAAGTGGAGTGATGCTGTTATTGTCCTTTTTCTGCCCAGTTTTAATAACACCTCCTTTTGTGCCAGTCTCATTTACTGCTGCAAATTGCAATTTAGCTCTTGCAGTAGAGGGAAAACAGTGAAAGGCAGCACAACTAGGAGATATAATCTCCATTATGGATCCAGACAATGCAGAGATCTTTTGCTATTTTTTTTTTTTTTTTTGCAAATATTAAAAACATATCTTTTTTTCTTCTCATAGGTAATCTGCTTTTATGACACATAGTTTGGTGTTTCCTGCAAACTTTAGTGGTTTTCTTTTCAGTTGGCACCAGATGCTGTGCATAAAAGGCCTAAGCAAGCCTGCACTTTGGGGGAAAATGTACACATAAAAGTGGCTGGCTAGTGCTGACAAAAGCATTGTGTGCTCAGGAATAACTCGCAGCCAATGATGACTCTAGCATATGAATTCCTGATCAATAATGTAAATTTTCCAGTCCCATCACTGTATCCACCATGCTGAAAGTGGAGGTCTAGTTTTGCTTCAGTGTTTCCAACAGTGCTCAATTTTTATTCAGATTATAAATCATACCATTTCTGAATGTAAGATAAGCAGCATTTTCTTTTTTTTTTTTGCAAATAAGTTAGAAAAAGCAATAGGATATCATGAGGATTATGTTCAAGTAGTCAAATCATTTACTATATTTGTCAGCATCTCTTTCAATGCAAAAATAATTATTATCAAAATACTTCTGCCTAGTTTACTGACTGTGTCTCGGAGCTGTTATGAAGATACCCTAAAATGTAATGAAATGTGTTTCTGATACTCTTGTTGTTGTTTTCTTTTTAAGGGAATTTTAAAATGCTCTGTCCACAGTGAATTCACACTGCATAAAGGACTTCCACGATCCAGTCTGTGCCTAACAATGAGATATGAAAAATTGGCTCGATTTCTAGCTACAAAGTGGGCTCTATAATTTACATGGGATTTCATGTCTAAACTACATTTTATCAACTCTGCATCTATGCTCTCAAAAGCACTTACCTACAGCATTTCCAGGGCTGTATATAGATGTCAGTTAATAGTAAACGGCCTGCTATAAGTAGTGATCTCCCTCAATGCACAGAACAGAACATTTCCGAGCAAATATTCTGGTGATAATATTTTACTGTTTGTCCTAGCTGACAGGCTATAGTGTGTCATAAATTTTTGCTGGGCTTTATTCTGTGTCTAGATTTGCACTTTAGTGATTAGATTTAAATTCTGGGAAGAAACGTCATTTCAAGAACTCAAGCAGGATCTTCCCATTAATCCCATCCTGTTTGTCTGTTATTAATAAGGCACTGTACAACATAGTCTTCAGCAAAATTCCACCAGGCATGACTAATTCAGATAATTAATTTGCTCGAACATTAGCACCATCAAATGAGCCTGCTAAACCGGTAAATTTAAAGTAAATTAAACTTAATTTGCAGGTTATTGCAATTAAGTCTGCCTTGTCTTTCTGAGGGATTTCAGTATCCTCGGTATTTAAGAGGCAATCATAATGCATGCATGGAGGCGGGCTTTTGGGCTAATTAACACGAGAGTCTAATCTGCTTTTCAATTAGGGGGGATGTTTATAATGTGCGAGTGACAGTGTTGCAATTCAGAGCAGCATAACAGGAGTGCATGGCATAATTATAGCTGAAAAGAGAGGCTCATGCAGGGCCTGTTTAGGGGTTAATGAGACATTGGCAGCTTCCAGCTGAGGGAATCCAGCCAGTTTAGTGCAGCTTCAAGAGGAAACCACCCATAGGGGTTTCTTTTGAAGTGTCAAAAGGTCCCCTTGTTCTGGGTGGCTTATGTTTCATTTGTCTGAGTGGCATATAAAAAATTGATGAGCTGCCAGCAGCAGTCCTCCTGACATTAATTCACCAATTGTGTTTCTAATAGTTTCATCCTTAAATAAATTTGGCTGATAATGCTAGGGGAAAAAAAAAAATCAAGCTTCTGGAAACAATGGGAGAGGCTCTTCTCTTCTGAGAAGTGTACAAAGAGAAGGTGAAATGTAACAGCAGCCAGTTCCATGGACAGTGGTGACCCACGATGGTGCTTTTTTTGAAAGCCCCAGGATAAAACGGATGTACGGTGCTGTGCATTAATTGATGCTTCAGCTAATGCTGTCTTGAAACAGTGACACAGGTGTGATTTTCATTTGCTCTTATAAACAATATTATATCTCATTACATTAAATACACTTGAAGGCAAGAAATGCTATTGCATGCCATGCAAAGAACAAATTATCAAACTCCTTTAACGAGTACTTCAGATGTGCCGCTGCCCTCTACAGCAGATGCAACAGCATTTATGAAACAAACACTGTGATGGAGACGAATACAATGGCATTTGTACAATGGAAGTATAAGAAATTAACAACAGCATTACAAGGGTTTCAATACTATTTCAATTAAAAAAAAAATACTCTGCATCTATAATAAATGGATGAAAATAATATTGCAACACATCTGTTATTAACAAAAAATTAAAAATAGGAAAAATATGTACAAGCAGATTGGCTATTGATTTCCTTAGTGACAACAGTTTTGAATATTAAACTAATGTCACTTTTATGCCTCTGTAACTGGCATAGTACAATATTCCTTCTCTATAAGGGATTATTTTGAGAGTCATACAATCTATAGTGTCATAACATTGGTTTAGGTGTAGTTGTAAAGAGAGCTAGCTAGCTAGAAATGTGATTAAAAAGGCCCTGTAATTTCAGTCATGGGGGTGGTTGGGTTGGAACCAGCAGGCTGCAACTCCCCAGAAACCAACAAGGTTGGTGGTAGCCAGGCAGTGTCCAGTAAGGTCACCCAGGCAACTGGGTCTTCAAGCAACTGCCTCACTAGTTTTGGTATCTATTTAGATTACCACAAAGCTTGGTGGTAAGACTTAGGTATGTTTGTGTGTGTGTGGGGGGGGGGGGGGTGTGGAGAAACTAGGAGTTTAATCCAGCAATGTGAATTTACAGTATATTTGTATCTATCCAGGATGGTAGAAAACTCCAAGTCTGAAGGAACATCATAGACTAATCCTGCTTTCTTTCTTTCTTGTTTGTTTTGCATTTTTGCCAGATTCTTTAAGATCCCAGTTCATTTGGAACTGGCTTCTACTAAGGCCATGGTGCTACAGAACTTCATTTGCAACTACTCAAGATTTTTCTCCATGTTAACCCTCTCCCCTGTCTATTTCACATATTACAGCAGCATTCCTTGGCCATATGCCACAGGCCCACAATTCTGACTGGAACCCAGTATTGTGTGAAACCTGAGCCTGACAGCCGTGTTTTGCCATTAGGAGATATGTGGGACTCCATCCCCCCCCCCCCCCCCCCCGAGTGCTGTGATTATTGCTTTTACAGCATTCACTAGGGATGTGCAGAGGGACGCTATACGTTGCATTCGGGATTCGTATTCGTCAGGGACCAGATACGTTGCATTCGGCAAGGGGGGCCCCCGATACGTTCATGCATTAATTCTTATTCGTTTCCCAGCTAAAATTGAATTAACTACAACCCCCCACCCTCCTGACCCCCCCAAGACTTACCAAAACTACCTGGTGGTCCAGCGGGGGGTCCGAGAGCCATCTCCTGCACTCACACCCTCAGCCGCTGGTATTCAAAATGGCGCCGATAGCCTTTGACCTTACTATGTCACAGGCGCTGACCAATGGCACCGGTAGCCCCTGTGACATAGTAAGGGCAAAGGCTATCGGTGCCATTTTGATTACTGGCAGCTGACGGCCCGAGTGCAGGAGATCGCTCCCGGACTCCCGCTGGACCACCAGGGACTTTTGGCAAGTCTTGGGGCGGTCAGAAGGGTGGGGGGGTTTGTTTAAATTTGCTCCTTTAGACAGCTGAATAATTCGGCGAAGATTCGTTGTATTCGTGGGGAATCGCGATACATTTCGCTTCCCCATGAATACAACGAATATGGCCCTATACGTTGTGGATTACCAATACGTAGGAAACAAATGCACACCCCTAGCATTCACAACTCTGAGTGGCCCGGGCAGCAGGTTAGGCTTAGGAATTACCATGAGGACTCTCATAGGGTATAGCACAGCACTGTGGTGCCTGCTGTCACCCTGGATTTCAAAGGAGTAGGGTTCCAAAATTGAATTTGCTTTCTTCTTTTTTAATTATTGACCTGGCAGTTTCCTCCTGCATCTTTAGACTCCAAGTTCAATTTTGTTTCTTAATTTCAGGATCCTTTTTTTTTTCATTTTATTTGTGGTTTATTTCATTTATCCAAAATAAAATTATCAAACCAAATTTTAAAAAATAATGAAAAAACAAAACAAAAAAAATGGTATGGGATTCAGGCCTCTCATATCCCAGCCTACTCATCCACCCACCCAACCTGTTTTTTCCAAATTACCCCACTGCACCCTCATGATTCACCCCCTCCTAAATCCCCCCTTACTTCTTACCCACATTCAGTATAAAGTGGCAGACACTATCCCCGATCATGTCTGCCCCACTGGTGCTGTAATTAAAAATGATGCAGACTGGCTCGAGGCCAACCCCACAGGAAAAGGACGGGTAGAAATACACAACCTCAAGGGGGCTGCAAAAGAACTAAGGATGTACCCCCATCCCTTTATCCACCATGCCCAGGAAAGACCTCCAAATTTTCAAAACCATCCACGTATACATGTCTGACTTGCTGTGTTAGCTGTTCCATAGTATACATGTGCCATAAATTTGTGAACTACAAGGATAGGAAAGGTTTAGAAGGGGCGTTCCAATGTAAGGCTATAAGGCATCTCACTGCTACCAGGATATAAAGCTCCAAAGAAGGGTGTGAAATTCTACCCTTAGTATAAGGCTTTAGATTATAACCTGATAAATCATCAACAAAAAGAGTTCTTCGGTGTTATTCTCAATAATCCAATAAATACCCGAAGCACACCGGTGAAATTTATTATGAAATAATCATCTCCACAATTTTTTAAATCATTTTTCTATTAGTATTTTATCATTTTAAATACATACGGTATGTTTTTTAAAAGCTGATATCATATACCTTAGGCTTTCTACCATGCCAAACAAAAGCAGACACCAGTTTTTGGAGCTTCTTAAAAATAAACAGCTGGAACTTAATGAGTTGCTTATCAAACAAAAATACAAATCATGGAAGCACATTCATTATTATATCCACTACTCTACTAAACCACAAAAGTTGGAAAGGAGCCCACAAGGTCAAGTCATTCCTTACCTTTTGCCAACAAAGATAAGAAATTAATTTTATACATCTTCTCTAGCTGGGATGGTCACCACACCCAGGAATTTAATAAATGCAGTGCTCCATTTAAAGGGGAATGATACTCCAGTTGTTCGTTAGTTCGTGAGACGATCCACATTTCTAGAATTTCTGTCTTAGCTTCATTAACCTTATAGCGTGAAACCCCACTAAATTTTTTAATTGCCTCCAATACCACCCTCAAAGTTTGGGTAGGGATAACAGCATATCATCAGCAAACAATGTAATTCAGTTATCACTGCTATCCACACTTTCAATCACTGAAAATCCAGGCTGCTGCCTAATTCGAGCAGCAAAAAATTCAATAGCTAGAGCAAATAAAAGGAACAAAAAGGGACATTCCTGCCTCGTTCCTCTAAAGAGGGGAAATTCTGAGAGAGAAGGCTGTTTACCTAAATCTGAGTCCTAGGATTGATAAAAGGCTCTGGACTCATTTAGGAAAAGTGCCCCAAAAGCCAATTTGATGAGGGATGCATACAAATAGGACCATTCCATCTTATAAAATGCTTTCTCAGCATCTAAGGAAACTAACAACTCCACCCTTTTTTTTCCTAGCATAATACATCAAATCTAAAGTCCTTACATTGTCCGATACCTGCCTCCCTTTTTTGAAACTTAATTGATCCCTACTAATTAACAAAGGGAGCATTTGTTCTACTCTAATTGCCAGCATCTTGGCCAAAATTATATTGTCATAATTCAGAAGCAATATAGGTCCATACCCAATGGATCCATACCTGACTTGTGAATCACAGCTAAAGAGACCAGAAGATTAAGGTAAAGACTCCCCCTGAAAAATCCTGTTGTAGACTGCCACAAATCTAGGAGCAAGAGAATCAGAGATAGTCTTATAAATTAAAAGTGAAAAATCATCCTCTCTCAGATTCTTAGCCCCCTTCAAAGAGCCAATTTAATTTTTAACCTCCTCAATTGTAATAGGGGCTTCCAGTTTTCCAGCCAAATCTACTGGTAGGACATGAAGAGATAAATTGTTCAAGAAAGAAAAAATCTCATCCTCATTGGCCTCCATTTCCAAGGAGTACGAGTAGCTTTTGAATTCCCTAAATGAGTTCCATATTTTTCTGGCATCACAGGAAAGTTCCACAAAAGAAATCCTAATCTCTTTAATTATATTACAACCCACAACAGCCTTCACCTTGTGGGTCAACACTTTGTCTGCTTTAATCCCCTTATTATAGAATAAAGGGGTAATTTTCAAAAGGAGCTATGCACGTAAATATAACTACTATTGTAGCAATTTTCAAAAGCATAAGAACATAAGAACAAGCCATACTGGGTCAGACCAAGGGTCCATCAAGCCCAGCATCCTGTTTCCAACAGTGGCCAATCCAGGCCATAAGAAACCTGGCAAGTACCCAAAAACTAAGTCTATTCCAATTTACCATTGCTAGTAATAGCAGTGGCTATTTTCTAAGTCAACTTAATTAATAGCAGGTAATGAACTTCTCCTCCAAGAACTTCTCCAATCCTTTTTTAAACACAGCTACACTAACTGCACTAACTTATCTTTACTAGATTTTAAGAATATTTTAGCTAGTACACATACTAGTTATTGTATTAGATCAATGTCTGGCAGATTTGTTAAAAAGATTGCTGGATGATGTGTTAGGAGTGATGAATGTGTCACTTGAAGAGGGTTATATGTCTCTTTATGGGTGTAAATCAATTTATTTACACCCATATATTGAGAAAACAATGCATACTTTGGATGTTTCTATATGCTCAGCCTGTTGCAAATATATCATTTCTAGTGAAACCTGCTGAAGGAATAGTGGCCAGCAGTTTCCATTTGCTCCTTGAGGAGATTAGGGGTATGGATTCTTTCCAGGTGGGTTTCTTTGCTGAACACAGAATGGAGACGACCCGAGCATCCTTGAGGGATAATGTATTTTGCTGGAGGGATAAAGGAAATCAAATGCTGTTACGCTTTTAAGATCTCATGTCAGTCTTTGATTTGGTTATTCATTCCATTCTTTTAGAAAGGTGCAGGTTGCTGGGCTTGGCAATTTGAGTGATCCATTGAATTGTGGCATTTCTCTCAGAGACTGGCCATAGTGAGCACTAAAGGGTGTTTTTCATCATCTTGTAATTTGACATGTGGAGTTTCTTGTCCTTTTTAATAAGTTTGTGCAGCCCTTGGGAAAGTTGTTCTCCTTATTGGGACTGAAAGGGTATGCTGATGGTCACATTCTTGTCCCGTTGGGTAAAGTTTGAACTATGGCCTTGGAAAAAATGAATCCAGATCATCTGAAATTTCTAATTGGGTTTTAGGGAGTAAATTCATTTTAAACTATCAGAAATCTGAAATTGTAATGGTTAATAACAATGGTAATAGTGACATGCCTCATTTTTTTAGAATACCAGATCAAGCAGTGTAGGGGTTTCCATAGTGATAGAAAAGTTTAGACGCTGATTTTCATTTGGAATACTATTAGAGCAGAAGACTCTTTTAATTGAGGATAATAAAAAGGATTTAACCTTCCATTGGCCACAAATCTTTCCAGACAGTAGTACATTTTATTTATTTATTTAGGGCTTTTTTATACCGACATTCATGATACCAATCATATCATATCGGTTTACAAGAAACAATGGTGCAAAAACATTAACATCAACATGAACAATAGGCGAGGAGAGAACAAGTGAACAAAAGTTACAATAAAACAGGGGCACATGAACTGGGAGGAGGAAGAGCCAGAGACATGGCTAACACAGAAATAAATAATATCTAGTCTCAGAAATAAATAATATCTAGTCAAATAAGTATTCAGGATTATAATAAAACATGTACTCAGGACTGGATTATTTCAAAAATGTAAATATCATATCAATATCAAATATCAATAGTACATGCATTGAATGATTATGTCACGACTGGACAACTGAAACAGCCTATGTGTGAGCCTGCCTGAATGGTTCACAAATAGGTTGCAAGTGATTCAGCACATTGTGGCAAGAGTGGTGGGTAAATGTTCATAACTTACTAGGATGTCTCCAGTGTTGAAATCTCTACATTGGCTTCCAATGCAAGCTCAAATTCAGTTTAAACTGTGATCATTCTTGAGCTGGACCACTTTACCTCAAAATGCCAATTGTGTTCTTCTCAAGGAACATAGTTAACTGTTCATACTTTAAAATATGTTTGTAGGTGTGATTATTTACTAAGTTGCAATAATACATTTGTACATCGTAAATAGCATTTACCATGTGGTAAAACATCTTATCACAAGATATATGCAAATAACATATATCTTACTCCTCTGAAACTCAGATCTTAAAACAAACTCTGTGAAGAAGTACTTGAGAGCTTTATTTGCTTACCATAGCCAAATAGACAACCAACCAACATTGTATCTCAAAATGCTACAATTGCTAGATTTATGAAATGATTATTTCATATCAGACCCCCTTGAAAACTCCCTTACTACAATGGAACCTCAACATAGTGTTGCAACAACTTATCAAAACTTCTTTCGAACCCATAAAGAGGCCCCATTAAAACAGATGAAAAATCAGTTACAACACAAGTGCTAGTCACAATTCTGGTTGCCGCATCTCAAAAAAGATATAGTTGCGATGGATAAGGTACAGAGAAGGGCAACCAAAATGATGGGATGGGAACAGCTCCATTATGAGGAAAGGCTGAAGAGGTTAGGGATGTTCAGCTTGAAGAAGAGATGGCTGAGGGTGATATGATAGAGGTCTTTAAAAAAATGAGAGGTCTTGAACGAGTAGATATGAATTGGTTATTTACACTTTCAGATAATGGACTAGGGGCATGCCATGAAGTTAGCAAGTAGCACATTTAAGACTAATTGGAGAAAATTCTTTTTCACTCAAATCACAATTAAGCTCTGGAATTTGTTGCCAGAGGATGTGGTTAGTGCAGTTAGTGTAGCTGGGTTTAAAAAAGGTTTAGATAAGCTCTTGGAGGAGAAGTCCATTAACTGCTATTAATCAAGTTTACTTAGGGAATAGCCACTGCTAGTAATTGCATCAGTAGCATGGGTTCTTCTTAGTGTTTGGGTAATTGCTAGGCTCTTGTGGCCTGGTTTGGCCTCTGTTGGAAACAGGATGCTGGGCTTGATGGACCCTTGGTCTGATCCAGCATGACAATTTCTTATGTTCTTTTGTTCTTACATATATTCCATACACACAGTTCTTCCTGATAAAGGTTCTGCTGTGCACACACACCCAACATTTCAACCAAAAGTAGTGACTCAATTCCACATGAATCAAACAATGGAACTATCATCTTTCTACCCTAAACCACTTTCTACTCTGAGAGATTGATTTTAAAAGTTTTGCTCATGCAAAAATGGCAATATGCCAGGTTTATGCACATATGTCAGCAGATGTTAAAACATACTTACGTGAGAGACATTTTCAGTTTTCCAATCAGTTCACAGTTTGACCAGTCAATATTGAGGTCTTCCAGACCCCTCTGTTTCTTCATCCTGCATACCACCTGGTTGACCCAGGACTGCTCACCCTGTCCTGTAAGCCACGTGTGAGCAACACAGATTTATAAAGCTGTGATCAAACACTTATATACCTGTGCATGCTTTAAAAGTAAGGGGGTGGAAAAGGGGCAGGCCATGGGCAGGCCATGGGCATTCTAGGGTGGGGCCATCACTTGCATGTGTAACTCCGTATTTTAAAACTGGAGACCGCAGCACACATCAGCTTGATAGCCACGTAACTTTACTGCTGCTCCTGATAAGGAGCAAGTCTGTAGATCTCACATTTTAGGGCTTATAGGACAGGGTGAGTGGTCCCAGGTCAACCAGGTGGTATGCAGGATGAAGAACCAGAGGGGTCTAGAAGACCTCAATATTGACTGGTCAAACTGGTGGACTAATTGGAAAACTGAAATGTCTCTCGCGTGAGTATGTTTTAAAATCTGCTGACATATGGGCATAAACCTGGCAAAGTCCTGTGGAAGATATACACACTAGCTTTGCTTGAATAACCTCTTAAAATTAGGAGCATACTTATGCACTGCGGCTGTATTTTAAAATACACAAGTGTGTGCAAGGTTTAAAATTCCAGCGTTTCTCCACTTGCACGATGATAAACACATATATGTGTGCATGCACACAGGCTCATTTTAAAATTTGCCTGTAAGAGAACAAATCTTGCATAGTTTGGATTGTAGGTGAGTATTATTGTTTTATCTCTCAAAAACATAAACCATAAGAAAATCATTTCAACTTTTTGTTTCGCATGACTCAGCCAAATAAGGATTGCCAGTGGGAAAACAGATTCTCTCCAGTTGAATAAAACAATGCATTTCTTTTTGTTATAAACAAGCTGCTTCGCCTTTACCAAAAACTATCACAGCTAATCAACTATGAGCAAAAGCGGCCTTAATGACACTTTTAAATGAAGCCTCACCCCAAGAAATCTGTAGGAGAGCTACATTGTCAACTATCTTTACATTTGCAAAGCACTACTATTTGCATAAAGAATAAGCCCATATGATTCGTTAGGCAAGTGTATATTGGATACATTTAAATTAAAATAACTTCAATAGAGATTTGCATCATTATCAAGAATGCCCTTCACTGAGCTTGGGAGTCCCTACAAACACACTCTTGTACACACACATACATACAGACACACAATCTCACACACAAGCATGCTCACAGACATACACACACTCTCGCATATACACATGATCCCAGACATACACATAAACCAACACTGTTTCTCATATGACATGCGCACTAGGGATGCAAATCGTTTTTTGACGATTTAAAAAAATCGTCCGATATATTTTAAATCGTCAAAAATCGTGAGAGTGCGCGATACAATAGAAATTCCCCGGATTTATCATGAAAAATCGTTAATGGGTTAGTGTCCAATAACGGGAGTTATTTGGGGGAAGGGTGGGAAAACCGGCATACCAAAACAACCCCTAAACCCACCCCGACCTTTTAAAACTAAACCCTTACCTTCCCCCACCCTCCCGAACCCCCCCAAAACTTTTTACGAGTACCTGGTGATCCATTGGAAGTCCTGGGACCGATCTCCTGCTCTCGGGCCATCGGCGCCATTTTGGCTGCCACTAATAAAAATGGCGCCGATGGCCTGATAAAAAAACAACCCACCGACCCTTTAAAAATGACCCCTTTGCTTCCCCCACCCTCCCGAACCTCCCCCCCCCGAAACCGTTTTAAGATTACCTGGTGGTCCAGTGGGGGCACGGGGAGCAATCTCCCGCTCTCGGGCTGTCAGCTGCCACTAATCAAAATGGCGCCGATGGCCCTTTGCCCTTACCATGTGACAGGGTATCTGTGCCATTGGCCGGATCCTGTCACATGGTAGGAGCACTGAATGGCCGGTGCCATCTTGTGTTCCTACCACGTGACAGGGGCTGACCAATGGCACCGGTAACCCCTGTGACACCGGTAACCCCCGTGAGACATCTATCGGCCGATAGATGTCTCACGGCCAAGCGATTGACTCTTCCAGCATCGTTGAAAAGCCATATAAATAACTACTCTCGCACTAGTAAGTGTATCTTCATGCCATCATCTTAATTTCAGTGGGATCATTTATGCACTTATTCTCTTGTACTCACAACGGACATAAAATTGCAAGTTAAGTAATATTTTCGGGCATAGCTCTTAATGGTGGCATTACCCGATTTTGAAAGTACATATAGAGACTTTAAGTACATTGGGGCAGCTGTATATTGATAAGCACCTTCCACAAACAGCCCATTGAGACCAATGATTAAAAGTTACTAAAGAAAAGCTTGAGCCATTAAAAGCTTATATCAGCTTAGCCTCTGGGCACCCGATTATGAGGTCTCTCTGAGCTTACTCACTCCCTATGTGGGTCAAATGAGTCATAAGCAGCTCTGACCTCATGCTTGCCTGCTTCTAGTCCTTTCTGTAGGATGGAAGTCAGGGAGTCTTGTTGCTGCTGTAGTAAAGTGTCGGCAATTTCCTGCACCTTTTTCCACAGATTTCTATTGTATTGGTTCATATACAATTGATATGCCACTATTCGGGCTATCAACATTGACCCCTGAAAGACTCTGCATCCCAATGCATCAAATGCTTTTTGGTCCTTTCCAGGAAGAGCAGAGGAATGTGGATTCAACCTTTTGGTTTTTTTCTGTGCCGACTCTGAAGGCCTGGGACTTGTTGGACCAGGAACGTCGCATCAGTCTCCCTGTTAACTGGTGATATAGTTCCTGGGTGGTCCCAGACTCGGTGTAAGAGATGCAGCAGTACTTTGTGTACTGGTATCACCATTATTTCTTTTGGAGGATCCACAAATTGTAGAACCTCCAACATCTGGTGGCGAGTGTCTGCCTCCATAACTAATGGAAAAGGGATTGTTTCAGACATCTCCTTTACAAAACTGGCAAAGGAGAGGTCTTCTGGAGGAGAACGCCACTTCTCTTCCGGAGGTGAGAGCTCTGATAGCAATTCCTCGGAAGTGTGGGAAGAGTCATCAGAGGATTCATCTTCCCAAGGATTGGAGGGGGATTCCCCCTCTCCTTGTGGACCTCCTGAAGGAGGAAGCATGTCAAATCCAAGAGGTCAGGAAGGCCTTGATGGATGGTGGAATGGCTTCGATGGAGGCTGAACTGGCATTGATGGAACTGGTGTCAGCATTGGTGAAACCGGTATTGGCTCAAGGGAACCAGTGTTGGCATTGATGAAATCGGTAGTGGCATCGATGGCATTGAAGCGAATGAGGTACGCTTAGGCCTCAATATCCCTGATGGTCCCAGTGTAGGTTCCAGCATCGGTGGATCCCATGGAGGGATCTGGCCGGGAACTGCCTCATCGTCCTATGAAGAACCCGGTATGGGGATTAGGACCTGCGGAGACCTCGATGGAGGACTCGATGCCAGCATGTCCAATGGCATAGAATCACGGCACCGATGAGCGTATCTAAGAACTCGAAAAGTGGTGCGAACATCGAGGGCGCCAATTGCGGTGTCAGTATGGGGGCCGTCACCAGTGGCGAATGGATGTCCTGAAGGGCTTTTAGCACTGCCTCTTGGACCATTACATCCAATTCCACCTTTGAGGCTGGCATAGTTATGTCTGTGCCTGGGGTAGGAGGCAGGCTAGGTGTTACTGACCCCTCCACAGGGATCTGTGGAGGCTCAGCACCCAGCACCGATAGCGGTGGGGAACACCTCGGTGACCTGGGTCCAGAGGAGGATGGGGGCTCCTCTCCCTGGGTCTTCTTCGTAGGTGGCTCGATAGCCATTGATGTCGTTGCAGAATGGGTGCAGGCAGCGGACAGGGACTCCCGTCTGTGTCGATGTTTCCCTCGATGCTCAGCTCGGTCTTTCTCCAGTGTCAAAGATGATGATGCCGATGTCTTTGAGTGGGTCGGTGACGGATGGTCACCCGCTCCATGATGCTGCTAGCTGGGCGTTCCCGAGGTCAATGGACCCTTTTTGGACTCCAGTGCCCGAGTTAGAGATGATGGAGCAGCGAGCTTTGGACCAAAGAGCTGCTCCATTTTCTCCAGTCGAGCATGGCGCCCCTTAGCAGTCATCTGTGCACAACTCTGGCACACAAGTTTTGTGTGGGTCCATTATGGACATGGTCTTCGGACATTCAGGGCATTTTCTAAATCCGGTTGCCATTAGAAAAATTGGTGCGCGTGCGATCAATGACCGTCAGGAACCGAAAAAAATGCCGGTGGGAAATGACTGCAAAACACGGGACTTCACTTACCGAGTGCCGGAGGGAATGGATGTCAATGGGGGACCCCGGTGTGGGTAATTTTATGAAGAAAACTTTGAAAGTTCCGTGAGGGAAAGTTATGAGAATTTCTCATAGAGCTCCTAATCGCGAGACAACTTGCTGAGTGGAAAAAAAGAGACAGAGGGGGACCCCTGGTAGCTGCAGGGTTAGCGGCATGCTGGGCATGCTCAGTGTGCCAGGCAAAGTTCTAGAAACTTTGAGAAAAGTGTTCCATGACAGGGCTCCATCTGATGATGTCACCCATATGTGAGGACTACCATCCTACTTGTCCTGGGAGAAGAAAATGGTGAAGAGGTGGTAAGAGTTGGCGGCAAGGCTGTTTGTCAGATTTCTTGTTGAGAACAATAGCATTTTGGAAGGAGGTGAGCATGATATTGAAATGTACTGTATGAAGTTAGCATGGGAACATGATTTTATCAAGAGATTCAGCAGAATTAGTAATGTAATATAGAAAGCAAGTTAGGAGTTTGTATGTCTTTCACAATGGGGGAAGGATAGGGCAAGAGTGTTCAAAGTAGGGGAGAAAATAGTGTTGTAACAAGAAACTGCTATGTTAACAGACTCTGATGTATAGCAGACAACTTTACAAATTATTGAGGGTGCTAAACTCAACACAAAGTATATCTCCCTAGTCACGGTGAAGAAGTTTGCTCAATGTTGGGGTACTTGAACACCTACTACACCCATAGGGCTAGCACTCATAGATCTGATAAGTTTGTGGAGGAAAGGAGAGATGTGACAATAGTGGAGATACCCTGAAGAGTTGATACCCTGAAGATCCCTAAAGATGTTGGTGGTGACTACCAGAGACTGTGGGGGAGGGTAGTTAAGTGAAGAGAAGGATGAGTAAAAAAATCCTAAGACAGCAATTGGAAGAAAGGACTAAGTTAAGGAAGTGGCCATGCTGGTAAGTGGTAGAGCATAACTGGAGGCCAAATAAGGAGGTTCAAGGCAGGAGCTTTGAGGCCTCAAGGATAAAGTAAAGGGAAGGTGGTTCAAGGAAGAGGAAAAGCCAGGAGTTGAAATCAGTAAGGAAGGAAGAGGGGGATTTATTCAAGGGATGATAGATGACAGCTACCCTGAATGGGGCAGAGGTAGGAGTGGACCTCAGATGAAATGAGTAGAATTAAGAAGAAAGAAGAGTTGAAAACTGCAGGATAGAAGATTTAGCAACTTGACACTACCACCTAGAGAGCAAGGTGTGTGGGAGAAAATATAACCTCCATGACAGAAAACAGCAACTGAAACAGAGCCCTCAGGGAAAGCAAGATCTCAGTAAAAGTGAGAAGATGAAGGGAATGAAAGATAGATAGGGCCTACATTTAGGAGAGCTTGTTGTAAAAAAGCAGGTATTCTATAGGGAAGATGGAGAAGAGAGAGAAGAAGGTGATAGTGATAAGGCTTGAGGGGAAAGGGGTTGCAGTGTGCAGACTGGATGAGAGCTGACTTCAAGGGGTCAGGGCTGGAACTGATATTTCTGGCTGAGAAGAGAAGGAAAAAGAGAAAAAAAAATGTAGAGATGTAGAAATGTGATAACAGTGGCTAAAAGGAGATCCCCTCAGGGAGAGTGATGATGATGACTGGATGACAGGAAGAAAAATTTGAAACTTGAGAGCAATGGACAAGGTAGAAGACAGAATGGTAGAGGAGTGAAGAATGTAGGGAAGGGGGTCAGATACTTTTTAAAGATATAACACTTCCTCCCTGGAATGACTTACTTTGTCATTTCCATACAGTTTGTACCCAGGTAGTACAGCATCCCATTAATCAACAACCTTCTACCAAATAGCTGAAACATCTGCTATAACATTTATAACCAGATAGTCTAGCTCACCTATCTTATTCTTTTGGTGCCTAGCATTTTGTTTTTCCAATGTTTTTTTTTTTTTTTCTATGTCCTGCTTAACTGGGGCTCTGTTTATCTTGACTTCTCATAGCAATATTCTATCTGTCCATTTTTATCTTTTTTTCTGTCCTCTGCAATAAGATATAGAGTTATTGTGACATTCTCCCTGAAGGATATGTCAGCTTAAACTGTGTGCTTCTCTGCACCTGTCAGCTTTTCCCAGGTCTTCGGTTTAAAAACTCATTGATACTTTTTAAAAATTTTCTGAGATAGCAATCTGGTTCCATTTGTTTAGATGGATCCCATACTTCCTTTCAAGTGCCCTCAACCTCCCAACACTATCAGTCACATACTGAGATTTTGCAGCTTTGCCCTTTTTTTTTCTGGACCTGCATGAGGAAATGGAAACATTTCAAAGAATATAGAGATTCTGTGCTTTAACTTTCAAGACTAATCTCCTATACTTTCTAGGTCTTTGCTACTTACACAGACCACTATATCCTCCCCAGAACAACCTAAGGGGGTTATTTTCTAAGCACTTATCGCATGCGTTAGGGCCTAACGCACGCGATAAGGCCCTATCGCATGCGAAAAGGGTCTTTTTGTGGCGGTAACATTAAAATTAGGGGGGTGGAGGAGTCAGGGCGGAGTTAGGGAAGATTCGGTGGTGGTACTGCTGCCGGCAATAATGTTTTGAACATTATCGCCGGCAGTAGCACAGGGAATAACAACACGCTTTACGGTGGCGCCATGCCTGTGATAGCCTGCAGCTGGCCGCATTGTGGCCGGCAAAATTGCACTACCATGGTGAGATTGGCTGCGGGCTATCGCCCGCCCACCCCCCACCACCTTTAGCGCAGGCTTCATCATTCCACACGGAATGATGAATCCTGGCCTAAGAGATTATCTATGCATCTCATGAGGTCTACTACCTTTATTATATCAAGGTTCCTAATAATAAAATCACTGATTTCCACTGCCTTCTTCCTATTCTTTCCACCTCTACCTTAGGAGAGGTGTCCTTGATGCAGGGGGACACCATAATATAATCTCAAAGGTGGGTCCCATCAATGGGATCATTTAAGTCCTGTTCAATTTAATGACTTCTTCCTATCCTCCCACACCCCTAGCCCCCTCCCCCCCCCCCCCCCCCCCCCCGCTGCTGTTGCGTGTGCTGACCGTGGCAGGCCCGCAGCCCAGCCCTCTCAACTTCCATTGTCAAATCCAGTGTCTAGTTCCACGTCTCTGCCGGTGGTGGGCCACCGGCTCCATCCTTGGGCCACTCCTGGTGCTCCAGCTACTTCTACAAACCTCTGTGTTCTGCGACAGGACTCTCTAAGTGGCCCGCAGAGAGATGCCATCAACCAGCATCACGCCTCTCCCTAGGTGCACGCGCGCGCATCACTGCTACCTTTAAAGGGCCCATGGCGGGAACTTGGCCGCAGCCCTGGATGATGACATCACTGAAGCTCGGGTATATAAGGTCGGGCTCAGCTCCTGATAGTCGCCTTTGCAACAGGTCTCCATGCTGGTCATGTACTAGTTGTCTCCTGGTGGTTCTCCTGCATTCCTGGTTCCTGATTCCTGCGAGGTCCTGTTCCTGTTTTCCTTCATTCCTGCATTCCTGATTCCTTCTCCTATCTCGGATTGATCTTCTCTTGGACCCGACCTCTGCTTCGTCTGACCATGCCATTGATCTTCTCCTGGGCCCGACCTCTGCTTCATCTGACCACGCCATTGATCTTCTCCTGGACCCAACCTCTGCTTTGTCTGACCACGCCATTGATCTTCTCCTGGACCTGACCTCTGCTTTGTCTGACCACACCATTGATCTTCTCCTGGACTCAACCTCTGCTTTGCCTGACTACGCTACTGATCTTCTCCTAGCCCAGTCCTCTGCTTTGTCTGACTACGCTATTGATCTTCTCCTAGCTTTGACCTCAGCCTTGCCTTGCCACCACTCCTTGATTGTCGCCAGTCCTGACTCCAGCTTGCTCTACGATGCCTCTACTGTCTATGTCCTGGTCTTGGCCTATTCAATCTTCAGCCTGTTTTTGCTCGGGTGCCCCCTGCCTGGCTCTGATTCTATTGGCGCCCGGGTCTCCGGGACTCCACCTTGTCCAGTACAGACTTCCCAGCTTTGCTGTTGCTGTCTCTGGGCCGACCTCTCTACCCTTACTTTGACAACGACACACGGAGGCCCTCCTAAGCTCAGCTGGCCCCGGTACCCAAAGGCTCAACCCGTGGGGAACAAGGGCTGGTATTGGTGAAGCTCCAGCCAGCCTCCGTCCTTCAGCCCACTCCGCCTGCTGACAATGGGGAATCAAAGGATCCTTCCTATGGGTAACATCAACCCCACCTTGGTCCAAGGGTCCAAATCCAACGCAACACTCGCCACCCCCATCAAGCCCTCCCTTCCACCCAGTAACTGAATGGGGATAACTTTAGACCTAACCAGCCATATTCAAAAGCTGTCCGGATAGGTTTCAAATTATTTGGCTAAAGATAGCCAGATAATTTTAGGTAAGTATATCCAGCAAGACATTTATCTAGCTGAAAATCCAGCACTTTATCTGGTTAGGTACAGCCAAATAAATAGAAGTCGGTGTTCCACAGGGCTCAGCTCTTTCCGCCATGTTGTTCAATGTATATCTGGCTCCCATTACTAAACTTTTGGCCATCATCACTGATGGTTTTAAGTTATATGCTGATGACATTCAATTTTATGTCAAAGTGAAAAAGTCATGGCAGGAAACAGTTGATTCCCTCACGTTATGTTTAAATACCATAAATCATTGGTTAAAACACAACAAATTACTGCTCAATACAAACAAAACTACTATGCTGTTGATCCATCGATCATTGTCCACTTCTATTCAGAATTCTTTGATAATTGATAATGTGGCTTTTTCCCTTGTTAATCCAATTAAGAGTTTGGGCATTCTGTTAGATTCTACGCTATCATTTAAACCTCAAATTAGAACATTAATTAAAACTGGTTTTTTCAAATTGCGATTATTGGTTGGTTTACGTCATTTGCTCCATGAAAAAGATTTTTTGACTGTTGTCCGAGCAATTATCTTCCCGTATATTGATTATTGCAATGGATTGTATATTGGGTTACCGAAATGTCGAATTCAGCCAATGCAGTTGTTGTTGAATTCTGCTGCTAGGTTGGTATCCAACCTAAAACGTCGCGATAGGATATCGCCAGTTTTATGCAAACTTAATTGGCTACCAGTTTCTGATAGGATTCTGTTTAAGATAGGGTTGACTGTCTTCAAACTTCGTATGAGTAATTCTCCTTTTTGGTTTAATGCTCTGTTAAGAATCAAAAAACCAGCTAGATCTCTGAGATCGTCTCAGTTGAGTTTTCTCGAAGTTCCCTCTATCCGTCATGCTCGTTTGTCTAGTACTAGAGAGACTTCCTTTTCAGTTGCAGCACCTTCACTATGGAATTTGATTCCTTTTGACTTAAGATCTTTAGATGATCTCAAGAAATTTAAAACAGCTTATAAAGATTTTCTTCTTACCCGTGCTTTTGAGATCTAGCCTGAAGCGATTACCATCTAACTGATTTAGATTTTTTCTTATCTGTATTTTTGAGACATAAGTAATGAAGTTAATATCATCTAACTGATTTAGATTTTTTCTCATCTGTATTCTTGAGACATAAGCAATGAAGTTAATACCATCTAACTGATTGAGTATTATATACCAGACTTAAGATGTATTGTAATGAAGTTTTGTCATCTTACTTCATATACAAATGTGACAATGTTTTATTTGATGTTAATTTAGATTTAAATTGTTTATTTTAGTCTTTGTTAAATGTTTATTGTAATTTTGTGTATGTAATTATGTACATCGCTTAGGCCAGTTGTGTTAAGCGATTAATAAATTTTTAAAAACAAACAAAACAAACAAACTCGCCAGCTTACTGAATATGGACCTCTAGATGTAGTGTGTAATTTTTGTTTAGGTTAGAAAGTTAAAATTAATCTTGAGATTTTGGTAAACAAAGGTGGGGAGATCCAATACACCTACATAAATAACTTATCTTCTCCAATTTGTCTGTTATATTTTTGGTTGGGAATTTAGTTTAAAAGTATGAATTGAAACTTAAAAAACACACTTTTAAGACTAAGATAAAAGACTTAGGAGTGAATTTTCAAAGGAGTTCAATGAATAAAAATAGTATATTCACATATAAGTAGCATGTAGGTGTGGCACTGAAGGTGGACCCTTGGCCTGGTGCAGGATTGGTATGGCCCTCTGGTCGGACCCAGAGAGCACCTGCCACCAGGAGGCTGAGCACACAAGGAGACAGAGGCTAGCTGGAGCTTCACCAATAACAGTCCAGGGTTTCTGCAGGTTGATCCCTTCGGTACCCGGACCGCCTGGACTTAGGTGGGCCTCCGGTGGTCTTCCGGAGAGGTATCTGAGAGGTGTGCCCACCACGAGCAAGGGTGTGTGGCTGATGCAGAGCGGAGAAGCTAGACCTGAACTGGAAGTTCCGGAGATCTCGGAAAGGCAACAGTTCAGAGAGGTCCTCCGAATGAGACAGGCTGCGCCTGCAGGTCTAGCCACATGGAAGCCACGGTTGTTATCCAAGTACATTGGCCCAAAGGTCACCAGGGGCCAGAAGAGAGTGTTCAAGTGAAGCGTAAGGGTCAGAGCCAAAGTATCAGTCCATGCGTAGTGGAGGCAAGCGAGGGTTGGTTCCAGGCAGCAGACAGTAGAATGGTCAGGCAGGCAGAGGTCAGTACCAAGAAGTCAGTCCAGATAGGTACTACCTGCGAAGGACACAGGAACAAGGAGACGCTGGGAACAGGAGACTCAGGAACAAGGAGACGCTGGAACAGGAGACGCTGGAACAGGAGACGTTGGAACAGGGGCAAACTAGTACACCAATGGTGTCAACCCAATTGCCAAGGCAAAGAGCAGTAGTCTGAGCCCTGCTTATATATAGGGCTCAGGTGACGTCATCGGGGTGCGCCGTGGATGGGTTTCCTGCGCTTGGCCATTTAAATGTCTGGGAGTTCCGTGTGCGTGCACTAGGGGGCGGGGCCGACGCCGTGGAGGATGCTGAGCCCCGGTGCGAGGAGTGCTGTGAGAGGGAAGGCCCAATGGGCCTGGAGATGCCAGGGGACGCCGAGGATGAGCAGCGCTGGTGGAGGTCGCAAGTGAGGAACAGGTAGACAGGCACGCCAGGTGAGCAGGCCCGGCCATGGCACCAATGCGGCCGGGAAGCGCAATAGTACACATACATATGTTACTTTTTAAAATAAATATCGAGAGTATGTGCATATTATCGGTTTTGTGCATATATTTTACCAGGGGAAAAAAAGGAGTGGTCTAGAAGCATTCTGGTGCGGGGTTCAGAAATACACTCGCACAAGTGAAATTGGACTTGTCTGTGGCCTAAACATTTTGGGTGGGAGGTCCGGGAGAACTGGTAGGGATTCAGGGTGAAGTGCTAGAGGGTCTAGATGCAATGGAGCTGGACTGGGTGAATGAGAGGAGGTATCAGTGAATTGGTGATTCCAAGTACATGCATAAGTAAGTATTTTCAAAATGGTATGCACGTATACTTTATAATATACCTGACTCTACATTTAATTCTTGATGTTTATTTATGCAATGTCACAATTATTTCATGCATAAAATGTATGCATGTATGTTTACAAAATGGATAGAGAAAGTATGTGGTTTCCATCTTTGGAAATGCCCACGCATACTGAGACACACGTGCCTAATGTCTCAGAGTAGAAATATGCTACATTTTATAAACTATGCATCCTCCTGCAGCACAGTTTATAAAATTCTAACACTAATTTTTGCACATCCTCTTACACATGCAAATGCTGGATAGGTTTGAAAGTTGGACTCCCTCTAACTATGGGGTCTGAAAAATGTCACCTCTTACAAAGAAGGATATCATTCTTATTCCTTTCCAAGAATCTGTCTCGCAAACACCCTTTTCCAAATGCCCTTGTCTTCGCTAAGCAACTAGCTGGTATTGTTTTAAGTCAGGTTACCATGCTGACCCTTGAAGACACATAGAGTGACTCTGTATCTCAGCCTAGACAATGTAGCAGCTCAGAGCTACCATTACTTAAGAGCAGCAAAGAATCACATTCACTTCCTTCCCTGGTAAAAGGGAATCAGAAATAAGATACAAACCCAATATCAAAGTTTTAATTCATTCATTTTCCAGGAACAAAAAAATGTTCCTGCCAAAGACAAATACCTTGTGAATTCTTCTTTTCACTCTCCCTTTCTTAACCGTCATATTTTGGAAAATATCATAATTTTATTTCACTGCATTAATTTTCAAGCCCTAAAATATAAATGTTGTTAGCATGCTGTAATTCATTTTTCAAGAGGGAGCTGGTATACTGTTTTATATTTTTTTATTATTACTTTCAAAATTATAGCTTTATTTCATATAAATTAAGTAGGCAGAGGTATAAAAATAAAAATATAACCATAAAATAAAAATGAATCGCCATGTTTAATTTCTTTCCTTTATCCAGATTTCAATCCCCTGTGTTTTGGGATCAATCAAGCCTTGCAATGCCATTGAGATGATGTGCTCAAGCCTGGGCAGGGAGGAAAAGTAATGGTCATTTTAATGATGTCTCCTATTAAACAATGAATGATGCTAAGGGTCACCTCCAAGGAGGTGACTTTCCAGCCTCCAGGCTGGTCTCTATGTTGCCCATGGCATGCTGGAGAAATTCAGGAGGAAAGAACTCAGAGATGGCCAAAAAAAACCCAAATATAGCTCTATAGTTTCTGTAAGTGATTTGTAGGTATATACAGTTCATGTAATGTATGATTCTTCACATACTTTGCTCATTACATGTATATGTATACAATACATATTAAATAGCAATACAGGAATTTTCAATGTGTAATATTTTAATCCAGCTTCTTTTGAAGTTTGACCAACTGTATTTATTTTAATTTATTTATTTAAATATTTATTAGTTGCCTGTAACATAGCAGTGCTAAGCAGAGTACAGACATTCATAATATAATCTTAAAATATATTATAACAATAAAATATAAAATAAAACTAGATTTTTTTTTGTATGATTACCTCTAAACTAATTAACACAATCATTTGTACCATTATCTTTCCATGATGATTGAAGAGTTAGCAATTTAATATCTATTTGAAATCAATTTCTGATTTTTTTGGGAAATAATGTTAAATTATTATTGTACCTTAGAGCATAAAGAAGGACAGCAAGTAATAAGACACAAAAAGGAAGCAGTAGGTCCAGGAAAAGGGCATGTTGGCATTTTACCAAATCTAGCATGAGTGTATAAACTAGTTACCTTTCTACAGATGGTCTAAAGCTGTTGGATATATTATGCAAATACATTTGCAAAATTGGCTTTTGGAAAATATATTTTGCAAGTGAGAAATGCATGTCTAAAACATGTATTATAAGTCAATATCAATTTCAGATATGATTATTGAAATCAAAACGATGTCTATGTGATTTATGCATTATTTATTCAACCTATTAAAATTGGGCTGTGAAAATTGCTTTATAGATATTACTGCTGCAAGGTTTCTATCAGAAGAATTTTATTCATAATATGGTTACATCTTTCATTAGTTGGGATTTGATTTAAAGCACCATATTTTCCTTACATATAATCATGCCAATTAACAAATCCCAGGTAAGATACATTAATAGCTCTCTTAGACATTGCTCATTTTTTATTTGCTAATTAAGAATGCTGTTGAACATGGACATTCTCCTTTTATGGGGGTATTTTTTTCTTTCCTGATAATTAAATAGTACTTTCTTCCTCTGTTATTTAGAGAGCAAATTGCATTCAAAAATGTTTTCAAATCTATTGCAAATACATTGTAAGGAAGGTTATAATAGTTTAACTCCTGTTATACTTTTACATTTCTTTGGAAATATAGATCTGAAAATTGTATTAAATATTTAAAAAATGAAAATATTATCAAAGATAAAATTAATCTTCATTATACAGAAAGTTTAAAGATGCCAAAATATGTCTTCATATGTATACTTTAATCTGTTTCCATAATCATTTCAAGCTCAAAGGCAAACAGAAAGGGACCAAAACAATAAAAGTCAAGCTAAGCATATTTTAAGGGAGGTTCCTTAACAATTTTATAGGATCATTCAACAAAATGTGCTATGGCGTTAACGCATGTGTTAACTCCATAATGCATGTGATAATAATGTTACCACACGGTGCAAATGCACATTTTTTGAAGGGGCGGGATTGGGGAGGGGTTTGGGTGGGATTAATTAAAATGAAGGCCAATATTGCACTGTTTGATAGCATAATCTTTGCTATTGCACATGTTTAATACTGGAAATAACTACCCCTTTTTTCGTTGTGTTAAAGATTACAAATTGCATGTTGGTTATTTCTGGGCTGGGGGTGGAGGGGGGGAGGGAGAGAGCGAGAGAGCCTCTGGGGAGGCCTTCACAGTATGCAACTATTCATATCACTATAGGAGGGCCAGCTAATAGCTTGAAATGAGGTGTTGGTGGTGGTTTAGGGGCCTGTTTTACATGCAGAGTGAGACATACGAACAGCACAGTACACCTCGGTGAAGATTTGATGTTATTTGGAGTGAGGAAAGTCGCACAAAGTTGACATTTCTACTATGTTCACTTGCCCTAGCTTGATAGTACCCTGTTATAGAGTCCATCAAGCTAAGGAGAGAGAACATTGTAGAAATCTCATCTTTGTGAGTCTTGCCTCACTCCAAATGATGTCAAATCTTCACCGTTGTGTACTGTGCTGTTCGTACATCTCACTCTGCATATAAAACTCTCCTCTAAACCCTAAACAATCACCAACACCTCACCTCTCTGGCCAACAAAAGTACCATATGGTAATTCTAAAATTACCATAAACACACCCTTTTCTCTTACCGCAGGTGTTATCTATGCATTATTACAGCATTTTGATGAATCTAGGGGTTAATGAGTATGTTAAATAGCCATTGCACAAAGATTAAACATGTTCATAGTACAAAATATAAAAAAGAATATGCTTATAATATGGGCATGCACAAAACCAGAAAAGCTTGCCAATTAATTTGCTTGATCATGTTTATTTATATTCTGCTTTTTGCACTTTTTTCAGCACTTTAAAGTGGATTATATTCAGGTACTGTAGGTATTTCCCTATCCCCAGAGGGCTTACAATCTAAGGCCTGGATTTATCAAAATGCGGTAAGTACCACATGCGATAGCAAAAGGGGTGTGTTTTATGCTAATATAGTATTTATTGCAATAATTACCTGTGTGAAGAGCTAAGTTAGTGCAAATTGTGATACCATTTCAGATTCTGCGATAAGTGGGACCATTTGTAATAATGAGAGAAAGAGAGAGAGAGAGAGAGAGAGAGAGAGAGAGAGAGAGAGAGAGAGAGAGAGAGAGAGAGCGAGCACCTGGCCATAATATCATGGCCCATAGGCAGGTATTTGTATCCCTAGGGTAGGCCCACCTAGTAACTCGAGGTGGGGATTAGGTAAGTGTGTAGGGGGTTAGGGGCCACTTTGACATGCTACGTGACACCTACGAACAGAACAGTGGTCTCTTGTGAAGATTTGCTGGCCTTCGGAGTGAGGAAATTCACTCCAAGATGAGATTTGGGCAATGTTCTCTCAACCTAGCTTGATGTAGAGAGTCCATAACCTATGCATGCACACTTACACAGAGGGAGTCCAACTTTCAAACATATTTGTGCAGCTCAATAAACATGGATATAGGGGTCCATGCAGATTTGATTAATAGTTTAGAACCTTCATAGAGCCATCTGTGCAGGTTTAAAATACATTTATCTTTGCCCCTAAAGTACGCACAAAATTGTTGTATGTACTCAGGATCCTTAAAACACATGTACTCTTTCTTGCACGTGCACACACACACACTGCTCATTACAACCCCAACCCCAGCACAAAAGCCTCATTTTTCAATCAGGGGTGTGGCCAGGCTTGCCTCCCTAATTGTGGCCAACAAGTACATTCTGTTCCCCATCAGGGGATATGGTGCAATGTCTATTTCATGAGCCATGCAAGACAAGGCCTACATCCCAAATTTAACTATGGGGCCTCCTAACCCCAGGAGGTAAGTGCCTGGATAGACCAAGGGCATAAAAAAAATCAAATAAAACAGGTTGCATGTGCAAAATGACATGAATTAGATGCAGGCTCTTGCACTCTGCATGCAGTTTTGCACAGAAGCCAGGGAAAAAAATTGCAGATGTTTAGCTGCTTTCTCACACATGGAGAAACAAGAAGCCTTGTGCAGGGTGACCAAAATAGGATCATTATTCTGAGTCACCAAGGAGTCAGGCCCAGCCATTCCAAGGGTCTTTAGAGTATGAGATATCAGATCTAGCAACTCAACTCTCTGAATGAAACGTAGAAGATTTCTATATAACTCCAAATCTGGGAGAATACCCCCTTCCTCAACAGGAGAGCCCCCACTGTCATCATTAGTATCATCTTGATCCATCTGCATTTGAGCTCTGTCAGAGTGCACTGTGCTACAGCACTTGACCATGGAGACAGGTAGAGGAGCACTCGTAGAGCCTGGACCTACCTTAGTAGGAGCTACTGCTTCAGCAGACTGGCCCTGTTGAAATGCCTGCAATCCCTAGAAGAATTCCACCTAGGAGAAGGAGGCTGGGTCAATTCCAGGCCCCATAAGCCAAAACCCCATGTCCTGCAAGCCAGTGTGTTCTGAGGACTCGACCCACGGACCAATCAGTGTAGGAGACACCCTTGCAAGTGTCTTCCTTGGACCCACTCCCCTCAGACTAAGGAGATGGCCCATCATCGGCAAAATCAGAAGGAGGCAAATCTCTCCAAGCATCCAGGCAGTGCTGACACAGCACATCAGTGCTGAATGGCTCTGATGTGGCAGGCAGCAATTAGATAGATAGGTATTTGGGTTTCTTTGCTGCTGGTGCCATGCTATAAGTGCACAGCCTGATGAAGGCTCACTCCTAGCTTTCCTGTGCATGCAAACGTTCCTAATATGGGCACTCAAAAGATGTATGGCCATAGGCTGCTCATCCCACTAGATGCATTGGCCAATGGGCATTCGTCCCACTGGATGCTTAAACTGGACACCCAGGATCGATGCCTAAACTGGGTGCACAAGATGTGTGCCCAGAAGGAAGAACACCCAATTACATGCACAAATGAGAATGGGCGCACACCTACAAGCACATGCAAAAAAGCATGCAAAAGTACCCCACAGCCTACCATGTGCCAAAATGGTAGAAGGCAGGAAGCAGGGCCTAGCCAAAATGTTGCTCAACCTGCCATGCCTGCACTCTCTCTTCACCTCACAGAACTCCCCAGAGTACTTTCAGGATGGGCTTAAAATACAGTATTTTATAAACTTTGATGCTCTTGTTACACAGTATAAAAAAATACAGGCCTAACAGTAGGTGTTCCTACTAATGCATGCATGTACTGAGTTATTCACATTATGGAAAATTACTCTTCCCATGCATGCAACACCTCTGCACTCAGTAACAATAAGCTTATATGATACAGAGTAGCAACAGATCAGATTACTGAAGCAATGAAATACATTTCAGCACAAATACTCAATAGACATGAAATCTTTTAAAAAGTAGTTAGGAATAGAGATGTGCTTCAGGTAAAAATTTTGTGTCAGGCTTCGTTTTGGGGCTACCCGCAGGAATTTCATTTTTCCCATGGTTCGGGGATTTTTTTTTTTTCGGGGGGGCCCCGATTTTCGGGTTAGTGCACACTATCGGGAGTTAGTGTGCGCTAACTCAAAAATGAATTTTTGCAGAAATTTCAGAAAAAATTCATAAGAACATAAGAACAAGAAAATGCCATACTGGGTCAGACCAAGGGTCCATCAAGCCCAGCATCCTGCTTCCAACAGTGGCCAATCCAGGCCACAAGAACCTGGCAAGTACCCAAAAACTAAGTCTATTCCATGTTACCATTGCTAATGGCAGTGGCTATTCTCTAGGTGAACTTAATAGCAGGTAATGGACTTCTCCTCCAAGAACTTATCCAATCCTTTTTTAAACACAGCTATACTAACTGCACTAACCACATCCTCTGGCAACAAATTCCAGAGTTTAATTGTGATTTGAGTAAAAAAGAACTTTCTCCGATTAGTTTTAAATGTGCCCCATGCTAACGTCATGGAGTGCCCCCTAGTCTTTCTACTATCCGAAAGAGTAAATAACCGATTCACATCTACCCATTCTAGACCTCTCATGATTTTAAACACCTCCATCATATCCCCCCTCAGTCGTCTCTTCTCCAAGCTGAACAGTCCTAACCTCTTTAGTCTTTCCTCATAGGGGAGTTGTTCCATTCCCCTTATCATTTTGGTAGCCCTTCTCTGTACCTTCTCCATCGCAATTATATCTTTTTTGAGATGCGGCGACCAGAATTGTACACAGTATTCAAGGTGCGGTCTCACCATGGAGCGATACAGAGGCATTATGACATTTTCCGTTTTATTCAATCATTTTTCAGTGCTCCCGAACCATTCCGAATTAGGCAATTTCGTTGACATTGCCTAATTCAGGAAAAACAATTGCACATCCCTAGTTAGGAATGCTCTTCTTGGATAGAACAGTCAGTATATGAATCTATAAGGCAGGGTAGCTCAGTTTTTCTATCCTCAAGAAGCAATTAAACAATTCAACATATGTATGCAGATAGATTCTAAAAGTGATACGTCTGTTCACTGCATGCAGCTGCTTCCTGCAGAGCTAGAGCCTCCAGAGGGAAGATGAAAATTGTTCACTTCTATAGCTTGCTTTTCCAACCAGCTTCAGGTATCTTAGCAGCATATGCAAGCAAATGCAAGTACTAAGATCCCTCTTTAAAGCTTCTCAGAACTGGGCTACTTGGGATCTTCTAATCCTAGCTACAGATCTTTGTCTGTCCAATACTTATCTGATATAACGGTAAACCATTTTTTATTACACTTCAACACAATAATCATTCAAAAGAGCATACTTTTTGTAGTGATCCAATACATTTCATATCTCAGATTTACAACTTCTTGCATGAACTAATAAAAGACAAATGAGTGACACAAGCATTTCAAAAATGAATAACTGTTAAGAAAATATATAGGAAAAATCCCTGTTTTAAACTAACTTTTCAAAATAAGTTTACATTTACCAAACTGGCTAAGCAAAATTCCATTCAATTTTAACTTGCAGCAGTATATAAACCAATGATCTTATGCAAGCAAACACAAGCAGAAAAGCATTCAGAGGCATGACTTTAGGAATGTTTTCCAACTGAAATTTGTAGAAGAGCATGCTGGCAGTGCCCTTGAAATGATCACTCCACTTCAGAGCAACCTCTCCCTCCTCCATATCTCACAGCATTTTGTCCCATCATAAGACATGGGGAAATCAGGGAAATGTAGAACCTTCCCCAAGACCCCTAACCCTAGCCTCTGCTGAACATGGGAAATTGTCATCCTACAATCACTCTCCTTCTCTCACAAATGTACTACTATATCAAGGCATAGCTTAAATTGGAAAACTTTTCCAAATTCAACCCTTTGGAAATCATTTCTAAAGTCATGCCTTTGAATGTTTTTTTCTACTTTTTTTTATTCAAATTTCCAGATTGATTCTAAATGGAAGTCAGGTGGGAGGGCTTCAGTAAGGGAATCCAGTGGGAGCACTGAGAGGAGAGGATCACCTTGCTGGTGGCTGAAAGGAATCAGTAAGCTTTTGCTTGGGAAATTTTTTTTTTTAAAGTATTGGGGCGAAGTTAACTGTTTGGGAATATTATTTAGTGTGTTTGTGCATTTCAAGGTCAGTAAGACAGCGAATAAACAGAAGTTAGACTGTATTTTTTAAATAGTCAATAAGTGAGGCAACTAATAAGCAGTAGCTAGTGTGTTTATTTTTAATAGTCTGTAAGGCAGCATAATAAGCAGAAGTTAGAGTGTTTGTATATTAATAAAAAAAATAAAAAATAAAAAAGATAGCCAGAAATAAGCTAGGAGCAGTGTATACCTAAGTAAAAAGTTTGAATAGTTCAGTTCAGTTACTCACCTTGGAAAGGTGTTAAGTTAGTGTGATTTGGTTTGATTAGGTACCAACATTTGTTAATCAAGAGAGCAGTGAATCACTCTGGCTGTCTAACTGAAGTTAGACTGTTTGTTTTCCCAACCCTTCCATTCCTCACCCACCCACCCCTAACCCATCCTTTAATTTATAGGCAGGTACCACTTTCACACAAAAAAAAACCTTATTGAGAGTTTGATCATTCCCCTGTAGGTCATTACCAGACATATAGTGAATTTACTAATGCATTTAAAGGACATTAATTAGACACATTCCTATTCCCATAGCAACCTAAAACTTAACTAGGAACTGAACAAATTTGAGATGAAGGCAGCAGTCCAGCAGCAAGAGGGGGGCTTCCCAGTCTTTTGCATCGAGTGTCACATGTATGATTTTTTACCCGCTGGTGAGAAACTGTACATGTGCATTTGATGCAAAGTGCTCCTGTCTCTCAGAGAATGAGTCCAATCTCTGGAGGCTAGAGTGGCAGACCTGGAGGAACTGAGGCAGACAGAGAGGTATATAGATGAGACCTTCAGGGACATAGTAGCCAAGTCCCAACTTCAGACTGGCAGCCCTGGTGCTGCCTTGGAGGAAGAAGGTCTCACGATCGGATCGCATCAACCTGGTGCAGCAGGAAAGGATCCTGTAGCAAGGACCTGCTCTCCAGGTGGTGCAATTTCCTTTCGCACCAAGGATGTGTCTCCAAGGCCTACTGCCCAGGAGGGAAGGGTTAGGTCGGCCGTCATAGTTGGTGATTCGATTATTAGGAATGTAGACCTCTGGGTGGCTGGTGGGCATGAGGATTGCCTGGTAACATGCCTACCTGGTGTGAAGGTGGCGGACCTTACACATCACCTAGATATGATTTTAGACAGTGCTGGGGAGGAGCCGGCTGTCGTGGTATATGTGGGCACCAGCGACATAGGAAAATGTGGGAGGGAGGTTCTGGAAGCCAAATTTAGGCTATTAGGTAGAAATCTTAAATCCAGAACCTCCAGTGTAGCATTCTCTGAAATGCTCCCTGTTCTACGTGCAGGTCCCCAGAGGCAGGCAGAGCTCTGGAGTCTCAATGTGTGGATGAGACAATGGTGCAAGGAAGAGGGATTCAGTTTTGTAAGGAACTGGGGAACCTTTTGGGGAAGGGAGAGTCTCTTCCAAAGGGATGGGCTCCACCTTAACCAGGGTGGAACCAGACTGCTGGCGCTAACCTTTTAAAAGGAGATAGAGCAGCTTTTAAACTAGAACAAAGGGGAAAGCCGACAGTCGCTCAGCAGCGCATGGTTTGGAGAGAGGTATCTTCAAAGGATACTAATGATGCATTAGAATTAGGGCATCCTGACAGTGAGGTTCCAATAATAAGAAAAATAGTCCAAGTTCCTGTAACTAAAAGCTCACCTGAGCTAAAAAATTCTAACTTATCCCTATCAATTAAAAAGCAGAATAAAAATACAAACAAAAAACAAACTTTAAAATGTTTGCATGCTAATGCCAGAAGTCTAAGAAGCAAAATGGGAGAATTAGAATGTATTTCAGTGAATAATGACATAGACTTAATTGGCATTTCAGAGACATGGTGGAAGGAGAATAACCAATGGGACAGTACTATACCGGGGTACAAATTATATCGCAATGACAGAGAGGAGCACCCGGGAGGAAGTGTAGCGCTTTATGTCCGGGATGGCATAGAGTCCAACAGGATAAACATCCTGCATGAGACTAAACGCACAATCAAATCTTTATGGGTAGAAAGCCCTTGTGTGTTGGGGAAGACTATAGTGATAGGAGTATACTACCATCCACCTGGTCAAAATGGTGAGACGGACAATGAAATGCTAAGAGAAATTAGGGAAGCTAACCAAATTGGTAGTGTAGTAATAATGGGAGATTTCAATTACCTGTAAATAATCAGGGAAACCACAAATACAAATATTATCAATAGCCTAAGTGAAGGTGTCAGCAAGCCTGACGTTGTGTATCCTTATACAGAAACTGACCGGTCTTCTAATCATTCACCTTCACTGTCAAAAAATGTTGAAATGTTATTTATCAAAAAATTCTTTTTTTTTTTTTAATCATTTTTGTATTTTTTATAAAATTATGTTCATTTATCTTCAACTCCAATTCTTTGAGACAAAGTATTAGGAGATAAAGAGATCTCTGCCTTATACTTTGTCTCAAAGAGGGCTATGATTATTACTAAGCTAAAGAGATCACTGCCTAATACTTTGTCTCAAAGGATTGGAGTTGAAGATAAATGAACATAATTTTATAAAAAATACAAAAATGATTTAAAAAAGCATTTTTGATAAATAAAATGTCAACATTTTTTGACAGTGAAGGTGAATGATTAGAAGACCGGTTGGTTTCTGTATAAGGATACACAATGTCAGGCTTGCTGACACCTTCACTTAGGCTATTGATAATACTTGTATTTGTGGTTTCCCTGATTATATACAGGTAATTGAAATCTCCCATTATTACTGCACTACCAATTTGGTTAGCTTCCCTAATTTCTCTTAGCATTTCATTGTCCATCTCACCATTTTGACCAGCTGGATGGTAGTAAGGTCAAAAATTCTTTAATGAGGTCAATTTTAGATCGGATACCTCTGAATGTGTCTATAACACCACCCCCTAATCCCAACCCACCTCCCGAAAACTCACCCCAAATCAAAGTGCCCCCTTACAATGGTCTATATATAGAGTATCTGACTGAGCCTCATAAAGAGGCTCTCTCTCGCTTTCTCTCTCTCTCTCTCCCTACTGTGCCTAATAAGGAACAATTGCAAAGTGCTCTTTTTTTCACAAATTTGGATGTTAAACAGTCAAGATGAGAGGAAGTAAAGATGCTGGTAACGAGTGTCAGCAAAAGGCACACTCCAAGGATTAGTATTTTTGGTCACTCTATTTCTGTTTTTATTTTATTTTGCCTGAGAATTTAAATGTTATAAGAAAAGATATCAGTGGAAAAATGACTTTGATATAGCACACAGGAAAAAAAATCAGTGGAAAAATATTTTTTCCACTGATTTTTTTTGTTTTAAGATTGAAATTCTCAAGCAAAATAAAATAAAAACTAAAAAGGACACTATATCTCATCTTAGATGAATGTGATGAATGTGAACCATTTTATAAAATATAAAAAGTTCCCCATTGGGCTGCAATATTTTTTGGGTGGCCAGTGGCCTTTTAAGATGATGGTCCCGTCAAGTTTGGGCTGCCATCAAGCGCCGCTCCCCCCCACGATAGTGGGAACTCTCTTGTGAAAAAAATTGTGTTTTGTTGATAAAATTGTGTTTTGTTGATAAATCTGAAAAAAATGCTACTTAGACAGATAAGTCTTTAAACACTACTTTTTTGGCTAAGTCAGATAGCTGCTTAAGGGCCTCATTTTCAAAGCACTTTACCCGCGTGCGATAAATTCGCGAATCGCGTTAACAGCTGTTAACGCGATTGCAAATTAGTCATTTGGTATTCAGGGGGCGGAGTTGGGGCGCAGCATATGTAAAGCGGGAACCTGTGTATCGTGTGCGGCGAAACAACCGCAGTGGTAGCGCGGCTGCTATCGCGGATTTTAACTACAACTCCAACTTCGCGTTATGGACTGCGCTACGGGCCAGAAAAGGATTATCGCCATGTGTGAGAGAGAGAGAGAGAGAGAGAGAGAGAGAGAGAGAGAGAGAGAGAGAGAGAGAGAGAGAGAGAGAGAGAGAGAGAGAGAGAGAGAGAGAGAGAGAGAGAGAGAGAGAGAGAGCCTGCCTTACTATAGTGCCTATGCCCTACATAGGTATTTTAACCCCTATAGGAGGGCCACCTACTAACTCGGGGTGGGGATTAGGTATGAGCGTCGGGGGTTGGGGGCCACTTTCGCA
The DNA here is from genome assembly GCF_901001135.1 of Rhinatrema bivittatum. NCBI lineage: Eukaryota > Metazoa > Chordata > Amphibia > Gymnophiona > Rhinatrematidae > Rhinatrema > Rhinatrema bivittatum. Next base: position 178,911,855 of record NC_042619.1, read on the forward strand.
TTCCACATGAGACCTACGGACTGAACAGTGGTCTCTAGTGCAGATTTGCTGGCCGTCGGAGTGAGGACGCTCACTCCAAGCGGAGATTTGGCCAACATTCTCTCCACCTAGCATGTTGTTGCACAGGTAGAGTGTCCATCAAGCTAGGTAGAGAGAACATTGCCCAAACCACTTCTTGGAGTGAGCGTCCTCACTCCGACAGCCAGAAAATCTGCACTAGAGACCACTGTTTTGTCCGTAGGTCTCATGTGGAATGCGAAAGTGGCCCCCAACCCCCGACGCTCATACCTAATCCCCACCCCGAGTTAGTAGGTGGCCCTCCTATAGGGGTTAAAATACCTATGTAGGGCATAGGCACTATAGTAAGGCAGGCTCTCTCTCTCTCTCTCTCTCTCTCTCTCTCTCTCTCTCTCTCTCTCTCTCTCTCTCTCTCTCTCTCTCTCTCTCTCTCTCTCTCTCTCTCAAAAGTGCCAAATATCGTGCACCGCGATAAAACACTGAACGAATCATCGTGCAGTGGGAAAACATCGCGTGCGGCGCTAATGTTTTCGCGAATGGCGAAAACATCGCCGCACACGATGTTTCCCCACTGCACGAAAGAAGCCTCATTTGCATTGGTAACGCCCCCTAATGCGTTACCAATGCGATATTGGAAAATAAGGCCCTTAGTCAAATAAGTAGCATTTTAAGACTTATCTAAGTGACAATTTTTCAGACTTATCCCGCTATCTTACTTAGCCAGATGGCCAATTGGCACTTTTCAGACTTATCTGGCTAAGTAATGGCTTTGCTGCTACATAACTGGATAAATTGGAACTTATCTGTGTCACTATTTATCTGGATAAGATTGAACTTGCGCGGTGTGCTGTTTTTATATGTGCAACCATATTTGCTCGCATATATACTTGTATTTTATAATCTGCAAATATTGTATGCACGCAAGTTATAAATACTGTAGCAACTTTGTGCAAACCCATATACAGTTCATGCTAATATGGGCAAGCACACACAGCTTTGAAAGTTATCCTCCTTATTTTTCTGTTTTCATTTTGTTAATTCATTTTTTGTGGAATTTGTTTTTCATTTTCAGGGTATTTAGTTTTTTCATTTCTTCATTTTTTTTCCAATAATACGCACTATGTTCTGAAAACTAAAAAAAAAGAACATTTTTGTGTTTTATTCACATTTTTGGTTTATTTGAAATGAAACAAAAATGGGCTCATTTATCCCATTTTACACATTTGTTTCAATGCCCGCTCTCCCGGCGCACGCACAGGCCACTCTTCTGTGCACACGATTCTGTATTTAAATGAGGCCTGGCAGTAAAAATGGGCAAAAGGAGGCGCTAGGGACGCTCCTTTTGGACTGGAGTGGCGGCTGTCAGCGGGTTTGACAGCCGACGCTCAATTTTGCCGGCGTCGGTTCTCGAGCCCTCTGACAGCCACAGGCTCGGAAACCGGACACCAGCAAAATCGAGTGTCCGGTTTTCGTCCCGACAGCCGCTGGCCAACTTCAAATTTTTTTTTTTGACTTTTGGAAAGTTTCGGGACCTCTGACTTAATATCGCCATGATATTAAGTCGGAGGGTGCACAGAAAAGCAGTTTTTACTGCTTTTCTGTGCACTTTCCCAGTGCCTACCTTTGGGTAGGCGCTAATTTCTGAAAGGAAAATGTGCGGGAATACCTAATAGGGCCATCAACATGCATTCGCATGCTGCGGGCGCTATTAGGTTCGGCGGATTGGACGCGCGTTTTCGGCCCCTTACTGAATAAGGGGTAAGGGAAAACACGCGTCCAGTGGCGGGTTAACAGTGCACTCCGTCGGAGCGCACTGTACTGTATCGGCCTGTCTGTTGGATAATAGAAGGACTAGCCACTGCTATTACTAGCATCAGTATCATGAGATAGACTTAGTTTTTGGGTACTTGCCAGGTACTTGTAGCCTGGATTGGCCACTGTTGGAAACAGGATGCTGAGCTTGATGGACCCTTGGTCTGACCCAGTATGGCAATTTCTTATGTTCTTTTGCTCTAATGTGGAGCCACAGAGGGGCTTGAGCAGAGGAAATTCAGATAGCTGTTAGGCTGTTAGCTTGTTATATAGCTCTGCCCCTGAGGATCCAGATTGGTCCTCAAGGGTTTAAGAGGGATTGCTGGGAACACCACAGTGTTAGATTGAGAGCTGGGCTGTATTGAGCTATTGGACCTGAAAATATCCATGAATGCTTTTACATATGCATCTGTGTACCTGTTCCTGTAAGAAAAAGAGTACTGTGGAAGTCTTGTTTAAAGTATTGTGAAGTTCATCTGTGACAAATACATAGAAGATTGATAAAATTAGATTAACTTGCCCAGACTGAATTTAGAACTGTGTTTGTAGAATCCCTGTTCTGTATAAACCTCCCTGCAAAAATATGGTCAGCCTGTTGTTTGGTTTTATTTAAATGTCTTTGACTAACCCCCTGCATATACTTACTAATATTCTGCAATGAGCAACTCAGGGATAGATTTTAAAAGCCCTGCGTGCGTAAATCCTGCCGGATTTACGTGTGCAGGGCACTCGCTCACTGGCAGCCTATTTTGCATAGGCTGCCAGTGCGCGCAAAGCCCCGGGACGCGCGTAAGTCCCGGGGCTTCGTAAAAGGCGTGGGGGGCATGTCCGGGGTGTGTCGGCAGGCCGGGGGTGTGTCCGGGGGCGTGTCCTGGGTCAGGGGCGGTCCGGGGCCGGTCCAGGGGCATGGCGATGGTTTGAGGGTAGGCCGGGAGGGTGGTCCAGAGTCCTCCGGCACTGCGGCCTGTGCCGGGGGATGCCGAGGTAGCGCATGCAAATTACGCCTGCCTCAAGCAGCTATGCGCTTATCTTATAAAATCCGGCGTACTTTTATTTGCGCCGGTTGCGTGAACAAAAGTACGCGCGCGCGTACTTTTTAAAGATCTACCTCTCAGTCTGACAGTTTGCCAGAACTACCATACTCCACCCTCCAGAGTTTTGCTGGAGTAATTTTGCTTGAAGTACTACTTAGAAAAGCTGAAACACACATAAAATTAAAGTGTAACCTGGAGGTTTGCTTTTTGCAATGTATTTTGAGGTCAAAGAGTTTAGTTCTGCTTTAGTTAGGGAATTACTGGAATTTAGCCAGGACTCCAAAGGAGGAATTAATGTTTTCTTCATGTTTGTTTTAGTTTTGAAATATGACGTAAAATTCATCCAAGTGCTGGAAACAATTAAGAAGCCTTAAACTGCAGTTTATTTGCAGAAGGAAAGTGCCATGTCCTGTAAGCTTGATTGCATTAAAGCCTATACAGTGAATCCTGATTTGTAATCTAATTCCTGAAACTGTGTTTTACATCTTACCAAGAGTAAAAAACCAAACCAAAAAACCCCCAATGCTTGTGATTTCAGCGGAACTCGTCTGCAAGCTGTAAATGGACAACTCAAAAAGAGCTTGTGCTATTGAATTGTGATTAGCTAACTCTGTGTAAACACTGGGAAGTGTCTTTGTTTCTAATATAACTTTCCATCATAGCAGCTCTAAGCACTGCAACATCAGATGAAGGATCTATGGACCCATTTCTAGGAATGTATTCATGAACTTATGGAATAAGTAAAGACATTGACAGAAGATAGCCAGCATGTTAGATTGTCTATACAGACAAATCCTGTGGTCCCCATCCTTCTACCCCTAGAATGGTATGACGGGAATAAAGGGTACTATCAGAGGTTTGTCCAACAAGTTGACTTACATTTTAACCTGTACAGGGCCTATTTTGCTAATGAGAAAATTTAGCAGTGAGAAGCCATGTATTGGGCATATGGCACCATACAGGATAGAGCCTGTAGGAAAACGACAGTTACAACCTTTTGTGTCAGCCATCCCAGCTTGTGGGAGCTTGTCATTGGAGATAAATAAGCACCAGGAACATCAGGTGGCCCCTCATGACACTCCTCTATTGGATCATACAAGACCACCGAATAGGAAAAAGTGACAGTGGCTATTGAGTTCTGTCAGGGCTCCAATGATGAAGATTACATAGATACCAGTGAGGAAAAAGCAAACTTTGTGAATTCTGGAGAACAAGACTTGACTTTGTTAGAGCAGTGTTTCCTCATTTTAAATTGAAACTGGGCTATGCCATAAAGACAAGGTCAGCAACAGCATTGGCCACCAGGGGCTTGACCCCCAAAGTAACTTTCTCTCTGTTTTAATGAACTTTTGTTCACTGGTGTTTATGACTAATCACTGTGCTCCAAGTTGATACTGAAGAGAAGTGCAAAGGCTGCACTCACAAGGGGCATTCATCTGGTTGCAATGAAGATGAATAATTCTGATTTTGTTCCAGAAGGAGACACTCTGGTTTAATGTCTTCTATTAATCTTCCTGTTTCCCTTCCAGGAAGGGCATTATATCCCCCAAAGAACCTATGATTATGTAGTTATTTGATGATCCAGTATGTACCACCCTCAAAAGACAACTCTTTATGGTAGCTGATCCTGGACCTGGGGCATAAAAACAAAAGAAGCTGCCCTACTGAGTCAGATTGAGTGTCCATCAAGCCCTGCATCCTGTTTCCAACAGTGCCCAATCCAAGTTACAAGTACCTGGCAAGTACCCAAATATTAAATAGGTCCCATGCTACTAATGCCAGTAATAGCAGTGACTTTTCCCTAAATCAACGATTAATAAATTTCTCATCCAGGAACTTATACTAACGTTTTTTAAACTCAGTTACACTCACTGCCCTAACCACATCCTCTAGCAACAAATTTCAATGCTTAATTGTGCAATTTGTTTTAAATGTGCTACTTGCTAACTGTTACAGGCGTGGACCCTTGTGCCAAGAGGGAGTTGGCACAACCTGCAGGGAGGAACCCTGCAGGTCCCCCACCATGAGCTGGTGAAGCTGATGAAAGCAGAGACTCAACTGAGCTTCACAAATACCAGCCCACATTCCCCTTAGGTTGAACCCTCAGGCCAGCTGGGCCTAGGTGTGGGAGATCCGATGAGGAGAGAAAGATGAAGGCCAGGGTCTAGTGCAGGTAGAACACAGTGGAGTCAAATCAGAGTCGGTATCCAGGCAGTGGTCAGTGGCAGGTAGAGGTCAAGCACAGTTGATATCCAAACCGAAGTCAAAGCCAGAAGATCCGTCCTGGGAACCAGGAGGACGGAGAGATGGCTGGGGGGCAAGGAGCAACACGAGCAGGAGCGGAGACACTGAAGACTGATCACAAAGAAGACAAGGAACTGAAGAGCATGGATCAGACTGCAAACACAGGAACCAGTAACAGAGCCAGGGACATGGATCTGGTACAACAAAACCAGGAACAGGAACATAGGAACACGCTGAGGTAATATACTACCAATAGCAGGTTGACCTATTCCCGAGGAACTGACTAAAGAGAAGAGGTGCCTTATAAGTCCAGAGCTGATGAGGTCAGCAAGTGGGGCCACGGGTCTTTTTCCTGCTGCAGTCTGTTTAAATTGAGAAGAGAGGCGCGTGCTCACACCTAGGGAGAGCGCGCTTGAATGCAGGGCAAAAGTGGCATCCAAGGCACATCAGACAGCCTTGTGTATCCGCAAATGGCGCTCTTCAGGCCTAAACCAGAGCAGAGGTGAGAGTGGCAGTTCATGGGTTTAACCCGCGGACCACCAATCGTTAACATTAGCTTCATGGAGTACCTGGGAGGGGTTTGATATCAGGGCAAACCGTGCTCTGACAGGTCTTAATCTGGTGACTGCACAGCAGAGCTACTGCCTCCTTGCACATAGAGCCCCAGGGTGGCTTGAACAGAAGCAGGCTTAGATAGCTGTTAGCACAGAGGCATAGCGAGGGTTTCTGGCACCCGAGGACCAATGCATTTGTGTTGGCTCTCATGCACCCTCCAATCCTCCTTGTAGAAATGCTTGCGGTCACAGAAAGTCACACTAATACAAACCCGATAAAAGAACTGAACCGACAGACTGTGGTGAACTATCTATGGGACAAAAGCTTCCCTGCCTACAGACAGGCTGCTAACATTGACCCTCCCCTCTGTGGTGTTGAAAGCAAACAAAAACATTCTTCGGTAAAGAATAAGACCACGAGTCAAGGATTGTTTTGATAAAATTTCCAAAATTTCCCATTTTCCCCACTTCTTACCATCAGGAGGAAAAAAAGGACAAACAATTCCAAAATGTGTTCTTTTCTCCAGAGCTGCACACATCACTGCAGCCTCATTACAGCACCCTGCCTGTCCCCTCAACAAATAGAGAATAATTGACCACAAATTAGAAAGAGAAACATGGAGACAAAAGCTAAACTGGAAACCCCCAAAAGCCAGATTCTGCCGGCAGTATAAAACCAGAGAAATAACAATTGCACCTTCCCCATACTGTAAAAACTATAGAAATATTCAGATGCACATTTCCCAAACATGAAACAGAATATCAAATTCTGCCCACTTCCCAATTCAGAGAAACAGAAGCAATAGCAGTCTCCTACCCTCCCAGGCCCTAGAGGTCTTTCTCCCCAGCTCCCGCTCCCCTCCCAGACCCCAGCAGTTTTGCTTCCAAACCCTTTCTCCCCTCTCAGCCCTCCCAGTCCCCAGCTCCCTCTCCCGGACCTGCCAGGCCCAGCAGTCTGGCTTCCCAGCCGATCTTCCCTCCCAGACATCCCAGCCAGACTCGTGTGCAGCGCAATAAACAGCAGCATGTGCAGTGGACACAGAAACACCACCATTCCTCATAAAACAAAATCAAGAAATATAAATCCATCACATTAGTAAACCATACTAATTAAAAAAAAACACTATTTCAAAACAGATGAAGAATAGAAAGCTAATAAATGATAAGGATAAAACCAATTTTAAACATTTCCCAAAAATCAATAAATATTTCAAAAGAGCAGGAATATCAAACATCATCCAAGGATAAAAAATGTTCCCCTCTCCATTCCTGGCAATGTTTTATTTCCAGTCACCCTAAGATTGCCCTGGATTACTGGAGGGGAGGTGGGGGGGGTGGGCAGGAGAGGAGGGAACACACAAACTTTCTCTTCTCTCTCTCATATATACACATTCATTCACACACACACACACTCTTCTACCCTCTCCTTCTCACTTCCCTCTTCTACTTTCTCACTCCCCCTTTCCCCCTTTTCTTCCTTTTCACTCACCACTCAGTGACTCATACCCCTTTCCCTCACTCTCACCTCCTTTCTCTCCCATTCTTTCATCCCCTCCTCTCCCCTTTCAGTCACTCAACACACTCCCTCCACTCTCGCTCACCACCCTCCCTGTCCTGTCCCTCACTCTCATCCCCTTTCCTTCCTTTTACTTCCCCTTCTTTTCCCTCTGTCACAACCTCTCATGTGCACATGCTTTCAAACACATGCAAGCTCCCTCTACCTCATACACACACTCATTTCTTCACCCCAAGCAAAGACTCCAAAATATAGTGATTCTCCCCCCTAAGCAATGACGCCTAAATTCTGTTATACGTTTCCCCTCACCCTCCTTTAAGCCTACCCTACCATTCCCCCCCCCCCTCCCACCTCTCCCTGTCACTGCCATCACTGGTCTGGTACCCACCAGCCCACCTGTACACAGTGTCTATTGTTAATTTTATTTTCTTCAAATGTTCCTATCAAATTTCTCTCTTTCCCTATCCTTCCTACTGCTGTCCTCTCTCCTTTTTCATTACTGCTCCCCCCTTCCCTCCCCTGTTTATTGTATTTCTCTCTCTTGTTACTTTGTTACAATGTAAACCGGCATGATGTTCCGACGAATGTCGGTATTTAAAAATCAACAAATAAATAAATAAATATGACTCACCCATCTCTCAGTGGTCCTAGACTTCTTCCTGTTGGCCAGGTGTGGGAAGCCTGCTGGCAGGTCATTTGAGGTACCATTAGGCATCTACTGCCTAGCTCCCTCTCTCTCATATGCACATGCTTTCAAACACATGCAAGCTCCCTCTACCTCATACACACACCTGTATGCACATGCTCCCTCTCTCTCACACACATGCAAGCTCCCTCTACCTCATACACACACCTGTATGCACATGTTCCCTCTCTCTCACACACATGCAAGCCCCCCCCTCTTACTTATATGCACAGGCTCTCTCACACATGGAAGCTACCTCTCCGTCATACGCACATGCTCTTACCACACATGGTAATGCTCTCACATACATGCTCCATCTCTCTCATAGACATATGCTTTCACACACATACACACATGCACTCACTCACATACACAAAAGCTCCTTTTCTCTCAATCACACACTCATACGTCCTCTCACATAGACCTCTTCCTGTAACAGAATCTGAGGGGGGATCCGCGGCCTCCTCTTCACTAAGGCTGCTGCACGGCCTCTTTCTAGATTTTGACCACCGGCAGATTGAGGTGCACCATGCGGCCCGCTGCCTGCAATTGATTTTGGCTGCTGGCGGAGTTGTGGCCTGACAGACTGGTCTTCTTTTTCGGCGCTGGTGAATTAGGGGGGGGCGCCAGCAGCCCAATAAACCAATTCTTCACCGCTACAAAAGGACGACTCTGCTTTGCCTTAAGCAAGCGGTCTGACAGCACTTTTCTGTCTTCCTTTCACGTGGGCCCAACCACGTCACGTGCGATTTCATCCAGTCCTGCCTCTGCAGCAGGGCCCAGAGTTCTCAGGAGAGCTTCTGGGCACTGAAAAAAAAATACAAAAAAGGACTCTGGCTGCTTCCTACAGCCCAGCGCCTAGGGGCCTTGCCCCCCTCCCACACACACACACACACACATTATCCCCTCTCGCTACATGACTATGTCCCTGAGGATCTGAATTGGCCCTCAGGGATTCAAAAGGGATTGTCGGGAACACCATAGTGTTCTGGAAACTTGATGACTAAAGATTGGAGAGCTAAATTGAGATGTTGGGCCCAGAAAGACTCATGAGTACTCACACCTATGAAGTGTGTGTGCACCTATTCTTATAAATAGATGAGCAATGTGGAAGCCTTGTTCAAAATACTGTAATGTTCATCTAAGTGTGTCAGATGCATAGAGGTCAATAATTCAGTAATCGGGTGAAAGAAAATATAGCTGAATAAAGTTATCCAGATAAGTTTATCTGGGATATTCAGTGATACTTAGCTGGGTAAGTCTACAACTGAACGTACTCTGATTTATTTATATGGATAAAGTTATCTGGCTAAATTTAGGACAGTGTTTTTCCTGACTAGATTTACCCAGCTAAGCTTAGCTGGCTACCCTGAATATCAGCATTAGCTAGAAATATTTTAGCCATGACACCCCTGCTATGCTGCCCCTCCCACCCTGCCTCTTTTTATCCAGCTACATTCTAGCAGGGTAATGATGACTTACCTGGGTAAAATTTCATTGATTAGAAGGTCAGAGACTTTAAATGTTGAGGTTTATTTTGCTAACTTAAAAATGAGCAGGATAAAAACTTTGAAATATCAAACTCATAGAAGATTAATATAACGGAATGAACTGATCTGCATTGCTCCTTGGACTGTGATATAAGAACATAAAATATGGCATGCTGGGTCAGACCAAGGTCCTTCCGGCCTAGCATCCTGTCTCTGACAATGACCAGTTTGGATGACAAGTAGCCTGCAGATCCCCAAAAGATCTGTTTCTTTCGGTTCACTCCCAGGGACAAAGAATAGCTTTCCCAATCTAGTTGGCTAATAATTGTTTATGGACTTTTCATCCAGGAACATGTCCAAACCTCTTTTAAACCATTCTACGCAAGTTACATTGTCCACATCCTCTAACAGATTCCACAACTTGATTGTGCACTAGGTAAAAAAAATACTTTTTATGATTTGTTTTAAATCTGATGGAATGTCCTCTTGTTTTAGTATTATTTGAAAGGGTAAATGATCATCCCCTACTTATGCATTCCACCTCACTCATGAGTTTATAAACTTCTCTCATATCCCCTCTTAATCTTTTCTTTTCCAAGCTGAAAAACCCTAACCTTTTTAGCCTTTTTTCATAGGAGAGCCATTCGATTTCCCTTTTGACATTTTTGTTTCCCTTCTCGGTATCTTTTCCAGTTTTTCTATATCTTTTATGGATTGGGATGACTAGGACTGAACACAGTACTCAAGGTACAATTGCAGCCTGGATTGGTACAGGGGCATTATGATATCCTTCATTTTATTCTCCATTCCTAACATTCTACTTGCTTTTATGACTGCTGCCACATACTGAGCTGAGGATGTCAATGTTTTGTCCATAAGGACTCAGATCCTTTTCCTGGATGGTGATTCCTAATAAGGAACCCAGCATTGTGTACCTGGAGTTGGGATTATTTTTCCCTATGTGCATCGCTTTACAATTTTCCACTTTAAATTTGATCTGACTTTTAGCTGCATAGTTTCCTAGTCATGCAAGGTCTTTCTACAATTCTTCATAGCCAGCTGCTGTTTTAACCAATTTGAATAATTTTGTGTCATCTTCAAACCTGGTCACCTCACTTTTTGTTCCCTTTTCCAGATCCTTTATGAATTTGTTAAACAGCACTGGTCATGCTAAAGATCCCAGGGGCACTCCACTATTAACCTTTCTTCATTTGGAAAACTGACCATTTAGTTTTACCCTCTGTTTCTTTTCTTCTAACCAGTTACCAATCCACAGTATGATACTGCCTTCGATCCCACGACTTTATAATTTCCTGAGAAATCTCTCATGAGGGACTTTTTCAAATGTCTTCTGAAAATCCAAATGCACTAGGAGGTCCATATTCACACACAGTCCGGATAGCAAAGTAGCCAGATAAATTTATCTGGCTAAATTTCAAGGTATATTCAATAGTGCAGCTGCACTATTGAATATAGCTGGCTTATCTTAAAGTTAATAGGCAAAAGGCACCACCTGGGTCTGGGAATCCATCATGAAGGCCTTTTGCAAAAGGGCTGCTGTGCTGCTGGTCCTTGGGGCTTGCTGGCTGTTTCCTGGGCCTTCCTGGCTGGGATCGACAGGTTTGTGGATGAGAGCTAAAGAAACAAAACATAAGACATAAGTACCAATGGCAGCAAGTACCCTTTTTGCATTTGGCATCAGAAGTGCACTTTGCCTCTTAAGCATTCTGAGTGTCTTATGCCAAATGATGTGCACACCCATTGAAGCTTGGCAATTTATAGGTGAGGTTAACTTATCAGCTGTGGCTCACATGGTGTCCAGCTGCTCAGCCATGTCCTTGAAGACATCCGGTTCCAGCCTTTGCCTGAGGTGCTCCTCTATGGGGGTATGAATGATGGGACAAGAGACTCTTTCTCTGGTCTGCCGTATATATTTATTTCTGCTTGCCACCTTGACTTTCAACTGCACCTTGATGTCCTGATGCTTATGGGCCACCTGCTCAAAATTTATTTGAGGACCCCCATGAAGCACAACAGAGAAGAGAATGGAAAAGGCAAGCACCAGAACTATGGAATGAACTGAAGTAACAACAAAAAAGCTGAAAACCAGATTATAAAGAGCCCAAAATTGATCGGTCCCTGTCCCTGATAGAGTTTCCAATATTTTGCTGAAACATTTAACATCCCTCCATCAAGATCTGGCAAACTTCAAAAATCAACAGATCAGCCAGCCAGAATTAACAGAATAATGGCTACTAACAGAAAGAACCATTCTCCTTCCTAAGGAAGACCCAAATAACATCCTCAAAATCTACTGACCAATAACATGCATATCTACACATTAAAAGCTGTTCACTTCACATGATGAAGATAGAATATACAGTCACGTAGATTAGAACATAAAAATTTGCATCCTGAGTCAGACCAAGGGTCTATCAAGCCAAGTTTCCTGTTTACAACAGTGGCCAATTCAGATCACAAGTACCTGACAAGATCCCAAAGAGTAAAGAGATCTCATGCTGCTATCACACAGTGATAAGTAATGGCTATTCCTTCAGTCACCTTGGTTAAAATAACAGTTTATGGACTTCTTCTCCAAGAACTTGTTCAAAATGTTTTTAAACCCAGCTACACTAACTGCCTTAACAACGTCTTCTGGCAATGAATTCCAAAGCTTAAGTGAAAAAGAATTTTCTCTGATTTTTTTTGGATGTGCCACTTACTAACTTCAGAACCAATTTCAGGAAATACTTCTTCACAGAGAGGGCAATGGATACATAGAATTCCCTCCCAGAAGAGGCAGTGAAGATGAGAATGGCAATGGAATTTAAAAGGGCATGGGATAAACACTGTGGATCTCTACAGTGGATCTCTACAGGCTAGAGAATGAAAATGAAAAATGGATAACATATGTTAACTTTAGGTGTAACACTTATGCATGGAGGGATCCTGCACAGAGCAGCAGTTACTGCCACTCTTAACAGAGGGCAAGGGTGTAACCTCATGAAGTGGCAGTCACTACCCTTAATAGTAGGCAAAGGAATAACCTGCACTGAGTGGCAATTACTACTAAAAGCAGCATGCTGGGCAGCCTGGATAGACCTTTGGTCTTTATCTGCTGTCATTTACTATGTTACTATGTTCATGGAGTGTCTCCTAGTCATTGAATTTTTTGAAAGAGTACATAACTGATTTATATTTACCCATGCAAGTCCTCCTATGGTTTTATAGACCTCTATCATATCCCCCCTCAGCCATCGCTTCTCCAAGCTGAACAGCCCTAACCTCTTTAGCCTTTCCTCGTAGGGAAGCCGTTCCATCCCCTTTTTCATTTTGGTTGCCCTTCTCTGTAGATGTTAACATCATGGAGAAAAAATAGAAGGGCAATAAAAGAAGTGTATATGGATCCAAAGACCATTGATAGTGAACAAAGCAATCACAGCAAGCTGTAAGAAAAGTAAAAAACTCAGTATAGCATGGATTGACTATAAAACAAAATAAAGCTTTTGATAGCATCCCTCACTCTTTGTTAATCATTTACCTTGAAATATACAGAGTGAACCTTGGATTGATTGAGTGTATCAAGTTTATCATTTATTTATTTTTTATTTTGAATTTTTATATACCGAAGTTCTTGTAAGAAATACAAATCAATCCAGTTTACATGGAACAGAAAAATGCCAAAGGCCTAAGTAGACGCCCAGGGCTTTACATAAAACAGTTAAACAGAACAATTCCATAAAACAATTAAGCAGTAAATCTCTTCAGGTTATACATACAAGCCAAAGGGCTTTAATTAGAATACATTAAAATGATTAAAACAATTAAAACAAATTATACAAAAAAATCGCAGCAGTTTTATGTAAACAATTGAATGATGTAGTAGGGAGGGAAGTATATGATAGGAAATATGAAATAAAATATGGATGGCATTAGAGAGAATAGCTGGATTGAGTAAGTTCCAAACTGAGGACTACTGATGGAAAGTTTGAGCTGCTGCTTGACTAGGAATTCAAATTTAATAGGGAGGGATACTAAAAAATGGAGCACAAAAATACGGGGAGAGATCCAATTGGACTTTGCTTATGTGGCTGAAGAGCCAGGTTTTTAGCTTTTTTTTAAACACTGGATGGCTAGGTTCAATTTGTAGGTCTGGGGGGAGCGCATTCCATTGGTGGGGTCCTGCAGCAGATAGAGCTCGCTTCCTTAGTGATGTTTTTGCAGGTGGGGCATACATTGTAGAGATGTGAATCATGTCCTCGATCGTCTTAACGATCGATTTCGGCTGGGAGGGGGAGGGAATCGTATTGTTGCCGTTTGGGGGGGTAAAATATCGTGAAAAATCGTGAAAAAATCGTGAAAAAATCGAAAAAAACGTAAAATCGCAAAACCGGCACATTAAAACCCCCTAAAACCCACCCCCGACCCTTTAAATTAAATCCCCCCCCCTCCCGAACCCCCCCAAATGACTTAAATAACCTTCGGGTCCAGCGGCGGTCCGGAACGGCAGCGGTCCGGAACGGGCTCCTGCTACTGAATCTTGTTGTCTTCAGCCGGCGCCATTTTCCAAAATGGCGCCGAAAAATGGCGGCGGCCATAGACGAACACGATTGGACGGCAGGAGGTCCTTCCGGACCCCCGCTGGACTTTTGGCAAGTCTTGTGGGGGTCAGGAGGCCCCCCCGCAAGCTGGCCAAAAGTTCCTGGAGGTCCAGCGGGGGTCAGGGAGCGATTTCCCGCCGCGAATCGTTTTCCGTACGGAAAATGGCGCCGGCAGGAGATCGACTGCAGGAGGTCGTTCAGCGAGGGTTCCGGCGCCTTGCTAAATGACCTCCTGCAGTCGATCTCCTGCCGGCACCATTTTCCGTACGAAAACGATTCGCGGCGGGAAATCGCTCCCTGACCCCCGCTGGACCTCCAGGAACTTTTGGCCAGCTTGGGGGGGGCCTCCTGACCCCCACAAGACTTGCCAAAAGTCCAGCGGGGGTCCGGAAGGACCTCCTGCCGTCCAATCGTGTTCGTCTATGGCCGCCGCCATTTTTCGGCGCCATTTTGGAAAATGGCGCCGGCTGAAGACAACAAGATTCAGTAGCAGGAGCCCGTTCCGGACCGCTGCCGTTCCGGACCGCCGCTGGACCCGCAGGTTATTTAAGTCATTTGGGGGGGGGGGTTCGGGAGGGTGGGGGGTTTAATTTAAAGGGTCGGGGGTGGGTTTTAGGGGTTTTAGTGTGCCGGCTCACGATTCTAACGATTTATAACGATAAATTGTTAGAATCTCTATTGTATTGTGTTCCATAACGGTTTAAGACGATATTAAAATTATCGGACGATAATTTTAATCGTCCTAAAACGATTCACATCCCTAATACATTGTGCCTTTGTATGCATTTCTGATGGGTCTGGAGGATGTGTGCGGTCTAAGTTGTGTCTTTAAGTTGATGGGAGAGATGTTGTGAATTGCTTTATGAATGATAGTAAGGACTTTGAAGAGAATCCTGTACTTGATAGGTAGCCAGTGTAGATTGCGGAGAATGGGGGTGATATGTTCTCTTTTGTTGGAGTTTGTAAGGATTCTGGCGGCGGCGTTCTGGACCATCTGTAAGGGTTTGATTGTATTGGTGGGGAGTCTGAGTAAGAGAGAGTTGCAATAGTCAATCTTTGTTAGGACAATGGATTGTAGTACTAGCCAGAAGTTGTTGAAGTGAAGGAGAGGTTTTAGCTTTTTGAGGACTTGCAGTTTGTAAAAGCAGTCCTTTGTGGTGGTGTTTATGAATTTTTTTAGGTATAGTTTGTTGTCCAACCATGCTCCTAGATTCCTGACGTCTGGTGAGAAATTAATGTTTAAGCTTGTGGTTTGAGCGATGTTTGCTGGGTTGGTGAGGGAATCGTGGGAGATAATGAGCATCTCGGTTTTATTGGCATTCAACACTAAGTTGAGGCTGGAAAGTAGGTGTTTAATTGGTTGAAGGCAGTCATTCCAGTGGGTAATAGTTTTTTGCAGGGACTCTGTGATCGGTATGAGAATTTGTATGTCATCCGCATAGAGATAATGAGTGAGTTTGAGGTTTGAGAGAAGTTGGCAGAGTGGGATGAGATAGATGTTGAACAGAGTGGGTGAGAGGGAGGAGCCTTGAGGGACTCCCTGGTCTGACAGGACAGGGTGAGATTCTTTATTATTTATCCTAACTTTATAGAACCTGTTGCACAGGAAGGGCTTGAACCAGCTGAGTGCAGAACTTTGATGCCTATGTTTGCTAGTTGGTCTATGAGTATTGTGTGATTTACCGGGTCGAAAGCTGCAGATAAATCTAAAAGCACCAGCAGGTAGGATTGTTTTTTCTCCAGATTTAAGAGGATGGTGTCCGTGAGTGAGAGAAGAAGGGATTCGGTGTTTAGAGATTTGCGAAAGCCGTACTGAGCTGGGGAGAGTATGTTGTAATCTTCGAGGTATTCTGAAAGTTGCTTGTTGACCATTTTTCCATCAGTTTGGCAAGCATAGGTAAGTTTGCAATGGGCCGGAAGTTAGCTGGGTCCTTTGGAGAGGCGTTTGGTTTTTTTAGAAGAGGTTTGAGAATTGCTAACTTTAACTGGTTGGGTACTATGCCTTGTGATAAAGAGGTATTAATGATTAACGCTAGTGGTTTTGCGATGGTATTCGGGATGGCAATAAGCAGGTTTGTTGGTAATGGATCTGAAGGGTGGGAGGACGGTTTGAGTTTCTTGAGGGTATTTTCTATCTCGAGCGCGGAGGTGGGTTCAAAGGACTCTAGACTGAAATTTTGTTGAGGCTGGGTTGTGAGGTGGGGTGATGGTGTGGGGCTGTGGGTTGTAAGAGAACAGGTTAGGTTGGAAATTTTTGACTTGAAGTATTTGGCAAGTTCGTTGGCTTTGTTGAGTGCTTGGTGGTCAGGAATGAAAGGAGGTAATGGTTTGGTAAGTGATGAGATGTATGAGAAAAGTGCCTATGAGTCGAAGACGAAATTGTGGATTTTTTTTTCCGTAAAAATCTTTCTTGGTTTTGTGGATGGCGTTCCTGTAGGTGTTGAGGAGGGATTTGTAGGCAGCATGTGACGAAGTGGATGGGTATTTCTTCCAGCTTTGTTCTTTATTTCTTAGTTTTTGTTTTAGGGATTTAAGTTCAGGGGTAAACCAAGGTTTTCTGTTGTCAAGTGCAGGTTGTATTACTTTGGTGGTCATTGGGCAGATTTGATCCACAATTTTATTGGTGAGATTGATCCATGAGGTAGTGGCTGTGGTTGCATCTGTGAGGTCTAGCAGGTTTAGTTCTTTGGAAATCTGTTCGCTGAGTAAGTCCAGAGGACACGGTTTCCTGAAATGAATGGTGGTTTTGGTGGAGGCTTGGGGTGGGAGGTTTTTTATCTTGAGGGTAGCGTGAATGACTCGGTGGTCTGACCAGGGGGCTAGCGAGCAGTTGGGATTGGAGAAGATGGAAAAGCTGTCATTGATGAAGATGAGGTCCAATGTGTGTCCTGCCTTGTGAGTGGGGCTGTTGACAATTTGAGTGAAACCCAGACGGCTGAGTGATGAAAGAACTGTTTCACAATTGGTAGATTGTGGATAAGTGTCGACATGCAAGTTAAAGTCACCCAGGATTATTGCTGGTTTGTCTACGTTGATGTGTTTGGCTATAAGCTCGATCAGGGGAGAGGAGTCTGAGTCTAAAGTTCCTGGAGGGATGTAGATGAGGCATATTTGTAGTTGTTCAGCTTTGAAGAGGGAGAATTCGAGTTTGGTGGTGAAGTTTGTATGTTGTATCATGAGAATGTGGCAGATAATTAATTATTAAGATGAACAGTATGTCACTTCTAACATCAAGATCCATTTTCAAGGAGATTCTATGTCATCACTCTTGTTTTGTCTGGTACTAAAGCCATGGAATACTCTTTTTAACTCCTGGGGCTATAGATTAATTCTATTCTTTTCCTATTCTAATATTTCTATACTGTCTTCCTCAAAGAGACCCAAAATGGTTTATACCATATGAAATAAAAATACAGCTTAATATAATAACAATAGTTTCAAAACAACATAGTGCAATAGCAATAAATGCAATAAAAATAACACAGTACAATAAAAAAAAATAACACTCCAATGCTTCAAAACCATTCTAATACACATTTTTCACTCCAACGACCCTATAACCCAGCCCTGCTCAAGTCCTTTCAAGTACAAGGCAAAAACAACCTCACAAATAATTTCTCCCAGTCGCTCCTCAAGGAGCTCTCCTTTGAAGATGACCTGTCACCCAGCAACTAGTCTTGATTTATGAGTCCTACTTATAATGTCACATGGTGGGGCAGAGCCACCAGTCAGGTCCAGGTCAAGATTTATCCTTATTGTAGAGACACTAATTATCCACAGATAACATCACACCTACTATTTATAGATGCTCTGAAGCTTTACAGCTCCTTTGATTAGTGGAACAACTCTAAGAAGTAAATAATTTCTCAGATGACATCAGGATGACATCTGACCTGGATAAATTTGCTAAAATGACCTTCCTTAAAGGAAAAGTAATTAAAACTGAAAAAATCTTTATGACAGAAGACTGTAACATTAAAAGAACATGAGCAGGAAGGCATACATAAATATCTAGAACAGGAAGGTGCTACAATACGGCACTAGATTCTAGGAGAAAAAAAATCAGTAAAGAATACTACAAGAGACTGAAATTGATTTTAAAAAGTGCTTTAACAGCACAGAATAAGATACAATCGATCAATACATTTGTAATCTCTGCACTGTCCCACAGTTGTGTAATCATAGACTAGCCTCACAAAGAGCTGAAAGCAGTATGGGCTTTATTAAAATAGATTACACATAAACAGCTTTTATAATAGGCCTCCAGGCATGCTTAACAGCATCACCAAATTCAAATACTCAAAAAGTGCTGGTGTACAAAAGTGAATAGCCAAAATGGCCTACATCCTTAAACTCGGACATACATTTCAATGATGAGTAGAAGGAAGGAGTGTGAATTTTTTCAGCACACATAGGGAAAAAGGCAAAAGAATTTGCAAAACAATAAAATTATTTTTTAAAGAATCAGATCAGCAAACAAGGAAAAACAATTGACCAAAGCATAAATATAGTAGGAAATACAAAAGAGACCCAAAACCCAACACAGGAATGGTTAAGAAGAGATGAACTTAAACCTGAAGATGACGGACTGTTAATTGGCATGCAGCACAAGACAGTGATAAACTGGATATTATAATAAAGGAGAAAAACACAAGAATGACATTGCTAATAGAAGTCTTAGTAACGAATGATTACTCTGAACAATGCATGGAGAAATAAAAGATGCATAATTATCAATAAATGCAATCAGATACCAAAAGGTTGTAGCTGAAAGATACAGAATTAATCCCAAATATATTGCATGCCATCTGCCTGATTACAAAGAACATCAAAGCGTACCGTGATATGTTGCCTGTACACATATTTAACATAACATGTTATATCCTATTTAGTCAAGAAAGAAGCTTTCTTTGGCAGAATGCAAGTATTAAGAAGATCATTAGCAGTAAACATGAGAGATTGAGATCATACCCAACATATCCAGGCTCTTGTCATAGTATGCAGAAAGCTAACCCATTTGGAGTCATTACCCTGATTACAGCAAACAGAATGACAAGGGTCACTGCAGATACCACTGGCTGTATTTCTTAGGGACTGAGTATTTGGTGAGCATATTCTTTTCCTGGGAGTTTTCATAAAGGTAGTGTTTTTGCTTTGTTATTCTTAATATCAGTGGCTTGAGGAAAGCTTTACACAGCTCTTCACAGCTGTGGGAAGCTAAACGATAGGCCTTAATGAAGCAGGGAAACTATAAGAAATAAGAAAATATACTGGAAAAATGTTTTTTATTTAGATTACTTTTTGTTTGTTTTGTTTGCTTTGTTTATTCAAAACAAAATTAACAACAAATAGTGAAAAAAAAAGTGTCCCTCAGAGCGCAGGCCTATTCAACCTGCAAAAATTAATTTTTTTGCCCCTTTCTTCCCCAGCTTTCCTTCTGAAACCCCTGGAACTCCTTTCCCCTTTATTCATTGTTTAAATGGGGTATGAGAGATCACTAATCACTCCTGCCCCAACATATCCAATTTTTCAAAATGGTGCAGGCCAACCTGCTGCCAGAGCCATTTTGCTGTACAAGAGAATCCGTTATCCCTCATTTAAACCATGGATGGGATAAGAGTGGATCCAAGGGGTCCAAAAGAGGAGTCCATGGAGGCCCATGGGTGGTGCAAGAGAGAGCCCAGATGGACTATTTTTAAAGCAAGTAACTGAACGAAACAAAAAATGAATGACATTTTGTTCATTTTTCAGGTTCATTTCTCAATCTGCTGGGAATGTGGCATGTACAGTCAAAAACTATGAGAGCTATAAACTAGGTTCACAGGTACACAGAGCATATAGGGTGAATTTCAATAAGGCTTTATTGGTTAACTTTAGAAGTTATTCTGTAAACCTCTGCATTTCAAAATGTTCCCCAATTAATTAACTAAATTTAATCACTTAAGTTTACAAAGTAGGAAAAGTTAGCTAGGCAACAGAGGGGGCTCCAGAAGCATTCTGTTTATGGCTTAGCTAGTGACTGGCCAAAAATCTAGTAATGCAATCATTTGAAAACTCATTGGGCTGAGCAGCTAAATTTAGCTACCTAAGTTTCATTAGGTGGCTATGTTTATCAGCTAAAATTTTAGACAGCCCATGTGGTGGGGTTAGGTTAAGGGAAGAAAGTTAAGAGGCTAGTACTGAGTTTCAGTGCTAGTTGTCTAATTTGGCTGGCAACACCCAGGCACTGCAATAGCCACCCTAAATCTGACCAGACAACATTTGTCAAATCTTTCCCCACCTACCCTCCCACCTACCTGAAGATAAATACAATGCAGACTGACAGCCTCTCCACCCCTCTCCCCCTGCCTCCAGATTAAAAAACATAGCATGTCCCCTGATCTCCTCTCCTACTCTCCTGCCATCTAGAATAAAAAATGTAGTGGGGCCAAGAAGGCCTCATCCCTCTCCCCACCATCCTGATTCAAAAATATTGAATGGCTGAGAGTTTTTTCTGCCTCTTTCATCTTCCAGAAACTCCTGAAAGGCACTGGTAGGGGCAAAAGAGCACCTAGGGTCAATTGGTGGCATTTTGAAAGGTGGCAGCGGTAGGATAATCGCAAATAGACGATATAACAAATGTTTTCTTCCTCGATACCTAATCCCAGTGTCATTTTCTTAGACACCAGGCTATACACCTATGCTATCAGCTGGTTCGCCGGTAAAAAAAAAATAAAAAAATTTTCCTCCGGTTATCTCTTTGTTAAACCCAATTCGTTAGTTCCAAGTTTTGTTTTCCTTTGTTTAATGTAATGCATTGTTTTGCAATGGATATTGTTATATTGTAAACCGAGGTGATTTGTAACTTGTTACATGAATATCGGTATATAAAAGTGCCAAATAAATAAATAAATAAATAAATAGAGATTTACTTCTGCCTTCTACTGTCTACCAATACTTATAGGGCAAGCTTGGAGGAACCAGGGAATAGCCAGAGGGAGGGCTAACTTGTATTTTAATTTGGAAAAAGGGGATGAGAAAGGTAGGGGAGGCCCTTCAAAGGGACTACACTTTAAACTCTTTTTGGCTCTATAGAGATGGAGGTGAGGGCAAGGACTTTCTCCAGGAGGCCCGGAAGGGGTTGGGCACCTGGGGCAGGGCTTTTACCAGGCTGAAAAGCCACTTGAATTCATGAGTGGCACTAGTTTTTTACCCAGACAAATAAACTAGGTAGAAAACTTGCACACAAATCTCTGCTGTCCGGATGGCCAGAAAAAAGATAACTTCATTCTTGCAGGTGTAGTTATCTTTTTAGTGAAAACTGGCTCCCAAGAATGTTTTTGTTCACTTGAATTAATGAGCTGCTTTGCATGATATTAAAGCATAGAAGTTCCAGATTATCAGTACACCTTCACACATGGCAGACTATGTGTGAAAGTTTACTACTTGCAAGGAGGCAATTTGGGCCTTCATACAGAAAAAAACATGCAAAATGCCGAACAGCGTTTCTGCATGTTTATGGATGGCTTGTGCGTTTTTTCACATGAAGCCCCTCTTTGCAAAATCTTAGTTAATTTGTTATAATTTAAAGTATATTGAGCACTAATTAGTAAAAGCATTTGATTAGTCATATAAATGTAAAGGTACTTAAAGCTTTTATTAGTAAATCAGGTTAAGTCCAAAGCTACCAGAATTCAGAACATTATGCATATATCATGATACCTCTGAGCAGAGCTTGTTTCTGCTTAAAATATTCCAGCTCAGATGAATGTCTGTCTTGAATTCTTTTTTATAATTTATTTACTTTTTTTTTAATTTAAAAGGTTTTTCTGTGCTGTATTTAAAATAAAAATCCATATATTAAAAGTGAATTAGCAAATCTAAAACTATTATTATTGATTGGAACAATTGATTGTAGTGTACCAACTTGTTTTTTTATCTTTGTAATTATGAAACACAATTATAATTCTAGTCTTCACAGTAACATCCCAGGTTTACAAAATGCAGACTAACAATTTTTCCTCCACCTATGATTAGATCAGCCATGCCACTTCTTCTTCGGATCTTATCAGATTGGTTTTGCTAATAATTACTTGGGAAGTGTTTGATCTCGACCATGAATACATGATTACTTTTTCATGAAATCAGTCGAGCACACCATTCAGCACTACTCATGTGAGACCTGGCTGATTTAGCCATCGGAAAAGCACTGCAGTCTCCAGCATAACGGACATGGGATGCTGGTCTTTGGGGAAAAAGGGGTGTAGAAAGGGCAAGTTTATGGATAATGATATTGCAGTGGCAGATATTTAAGGTTTGCTAATTCTCCTCTCAATTATGTTCATTCCTTATCCTGCTGCCCTTGCCTGATACATTGCTACAGAATCAATTTTACTTGTGGAATATATTTTCCCTTCTTTCAAGAAAAATGCTTCATGACACCATTGTCATCTTGGAAGCCCTTGGAGAGTTTTGCCCTGATGAATAATATTTCATATGTGGAATGTTTATGTGATTTTCACGGAGCGCTAACCTCGCTCTAGCCTAACTTTGATGCATTGAGATTGCTGCTTTCCCTTACTAAAATGCTTTTACACACCACCTCCTGCAAATTGACTTAAGAGTTAGAAAATGGAAGATTCAATACAACTTGGACTCTCAATGGAAAATTGTCTAGGAAAAGATTTTATACTTAAACTGCAATCTACTGACTCTTTTATTTATTTAAGCAGTATTTCTGTTGCCATAGCCTTTCTTGTGATACAAAGCACAAGGAGATCTTGAAAAGGGGCTCAAACTGAATTTCACATTTACTTCACATATGGCAGCATGCACATTTTTCAGTCATAGCAAGATTTAAGAGCTTAATTATCAGTGGATTTCTTTAACAATAAAAACAGATCAAAACATTTATTAAAAGATGCAGTCATAATGCACTGGCGAGGAAAGCAAAAATTACATATACATTTACATTTAGAGCATTCTTGGAAATGTGTATCTCGTATTCCTTATCCTCAGAAGGAAAACTCTTGGTGCAAATAGTAGACAGGGTGAAAGGAACATTAGCTTTACACCTCTTTTCTAATTGATTTATTAGCATCTCTTCATATTTGTA
The DNA here is from genome assembly GCF_901001135.1 of Rhinatrema bivittatum. Classification (NCBI taxonomy): domain Eukaryota; kingdom Metazoa; phylum Chordata; class Amphibia; order Gymnophiona; family Rhinatrematidae; genus Rhinatrema; species Rhinatrema bivittatum. Next base: position 178,934,903 of record NC_042619.1, read on the forward strand.
TTTTTTTCTAACAGAGTCAAATTAGTATTTGAAAACAAATAGAATGATTTTTCTTTACGAATCACCCAGCTCATTAGGACCTAATGGGCCAGTTGTACTGAGCATTATTTCCATAGACCCAAGGGGGGTCCATTCACTATTTAGCATTAGTGTTAGCATGGGTGCTAACACCCATGCTAATTAGAAATAATTTAGCATGAATGAAAACCTGTGATACATTGATTGTGATTGTTATAAAACTGAGAGCAGTTGCATATTTAAAATATTCAGTTATTGAGGGAATAAGCTTATTAGTACATTTCCTCTTAATCACAGATCTAAGAACCGTGAGCTAAATTTTGCATGGCCTGTTTTCCGCACAAAATTTGCTCCTTAGGAAAGAGTGGTGTTAAGAGGTAAGTATGCCAGTCCAACATACTAGCTTCTTAATCATTTCCCTACGCCCAATTGCTAAAGAATATGCCTCCATTCTCCTTAGATACAAAGCAGACCACACCGGACACACTCTACAATTCTTTACCTCCCCTGCATCAGCCAAAATATAAGCTATCACCCTTAGTCCTCTCCAGGAAAACACAGCCTTTCACAACCCAATCATCTGCTGCTCCTCTCCCTCCTCCTACCCCTTGTTTTAATGCAAGTATTAAGTTTGATAGGTTACCTTTAGTAACTTTGAAAACTTAACAGTTTAGTGCAGGGGTAGGCAACTCCAGTCCTTGAGTGCTGCAAACAGATCTGATTTTCATATCATCTACAATAAATACACATGATATGTATTTGCATATAATGGAGCCAATGCATGCAAATATATCTCATGTATATTCATTGTGGATATCCTGAAAACAAGCCCTGTTTGTGGCAATAGAGGACCGGTGTTGCCTACACCTGGTTTAGTGGATCAGTTTTATAATGGGAAAATCCGTTTAGCACATCTGAATCACAATATCTAACAACCAAACTGGATGTCTTTAAACTTTTAAAATCATATTATTTTGATGGGGAAAATAAAGCATTTGAATTGTATGGTTCTGACAGCAGCATGGCTGTCTGAAGTTCAAATGCAGAGTTTCATCTCCCAAGGAAGAAATTTCTTAAAAAGAGAACAGGATCATTGTAGCTATTTGAGCAAAAGTGCCATGGCAGCTGCACCAGGAATAATGCAGCTTGATGTTTTATTGCTTTAACATGGTTCTAATAATATGGAACGCCAGGTCACTTAATTGATTAATAAAACGTCTTTAATAAAGAACAAAGGTTGCATGCCTGTCCCAACCCATCATTTTTATTAGTTTGTCTGTAGTTTCTAATTGCTGTCATAAATATTACTTTTACTTAGAATTATATTTTTAACTCATCCTTAAAATAACATATGTTGCAATAGATTCAATATAAAAAAAAATCATTTTCAAAATAAGATGATCTGAAACTTATGAAATAAAGAAAAATGATCATTACAGGGGAACAAGTACGGTTTAACATCTTTTTCTTCGAAAAAAGTTTTTTATTTGCATTTTGACTTTTATGAAGAAGAAATTATCAAGAAAAAAAAAAAATCTGCAGAAGCCTGTACAAGAAGCCTGTGCAAGTTCTAGTGCTATTAACTTGTAATGTGTACTCTGCAAAACTGAAAGAAATGAGCTGCAATCTATTGTAATGATGATCACATTGCAGTAAGCTGCTCATTGGCTCCTCATTTATCTGTTAGCCCATTATTCCCTTCTAAAGGAAGCACAGATTCTAGCCAACAACAATAAAAAAAAAAATCTATAGCATAATACCATTTCTGTCATTGGTAGCTAATGAATGCGTTTTAGTATTGACTAGCAAGGAGCCTAATAATGACACTGACTCCACTCATTTAGAGTAATAAATTTAAAGACATGGCAAGCCTGTATTAGTGTAATAAGCTTGAGCATTCAGTTCACATTAAGGAAACATACAGCAGCCAGTTGCAGAAGAGATTTTGTCATTCTTCCTTACTGCCCGAGCACAGAAAGTCCCTCAATGCTCACCGTCCATTTCCCAGCGAGTGCTCCCATTGCAAAAGCCAGACAAGGGCGCAATTTTAAAGCCCCTACCAAAAAGGGGTGCTTGCTTGCTTAGGAAAGTACCGATTGATCATAGCTCTGTTAGTGCCAAAGAACCTGTTTGGAAAGTTTTCCAGTGGTCCGTTGCTGTTCTAACAATCGCTTGCCAGCAATTTCCCTCCCTCCTCCCCACTCGGCAGCACTCAAGAGTCAGGTCCTTGATAGTTTCATAAAGTATTACCTCTGAGAATTTCAGCACTAGACAGCACAGCTCTTAAGTGACTCTGGAGAAGCAGCAGAAACCCACTTGTCTTCATTGAAGATACAAAATGAAAAAAAAAAAAAATTAGCCATAAACTTCATAACTACTTTATGATTTTTTTTTCAAAAATAGATTATTATTTTTGCCTTGTCTTATTGTTTGAATAAACCATGTTTATCACATTTTGCTCATTGTATAGGTTTTGTCAGTAGAGAAAGGATGGTTTAGTTTTGCTTTTTAACTATTATGTTATTATGCAAATATACTAGAGTTAGTAGAGCGAGAGAGAAGTTTATTTAGTATTCTAATCTTCTGCATCAGTGTTGGAAAGGGGTGTGTCGACCATACCCTGGCCCTACCAACTTTTTCTTCCGCCGGGGACAGAGTCCTTCAATACCTGTCAGCCACCCCAAGCTAGAGCAGCTGGCGCTAGCAATGCTACTCTCGTACTGATCTCCCTGAGTCTCAGACATCAGAATGAGAGTACTCTTGCACTGATCTCACAAGACTTAGTATGCAAGATCAACAGTAGAGTAGCAGAGCTGGCACGCCTCAAATTCAAAGAGAGCTGCGTGGTGCTGGCATCATCTGCTCCAAGGAAGATTGAGAAAGAGCTAGAGCAAACCAGATAGGGGATTGGTATGTTTAAAAAGTGGGGCTAGGTGGCAGGCTGAAGACTGAGGCTAAGAGGCAGGCTGAGTGGGGATTCTTCCCCCTACACCCAGATCGGGAATCTCTTTCTTTCCTCCCATCCCCAAGATCCTGGAACCTATCCTTCCCACTCCCTCCATTTTGCTCATCCCAGATTCTCCATTCTCTCCAGCAATCATTGGCTCCCTCTCTTCCACTCCCTCTCCCTGTTCTCCCCCTATCACTAGTCCTTTCCCCTTTTTCTTCCTCTCTCCATCCCTCTCCTCTCCAAGTCCTCTCTTCATTCCTGTCTCCCCATCCCTCTTCCTCTGGTAGGGGCAGGAGAGAGCCCCAATTTCATCACTCCAAGCACGCACATAAGACATCCACATCCACATCCACATAAGACATCCACATAAGACACTGGTTTAGATATTAAAAGGGGCCACAACTTTATTTAAATATAATGCTCCTGAGCCAAATAAAAATTAGATATTTTAACATACCCGAGCTAGACAAAAATTAGGCGTTTTAATGTGACTGCTCATGCTAAGCATGTGCCAAGTAACAAGAATTTAACTGCTGATGCTTTGTCTCATTTCAAGTGGCCTGTATTCCATTCTTTGGCCGAAAGGTGCTTCCTCTAGATACCCTTGTTCCAGATTACATATGGCGATTTGTAGCATGGGAGTTGATTCCCAAGGAGTAACTGTTACCTGGCAGCCAACCCAATAGAGTGCCAAAACAGGTATCTGTGACAAACCAACTTCCCAGCCCTCTTCCATAACCCAGAGGAAGGCCCCATTCTGGCCTTGTGGGCTAAAATTAACTGTTTTTCAGTTGCCACTGCTTTGCACTGACATCTTTACGGCCCTCGAGAAGCTCATGACAACCTTCTTCAGCCTACCTAATTAAAGAAGTACCGGCTCAGGTAACCTGCAACAAACATGGGTTGCAAGGATAGAATTCCCCCATAAATAAAGCTCAGCCACCACATCAGCTAAACAACATCTCCACAGCCTCTTGAATATCATTATTAAATAAATCCAAACCAATGTCCGATAGGTGCATGCCATCTCGTCAAAACAATCTTGAAGCCCTGCCATCAAACCACATATGACAAATCCATTTACCTCCCTCCCCAAAAATCCAAACCCCAATCTGACTATTAACCTTCCTGTCCCCCTTCTTCCAGATAATTTCATCATGTAATTTAGGTCTGGAAATAATGTCAGATCAACAAATTGCCACCTCAGATACACAAAACATAAGGGTAGTGAAATCCTTCCTTGTCACATCTTTCAGGAGACTCCGTGACTAAACACCCAAATCATTACTCTCCAAATGTACTGTGATAGCATTCAGCCAACAGTGCTCCTCCTTTTGCACTCTGACCAGTGGCAACAGATGATCCCAGCGCATGCCAATCCATCCCAGCCAGACAACATCCTCTCCAAGCTGGGTTCCATAAATATGCTCCCGAGCACACACTGCTATGTCTAATGCATGAAAGAATGGCCCAAGATGTAGATCATCTACCATTGTTACTTGTGCTGAGCTACATCTATAAAAATGAAAAATTAATTATTTACCATCCCTAAGAGTGTGGGTACAAGGATCTCCAATGCCCAACCTCTGAGTTACTTCATATGGCAACCCTGCTTCAGGAATATACATTGCCGCCCCAATCTGGAATGAATGGGTTCCATAATCCCATAATAAGCAGCTTCTGCCTTATTTATGTTCAGTTACATGTAAACCGATGTGATATTTCGATTGAATGTCGGTATATAAAAACAAACAAACTAAATAAATAAATAAATAAATAAATAAATAAATAGTCCAGGTCAACCTCATGCAATGAGGCCTTCAACAAAGCTTAAAACTGGAACTGGGTTACTGGCTCACCATTTTTATTAATTAGAAATTTCCGCTTGGCAATTCGTCACAAAATAAGAAATTCAGCCACATTGCTGAATGGGCATGTGAGCTCTACCCATACTCTTTTCAAATTTAAGAATTCTCCCCTCCCTTTCTGATCCATTTTGGAATGCCTGATCTTAAAACACAAAGACATAACATGCTTTTTGAAAAGCCTGGATCCAGCTTCCTTAGACTGGGAATTAGCCACTAACTCTCCTACCTGCAGAGCCCTGAAGAACATTAATGAACATGCTACGCCCTAGCACTATATTTTCTCTCGTCACTGCCACAAAGATGCACCTCTTCGCCATACCCATATTCAAGAACAAATTAAGAACACACATAAAACCTGCAGCTCAACATGTTACTCGACAATAAAGGCTAATCCCTATCATGATATGTCCAGTTACACAATTCCTGGGTCTCTCACTATTCACGCTAACTCTATTCAACGCTCAGTCACTCTCCAAAAAAATGCACATCCTCAATGATTATCTTATAGAAGTTAACCCTGACATCTGTGCAATCACAGAAACTTGGTTAAAACCCACCGACATAGTACGAACCAGCTTCCCACACAAGCCTATGACCTCATCTCAGTCCCCAGACTTAAAAAAAAAGGAGGAGGACTCCTCATTGCCGCGAGAAAAGGACTAGGCCTAACCCTACAACATACTAACTTCACCACCAAACTTGAATTCTCCTTCTTCAAAGTTGAACAACTACAAATATGCCTCATCTATGCACCTCCAGGAACTTTAGACTCAGACCCCTCTCATCTGATCGAGCTTATAGCCAAACACATCAACGTAGACAAACCAGCAATAATCCTGGGTGACTTCAACTTGCATGTTGACACTTATCCACAATCTACCAACTGTGAAACAATTCTTTCATCACTCAGCCATTTGGGTTTCACTCAAATTGTCAATAGCCCCACTCACAAGGCAGGACACACATTGGACCTCATCTTCATCAATGACAGCTTTTCCATCTTCTCCAATCCCAACTGCTCTCTAGTCCCCTGGTCAGACCACAGAGTCATCCACACGACCCTCAAGATAAAAAATCTCCCACCCCAATCCTCCACCAAAACCACCATACATTTCAGGAAACCATGTCCACTGGACTTACTCACCGAACAGATCTCCAAAGAACTACACCTGATAGACCTCACAGACACAACCTCAGCCACTACCTCATGGATCAACCTCACCAATAAAATTGCGGATCAAATCTGCCCAACGACCACCAAAGTAATACAACCTACACTTGACAACAGAAAACCTTGGTTTACCCCTGAACTTAAATCCCTAAAACAAAAACTAAGAAATAAAGAACAAAGTTGGAGGAAAAACCCATCCATTTCATCACATGCTACCTATAAATCCCTCCTCAACACTTACAGGAATGCCATCCACAAAACCAAGAAAGATTTTTATGCAAAAAAAATCCACAATTTTGTCTTCGACTCAAAGGCACTTTTCTCATATGTCTCATCACTTACCAAACCATTACCTCCTTCCATTCCAGACCACCAAGCTCTCAACAAAGCCAATGAACTTGCCAATTACTTCAAGTCAAAAATCTCCAACCTAACTTGTTCTCTTACAACCCACAGCCACACACCATCACCCCACCTCTTATCCCAGCCTCATCAAAACTTCAGTCTAGAGTCCTTTGAACCCACCTTCGCTCTCGAGATAGAAAATACCCTCAAGAAACTTAAACCGTCCTCCCACCCTTCAGATCCATTACCTACAAATCTGCTCATCGACATTCCTAATACCATCGCAAAACTATTGGCAGAAATCATTAATACCTCTTTATCTCAAGGAATCGTACCCAGCCAGTTAAAGTTAGGAATTCTCAAACCTCTTCTAAAAAATCCAAACGCCTCTACAAAGGACCCAGCTAAATTCAGGCCCATCGCAAACTTACCTATGATTGCCAAATTGATGGAAAAAACAGTCAACAAACAGCTTTCAGAATACCTTGAAGATCACAACATACTCTCCCCAGCTCAGTACGGCTTTAGCAAATTTTTAAACACCGAATCCCTTCTTCTCTCACTCACGGACACCGTCCTCTTAAACCTGGAGAAAAATCAATCCTACCTGCTGGTGCTTTTAGATTTATCTTCAGCTTTCGACACGGTAAATCACACAATACTCATAGATCAACTAGCAAACATAGGCATCAAAGGTTCTGCATTCAGCTGGTTTAAGTCCTTCCTGTGCAACAGGTTCTATAAAGTTAGGATAAATAATAAAGAATCACACCCTGTCCTGTCAGACCAGGGAGTCCCTCAAGGCTCTTCTCTCTCACCCACTCTGTTCAACATATACCTCCTCCCACTCTGCCAACTTCTCTCAAACCTCAATCTCACTCATTACCTCTATGCAGATGACATACAGATTCTCATCCCGATCACAGAGTCCCTGCAAAAAAACTATTACCCACTGGAATGACTGCCTTCAACCCATTAAACACATACTCTCCAATCTCAACTTAGTGCTGAACTCCAACAAAATGGAGATGCTCATTATCTCCCATGACTCCCTTACCAACCCAGCAAACATCGCTCAAACCACAAGCTTAAACATTCATTTCTCACTAGACGTCAGGAATCTAGGAGCATGGCTGGACAACCAACTAAACCTAAAAAAATTTATAAATACCACCACAAAGGACTGCTTTTACAAACTGCAAGTCCTCAAAAAGCTAAAACCCTTCCTTCACTTCAACGACTTCCGTCTAGTACTACAATCTATTGTCCTAACAAAGATTGACTATTGCAACTCTCTCTTACTCGGACTCCCCACCAATACAATCAAACCCTTACAGATGGTCCAGAACGCCACTGCCAGAATCCTTACAAACTCCAACAAAAGAGAACATATCACCCCCATTCTCCGCAACTTACACTGGCTACCTATCAAATACAGGATCCTCTTCAAAGTACTCACTATCATTCATAAAAAAATTCACAACATCTCCCCTATCAAGTTAAAGACACAACTCCGACCGCACACCTCCTCCAGACCCATCAGAAGCACATACAAAGGCACACTGTATGCCTCACCTGCTAAAACATCACTAAGGAAGCGAGCTCTATCTGCTGCAGGACCTCACCAATGGAATACGCTCCCCCCAGACCTATGACTTGAACCTAGCCATCCAGTGTTTCAAAAAAAGCTAAAAACCTGGCTCTTCAGCTAAGCTTTCCCAGACACATAAGCAAATTCAAATATGTTCTCTCCCCCTATTTCAGTGCACCATTCTAGTATCCCTCCCTATTAAATCTGAATTTCTAGCCTAGCAGCAGCTAGTACCTTCCATCAGTAGTCCTTTTATCGGATCTCACTCAATCCAGTTATTCTCTCTAATGTCACCCATTATTCTATTTCATGTTTACTCTCCTGTTATATGCTCCCCTCCCTACTATTTCGTTTAATCATTTAATTGTCTACTTAAACCCGTTGTGTTTTTCCGTATAATTGTTTATTGTTATATTTGTTTAATTGTGTTAATTGTTCTATTTAAAGCCTTTAGGCATGTACGTAAAACCCAGAGATATTTACTGCTTAATTGTTCTATGGAGTGTTCTGTTTAACTGTTCCATGTAAAGCCTTGGGCATTTAATTTAAGGTCTTTGGCGGTTTTTTCTGTTCCATGTAAACCGGATTGATTTGTATTTCTTACAAGAACTTTGGTATATAAAAATTCAAAATTCAAAATAAATAAATAAATACACAAAACAACTGGGCCTTATATTTGAAGGAACAAACTCCTGGCAAAGCCCACAATAAATACCACAAAATGTAATGTGCAATTGACTTGTGCCTGTCACCCTCCACTCCTTGTGCTCTTGACCAGCCACTTAGAATCTGCTTAACCGCATAGCTACAGGATTCCCCCAGCTATGCACCTTCAAGAAAAAAGAAAACTCCACAATATTTGAAGCCACTGATGTCTGAGAAATATCTAAACTCTTCCTTTCTGCTATAAATCCTAACAGTGCATTGTCTCCCTCTCTACCGAATGACCATCTCCTCGCCACCAAAAAAATCATCTACTCTGCTGAATCCCCAAACATAATGGGGCAGATTTTAAACCTACGCGCGCGGCCTACATTTCTGCGTGCTACACGGTGCACACAAATGTATGCCCAATTTTATAACATGCATGCGCAGCCGCGTGCATGTTATAAAATCCAGGGTCAGCGCGTGCAAGGGGGTGCATACTAGTGCACCTTGAACCCGCCGAGCTCTAGGGGAGCCCTGATGGCTTTTCCCGTTCCCTCCGAGGCCGCTCTGAAATCGGAGCAGCCTCGGAGGGAACTTTCCTTTGGCCCCCCCCACCTTCCCCTCCCTTCCTCTATCTAACCCGTCCCCCAGCCCTACCTAAATCCCCCCTACCTTTATTTTGTAAGTTATGCCTGCCTCTGGCAGGCGTAACTTGCGCGCGCCGGCTGGCTGCTGGCGCGTGATCCCCTGGCACAGCAGCAAATGGTTGCTGTGCCGGAGGCCTCAGTCCCACCCCGCCCCACCCCTACCCCACCCCCGGACCACCCCACCCACACCCCGCCCCCGTCCCGCCCCTGTCACAAAGCCCCAGGACATACGCGCGTCCCAGGGCTTTGCGAGCATCGCCAGCCCTTTGCAAAATAGGCTCGGTGCGCGCAGGAGCGGTTACGCATGTAACCCTTTTAAAATCCACCCCAATGGGCCCACTTTCCAATGGCTAAAAATGATTGCAGCAGATCCCATGATCCAAATCACCAGAGGTACATTGAGGGTCTTCCTCTGGAATCAAGGACTGGAATACGGGCCACTTGAAATGAGACAAAACATCAGCAGTTAAATTCTTCTTGTTTGGCACATGCCTAGCATGAGCAGTCACATTAAAACACTAAAATTTAGAGGACTGCCTATTAATGACTTCTGCCACACTTGCATCGTTGCACCAAAATGTCACCTTCTTGTTACAGAGTTTTTCCCCAGATATCAAAAGCCACCACTAAGAGAAACAAATCAAAGAAAGTAAAGCTCTTTGTAATACCTGCCTCCGCCCAAGAACCCGGCGAAGGCTAGTACATCAGGAACCACTAACATAAGCTCTGAATCCAACCTCACCTGATGTTATGGTGAATATAGCATAATAAAAGATGCCGCTTCTAACTTTGTATTTAAAAATTTGGATTTATTCTGATTAGAAAATGTAAAAGAATTATCATTGTTTTGGACATCAGATAATATATTGTTAGAAAACTTGATAACAGATGACAAGAAGTAAATAAACATTATCTTATTATTAATTACAGTTTACATAATGTACACTATACAAATAGCTTGCTAGTCTCCAGCTGACTTCCCAGACTCCTCAGCAGCAGATGTTCACTGTGTGGCAGGGAGCCTCCATTGGATGCTCTGAGATGTGTGATACTCGGACCCAATGAAGAGACACTTAGGATGTGCATGCACATCGGTGTGCACGATTTGGTGGACATTGGGGGGAGAGTCGGGTATCCACCCCAGTGATGATGATGTCACACACTCAAGACTACTTAGCCTTCCTGGAGTAGAATTTGTTGCCTCAGAAAGAAGGTCTTCTAGTTCCTGCTCCTTTGGTTCTGGTCTTCTATCTTGCTCAGCCCTCCAGCCTGGTTCTGTCTTCTCAGGCTTCAGCTTTGCTTCAGTCTTCAGCTCCACTTCAGCCTCAGTCTTGCCTCAAGCTGTCAGTCTTGTCCTTGCCTGGCTTTAGCCACAGCCTGGACTTTGTATAAACTTATGGACTCAGTCATAGCCTGGCCCATGCCAAGAATCGCTCCCCTGCCGCTGGTGTGGGTCTCAGGACTATGAGGCTACATCATGGCAAGAGGGGCTCATGCATATGCAGTTCCTTACAGTTTGCTGAGGCCATGAGCTCAGTGACCGTATTCCTACAATGGGCTATTGCTGCCTTGATCACCCAGATACAGGAACAAAAAACAGAATAGATTGGTCTCCTGCACCAGTTCATGCAACAGGCTCAGCAGGAACTCAATCAAGTAAAAGACTCATTACTTACCTTGTTATAGCATTTAGACATAATGCAAGTCCAACGTGCAGCTTCAGTCTCAGTTCCAGTTCTGGCAAACCCTGCACTGGCACCTATCCGGTCTGGTGAGTCTTTCACGCAACTACCGCCACCACTAAGGTATGGGGTGATCCTAAAGAATGCAGAGGATTCCATAATGTCTGCAAGGTCCAATTTGAATTATAGCCGGCTCGTTTTTTCTCTGACCATGTCAAGATCACATATATACTCTCTCTGTTGGATGGTCCAGTTCTCACTTGAGCCTCTGCCTTGTGGAAATAAGATGATTTACTTCTCAGGAATTTGGTCAATTTAATTCAGCAATTCTGAATGATCTTTGATCAATCTTGGTGTGTCATGTCGCTGCCACAGAGCTCCTTTATATTTGTCAGGACAATAGTTCTGTTGGAAAATATGGGTAGAATTCTATACCATAGCTTCCAAACTCAGTTGGGATGAAGATAGCCAAACCACCAGTTTTTGGCAGGAATTACAGTCTGGGACCTTCTTCCTTCTCTCAAAGCACTAGGGATGTGATTCGGCCAAACCTTTTGGTTCAGCCTTTGTTATCAGCCCGCCACAGGAAATTTCATTTTCCCGCGGTTCAGGCCTTTTTTTTTTCAGCCACCCCGAATTTCGGGTTAAGAGCGCACTAACCCCAAAAAACGAATTTTCCCAAAATTTCGGGAAAATTCCCTTCATTTTTCAGGGTGGCCAAACCAGGACGAATGCACATCCCTACAAAGCACTCATTGCCTTGGCTATTCACATTGACCTGAAATTCAGGAGCAGGCTCATGAAAACAAGAACTCTCAGTGGACCTCGCTTGTGGTGCCCGGAACTCCAAAATGTCTCACAATCCATCCTAGAACCACTGAAGGTGGCTGCCTTTGAAGAACCCATGCAACTGGGTAATACTCGACTTTTTCTTGATGAGAAAGGTGAAGATTGCAAAATCTTTGTCTCTACTGTGCCGCACAAGATCATTTAGTTCATCATTGTTCCCTGAGACAGGAAAACTCTATAAAGAGAAGTCTCATTGGGAAGTCAGCCTTGCACCATCATGCTTCCTCTCTGCTACTAATGGTTCCAGTGTGTCTTACCTATGGAAAACACTCAGTTCAGACCAAAGCTTTAGTAGATTCCAGAGTAGGGAGCAACTTTTTTCAAGAATCACTGCTACATCAATGTGGTTCCCCTACTACCAGCTTAACCACCCCTGCATCAATTCATCCATCGATGAAGATCCCCTATTTGGTCGTGTGACTACAGTTTCCTCACTCATCAAGATGCAGAATGGGTCTCACGAAAAGAACATTTAGTTCTATGTACTATCTAAAGCATCCAGCCCTCTTGTACTTGTACTACCCTGGCTGAGTCTTCATCAACCATCTACAGCCTGGAGTTCCTTACAGATTGACCAATGGGGTCCATCCTGCCAAGAACATTGTATCATTTTATCTTTGTCTCCAGCCTCTTCACTTTGAACCACCTTGCCTAAAGTGCTGGTTTTGCTGCTTCAATGTACATTCTGTTCCTATGTGAATTCTGAACTGTGCTGTCATCCTACCAAAGAAACTTTGTCCAATGTTCAGGACCAGTCCCAGTCCTTGTCCAAGATTTCGACCTTTTCTTCAGTTAAGTCTTCTGCTTTGAATGGTTTTTCAGTCCAGTCTTGAAACCAAACCTAGGTCTGGACACCTGAGCCACTAGCTGATAAAATAGTACCTTTGCCTCCTCAGAAGCTGAAGAGAACAGGCTTGAGGAGAGGACTTGAGGAGGGGGTACTGTTAGAATCCAGCCACATTCCGAGACTTCTCAGTGGTGAATATTCATCATGTGGCAGGGAGCCAACATTGGATGCTGTGATGCGTGTGATACTAGGAACTGGTGAAGAGATGCTTAGGGCGTGTGTGCTCATTGATGTGCATGATTTGATGCACATTGGCAGGAGAGTCGGGTACCCACCATGATCATGATATCACACACTCAAGACTACTTAGCCTGCCTGGACTTGGGTTTGTTGCCTCAGCAAGAAGTTATCCAGGTTCCTGCTTCTCTGGTTCCAGTCTTGTTCCTGCCTTCAGCTCCAGCCTGGTTTGTGCCTTCAGCTCTAACCTGGTTCTGTCTTCTCAACCTTCAATTTTACTTCTGTCTTCACCTGTGGATCCACTGCAGTCTTCAGCTCTGCTTCAGCCTCAGTCTTGTTTCAAGCCATCAGTCTTGTCCTTGCCTGGTTTCAGCCGCAGCCTGGTCTTTGTGTTGCGATGGAGTTGGACCCTTGGGCCGAGGTGGGGTTGACGCAACCCATAGGTAAGGACCTACGGGTCACCATCGTTGGCAGGTGGAGTGGGCTGATAGGCAGAAGCCGCTGGAGCTTCACCTATACCAGCTCTCGTTCCCCACGGGTTGAGCCTTTGGGTGCCGGGGATGCCAGGACATAAGTGGGTCTCTGTGTGTAGGAGACTTTGGTTCAGCCCAGAGACAGCAGGCGAGATATGGTACAGTCTTACTCAGGACTGGACAATGTCCTGGAAAGTCAGGCCCAATGGAACAAAGGCAGACAGGGGGCACTCAAGCAAAGGTAGGCCAAAGCCTGATGATCCACATCGAGGGTGTAGGCAGAAGAGGCATCCAATGGTAGGCTTGAGTCAGGGCTGGTGGCGATCCAGAGGCAGTGGCAAGCAAGGCTGAGGACTGATCATGGAGATAGTCAATAGCATAGTCAAGCAAAGCTGAGGTCTGATCACGGAGATAATCAAGAGCGTAGTCGGATGAGGCAAAGATCTGGGTCTGGAGATAGGCAATGCGTAGTCAGACAAAGCAAAGGTCTGGGTCTGGAGATAGGCAATGCGTAGTCGGATGAAACAAAGGTCTGGGTCTGGAGATAGGCTGTAGCATAGTCAGGCGAAGCAGAGTTCTGGGTCTTGAGATAGTCAATGTAAACGTCAGGCAAAGCAAAGTCAAAGTCCTTGTAGACTATCCAAAGCATAAGCAGGGCAGAAACAAAGAGACAGGAACCAGGAACAACAAGGAATAGGAATGTAGGGATGAGATGGATCTCTAAGTAGCAACAAGTACTCGACCAGCGAGGAGTCCTGTTGCAAAAGCAATGCTAGTGAGCGGAGCCTGAGCTTAAATACTATGAAAAGGTTGACGTCATCATCTGGGGCAGTGGCTAGGTTCCTGCCACGGTCCCTACTTGAGGATCAGCGATGCGCATGCGCGTGCCTAGGAAGAGGCACGGCGCGAGTAGTGGCGTCTCTCTGTGGGCCATGTGGAGAGGTCCGACGAGCGGTTGCAGCAGGACCGGGAATGCCGGGGACTGAGGCAGACCCAGAGTCACCAGGGGAGGCCTGAAGGCAGAGCTGGCAGCCCACCACCACCAGCAAGGAGGAACCAGAGGCTGGAGTCCCTGTGGAAAGGTGAGGGGGCCGTGCCGTGGATCTGCCGTGGACAGGATGTGTAACAGTACCTCCTTTCACAGCCCCCTCTTGGAGGTCGGGGTTTGCCCGGATGGGCACAATGATAGTTCAGGAGAAGGGTTTTGTCCAGGATGTTCTGAGCTGGTTCCCAAGAATTTTCTTCAGGTCTATAACCCTCTCAAGAAAGGAGGTATTTCCACCGGCAGCCCCTATAGCGGTCGTCGAGGACTTCATGCACCTTATATGACGTATCAGTTTCAGCCACGAGTGGAGGTGGTTCAGGAGCCTTTCGGGCAGGCCAGGAAAGGACCACAGGTTTTAAGAGAGATACGTGAAACATATTATGTATTTCCAGCGTAGGAGGAAGCCGAGGCTGATATGTAACGGGTCCAATACGTCGGGTGACCGTAAAAGGTCCAATATACCTTGGAACGAAACTTTGGGAAGGTATTCTCAGTCGGATATACTGAATACTTAACCAGACTTTCTGGCCTGGGAGGAATTCAGTGGCCGAGCGTCAGAGACTGTCAGCAGTTCTCTTGGCCCGGGAAGCAGCTTGACGTAAGCGAAGATTTGTCTGCTCCCATAAAGTCTTGAAGGCATCCACAGTAGCCTGTGCCACAGGGGACGGTACTGACAAAGGTATGGGCAGCGGTGGTCATGGTTGTTTCCATAGATGATAGAGAACAGTGATGTGCCTGTAGCAACAGCGATGTGGAAGTTGTGAGAAAACTCCGCCCAGGATAAAAGTTTGGACTAATTGTCTTGGCAGTCATTGATGTAAGCATGCAGGAAGGCCTTCAAGGAGCGATTCATTCGCTCGGCTTGTCCCTTAGGTTCGGGATGATAGGCAGTTGTTAAACTGATATTAATACCAAATTTTCGTCAAAGAGTGCGCCAATATCTAATAATGAATTTTAGGCCTCTATCAGAGACAATGTCCTTGGGTAGGCCATGCAATCTAAAGATATGCTGAAAAAATAGTCATGCCAATTCTAGAGCGGATGGTAGACCCGGTAGAGGGACAAAATGGGCCATTTTTGAAAATCAGTCTATGGTTACCCATATTACAATATGACCCTTTGATGGAGGCAAATCCACGATGAAATCCGTAGACAGGTGGGTTCACGGTTCCTCGGGAGCTGGAAGCGATTGCAGGAGACCCCAAGGTCAACTGACCGGGAGCTTTTGCTGTGCACATGTGTTACAGGATTCGACGTATGCTTTAGCATCAGAGACCATAGTAGGCCACCAGAAGAACCGCTAGAGCAGTGCCAAGGTTCATGCTTGCCCTGGGTGACCGGAAAACTTAGAATCATGCGCCCAGCGGAGAGATCTTTCTCGGAGTCGTCGGGGCACGACAGTCTTCCCAGCAGGGATTGGGTGAGTAGCAGACAAACAGATACAGGCTGGGTCTATTATACGGCAAGGTTCTTCCGGAGAGTCCTCAGGCTCAAAAGAGCATGATCAAGCATCTGCCCGAAGGATTTTATCAGCTGGACGGTAACAACGCTCAAAATTGAACCTGGAAAAGACAGAGCCCATCGAGCTTGACGAGCATTGAGACGTCGGGCCTAGCTCAGATGTTCCAGGTTCTTATGATTGGTGAACACAGTGAACTTATGTTGCGCACCCTGTAGCCACGAGTACCATTCTTTGAGGGCCAATTTTATGGCAAGTAACTCACAATCTCAAAAAGAACAGATTGCTAACTGCTAGCATCAGATCCTGAACAGTTAACACACTCAATAATGCAGTAACACATGCGATAATAATGGTATTGCATGGCGCAAATGCAAATTTCAGGAAGGGGTAGGATTAGGGAGGAGTTTGGGTGGGAATTATGAAAATGAGGGGCAATATTACACCATGCAATAGCATAACACATGCTATCACACAAATTTTAATGCCGGAAATAACTACACCTTTTTTCCTGGTGTTAAGCTGTACAATATTACCGAAATGGCTGTAACGCTATTCGCGATACATTTTTACGGAGTGGAGAGAGAGACTTTGGGGACGCCTTCACAGTATGCAAGTATTTATATGCCTATAGGAGGATCATCTAATAGCTTGAGGTGAGGTGTTGGTGGTGGTTTAGGGTTTACGGGCCAGTTTATCATGCAGACCGAGATGTACAAACAGCATAGAAAACCTCAGTGAAGATTTGACTTCATTTGGAGTGAGGAAAGTCTCACAAAGATGAAATTTTGTACTATGTTATCTCGCCCTAGCTTGATAGTACCCTGTTCTAGAGTCCACCAAGCTAGGGTGAGAGAATATAGTAGAAATAGTAGTAGAAATAGTACTGAAACTGTTCTGATTTCTGTAGCAGATTTTGTTGTTCCGGAGTTAGATAAGAATTATGATGTTATAATTGTTTTGGAATTTCATCTGCATTAAATTCTGTAACTCATTCAGTATTACTGTCTAGATTAGCAGATACTGGCATAGGTGGGTTGGTGGGAAAATGATTGGTGTCCTATTTGATAGGTAGACAATATTAAGTTCAAGTGGATGAAAATAGTACTGAGTGGATTAATTTACAGCACAGAGTTCCACAGGGTTCTTGTCTATCATCCATATTATTTAATATCTTCTTATTACCGTTATGTAAGCTGCTAGAGCAAATGAATATAAATTTCCATCTA
This sequence comes from Rhinatrema bivittatum, assembly GCF_901001135.1. Taxonomy (NCBI): domain Eukaryota; kingdom Metazoa; phylum Chordata; class Amphibia; order Gymnophiona; family Rhinatrematidae; genus Rhinatrema; species Rhinatrema bivittatum. The sequence goes on from NC_042619.1 coordinate 178,951,902, forward strand.
TATACTGATGACTTGCAATTGCTTTATTCAGTATATAATGATATGCAAGACACTATGCCACATGTGCATAAAGATATTGAAGAGATAGGATTATGAATGAAGGCTAGTGGTTTACAGGTGAATGTGAAGAAATCTGAGATTTTAACAGTTATTAAGATGGAGATACCCATCTCTCCTATTTCCTGTGAGTTAGAAGGTGATCCCATTTCAGTAATGGAGATGGTTCGTGATCTTGGTGTTCTGTTAGATTCAAGATTCTCTTTACAACTTCAATTGCGAGCTGTGGTAAGAAAGGGCTTTTTTAAACTACAGAAGCTACATAGGAAGTTTATTCTAGAACAAGATGATTTTAGGATGGTTATGCAAGCTTTAGTTCTAACATGCTTGGACTATTATAATGCCCTTTACATTGGGTTACCCAAATGTTATGTAGAAGCTTTACAAATTTGGTCGAACTCTGCCACTCGAATGATCATAGGTTGTCCTCTCTCCGCTCATATTTCCCCTGTTTTGTATGAATTGCATTGGCTCCCCATTGAGTATCGGGTCCATTTGAAGATCTTGTCTCTAGCTCATAGGGTGAATGCCATGGTGAATGCAAAGCCTATCTAAAACAATTAATTAGTTTATATCAACCCTCTAGATCCTTGTGCTCTGAATCTCAATGGTTACTAACACTTGTTAGTCAAGTATGTAGGAACCAGTCCTTGAATCGGGTATTCTCCTGTATAGCACCTAGATTATGGAATGCAATCCCATTAGATTTGTGCTTGATAAGTGATTACAAAAAATTTAGGAAGTTGTTGAAATCTTACTTTTTTAGTGAACCTTTTATGTGATTTTATTTTCTTGTTCATTTGTAAACTGTATATACTATTGTAATCTGCCTCAAACGATTTGTTTAGTAATGAGTGTGGAAAATTAAGATTTTATAAATAAATTAATAGTATATCTTTGGAAGATAAGTGGGGATAGAGTATTGGAGGAATACTATTATTTTAATTAAAGCTTAGATAGGTCCAGAAGCAAACCAGGAGATGACACTCCCCACACAGACTTTGGAGAAGGAGCTCGATTCAGCCACTGCAAGTGCACCCACTACCAGCATTTCACCAGCCCAGTGAATCAACACCAGTGGCAGGGATGAGGATTGATTTTTACAATCTTGTTTCAGTTAATTTTTCACGCACCTCAGAGTCTAGCTAGACTGCAACACTAATAACATTACAGAGAAAGAGAGAGACATAAAATACAGAGTCAGACATAAGTAACTGTGTTAATAAAGTAAAGGAAAGAGTATACATTACAGGAGAACTCAAGACTCACAAAGACTGGAAAACATTTTAAAAAGCCTGTGAGAAAGAAAAAAGAGTAACTGAAAACATATAGAGGCAGATAAACGAAGAAATACACCTTGTCTTTACCTTCCTGATAATCCATCTGAAATCAGTGCTCAGTTGCACCTGAAAGACAAAACCATTACACAAAGACGTTTATTTCTTTAAGAAACATTAAATTAGTAGTGTTCCAGTTACAAGTAAAGCACCCCAGGTTATAATAAAACTGTTCTTATCTGATTGGTGATCCAATAGTTGAAAGAATCAGATCTCTTCTTATTCCTGTCTATATTGTTATCTATAACAGCAAAGAGAAAAGTATTAAATGTTGATGCTGAAACTGTTAATGGAAATGTGTTGATAATTCTGCCAATATTTTCAGGGTGTTAAGAAAAATAAGACTGAACACTTAAAGGTTCATTTAAAATGAAATTGAAATCCATCTGATTATGTCTTTCAAGATTCTTGGCTTCCTTCTCTATCCCTGGGAGACTGCCTGGGTGGGTTCAGTCCCTTGTTTCCTTTGAGAAGACCCAGCCGAAAGAAGAGCAACGTTTTTCTCTGCCAGTCTTCACTTTGGGTAACATCTTACAGTGACTAACTCCTTACCAAAAGAAACCCCATTACTATTGCTGTCGTACCACTGAAGCGGGAGAATCATTACCCCAAAGTGTCTGATTGGTTAGATTGGAACCTTATCAGAGAAGACGACACCATTTTTGGCTAAGAGAAATAACCCTTCTAGAAATGTCTGTGCTGGCCAGTGCAGCTCAAGTCTTTGCTGGCTCTCAGGCAGTGTTGGTGCCAATGAGTAACAGCACTTTAACTGCTTTTCAAGAGCTCTGGGTTACCAGTCCTAAAGAGATTATGACTTTGTGTGTTAAAATAATTTTGGAAGGTAAAATCTTGCCATGTCTTGAAATCCTCATTTGAGGCCTGATCCAATAAGAAAAAAACCCTAGTTGAATCAGTACCTTGCTATAGTTTCAGAAAATATAACTTTTCGCAGATATTTTATGGACGGAAAGAAGGCATGAGTCCTAAACAGCCAACATAAATTTGCAAAACACCTAGAAACAGCTGTTTCTTTGGTAATACAGTGTTTGAAAAATTAGGTATCCTATCATAATAATGTATATTTCCTTAAAGCAAGCTGGATTGAAGAAGCTAGAAGAATGACACAAAGGTACTGTTTCCTTCCTCCAAACAGGTGGAAGTCAGCATAAGGAACTGAGACAAAATATTGTCAGTCAATTGTAACCAAAATCACAATTCTCTGCTACATTTACATTACAATTCATTAATTGTTTAACATTAAAAGGCCTAAGCAATGTACAGCAAAACATATAGTTTCAAGAGGAACAGTACAAACACATCAAATAAATAAACAAATGTTTACAATGAAGTTTCTTAACATGCTATAACTCTTTAAAAAACATGAAAGTGGCCCTACACCACTTAGATGTTCTAAATGCTACATTTACAGCAATTTATAAGCTGGCATTTATTAATATAGAGGTGTAGGGTTACATGTATGCCTGCCTGAATAAAAAAGTTTTTAATAGCCCTCTGAAAGTCTTTGGGCAAACACATAGTTGAAGATCTAATGAAAAGGAGTTCCACAGAATTGGAGCTATGACTGAAAAAGCACATTCTTGAGTCACGTAAAGATGAACTGATTTCACCAAAGAGATGTCTAGCAAACCTCACTGTGAAGATCTTAGCTGTCTGGTAGGTTGATAAAATTTGAGGAGGGTGTTGAGCCATGGACAAGAATTATTATTAATCAATTTAAATGTAATCATCCCAATCTTTAATTTGCTGATGAATGGGAAGCCAATGGAGATTCATCATTATAGGAGTAATGGGTTGTGATTGTGACGTTTAGAGCCAGTGATGAGGCATGCAGCAGACTGAATCATAAGATAGGAAATAAACCAATTTAAAATAATGCCATAAATACTACACTCAATGTAAAAGATAGAGAAGAATGTCATGATCAACTGTGTCAAATGCTGAGGAGATATCAAGGGAGATGAGGATAAATTGATGCCCATTATCAATCTCCCATCTCAAAGTGTCAGTTAAAGAAATTAGTAAAAGCTATTTGTTCATAGCACGCCTAAATCCCGGGGGCGCCATTTCTCTTAACGCAGCCGTGGCCAGAGAGCGGGAGATCGCGCCGGGACACCCCCCCCCCCCAACTGGACCCCAGGTAATTTAAAACATTTTGGGGGGGTTCGGGAGGCTGGAGGATTTATTTTAAAGGGTCGGGGTGGGTTTTAGGGTTGTTTTGGTGTGCCGGTTTTCCCGCCCTCCCCCTCCCCCTATAAAACAATTTTTTAACCTAAAAAGCTAAGACGATCAGATTCCCCCCCCTCAGCCAAAATCGATCGATAAGACGATCGATCACACAATTCACATCCCTACTGTGGAAGCTGTAGTCCCTCAAGTCTAGCTCGGCTGCCAGGGTACGGAATTCCACCGCATACTCAGCAAGGGACCGATTGCCTTGGCATAGCTGAAGTAACTCAGAGGCAGCAGTGGGTCTGCGAGAAGGCTCATCGAAGATATGTCGAAAGGCCGAGACAAACTGTTCCAGGTTCCCTAGAAGGGGATCTTTACGCTCCCATAGCGGAGAGGCTCCGGCCAGGGGCTTCCCGTCGAACAAAGAAATAATATAACTGGTCTTAATCCGATCCATAGAAAACTGGGAAGGCAGCAGATTGAATCAGATGAAACACTGAGTGAGGAATCCGCGGCAGTACTTCACTTCCCCCGAGTACCGAGAGGGTGCCAGCAGCTGTGTGGGCGCTGATGGTCAGGATCGGCCGTGGCAACTGGCACAGGAGGTATGAGTGCAGGTGTTCCATCAATACAATTGGCCAGTCTGTCTACAGTCAACATCAGAGCATCAAGACAGACTTGCTGTTGCTGCAAACGTTGGTCAATTCCGGGGATGGCCTTTAAGCCTGCCACATCTGCCGGGTCCATGGCCTTGCAAACTGTTGGATTCGTGGACCCTTGAGCCGGCTGGGACAGATGATGATGACACACCATGGAAAGACCCACAGTGGAAGTCGAAGCCGGGAGGCGGCATAGGGCAGTAGACTGGAGGGATCTTCACCAGTGGAAGCCCGAGGTCCCCCCAGGAGGAGCCCGTGAGGACCCAAGCCGCTTGGACTTACATGCGGTCTCCTGTGGGTTGGTGTCTGAAGAGGAGTTCTAGAGGATAGAGACGAGTAGAGCTGAAGCCAGGAGGCCAACTGGAACTTCTCCACTGGAAGCCCACGGTCCCCCCAAGAGGAACTCGTGAGGACCCGAGTCGCTTGGACTTAGGAGAGGCCTCCTCGATGAAAGCCGGAGTCAGGAACCAGTGGACGAAAGCCGGAATCAGAAGCCAGTGGATGGACCTAAGTCAGAAGCCAGTAGTCAGAAGCCGAAGTCAGAAGCCAGTGGACGGAAGCCGGAATCAGAAGCCAGTAGTCAGAAGCTGAGGTCAGAAGCCAGTAATCAGAATCAGAAACAGCAACTAGTAACTCTCTACAAGAGTGAACCTCGTTGTAAGGACAGGAGTGGAGTTGGTGCAGGGTTTAAATATCCTGGAAGCGTCTGACGTCACTCCTGGGAGGTGCTGAGTATTTTCTGCGCTGGCCCCTTTAAGAATCGGGTCCCCGCACACGCACGCGCCTAGGGGCGGGGCCAGCCCAGATGTCAGCAGTGTCTCCCTCACAGAGGGAGCGCCGCGAAGAAACTTTACCGGCCTGACTAGGCCGCAGGAACGCCACGGCAGCCACCAGACATCCCGGGGTAGGTGAAGGGCTGGCCCGCGGACCTCCGCGGGTCGGGCCTGTAACAGTAGCCTATATCTCATATCTGTTTAGCATAACAATTATTTTGTGCTTCCAAAGTTTGAGTTTGATATGTATTTAATAAAGATCTAAATTTGAGTGCTGATTCTGAAGTATGATATTTATGCCATTTTCTAACACATTTCCGCAATGATTTTCATACTGATTTAGGAGCAGGAGTCAGCCAAGATTGAAAATTATGTTTCTTTGCAATGGGCAATTTGAGGGGTGCAAGTGTATCTAATACTGAATTTAGAGTAGAGTCCCAATGAGAAACAGCTGTATCAGTAGAATCCATGGCTAAATTGGAAGGTAATAGAGAAATGAAACTTAAGAACTCTGTGCTATCATCAATATGATCATGATGGGGTAGAGGTATCTTGGAATTACTAACATTTAGAGGTGAAATATAAATGTTAATAGAAAAACTAATCAAGGAGTGATCAGACCAAAGAACCTCAATGCAAGAGATTGAATTAGAACTAAAGTCTTTGAGGGATTCATTAATAAATGCTAGGGATGTGCAGACAAAAAGTTTATGTTGATAAGTCCATAAGTTGAAGGTGAGGGTCAATTTGGACATATGGAGAATTCCATAAGTTGAGGCTATGTCCATACGTTCACCGGTTCCCTAAATAAAAATTTAAACCCCCCACCCTCCTTAATCCCCCCCCAAGACTTACCAAAACTCCCTGGTGGTCCAGCGGGGAGTCAGGAAGCCATTCCTGTATTCCTTTGCGAGGAGCACGTGACGTCGGCGTCACGTCGGAGTGACGCGGACGTCACGTGATTCACCGCGCCTCCGCTCCGGGACCCCCGCTGGACCCAACCGGAAATAAGAGTCGAAGCTTGCTGGGCAGACTGGATGGGCCGATTGGTCTTTTTCTGCCATCATTTCTATGTTTCTATATAAAAGCAACAAAGAAGGTGGTGGCAATTTATTGAAACAGGAGCTTTCAGAGGCAAGAATCCACTTTGTCAGATGTAGGAGAAGGAAGCAGTTAATGGACCGCAACACTTCTCCTTTTAATTCTTTCCTCTCTAACATCCTGCAACATTTTCTTTGCTGTTTGTTCCTAACATTCCCCATATTCTTCTCCTTCTGAAAGAACTTGGTAACCCTGCTGTCCAATAGAAACTGCGGAGTGAGGGACAGTAAGGTAACTGGGTGAGACAGTGCCTCTTCTTCCCCCTCCCCCCCCCCCCCCCCCACTCCCCCAATATGGTACCAGACCTGGAGAATATTCAGTTTAGGGAATTACAGGTCGTAAAGTATTGTACCTGGAGAATACTTATTTTGGAAATAAAAACTGTTTAATCTAATCTGAAAGGGGAGGGATCAGTTTTCATTTCCTAGTGAGGGGATTCCAAGCCTATACTCATTGACTGAGAAAGCTCTTCCACTTTTATACGATGGGGGCGGTGTTAGCAGATTATGGTTCACCTAAGACAAAAGGTGGAAGGGAATGTAGAACAAGAAATAATTCTCATATAGGCAGCATCCCTGGGATCTGGGGTTTAGATGTCAAACATGAAATTCTGAGTACTTGCTGGCCGGAAGCCAATGCAATCAATAGCAGTTCAGTTCCTCATAGTCATTATAGAAAGGAGAGAGAGCACTTTCGGAAGAATCATACACCTAATGCTTCTCATGTGGACCATTTTAATAGGGCTGGACATAATATTCATGGCTTTCAATTCCTGGAGATTTTATGTATTTATTTTGATTTATATTTCGCTTTTTGGCATTTCAAAGCAGATTACATTCAGGTGCTGTAGATATTTCCCTCTCCCCAAAGGGCTTGCCATCCAACAGTCATACACAGGGAGCAATATGGGATTTACAAGCTGGCTAATGTGGCTAAAATATGAGGAAGAATAGGTTTTCCTGGAATCAGACTAACAATTTCAGATTGCTTACCTGTAGGTGTTTTTTTCTATGCACATACTGTTATTTTTCTATATGTATGATTTTTGTAATAGACCATTATTGGCATTAATAGTTTACTTGTTATGTTTTCCTCTTTGGGCACCCATTTCATTCATTACATTGACTGCTATCAGTCACATAATCCATGGAATAGCTTGATCCCAGAGATTATTTTAAATGTATGTGTTGTGATATTGTATCAACAGTTGCATCTTTCTTTCTCGTTCTTTTCTTGTACTTTGCATCTTCCTTCTGCTCCTTTTGGTTTATAGAATTTAAAACCATCCCACTTTTGACTGTGACCACCATGCTCCTTCATTTATAACTTCCCTGGGATTTCCTCACTTTATTTCCTTTCCCTCTCCCCTATCTATCCCAGCTCCTGCCACATCCTCTCATTTTTGCCACAGTTTTTTTTTTTTAAAAGAGAAGTTCCTTCTAGAACAGGGGCTTCCCAAGCTATGGCTTACAAACTGGATCAGGTCCATGAAAGCATGTTTCCCTGGCTGCCAAACTTTCCTGGCCTGCAGCTGGATCAGCCCAGAGCTAGGTTTAACTTTTCTTTTTTTTTTTTTGCCCATGTGTGGCAGGGATGATGATGGTATCATGGCAAATACTGCAGTGCCGGCAGGGTTTCCCACCTCTGGGAAAGACTGTAAACAGAAGAGAGAAGCAGAGAAGAAGTGGCAGTCTCAGGGTTGGGAAGCACCTGCTGCAAACCCACAAGAGAGTGGCAGAGGAAAGTCCCAGCGGGTTCCCATCGTTGAGGCCGGCTGCAGGAGTTCCGAAGGGCACGGGCAGTGTCAGAGACCTGGAAACCGAATCGTAGCATTGCCGAAAATCACTGCAATAGAGAAGGGCAACTGGGGACCCTGGCAGCAAGCAGTGGTGGGGATCATCTTGGCCAGCTGCCTCTGCTGCCAGCAAAGTAAGGAGGAAAGTTTTAGTCCAGCATCTAATACTATATGTACTGGGGGTGACGGAAGGGGAGCAGTGTAGCAACCAAACCGGCTCGGGCAGAAACAAGGAGACAGATCATTTCAAGGGGGCACTTGTTCAGCATGAATGGCAGAAAGGGGAGATTCAGAAGGTGAGATAGGACGGCGAGAAAACGGGAGGAGAGGAGGGCGAGAGCAAGGGAAGGGGGTGTAAATAATAAGGGAATCAAAGGGAGTGTGAGTGAGAGGAAAAGAGAGTGAAAGGAAAAGGGGTGGGGAAAGGGTGTGAAATGGAAGGGAAGCAGATAAAGGGCATGGGGCAGATGCCGGGAAAGGTGTGGAGAGTGCAAGTGGTAGGGTTCTCTGGGGCGAGCAGGATTGCCATCAGTAGCATGCAGTGAAATTTATAGCAGGGAATTAAGGCTCATCATCCCCCCCCCCCCCCCCCCCGAGTCACCAGCAGTCTCGCTTGTTTAGTTCCCTCTCCCTCTCCCCTCCCACACGCCCTCTCTCAGGGTCTCCTGTAGCCTCACTCCCTCAACCCCTTATCCCCATTTGGCATAAGGCCCATTTTAGCATGTATTGGGTGTGGGCTTAGCCCTCAGGAAGGCATAATTAAGGAATTACAATATAGTAAACAGCCCCTACCAAAACAGTGCTAAAGTCACAAGAACCTTATCTATGAAAAGGCAGCACTGCAAATATTACACCAGGTCCTAAACACCAATACACCTCCTATTAGGAAAAACAGAACATATCAGGCTGCCTAAAAATATCTGTAAAATAAAAATATGTGTATCTAAAAACATTTTTCAAAAGCTTTTAAAACTACATAGATCTCTTCTTCAGATGTCAGATCACAGATATTCATAAGACAGGTCCTACATTGTCTAACTAGGTCACATACAATATTATTGGATAATACTTAAACACAGTGCAATAAAAGTGATCACAGCCTGCCAAGACTACAGTTTACCCCAAGGAATAAATCTGCTATATCAAAACAACACTAACTTCACGAACTCAAACAGTTACCCCCATACCCAGGAAATGGCAGTACTGAACATATTACAACAGGCCTTAGGAAACCAATACACCTCCTATTGAAAACAGAACAAGCCAGACTGCCATAGACCCCTTACTCAGAAACTACTCACTAGCAGAATCCTTCTTCTTGGTTGCCCTGGAAAAGCAACAATAAAATCAAGAAATATAAAACATCAATCATAATAGTAAAACTATACTAATAAAAAGAATAAATATTTCAAGGCAGCTGATGAATAGAACATTCAATAATTTAAACCTCCTAAAAATGTGTTAATACATTTCCCAAAACACAAATATCTTATTTCAAAAGAGCAGATACATCAAACATCCAATAATGAAACTTACAAGAATTAAAAAAAAAATCTCCTGCTCTCCATACATGGGATTTTTTTTATTCCCAGTCACCCTGAGATTATCATGGATTGGGGGGAAGGGGCCCCCACAAACTTTATCCTCTCTCACATACACACGCATGCTCACATGATTTCACTCACACTCCCTCTCTTTCTGTCTCAGACACACCCAAATGCTAACATAGCATTTCCCCCTCCCCAGCTCCCATACACGTTCCCAAGATCTTCTCCCCACCCAGTCCCCTGCAGTCTTGTTTCCCAGCCCCCTTACTCCACCTAGCTCCCCAAGATCCCCAGCAGTTGTGCTCCCCAGCCCCATCCTGAATCCCCAGTACCCAGCAGTTTTGCTCCCCAGCTCCCTCTCCTCACTCAGACCCCCCAGTTCCCCAGCAGCTTTGCTCCCCAGTCCCCCTCCTCACTCAGACCCCCCAGTTCCCCAGCAGTTTTGCTCCCCAGTCCCCTCTCCCCAGCTGACAGCCCCAAAAGTCATGCTCCTCAGTTCCTTCTCTTCAACTAGTCCCCAGTCTCCAGCAGTCGTTCTACAGCCCTGCCTCTCTCTCACACCAATAACCCCTAGTCATGCTCCCCAGTTCCTCCCTGATCCCCTAGCAGTCATGTTGCCTAGAACCCTTTCCCCACCCAGAACCCCAGTTCCCAGCACTAATGCTCCCCAGCCCCCTCTCCCCCAGGCACCGACAGCCATGCTCCTCAGTCCCCTCTCCCCACACTGAACCTACAGTCCCCAGCAGTCATGCTTTCTAGCTCCTCCCCCCCACCACCAGCAGTCATGCTCCTCGGTTCTCTCTCCCTACCCCCACCCCCCAGACGTCATGCTCCTCAGTCCTCTCTCCCTGCCCAGAACCTACAGTCCCCAGCAGTCATGCTTTCTAGCTCCTCCCCCCCCACCACTAGCAGTCATGCTCCTTGGTTACCTCTCCCTACTCCCACCCCCCAGAAGCCATGCTCTTCAGTCCCCTCTCCCCACCCAGAACCTAAGGTCCCCAGCAGTCATGCTTTCTAGCCCTTCCCCCACCTCCAGCAGTCATGCTCCTCGGTTCTCTCTCCCTATCCCCACCCCCCAGACGTCATGCTCCTCAGTCCTCTCTCCCTGCCCAGAACCTACAGTCCCCAGCAGTCATGCTTTCTAGCCCTTCCCCCACCTCCATCAGTCATGCTCCTCAGTTCCCTTACCCCACCCGGAGCCTAGTCCCCAGCAGTCATTCTCCCCAATCCCCTCTCCCACCCATAACCTACAGTTCCCAGTAGTATACTTTCCAGCCCCTCTTCCCTCCCACCACCAGTAGTTATGCTCCTCAGTCCCCTCTCCCCACCCAGAACCTAGGCCCCAGCAGTCTTGTTCTACAGCCCATCCCCTGTCATGATCCCCAGACCCTAGTCACCTCTCCCTATCCCCTAGCACTCATGTTTCCTAGCCCCCTCTCCCCACCAGACCTCCAGTTCCCAGCAGTTTTGCTCCCTAGTGCCCTCTCACCGCCTGTACTCTTTCAGCCCCCAGCAGTCTTGTTCTTCAGCCCCCTTTCCCTGCCTAGACCCCTTCAGCCCCCAGAAATTGTTCCCCAGTTCCCTCTTCTCACCCAGCGCCCAGTCCCCAGCTGTCTTGTTCCACAACCCCATCCCTCCAAGACCCTCCAGTCATGCTCCCCATCCCATTCCCAACCCCCAGTCCCCTCTCCCCACTCAGCCCACAGCAGTCTTGTTCCAGCTCCTCCCCTCCAAGAGCCCCACAGTCATGCTCCCCAGTTCTATCTTCCCACCCAGACCCCCCCAGTAATCATGTTCCTTAGCCCCTTCTCCCCACCTAGATCCCTTCCCAGTCCCCAGCAGTCTTGTTCTCCAGTCCCCTCTCACCCAGTCCCAATAGTCTTACTTCCCTGCCCCTCCCCCTCCCATTATCTTGTTCTCCAGCCTCCCCTCCCATTCTCCAGTTGTCTTGTTCTTCAGCCTCCCCTCCCCTTAACTCTTCTTTCACTATCACTCATATATCACTCAACCTTTTCTCAGCTCAGCTCAAACACCAGCACTGAGATCCTAGAAAAAGTAGCTGCACAGCATCCTTCTCCCGCCTGCCCTTGGACCCACATGGTTTGGAGACATCCCGTCCTACACTCGCTACCAGCTTGTTTTTCACGTGGAGTAGAAGGTGGGAACTTCGTGAAGTCAAAGCAAAGTCCCGCCTTCTACCTCATGTGGCAACTGAACTCAGGAACCAATCAGTGCCTGAGTTCAGTTGCCACATGCCTGCATCCAGTCCCCGTGACTGGTCTCACCCATGAGACCCTTACCTGCTCTGCCCAATCCTTCTTTTTATTGGCTCTCCCTCAGAGGTGAGCTTGCAGGCAGCAACAGGCTGCTGCTTCTATTTGCTGCAGAGACATGCAGCTCAAAAAAAAAAAATTACAAAAAAAAAAAGGTCCAGGACCAGGGATTCACTGAATCCTTTGAAGACCCTGACCGCACGCCACTGATTGCCATCTTCCTAGAAATATTCCTACTGACATTATCTCACAAACTTCTGGGAATCCCCCCCATGTCCCTTCCATCCCCAGCATTTCAAATCACTAAAAGGACAAAAAACAAGACCGATGACTTGGAAAGATTTATTCAATAGAACAGTACCCGCCTGACTCAGGCCGAGTTTCGCCCTTACGACTGCATCAGGGGCTCTTGAAATCGGATAAATTCTAGAGTATGTACTTGGGCACAATGTATAATTATGGAAGTATCCACCCTATACTGTGTCTGTTTGTCTCACACACACACATTCAAGTTGATAGACTGAGTGCATTTCTGTTCTTAGCAAGCACTGCCAACTTGAGTTAGTAGCTTGCCAGTGACACCAACTCACTGGCTATGCCTCAAAATGGGCCTCATTTACTAGATACAAAATGGGAGAAAGGTCTTAGACTGATTAAAATAGTACAGCAAAATTACTATTATCTATCCACTGCTGAAAATCCATATCATCTTATCTTAATTATTCATCAAATTAACAGCTTGACTTGAACCTAATCAGTGGAAGTACAAGATTTTATGACATGCATGCTTTATAAAATCGGCATGTCCATGTGCGCACGTTGGGAACTGTGTGCACATGGATGTCGGCACGGGGGTTTAAAAATCTACCCTGGCCATAACCGTCTTATGTTTTTTAAAATAAGTGATTTGATATTTTGTATTGTTTTTATTATTTTATGCTATGTTTTTATGTAGCTTTATTATGAATGTTTTACTGTACACTACACTTGGAAGTGTTGACAATAATTAATTATCATTTGCGGGCCTCTTCTGATGATGCGATGGTGTGAGCACCAGCAGGCCTCTTTTGATGACATCTGCGTTTGCAGCATCAACAGCAGCAGGCCTCTTCTGATGATGCAGTTTTGGCAAGTCTGTTCTTCTGATGATGCAGCAGAGAGACCCCTCGAGGAGCAGAAGGCAGGTTAGGTTCCTTTACAATGAAGCCTATTCCTGTGGCAGTAAAGCCCAGATGATTTCCTGGCACACTCGTAGAAGAGATTCTTGCTAGAATGGAAGAGATAAAAACAGCAGCAGTGAATTAAGGACCTGACAGGATGTGGGCACAGAGGTAGTCTCAGCTCAAGGGCACTTAGGCAATTAGAGAAATCAAGGAAAATGCAACAAAAGAGTCGGAAAGGAAATCAGTGAAGAATCCTTCTTTTTCTCCCACATTTGAAGCATCCCAAGTTGTTTCTGGGTAGCCACAGATGTATCCTATGAAAAGTCTGGTGGCAGTGGCAGTGGCAGTGGCAGTGGAGGATACATGCAGGGGTAATGGTTTTGTTAGAGACCTGGCTTCAGGAGTGCATCACATTTTCTTCAGCAGCCAAGCCAAGGGAGTCCCTCCATCTTTGGGCTCTCCTGGCTCTTCCATGGTCTCCCAGAAGAGGTGAATTGCCTATAGAGACAAAAAGAGGGAATTCATGCATGGGCAAATGTGCCTGTATATATGGCTTATGTAGCTACAGTCTTACCACTGCTCACAAAAGTTTCTCAGGATGTAGTGTGTGTATGTGTGAATAATGTGTCTTAGTGTCCTGATTGTGTCCATGTGTTGTGTGTAAATAGTGTGTTCTTGTGTTGCATGTGAATTGTGTGTCAAACCATCAGTAATTGTGTATTTTATTGAGGAGCTCCAAGGGGGACTCCCTCCCAGCTTCTAAAATGGATGAGAACTTGTAATGTGGCCCCATCTTAAAAAAACGTTTGCCCACCCCTGCTATTTACTATTTAGCATGTCTTCAGTAAGTAGCTTGCTCCCACTGTTTAATCAATGCATTGTCGAAAGGTGTGACCATGCTCCTTCTAACATTTTTTATTGTGAGCATGCTAAATCTTTCTTTAAGGCCTGTTAAGTGGCTTTAAAATATATATATATATATATATATATAAATTTTTTTGGAGCCCATCTTAAAATGTGTTTTGTGCAAGCTTTACTTCAGTTCACAAAATATGGTTATTTAACTGACCTGCAAAAATAACACTGAAGTTAATCAAATCAATTTGTCCTCTCACTAAAAACACTTTTCTATAAAGACACATTTCATGTTGTGTATTTTCAGTGTTGTATTGTTTGCTATTATACCCAGTTAATAAAAATGATATAATAAATTGAGTAACCTATTGAACAAGAGCAATGGACTGTACAGTATTAATATGACATTTCTAGCTAGTGCTACAGTTTCAGATATGGATACTTTAGTACATGTCAGCTGAGTGCCAACATTTCAGAAAGTGATATTGTCCATTTCATTGCTTGGCTGTGGTTTGTTTCCTTTCAACATAGAAGATCTGTGAGTCACTCCATGAAAATAACGAGGTAGCTTCCATGAGATACTGCATAGTTGGTAGTCTCCTTTTCTAGTGATCTGGGATGAAAAACTAAAAAGAACATGTCAAATCTTAGACATCAGTATTCTTGACAAAGGGGCCACTGAACTTTCATATCAAGAGAACCTTTACCAGCAAATTTAAGAAAGTCTTTTTCAGACAAAAATGCATAGTCCATCAGACTGTACAGAGCCTTGTCTGCAGCATATACTGTTCTCAATGAAGACTCTGATCACATTGCTTTTTTTATTCAGATTTGACTTCACATTATGGCTAATCAATATCTTGCAACCATCCAAGTTAGATGCACATCTCACAATCAAGCAAGGAGGCCTACTAATTGAAGAGTCCTAGGTAGCATCACCCTCAGGCCATAGTCCTGCTAAAACACTCTGTCTTTTCATGGTGTCCTAGCAATAATGGAAATAAAATTTGCCGACATGACAGCCATGAAAAAGAAGGATCAATTCCTGTCACTTGCCACCAATGTTTACTGCCTTTCTGGGTCTTCAGAGGGTGTTTTTCTTTCATAGCTTAGGGGAACTTAACCTTTTCTAAATGGGAAACTGGTATACTCATGCATTTTAAATTATATTTTTAACTTGCATGTCCACAATTTGTTGAAAATGCCAACTAAGAATAATTGTTAAAAAAAAAAAGTGCCAGTTTAACTTTGGCCTTGCCTATGGCATGAAAGTTCAGCAATAACCATTCTTTCCAGCACAATGATGCACCACCGTGGCACTGTAACACTCTGCAATGCCAGTAATAATTATGACTCAGTGCTGTAACTGATGCTATTCTAGGGAAAGATTTTTGCAAAGATGTGCCATAAACATAAACTACCTCATCCCACTGCTTGGTTTTCGGTTCATTTTTTCATTTTGGGGTTGGGGGTAATTTGTTTTTCAGTTCATTTTAATGTTTATTTCGGTTTGGTTCATTTGCCAAACTGAAATAAACATTAAAGAAAAAATAACCCACTCAATCAAAAGAAAGATAATAAATGGGGCCTCCATGGAACTCTGAACTGCTTCCTGGAGTCTCCCAGGGCCTCCTCGGAGCCTCTCCAATCCCTCACTCCCAGCCAATAAATTGGGGTTCAAAAATAGGGGGGGGGGGTTTAGAGGAGTTTGGGTAGGGCCATGAAGACTTAGGGAAGTAGCAGCAGGGCCCAGAGGGTCAGTTAAAAATAAAAATTTAAACAAACTAAAAATATCCAAACATTTGTCAGTATTTTCAGGCTACTTTCAGTTTGGATGTGCCATTCATTTTAAACAAGTGTACTTCCCTAATAAACATATTCTTGCATTCTAAAGGATTTGGGTTTGGACCAGGGATGTCTCCGGTTGGACAACAGATGCCATGGTTAGTAGTCTATAATGAGAGCACTCCAAAGTTTAAGGGGCAATGCCATCAAGGATAGCCTGTGGATTCTGATTGTTTAGAGGAGGTAAAAAGGGGGTTGCTAAAAACAAGGATGCATTTTCAATAGCCTGAAGGCTGCTCAGCATCTTGCCATAGAGCTTTGGTTAGCATTCTGACTCTAGACAACTTGTTTGCCTGCAATCCTACTTGCCCTATACCTAGACTGGGTCTACCTTCCTGCGGACTTTTTTGAGCCTTGGTTTGGGACTGAAATTTTCCTGTTGTGAAGATAAAAACTGACCTGTTTTTATCTGTTATCTAGTATAAACTGAAATACATACCTACACCTGTTCTTGACCTGCTTGTCTGTTGTGTAAGACCCCCATGAGAAAACCTTTGACAGTTTTGCTGGAAATCTTTCTCCACTTCAGTGACTTTCTGTTTGCAGGAAGTTCCACGACAGGGAAATGGATGTGCAGACTTCCTACAACTAAGTCCCTGCAAGGGCAGGTCATCACATTAGCCACAGAAAACCAGGTTTTAAACTGTTCTACATGACCAAACGGCGATGCAAACTGCACCCTCTCTCTGGCTGCAACTCTGGCACCAGTGACTCTGGCACCAGCATTTCAGTGATAGGCACGGATGCTTCTATGTTTTCATTAATCAGTACCCGCTTGTACCTGTAAGAATTCCCTAGTGAAGGAGCAAAGCTAAGGTTGGTATTGAGCCTGCTTAATGGAGGGGGAGGGCCTTAAATTGGACTTCTACATAGAACAGGACACAGAAACACAGAAACATAAAAACATGGAAACATGATGGCAGAAAAAGACCACAAAAGCCCAGTCAATCTGCTCATCCTTCCAATTAATTTAGCTTTATAATTCCCATTACCTTCTTAGCGATCCCCTGTATTTATCCCATGCTTACTTAAATTCAGATACTGTTTTGTCTCCACCACCTCCTCTGGGAGGCTATTCCACATATCTACCACCCTCTCTGTAAAGAAATATTACCTCAGATTACTCCTGAGTCTATCCTCTTTCAACCTGATCACATGACTCCTCATTATAGAGTCTTCTTTCCATTGAAAGAAGCTCACATCCTGTGCATGGAAACCTTTATGATATTTGAATGTCTCTATCCTATCTGCCATATCTCGCTTTTCCTCCAGGATGTACATGTTTAGAAACTTAAGTCTATATCCATACGCTTTAGACCAAAGTCCGCTGATCATTTTAGTAGCTACCCTCTGCACCAACTCCATCCTGTTTATATCCTTTTGAAGATCATTAGGTCAGCCAGCGGAACTGCCAGGACATCTCTAAGTTCCCTTAATACCCCATCACCTTATTTACTTCAAGTTTAGTTGGCTCCTCATGAATGCACTTTTCTGAAAATCATTTGAGGTTTACCTCATTTCCAGTCTTATTTGTGTTCATTTTATGTGGTCTTGCTCCAGGACCTTCAACAGTGATAACCAAACAGAAATATTTGTTAAGTAATTTTGCTTTTTCTTCATCAGCCTCTACATATTCCTCCTCTTCACCTTTGAGTCTCACAATGACACTTTTGCACTTTCTTCTATCACTAACATATCTAAAAAATAGTCCATCCCCGCCATTTTACCATATTTGCTATTTTTCTATTCTATTTGAATTTTTGCATTCCTGACTACTTTCTCAGCTTCTCTTAATTTTTACAGATATTATTGTCTCTTTCTCTTTCTGCTATCATTTATTAACACTAACCTTTCTCCTTTACAGTGTCATCTATTTCTTTAGAAAACCATAATGTACTTTTTTTCTTCTTCCCTTTATTTACTTTCCTAGCAAAAAGATTAGTTGCCCTTATGATATCTCCTTTTAGTTTTGCCTGCTTCCCTTCTACTTCCCTTAGATTTTCCCATCCAGCTAATGACTCCTTGAGGTACTGCCCCATTTTAAGAAATGTAGTTTTCTTAAAGTCTAGGACCCTAGCCTTAGAATAAACCCTCATCTTTTGCATCCTAATAATGAACCACACCATCCGGTGGTCACTGGATCAAAAATGATCATCCACTACAACATCGAAATACAGTCTCCATTGGTAAGCACCAGGTACAATATCACCCCTCCCATGTGGGTTCCGTTACCAGTTGACAGAGCAATTCTCCTTGCAGAAAAACCAGGAATACTGCAGCTGAGATTGTTGCAGCCTGAGCTTCCTCTACCTGTGCCGCCGCTGCCCGCGGCCGCCGTGGTCCTGGCCGGCACGTTCCACGGCAGGCCTTCCACGGCCTGCAGCATGGCCGCCGGCACTGTCCTCCTCTCCTCGGCGGGGCTCCCCCTAGGCACGCGTGCATGCGCAGGATGCCCAGCCCCTTAAAGGCACAAGCGCGGGAAAACGGTAGTGACATCAGTGGGCAGGGGTATTTAAACCCCATTTAGACATCTGAACAGTGCCTTTGCAACAGTTTTCCTGTTGCTCCTGGCTGTGCTGCTCCAGTGTTTCCTGTAGTTGGTGCCTTTTTCTCCTGTGTCCTTGCTTCCAGTGCTTATCTCCAATTCCTGCCTCCGTTCCTCGACTGGATCCCTTGGCTTGACTTAGGCTCTTCGCTTCCTCTGCACTTGGCTGTTGTCCGTTCCAACTTGGGGCCGATATCTTTGCTTCATCTCTCCGCTTCCTGCTTCGGATCTTCTACCTGGATTTCAAGCCATCTCCTGTGAAATTTTGTTCCGTTCCGCCAGGTGAACACTTTGAGTAACCACTCCTCGGGTGCTCTTCTGCGTTCATAGATCACCCGCTCCTTGGGGGGTCGTCCGGTCGGATCCTCGGAACTAGCTCTGTGAATCCTCTTCATTGCCTACGCTACCTCCCGGAGACGAGTTCCCACCGAGAGGCCTCCTCGGCAGATGTCATCATCTCTTGCTCCGGCTCAAGGGTCCACTCCTTCAACAGATTACAAAGGCCATGGACCTGGTGGATTTGTCTAGTCTCCAGACCATGCCGGGCCAGGCTCAATGAATTATGCAGCAGCAGCAATCCCTGGAAACATTATCTGCTACCGTGGAATGCTTGGTGACTCGTTTGGACTCCGCCCCCACACATGGGGCTGCGGCCTCTCTCCCGACGATTCCAGTAGCTTCAACTCCTGTGACCCAGTTACTGGCCCTGTCTCAATTCTCTGGAGACTCCAAGCAGTGTCAAGGGTTCCTGAACAGCAGTTCCCCATGGATCGAATTAAGACCTCTTTTATCATCTCCTTGTTAGATGATAAGGTCCTGGCCTGAGATTCCATTCTCAGAGACTTGCCTCGTTTCATTCAGACCTTCCACCAGGTGTTCGATGAGCCCGGTCATCGTACCACTGCGATGTCTGAACTGCTCCAACTTCGCCAAGGGACACGCCCACTGGCTGACTTCGCGGTGGAGTTCCGCACCCAAGCGTCTGAACTAGGTTGGCATGAAGACAGCCTACGCGGTATTTTCTTCGAGGGTTTGGCTTCCTGCATTAAGGATGAACTGGCCGCCCGAGACCTACCGGATGAGCTTGAGGCCCTCATTGATTGGCTGGCCACATCTACCGATGGTTACAGCAATGGGCAAGAGAATTTAAGCCGGCCTGCCACCCGGTCTCCCTGGCTCTGTCCTTCACACGACCTATGGTCGCACCTCCTACATCAATGGGTCCGTCCGAGCGTGGGGAGGAACCCATGCAGCTCGGCCATAGTTGCTTGACCACAGTAGAGAAACAGGGCTTACGAACCTTAGGATTGTGCCTCTACTGCGGTGGTAAAGGGCATTTACTGGCCCAGTGCCCTGAATGTCTGGGAAACTCTCGGGCCTAGGTGTCTCCGGGGGGTTGACCCTAGGCTGCATCAATCCTGCTCCCCAATGCACTGTTCTGGTCACACTCCAGTTCTCTGGCAGATCATTCATGACCTTGGCCCTCATTGACTCTGGGGCTGGCGGAAACTTTATCCTAGCGGAATTGGTACATCAACTGCAACTTCCAGTGTTCCACCGCAGCCCACCTCTGCTCATCTTCTCCATTCAAAGAGAACCACTCCCGGGTCGGGTTACCGCTTGCACTACCCCCGTGACCCTCCGCATGGGAGTTCTCCACAAAGAAGAGATATCCTTTCTAGTTTTAGAGAAGTCGTCTATCCAGTTGTATTGGGTCTCCCTTGGCTGCAAGAGCATTCACCCACCATTGACTGGAGGACTCTCCAAATCGCATCTTGGGGACCCAAGTGTTTCACCATCTGCTTCTGTCAGAGACCAACTCCTCAGATCCAACTTGCTGTAGTAACCTCCATGTTCTACCTCAATATGCCAACTTTCTAGATGTTTTTTCTACAGAGAAAGCTGAGACCCTTCCAGCGCATCATCCCTTTGACTGTGTCATTGAGGTGCTACCAGATACGGTTCTACCTCGAGGCAGGGTGTACCCGCTGTCTTTGCCAGAAACTCAGGCAAAGTCAAAGTATATAAGTGAGAACCTGAACTGGGGGTTCATCCATCCCTCGTCATCCACAGCGGGTGCAGGATTCTTCTTTGTTTCCAAAAAGGACAGTTCCTTAAGACCCTGCATAGATTATAGAGGACTCAGTGCCATTGCACGCAAGGACCACTACCCGCTTCCCTTGATCCCTGAACTCCTGGATCACCTCCATGGAGCCAAGGTATTCATGCGCAACGGTCATTATCAGTACCTCATAATGCTGTTTGGATTGTGTAACGCGCCCGCAGTCTTCCAGAATCTCATGAATGAGGTCTTTCGGGATATGCTACATGACCGGGTGATAATCTACCTTAACGATGTCCTAATTTATTCTAAGGACATCGCCACCCATCGCTCCAATGTCCTTCGAGTTCTTCAATGTCTCAGAGAGAACCAGTTATTTGCAAAACTGGAGAAGTGACTCTTCAAACAACAGTCTTTGCCCTTCCTGGGCTTTATTGTTTCCACCACTAGCTTTCCAATGGACCCAGATAAGTTAGTCAGCATCCGGGAGTAGCCGCAAGCCACGGGACTTCGTTCACTACAACGCTTCTTCAGTTTCGCCAATTTTTATAGGAACTTCATTCCACACTATTCCCACATTGTGGCACCTATCACAGCTATGACCAAGAAAGGTGCTGACCCACGACACTGGTCCACTGAGGCTATCCAAGCCTTTCAAGAACTCAAAGCAGCATTCCTGCGAGAACCCTGTCTCCACCATCCAGATCCAACCAAACCTTTCATCGTGGAGGAGGACGCCTCCACCATTGCTGTAGGGGCTGTCCTCAGCCAGCACTCCAATCAAGGGTCACTGTTATCCTGTTCTTATTTCTCTCGCAAGTTCTCACCAGCAGAAAAAAATTACGCCATTGGGGAAAAGGAGTTGCTGGCTATAAAGATGGCCTTCAAAGAATGGAGACAATGGCTGAAAGGGGCACAACATCCCATCATGGTCTATACCAACCATAAGAACTTGGAACACCTTAGCAGAGCTCAGCGTCTGAACCCACAGCAGGCCTGATGGTCATTGTTTTTCAGCCGCTTTTATTTTACCTTAGGATATCATCCTGCGGCAAAGAATACCCGTGCTGATGCTCTATCTAGATTGTATGAACCTGAGGACACATAAGACCCTCCTAGCTACATTTTGGACCCAACCAAGGTTCTAATTTCTGCCATGGATACGGCGCTGCCAGGGAGGAGAGTGGTTCCCCTATGCTTGCTGACCAAGGTGCTCTCTTGGGCACCCGGGTAGAAGGCGGACTCTGGCACTATTGTCCCTCTATTACTGGTGGCCACGCATGTCACAGGATGTTCGAGCCTACGTCAACTCCTGTCCAACTTGTGCCTAGCAGAAGCCCTTAAATGCTGCCCGTGGGGACTCCTTCAACCCTTACCACCACCATAAGAACCATGG
Organism: Rhinatrema bivittatum; assembly: GCF_901001135.1. Classification (NCBI taxonomy): domain Eukaryota; kingdom Metazoa; phylum Chordata; class Amphibia; order Gymnophiona; family Rhinatrematidae; genus Rhinatrema; species Rhinatrema bivittatum. The sequence goes on from NC_042619.1 coordinate 178,973,500, forward strand.
ACTCATATCTCCACTGACTTTGTGGTGGATTTGCCCATGTCGTCCGGGAACCAAGTGATATGGATTGTCATCGATCGGTTCTCTAAGATGGCCCACATCATCCTGTTGCCCAAGCTGCCATCAGCCCTTGAACTGGCATGTCTGTTTACCCTACATGTGTTCCAACTGCATGGTCGTCCACTACATATCACCTCGGATCAGGGTCCTCAATTTACGGCTAAATTCTGGGGGGCGTTATGTAAAAGGTTTGGAGTACAGCTAGATTTTATCACAGCCTTCCATCCCCAAGGAAATGGACAAGCGGAATGGGTCAACAGAGGCTTAAAAACCTTTATCCACTCTTTTGTGAACTGTCGCCAGGAATATTGGGCCTCACTTCTAGTATGGGCCGAGTTCTCCCACAATTCGCATGTATATTCTGCCACAGGGAACTCTCCCTTCCAAATTGTGTATGGCAAGCTCCCAAGACCTCCTCTTCCACTGCCACTCACGGAGACCTCCCCAGTGGCCCAGTTCTCTGCGGAACAGTTGTATAACCTCTGGGAGTTGACCAATTCCAACTTGCAGCGTGCCGCAAACTCCACCAAACTCACGATGGATAAACATCATTGTCCTGCTCCATCGTTCAACACAGGAGACATGGTCTGGCTGAGCATTCGCCACATCAGGCTAAGGGTTCCATCTAAGAGACTCGCTCTTAAATATATCGGTCCCTTCTCCATAAGTGACTGTTTAGTACCAGTAACCTACCGCCTATGGCTTCCTGCAAACCTCCAGATACATAATTCCTTCCATGTATCTCTATTAAAGACCTTGATCCTCTCTTGCTTTCATACTGCATCGCCCAAACTGCCTGATGTAGAGTCCGACGATGATCCTATCTACCAGATTTGCGAGATTCTTGATGTCCGTCGGCACCAAAGATGCTGGGAATACCTAATTGCATGGGAAGGCTTCGGGGCCGAAGAGAATTCATGGGAACCATCCTCCAACATTCTAGATAAGTCCTTACTGCAGCACTTTCACTAAGTACACCCTGATAAGCCAGGCCCTTCTCGGAGGGGGCATAAGAGAGGGGGTACTGTTGCGGCCCAAGCTTCCCCTACCTGTGCCACCACTAGAGATGTGAATCGGAACTGGAATCTGATCGGTTCTGGTTCTGATCCAAATCTTAAAATATTTATTGCCCAGCCCGATTTGAGTTCTGATTATTGGCTGCGCCTGATCCAATAATCAAAACACCCTCCCGAACCCCCAAAAAAGGTTTTAAAATTACCTGGTGGTCCAGCGGGAGCGCGATCTCCCGCCGTGGTCCTGGCCGGCACATTCCATGGCAGGCCTTCCACGGCCTGCAGCATGGCCGCCGGCGCTGTCCTCCTCTCCTCGGCGGGGCTCCCCCTAGGCACGCATGCACGTGCAGGATGCCCAGCCCCTTAAAGGCACAAGCGCGGGGAAACGGTAGAGCCATCAGTGGGCAGGGGTATTTAAACCCCATTTAGACATCTGAACAGTGCCTTTGCAACAGTTTTCCTGTTGCTCCTGGCTGTGCTGCTCCAGTGTTTCCTGTAGTTGGTGCCTTTTTCTCCTGTGTCCTTGCTTCCAGTGCTTATCTCAAATTCCTGTCTCCATTCCTCGACTGGATCCCTTGGCTTGACTTAGGCTCATTGCTTCCTCTGCATTTGGCTGCTATCCGTTCCGACTTGGGGCCGATATCTTCGCTTCGTCTCTCCACTTCCTGCTTCGGATCTTCTACCTGGATTTCAAGCCATCTCCTGTGAAGTTTCGTTCTGTTCTGCCGGGTGAATGCTTTGAGTAACCACTCCTGGGGGGCTCTTCTGCATTCATAGATCACCCACTCCTCAGGGGGGTCGTCCGGTCGGATCCTCGGAACTAGCTCTGTGAATCCTCTTCATCGCCTACGCCACTTCCCGGAGACGAGGTCCCCTCCGAGAGGCCTCCTCGGTGGACGTCATCATCTCTCACTCCAGCTCAAAGGTCCACTCCTTCAACAGAGATGTCCCAATCAACATCTGGCAGATTGAAATCCCCCTAGCAGCAGCACCTCCTCTTTCACAGCAATCCTGTGAATATTCTCCTCAGTCTCTGATGGAGGTCTGTATATTACACCAGTAAAAATAGATATTTCTTTCTCTCTTTACTGATTACCCCACAGCACCCAGAAATTTTGTTGCTTTAATATTGTTCTTTATATATAATGCCCTACCCCTTCCTTTCCTTGCTACCTGGTACTTCCTAAGTAGATTGTAGTTTCTTTTTAGCTAACTGAATTGCTGTCTTGTGATCCTTCTCCCAAATATATGTTGATTCACATCGGGTTTGTATTACAGAAATGACACTGCATTGGCTAAATCAAGGGATGGAGCAGTGATTACATTTGCCAATCACTTCTACCAGCTAACTGTGGACAAGGCCTGGAACAAGCCTACAGAGTGGCATCAATTATGCATGGGTCTAAGAAATGAAACAAAAAATAAATTAATCCAAGCAGACCCTCCCCCCTCCCTGATAGAACAGATGAGTTTATCGACCAATGCAAAAAATAAACATGCATCTGAGCAAGTAATGCCAAGAGAAACATGAATCATGTTTGATGCTGCCCTATAGAAGTGAGTGATCACATTCCAGAGCCAATGGAAGTGGTTGTCTCCTATTCTGAACGCTCTAGAAAGGAGAAGGAACACCAGTGACACTCAGATCTGTATCCATATTGTGGAGACAAAGGCCACTATGCCGAAACCTGCCCCCAGAAACAGCCATTGAGAAACTTGTCAGCCTGAGTACCAATGAGGAAGGAGGCTCAAGTGAGAGAACAGTTAACCAAAGCCTTGATCTCCCAACTTTGACCACTGCATCCCTGTCTATCAACTTATTAATACAGTCAGAGTTTCATCTTCCAGTTGCTCAGAAAATATAACTGGCCTAGTGGGCAATTATAGTATTGAAGTAAGAGCAACTTTGTAGACATTTCTGTACCATGCACACTTTGCTTTCCTCTAGACTTAACCAGATACTCAAGCTCATAGTAACCATTCATGAAATGCTGCCAAAGATGAAGCCAGTTGCACTGAAAACAGTCCCATAAGAAAAGAGTATTGGGGACCACCAAGAGATAATATTATTTAAACTTTTCAAGCCCTGTATATTTTTAGTAGTGGTGGGGATCATCTGGCTCACCAAATATCCCCTTCAGATCTGTTAAGCTTCCTGATAAGTCAAGTTTACCTTAGAGTTTTATACCAAGCAGTGTTTCAATTGTCTGTGGATAACTCAAAGGCTTGGAATGGCATCACTTCAGGAAAAGGTCTAACACTGGAATCCCATTTCTCCAAATAGAAGAATGCAGTTCCTGTATCACACTTGGAAATATAACTGACCTATAGATTTACATTCTGATGTGAAAGAGCCCTCTGGGATAATATATTAGAACCCCATCTTCATGCACTAAAGAAGTACAGGGGTCATCTAATGTTTGATCTCAGACCATAAGGATAAATTTATACTTACTAGATAATTTCCTTTCCTTTAATTCTGCTACACCAGTCCAGAAAATTTGAGTTTATTTCCCCCTCCCAGCACATGGACGCACGCACGCTCCTTTTAAAATCGACCCCTATATTTGTAGGACCAGGTAAAGGTGGAACAGCTTAAAAAGCTACCTTAGTAAGATAATTAAGGAAACAATAACTTCAACATACATATTAAAGGGATGACAGGCTGCAGAAATTATAAGAGCCCATTCCACAAGAACTCAATCTTCTTGGGCAGAATTTTATAACAAGCACGCGCCGGCACATGCATGTTATAAAATCCAATGGCTGTGCGTACATGTATGCCGGATTTTAAAATCTGCATGCACATGTGTGGGTGGTCCATGACTCGCACACTCAGGGGGGAAATTTACAAAGTAATGTGTAGCGACACCATCGGGCCTCCCCCGATTCCCTCCCAGTCCGCTCCAATCAAGTAGAGGACTGGGAGGGAACTTTCCTACACCTAACTCTATCCTTCCTCCCTTTTCCCCTCTCCTCCCTATCCCCTAAAGCTACCGAACCCTAATTTTTTTATTTTAATACTTACTGCTCCTCAGGAGCAGAAGTAATCTGCGTGCGCCAGCTGGCTGCCAGTGCGCGCTTCCCCAGGACAGCGGCTAATGGTGCTGTCCAGGCCCACCCCCTGCCCCGCCCCTCCCCTCCCCACCCAGACCACACCCACAAGCCGCCCCTTTTCCCTCGGCCAGAACTTCTGCGCATACCAGGGCATGCATGGCTGGACCCGTTGTAAAATGCACGCGGTGTGTGCGCAAGGCCTGGCCACGCGCGTAAACCATGAAATTTGCGCACGTAGCCCTTTCAAAATCCGGGCTAAAATGAATAATGTATCTGATTTATGAAATGAATTTGTAATGTCTAAATATTTGATAAGAAATCATCATATATCCAGATACCTCAAACACATTTTTTCCTTCACATTCCTCCTTTGAAAATTTCAATAGTGATATAGATTGATTTAAATGAAAACTTGAAATCACTTCCATTAAAAATGAAGGAACTGAACAAATTATTACTGAATTTTGGGTACAATTGAAAAATGGATCTCTACAGAATAGTGCCTCAATCTCTGGAATATGTCTTGCTGACATTTCTATGACCAGAAAGACTGTCTTTAATGTTAGATCCTTAATAGTGGCATGCTTCAATGGTTCAAAAGGTTTTGATATAAGTGCTTTTAATACAAATTTAGATTCCACTGTGGCACAATTTCTTGAAATAGGAGATGTAATATTTTGACCCCATGCAGGAAACAAGTAACTTCTGGATGGGATGCAACAGAATTTCATTTAATTCTATCTCTGTATCATGATATTGTTGTTACCTGAAATTTTAAGGAATGAAATGCTTTACCCTTTTCTAAATCTTTTTGTAAAAAAGATAAAATATTTGGTGTATCTGTCCACAAAGGGGATAGTGAGCAATCTCTGCAATGTTCCTCTAGTAAACGCTGCATATGTATATATGCTAGTGATGTTGAATTCTTTATTGCTTTTAACAAAGTAGAAATCACGAAGGGAGAATAACCTTTTTTTACTTAATTTTGACTTTTCAAGAGTCATGTCATAAAATAAAATGGAGACAAATCTTCCATTACTATTGGACCTTAGAGTAAAAGACCTTGGGAACCTGATAGCTTTAGAGAGTAATCAATTTGTAACCTCATTAGATCTGCATACTGTGGCTTCCTTGGTCAATCTGGTGCTACTAGAGTGACCTGACTCTTTTCCTTCTCTATTTTTCTTAATGTTCTTCCCTTCAATGGAAATAGTGGGTAAACATACATTAAATCCAGCTTGGCCATGACTGAATCAATGCATCTATCCCTTTGCTTCAACTGTAAAATCAATGGGTTGTTTTTTGTTTTTTTTGCATTTTTGTGAGTTGCCATAACATCTATCTAAGTTGTGCCCTATTGATTCCCTATCTTTTGAAAGTTCTTTTGACTGAGTTCTGAGTTGCCTGGATCCAGAAAATTTCTGCATAGAAAATTGTCTTATACATTTACTTAAACAGCAATGTGTAGTGCCAAAATCTGTAAAAGATTTCTTTCCAACCAAATAAACAAGAGATTTGTCTCCTCTGATATTCCTTGACTTCAAATTTCGTATTGTTTTTTCACATATACTGCAGTTGCATTATTGCACAATATTCTCATTGCCCTCTCCTTTATAATGTATTGAAAGAATACTAATTGTTTTGTTCTGGTTTTAATCTATTGATTGACCAAATGGCTTCTTGTCTATTGACCCTGAACAAGTTGATCTTGGCAATGTGCTCCCCATCCTCTCATCTGTGGTGACAAAAATACACAATGGCGCTTCTAGGATGAAACCACTTGTTATGTTTTTGTAAGTATGTGAACCCTGGGCCGAGATGAGAGGTGTCTCCACCCACAGGGAGGAGCCCTGTGAGTCTTGCCATTGGTAGGCGCAGTCTCAGTGTTGTAGGACACAGCTGTATGTTAGAGACTTTATTATGAAGGAAGGAAAGGCAGAGCCCACAGAGCAGGAGATGCAAATAAATACAGTTCTGAGCAATGGGGTATACCCAGGGTGAAACCACAGATGTGAAGATCCGGTAGTGGCCCGCAGAACGGGGAACGCCAGGAAGTCCCTTCAGATGAGTAGAGATTACCTCAGAAGTGCAGATCCGGTAGTGGCCTACAGAGCGGGGTACGCCGAGGATGACTGTACTGAAGTGGAAGTGGATCTTGTAGTTGGTGCGGCAATACCCTGCAGCACAGGGTATACTGGAACAACTTCACTGAAGAGGGACAGTAGTGGCCCGAGGTGCGGGATACACAACAGAGAAGCTTCAGCAAAGCTAGTATCATTGAAGTCTATAGAAAATACTCACAAGTGGTAATTCCAGGACAGAGTCCCGAGAAGCAAGTCAGGTAGTAGTCCAAGGCAGGAAGGCCCTCTGAGGAGCGGATAGCCAGGAACGCGGAGGGTCCCCAGAGGAGCGGGTACCCAGAGCGTCCACATGCCAAGAAAGAATCTGGAACTGGAAGTCCAAGAATGGAGCGGATTCAGCAATGAGGAGATTCCTTGCTAATTCGTTGAAGCAAAGGGCCGGTCAGCTTAAGTACAGCAGCGATTTGACGTCATCTGGAAGGGATGCCCCCGAGGTTCTCACCATGATGTGTACAAAGGAGGCCCTTGATTTTTGCATAATTGATTACCCAGCCTAAACATTCTACAAACTATACCATTTTGTTAGATACTGCTACTACCACCATTACTTTGGTGAATGATCTTGGAGCTGTTGCCAATCCAAAATGAAGTTCCGTGAATTGGTAATGTTCCCCATTATAAAGGAACAAAGATATTTCTGGTTATCTTCCCAGCTAGGAATATGAAAATATGCCTCCAATAGGACAAGTGAAATTAGAGATTTGGCCTGCCATATGGATACAATGCCGGCAAAGTCTCCATATGGAAAAGTGGCATGCATAGACTTATTTTCACTCCCTTTAGATTCGATATTGGAATCACAAATAATAGCATCCCTTTCTTTGCTCCTGAAATATACAGGGCATATTGCCTTCGACAACAACAGCTTGTTTGGTGGGCTTTTGATTGTCAACTTTTTTTGTGGGCATTTCACATTGTGAGATCATGTAAGTTTCCTGAATTCAATTTGTGAATTGCAATGAATATTGCTTCTGAAAAATTTACAAGACCCATTGGTCTAAGATTATCTGGATCCACTCTAGGTAATATTGTTGAAGTAGGCCACCTATTGGCTGATCCAAAGAGTTGATCCACAAACCTTCATTGGGATGAAAATATTGTTCCTGTTGAATCTGCTGTTTTGGGCTTTGACTTTCTTCTTCCTCAAAAGACCTGTGTTCTTCCCCTATATCTTGTGGCCTATATGACAAATTGTTATCCAAAGAGCCATTCATCCTATAGTTCTTGGTATTCCGTGGTTGCAACAGCACAATCCCCAGTTTGTCTGGACATCTTTAAAACTTCTCCACTGGGGTCCAGCATGCCCTGAGACCTGCATTAAAGGATCCAATTCTTCCTGTAGTTTTATTTGCACCTCTCACCTTGAGGGACTACCGTCAGAGTACAGTCAATTTGCGGATGTGTTTTCAAAAAAGGCTGCTGACACTTTACCTCCACACCGAGAATTTGATTGCAGCATCAATCTAATCCCTGGAGCAATTCTACCTCGTGGTAGAGTCTATCCTCTATCTGCCTTGGAGACCCGTGCTATGTCTGAATATGTCCAAGATAATTTACAGAAGGGATTCATTATGCACTCTACATCTCCAGCTGGGGCTGGCTTCTTCTGTGTCGGGAAGAAAGATGGGACCCTACGCCCATGTATTGACTTCCGTGGACTGAACGCCCTTACTATTAAAGACCGATACCTATTACCATTAAATCTGAACTTTTTGACCGTTTACAGGGGGCCAAGGTGTTCTCGAAGTTGGATCTGCGTGGAGCATATAATCTCATCAGAATTCGGGAGGGGGACTAGTGGAAGACAGCTTTCAACACCAGAGATGGACCTTATGAGTATCTTGTTTTGCCTTTTGGCTTGACTAACGCTCTGGCAGTATTTCAGCACCTCATTAATGAGATATTCCGAGACTTGCTTTATGTTTGCGTGATAGTCTACCTGGATGACATTTTGATTTTCTCTTCTAATCTACAAGCACATTGACAACACATTATTCTAGTTTTACAACGTCTAAGAGAGAATCATCTCTATGCTAAGATTGAAAAATATATCTTCGAACAAGAGTCTCTTCCGTTTCTGGGATATATCATCTCCAAACATGGTTTTCAGATGGATCCCTCCAAATTAAAATGCATTCAAGAATGGCCTCAACCTAATGGAGTAAGTGCTCGTCAGCAATTCCTGGGTTTCGCCAACTACTATTGTAGTTTTATCCAGAATTTCTCGAAGTTAGCAACACCTCTCACAGCTCTTACTCAAAAAGGGGCAAACATTAAGTCCTGGCCTGTAGAAGCTAAAGAGGTGTTCCGAGTGCTAAAGGACTCGTTCCTTAAGAAACCTTGCCTTCGGCATCCGGATCCCAGACGCCCATTTGTAGTTGAGGTGGACGCATCAGCTGAAGGAGTAGGAGCTGTCTTAAGCCAGAATGATACCACAGGAACTGCCCATCCTTGTTCCTATTTTTCCAGGAAGTTTTCATCGGTAGAACGTAATTACGCTATCGGCGACAAAGAGCTACTTGCTATAAAATTAGCATTTGAAGAATGGTGTCAATGGCTGGAGGGCTCCCAACATTGTATTACAGTCTACACAGTACCTCCAACAAGCCCGACACTTGAACCCACGGCAAGCTCGGTGAGTGTTGTTTTTTATGCACTTCAACTTTGAATTGCTATATCAACCGGCTAATAAGAATATTAAGGCAGATGCCTTATCGAGGTCCTTTTCTACAGAGGATATTGATGAGCCTATTCAATACATTATAGACCCAGCATGTATCACCCTTTCTGCAACATTTACCATTCCATCTGGTAAAACCATTGTACCTAAAAGACTGAGTAATAAGGTACTAGATTGGGGATATGATTCACAGTTTGCCAGACACCCGGGAAGAGCTTGGACGCAAACACTCCTTCAACAATACTATTGTGGCCTGAGATACGCAAGGATATTTGAGCACATGTGGACTCTTGCCCAACTTGTGCGCAACACAAGAGCCCTGTTGGGAAAACCTAGGGACTTTTATAGCCATTACCTATTCCCAAGAAACCATGGACACACATTTCCACTGATTTTATTGTGGATCTTCCGCCTTCCGAGGGTAATACCGTGATATGGGTAGTAGTGGATCATTTCTCGAAAATGGCCCACTTTGTTCTGCTATCCTCCCTCCCATCTGCTCCTCGCTTAGCTCAACTATTCATGCTCCATATCTTTTGTCTCCATGGTCTTCCTCAACACATTGCATCAGATCGTGGACTTCAGTTTACAGCTCGTTACTGGCTTAATCTTTGTAAAAAGTTTAGCATTTCTCTGGACTACATGACTACGTTTCATCCACAAGCAAACAGTCAGGCAGAATGTACTAACCGTACCTTGAAACAATTTCTTCAGCTGTATGTCAACTCCTGTCAAGATGATTGGGCAACATTCCTCTCGTGGGCTGAGTTCTCTCATAATTCTCATGCTTGTACCTCCACAGGGGCATCCCCATTCCAGATTGTGTTTGGACGACAACCAGGCTGCCATTGCCGTTGCCCGTGACAGTGCCTTCACCAGCAGCTCAACTCACAGCGGTACAGTTGCGGCAGCTCTGGATTCAGACCCAACACATGCTCTGAAAAGCGGCCCATGCTGCCAAGACGTTTGCCGACAAGCATCGGCGACCTGCTCCATGGTTCCATCCAGGAGAAGGTGTGGCTTAGTACCAGACACATCCGGTTGAGAGTTCCTTCCATGCGCCTGGCACCACGTTATATTGGACCGTTTCCGGTGCTGCGACAGCTTGGTCCTGTGACTTACCAACTTCGGTTGCCGGCCTCATTGCTTATCCATAACTCCTTCCACACATCCCTTTTGAAGCCTCTAGTTCTCTCTTGGCCTCATTAGAAGGTTTCCGACTTTCCTCAACCCAGGGCAGAAGAGGAGACTATATATCAAATGCGTGAAGTACTAGATGTTAGAGATGTGCATTCGTTTTTGCCAAATTGGAAAATTGCAACGAAATTGTCCAATTTGGCATGTTTCAGGGAGCCCAAAAACGATCAGGATTTTCCCGGTTTTTTTTGAAAAAATTTGTTTTTCCGATTAGTGCGCACTAACGGGAGTCAGTGGGCGCTAACTCCCCGTTAGTGCGTGCTAACTCCCGTTAGCGCACTAACAAAAACTAACATAAAGTAACAAAATCTAACTGTTTTTGTTAGTGCACGCTAACGGGAGTTAGCACGCACTAACGGGGAGTTAGTGCGCGCTAACTAAAAACTGATTTTTCGCGAAAAAAAAAGACCCGAACCGAAAAAAAATGACATTTTCCATGGCGGCCGAAAAACGAAGAATGACACGAACACAAAAAAGCGATGCACATCTCTACTAGATGACTGGAAACGAGGCAATATATGGGAGTACCTCCTAGCATGGGAAGGATTTGGACCAGAGGAGAATTATTGGGAGCCTTCTAAGAACATCCTGGATAAGACTCTTCTCAAGAACTTTCACAATGAACATCCAGGTAAACCCAAGCCTTCTAGAGGGAGGCCTAAAGGAGGGGGTACTGTTATGGCCACCAGCCGCAGCGGGCCATGACCGGGGCCAACTGTCATGGCCGCCAGCTGTGGCGGTCCGCAGCCGGGACCAAGAATTCACCCGCGGCGTTGGGTTGGTCCCGAGGCTCCTGCAGGAGCAGGCAGCCTCCTCCGTTGCTCCCTACTGCTGAGGCCGGTCATTGGGCCCTGCATGGCCGGGATGACTCCACCCCCTTCTGGATGACTTAGGGCCGCACGAGCGGCTGAAGATACGATTTAAAGGGGCCATGACAGGAAGTTGTCATGGCTCCTTCCCAGTACTCCTCCCTCATTTTGGATATTTAAGGCAAGGTCTACTCCTCAGACCTTGCCTTGGTATTGAGGCTTTGTGCTTGGTTTCTGGTGCTCCATGTTCCTGGACTTGCTCTGTTCATCTTCCCACTTCTGCTCCTCCTCTCTGTTTGATTGATTCTTTGGCTTCTGACCTTCAGACCGGCTGGGGTGATTCTCTGGCATTGACTTCGGATCGGCTTTGGACCCTTCTCCTGTGTTGCTCCTGGACTGGCTTTGGACCACTCTCTGGACTTCGACCCTTGGACCGGCTTTGGACTATACTTTGACTTCTACTCCCGGACTATCTACGACCAGCTGGAGGCACCAGCCATCTGGAATCCATGACCTGCAGGAGGCGCCTGCATCCAGACCTTCATTAGTCTTCAGGGAGTTTCTTAAGTCCCAGCGGCCGGAACCCTACGGGCTCCTCCCGGGGGGATCTCAAGCTTCCAGGGTGAAATCTTCATACTACGCTTATCTCATCAAGCCTTGTCCTCCGACGGTAGAGACATAAAGGGTTACTCGTCTGTTGGGTAGTTCCTACTCTACCTCGGAACAGGGGTCCACCTTCTGAAACACAACATTCCCTTTTTCCTCTTTTTCCCCTGCCATTATAGTAGAAAGCAATAATGGAGTTGGATCAGTGAGCAATAATGGAGTTGTATCAACTGTATGAAGGCTTATTGGTTAAGGATAGTAACTACCCATTAGCAAGTTACCTCCATGCACTCTTTTCTTCTTTTCCATCCTCTAACTTTCAAGGGATCCACAGTGTTTTATCCCATGCCCCTTTGAAATATTTCGCCATTTTTATCTTCACCACTTTCTCCGGAAGGGCATTCCAGGCATTCACCACCCTCTCCATGAAGAAATATTTCCAGTTGTTGGTTCTGAATTATCCTCCCTTGAGATTCATTACGTAACCTCTAGTTCTACTGATTTCTTTCCAATGGAAAATGTTTGTTGATTGTGCATCCTTAAAACCTTTCAACTATCTGAAGGTCTGCATTCTATCCTTCTTGCACCTCCTCTCCTCCAGGGTATATATATTTAGTTCCTTCAATCTCTCCTCATAAATCATTTGATGGAGACCCCCACCACCACCACTTTTGTCACCCTTCTCTGGACTGCTTCCATCCTGTCTCTGTCCATTTTGAGATATGGTCTCCAGAACTGAACACAATATTCCAGGTGAGGCCCCTCCAAGGACTTGTTAAAGGGGATTATCACCTCCTTATTGGTTATTCCACTCCCTATGCAGCCCAGCATTCTTCTGGCTTTAGTTATCGATGTCTTGTCACATTGCTTTGTCATCTTCAGATAGCTAGACACTATCATCCCAAGGTCCCTCTCTTGCTCCGTGCACAACAGCCTTTCACCCCCCATTAGATACAGTTCTTTTGGATTACCATACCCCAGATGCATGACTCTGCATTTCTTGGCATTCAATCCCAGCTGCCATATCTTTAACTACTGTTCAAGCTTCCTTAAATCACATTTCATTCTCTCTACTCCTTCCGGCATGTCCACTCTGTTGCTGATCTTAGTGTCCACAAATAGAGAAATTTTTCCTTCTATTCCTTCTGCAATGTCACTCACAAAGGTATTGAACAGGACCAGTCTCAACACCAATCCTTGTGGCACTCCGCTTAACACTCTCTTCAGAGTAGGTTCAATATATCATCACAATCTGTCTTCTTTCTATAAACCAGTTTGTAATCTATGCCACCACCTTGGTGTTCACTCCCAAGCTTCTCATTTTATTCACAAGCCTCCTATGGCATTATCGTGTGCAATAAGGCCCTAATGCAAAATGATAAATGACCCAGTAAGTTAGCCAGATAAACTTATTTGGCTAACTTGCCTGAGATATTCAGTGGTGCTGCCGTGCCTCTGAATATCCTCAGCTATCTTAAAGTCAGCCGGTTTAATTTATCTGGTTAAGTTAAGGGAAACCAGATTGTAATCCTATACTTATCCAGTTAATTAAGCCAGTTAATGCTGAATATTGGTGTTTATCCATCTAAGTTAGCCAGATAAGTGTCTCTGCCCAGTTCACCTCTATCTTGCCCCTTACATAGCCAGATAACGTGTTAGCTGTCTATAAGTGGCAATTGTGGACCTTAATCAGATATTCAAATATTGCCATTTAGCCGGCCAAGTCTGAATTTATGGTGCTGTATATTGGGTCCAATATTCCTACTTGATGGGCAACATTGCGGAAAAGGCAATGAAAGAAAAGCATAGTATGCAAATTGTTATGACTGTCGCTGCCCAATGTCTCCACTCTGCCCTCCTTACCTCCTTGGCGACTCCTTCCATGGTTGATGGACGTCTGCTGCCGCGGCATCTGCCTGCCGTCCCCTCCGGCGTCCTATGTATGATCCACTGTACTCACTATCTCAGTTTCTCTCCACTACAGCACAGCTATTGAGGGATCGCTGTTCCAGTGTCCTGAGGGACTACAAGCCCAGCCGGGCTTCATCTCTACTCACTAATGCCACCTCTGGTGGTTTCTCAACTCTGTTTAATAAAAGATAATTCTGTGTTGTCTGTCCTAAAGCTGAGCTTGACTTGTGGCCCCTCACATGACTTCCCCCCCCTTGCGTGGTCATCTGCCACAGTGTCCAAGGGTCCACCCAAAACCTTACAAACAATAGCACAAATAAGGTTGAGACTGAAGTTATTTGTATTTTTTACGTACTTGAAAACCTTCTTTAGGACTTGTGTGGCATTTCTTTAACATCCTTCTACTTATGATAGTATTTTTCAAACAGTTGTGAAGTATTTCTAGTTTTATGCTATTTTCCTTTATTTCCCTCATTGAATCCTAAGGAGTTGGGCCATATAAGCAACATTAAACACATTTAAATTAAACTGGGTGGTGACTAAAATGTGAACAAATATGTTTGTTTTTTTAACCATTTTACAAACTGACATCATGGCTGGAGCATGCTCTTTGGGTTTCCTCCTCCCATTTCCAGATGTTGGTGATATTAGGAAAGCAACATCACATATTCATAAACGATAGCCTGGGTTACGCTCATTTTAATAGAACTATTAATGAATTATTTGGATGCCAGCCTAAAAAAATGCATTAAGGAAATGTATTTGGTTTTTTTTTTCTGATAAATGCATTAGATTGTGATTAATTTTGTTTGTCAAAGTCAGCAATAACTATATACTAAAAATACTTATAAGTACTGAATGTGGGCACATCTAGCCCAATGTTGCTGTAAAGAGACCTATGTTCAGAGGAGGGAAGGTCTAGAGTTTCTAAAGGCTGTGCTGAGAAGCAGATCATTATTAGAACTAAGCACAACAGAAGTTCTCAGTGGAATCCATTGAAAATATAATCAGTAAAAGGATCCCTCATTTGCATGTCATCAACACTAGGATAGTATTTTTGGCTCTCTCCCATCAAAGACAACTTTGCTCTCTTTTGGTACATCAGGATGGTGTCAGCACACTGTCAAATGTAATGATACAAAGTATTTGGACAAAAGTAATAGTCAAGGAAATTTCATTCTTCATTAGGCACACAGGGTACATTCTCTTTTGGATCCAAAGCTATCGGATCCGAATAAATCTATATTTACGTGAATTGCCAGCACCAAAATTCTTGTACTCAAAATTGAAATTAGTTTGCTGTCCAAAGTGATGTTTTGCTTTTATACTCCGTTCTCCCTGCAACAGCTATGCTATTTTTATACTTGTATTCTTTCAATAAGATCACATTAATTACATTCCATTCTTTCCACTTTGATATCTCATTAAAATCTTATAAATGATCATGCAGTGACCTTGAAGGGCATGCATAATACATGAAAGTAAACCTGCAGTAAAATGTATTCTTTCACTCCTGACTGGCTGCATCCCACATTTCTTTCTCTCATCCCCACTGACCCCAATATGGGGATTTCTGTTAGCTGAGCCAAGGTATGCAGCGGTGTGCAAATCCAGCCGTTCCATTAGCTTTCCCCACTGATGACAGCTGCAATATGTTAATGGCATCTGTTTGATTGTGATGGCCTCGCTACTACTTAGAGCACCATGCTAATTACCATAGGATGGTGACAACAGGTGCAAGTGTCACTTTATATCAGCATCATTTCAATACAAAAAAAAAAAAATCTCAGCTAACAGCATTGAGAGCAACTCAAGAAAATGCAGGCATTAGTCTGCAGGCTGTAATTCTCTGAAGAACTCTTTTTAATGCTTATGATTAAAGACATTACAGGAGATTATTGCTGCTTTTCTTTTCTGCAAGTACAGTAATTTTTGATCTCATGAATATCATCCTAGCACAAGGTGTTTTAAGTTATGGTTCAATAACATGCATTTATGCTGCAGTTCAAACAACAATGCACAAGACATATCTTCACAGAGTAAGTTTTTGAAGCACATTTAATCCATTAGAGATTAGGTTAGGTGTGAATTTACACTGAACATTATTCTAGTTTTGTGATTTGGGTTTTTTCTTTGTAAAGTATACTAGCAGACTACTTTCTATTTGAAATAAAACTTGGTAAGATCTCTTTTTCAAGGAAAATATTTGCTTTAACTAGAAAATCTTATTTTTTGCTAGAATAATTAAGAATTATGTTCTTTTTGCATTTATACATTTTGATTGTGTAACAGCCCTTAACCTCTATATTACCAAGGCATTTGATATCCTTAAAACCAATATAACTGAAGAGCTTTTATTCAATACAATTATCGGACCACAATAATTTATCCGCTAGTCCTATGTTCATAGGCAAGCCATGCATTACATATAAATTTTGTATTGTCTCAGACACTGCTTTCACCAAAGAGGGTCACAGATAGCCTTGTTGCACCCTTTCTTTCCTCTGTGAACCCAAAGTTTAAAACAATCATGACACAGTATCTATGTTATAAAACTATAAATTTCTGATAAACTTCGGTCTGAACGTGCTACTCACCAAAAATACCTCTTGAATTGAAACAAATGCAAGGAAGTACAGCATTTTTCAGAAACAGTGTGCTCCAATTTAAGGAAGATTGCGAAGCAATTATTCACAGAGCCTCTGAGCTTTGAAGTTAACTGGATAATTTTAACCGGATATTTAGCTGCAGCTACTCCCACAATATCTAACCTTACAAAAATAGTGCAGCTGGAATTACATCAACCACTTATGCAAATGGAGTTGTGCACACAAATTTAGCTAGTTAGCGCTGAACATTGCACTAACCAGCTAAATGTAAAAATTCCTCTGCAGATATGCCCCAACCAGGCCCCGCCCCCTATTAGATCTGGCTAAATGTCTAACCTAACCTCCCTTCCCCTAACCCTCCCGCCCCCTAGCCCTATCCTAAACCCCCCAACCTTTATTTTACCTATTGCGCCTGCCTCTGGGCTAGCACAAGTTGCATGCCCTGGCAGCCTGCTGGCAAGCAATCCTCCAACACAGCTGCAAATGGCCACTGTGTCGAAGGCCTCTGGCCCCGCCCCTGGACTGCCCTGCCCCACCCCTCCCCACCCTCTCCACGCCCCTTTTTCAAAGCCCTGGGACATACGCACGTCCCGGGGCTTTACGCATGTCGCTGGGCCTTTCTAAAATAGGCCCAGCGCGCGTAACTCGATTTACGCGTGTAGGCTTTTTAAAATCTACCCCTTAGGGTCTCATTTACTAAGCATTTTTCCCATAGATAGAGAATGGGGAAAAAAGCCTTAGTAAATCAGGCTCTTACGTTATAAAACCTCTGGGGATAGGGAAATGTATACATTGCCTGAATATAATCCGCTTTGAAATGCCACAAGATGGAATATAATGAAATTAAAAATTACGTATATTTAGAAGTCTTATTCTCCAGAAAATGTTGTTATAAGAAAAATAAGAAGTGGGTCAGAAACTACCCTCTCTTTTCTCTGCGCAAATGGCGACTGAACCTGTTTTATTTTATGAAACTAGGCATAAACAACCAAACTTTCTTGCTCAAAGCATTGTTGCCTAAATCCTCCTTTATCTGTTACATCAAAAGGGTTGTACTAAATACTAATTATTAAATATAAATACAAATTCTAACCAATGAAATATAACACATAAAAAAGGTTGGAACACAGGAATTCCACCATAAGTGGTTACTGCAAAATAGTGCCACTGTATAGATTTTGAAATCATTGGGTTATTTTGCAATATTTTACTAGTTATTTTTCTATAAAAAGACAGCAAATCCTTAGCTATATTGTGAATCACAAAATAGATTGTATTCTCATTTATAGGACATTGTCTGAGATATGACATAGCAATATCGAGTTTCCTGGGATATAATATAATGTACTCTATCAAGTATATGCTGTTATTCCTTAGTAATAAATGGTCACCATTATGTAAATTACATTGTATGTCAGAAATAATAGTAACATAATTCTAAAAGTGACCAAACGTTATTTATTCTTTTAATGTTATTTTACTAAAACAATTGTATAGTACTAGTATTAATGACAAATTATGTCAAGAATTATTTCATGATTATGTGCCAAGTTTATATTACCTTCATTGACAGTATTTGCATTCAAGTGAAAGAGTGAATCGTTTATTCAGTTAGGCAGCTTCAACATTTTTGGTACATAAAATACCTCCAGTCAGGCTAGAAACATGAAGTATAAACTGACCCTTCACTATCTTTATAGATTTTATAATTACAGTAACTCCACAGGAATTCTAATGTTCATCCACTTGAAAGAATCCTAGAAAGAGTGGCCTTCCTGTTACCTGCTTTCACTGTCACAATAGCACAGTGGATCTTTCCCATTAGTAGCGTGACACATTGGTACAAAAAAGGTCAAATCCCTCAATGAAGAGGATGCAATTGTGATCATAGGGTCACCAGGAATCTCTATTTGAACTACAAACACATCCCAAATTTGTATTTTTAAAAACACTCTTGCTTTTCCTTACTCTTCTAGATGCAAATTAAAAAAAAAAAGCTTGTATTCTTCCCTTGTTGAGAGGTATACGAGAAAGTCTGTTATTAGAAAGATACAGAACAGTGTTTAGTTTTTGCAACCAAATGATTATGGGCTTTGAATGAATTTTCATAGTTGTCTCATCATATTTTCTTCTTTTACTAGCTAAAGAGGACTAAGCTGAGATTTCATCTGAAAAAAAAGAAGAAGAAGAAAAGCAAGGTATATTGGTAAAAATCTCAATGCAGAAATATAAAACAAGAAAACTGAGGCTAGAATAGCAGAAATAAATCAAAACAAGAAGAAAACAGAAAGGCAGTTTTTAATAAAGGCTCCAGGAGTGATCCAGAAAACTAAAAACTAGTAAGCCTTACATCAGTGCCAGGCAAAATAGTAGTTAATATAATTAAGAACAGAATTACTGGGCAAATGGATACTGGCGTAATTGGGAAAAAAACACCATAGGTTTAGCAAAGAGAAGTCATGCCTTACCTATCTGTGTGAATTCTGGATGCTGTAAATAAACATGTGGATATGGGTATTCTGGTCAATACAGTGTACCTGGATTTTCTATTGCATTTGACAAAGTCCCACATGAGAGACTACAAAGCCATGGGATAGCAGACAGTGTCCTATTGGGGATTGGTAACTAGTTAAGAGGTAGAAAACAGAGAGTAGATCTGAATGGTGAGTTTTCTCAGTGGAGAGAAGTGAATAGTGGAGTGCCTCAAGGACCTGTATAGGGACAGTGTATAACATATTCAGAAATACTCTAGAAAAAGGAGTAATGAGCAAAGTCATCAAATATGCAAATGATCCAAAATTATTCAGAGTAGCTAAAACATGAGTTAATTGTGAGGAAATGCAGGAGGACTCTATAGAGGGTTGTCAACTGGCTCCAGATTTTTGGGACAGGTTGATCCAGTCCTGTATTTCCCCACAGCTTGCATGGATTTATAGTCTTGTTAATGCAATAGGAAAATCAGAACTACAAGTTCCTGTATTCAGTAGAGTAAAACCAGTAGGATAAACCCAAACATTGAGAGACTGCAGAAATGGGCATCTAAATAGAAACAGAGAAATATGACAGCAGAAAAAGATCATATGGCTCATCTAGTCTGCCACTCAAATGTTCAGCTCTATAAACCTTATCACTCCTTCAGAGATACCCTGTGCGTGTCCTCTTTTCTTGAATTAAGATATTGTTCTTGTCTCTACCACCTCCACAGGAAGGCTGTTCCATTCATTCACTTCCCATTCGCAAAGAAATATTTCTCCTGAGTCTATCCCCTTTCACATTCATTCCATGACCCCTCAGTGCAGAGTCTCCTTTCTGTTGAAAGAGGCCTCTTCCTGTGCATTGATATCTTGAAAGTAGTTAAATATCTTGAGCCCAATATTCAGAAAAAACATGCCCCTAGATTCATCATTTGACTATATTTATAGCAGAATGATGAGTTGTGAAAAAAGGGGCGGGGCAGTAGTGAGCAACCGGCCGCATCGTGGCAATGCGGTTTCATCCAACGTGGTTGCAGCCTCACCGCACACTATCGCCCCCATAGCGCCACAAGAAAAGGTGTAGTTATTTCCCACGGTGCTGCCAGCGATAATGTGAAAAACATTATCACCCAGAGTGCTGCCGGGAGATAACTCCACCCAAACCCCACCCACACTCCTCCCCTTCCTCTAATTTTAATAATACCACCACGATACCGGCACATCGCATAATAAAGAATGACCCCTATTAGTCAGATATGTTGGATTTATCTGGATAAATGATGCCGCTGAGTATCCGGTTCTGGACAGCAGGTACCACTTAGCCGGATACTCTAGATATCTAAGAGGCGGGGATAGATAGATCAGGAAGGAATCGAGTTAGCTGGATAACTTATCCATCTAACTCTGGTTGGGCCACAGAGCTGTCCTAAAGCACATTATTGAAAAAAGTGCAAGGTAAAAAATGTACAGTAAAAATATGTGAATTCCCTAAAATTTCCGTATATTATATCACTAACTGTCTACTCTGAATGATTGTCTCTATTGAACTGAAGTAAAAAATCATGAACTTATTTTTACAACTACGTACCATGACATACAGTAAAATACTGTTGGAGTTTTATGAGGGTGGGAAATTATTTACAGTTGTTGTGATTCATACTTGTGTAATTCCCTGATGCTAGTTGTTTCTTTATCATTGGCACCCAAAGCAGCACTTGTAAGATGTAAAAATAACAATGGCTACAAAGAGAAAGAAGTGGAAACTTGGTGCTAGGAACAGCAGATACTGCTTCTGCACAATCCAAAGGGAGTAATTTTGAGTGTTTGAGCATTACGATATAAATATATATGTTTGTTATCACATCATATAGTGTAAAATGTTAGAAGAGCAAAATAACATAGGATGGGGCTATTTTCCACCCACAAAGCAGGGTAAATATGTAAACAAGTAAGATACATATTGCTGTCAACTGATGAATATTTGCGGCTGTTTGTAGATGTTCATGAATTTCATCATTGCCAGAACTGTTACTTTTTGTGAATGTCGGCATTATGATCTTTATACTGCCTGCAGTTTTATAGGATTCACTAGAGAGAAAATATACAGACAGAGAAATTGGTATGAGCATTTCAGGAATAACACACAATGAGACATGGTTGTAAAGACATACATATAAGCTGTCACAGAGACATGGTACATACATGGAAAACCATGACAGGGATATATTTAAATCGGGCTACAATCTATTCAAAATGGACTGGGTGTGAAGGAACGGAGGAGATGTGGCATTATATATAAAATTTAAGTAACATAATTATAGGGCTTATGAGGTAAGGAGTTGGCACTGTAGATTAATCTGGAAAGAGGGAATGGAACATCTATTGATATTAATACCCATTTCCAAGGACATCACACGATAGGATAATCCTTCGGACATACAGTTACAACTCAACATTCATGTTACCTTACAACAAGATACCCCACAAGATGTAATGTCATGACTGTTTTTCATTCAATCTCCTTTATAAGAATTTAATGTCAGAGCTATAATAACAAAACTCTACGTAAGCTATGCTCTCATTACTGTTAGTCTAATCTCCTTTGCAAGAAATAAGTACGTTTAAATTTACAATACTAAATAAGAATTGATAATAATGCTAAATAAGAACAAATACAATGTGAAATAAGTTAATTACAATGTTTAATACATTTTTACTGAAGTTAAAATGCAGTTACAAACACAATGTTAAATAAGAACTAGATGAGGTTATAATGTACAACAAGAAGACCTCACCTTCTTGTACACAGCTACAATGTAAACCGATGTGATATTCTATATTGAACAGCTACAATGCAAACCGATGTGATACTCTATATTGAACACCGATATATAAAAACCAATAAATAAACAAATATTGGTGAAATATACAGACCTCCATCAGAGACAGAAGAAATGGATAGAGATTTAATGGA
Source organism: Rhinatrema bivittatum (assembly GCF_901001135.1). Taxonomy (NCBI): domain Eukaryota; kingdom Metazoa; phylum Chordata; class Amphibia; order Gymnophiona; family Rhinatrematidae; genus Rhinatrema; species Rhinatrema bivittatum. The sequence continues at coordinate 178,995,028 of NC_042619.1, forward strand.
AGATATTCACAAAATTGCTATGAAAAGGGATATGCTGTTGCTATGAGATTTCAATCTGCTGGATGTTGATTAGGACATTCTGGATACAGTGTCTTCTTGAAGCAAGGCAGTCCTGGATTCCTTGCACAGAGAATTGTTCTGTCAATTGGTAATGGAGCCCATACTGAAGGGGGTGATACTGAATCTGGTGCTTACCAATGGGTACAGTATCTCTGATGTAGTGGATCACCATGTGCGATCCAGTGATCACTGGATGGTGTGGTTCAGCATTAGAGTGCAGATAAAGAAGGTTCAGTCAAAAGCAAGGGTCCTATACTTCAGGAAAAGTAACTTTGTTAAAATGGGGAGAATACATCAAGGAGTCATTAAGTAGATGGGAAAATCTAGGGGAACTAAAAGAGCAGTGGGTAAAACTAAAAGAAGACATTATAAGGGCAACTAACCTTTTTGTTAGGAAAGTAAATAAAAGGATATTGGAAAAAGGATGCAATGGTTTTCTAAAGAAGTAGCTGAAAAGATACAGGAGAAAAGATTAGCATTCATAAACTTCAAAAGATTGCAGAAAGTGGAAGAAAGGGTAATAATATCTGGAAAAGCTATGAGAAGCCAGGAAAATAGGCATGAATGCAAAAATTCAAATGGAAGAAAAAATAGAAGGTAAAACAGGGTGCAAGACACTTTTTATATATGTTAGTGATAGAAGGAAGTGCAAAAATGGCATTGGGAGATTCAGGTGAAAGGTATGAATATGTAGAGACTGACAAGGAAAAAGAAAAATTGCTTTAACAAATATTTCTGTTCAGTGGTTACTGTGGAAGGGCCAGGAGCAGGACCACATAATTTCAGTCCGATGCAATATTATGCACTCAGGCTAGCACGCTGGTTGACCTGCTCTTGGATGTGTGTTTTGGATGCGCAAAATAAACACCCTATGCAATAAAGGTATTAGCGCATGCCAAATAGCATCGATCATATTTAAATTACATTTAAATGACTTAGGGGGTCATTTTCCAAAGGTGTCGCACGCGAAAAGGGACTTTTCACGTGCGATATCTAAATCGGGGCGGAGTCCATACCGGAAGGGGAGGAGTCAGGGCAGCCTCGGGGCAGACTCCACGACGACTTTGCTGACGGTGAAAGGTAAGAATCCTTATCGCCGCCAATATCGTACCCATTAGCACCACCTTTCATGGTGGCGCTATTAGGTGCGAAAGCCGGTAGCGATCGCACCGCGGAGGTGCGATCCCTGCCGGCTTTCGCAGCCCCGCCCCCCGCTTCGCCCCCCCTGCCCCCCGGTACCGTGCAATTCAGGAAGCCGGGCGAAGATAGAAAATCTAGGCCTTAATTAGCTATTATCCCTTCATGTGGTAACAAGCGTCCAAAACTTGTGCGTCCAAAACTTGTGCGTCCATAATGAGTTTTTAATGTTTGAAATTTTTCACCAGCTCTGTCCCTGGTATTATTGTCATGAAGGCTTCGCTGCCATTTAAGCCAGGGAAACACTGCATTTCTTTGTCTTGCTGACTTTTCTCTTGTGTGTGCAAGCCAGATTAAGGACTGCCAGACAATGGAGGGTGATTGCTGTTGGAAACAAATAACAATGGAAAACAAGAGAGCCATGCCAACCATGCGGTTGCACAGGCACAGGTAAGCAAAACAAATCAGAGAAATAATGCATAATTAACTTCTGGAATTCATTCCCAGAGCTTGTTTAGTGTAATAGGGTTTACCAAAGGTTTGCATAAATTCCAAAGGAGAAGTCCATAAACTATTAATCAAAATGGAATATTAGCTTGTGAACTATTAAGTGCTAGTGTACTTGCTAGGTAATTGTGTCTTGGATAGGCCACAGTTTTAAGATGTGTGCCATGTCTTATGTTATTCTGTTCTTATGTTCCTAGGTACAGGCCAGATCCATCCATAGACCCTGCAAGCAATGCTTCATTTGGTAACGGATAACCCTCCTTGTATTGCCAAGACTGAAGTGGTGTAAAGATACTGTCTTAACTCCTGGGCAATTTTAATGCTTTATGAGGACCTGCGTGAGGACATTGGCCCCCCCTTGCTTCACAAAAATGAGGTTGGTGAAACTTCTGTGTGCTTTGATTTTTCCGCAACTGGAAGTTTACATAAGAACATAAGAAATGCCATACTGGTTAGACCAATGTCCATCAAGCCCAGTATCCTATTTCTAATAGAGATGTGAATCAGAACCGGAATCGGTTCTGATTCCGGTTCCGATTCACATCGTTAATTTTTTTTTGTGCGGCCCGATCGCAGTTTTGTTTATTGGCTGTGCCCGAGCCGATAAACAAAAAAAACCCACTCGACCCTTTAAAACTAATCCCTTAGCTTCGCCCACCCTTCAAAACCCCCCCAAAACTTTTTACAAGTACCTGGTGGTCCAGTGGGAGTCCCAGGAGCGATCTCCCAGTCTCAGGCCATCGGCTGCCACTAATGAAAATGGCGCCAATGGCCCTTTGCCCTTACCATGTGACAGGGTATCCATGCCATTGGCCGGCCCCTGTCACATGGTAGGAGTAATGGACGGCTGGCGCCATCTTTAAAAATGGCGCGGGCCATCCAGTGCTCCTACCATGTGACTCCCACTGGACTCCCACTGGACCACTAGGTACTTGTAAAAGTTTTGGGGGGGTTTGGGGGGGTGGGCGAAGGTAAGGGATCAGTTTTAAAGGGTCAGGGTGGGTTTAGGGATTGTTTTGGTGTGCCGTTTTTCCCACCCTCCCCCAAAATGATAAGAAAACCCCATGAACAATTCCGTTGGGTTTTACTATTGGTTTCGGGGAGCCCCCGATTTCTGATGATTTTGAAAATATCGTACAATATTTTCAATCGTCAGAAGCACGATTCACATCCCTAGTTTCTAACAATGGCCAATCCAAGTCACAAGTACCTGGCAAGTACCCAAACACTAGATAGATTACAAGCTACTATTGCTTAGGGATGTGAATCATTTTAGGACGATTAAAATTATCGTCCGATAATTTTAATATCGTCTTAAACCGTTATGGAACACAATACAATAGAGATTCTAACGATTTATCGTTATAAATCGTTAGAATCGTGAGCCGGCACACTAAAACCCCCTAAAACCCACCCCCGACCCTTTAAATTAAATCCCCCACCCTCCCGAACCCCCCCCAAATGAGTTAAATAACCTGCGGGTCCAGCGGCGGTCCGGAACGGCAGCGGTCCGGAACGGGCTCCTGCTCCTGAATCTTGTTGTCTTCAGCCGGCGCCATTTTCCAAAATGGCGCCGAAAAATGGCGGCGGCCATAGACGAACACGATTGGATGGCAGGAGGTCCTTCCGGACCCCCGCTGGACTTTTGGCAAGTCTCGTGGGGGTCAGGAGGCCCCCCACAAGCTGGCCAAAAGTTCCTGGAGGTCCAGCGGGGGTCAGGGAGCGATTTCCCGCCGCGAATCGTTTTCGTACGGAAAATGGCGCCGGCCATACGCGTATGGCCGGCGCCATTTTCCGTACGGAAAATGGCGCCGGCAGGAGATCGACTGCAGGAGGTCGTTCAGCGAGGGTTCCGGCGCCTCGCTGAACGACCTCCTGCAGTCGATCTCCTGCCGGCGCCATTTTCCGTACGAAAACGATTCGCGGCGGGAAATCGCTCCCTGACCCCCGCTGGACCTCCAGGAACTTTTGGCCAGCTTGTGGGGGGCCTCCTGACCCCCACGAGACTTGCCAAAAGTCCAGCGGGGGTCCGGAAGGACCTCCTGCCGTCCAATCGTGTTCGTCTATGGCCGCCGCCATTTTTCGGCGCCATTTTGGAAAATGGCGCCGGCTGAAGACAACAAGATTCAGGAGCAGGAGCCCGTTCCGGACCGCTGCCGTTCCGGACCGCCGCTGGACCCGCAGGTTATTTAACTCATTTGGGGGGGGTTCGGGAGGGTGGGGGATTTAATTTAAAGGGTCGGGGGTGGGTTTTAGGGGGTTTTAATGTGCCGGTTTTGCGATTTTTAGATTTTTAGATTTTTCACGATTTTTCATGATTTTTCACGATATTTTACCCCCCCAAACGGCAACAATACGATTCCCTCCCCCTCCCAGCCGAAATCGATCGTTAAGACGATCGAGGACACGATTCACATCCCTACTATTGCTTATTAATTACTGTAATAGCAGTTTATGGATTTATCCTTTAGGAGCTTATCCAAACCTTTTTTAAACCCAATTACCCTAACTTCTGTAACCACATCCTCTGGCAATGAATTCCAGAGCTTAACTATGTGCTGAGTGAAAAAGAATTTTCTTCAATTTATTTTATTTATTTATTTATTTAAGGTTTTTTTATATACCGCACACGTATAGTACATCACCTCGGTTTACAGTTGAACATAATGCAGCAACAAGCTTTACAATGAAATAATAAGTACAAAAAGGCTTAAAAAATATGTGAGTTAAATAAAACGAGGTTAGAAAATACAAAGTGACTGTGCTTAAAAAGTGGTAATTATAATAAGCATAATACATTAGGTAACATTATAGATCATATTAGGGCTAATCTGAGTAAAGCATGAAGAGGGGATTCTAATAACTTATACTATAGGAGAAAATAAAGGATAACGGTGCAATCAAATTAGGAAGGTTCTAATGGGGGGGGGGATATAATAGTAGGTTGCAGGAAGAAGATTCAGCAGGTAGTCATGAGTCAGAGGGGAGGTCGTAAGGGGAGGTTGTCAGTGAGTCAGCTGAGCTAGATCCGTCATTTTTATGCTTGTTTGAACAGCCAGGTTTTGAGGTTTTGCTTCAGTTTCTTGTGGCAGGGTTCCTGGCGTAGGTTGGCGGGCATTTTATTCCATAGGGTAGTTCCAGCTATGATAAATGAGTGCTCCCTAGTGGATACGTGCTTGGTTAGTTTGGGAGATGGTGTCATGAGTTTCGCCTGGTGTTGAGTTCTAGTTGGAAAGAGTGGCTTATGGAATGTGAAGTGTTCGGAGAACCATTGCATATTTTGGTTGTGAATGGCTTTGTGTATGAGTGTGATGGATTTATATATTATCCTGGATGTTACTGGTAGCCAGTGTATGGACTGGAGAACAGGAGTGATATGATCGTGATGGTGTGTGTTAGTGAGTATACAGGCAGTGGCGTTTTGCAGCATTTGTAAAGGTTGTATAGTGTTTTTTGGTAGGCCTAGAAGGATGGCGTTACAGTAGTCAAGCTTTGACAGGATCGTAGCTTGTAAAACTGTGTGGAAATTGTAAGGGTGTAGTAGAGTTTTAATTCTTTTTAGTGTCTGAAGTTTGAAGAAACCGTTTTTTATAGTGGAAGAGATGAATTTTTTAAAAGTAAAATGGTTGTCAATCATTATGCAAAGGTTGCGGATTGGTTGTAAGGTGGAGGGGCAAGGTTGTAAGTGAGGAGCAGATTTGTATGTTGCATTGTTTAGTGGTGAAATGATGAGTAACTCCATTTTGCTGGTGTTGAGTGCCAGGAAGTTATCAGTAAGGAGTTTGTTTATTTCTGTGAGGGCTGCATTCCAGACTTTCAATGCATTAGGAAGCGAGTCATTTATATGAATGAGAATTTGCACATCATCCGCGTAGATTTGCTTTAAATGAGCTACTTGCTAACTTCATAGAATGCTCTCTGGTCCTTCTATTATCTGAGAGAGTAAATAAATAACTGATTTACATTAACTTGTTCAAGTCCTTTCATAATTTTGTAGACTTCCATCATATCCCCCCTCAGTCGTCTCTTCTCCAGACTGAACAACCCTAACTTCTTTAGTCTTTCCTAATAGATTAGTCATTCCATGCCCCTTATCATTTTGGTTGCCTTTGTCTTCACTTTCTCCAGTGCAGCTATATCCTTTCTGAGATGCGGTGACCAGAATTGCACACATTATTCAAGGTACGGTCTCACCATGGTGTAATACAGAGGCACTCATTGGAGGGATCGATCAGTCCTCATTCCATGGTACTTGGGACAACTCTTGAGGGCGATGATGAAGCGCATCAGGCAGTATATCTCATATCCACATGACCCAGCACAAATCCAGGACATCAGCGAGGGTTCTTCAAAATAGCTGGGATGCCCAATGTATCAGACACGATACACTGCACCCAAATTGCAACTGACCCCGAAGGCAGAATGGGAAAGTGCATTCTGCAACTGCAAGCACTTTTATTCCAAGATTGTGCAGGTTGTGTGTGATGCACATCTTCAAATTCTGCACGTGGGGGTCATGATTTCTTGGGAGCTGCCATGATTCTTTTATTCTTGTCCATTCATTGCTTGGAATTGATTACCCCGTGGGGAAATACAGCGATGGCTGACTGCTCGATAAGTAACAGTTGCTATGAGCCATAAATATGGATCGGGGGGGGGGGGGGGGGGTATGGAAAGCCTGTTGGGATGCAAGGATACAGAGCCCAGTACAAGATCATTGTCTCACCAATATGATGTATGTTATTGGGACTGTTGATTTCTAAACATTTTTTGGTCGTACTGTATTGATATGGTGGTAGGATTTTAAATGAACTGGCTATGAATATGTATTAGGCAATTGGAATAGCATATGTGTTTGCTGGTGTTGTGACATTTTTTGATTCAATATTGGTTACCCCTTTTAAGGTGATGGAGGCTCCTGGCCCCACGCACTTCGGCCAAAAAAATGGTACAACAAGGCACATACCAGCATGAGCTCTGTCATAGAGCAGACATTTAGCATGCTGAAAAGTCAATCCCAATGCTTGGAACGATATGGTGATGCCCTGTAATACAGTGCCAAAAAGATTGCATGCATTATTATGGCCTGCTGCATGCTACATAACATTGTGTTGCACTTCAAGCTGGAAGAGGAGGTAGCTGCTGATTTGTAAAGGGTCGGGGTGGGTTTTTTTTTTATCGGGCCATCGGCGCCATTTTTATCAGTGGTAGCCAAAATGGCACCGATGGCCCGAGTGCGGGAGATCGCGCCGGGACACCCCCCCCCCCCCCACTGGTGGTCTAGCGGGGGGTCCGGGAGCCATCCCTTCAATCATACCCTCAGTGCCGATGACGCTGCTGGACTGGTTTCAAAATGGTGCCGATCGCCTTTGCCCTCACTATGTCACAGGGAGCGACGGTCGCTCCCTGTGACAAAGTGAGGGCAAAGGCGATCGACATTATTCCCTGTGACATAGAGAGGGCAAAGGCGATCGGCGCCATTTTGAAACCAGTCCAGCACCGGCACCGGCACTGAGGGTATGATTGAAGGGATGGCTCCCGGACTCCCCGCTAGACCACCAGGTACATGTAAAAGGTTTTTGGGGGGGTCGGGAGGATGGGAGAAGCAAAGGGGTAATTTGTAAAGGGTCGGGGTGGGTTTTTTTTTTATCGGGCCATCGGCGCCATTTTTATCAGTGGTAGCCAAAATGGCGCCGATGGCCCGAGTGTGGGAGATCGCGCCGGCCCCCCCCCCCCCCCCACTGGACCACCAGGTAATTTAACATTTTGGGGGGGGGGAGGGTAAAGGATTGGTTTTAAAGGGTTGGGTGGGTTTAGGGGTTGTTTTGGTGTGCCGGTTTTCCCGCCCTCCCCCCAAATAATTCCCGTACTCGATTTAACGATTTTTCACGATAAATCGAGGGAATTCCTATTGTATTGAGTCCCTTACTGATTAATGACGATTTTAAAATTATCGGACGATAATTTAAATCGTTAAAAAACTATTCACATCCCTATTGAAGAAGAGGTCCAGGAAGCTGAGTAGGGAAGAGCAGGAGTGGATCCAGGCTCTCCATGCCTGGTATGGAGAGCAGGAAGGTGAGTGTAGCTCACCTGATTGTAGCAGGAATGATGACCCAAAGCAGATGGTCCTGAAGACTGGAATCACTTGTTTCTGATTAAAATTTGGACTGAGTGGGTAGGTGAGAGTGGGAGCATCACAGTGCAATGATAATAAATTTACAATGAATTTGGGTTCTGTCTATCTCTTGTGTACAATTGTCAAATCTTGAAAACTATATATACTCCCAGCCCTCACTCCGCTATCCCTACCCCCCCAGGGATTGTTATTAATGCTTTCGTATTTCTCATTTCAGACATATCCAGCTCTGAAGAAGATGTGGGGGAGGACAACCAGAGGGACAGTCGGGCACCCCCACCAGTGCCAGCACTATCTCCACTCGCAGGGGAACTACATGGGTTGGGTAGCAAAGGACTACTTCCACCACCACCTCCACCACTAGCAGCACAGTCTGCATCCTCCTACACCCCAGTCCTCCCGTGCCCCTGGAGGTCATTGTCATCAATGATGGAGTGCCCTTTGCTGACGCTCCATTTGAGGCTCATCGTTTATGGGAACGAGCCGCAGCATCTGAGGAAGGAGTGCCTGCTTCCATTGGGGCGTGACTGGATGCTGTGCTTGCTCCGCTAGTGTGGTTGAACTGCACTATGGACTCGGTGGAAAGGTTACTGGGGTACATGGTGGCCAACTTACTGGATCTGTTGCATGGCCAGGGGCAAACGATTGAGCTGCACTCAGCTATGTCTGGAGCTCAATCACTCATGGTCATGGCATGCTGGCCACCGTCCCCCCAGCGGTGACACTCCTTCTCATCCCCCAGGGACATATCCCCCATCCCACCATCCATTCCAATCCTTCATCTCATTAACATGGTTTATTTTTTTCAATTTTCAATTTTTTTTATTAAAAAAGCAGAGTTTATTTTATTTTTTAAATTTATCAGCAAAAAATTGTTTTTGACAATAAATATTTTTATATTTGATTAATTAGTTGATGTTTGTCTTGTTGAGTCCTGGTCTCAGATGGACATCGCTGCCCTTCTCTGCCATCCCATTGCTTGAGGTACTTCTAAGTGCGGGGCAATAATACCAGGGAGATGGAAAAGATGTCTGAAGAGAGAAGGAGATAATGCTTGGAGCAGGCGAGGACAGGGAAGGGAAGAAGATAATGATAACAGTGGAGAAGCCAAATTATGATGCCAGGTGAAGAGGGAAGGGGGGAAAGTAATGATGACAAGTGGTGGATGTGGGAGGAGAAAGTGATGATGATGAAGCGGGTGTCTGCCACAACGAAGTAGCCCCTGTTCCAGGAGTGCCACAAAACTAAAAAGCTTGGCGAACCAGTGCATAACTGTCCTGGTAGGATAGAAGTGTCTTACAATCATTTCATAATAAGGATCAAACTGACATATATGAAAACATTACTTGATATAACAAAAAACTGCACCAGCAAGAAAACATAAGGTAAAAAAGGTAAAGGTCAGCTTTATAAGAAAGCCTGCTGATAGAGATATGTGCTATGTATACAGGGCTTAAAAAGTTCCTTTTATTTTATTGATTCATTTTCTGTAGTGTTTTTTTTTCTAGGAATATTGGGTTGTGGAATATTTTAGTCATTTTTAATAGTGTGAGAAATGAAATAACTAAAAATTAAACACCAAAAAGGAATCAAAAATATCAAATGGACCTTCAGAATGCCTCCCTTATCCACTACCCATTCCTCTCACCCTGAAACATGCTATGGCCATGGTTCCCCCCAGTCCCCAATGGTTCCCACTTACCGAGTCCAGTGGGTATCCACTGGCAAGACCTAGATCAAGGCTGAAGACTCGACCTTGCGGAGGCCCAGGGTAGGACGTGGTATGTCACCGCGACCTCACCCTGAGTCTGCTCAAGGCTGAGGGCTTGGCCTTAGTCTAAACCACAGCCCATAAATAAGAGACATAAATCATTGCTTAGACAGAACAAAAACATGTTATTAGGCAACCTCAAGAAACTCATGCATGATTCCTCGACCTCAATGTACTGGCTATATCCTAGATGGTGCTGATAAGTTTGCGCATCATGCCAGCCATAGTAGACACTGCCTGAGTGTTCTCAGCATGCATTTCAAGTCGTACTGAGTGTACTGAACTCCAGTCCTCGGTGACAAATTCGTTGTACCACTCCTGACATGACAGCAGGTTAATCATCAAGTCTGCACCCAGCCCATTAAGGCTACTGATGGGTGGCATGCCATCTACCTCCTCTTCCACTTACTTTGGGGCCATTGTTGTGTCCAATAGCTAAGGTTCTAGTACTGCCTCCTCCAGTGTCAGCGTTAATGGGTCATTTGACTGTCTTTCCATTACAAGCAGGTTTTCAGGGGGGAAGGGGGGGGACAGCAGGAAAGTGAATTTCAGGGTGAAAGGAGACTGTGTCTCTCCTTCTACGTCAGCTTCCACTTGTGACACTATGTTGTTGACTACTTGATCTGCAGAAAAGGATAGACAAACACAAGTTGCAGGTCATTATTTAGTTCTTAACCTTTAACCACTCAAGCTACCCACCAAGAGAAAAATAGCAAATGCAAACATGGTAGCTTTTTCAAAAACCTTACCTTCTGTCAGGCCTGTGTCGCACCCGTATGGTGTATGTACCCCATCCACTATTTCAGGGTGCAGAGTGCACATGATAAGCTCCTTTATGGGAGTCAAAACAAGAATGCAGGCTAGACCTCTCCCAGTCCTGTGGCATGATGCCTTGAGGTACTTATATGTGTGTGACAATAATACCAGGGAGAGGTCAGTCTTTTCTTTAACCTCTCTGCATGTGCCACACTGAATGTGTGCCACATCTCTTGTCTTGACTGCCAGACAGCTGACATCAAGTGCGATCCTTTCCCAAATTCTTTTCTTTGTGGCTGAGGAAGCCTTCAGTCTGACGAGCGCTTTGTAGTTCTCACAGACACGCCAGCACAGGAGTTCCTCCTCTGTATACAAGAACTGCACATCATGTACTTGCTTTGGTGGTGCTTGGCTACTGCTTGGGCCTGCCTGCTTTTCCTGCCCTCCAGTCTCTATCTCCACTTGAACCAACTTTCTCTTTTCTGATGTTCTTTTTGCAATTGCTTCCCAGCATCTTCAACATTAGCCATCACAAAGACAGACTCTGCTCGTCGGAACTGTGAATGCAAAAAAAAAAAAAAAAAAAAGAGCATACCTATAAGAAAAGTATTTGAAAAACAACATTGTGTTTCAAGATAACATGTAGGAATACTTACTATCCACTAATTGATGTTAATATTACTTCCAGCAAATTATTCTGACTATCCTGACTCGGGTATAGCTTGCACAGATAGGAAAACATGCAGTTAATGCAAGAACAAAGGAACAGGTCTCATAGATAGTTCAGACTAGGGATGTGAATCGTGTGATCGATCGTCTTAACGATCGATTTTGGCTGGGTGGGGGGGGGGAATCTGATCGTCGCGGTTTTTTTGGTTAAAAAATCATTTTATCGGGGGAGGGAGGAGGGCGGGAAAACCGGCACACCAAAACAACCCTAAAACCCCATCATATGACAGGGCAAAGGTAGCGCCGGCGCCATTTTGGTTCCTGGCTCCCGACGTCACGAGTGCAGGAGATTGTTCCCGGACCCCCGCTGGACTACCAGGGACTTTTGGCCAGCTTGGGGGGGCCTCCTGACCCCACAAGACTTGCCAAAAGTCCAGCGGGGGTCCGGGAGCGACCTTCTGCACGCAGGCCGTATTGCCAATATTCAAAATGGTGCCGGCACTACCTTTGCCCTCACTGTCATACGGGCGACGTCGGCCCTGGGGGTCCAGTGGGGGTCCGGGAGCGATCTCCTGCACTCGTGACGTCGGAAGCCAGGAACCAAAATGGCACCGGCGCTACCTTTGCCCTGTCATATGATAAGGGCAAAGGGCCACCGGCGCCATTTCTATTAACGCAGCCGTGGCCAGAGAGCTGGAGATCGCGCCGGGACACCCCCCCCCCCACTGGACCCCAGGTAATTTAAAACATTTTGGGGGGGTTCGGGAGGGTGGGGGATTTATTTTAAAGGGTCGGGGTGGGTTTTAGGGTTGTTTTGGTGTGCCGGTTTTCCAGCCCTCCCCCCTCCCTGATTTATGATTTTTTGACGATAAATTGGGGGAATTGCTATTGTATCGCGGCTCTAACGATTTTTGACGATTTAAAATATACCTGACAATTGTTTTAAATCGTCAAAAAACGATTCACATCCCTAGTTCAGAAAGACAGGCAAAATTTAGTGAATGTAAGGACAAAGGCACAGGCTGCATGGAAATAATGAACCCATAGGATAAGATGCAGTTACTGGAAGTATAAAGGAATAGTCCACATGGATAGCATGAACATATGGGAAAACATGCTGTTAATAGAAAGACAGAGGCACAGGATACATGGATAGCATTTACAGATAGCAAAACATGCAGTTGATGGAAGTTCAAAGGAACAGGCCAGATGGATAGCATGAACAGATTGGAAAACAAGGAGTTAATGCAAGGCCAATAAAACAGTCCACATGGATAGTTCAGATAAACAGGCAAAAAGTATTTAAAGCAAGGCAAAAGGCACAGACCGCATGTAAATAATGAACCCATAGGATAAGATGCAGTTAATGGAAGTACCAAGGAATAGGCCACATGCATAGCATGAACAGATGGGAAACCCTCATTTTATGGAAGGACATCTATAATTTGTGTTTCCATTTACAGGCCCCTAGCGACACTCATACCGGACACCCAAGTCTGGCTCTTTTCGGTAGAATCCAGGGCTTGGGCATCCGGGGACAGGCTCAGAATGGGTGCCCAAGTCCGACTCCCTTTACCGGTGTCCGGGCCTTGGGCATCCGGGGACAGACCAGAATGGATGCCCTAGTCTGGCTCCCTTCGTTAGCATCTAGAGCTTTGGCGTCCATTCGCCCACACCCATCAATCCATATTGTGGGAGAAAAGGCAATTGAAAGTAGTGGAATATGAACAATTTATAAATGCCATGAAAAAAAAGATAAGGTAGGGTTTAGGGGGTGGGGAGAAGAGGGGAAGAGGGAGGGAGTATAGGAAGGGTGATAGGGATAGGGAAGTTCCCTCCCAGTCTGCTCCTTAATTTGAGCGGACTGGGAGGGAACTGGGGAAGCCTGGAATGCGTTGCTGCGCAGAGATTGCGAAAGTCCCATCCCTGCGCGCGCTGCCCGCACATATGCACGCAGATTATAAAAATCCCGGTGCACTTGTGCACGCAGTCTATGGGCTTTATAACATGCACGTGCTGGCACGTGCATGTTATAAAATCGACATGTCCATGTGTGCGTACCAGGAAGTGTGTGCACATGGACACACGTGCGCACGTTTGAAAATCTACTTTATGCACTTACTCTTGTGCATATAACATCTAGAACGCAAGTAATTCCATACCTATAATACAATTAGTCCCTTCAAGGTAAAGAATAAATAGCATCTTTCAATTTTATATTAGTGTGTCACTTGAGGTAGCTTTCAAGAGTTAGGAATTTGAAAATTGAGGTTTTGTCATGCTGAACACTATGAATCTCTGTTGACTCATTTATGTAAGTACACATCATTTTCTTTTTTAGATAGTATAGCAAACAGGACAAAATTAATTTCTATAAGTTTCTTGTGAGTATTTTATTAGTATATTGGTTTATATAAGTATTTGAAATGAATTTAAGGTTTATATTAAGTGTGATACAGGTAGTTCTTAAGAGGATTATTAAACATGCTTTTAATGTTTTAATTGGAGCAGTTATTTCAACAATAACATATAGTTATAGACCTCATTACTGGAAGAATAATTTGGATTACTCAGATTAAGATAAGTATATCCACATACTTTTAAAGATTTACCCCTGAGGAAGTCAATAATTGTGAAACATAGGCACCTATTAGGTATTAATTGTGTTATAGGTATGGGATTACTTGTGGTATACTATACATTTATTTATTTATTTATTTATTATTTTTATATACCGACATTCGATCTGAGATATCACATCGGTTTACATGCAGGTACTGTAGGTATTTCCCTATCCCCAGAGTATGTAAGTAAAGCATGTGTTTATTTAGAGGCATTGGAGTTGCTGTTAAGAATGAATGTATAAGGTATTTGAGTTGATGATATATGTATTTTGATATACATAAATAATCTTTGGATAATTAGTAGTAGCAGGGACATGTTGGAACATGATCGGCTAAAGGTCATTTGGCATGATACCTTTCTGTTGGTGCACTTTTAATATGAATGTTCCAATAGCCCATCTCTCCTTTTTAATTTATAGTCTTTTGATTACATTTTATACCTATTTTGTTTTATTTTTTTAGCATCATGATTTATTTGATATTGATCACATTAGACTTATTGTGGTGCATTATATACCCTCATTTATATTTTTACATACCAAATGGTTTCCTTATAAAATGAGGCCAGTAGACATGTGATTCGGAAAAATTTTGTTTTCCCGCAGTTCGAGCCGATTTTTTTCAGCCACCTCGAAAACTCCCATTAGAGCACACTAATTCCCCACTAACCCTGAAAAACGAATGTTCCCAAAATTTCGGGAAAATCAGCTTCGTTTTTCAGGGTGGCCGAACCAGGACGAATGCACATCCCTAGTAGCTAGGTGACAACCTGAACAGTCAGGCCTCATTTATTTATGTATAGCAGGGATAGGCAACTCCTGTCCTGGTGTGCCATCTCCAGTGAAATATGCATGAAGTATATTTGCATCTACTGGGTGGAGCAGAGGGGTCAATGCATCTGCTGCCTTCCAAAAGTCTTCAGCTTCTGCTTTGATATATACCTAACTGAAGACTGTAAAGGTCTTTCCGTTCCATATTTCTATTCCATTTTTTAATAGCACTCTCTTACAGCCTGTCAACTTTATAAACAAAAACTTAAAACAAAAAGAAAGACTATCTTCTCTGTTCCTCTGCTATGGCCAGGTACTTCCCCAGGGACAATAGGCTCTCTCCCCTCCCCTGCCTCACCCCAGCTTATGCTCATCTGCCTGAGATGGGAGGGAGGAGGAAGGAATTATGGACTTCCTCTTTGCTCATCGTTTCCTTGATTATATAACTTAGGTGCCCTAAATAAACTATACTTCACAACCATATAAAAGACAGGCAGTTTTAAACTTCCACTATGTCCATGGTTATCCTGCAAACATAATATGGATTGCAATAACAACTCGCTAAAACTCCAAAGAAGTTTTACATTATCAGCTCTGTCTGGTATTGTCTAATGTAGCTTGGCATAGTGTTTTTAAGTGTTTTCCACTAAATAAGCAAAATTATCATATTTCAACCATCTTAAATAACGTTAGGCACAATGAGTGCCAGCAGGAGTACCAGACGTTAATAAAATGGCTCTCTCCTGGACAATTTGACTGGGTAATAAAATCTAATATGCAGTCTTGAAAATGGAACCTAACTTTAATTTTGCTTGTGGAGTTGAAGTACAGTTGAATTGGATGTATAAGAATAGTGGTATCTGGGGATGTACTGAACATTTGCAGTAGGAATATGTAAAGAAAAAGTCCAGTGTTCAGAACTTGATTCTGAAAGAACAGTTGCTTGACTATTCTATCAGTTTCCTCAAGCAGTGCAACAACCTAGATACAATCACGTGATGCTAAAAAAAAAAAAATTTAAAAGTTTTTGTTTGAAACTTTTATACTTGTACTGGCTCCCCCTCTTCCATGACATTTTCCTGCTTAGTCTTACATGCCTTTAGTATTTTCTTTTTTAATATGCATTATGTAAGGAAATCACCAAATTGTCCCTTATTATTGATCCCACTGTCTCCAAGGACACTGGTGGATGAGATCATAGGAAGGAGAGCAGAGGTGTGTCTGACACTCTCCATTAGGAGGTATCCATATGAAGTGAGTATTTATTATTTATTTATGCGATTCTTATATACCGTTATTCAGAACACAAGGTTCTATCTTTACGGTTTACATGATACAAACTAATAAATAACAGTAGGAAACAGAATAAATACAATAATCCAGCGTACTCTTGTTTGCGCCGGGTGCGTGAACAAAAGTACGCGCTCGCGTATTTTTTTTTAAATCTGCCTCTATATTTATAAATGATCTGGAAAGAAATATGAGGAGTGAGGTAATCAAATTTGCAGATGATACAAAATTGTTCAGAGTAGTTAAATCACAAGCAGATTGTGAAAAATTGCAGGAAGACCTTGTGAGACTGGAAAATTGGGCATCGAAATGGCAGATGAAATTTAATGTGGATAAGTGCAAGGTGATGCATATAGGGAAAAATAACCCATGCTATAGTTACACAATGTTAGGTTCCATATTAGGTGCTACCACCTAAGAAAGAGATCTAGGCGTCATAGTAGATAACACATTGAAATCGTCAGTTCAGTGTACTGCGGCAGTCAAAAAAGCAAACAGAATGTTGGGAATTATTAGAAAGGGAATGGTAAATAAAACAGAAAATGTCATAATGCCTTTGTATCGCTCCATGGTGAGACCGCACCTTGAATACTATGTACAATTCTGGTCGCCAGTACTTCATGGCAAACTGTGGGCCTCTGTCCGATATGATTTCTTTAAGTAGCCCATGTAGGTGGAAAATATGCCTCAGGAACAGCTTGGCAAGTTCAGGAGCCAATGGAAGGCTCCGGAGTGGGATGAAGTGTCCCATTTTGGAAAAGCAGTCAATGATGACCCAGATGACAGTGTTGTTTTGAGATGGAGGAAGATCAGTGATGAAATCCATTAATATGCTGGACCAAGGTTCAGTGGGCGCTGGAAGTGGCTGGAGAAGTCCCCATGGCCGACCGGTAGGAGGCTTTTGTTGATATGAGTCCACGTAGTTGCGAGAGTCAGTTACCATGCTGGGCCACCAGTAAAAACATCTCAGCATTTCTAGAGTTTGCACTCGACCCAGATGTCAGCTAGTTTTGAATCATGAGCCCAGTGGCGTATGCATTCACGCAGTCAGCGTGGAATGATCATTTTACCAGCAGGTACTGTTGTTGTCACTGCAAGGGACACACAAGCGGGATTAATGATGTGTCTCGGGATTTCTGGAGTGTCTTCAGGCTTGAGAGAGTGTGAGAGAGCGTCTGCACAAAGGTTTTTTGAAGCTGGTCAGTATCGCAGCTCAACGTTGAATCACTCAAAGAATAATGCCCAGCGGGCTTGTCTAGGATTTAACAATTGTGCTTCTTTTAGGTGCTCCAGATTCTTGTGATCTGTGAATATAGTAAATCGGTGTTGAGCGCCTTCCAGCCAAGGGTGCCACTCCTGGACTGCTAATTTGATGGCTAGGAGTTCATGATCACCAATGATGTAGTTCTGCTCCGCAGGCGAAAAATTATGAGAATAAAATGAACACGGTACCAGCGTACCCTTGGAGGAGTACTGGCTTAGCACTGCATGGCCCTGATGTTGGAAGTGTCAACCTCGACGACAAATGTGCGGCTTGGATCAGGGTATTGTAAACATGGATAAGAGCAGAATGCTTCCTTCAACGCATGGAATGCTGATTGAGCTTGGGGACACCAAACCCGGAGAATGGTTCCTTTCTTGGTCATTGCGGTGAGTGGAGCAGCTAATGTGGAGTAGATGGCTATAAAGCTTCTATAATAATTCGTAAAGCCAAGAAATCTTTGTAAGGCACAGAGGCCTACTGGCTGAGGCCAGTCACTGATTCCTTGAAGTTTTTTGGGATCCATTGTAAATCCTTGGTTGGAAATAATGTACCCAAGGAATGGTAGACGATTCTACTCAAAGATGCATTTCTCTAGCTTCGCATATAGATGATTTTCTCGGAGGCATTGCAGAATGGTTCTGACATGGAAGCAATGGGACTTCAGGTCTTTTGAGAATATCAGGATGTCATCTAAGTACACCACTACGAATGAGTAAAGCAGATCTCTGAGAATTTTATTCATCAGGCATTGGAATACCACAGGGGCATTGCAAAAGCATCGCTATATACTCATAGTGGCCATCCCTGGTGTTGAACGCTGTTTTCCATCTGTCGCACGCTCCTTGTAGATTAAGCTTCGTGAAGATCTGGGCCCCTTGCAGATGGTCGAACAACTCACTGATGAGAGGTAATGGGTAGCGATATTTGCAGGTGATGGCGTTTAGCCTAATATAAACCGCCGCCCCTGCAGGGTTGAAGATTGCTGTCGTGACCGAGGTTGATGGTATCAGTAATGTAGTCGTGAAATATGTACAAGGCAGCAAGCTCTCAGGTGTTGCCCTACAGGGGTGCTGTTTAAGGCCTTCCTCCCTACTGGGTCTCTTTTCAGAAGGGGGTTCAGTAGGGATTCTAATTGCTACCACCCACCCAGTGCAGTCTCTTGCCAGTTAAGAGGGGAGGCAAGGATAAATAAGATATTGTATATATTTTTTTTTTATAATTTTATTTAAAAATACTCTTTTAATGCAATTGTACTATTTCTTAATACTACTGTGAATATTCAAATAACAATTCTCTTAACAAACCTTAAAATATATTTCTTTTTCCTATCACAGACTAATAACTGTAAACAAACAAGCAATCATAAAATAATATATTCCAGCTACTTCCAACTAATCTATTTGTCAGATAAATATTTCAGTCCTTATTCTTTCTTGAATAGTAACTTTAATGTTTCTTATATCATTTCTTTTAAATAAAAGAAAATGTATTCTTTGTATTCTCTTTTCTTTTCTTTCTCTTATTTAAGTCCAGTATATCTTCTCCTTGTTGTATTCAGATAAGTAAACTTTATTTCTTTTGTTATAGTCTTTTACTTTCCTTTTGTATTTAGTGTCTTTTCTTACTTATAGTTTGTAATTGTTCTCAAGTGCACATGTAAAACAATCTGCTCAGGCCTGGCAATAGAAGTTTTAAGTTCTATTATTAAACTTATCTGTTTTTTCTTCTTCTTTTCGTTGCTGGCCAGATGATAATCTTGTCGTTCTCTCGTCCTTTAGTCTTCTTTTCTCTTCTTTTTCTCCGTATGCTGTTTCTTCTTTCTTGTACCTACTAACTTATACTTTAAATAAACTAATAACAAATACTAAATAAATATATATATATATGTATATGTCAACCTGTGTATTCTGTCTTTGACAGAGCTACTTGTTACTGTTTATCTATCTAAATTAAATCAAAAGATAATTGGTTTTCCCTATCTTTTCTTCTTCTTCTTCTTTCTCTTTTATAATTAAAAGAACACTTCACTATAAATACTTTCATACAACTCTCTTTCCTTTTTATATTCTTCCACACCTATGAGTTCCTTCTTATATTATTCATTGGATATAGATACTTCTTTGGATACAATTTTACTTCGCCATACAATATTTCCATATGTAATTTGTATCCTCTGCTTAATAGCATGTATGGAATTGAGCTATTATAGTGATATCTTCTTTATAGTGACTGTTGTTACAGTTTTTGTCACTAAAATGTTATACACTTTATAATGCTCAATTTTATTGCCATTCCATCTCTTCAAAAAAAATAAAAAAATTCTATTCACTCAAACAGTATATTTAGCCTATTAAATGCTGTTTTAGAACGCGATACAGCAATTTTTAATTACTTAATAATAGTTTATTTTGCCTACCTTACCTTAACAGGAACCCTCATACAAACACATACATACTTTCATTCATTCTATTTATAGTGCATGTTCTTTCATTATTTCACGATGTTTTAAACTGCAAACTAGGCCTAAAGTACAGAGAATCATGACAGCACCTCTGTACTATTACACTTCTACCTCTCAACTAACTGTTTCTCTAACTGTCTCTTTCTTTTCTTAGATCCTAAGATTCATTCTCCTGCTGATGTCATTGCTCTAAATAGTGCACAGCACTGCTCACTATATATGTGTTCTGTCTTTCCCCTCATGTTCATTTCTACTTGGGTTTATTAATTTCAATTTCAGAAACATTTTAATAGATTGTTTATTAATAAAATCCCTTCTTATTTGCTACTTTAATTCAGTGCTAAGGCTCAAACTAGTGTACTTGTGCACACCTTGTTACTTGTAACCAAGGAAGCTACTGACATCACTACTTAGTTACCCCCTTATTTTTCAAAGTTGTTTTAGATTATACTATCCTACATGGGGGTGTTCAGACTATTCCAATTAGATTATTAATTTATTCATTTTACTTTATCAGACTATTATAACTTTCCTAACTGTAATAAAAATATTTTACATATTTTCTCTTTACCTCCCTAGTATTTTAATTCCTTCTTACACTTTCCTTTAAGTTTTAAAAGCTACTTTAGTTTTTAACACATCAGGATGTTCATTGAGTCTATTTAGAAAATTAAAAATGTTTCTGTTATCTTGAAAATCCCAGTACAACTCCTAGAGGTTCCTCTCCTCATTGCATCTATCCAAGGGGAACATCTCCCCAGACGCATTACCCACCGAACAGTGGCCTTCAGCCTCACTGTAGGTACCCTCCACGAAGAAGAAATATCCTTATATGTACACACCCAGTCATACTGGGCCTCCCTTGGCTTCAAACTCATGGACCCCAATTTGACTGGCGGTCCCTCCAGCTGGTCCAGTGGGGCCCGCAATGTCAGAAACACTATTTGAAGCAAGAATCCCCAGCAGTGACCGTCCTGAAGACTACAACTCTCGCCGGCTTACCGGCTCAGTACTCTGACTTTGAGGACGTTTTCTCGAAACAAAAAGCAGACATATTACCTCCACTCCAAAAGTATAATTGTCCTATCAAACTTTTACCTGGTACTACACCTCCCAAGGGTAGGACCTACCCACTTACGCTTCCCGAGACCCAAGCAATGTCCGAATATATAAAAGAGAACCTCAAGAAGGGGTTCATTAGACCTTCTGACTCTCCGGCAGGAGCAGGCTTCTTCTTTGTTAAGGATGGAGGACTTGGTCCTTGAATCGATTACCAAAGTGTAGATAAGATCTAAAATAGTATATATAAATAAATTAAATACAAAAGTTTACCTGTGTATGAAAATGGAGCAGAGCTTCAGAGGTGTTGGGTTTTCTTTTGGGGAAAAGAGTGGAGCTGTGTCTTGCTTACAGTGGCTGTTGCACTTGTTAATAATAAAAAAAAAAAAAAACTAAACAAAACAGGAGAACAGTGCTGGTCTCAGTTTAAACTGAGACATGTTTGGATTCTTTGATTTTTTTTTTCAGCAGGGTGGCGTCTGCATTAGTGCAGGCAACAGAGATTTTCTTTTTTGGTTTCTTTACGTTTGTCACTGCCTCAGGCCTGATGAGAGTGGGGGCAGGGAGCATAGTCAAGCCCAGAGCAGGCTGCCAGGACAGGAACTAGGAGGAGTGAAGAGAGAGAGATTGTGGGCAGTTCAGGGGGGCTGCTGCTGCTGCTGACAGCCTTCAGGATGGCTCAGGAGCGGAGGAGAGTTGACAGAGACCGGCACAGGAGGGATCAGCTGAGCAGGGTCACTGTCTCTGCCCATGGCCTTCCCCTTCTGTGTAAGAAGCCTCAGAGCTGACAGGAAAGACCAGCTTCTGGAGTCAGGAGGATCAGGGAGCTTTTGGGTGAGTTTTTGTTTTTATGAAGGGAGGAATTCTGTCCAGCTTAGGTGGGCTGAGGTTCTGATACAGGCCGAAGAAAAGACAGTTTATGTGATGTCATTAATGATGTCATCAGGGACCCTATCTTAAGTGGGGGGAGCATATTAATTTTAAGTAAAAGAAAGAAAAGTAAGAATTTATTAAAATAAATGATACTGGTAGCCTGAAATAGAGGTTTAAGCCACTTGAAGGAGCTAAGTCCAAACCTTTTTAAAACCCAGTTACACTAACTGCTGTAACCACATCCTCTGGCAATGAATTCCAGAGCTTAACTATGTGGAGTGCCCCCTGGTCCTTCTATTATCTGACAGACAAAATAACCGATTTATATTAACTTCTTCAAGTTCTTTCATGATTTTGTAGACTTCTATCATATCCCCCCTCAGTCATCTCTTCTCCAAACTGAACAGCCCTAACTTCTTTAGCCTTTTCTCATAGGGTCACCCTTCTCTGCACTTTCTCTAGTGCAGCTATATCCTTTTTAAGATGCGGTGACCAGAATTGCACACAGTATTCCAGATGCGGTCTCATCATGGAGGGATACAGAGGCATTATGACATCCTCCATATTATTTGCCATTCCCTTTCTAATAATTCTTAACATTCTGTTTGCTTTTTTGATTACCTCAGCACACTGAGCTGATTACTTCAATGTATTATCCACTATGACACCTAGATCTCTTTCCTGCATGGTAACTCCTAAAATAGAACCTAACATTGTATAACTACAGCAAGAGTTATTTTTACCTATAAGCATCACTTTGCACTTGTCCACTTTAAATTTCATCTGCTATTTGGAAGCCCAATCTTCCAATCTCGCAAGGCCCTCCTGCAATTCATCAAAATCCGCTTGAGATTTAGCTACTCTTCATAATTTAGCATCATCTGCAAAGTTGATCACCTCACTCATTGTACACCTTTCCTGATTATTTATAAATATATTAAAAAGCACTGGTTCAAGTGCAGATCCCTGAGGCACTCCACTGTTTACCTTTTTCCAATGTGAAAACTGATCATTTAATCCTACTCTCTGTTTCCTTTTAACCAATTTGTAATCCACAGAAGGACATTGTCTCCTATCCCATGACTTTTTAGTTTTCTAAGAAGCCTCTCATGTGGGTATTATCAGTAGTAAAATACTTTTCTTTGAGATCTAAATCTAGATCAGTACTACAAAAGGAAATTTCTATGTATCTAGATATAACTGTTTTCAGGGCCTTTACATGTACAGAAAATTGTTTTTGCAGCAGGTGTCTGATAGAGACATCAACAGAGAATTACAATGAGCAATTGCATGTTACAGCTTTGCTAAACAGATCCCAGTGAGAAAAGTAGTAGATTGATTATGGACAAATTCTGGACAGAAATCACAGCAAAAATAAATAAATAAATAAATATCATCTGAATAAATCCTTTTACAATTTAGCTGAGATTGTTTGCTATAATGCCCAATATACATTCTTGGTTTTTGACCATTACTACCAATAATTACTTCAGTATTTCTTATGAATATTATGAGTTGCCATTTCTGCATAGAAGCAGATTGAATTTATTCACCTTCCAGATATATTGTTATCACAGATAATAACTGCAGCATGATAATTATCATTAATTATTCATTGGGATTAAGAGGCAAATGGGCTTGCATTCAAAGGTCTTCCAGAGCGCGGCTCATTGTTGTTCCAGACCCTTGAGCCAGTGTGACTAATTCTACTCTTTCCCATGCCACTGTTGACACCTGACTGGTCCTGTATGTGTTTAATTGGAAATATTATAAAAGGAGTAAGCACATCATTTTGGGACATATCCATCAAAACATATGTGTGTTATTCTGTGTTCATTAAATAAAGGGAGGCAATGCAAATTCCTCTTGAAGCCACTGCTCCTTGAGCACCATTCCAATATATTGTTAGGAAATCCTTGCCCTTATGTCTCTGATTCATATTATTTAAGCTCATATAAGCCAATAGATTTACATAATAGCTTTTAGTGCAAATACAAATGTGTGAAGCTCTACTAATATCATTCACTGCATGTTGTATTTAGCAGAAATAATGTATTTTCATTTTATTTGAAAGCAGATTCAAGCTTAATGTGCAGAGAAGTAAGGGCAGGAAAAAGCATAAATGGAAATGAAAAACAATAAATGATTAGTTATGATTTTCCTTCCAAAGTTCACATTTTAAAACTATTTCTTTAAAAGAAAATAATTTTATCAGTCATCCTTGCCATTATTACATTGAGAATTTGGGATAAAACAGTAAAATTATAGTCTTACTTAATACATTGATATATTTATTTGAGGGGGAGGGTGTCTTTTCAGTTAGATGCAAAACAATGAGAATTTACTTAGCTAGTGATATAACAAACTACTCTTCTATGATGCAATTATTTTCAATTCAATATCATAATTCATCATTTTAAAGAACATTTGTCAAACATAATTATCTCAATTCCTTTTACAATCACAGCAACAAATAATATATTGTATAATATATTTCAAGCACAGGGGGAAGACTGAGATGGGGGCATAGCGAGTTTGACAGAGATGTTAAATATGAAATTGTAAAACATTTTGGTCAGATTAACAAAAAATTGCCATACAGATAAGAGTGCAGATTAAAAACTACAAAGAAATGATGTACTTAGCACAGAGAATATGGCTTTCATCCTAGCTTTGGAAATGGAAAGAGAATGATCCACGTGCAGGAGGGAGAGATTATTTCTAATTTGAGGGCATGGAAGGAGCATGCTCTTCTACCAGCAGTGATAAAACATAGTGTTAGCAAAACCAGGAGGATTAGAAGGTATGAATGTGAAAGTAATCTTCTACAACAAAATATGTGTACTATATGTGCACTACACATCATTTCATAATACATGTGTTCCTTTAGGGAATGACTGACAAGGTCAATAAGTCATGCAGGAGTAGTGCTATGGAGGATTCTAAAGACCTGCATGGAAGTTTTGTGTTGTTTTTTTTTACTGGATCCTGAGAGAAATGTGGAACATGCACATTTTTGGAAAATAGAAAAATTGTGTTGATACTTTATGGTACTAGAAAGACAGCAGCACTTTAATATCTGTTACACTTGGAGGTGGACCCTTGTCCTGGAGCAGTGGAGAACGGCTCCCTGGTAGGGACCAGGAAGCACCTGCCCCCAGGGGGTGGAGCACAGGAGGAGACAGAGGCTAGGATGAGCTTCACCATTGGAAGCCTGTGGTCCCCCCAGGTGGAGCCCGTAGGGACCCAGGCCGCTTGGACTTAGGTGGGCCTCGCAGGGTCTCCCGGAGAGGCAGTAGAGAGGCATGCCCATGAGCAGCAAGGGAGCACAGTCGGACACTAGGCTGTAGGTCTGGAGGAGCAAGGAAGGCCAGTACAGCGTAGGCGATGACAAGGCAAGGGACAAAGCCAGAATCAGGAGATGTGGTCAATGGCAGCCGGGGTCATAATCCGAGGATCAGTCTGAGGAGTAGTCAATGAAGCAGGGGTCAGATCAAGAGGTCAGATGAGGTCACAAGACAGGCAGTCGTCAGGATCCAGGCAGCGAACAGATGGTCAAGGAGCAGGTCGAGGTCAGTACCAGAGAGACAGTCCAAGGGTACTACCTGGGGAGACAGGACAGACAGACGCTGGAACAGAAGGATGCTGGAACAGAAGGACACTGGACAAGGCTGGAACAGTAGGATGCTGCAACAATAGGATGCTGGAACAAGAATGGAACAAGACTGAACGCGGAGGCAAACTAGGACACTTACAGTGCCGACCCGATTGCCAAGGCAAGGAAGTGCAGATAGGGACTTCCTTATATCGTACGTTCAAGCAGGGCACTGTAGGGCTAGGACCTGCCCCTGGCCCTATAAGAGGCCGCGGGGTCCGCATGAGTACATAGGGGCGTGGCCAACGCCACTGGGGATGCCGAACTCTGGTGTGAGACCTGGTGCACAGTGGAAGGCCCTGCGACTGCCACTGTGGGATACCGAGGCCTGGAGGAGCTCGCGGCTGCCGCTGGGGAGGCCAACCCGTGACCTGCAGAGGAGCTAGCGAAGCGTGGGCCGGGTGCAGATGGGGCGCGCAACAATATCCAATGTTGAAGTTTTGAAAGTTGGCATTTAAGGAAGTATTTGAATAAATAAGTTGCCATAACCCAGGCAAGAGCTTACAAAAATGTCACTATTTCAGCAAAGAAAGAGAAAAGGATATGACAAATTTGGGAAATATCAAAGCAGTATTCATAGGCAGTTTTAAATGTCTCAGTTATAGGAGGAAGGTGCATGAGTCCAATTTAAGGGATCATGTAGATACTGAAATGGATCCTTAACAGTGGAGAACATAGCATTGATGTAAAAAGGCACATCATATACTACTGGTTTTCTCAATGATTTCCATTTAATGCTGAGGTAGAATAGCTGCAGGCATTTACAACAGAAATAAAAATACAGGGTCCATTTTGAGTTAGCCAGTTAAGTCATCTAGAGGTCCATATTCAGACATAGTCTGGAAAGCAAAGTTAGCTAGATAACGCTATCCAGCTAAGGGGGTTATTTTTCAAAGCATTATTGCATGCATTAGGGCCTTATTGCACGCGATAAGGCCCGAACACACACGATAAGGCCATATCACATGCGAAAAGGCCCTTTTCACGTGTGATATAATGCAAATTAGGGGGAGGGGAGGAGTGAGGGCAGGGAGGGGGAGGAGTTAGCTGTGGCACCACTGCCAGCGATAATGTGAGGAACATTATCGCCGGCAGTAGCGCAGCGAATAGCTACACCTTTTACCGTGTTGCTATTCGCTGCGAAAGGCTGTAGCCAGCCCAACCGCAGCCAGCAAAATTGCATCGCCATGGTGCAATTGGCTGCGGCCTTTCGCAGGCCCGCCCCCTTTCACCCTCGCCCCCTTTTTCACGGGATTCATCATTCCACAAGGGGCTGGTCGCGGGCCATGCTGGACTCGAAGCAGACTCCAGACGAGCTAATAGAGCAAATGAGAGGAACAAGTTCCAGGAACTGTAGAGGCCTGCACTGGGGTGCACCCTACACAGCCACCTGGCTGGTCGTGGACCATGCTGGAGCAGCACAGGTTCAAGCAGAGACTGAAACATGGACGGAGTGGACGCAAGGAACTCCATAGACCAGGACCAAGGCTTCAAGCGGAAGTCTCCCGGAGACTTGCACTGCAGCTGTGAGGAAGGCCTTGTACCATGAGGCGCCCTACTCAGCCCGCCCATGGGGCTGGTCATGGACAATGTCATGGCATGCCAGGAAGGGTGGCAATGTGGAACCAGGTGTTCAGGACATCTGGACTGGATAACGGACATCAGGAATGGAAGACGGGCATCTGGACTGGATCATGGACATCAGGAACAAAAGACGGACATCTGGACTGGATCATGGACATCAAGAATGGAAGATGAACATTTGGACTGGATCACAGACTACAGGATCTGGAAGACAGACATCAAGACTGACCAAGGACATCAGGACAGAACACAAACATCTGGACTGGATCATGGACATCAGGACAAGACAAGAAACTCCAACGAAGAACATAGGACCTTGAAGAAGCGATGGAACAGCGAGAACTCCTGGAGCGAAGGACAGGAACATCCAGGAGCATCTAACTCCTTGCAAAGGCAAAGATGGACTGACAAAGGGCCCCTTTTATAGGGCTGGGTAAATGTAATGTCAGGATATGCTAGAGAGATAAAGTTCCTGGATGGATAAAATGAC
Organism: Rhinatrema bivittatum; assembly: GCF_901001135.1. Classification (NCBI taxonomy): domain Eukaryota; kingdom Metazoa; phylum Chordata; class Amphibia; order Gymnophiona; family Rhinatrematidae; genus Rhinatrema; species Rhinatrema bivittatum. Next base: position 179,022,137 of record NC_042619.1, read on the forward strand.
AGACATATTGAGCAATTGTTTCAGGAACCTACAAGAGAGGGAGGAATTTTAGATCTAATTCTCAGTAGAGCACAGGATTTGGTGAGAGAGGTAATGGTGGTGGGGCAACTTGGCAATAGTGATAATAACTTGATCAAATTTGAACTAATGATTGGAAGGCAGACAGTAAGTAAATCTATGGCTCTAGCTCTAAACTTTCAAAAGGGAAACTGATAAATTGAAAAAAAAATAGTTAAAAAATGAAAGGTACAGCTATAAAGGTTAAGCGTGTACAACAGCTATGGACATTGTCAAAAAATGCAATCTTAGAAGTGCATTCCAGATGTGTTGCACACATTAAGAAAGATGGAAGGAAGGCCAAACGATCATGGCATGGGAAAAAAAGTGAGGTGAAAGAGGTTATTTTAGCCAAAGGATTTTTATTCAAGAATTGGAAGACGTATCCATCAAAAGAAAATAAGTTCAAGCATAAGCACTGGCAAATTAAATATAAGACATTGATAAGACTAAGAGAGAATTTGAAAAAATTTGGCTTTAGAGGCAAAAATTCATAATAAAAACTTTAAAAAATATATACAAAGCAGAAAGCCTGTTAGGGAGTCGGTAGAACCATTAGATGATAGAGGGGTTATAGGGACACTTAGGGAAGATAAGGCCATCATGAAAAGACTAAACAAATTCATGGTTTCAGTATTTATTGAAGAGGATGTTGGCGAGATATCCGTTCTGGAGATGGTTTTCAAGGATGATGATTCAGATGAACTGAAACAAATCACAGTGAACCTGGAAGATATAGTAGGCCAGATTGACAAACTGAAGAGTAGTAAATCAACTGGACCATATTGTACACACCCCAGGGTTCTGAAAGAAATAAAAAATGAAATTTCAGACCTATTACAATTAATTTGTAACCTATCATTAAAATCGTCCATTGTACTGAAGATTAGAAGGTAGTGTTACACTTGCTGGCCATGGAGCCCCGCAACTGGCTTTGCTCACCCATTGTTGTCCCACTGCAGCAGGAGCAGGCCTGGGCTCCCTGGCAGTGGCAGGGAGCTGCTGCCAATGCAAGCCTTTCTGTCCTGGAGCTTCACGCGTCCTCCTCATCCGCGGCATGGACGCCTCCATCCTCCTTCTGTCTGAGACTTCTCAAAGGTGCATATGCACGCACCTGCTTCCTATTCTTAAAAAGCCCGAGGCAGGGAAACACCGCTGGCCCTCCTCAATGACATCAGCCCCTCAGCCTTATTTAAGGCTGCACCTTGCTGCTAGGGGATGCTTTGGAAACAGGTCTCCTTACTTCTGGTAAGTCTGTGAAATGCTTGTTCCTGAGTTCCTGCATTCCTGCATTCCTGAATTCCTGCCTTCCTGAGTTCCTTGCCTTCCTCCTTGCTTCATTGGACCTCCTTGGCTTCACCCCGGACCAGACACTGACCATGTGATGCGCAGCCTGCCTCGACCCCTTGTCTGGAATCCAACCTCAAGATATGCCACCTACATCAACCCCCTGCTGGATTCTGACCGCAAGATATGCCACCTGCCTTCATCATCACAGAGATGTAAGCCCAGCCGACTCTGGCATCCAAGGGCTCAACCCAAGGGGAATGTGGGCTGGTATTGGTGAAGATCCTACGGGGTCTCTGTCTCTAACCTCACCTACTGACAATGGGGACCTGTGGGGCTCCTCCCCACAGTTAGCGCCTTTTCCCCCTCTGTTCAAGGGTCTACACATTCAACAGGTGGCAATGTAAACTTGATATTTTAGTTAAAAAGGGCTCCTGGGTTGATCCAGGAAGCTATAGACCAGTGAGCCTGACTTCAGTGCCGGGAAACATTATGGAAATTGTTATAAAGAATAAGTCAACAGAACATTTAGATACACATGGTTTAATGGGGCACAGCCAACATGGATTTACCAAAGGGAAATCTTGCCTCTTAAACCTCCTACATTTTTTTGAAGGGATGAATGAATAAACATGTGGACAAGGTTGAACCAGCAGATGTGGTGTATTTGGTTTTTCAGATGGCATTCGACAAAGTCCCTCATGAGAGGTTTCTAAGAAAACTAAAATGTCATGGGATAGGTGGTGAGGTCCTTTTGTGGATTGCAAAATGGTTAAAAGACAGGAAACAGAGTGGAGGATTAAATGGTCTGTTTTCACAGTGGAAAAAGGTAAACAGTGGAGTGCCCCAGGGATCTGTTCTTGGACCAGTGCTTTTTAATATATTTATAAATAATTTGGAAATGGGTATGACAAGTGAGGAGATCAAATTTGTGAAAGACTCAAAATTATGCAGAATAGTTAATTCTCAAGTGGATTGTGATAAACTGCAGGAGAACCTTGTGAGGCTGGAAGACTGAGTGTCCAAATGGCAGATGAAATTTAAAGTGGACAAATTGATGCATATAGAAAAAATAACTCTTGCTATAGTTACATGATGTTAGATTCCATATTAGGAGTTACCACCCAAAAAACAGATCTAGGCAATCAGACAATAGAAGGACCAGAGGGAACTCCATGAAATTAGAAAGTAGCTCATTTAAAACAAATCGAAGAAAATTATTTTTCACTCAATGCATAGTTAAGCTCTGGAATGTATTGCCCGAGGTTGTGGTTACAGCAGTTAGTGTAACCTGGTTTAAAAAAGGTTTGGATAAGTTCCTAGAGGAGAAGTCCATAAACTGCTTTAATCAATAAGGAATAATGGCTTGGGATCTACTTAATGTTTGGGCACTTGCCGGGTACTTATTACTTGGATTGGCCACTGTTGGACACAAGATGCTGGGCTTGATGGACTCTTGGTCTGACCAAGTATGGCATGTTTTATGTTCTTATGTCAGTTGGGATTTTCAAATCCTATTTGACTGAATCAGTCTGAACTGAGCCAGACTAATGAAACTGAATATTGGCCTCACAATCTATATATACAGGTGAATTGAAGCACACTACTGCAGGTGGATTAATCCCAAATTGGGACTAACTGGAGCTTCGCCTTTACCAACCATCTTCTCTGCAGGTTTAGCCCTTGGGTTATGTTGGCTGGCAGGCTTTAGGTAGGTCCCTAGGGTTGATAAGGAGGCAAAGGTAAAGGTCCAAGCAGGAGTTGGAGCAAGTAGCAGACAGTGTGAACCAGAGAGCAGGTGGAGGGTCAAGGCAGGCAGCAGTCCAGAGAAGTTCAAACAAGCCAAAGTCAGAGTCCAGGAAATCAGGCCAGAAACAGACAACAGGGAAGACCAACAGAGGAATAGATAGTAGAGATGTGAATCGGAACCGGAATCGGTTCGGTTCCGATTCAAATCTTATAATTTTTATCGTCCGGCCCAATTGTTTTTTTGTTTATCGGCTGCGCCCGATCCGATAAACAAAAAACCCACCCTGACCCTTTAAAACTGACCCCTTAGCCTCCCCCACCCTCCCGACCCCCCCAAAAACATTTTAAAATTACCTGATGGCCCAGTGGGGGTGCGGGGAGCAATCTCCCGCTCTCGGGCCGTCGGCTGCGCCAATAAAAATGGTGCCAATGGCCCTTTGCCCTTACCATGTGACAGGGTATCCGTGCCATTGGCCGGCCCCTGTCACATGGTAGGAGCACTGGATGGCCGGCGCCATCTTTAAAAATGGTGCGGGCATGGCCAGCGACGGTTGGCCCCTGTGGCATAGTGTGGGCAAAGGCTATCGGCGCCATTTTGAATAATGGCAGGCGACGGCCTGAGTGCAGGAGGTCGCTCCCGGAGCCCCGCTGGACTTTTGGCAAGTCTTGTGGGGGTCAGTAGGGTCCCACAAGACTTGCCAAAAGTCCCTGGTGGTCCAGCGGGGGTCCGGGAGCAATCTCCTGCACTCCGGCCGTCGGCTGCCAGTAATCAAAATGGCGCCGATAGCCTTTGCCATTATTATGTCACAGGGGCTACCGGTGCCATTGGTCAGCCCCTGTCACATGGTAGGAGCACAAGATGGCGCCGATTGCCATGTGACAGGGGCTGACCAATGGCACCGGTAGCCCCTGTGACAAAGTAGGTCAAAGGCTATCTGTGCCATTTTGAAACCGGCAGCCGAGGGTGTGAGTGCAGGGGATGGCTTCCGGACCCCCCGCTGGACCACCAGGGAGTTTTGGTAAGTCTTGGGGGGGGGTCAGGTGGGTGGGGGGTTGTAGTTAATTTTTTAGCGGGGAAACAAATATAAATCGACGTATTAACGTATCGGGGCGCCATACGGCCGAATGCAACGTATCTGCCCCCGACGAATCCAAATCCCGAATGCAACGTATGGCGTCCCTCTGCACATCCCTAGCATCTGCTGTGTTCTCTCTTGCTTGTGTGTGTCCTTTTGCCCAAATTTAATACATATCCTTTTCTGTTGTGCCATTGTGTGGGGGCTGTGGCATTGTTTGATTCTTTTATGTGCTTCCTCGGATCCCACATACAATGGAAAGGCACATAAGTATTTTTTTTTCTGTTTCATGAGTTCTTTGTTTATGCTTCTTAAAGTAACTGTTATCTCCTTTTATCTGAGTTTCTTCCTACTTATCTTTTTCTCTGATAACTAGAGCATGCAGCAGCCTCTCTTAAGATCCAGTATCCTGCAGTCCAATAATTTTGCCAGTGGCGGGATGCATACATTTGTTTCCTGGGATTTACTGTGGAGGTGGAGATATAGCTCTATCTACTTCTATCTTTCCTGCTTTGCACCTGCTGCTTTCTGTGTTGTCTGTGAGACGTCTTCACCGACTATTTTATATCTCAGCCTCACTTGAGTATGGTCAGCCTCTGCCTTCTGGAGTAGCAGGTGGAGGAATAAGTGAACCCCACCCAAGTACCCCCCCTCAAAAAAAAATGAAAAACAAAGAAATGAGGGATTTGGACCCACAACACTCTCCTCCCATCCCCACAGAGGTGCCAGGACATGGCCATCCTTCACTTCTTCACCCTACCCACTAGGAAAAAGGAGAAATGTTAACATTTTTAATAAAATATATTTTATTTTGTAGAAGTTCTATGATAGTCTAAAAGGGGCAATTGTAAAACCGATCCTAAAGAAAAAAAACAGCGACCCACTTAACCTGAGCAATTACAGACCAGTTTCAAACCTACCACTAATCGCAAAACTAATTGAAAAAACTATACAAAAGCAACTAGCGGAACACTTAGATAATAATAACATCTTGTATCCATCACAGCATGGCTTTAGAAAACACTATAGCACTGAAACACTCCTGCTAGCACTAACAGACAACATCATGAGAGGATTCGACAACGGCAAACATTATATCTTAGTAATGCTGGACATCTCAGCAGCATTTGATACTGTAAATCATGAAATCCTTTTAAATAGACTAAATGAAATAGGTTTAAGTAACATAACTCTCAAATGGTTTAGATCATATCTAAGCGACAGATATTTCCAAGTTCAAATCAAAGACGCAATGTCAGAGAAGATACACTTGCAAACAGGGGTTCCACAGGGGTCAGCTCTATCTGCTACCCTCTTCAACATATACCTACTACCATTGTGCCACCTACTAGCCGGTCTAGGAATAACACACTATATATACGCTGACGACATTCAGCTAAAACTACCCATAGATGAAACTATTGAAAAAACACTACACTTAGCCAATATGTACCTCGATATCATAAAACTACTAAACCAAATGGAGCTAGTAATTAATATTGAAAAAACAGAATTCCTACACTTAGAACGCAAAAAGAATGAGATCATCCAAAAGACATTCACAATCAAAAACAACCAAAAAATAGAACTAGCAGAGAAAGTACGGAACCTAGGAGTTATAATCGATTCTGAACTAAGCCTAAAACAACATATATCATTAAAAGTGAGAGAGGGATACTCCAAACTCATGGTTCTCAGAAGACTCAAACCGCTGCTAACGACTATAAACTTTCGTTCAGTGCTACAAGCATTGATTTTTACAAGCACCGACTACTGCAATACCTTACTACTAGGTCTACCATACAGATCACTTAGACCATTACAAATTCTACAAAACACTGCGGCAAGAATTTTGACAGGAAAAAGTAAAAAAGACCACATCACAGAAACCCTAGCCAAGTTACACTGGCTCCCAATTGAACAAAGAGTTCAATACAAAACACTTTGCACCAAACATAAATTAATACACAATGAAAAAGCAGAGTGGCTCAACACAGCCCTCCACGTTCACATACCAAACAGAAATCTAAGATCAGCTAACAAAGCACTTCTTACAATTCCATCAATAAAAACAGCAAGACTCACACAAGTAAGAGAAAGAGCTCTATCGCTGGCAGGACCCATAATATGGAACACCTTGCCTTTAGAATTAAGGTTACAAAGCGACAACAAATCCTTTCAAAAAAACCTAAAAACCTGGTTATTTAAGAAGGCCTATCAAAGAGAGTAGGTGAATAGTGAAGCCGGTGAAGTGCGAGATATGAACAATAGCAAGAACCGTGTAGCTGTATTTTATTTATTTTTATATTACTTTGTCTGATCATCCATCACTATAAGGCAAAGTGACACTGATAAAATTAGCATTGCTTTTAATTCCGAAAAAAACCCACTGTACAGTATCTTATCACACTACATTTATCTTATTTTAAAAAACTATGTACCGGACCGATATGGCACTTGTGTAAAGAAACATTTCAGCATCATTATTTGTTTGTGCCTATTGTAAACCATTGTGACGGAAACTACTAAACGACGGTATAGAAAAAGACTTAAATAAATAAATAAACATAGAAACATAGCATAACAGCAGAAATATGGCCTATCTAGTCTTTCCATCTAATATATCCACCCTTACAGTCCCCATCAATCTCTTGGAGATCTCCTGCATTTATCCCATACTTTCTTGAATTTAGATACTATTTTTGCCTCAGCATCCACTGGGAAGCTATTTGCAGGCATCCACTCCCTCTCCGTAAAGAAATATTTCCTAAGAATACTCGAATCTACCCCCTTTCAACTTCATCTCATGAGCCCTTGTTCTACAGTCTACTTTCCATTGAAAGAAGCTTGCCTCTTGTGCATGTAAACCTTTGAAATATTTAAATGTCTCTATCATATCTTGCCTTTCCTCTAGGGTATACATATTTAGATCTTTGAGTCTCTCAAATATGTTTGAGATTGAAGACAATTGATCATTTTAATAGCCACGCTCTGGACTGACTCCAACTGGTTGATATCCTTCTAAAGGTGTAGCCTCCAGAACTGTACACAGTATTCCAAATAAGGTATCACCAGGGACCTATCCAGGGGCAATATCATCTCCCTTTTTCTGCTGACCATTCCTCTCCCTAATCAGCCAAGCATCTTTCTGGCTTTTGCCATCGCTTTATCCATATGTATGGCCATCTTAAGATTTCAAATAGGCCATCTTAAGATTTCAAATACAATTGCCCCTGATTCCACTCCTCTTTTGTGCTTAGCACAATTTCTCCTTCAGTTCTGTAACTCTCCCTTATGTTTTTGCAGCCCAAGTATATTACTTTGCATTTTTTTTAGCATTAAATCTTAGCTGCCATTCTCTAGACCATTCCTCAAGCTTTGCTAGATCCCTCCTTATGTTTTCCACATCTTCCTGGCTGACTACCCTGTTGCAAATTTTGAAATCATTAGCCAAAAGACCAACCTTTCCTGACAATCCTTCTACTATATTGCTCATGAGAACGTTGAAAAGAACTGGTCCAGGGACTGATACCTGAGGCAAACTACTAGTAATGCCCTCCTCCTCTGAGTTTACTCCATTTATCACTACCCTTTTTCACCTCCCATTCAGCCAGTTTCTATCCAAGTCAGTCACTTTAGGTTCCATTCCAAGAGTGCTAAATTTATTTATATGTCTCCTGTGTGGGACTGTGTCAAAGGCCTCAATGAAATCCAAGTACACTGAGCCAACTCTCTGGTCACCCAATCAAATAAATTGATCAAATTCATCTGATATGATTAACCTCTAGTAAAGCCATGCTGCCTCAGATCATGCAATCCATTGGATTCCAGAAACTGCATGATCCTCTGTTTTAGAAGTCATTCCACAGAAGTCAGATTACCCAGCATATAGTTCCCAGCATCCTCCTTACTTTCACCTTTATGAATAGAAACCACATCTCCTCCTCTTCAGTCCTATGGAACTATTACTGAATCTAAAGAAGCATTGAAAAGGTCAGCCAGTAGAGTTGCCAGAATTTCTCTAAGTTCCCTCAATATCTTCAGTTGTATTCTAACCGGCCCCATTGCCTTATCTACTTTATGGTTATTTAGCTTCTCATGAACACACTTTTCTGAAAATAATCAATTTTTCTCACTTCTAATCTTATTTGTGTTTATTTTATATGGTCCTGCCCCAGGCCTTTCCACAGGAAACACCAAATATATATATTTGTTATGCAATTTTTTTTGCTTTTTCCTCATCAGCCTCTACATTTTCCTCCCTTTTATCTCTGAGTTTCTCAATGCCACTTTTGCACTTCCTTCTATTGCTAATATATCTAATAAAAAGCCATTTTCTACCATTTTACTGTATTTGCTGTTTTTTCTTCCATTTGAATTTTTGCATTCCTGACTACTTTCCCAGCTTCTCTTAGTTTTTCCAGATATTGTTGCCTGTCTTCCACTGTCTGTGATCTCTTGTAGTTTATGAATGCTATTCTTTTCTCCTTTATCTTTCTAACTTTTTTTAGAAAACTATAGTGGCCTATTTTCATCTTTCCTTTGTTTACTTTCTTAACAAAAAGGTCCATTGTCCTTATAATATTTTCTTTCAGTTTTGCCCACTGCTTTTCTACTCCCTCTATATTTTTTCAACCAGCTAATAACTCCTTGAGGTATTCTTCCATTTTAACAAAATTAGTTTTCCCTGAGGTGTAAACCTTTGCCTTTGAGTGAACCTTCATCTCTTGCATTCTAATACTGAACCACTGAACCATACTGATCACTAGGTCCCAGATGATCATCATCTATATCAGAGATACCGTCCTTGTTGGTAAGCACCAGATCCAGTATTGCCCCTCCCATGTGGTTCTGTTACCAGTTGATAGAAGAATTCTCCTTGCAGAGAGTTCAGGATCTCTTTGCTTCTAAAAGACACTGCAGCTGGAATGTCCCAATCAACATCTGACAGTTTGTAATCCCCTAACAATAGCAACTCCTCTTTCAAAGCAATTTTGTAAATATCCTCCATTTAATCTTTATCCATCTGCTCTGTCTGTAATGGAGATCTGGACATTACAACAATATAAATCGATATTGAATTCCATCTTTCCAAATTAACCCACAGTGCCTCTTTCTTACCTTGTAAGCCCTGCACTTCTATTGCTTTGATATTATTTTTTATATATAATTAATTTTTATATATAATGCCATACCTCCTCCCTGCCTTCCTACCTGGTCCTAGTCATGATTTTCTGTGCACCAAGTCTCTGTGACAGCTACAACATCTAAATCAGCTTACTTAATGATTGATTCTAGATCCAGGACTTTATTTCCCATACTATGCCCATTAATGTATATAGCTTTCCAGATATTGCCTTTTTTCCCCCATGTATATACAAGTATTTAATGTTTTACTTACCTTAGGAATCTGTTCACCCATCCCCAATGATTCTAGTTTAAAGCCCTCCTTAATAGGTTTTTCAGTCTGTGTTGAAAGACTTAGTGGTGTGTGAGACTGATTGATGGGTATGAATGCTGGAATGTGAGTGCATGGGTATAGTATAAGTCCCGATATTGAATGTTGATGAGAGTGAATCTGAGAATAATGTACTGTATATGAATAGTGGTATAATAGGCCCCTGAAGTATTTATTAGGAGACTCTATAGGTTTAGAATTCCCTAGTGGTAAAAATCCTAGAGTAGATCTAGAAGAGCCATGGAAAGCTCAAAGGTAGAGTTGTTCCAGAGACAAGACATGCAGCAGGGATTAAGTAACCTGTATGGAGCAGAAGAACACTATCTAGACCCACAGTTGAATCATATAGTACTCCTGGGGAGGTTGAAGAAGAACAGTATTGCATGATTCCCCATCTTCAGAGAAGTTGTCTGAATGGACTCCAGAACACTAAGTAAAGTGAGGACCAGTCGAGTTTAGGTATCCCAGAAATTCAATTGGAACTAGAGCCATCAGAAGGAATGGGAAAAATGGGTTACCATCCTGGGTCACCAAGCCTTAGGAGGATACCAATGTGCTTTCCTCAGGGGCAGGGCAGTAGCACTCCCTGCCACTGCTTCCTCTACTTCAATGGCTTGCAGATTATGTTCTTGTATGGCCACCAAAGTGTAGTTTCCTCTCTTGCCATGTTTAAATCCCATCTAAAGACCCACCTTTTTGAAATAGCTTTTAAATCTTATGCCTGATTGTCTGCTTTTTAGTCTGGTTAACTTTCTTTTCTTTTTAACCTTTGTCTTTCTTTATGAAATATCCCAAGTGTCTTGTCCTGCATGCTTACCTTATTAGATTGTAAGCTCTATTAAGCTGGGGCTGTCTTTTTGTATGTTTGTACAGTGCTGCATATGTCATGTAGCATTATAGAAATGTTAAGTAGTAGGGATGTGAATCGTTTTTTGACGATTTAAAATATTGTCCGATATATTTTAAATCGTCAAAAATCGTTAGGGCCACGATATAATACCAATTCCCCCGATTTATCGTCAAAAAATCGTAAATCGGGGGAAGGGGGAGGGCAGGAAAACCGGCACACTAAAACCCCCTAAAACCCACCCCGACCCTTTAAATTAAATCCCCCACCCTCCCGAACCCCCCCCCCAAATGCCTTAAATTACCTGGGGGTCCAGCGGCACACTAAAACCCCCTAAAACCCACCCCCGGCACACTAAAACCCCCTAAAACCCACCCCGACCCTTTAAATTAAATCCCCCACCCCAAATGCCTTAAATTACCTGGGGGTCCGTAGCGGCGGTCCGTAGCTTAAATTACCCCCCGGGTCCGTAGCTAAATCGGGGGAAGGGGGAGAGCAGGAAATCCAGCACACCAAATCGTGGTGTCTTCAGCCGGCGCCATTTTGCAAAATGGCGGCGGCCATAGACCAATACGATTCGACGCAGGAGGTCGTTCCGGACCCCCGCTGGACTTTTGGCAAGTCCTGTGGGGGTCAGGAGGCCCCCCCAAGCTGGCCAAAAGTTCCTGGGGGTCCAGCGGGGGCCCCTGGAGCGATCTCCTGCCGCGAATTGTTTTCCGTACGGAAAATGGCGCCGGCAGGAGATCGACTGCAGGAGGTCGTTCAGCGGGGGTCCGGAACCCTCGCTGAACGACCTCCTGCAGTCGATCTCCTGCCGGCGCCATTTTCCGTACGGAAACGATTCGCGGCAGGAGATCGCACCAGGGGCCCCCGCTGGACCCCCAGGAACTTTTGGCCAGCTTGGGGGGGGCCTCCTGACCCCCACAAGACTTGCCAAAAGTCCAGCGGGGGTCAGGAACGACCTCCTGCGTCGAATCGTATTGGTCTATGGCCGCCGCCATTTTGCGGCGGCCATTTTGCAAAATGGCGCCGGCTGAAGACACCACGATTTGGTGTGCCGGATTTCCTGCTCTCCCCCTTCCCCCGATTTAGCTACGGACCCGGGGGTAATTTAAGCTACGGACCGCCGCAACGGACCCCCAGGTAATTTAAGGCATTTGGGGTGGGGGATTTAATTTAAAGGGTCGGGGTGGGTTTTAGTGTGCCGGGGGTGGGTTTTAGGGGGTTTTAGTGTGCCGCTGGACCCCCAGGTAATTTAAGGCATTTGGGGGGGGGGATTTAATTTAAAGGGTCGGGGGTGGGTTTTAGGGGGTTTTAGTGTGTGTTCACGATTTTAACGATTCTTCACGATAATCTAAACACCCAAACGGCGACGATACGATTCCCTCCCCCTCCCAGCCGAAATCGATCGTTAAGACGATCGAGGACACGATTCACATCTCTATTAAGTAGTAGTGGTAGTAGTTGCTTCATTATAGGGAACCAGATTTGCTGCACCAGACTTACTTCAGAGAAATATTCCACTCCTAGGATTGTCCAGCATGCTGGATGGAACCCAATATAGAAAGCTGTGGTTCAAATAAAACCCTTAACAGTAGAGAAAAGAAATAATCTGTTTCAAGGGACAAGAATTCAGTCACAAGCTGAAATTCCCTTAACTGTTTTATGGGAGAGAGTGGAAGTTCGCACAAATAATAACTGAAGAGACTGGTCTGGAATTAATTGTATAATAGTTCACTGTTCAACTCAGAAATGAGAATTGTTACAACTCATTGTAAAATGCAGAATCCTGATTGATCATTCTTACTGTAAATAAAGTGATCACATCCTGATGAATATGACGGCATAGGGATAGGCATTGCATGTGTTCATTCAACAAAGAAAGTATTTTTACCTTTACAGTGAATGAGATCCACCTGTGGTCATAGAAACATAATGACAGTAAAAGGCCATAAGGCTATCCAGTCTGCCCATCCATCCAACCAATCCAGCACTACAGCTCTCATCACTTCCATAGAGATCCCTTGTATTTATCCCATACTTTCTTGAATTCAGATGCTGATTTTGTCTCCACCCATGCACTGGGAGTCTGTTCCATGCATTCACTACCCTCTCCGTAAAGAAATATTTCTTAAGATTACTCCTGAATCTACTCCCTTTAATCCTCATCTCATGACCTCACATTCTAGAGCCTCCTTTCCATTGATAAAGGCTCACCTCCTGTGCATGGTCCCTACACTAGGGTTTCCCAAACCTGTCCTAGTAACCTCTCAGCAGGTTGGGCTTTCCACAATGAATACGCATGAGCTAAATTTGTGTTCATTAGGTCTCCGATGTATGCAAATGTATCTCATGCATATTCATTTTGAATATGCTGAAAACCTGTCTAGCTATGATCATTAAGACAGGCTTGTGAAGCCCTATACAACACCTTCTAATAGACCAATAAGAATTCTATGTCAATCAGGATATTCCCCTCCTCCCTCCCTCCCTTAATCCCAACAGTTACATATGAATTGAAGGTGGGACATATGTGATTAATGAGTATGTTTATATGACTGTCAAGTCGTAGTATATCAAGTGCTGAGATGTACTATGACAATCATGCTATTTGCCAAGAAACAGTTCTAAGTGGCACTTTAATCCAACTCTTTTCCAATCCTTTTTCCAATTCTTTTCCAAGGACACAAAAGAAAAGAGAGTGGCTTTGACCAACATCCATGATTTTCCATGGGAGAAAAAGAAATTTTAAAATACATTTTTCTTCATCAAGGAAGTATCAGGAATTTTGTAGGCTATAGCAACACTGTCTGGGCTCCTGCTCTGGAATGAAGAATATCTACTTGAGGTACAGGCCCCAGAGAGATAAAGAAAAGATCCACCTCCTGCTCACACTGAGTTTCATTATTTTGCCCCTTCCGAAAAAATTATTCCAACCAGCATATATAGTAGCTGAATATTCCTTTTTACAGCAGAAGATATTCAGGAAAACCCTATATTCAGCTGTTATTCACCTAGGGGAAGCCAGGCTCTGTGTGTGTGTGTTTGTGTGTGTGTGTGTGTGTGTGTGTGTGTGTGTGTGTTTGTGTGAATTGATTGAGCTCAGTCACTCACTAAATGATTGGTAACGATTGAACAGGCAGTCTCCAGGTTTGAAATGGTAAGTTCTAATCATTGTGCTATGCTGCCAGATACAGTAAGCTGAGTCTGTGGTGGTATTCTTCTAAAACACAGAGCTTTTCCATTAAGAGCTGAAGCTCCTATTTCTAATCCCAGCAAGTCCTTCACCTTATGATTAATTATATTTATGCATACTGTAGTCCATTAGGGAAATGCCTGATGGCCTCAGGATACAGATAACTAGCATTATTTTTGCCAACTTGCATCTCCTCTATACTCCTGCATTGAAATATAAAGCATTATCTACTGGTAGATTTGTCTTACATGAATAAAGCTATCTTGCTTTCAAATGTAGTCCCATTATAAAATTTTAAAGCAACCAGCAGGGAATATTCTAAAAAAAAGTTAAAGTGAAAGCGCTTGTCAATAAAAGACATACAGTACATGGTCTGTAATATTTTCAGGAGTTAAAGAAAACCTATTGAATGGCTAAGAATACGAGCATGTTGAAATGTAGAATATGTTCCTGATAAAATTAAAAATATCTGGTCAAGAATGTAATGGTATATTAAACCATGTAGAGGGCAATATTCAAAGCCATTTCTTGGGATAGAAAGAAATGGGGGACTTTGAAAAATGCCCACCCTCAATGCAGGCAAAATTACCCACATTGCTCTACAACGTGGATAATTTTGCTTGTATTGTTCAAAGATGTTCCCGGGGTGGGAGGGTTGTGAGAGAAGGAGTTTTGCACAACAGTGCACCTTGTTTCCTGCAGAGAAAACAGACACAAATTTGTGCAGGTCATTTTTCCAAGGACAGTAATAAAAGCAAAACTACTCATGTAATTTTGCTTTGATTATTGATGCAAACCCTGTGCCCTCAGGATTTGTACCAATACAGGCACTTTGATAATTGCCCCCTTAAAGTCTAATCATGCTGCAGTTGTACATTTTTTCCCTCTTTTTAATCAGCTTTCATGAGGATAGTCTAACGTTCCTATGGCAACCCTACTATGATTATAATCCAAAGATCTAAGTACCTAATTCACTAAAGCCCAAATTCTCAAATGCCGGCGCGTGCATATCCTGGAAGATATGGGTGTGGCCAGGCCGAGCGCACACCTAGCTCATTTTAAAAATGGCCCAGCCACGCATGTACCTGCTGGTACATGCGCTCGGCCTGGCCAGGCCGGGCCGGGAGAACGGTCTGGGTGCGGCGGGGCGAAGGCCGGCCGGGACAGCGGCCATTAGGTCCTGTCCTGGGGAAGCGCACTTCGGCAGCCGGCCAGCACACAGAACTTACAGCTGCTTGGAGGAGCAGGTAAGTTCAAAAACAAAAAACATAGGTTAGTTAGAGATGGGTTTGGCATCGGGGAGGTGAGGTGAGGGGAAAAGGGAGAAAGGGTAGGTAGGGCTATAAGAAAGTTTCCTCACAGTCCGCTCCTTAATTGGAGCGGACTGGGAGGGAACTGGGCAAAGGCCCGATTGCGTCAGCACGCCTACTTTACGAAATTCCCCCACACCCCCCCTCATGCGCAAGTCATGACCCGCCCACATATGCGCGCGCCGGGATATTGTATTTTATAACATGCGCACATCGACGTGCGCATGTTATAAAATCGGGGCTTCTTTGAAAATCTGCGCCCTTAGGGTTTTTCCTATAGACACAAAATTGGGAGAAATGCCTTAATGAATCTGGCCCTAAGTAAATCCTTCCTAGTAGCTCCATGTAAAAAAGAATAGACTAAGCCAGTCTTGGGTTTACTCCCATTACATTTATGGACTTTTGAAAGAACGTGGAACTACAAGTCCTCAGATTCACTAAGACGCGGCCATTTTATAGCTTGCGTATGTATATGCGCACATCTTATAAAAACAGCTAGCATGCGTAAATGTGCGTGCCATTTTATGTGGATTGTGCATGTACCACTTCTACCATGCAAGTGGGGGGAATTTTAATATATACGCGCACAGACCAGTTAAATCAGTTCATTCCCACTTTGCCCAGTTACAGAATAGGACTTCCTAACCCGCCTAGCTAACTCCCTTTTACCCTACCTGCCTCAATCCTTAAAACCTCAATGACTAACCTAGGTTTTTTTTGTTTTATAACTTACACGCCATCTATAGAAGAAGTAAAGTTTTGCGGTAGGGGACCCTGGTGCACGCTTGTGCATGCTTGTGCACGTAAATACTTATGCACTGGTTTCCATTTAAATTCCTGGAACACCCATGCCCTGTGTTACGGGTTCACACCATGCACACTGGTATCCTGCCCAGGGGCTCTGACGTGGGGGGCTAATCTCATACAAACACCCACAATTACTGGGATTATACCTGGGGGCTTGAACCCTGGAGCTTATCCCCTACACAAATGGCCACACACAATTACTGGGATTATACCTGGGGGCTTGAACCCAGGAGCTCATCCCCAACACAAAGAGCCACACACAAACTTTGATTCAGTACATCATGGCTCCAGGTAATTAGGAAAGCGAGTTTATTTGAGAGATGGGAGGATAGAACAAATAAAATCAGATCATATAGAAAAGTAATGGTAGATAACAATTGCTACATAGATATAAATAGCTTACATTTCCAAAGGATCAGCTGTACCATCATGTCTAGGGCTCTCTTTCTCTCTCCTCTCTTTCTCCCCTTATACACTACAAACGCTTGTGAAAAGCAACAGCGTTCCCTCCCTCTGAGTTCTTATCAATTTTCAGAAACAGTTGTGCAGCCTTCATTCTCTCTCTCAGGCTTTAGTATAAGTTAATTGCTAGTTTTCCCATCATAGACAGTGGAATAACTAAATAAATACTCTTGCCTGTTCGTAAACATTTCACAGTGGAAGACAGTAAACAGCAGTTTACTCAGAGGGTGGCCTGAGGCCTTCAAAGCAGTCTGTGTCTGGGTGAATATTCTGAATCCATACAGCCTATCCTCAATATACATCCTCAGCAAAAAGTAGCAAAAAATGACTCCAACACCCTGCCCAGACCATGGCTACACCCTGCTCCTTTATTTGGACTTTTTCTTTTGCGTGCATACCGGGAGATATGTGTGTCCATGGACGCTTCTTAAAATATGCACACCACATGCAGCCCAAAAGACACGCATATCTCCCTGATTTGGCATGCATAGGGCTTTTAAAATCTACCCCAAAGTGTAAATCCAGGAAAGGCTTCAACCTCTCTGTTATATACCGTAGGTTGACCCTTAAAAAAAGCGCTCCATGCAGTCATTCCGATAATAGCCAGCATATATCCCAAGCTGCTACTGCTAGATTCAGTTAGAGTTAGGCTGTTCTAGCAGTACAGTTTCAAAAGAAAATATTTTGAAAAATAAGAGTAATTATTTCCACAGCAGGGCATTTGGGTTGTATGCTAAAGGCTTTTCCCTGTTGTTTTTCAATGGGAAAGATGCTTAGTACATCTGGCCCTTTATATATTTTAAAAAATATATATGTAATGGGTGCCCTGTTTACTGCCCTTAGAAATACTTCTGCCTCTTACAAACATGCATTTTGTGGCTTCAGCTGGTCTGAGTGCCAAGATGTCACTAGCCGTTGCCCTTTGTGTGATGTCAGTGTATTAGGGAGGTATATCACTCTCCATTGGGAGGAGTACTGAGGGAGTATAAAACCAATGCATTCTTGTGATGCAGGAGAGAGAAGAGAGGATTCCAATCACTGGAGTTCTGCTGGGGGTGCCAGTGGGCCTATCCCTGCACTGGAAAGGTTCTGGAGAGCAGGAGAAGTTTCTGTTCAGTGAGTGAGGTACTAGGGCGAGGTTAAGCTAGGCCTTGTCTGACAGAAAGGACTACAAGAGAAGACAATTCTGGGAGTCCAGAGTCTGAAAGGAAGAAGTGTTCCTCAGGAGAATCAGAATATGAAGAGACCCAAGAGAGAACAGGGATCTGTCAGAGGATTGGATGAGTGCACCAAAAGGTGTCAGAGGAGAGGCATTCTAACTGGAAAAATCCACAAAGACTAATTCAATACAAATCAGTGAGAGACCCCAGAGAGAGGAACAGTGGAGAAGAAGAATCCATCACCTAAAAGAGACTGGGAGGGCCCAGGATGTCTTAAGAGCTAATATTTGTGGAAAGGCATTTTGAAAAAAAACACTGTGTTTGTGTTATGGACTATTTTCTACTTTTTTTGGCTGTTGGCGCACTGTTAATTTGTGTACTTTTTTGGGACTGTTTTGTCTGCCACCAGTTTTGCAGTAAACATTTGAATTTTTGAACAACAGCCTGGGAGTGCAGCGTGCTTTTTGTGTGACTGGACTGATGTGAAGAGGAATCCCGGAGAAAGAGAAAAAGCTAAGAGCTTTAAAAAATGCATCTTTTCCCCTCTGTGTGGGAACCCCAGGAGTTCACGAGTCCTTGTGTGTGTGCCCTTTCTGTGTGCCCCGTACGCAAGAGCTGACTGGGACAAGGTCTGCGTGTATATATAACTATTGAACTCTACAACACACATTTTCTTTTCAATGACTATTGTACATGCATCACAATGAGACTGCTGAAGCAAGAAATAAAATGTAAATGATGCATTTTAAATGAGTCAGCAATAAAAAATAAAGATCTCAATCGATTACAAAGGTAACTGAACAGAACAATGGATTGCCACAGGGACATGTACACCTATTGGTTTGAATCAGAAGAAGTCTAGTCAGTGTTGACTCACAAATCATGTAGCACTGTATGCTAGTCTTAGCCTAGGTCCCAATGGACAGGTCAGGTGTATGCATCAACAGAATTATCAGCACAGTTGGAATATTGCAGGATGGTATTTACAAGGGGAATTTTCAAACTGCCCACCTTAGTACAAAGTCCACAGGTATTTTTTACCTGTGAATTTTGCACCAAATTTCTTGCACCCATTGCTTGTATCCATAGACATTTGCCTCCTCCTGCGTTTACTGTAGGTAACATTTTGCTAAACTAACGCACAGATTTTCTTACTTTGCTGATTTGCTAGTGTGTTATAATAGAACATGAAGCAGAAAGACTAAATGAATTCTTTGCTTCCGTGTTTACTAGTGAGGATGTTGGGGAGATACCAGTTCCGGAGTTGGTTTTCAGGGGTGATGAGTCAGACGAACTGAACGAAATCACTGTCAACCTGGAAGATGTAGTAGGCCAGATTGACAAACTAAAGAGTAGCAAGTCACCTGGACCGGATGGTATGCATCCCAGGGTACTAAAGGAACTCAAAAATGAAATTTCTGACCTATTAGTTAAAATTTGTAACCTATCATTAAAATCATCCATTGTACCTGAAGACTGGAGGGTGGCCAATGTAACCCCAATATTTAAAAAAGGCTCCAGGGGTGATCCGGGTAACTATAGACCAGTGAGCCTAACTTCAGTGCCGGGAAAAATAGTGGAAACTATCCTCAAGATCAAAATTGTAGAGCATATAGAAAGACATGATTTAATGGGACACAGTCAACATGGATTTACCCAAGGGAAGTCTTGCCTAACAAACCTGCTTCATTTTTTTGAAGGGGTTAATAAACATGTGGATAAAGGTGAACCGGTAGATGTAGTGTATTTGGATTTTCAGAAGGCGTTTGACAAAGTCCCTCATGAGAGGCTTCTACGAAAACTAAAAAGTCATGGGATAGGAGGCGATGTCCTTTCGTGGATTACAAACTGGTTAAAAGACAGGAAACAGAGAGTAGGACTAAATGGTCAATTTTCTCAGTGGAAAAGGGTAAACAGTGGAGTGCCTCAGGGATCTGTACTTGGACCGGTGCTTTTCAATATATATATCAATGATCTGGAAAGGAATACGATGAGTGATGTTATCAAATTTGCAGATGATACAAAATTATTCAGAGTAGTTAAATCACAAGCAGACTGTGATACATTACAGGAGGACCTTGCAAGACTGGAAGATTGGGCATCCAAATGGCAGATGAAATTTAATGTGGACAAGTGCAAGGTGTTGCATATAGGGAAAAATAACCCTAGCTGTAGTTACACGATGTTAGGTTCCATATTAGGAGCTACCACCCAAGAAAGAGATCTAGGCGTCATAGTAGATAATACATTGAAATCGTCAGCTCAGTGTGCTGCAGCAGTCAAAAAAGCAAATAAAATGTTAGGAATTATTAGGAAGGGAATGGTTAATAAAACGGAAAATGTCATAATGCCTCTATATCGCTCCATGGTGAGACCACACCTTGAATACTGTGTACAATTCTGGTCGCCGTATCTCAAAAAAGATATAGTTGCAATGGAGAAGGTACAGAGAAGGGCAACCAAAATGATAAAGGGGATGGAACAGCTCCCCTATGAGGAAAGGCTGAAGAGGTTAGGGCTGTTCAGCTTGGAGAAGAGACGGCTGAGGGGGGATATCATAGAGGTCTTTAAGATCATGAGAGGTCTTGAACGAGTAGATTGACTCGGTTATTTACACTTTCGAATAATAGAAGGACTAGGGGGCATTCCATGAAGTTAGCAAGTAGCACATCTAAGACTAATCGGAGAAAATTCTTTTTCACTCAACGCACAATAAATCTCTGGAATTTGTTGCCAGAGGATGTGGTTAGTGCAGTTAGTGTAGCTGGGTTCAAAAAAGGTTTGGATAAGTTCTTGGAAGAGAAGTCCATTAACTGCTATTAATCAAGTTTACATAGGGAATAGTCACTGCTATTAATTGCATCAGTAGCATGGGATCTTCTAGGTGTTTGGGTAATTGCCAGGTTCTTGTGGCCTGGTTTGGCCTCTGTTGGAAACAGGATGCTGGGCTTGATGGACCCTTGGTCTGACCCAGCATGGCAATTTCTTATGTTCTTATGTTCTTATGTTCTTATATTTTTTGTAGACAGATTCCGGCCTTTAACCATGGACTCCTGTAGTTTCAGATTCCTCAATAATCAAAAAGAATTGACATTACATTTAAAAACTGGTTTCCAAATATATTTTATAAAAAGCTAAATGTATAATAGAGATGAATAGATGTGCAATAGGTTTAGGCACAAAAATATTTTCAGTTCAGGTAAGACTTTTGGTTTGGTTTCCTGTTTCATTTGGTTTGTTCAATTCAGATCAGAAGTTCATTCATTTCATTTTTTTTTCCATTAAAGTCAAAGGGGGGAGCAATTATTCTTATTTTTTACTCTGAATCTGTTTTGTTTTTTGGTTTTGTTTTTTTTAATAATATTTTATGAAACTTGCTGGCAACCATCGACAGAGGAAGCAACAGCACCTCAAGACAAGAATGGCATGACCACTCCACAGCTCCAGAATAGAATGAGGGCTATTGTTGCAACAAGCACCGTGGCATGAACACCCCAAAAGACTGTTTGAGGGTAGGCACATACAGTCAGAAAAAACGTTTCATTTTTTTTATTGTTTTAGGGGGCGTTTCATTCATTTCATTGTTTCCATTTTTATTAATTTTCCTTTCTATTTAGTGCACACTAAATTGAACTAGAGCACACTAAATCCATTTAGTGTACTGTATTTTATTTTAGTGCATGCTGTAAAAATAGTGTACACTAAAAATTGAAAACAAATGAAATGCATGCACATCCCTACAGAGGGCTATGGCAGCAGGTAAGGTAACATGAACACCCCAAAGCATAGAGTGAAAGGTAATAACAGCAAGCACAGTGACATCAACACCCCAAGGCATGGCAGCTGATTATGAAAACTAAGAACTTAATGCAAGAGCCACAGACTGAAGAATTAGTATAGTGTCAAAGTGTCACTGACTTTTTTTTACACAGAGAAAGCAAGCTATCCCCTGCCACAGTCAGTCTCTGGCCACTCTCTGCACACACTGAAACAGTATATGAATCTCTCTTTCTGTGTAATTCTTATAGAAACTGACGTATATAGCCTGCCTGCTGGAGAAGAGAAGTTCAATCTTACCCTGCTGTTTATAGTTGCACTGAATTCCTCTGACAGAGACTTTACAATTTTTCCTGATGCAAGCAGCATAGCTAGGACACTGTAACAGTGACTGTTGGAAGACATTTGGAGGTCAATATTCAAAAGCCATTTAGAAGGATAACTAAAAGGTTATCCATCTATGTGGTTAGCCGGGGATATTCAGTGCCAATATGTGCACAAGTTGGAGGCATTCCGGGGGCGGCCAGAAGGCGTCTCGGAGTGGGCCAGAATTAGCCGCATTCGGATTTACTTAACCAATGCAGCTAACTCTCGTCTGCTCATAGGGCTGTTCTAAAGTTAGCCAGTTTGACATAACCTGCCTACTTTAAGATAGCCCGTTAAGTTAGCCAGGTAGCTATATCCCACTAACTTAAATAGTTGTTCCTCGGCTGAATATCGACCTCTTTATTTTCTCTTCTAAATCCAAAACTTTATTTCTAATCTTTTCTTTATCTCTGGAACTTTGAAGCAAAATATCTGCTTTTTCTTTGAGTTTCAACAAAGTAATGACTGAGAACAAAATGGTCACTACCTGCTCAAAGTGCTCATAGTTTCACTTTTACATAAAATTATGATGTCAAGCTATGTAACAGCCAGCTGAGATAGGCTGGTTGAAAAAGTGTTGACAAAAAATACTTAAGGATTTACCAGTGTACAATTAAATTCAATAGAAAAACTGGCTGGTGTAATATAATGTATATTGTGAACTGCAATCTATATTTTAATTTTGATTATTTTCTGAAGCAAGGATGCCATTAGTTTGAATGGGACAGAACTTGACAATTTGTTTAAGACGTGACAGTGCCCTGAAGCAGCAATTCTGCGAAACGTATGTCGGCGTTTCTTGGCATCTTCCTAGCGCACAAGATCAATGAATATCATAAGATAAGTAACAGCTAAAAGTTTTACGCTATTCAATCCTTTTTCTGAATTGTCCCCACCGTAACTTTGTTGAGTACCTAAAAGATTAAAAAATGCGGTCATTTTTCCAGCAGCTTTATTAAGCGCCATAGAGGTTCTCATTTGAATTGAAATATTGATGACCGGGCTTTGTATTCAAAAACACAATGACCAGTAATGGTTAAAATTGAATCAACAAATTTCTCAAAGGAGAATTAAAATTTAAAGAATATTTGTTCTCCAGGAGCAAGTCTTGATACTTAAGAACATATTCAAGTTATTTTATATAATAATCATAAAATAAATTTCAATAAACGAAGAAAAATGTTGATTAGAGGTTTTTGACCCATGATTGCAACAACTGGCAGAAACTCTGATAAGTCGTTCAGAAAATCACCAGTGCTGAGGTCTTTTCCTCTATAAACAAAAATCAGTAAAAATAATCTAAATTAAAATATAGATTGCGGTTCAAAATATACATTATATCACACCAGCCAGTTTTTCTATTGAGTGAAAAAGTGTTGAAACATGATTGGTCCTGCTCCTTCCTTGTCTCATCCCAAACTGGTTCCACTTTATCTGGCTTTGCTTCCCCTATAGACATTAATGGGTCTGAACTGAATGAATTGAAAATGATTCATATTTTTGCAGAGGATTATGCTCATTTTGTTCAGATGACCCACATCAAACCAAAAATAAACGCATTCAAATAAAATTTTGCTTTTGGATCATCCAAATACATAACCTTAATAGATAGAAAGATCATAGATTATTAATAAAACATTTACAAGAAATACTGTGCAAATTTGGTTCAGATTGTTTATAGTAGGCTGAACACAACAGATTGTGATGGCTGAAACTAAATCATATGTCTATAATCTTAAGATCTTTCAGCTTGTTTGTTCCTGCCAGGTACTTGTGACCTGGCTTGGCCACTGTTGGAAACAGGATACTGGGCTTGAAGGACCCTTGTTCTGACCCAGTATGGCAAGCCTTAAGGTTCTTATGTTCTTAAATTGCCCTGATTTGTCATATTTCTGCTAGTGTAGATGAGGGATATAGTAGGGATGTAAATCATTTTTGAATGATTAAAATTATCATCAGATAATTTTAAAATCGTCCAAAATCGTCAGAGTGCACGATACAATACAAATGCCCCCGATTTATCATCATAAATCGTCCTAAATCGTTAAATAGGGCACGGGAATTATTTGGGGGAGGGCGGGAAAACTGGCACACCAAAACAACCCCTAAACCCACCCCAACCCTTTAAAACCAATTCCTTACCCTCCCCCACCCTCCCCCACCCTGTGTAAAATCTGGGGTCGGATTAACAAAAAAAGACATTATAAAAAATGAACCAAATACAATTGATTTCAAATAAAGCAAAGTGACCCTATACCAAATGAGAGTCTGATTTTGATACTGACTCTGTGAGTAAGGGTCCTACAAATTTAGATGGCTATATAATATGACATAAAAAATATACCAGTCTAACCATTTATTATTCTTTGTATTACAATTAGAGACTTACTGGAATACACACTGTGGGGTAGATTTTAAAAGGGTTATGCGCATAAGTTATGTGCATAACCCTTTCAAAACCCCTTGTGCGTGCCGAGCCTATTTTGCATAGGCTCGGCGGCGCACGCAAGCCCCGGGACGCACGTAAGTCCTGGGGCTTTCCTGGAAGGCGTGTCGCGTCGGCGCTTCATTCGGAGGCGTTCTAGGAGCGTGGCCGCGGGCATGGTTCCAGCCCAGGGGCGTTTCAGGGGCGTGGCTGAGGCCTCCAAAATCGCTCCCGGGCCGGGGAATCACGCGGCGGCGGCCAGCCAGTACGCGCGAGTTACGCCTGCCTAGCGCAGGCGTAACTTTCGCAATAAAGGTAGAGGGGTGTAGATAGGGCTGGGGGGGTGGGTTAGGTAGGGGAAGGGAGGGGAAGGTGGGGGAGGCCGAAGGAAAGTTTCCTCCGAGGCCGCTCCGATTTCGAAGTGGCCTCGGAGGGAATGGGCAGCGCCGCAGGGCTCGGTGCGTGCAAGGTGCACAAATGTGCACCCCCTTGCGCACGCCGACCCCGGATTTTATAAGATATGCGCGACTACATGCCTATCTTATAAAATCCGGCATACTTTTGTTTGCGCCTGGTGCGTGAACAAAAGTACGCGTGGGCATTAGGGATGTGAATCATTTTTTGACGATTTAAAATATCATCCGATATATTTTAAATTGTCAAAAATCGTTAGAGCCGCGATACAATAACAATTCCCCCGATTTATCGTCAAAAAATCGTAAATCGGGGGAAGGGGGAGGGGAAGGGGGAGGGCGGGAAAACCGGCACACTAAAACAACCCTAAAACCCACCCCGACCCTTTAAAATAAATCCCCCACCCTCCCGAACCCCTCCAAAATGCCTTAAATTACCTGGGGTCCAGAGGAAGGGTCCCGCTGTGATCTTTTACTCTCGGACCTCCGGTGCGTTGTAGAAATGGCGCCGGCGCTACCTTTGACCTGTCACAGGGCAAAGGTAGCGCCGGCGCCATTTTGTTTTTTTGTCCCCCGACGGCAGGAGCGTAGGAGATCGCTCCCGGACCCCCGCTGGACCCCCAGGGACATTTGGCCAGTTGGGGGGGGCCTCCTGACCCCCACAAGACTTGCCAAAAATCCAGTGGGGGTCCGGGAACGACTTCCTGCACGCGAATCGTTTTTCCGTACGGAAAAACGATTCGTGGTAGGAGATCGCTCCCGGACCCCCGATGGACCCCCAGGGACTTTTGGCCAGCTTGGGCCTCCCCCCCAAGCTGGCCAAAAGTCCCTGGGGGTCCAGCAGGGGTCCGGGAGCGATCTCCTACGCTCCTGACGTCTGGGGACAAAAAACAAAATGGCGCCGGCGCTACCTTTGACCTGTAAGGCAAAGGTAGTGCCGGCGCCATTTCTACAATGCACTGGAGGTCCGAAAGTAAAAGATCACAGCGGGACCCTTCCTCTGGACCCCAGGTAATTTAAGGCATTTTGGGGGGCTTCGGGAGGGTGGGGGATTTATTTTAAAGGGTCGGGGTGGGTTTTAGGGTTGTTTTAGTGTGCCGGTTTTCCCGCCCTCCCCTTCCCCTCCCCCCCACTGGACCCCAGGTAATTTAAGGCATTTTGGGGGGGTTTGGGAGGGTGGGGGATTTATTTTAAAGGGTCGGGGTGGGTTTTAGGGATGTTTTATTGTGCCGGTTTTCGATTTACATGATTTACACGATATTTAAAAAACCCAAACTGCGACGATCCGATTCCCTCCCCCTCCCAGCCGAAATCGATCGTTAAGACGATCGATCACACGATTCACATCTTTAGTGGGCATAGTTTTATAAAATCTACCCCTGTGTGATTTTGGGTGTTGTTGGTGTTTAAAGGAATTAATGATCTGGCACTGCCAAGTTTCAATGCCATTTTAAAAATGTTTTGTCCATGTAGGCTACTTAGATCAGCCTCCTTGGGACTGCTCACTGTTCCTTCCTTTCACATTATCAGACTTGAGACAAGCGAAATTCTATTTTATGTCCGGGGACCTGAATTATGGAATCAATGCCATGAGAGGTAAAAGAGGAGAGCTCAATTATAAGATTCAGGAAAAAGGTCAAGATTTTTCCTTTTTTACAAGCATTTGACTAGAGATTGTAGTGTTTTTTAAATTTCAGCAGAGTCATAGAGTCAAAAGGTGAGGCTTAGTAGCAGAGTTTTTAAGATTTTTTTTTTTTTAAATTTCTCCATATACATTTCAAGAAATACACTTGAATTTGCAAAAAAAAAGAGACAGAGGTAAATTCCATTTCCATGAGAAAAATAATTGTAGTAACAATAAATGTCTCTTATAACCCAAGTCCCCTAAAGAGGGATCCAATACACAACCAGAGGAAACATTGCAAATAAGAATAGTAACAGGTATCAGGAATCGTACCCAAATGCAACGGTAACAATGCTAGACCTGAGTGCTAAGTCTAAGGCAATGGGGGAAGAAGTGAACGAAAAAAGCTGTGATGGTAGGAAAAAAATATAGGAAACATTCTGGTATTTAATAATACATTTGCATGGGGATTTCAAAAGAAAAAAGGCTCCTATTTCTAAAATCCTAGGTCTTAATAGTAGGAACTGCTTTCTTTTCTGTTGGGTTTGTCTAGCCATGTTTGGATAGATACAAACTCTGTAATCCAGAAAAGTGGCCAAACGGAGTAAAAAAAAATCTTCAAATTCCATTCTCTATCGGACTCCATATAAAGGTAACAATAAGGGTAGCTGGAGAAATCAGATCCTTTTGAGTAGACTCCAACATATTAGTTAAATCAATCTGATGAAAGTCAGTTGGTGAAAGGTCTTGGAACCCCTTTTGATCTGATGAAACATTTTTAAAAGGTAGAATTTAATAAGCTCTTGATACCAGGGGGAGAGTTTGTTCAGGAATTTTTAGAACTTCTAACAAATATTTCTTCCATATATCCTTAGGAGAGACTGTAGGATCTTTAGGAAAATTAATGATGCCTAAATTCCTCCCCCGCAGTTGGTTTTCCAACTGTTCCATCCTATTAGTTAGAAACAGATTTTCTTTAATTACAAATTGTTGTATTGCAGATACATTTCCAATTTCCATTTTAAGATTAGCAGAAAAATTTTTATTCATGGAAATTTCACTTTCTACCTTTTTCAAATGATTATCTAGCAATCCCAAAGAGGTAACCACTGGGTGTATTTGTTTAACTATATTATAATTCAAAGTTTGTATTGCCTCCCAAATAGATTCCAAGGTAATGGAAGCAGGTCTTACCAGTTCAGGCATTGATACTCCAGGTGTAGTAAGTATTTCTCCTTCCAACTGCCTTTCTGCAATGCTACCAGCATTGTCCTTGGGATCCCTGGAGGCTTCAGAGGACTCCAAATCTTTCCCCAACGTGAACTCAGCCTCAAAAAGTGGATGACTGTCCCCTTTTCCATCTAGGGATGCCAATCCACTTGACAATTGAATTGTCCTTGCCACCACAGGATTTACCGGGGCAGTCCATTGCTCTAGGGAGAAGGATGTCAGTAGCTCAGAGAGGGCGCTGGGTTCCACTTCCTCCCAACCAACCTCCAGTGAGCCTAGTCCTGGTACAGAAGATTCCCAGCACATATAGGGGCCCATTTGGCCCACAACTTGTGAGGAAGAGGGTACTGATGATACTTCATGCACCCTAGCCCAGCTCTTCCTGTTGGTGTGGGGCATGTCGAAAAGGTTCAGAGTCCGATGAGAGCGTCTCAAGTGTGTCCTATACCATCAGCCATCTTGGATCCCAGTTTTTAAGATATGTATGTATGATTTGTTTATGTTCATATTTATATGCTTTTACATTAACTTTTATTTTATCATAAGTCAATGTTTATTTTGTATTTTTATGTTTAATTATTATGAATGAACTATTGTGAATCACTTAGGAAATCTGATAAGTGGTATATATATTTATAAATAAATAAATAAGAAACATAAAACATGATGGCAGATAAGGACCATTCAACTATTCCAATCTGCCCATTTACATCTTCCATTCAGCTTTATAGTTCCTTTCCTCAGAGATCCTCTGTGCTTTTCCCACCTTTTCTTGAATTTTGATACTGTCCTCTCCATCTCTTCCACAGGGAGACTGTTTAGATCTTTAAGCCTGTTCACATATGATTTATGATGAAGACCATTGACTATTTTACTATTATTGACATGTAAAACTGGATTTTATATGTGTAAATGCACTTTACCCATGTACGTGGGCTTTTGAAATTTGCTACAGTATATGTCATTGAATTTTCCATAGGATTTTCTTGCATAAGTAAATTTTATGCACGTAAATAGCTTTTCAAAGTTGCTACAATAGTATGCTACATTTACATGTATAACTCCTTTAAAAATTCATGACCCTGCATTTTTTAGCATTAAATCTTAGCTGCCACACTCGAGGCCATTCATAAAGTTTCACTAGAATCCTTCTCATGTTTTCCACACCTTCCAGGATACTTATCTGAAGATTTCAGCATCATCCACAAAAAGTCAAATCTTTCCTGATAGCCCTTCTGCAATATCGCTAACAAAATGCTGAAGTGACCCAGTGTGAGGACCAATTCTTGTGGCACACCACTGGTAGCCTCCCTTTTCTCAGAGTGAACTCTGTTTACCATTATTCTTTGTGCCTCTCACTCAACCAGTTTCTAATCCAGTCAGTCAGTTTAGGGCTTGTACCTGAGGCACTCAGTTATTTAAAAATCACTTTTGTAAAAACATGTCAAAGGCCTTGCTGAAATCTAAATACATTAGATGTTGTAATCTTCCCTGATCTGACTCTTGGTTACCCCATCAAAGAATTCAATTATATTCATCTGACAAGACATTCCTCTAATTAAACCATGGCGCCTTGGATCCTGTAAACCACTGAATTCCAGAAACTGCACTACTCTCTGTTTTAGCAGTGATTACATTAGTTTACCCATCACTAAGGTCAGACAAACTGGCCTGTAATTCTCAAACTGCTCCTTACTTTCACTCTTCTGAAGAGGAACCACATCTGTCTGTCTCCAGGCCTTTGGAAAAACCCCCAACTCTTCTTTAAAGTATTGAAAATGGCAGACAGTGGAGTTATCAAAACTTCCCTAAGCTCCTGTAATAACCTCAGATTTAGGGTATCTCATCTGGGCCCATTGCTTTATCTCCTTTTAGTTTTGCTAAAAATTGTTTGAGCTGTACCTCACTTCCATTCATATTTGTGGCAGTTATCTGTGGCCCTACTCCAAGCCCTTCCTCAGTCAACACTGAACAGAAATATTTGTTAAGCAATTCTGCTTCCTCCCTGTCATATTCCCCCTTCACCTCTGAATCTTACAGTCCCATTTTTTTTAACTTGCTCCTCTCACTATTATAGCTAACATTAGTCTTGTTCCCCATTTTACTGTATTAGCCATTTTTTTAATTCCAGTGTGCGCCTTTGCTCTCCTAACTACTTTCCAAGCTTCTCTTACCTTCTCCAGACATTGTTGCCTATATTCTTTTTTCTATGATGTATTTCTGTAAACTTGTCCCTTTCCTTTTCTGCCACTTCTTTAGAAAATCACAGTGCCCTCTTTTTCCTCTTATCTTTATTTACCTTCCTAACAAAAAGGTTTGTTTAAAGATTTACAGTGCTTACCTGAGTACCTACAGATTTACTTACCTTATTACTTTTACTTACATTAACACTTTGTCCACCCAGTGGTCCTAATTTAAAGGCCTCCTTAGTAAGCTTGCCAGGCTGTTCTGGAAATCACTGTATCCCTTCTTTGAAAGGTGGACCCCCATCTCTGCTCAGCATTCCATGAAACATCATCCCATGGACCAGGTTGCTAAAATGTTCTCATTGGCACCATCTACACAGCATTCATTCATCTCTAGAATGCAACCTTCCCTATCTGGGCCTTTATCCTAGATTGGGAGGCCTGGAAAAAATACCATCAGAGCTTCTATCTGCTTTACTTCCTCTCCCAGAACCAAGAAGTCACTTTTGATATGCTCTGTATAGCAGTATCATTCTTTCCAACATGGATGAGTAGCATTGGATAGTAGTCAGTAAGCTTGACAATTTTTGGCAATCTCTCCATAAGGCTTCATATCTTGGCACCCATCAGACAGTACCTTTCCTGAGCCAACAAGTCTGCTTAGCTTTTTAATGCTTCATTGCCTCTCAGAAGCAGTTCACCAGTCACCACTTCCCTATGCTTCTTTGGTGCAGTGGTTGTTGATCCTATACCTTTGGGGTTTACAAATGTTGGTTCTTCCTCTTCCTATGATGGTTTGTCCTGCTATGTTTCCTTATCATCCTCATCCATTTTCAGGGCAGCATACCAGTTCTTCAGATAAATGAAAATAGAGTCAGAGTGTATGATCTAGTGGCTATACTAACCTAGGATCAGCTGCCATTTTGAGGTCCAGTTTCACCTTGAGTTTTTTATTTTTGATGCCTCAATAAGCATTTCATTGATGTAGTGTTCATTCTCCCAGATGCTTTTCAGCCTTCCCAACTCCTCCTTCAATACTGTCACCATTGTACTGAGGGAGTCAATCTGCACTGACAACTTTCAAACTGAACCAATTCCTCACTATAGATCAGGATATTCATCTGAACAGAGGCAGAGGCAGTAACAGTGGCAATTACTTTGGCAATACAATGTTTCCCACCCATCCTTCAGCTGTAAGGATCTTCAGTTACCTGTTGAAGGAAATGAGAAAGGTACCGAAGGGCCTACCTTTTCCTCATCTATTCTGCAAGTAAACTGAGCTGCTCTGTGAAATCTAACTTCTACCTCCACACTTTCAAACAGAAAATATTAGACTTCAAACTACAATCAATTAAATAAAACTCGCCACTAAAAAAAACCCCCAAAACTTCAAAGCACAATCTGTCCTCAATAAGTAGGTTTAGTTAATAAGTGAGATAAACATTCACTTTTTAGTCAGTGCCAGACCTCATTCTCAGTATAAGAAAATAAGAAGTTACCATACCAAGGGTTCATTAAGACCAGCATCCTGTTTCTAACAGTGGCCAATCCAGGAATCAAGTACCTGGTAAGCATTCAAACATTAAATAGATCCCATGCTACTAATGCCAATAATAAGCAGCGGCTATTCCCTAAGTCAACAGGACTAATAGCAATTTATGGACTTCCTTCCACCTATCTTAATGCGTGGAATACAACTGGGCAGTGCTTCTAAGATGGTATTTTTAAACAATGTCCATGCCTGTTGAATACTCTTAAGTATTGTAGCTGCACCTTTCAATTTTTTCCTATCTTCCTCATTTTACCAGTCTCCTTTTTGGTTCTTCCTCTTCCTATGATGATTTATCCTTCTATGGCTCCTCCTCATCCTGGAATGGTTTCTCCTCCTCCAATTTCAGGGCAGCATTCAAGTTCTTCAGGTAAAGGAAAATGGAGTCAGAGTGTATGGTCTAGTGGCTGTAGTAATCTAAAGTCCAGCTGCCATTTTGTGGTCCTGTTTTGATCTAGCTCTTGCTTCAACAGAAACTTCCTCAGGAGTTTCTTCTGTCCTTGTCTTCCTATTTATCTTTTATTCTAACAGTTCCTCCAAACAAGTAATTGAGAATGCACACTACACTAGTGGTTACATGACAAGACTTGGAATAAGGATGGTCTAAGTTTGAATTTCTTTATAACCTAGACTCTCAGTATCAGATTTATCAGAGATTTTCTCTCATGTCAGGCGAGTGAAAAACCTTTAAAATACTGGGCCCTCTGTAATTGATTTGAGCAAGCATCTCTAAAATATTCTTTTGTGCTTTAGATTACCCAACTGAGTTTGGGTTATGATAATACTGGTCCCCCCCAACCACCACCTCCTTTAAAAAGTATCACATAGGAACTGCTATCCCTCACCTTCTTGCATCCAGGGATCTCTTTGGAGAGTTTCCCGCTAGGCACCATCAAGACCGACCCGACGTGGAGACCATCACAGTGCCGGGGGCCTACAAAAGGCAGTGTCTAGTGGTGTGTGGGTGTGCTGCTATCCTTCACCTGCCTGCATCCAGGGACCCCTTCAGAGAGTTTCCTGACAGGCACCATCAAGTCTGAGTAGACACGGAGATTATCATAGTGCCAGAGGCCTACAAAAGGCAGCATCCAGTGGCATGTGGGTGAGCTGCTATCCCTTACCTGTCTACATATAGAGACTCCTTGGGAGTGTTTCCCACCAGGAACCATCAAGGCCAACCCATTGCAGAGACCATCACAATGCTGGGGGCCTACAAAAGATGTCGTCCAGCGGCATATGGGTAGCTGATATCCCTCACTTGCCTGCAAACAGGACCCCTTGGGAGAGTTTCCTACCAGGCACCATCAAAGCCGACCCAACATGGAGAACATCACAGCACCAGGGTTCCATAAAAGGCAGTGTGCAGTGGTACGCTGCCGCCGGTGCACCAAAGACACGTGCCTAAGAGGCACACTCCTTATGTCTGTTTTACTAACTAAGGATGGGGAAAAAGAGGAAGGGGAAAATCTTGACTCCTTCTCAAGAATCAATTTACATTTGTGATCCAATGGATCTACATGTTATACATTCCAGTTCCACACTGCACGGAAACATGAGTACTGAACTAGAATTCTCCTTGAGTCCCAAGGTTAGATCACCTTTTCCCAACCCCTTGGATCCAGCTACATTTCATCAAGAGGCAAATTTGGATCAGACTACTTTTAATAGTTGTATACAGCAAATTTTGGATAAGCAGATTCCAATTGTAAATAATTAACTTTTACCTCAGTGTTGTGGAATTTGTTTCCTATTCCTGGATTCTAGCATGTTTGTGAATATGATTTAAAATCAATAAAGAAATTATTTTTTAAAAAGTATCACATAGTTCCCTGCTGTAGTTGAATAGTCATAATAGCTAATGCTTATATTACTGAAAAATAGGAATTGTAAAAGACTTGGGCACCTTACTTAAATAAAAATGATTTCACATAAATGCAAATCAGTATTAGCATTTATATCATTAACACAGATAGTACAGAGATTCATAGCAATAAGGCAAATAAAATGTTAGAAAATATAATTTTGTGAAAAAATACCAGGATCATAAAACAGAATATAAAATAAAGTGTTCAATCAATATAAAGCACAAAAAAATATGGGGCGGATTTTCAGAGCCCTGCTCGCGTAAATCCGCCCAAAACCGGGCGGATTTAGGCGAGCAGGGCCCTGCGCGCCGGGAAGCCTATTTTACATAGGCCTCCCGGCGCGCGCAGAGCCCCGGGACTCGCGTACGTCCCGGGGTTCTCGGAGGGGGGCGTGTCGGGGGGCGGGGCCGGAGCGCGCGGCGTTGCGGGGGCGTGTCGGCAGCGTTTTGGGGGCGGGTACGGGGCGTGGCTACGGCCCGGGGGCGTGGCCGCGCCCTCCGTACCCGCCCCCAGGTCGCGGCCCGGCGCGCAGCAGGCCCGCTGGCGCGCGGGGATTTACGTCTCCCTCCGGGAGGCGTAAATCCCCCGACAAAGGTAAGGGGGGGGTGTAGACAGGGCCGGGGGGGTGGGTTAGGTAGGGGAAGGGAGGGTAAGGTGAGGGGAGGGCAAAGGAAAGTTCCCTCCGAGGCCGCTCCATTTCGGAGCGGCCTTGGAGGGAACGGGGGGAGGCAGCGCGGCTCGGCGCGCGCAGGCTATACAAAATCGATAGCCTTGCGCGCGCCGATCCAGGATTTTAGTGGATACGCGCGGCTCCGCGCGTATCTACTAAAATCCAGCGTACTTTTGTTTGCGCCTGGAGCGCAAACAAAAGTAGGCTGTTCGCGCTCGTCTGAAAATCTACCCCTATGTGTAGTAGCATTAAAGAATGTTTTTCAGCAATGCTTTATAGCTTCCGTTTCTTAACTTTTTGATTTGGAGACATTAGAATTGATCTTCTCTGTCTGTTTTGAAAGAGAGCTTCTTATTTGTAATAAGCACTGTGCTCTGTCACCATTTATTGATGGAAAAAAAAGAACAAAAAATGTTCCTATGGGATTCTAGAATTCCTAGCTGACCCAGGGCCTCATTTAATAATTTTTGTTTCTTAGACACAGAATAAGAAAAAAAAACCCATAGTAAATCAGATTCCTTGTGTCAACATCAGGCATACAAGAGTGCGCTCTGATGAGAAAATGGAATCAAAAATATATTTCTGAGAATGCATGGTGCTAAAGGTCAGTTTTAAAGACAGTCAATGAAAAATGTGGTGTATGTTTACAGCAAAGATGCACATGAAAAGAAAAGATGAAGGCTATTCAAGGTTCTATATAATTTAAAAATAACAGCATTCTGTAATTCATCAAAATGCACAACATTCTGATATAGATGTACTGTAGGATTTCTCCAGTTCAATGTGTATGGGGAAAGTATCTACTACGTCTTATCTTCTGTGCTCTTTGCAATCAGGCTAGGTTCCACTAGCCTATGCATAGTTAATGGACTTGTGTTTCACAAGATTTCACCAGCTCCCCACACATATAGAGGTTGATATTCAGCAGCACTTAACCAGATAAGTATGGACTTATCTGGCTAAGGGCCTCATTTTCCTTGCCGCTCGCACACAATAAGGGACCTTTCGCATGCAAAAAGTCCCTTATTGCATGCAATACCAAGATGGGGGCGGAGTTGGGGCGGAGTCAGCCCCGGAAGAGGAGGAGTTGGGGCGTCACCGGGGCCGACTCTGCGCCAACGCCGCAGACAGCGAAAAGGTAGGTGTCTTTTCGCTGCCTATTTCGCTCCCAATAGCTACACCTCCTATGGTGGCGCTATTGGGTGCAAAACTGGCTGCGATCGCACCACGACGGTGCGATCGCTGCCGGCTAGCACAGGCCCGCCCCCCGTTTCAGGCCCCCGCCCATCATCTTCTAAAGTATCGCAGGCCTGCGATACTTTAGAAAATGAGGCCCTAAGTGGCAGTGGCTGAATATCTGGCTGCATTTAACAGCTGTCACTTATCCGAATAAGTGATATGCAGCCAGTTAAGTACTTATCCAACTAATGGGAAAATGGGGAGGAGCTACTTAAGTGTTTATCCAGCTAACTCATTTGGCTCGATTATTTTTAAATATTGACCACTCAAGAAACATAGTGATATGAAATTGAGAAAAAAACATAACATTTCTTTCCAACTCTGGTAACCAGACAGTTCCATGGCATCTAGATAAGACTAGATGATTGTCTTTTTAACCAGGGACCTGCAGGGTCCCATTTTTAAAGAAAGACAGTACTGCAGTCCCTATATGAAATGGAGTAAAACAAGAACTGGCTCAGGATGTTTGGCAAAATTTAAATTGATTGGTTATCCTACTAAACAGCTGTTAGGGAGAAACTGAGTCAGGTTTTGTTCTTGTGCTACACCCGCTGTCTGGCTGCAGAACAGAACGGGAGATATTGTAGCTTTGAACAGAGTTGCATCTTGCTTTTTTCAGCCATATGGAATTTCTGCAATAATTTGTCTGTACATGAGAAGAGAAGCTGGAAATAAAACTGTGAAAATATTGGAGGTTATGCATAAGAATATCACCAATAAATTCCTGTGTACTAGTTGGGGGCTTTTGAATAGCACCAGCAGCGCACAAGATCCATGTTTTTTGAAAATTTGAGCAGAATTAGGCAAAAGGGGACTAGCTTTAAAAAGAACACGTCAGAGTCATTTTTCTTATCTTTAAAGATTTTAAGAAAGGTGTGTCCCTACCTTAAGACTGGCGCTGGGGACAGTCAGCAGTGAAGAGCAATGAGATGTTCCTGGTGCTAGCAGCAGTAAACTGGTATGTTGGGAATATATATTATGTGCTACCAACCAACTGGCTGGAGGCAGCAGAAAAAGTCTATGTATTTGACATAAGGAGATGCCAGAGTTTGGAGATGCCCTGGATAGCACAGATAATATACTGGTGAACTGTGAGCGTTTACTGTCAGTAAAGAGAGGTATCAAATGATGTGGTGCTTTGTTTTGTCAAACAGACATCCGTTTTACCTTATTCATCCCTTAGCCTGTCTGTTTTCCATAACATTAGCAAAAGGTTTGTTCTTTTTCATCAGGTTCTCCTGTTGCTTTCCAAATCTAAAGGCCAATGTAGTAAAGTGTGCTATTGCTCTTGCAAGCATTAATGTATGTTAAGTAGTTAATTGAGTTAGCTTATTTGCTTGAGTCATCACATTTCTTACCTATGTAAACCAAAGTGATGTACAATGAATACAGGAGATTAAAACATTAAAAATATACAAAACAAAATAACAGTTTAAATGATGACAGAGTTTACATAATATTCAGTTAACAGAATAACTAAAACAGCAGTAATTCAAGGTAAATGGAATAAGCAAAAATAAAAGTGTTTTAAACCTTCTTACATTTTCAATAATCTTCCTCTAATCACAATGCAGGTGGAAATTAGTTCCATAGGCTGGGAGCTACTATAGGTAAAATAAGCTCTTTTCTTGGGTTCTTTCTAACCTAATGTCCTATGGAGAAGGCAGTGTCAATGAAGAGGACATCTCAGTTGATAAGGAACAATGATGTTAGAGAAGTATCAGGGATGACACCATCAAAGAGCTTTGAAAGTGTTATTAAAGCTCTGTTTTTAAAGCTGAGAGTAGCAGTCTGTTATTAACGGAGTTGCTGGAGATAGCAATCTGTTATTATTTGGAATAGTTGTGGGTGGATCCTTGGACCAGAGGTAGGTGACCACGCCACTGGTCAGGCTTAGTGCCACAGTGGCAGGTGACCACGCCACTGGTCAGGCTTAGTGTAGAAGACAGACACACACTAGTTATTTTATTAGACAATATATAAAACCACCAGAGGTGGCAGTAGTGAGCTGGAAGCGCCTGGCTGGGCTGTAGTCCCTCAGGTATTGGAACAGCGATCCCAAGGTGGATGAGCTGTAGAGAAACTAAGAAAGTGAATAGATAGGATATGCAGAGTTCTGGAACAAGTCCATGATGATAACACTCACGCCATATTCTCTTGAGGCAGCCCAGGAGTTGGAATGCAGTAGGCCCTCGAGGAGCGAGTACCTGGTCCCAGGGAAAGCTCTGAGAGATAGATAGAAACTCACTAATGTTGTAAGCAGCGATGACTTCTTAGCAGAAATGGTATTCAGGAGCTGGTCCAGGATGTGAGCCCTCGAGGAGCGAGTACTGGTTCTGGACTGCGACCTGAAAAGAAAAAGACAGAGCGAGGCCCCCAAGGAGCAGGTACCTCTAGTGAAGTCCGAGGAGGCAGAATAGCTAGGGTTGCGGAGAGCGAATCCCATCCGCAGCGACCTGGAGGAAGCTAGGTAAACCTATCCCTTGCTAACTCGTCTTGTTAGCGAAAACTGAGACCTTAAATATCTGGAGCTGATGACATCATCTCAGGGGGACGCCCCTGAAGTTCGTACCAACCCCGGTACATCAGTCGGGCCGCGCGTGCACACGCCCTTAGGCATCTGGTCAACATGGCGGCTTGCAGCGTCAAGCTGGTCCGGGAACGCCAGAGGAGGACGGCCTGGAGACACTGTAGCAGCTAACCTTCCATCAACCCCGGAGGGAGTCGCCAACGAGGTAAGGTGGGAGGAGCAGAGACGTTGACAGCAACGGACACAACAGAAAGTAAGGCATCCAGTTTTAAACTGAAATTGAGATGAACTAGGTAGCCAGTGGAGATCCTGTCACAGAGAAATGACATGATCTTATTTATTTATTTTGCAAAAAATTTACTGTATAATGCACTGACTGGAGTCTCCAATTTGGTTGGAGGAAAGACCATGAAACAAGGCATTGCAATAGTTGAGATGGTTAAAGATAAGTGAATAAATTAGAGATTTTAGGTCTTCTAAGTATAGGAATTATATAAGACACTGAATAAAGCACAGAAAGAGATAGGAACTTTGTACAAGATTGCAAATATCTTTAGACAATTCTCTCAGAGTTGTACTAGCTGGTAATCCAGAGTTATGACATTTTTAAGATGAATGGGGTTTCCAGCCATTATTAGCAGGGTGCTGAGAGATCTAGCGGGTCTCAATTTCTAACAAACTACATGGCTTCTAACTTATCTGGATTTACTTTAGTTTAGATGATTTCAGTCAATCAACTATCTCTGTTAGTCATTAAGGGGTCGATTTTAAAACCCGCACGTGTGCGTCCATGTGTGCAGAGTTCCCGGGGTGTACATGGACATGCCGATCTTATAACATGCGCGCGTCGCCACGCACATGTTATAAAATACAATATCTGCACGCACTTGCATGCCTGATTTTATAATCAGTGTGGGCATGTGTAGGCGGGTCACGACTCACGTGCGCAGGAGGGTAAATTTTGTAAAGTACATGGGGCGACACTATCAGGCCTTTGCCCAATTCCATCCCAGTCTGCTCCAATTAAGGTGTGGACTGGGAGTGAATTTTCCTACACCACTACCTACCCTTCATCCCTTTTCCCCTCTCCTCCCTGGCCCCTAAACTAACCCTATCTCCCCTATTTTGTTTTTGTTTCAGTACTTGCTTTCTCTTTGAGGAGAAGTAAGTACTGCGTGCTGGTCGGCTGCCAGTGCATGCTTCTCTGAAACAGGGCCTAATAGTCGCTGTCCTAGTTGGCCCCTGCCCTGCCCAAGCCCCACCCCTCCCCTCTCAGATCCTACCCCCCCAGCCCGCTCCTTTTCACTGGCCTAGCACTTCTGTGCATATCAGGAGATACATGCATGGCCGGGCCCTTTCTAAAATGTGCTCAGCACGTGCAGCTACCGGTCACATGTGTATCCCCCGCTATTGCGTGCACAGAACATTGAAAACTCGGACGTAAATTTTTTCAGAGGCTCAATGGAATTAAGGTCTAGAATGGCAACAACTTGAAATGTTGCCAGCTTAAAAATGACTGCTGAAGCCAAGGCTTTGTATCAGTGTTGATAAAGGTGAGCGGTACAGTTTGAAAAATGTAAGTGAGAGACCAAGTCCTGAAAGGGTATGGCTGTGATACTGTAGAATTCAAGGTCTCTTAGGTTCTGTTCTCCAGAAATGATTTCCACCAGTTCAATGATAGATTGTGTATCACAATGTCAAATTGTTGGTTTAACAATAATTGGCGATCTATAGTTCAAATGCTGAACTCATGTCAAGAAACACTATCAGGCCAATTCAGTAAAATACGCGGGAGAGCCAGTGATCTGAGGCGAGCGCCCGCTCTGCCGACGCGCTCCCAGACCACTCTCCTGGGCGCACGATTCTCTATGCAAATGAGGGCCTGCACTAATAAGGAGGTGCTAGGGACACTAGCGTGTCCCTAGCGCCTCCTTATTGACAGAAGCGGCACCTGTCAGCGGGTTTGACAGCTGACGCTTAATTTTACCGGCATTGGTTGTCGAACCTGCTGACAGCCACGGGTTCGGAAAATGGACGCCAGCAAAATTGAGCATCCGTTTTCCAACCCGTGGGCCACGGGCAGATTTTTTATTTTTTTATTTTTAAGATTTTTTCTTTTTTTTTATTTTTGGGGCCTCCGACTTAATATCGCTATTACCCCTTACTGTATAAGGGGTAATAATAGCACGTCAAAAAATGCACGTCCAAACGGGGGCTAATGGTGCGCTCAGCCTGAGCGCACCGTACTGAATCGGCCTGTATGATGGGAACTATTAAACATGGGCGT
Source organism: Rhinatrema bivittatum (assembly GCF_901001135.1). NCBI lineage: Eukaryota > Metazoa > Chordata > Amphibia > Gymnophiona > Rhinatrematidae > Rhinatrema > Rhinatrema bivittatum. Next base: position 179,061,707 of record NC_042619.1, read on the forward strand.
ATATGTGCGTGCATTTGTCGGCCCATACCCAGGGATGAGGCCATTTTATAACATGCGCGTATATGTCTCTGGTAATAGACCTAGCTTCAAGCTGGTATTAATAATGTTAGTTAGTGGTGGAAAGAGTCCCATATCTGTTTTGTTTTTTTAGTTTAAATTATAAAGGATCATGCACTGAGGAAACAGTGTTCATCTGCTTCAAAATGTATACTGCTGCATGTACGTTCTGGTTGCCAAACCAAAATCTTCTCGACTTCCCTACTATGCAGCTCGTACATCTGACCAAAACCCGAGAAAGGGCTTTTGCCACTGCAGCTCCCATCTTCTAGAATCTCTGCCATGCAACTTGCATAATATCACAATTCCTCGATGTTTAAAAAATCCCTTAAAACAATACCTTTTCAAGGCAGCATATGAATGCTAATTTTCACTTACTCATTTTCTGTCTTCTTCTCTCACCAGCAGCATCAGGGCTTTGTTAACAGCAAATCCATCGCTATAACTTTTATTGTCTTTGTTAATTCATGATTTTATGTTTTATGTACTTTTACTATGCATGTGAATTTTGTTCCCTGCCACAAACTACTGGAGGGCATGAGCTATAAATATTTATAATAAAATAAATAAATATAATTCGTTGCAGACTTTTCTGACAAAACTTTCTTAAAAGCAGAGAATTTACCCATTGGAATTTTGACATGGTCTGGTGAGGACGGTACTTCTAAAATTAATGCTGATGTTATTAAGGAGGAGTTTGTGATGAATTCTGGTTGAATATGTTTTATTTCGGTATCAAATGCATGGGCAAAGTCTTCTGCAACCCACTTCTCTGAAAAAGGATTTATTATACATTGTAGACTTGAAATTTGGGAAATAAGTTTGAAAAGCTGCTTCGGTGCTGTTAGCATGCAGAACTTAGTCTATGTGCATTAATAGTGCTTTTAACATGTGCTGATTACCTCATGAGACTTTCCATTCTTAAACCTATGCTAATGAGGTAATGAGATGCAAAACTGTGCAAAACAGCTCATTATCTTTTAGCACATAGAAATATAATGCACGTTAAAATGGGCAAAAGTGAAAATAGGCCTATTAACACAAAAACTTAACTACACCTTGAGGAGGTATAGTTATGTTTTTGTGCTAATGTCACATTAATGCACTCATTTGAATGTTATTAAATTAATTCAAACTGATTTGCATGTCATTAGCATGGCCTGTTAATGTGAGCTAATTAATGGACATTAACAGCTGATGTTCATGCACTATAGTACATTGGCTTCCTAATCACAGCTTTTCTCAATTCCACTTCAAGCTTTAAAATGAGACTGAGAGACCACTGGGCCATCATTCATCACAGGCTTTTTTTCCATCTGTGATCAAACTGCCTCTCTCCTAACCATGGTTATAAGCCACAACTGTCTAGGAACTCCTTCTTATGTGATCTTTCACAGCCTAGAGAATAATGCCATCAGAATTTTCAGTGAATGGGCAATGCTAGATCACAAGATCTCTACTTTCATTGCAGCTCTACCAGCCCCAATCATGCCAAGAAATGAGATGAGGCTTTGATCATATACACACATATAGCTTAAACTTACATGTGGAACCACTGACCCTGCTTCAACTTGTGCTGTTTAAGTAATTTAATAATAAAAAAATGTGAATGCATGCCCTTTGTCATGCAAAGCAAGTACATTTAATGAACAATTAAATTAATTGCTTTGTTTGTTTCCTTTGAATATGGGCCTCACAATTTTAAATGACAGCTTTTGTACTACTTATTTAATAAACAATTTAAGCAGACACCATGAAATATGATTACAATATAATATTATTATTATTATTACTGCTGTTATTGTTACAATTAATACTGCAAAAATAGTTCTTCAGAGCAAGGAACTCTGTGTAAGCCAGTATGCTTCCCTCACTTCTGCTGATCATTTATTATCTCGACGCATCAATTCTTCTAAGCAATGCATAGTAACTTGAGTTTCTTCACGTTTCCTGTTCATATAGCATAATGCACACTGTGTTCTAGTTGTTCCCTTTTAATATTACATTAAGAAGCATTACATCTGGGCAGGGGGTCTCTGGATAACATAATTAGTTAGTTTGTTAGTTTACTTTATTTGATGAATTGCCTTTCTTTCATAAAATCAAAGCGATGTACAATTAAAATGTTAAAAATTATAATAAAACAATTTAAAGAAGTAAAAATAAATAATTAAAAATAAGTAAATAAAAACAATGAATGAGTAAATAAATCAATAAAAAGCAAAGATCACATTAAGATATAAAACTTGCATTGTAGTAACTCTTCAAGATGCAAAAGCATGGCAGAAAAGTAATGCTTTAAGGGCTTTCCTAAACTTGATATAATCTCTTTCATAATGAAATGTAAGCAGCAAAGAGTCCCAAAGGTTTGGGACATGATAGGAAAAAGACATTTCTGAATTTCTTTCAATAATCATTTCTGAGGGAACCCATAGAAGTTCCTGTTGTGAGAAGTGGAGGAAGCAACCCGGGATATAGAGGATTAAGTGATTGGCCAGATAAGATGGAGTACTAAAGTGTAGAACTTTAAAAATCAGACAACCAATTTTGAATTGAATTTGGAGAGAAACCAGGAAGCAGTGAAGTTCTTGTAGAAGAGGGGTGATTATGGTAGTACTTTTTCTGCCTAAAAATAACTTTTGCTGTAGTGTTTTGAACTATTTGTAAATGCGGAATAGACCGGGATGAGATATAATGCATTACAGTAATCCAAATGATTAAGAACAAGTGCATGGATAAGAGACCTAAGATCAGTAGTACTAAGAAAAGGCCTAACATGTCAGATTAAACAGAGAAAGAAATAAGCACTCTGAACAATTTTGGATATTTGGGGTTCAAAATTGAGTCGTGCATCAAAAAGGATTACCAAGGAATAAATCACAGTTTTCAATTGAATTTGTGAACCTGACATTATAGGGCTTTGAAAATGTGAAGTATCCACTTTTCTTGAGAACCAGATTGCTTCAGATTTTTGGGGGTTAACTTTCATTCTGGGTGCAGAAAGCCATTTTGATACCTTACAGAGGCAGCCATTGAATGAAAGCATAAAGTCTTGGTCATTTGTGTCCAAGGTGGTGATTATCTGAACATCATCAGAATAAAGAGTAGTTAAGGGTGCCAAGTACAGATTAAACAAAGGGTCGAGGATAAAATGGATCCTCTTGGCACCCCACAGAACATAGAGGGCCCAATATTCAAAGATATCCAGTTATCTAAGTTTTCCAAATATAATTTATCTGGGATAACTTAGAAGGGATATTCAGCAGCACGGCAATGCTGCTAGATATCCATGTATAAGTCTCTACTTAGCCAGTTCAGTTATATCTGGATAAGTCAGACCTGGTCCATAGTAGATGGCATCAAAAGAGAGAAGAGAATTGCAAGGTACCAAGACTTTAGCAATCTGGCACTAAAAGTGGCACTAATACCTCAAGGCACTGAAAGAGGGCAAAAGAGTGCAAGCTGTGACAAGAGTTCTTCAAGGCAATGTCAGAGAAGCAAAGCAAGGGCAACAGTGTCATAAACATCTCAAGGCATCATAAAAGGTCACCGATAACAAGAGCATGAACCCCTATAGGCAGCAAGAGTGGTATGAACATAGTAAGTCACCATAAATGTATTTATTTATTTATTTTAAAAACATATTCCGCATGTATCCAAATATTCACAGTAGATAACATCTTGTACATAAAATTAAAACAATCAATAAAGAATACATTATACAAAAAAAACAAAAGTAATACACAAAAATAAAATACAAAATAGAGACTTAAAAAACTAAAACCAGAAATAAATGCTATATCAAAATTTCAAAATACTAAGATTTTAGTGCAAAGTTGCCAAATGCTTTTTCCAAAAAATGAATGTGGAACAAAGCAGGAAAGGTGGCAGAAATAAAACCCAGACACTGATAGAGACACCAAAACACCATGAGAGGTGAAAAGCAGCCATACACGGAGGCAAGAACACTCAATGATGAAGAGTCTAGGGTACTGGAATAAGGCAGAGTGGCAGTAAGATCCTCAAGATGTAAAGTATGGGTGTGGAAGCATGGCTGACAAGCAGAAAGATAGGAAAGGTGTACAGTCAGGAGTATGTGACAGGGCAAAGGTAGCGCCGGCGCAATTTTGGTTCCTGGCTCCCGACGTCACACGTGCAGGAGATCTCCCCCAGACCCTCGGACCCTCGCTGGACCCCCAGGGACTTTTGGCCAGCTTGGGGGGGCCTCCTGACCCCCACAAGACTTGCCAAAAGTCCAGCGGGGGTCCGGGAGCGACCTCCTGCACGCGGGCCGTATTGCCAATCTTCAAAATGGCGCCGGTGCTAACTTTGCCCTCACTATGTCATACGGGCGACGGTCGCCCGTATGACATAGTGAGGTCGCCCGTATGATATAGTGAGGGCAAAGGTAGCGCCGGCGCCATTTTGAAGATTGGCAATATGTCACATGATAAGGGCAAAGGGCCACCGGCGCCATTTCTCTTAACTCAGTCGTGGCCAGAGAGAGGGAGATCGTGCCGGGACCCCCCCCCCCACTGGACCCCAGGTAATTTAAAACATTTTGGGGGGGTTCGGGAGGGTGGGGGATTTGTTTTAAAGGTTCGGGGTGGGTTTTAGGGTTTTTTTGGTGTGCCGGTTTTCCCGCGCCCTATTTAACGATACAATACAAATGCCCCTGACGATAAATCGGGGGCATTTGTATTGTATCGTGCACTCTAACGATTTTGGATGATTTTAAAATTATCTGATGATAATTTTAATCGTTCAGAAACGTTTCACATCCCTACCGATTACCTATCAAGATAATAATATATTGTTTGTGCCTGACTTCACAAAAGCTCAGCAGCTAAACGGAAAGCGTTGTTGGCACTTCAGCCTCATCTGCAATCCCTAATGGCTAGGTATGGCTTAATATATATCCAGTGAAATTGCAAATAACATTTCGTAACCAGACCAAAATATTTGGAGATCCTGGGGTAGCTGAAGCCTATGTTTCATCACTAGAAGCTAACTCCAGCATGGTCACATGAAGAACTATAATTTTGGACTTCAGTAAGCTTTGATATCCTAGCTGAGTTCTTATTGGCTACCAGGATCTTTTATTTTGTGTTAATCTGCAGTACTTGCTGAACAGAAGACATTATTAACCATGGCATTATTGCTTTTATTTTCTTTTTTGGTCCTTGCTAATTCAGTCTATCAACAGACTTTCAGCGTTTATTCAATATTTTATAAAAGGTTCCTTCAGGCAACTAACAGGCATGGCCTAGGAGCAGCCACTATTACAGACTCAGTTGCTTCCTCTTTACTTATTGGACACAGCGATACCATTCTTTTATTTTTATGTTATGTGATGTGGCCGGATTTTGCATTTAACCTCTGGCGCTGCCTAGAGTCCCTTTTTGTGCTACTCCATGCCAGATAAATGGCAATATTCTTGTTATATTTTTTCTTTATTTCGATGTTTAATGTTTTGATTATGTTTGCTCAGATACCAAATCCTCCCAGTTGCTACATTTTTTACTACCAGGTCCCTGAACAATCTTATATATCATTGTGCTTCCTTGCGAATCTGCTCATAGTATGAAAATCATGGCTGTTAAGGACTTGATAAAGCTAGTTTCTCTCAACATTCATGGTATCTCACACCCCATTAAGAGGAAGAAAATCCTAAATTATCTTCAATCTCTGAATTTGGATATAGTGCTGCTGTAGGAGACTCACCTCTCAGCTAAAGAATTTCTTAAACTGAAAAAAATGTGGGTAGGGGAGGTTTTCTTTAGCCCGGCTTTCCATAAAAAGCATGGGTCAGCGATAGTATTTCATAAAAGATTGGATGTCCAAATTGCACAATCTCAAATAGATGAAGAGGGCCGATGGGTATCCGTCCAGATGACAGTCAGATCCACTCAAATTGCTCTTTTTAACATTTATGCACCCAATACAGATGGCCCTGCCTTTTTTCATAATCTCACAGAATGAATTTTGGCTGCAAACCCATCGTATGTCATCCTAGGAGGAGATTTCAATCTTCCCCTTGATTCTTTGCTAGACAAGCAATCCTCTGTCAAAATTTCAGCTGACAAATCATATACTGCACTCCACAATCTGATTGATAAAGTAAACTTAACAGACCCTTGGCACTTGTTCCATCCTACCGACCGGAACTACACTTTCTTTTCTTCTCCTCATTCTACATACTCATGGATTGACTACATTTTGACATCAAACTTGCTGGTACCAAATTTAAACTGCACAACCATACAACCTATCTTAGTCGCAGATCATGCAGCAGTCACTCTTACTCTAATAATGCCTTCTCCTACTCCTACTGAGCCACTCTGGAGATTTAACTCAGTACTTCTAGAGGTCGAAGATTTTTGTAAATTTATAAGGTCTCGAATTGAGGAATATTTTCACTGCAATGAGACATTAGATGTCTCTCCACCATCTATTTGGGAGGCCTTTAAGGCAATGATACGTAGAGATGTGCATTCGTTTTTGACGAATTGGAAAATTTCAACAAAATTGTCCAATTCGGCATGTTTCAGGGAGCCCGAAAAAGATCGAGATTTTCCCGTTTTTTTTGCAAACATTCATTTTTCTGATTAGTGCACACTAACGGGAGTCAGTGCGTGCTAACTGCCCGTTAGTGCGCGCTAACTCCCGTTAGCGCGCGCTAACAAAAAGTAACAAAAAGTAACAAAATCTAATGTTTTTTGTTAATGCACACTAACAGGGAGTTAGCGCGCACTAATGGGAGTTAGTGCACGCTAACGGGGAGTTAGCGTGCACTAACTAAAAATCAATTTTTCCCGAAAAAAAAGACCCAAACCAAAAAAAAACGACATTTTCCATGGCGGCCGAAAAACGAAGAATGACACAAACACAAAAAACATTGCACATCTCTAATGATACGTGGAGACATTATTTGTTATAATATTAGGAAGCAAAAAGCACAGAAGTTGGAAATGAACAGGCTACACTCTCTCATTAGTCAGATAGAGAAGTCACATATACAATGCCCATCTCAGTCTAATCTATCTTCCTTAACTAAAGTGCATTTTGAATACAATAAACTACTGAGTTTATATGTCTGGAAATTATTTTTCACTAAGAAGGCTCATTATTATCCTGAAAATAACAAAAGTGGTCACTTTTTAGCCTTTTATTTGAAAAAAACACAAGGAGAGGAAACGCATTACAGTGGTAAAAAACCATGCTGGTGAACTTTTGGTTCAGGAAACTATCATTCAAGAGTTCCAGAATTTTTATTTACAACTTTACTCATTGAACTCCATTTCTATACATATGACTACTCAACAGCTTGAGCTACCTTCTCTTATGCCAGATCAATCTCAGCTATTAGACAGTCTATTTTGACTACTGAACTTGCTGCGGCACTTGCAGATCTAAAAGAAGGGAAAGCACCTGGTTCAGACAGTTTCACAGTGGATGTGTACCGCACATTTCAGCAGTTACTTACTCTGAAACTTCATAATTATTTTTCTGATTTGATATCTCATCCAGATCAAATATCAAGCTTCTCAGAAGCCTGTATTAGTGGTCCTCCCAAAACCAGGGAGAGATCCACAACTGGTCTCCAACTATCATCCTATCTCACTCCGCAATACGGACTATAAAGTTTTTGCTAAAATTCTAGCAACCCGCAAGGCCAAGGCGATACAATATTTAATTCACCACAACTAATCTGGCTTCATTAAAAATCGTCTCATTTCCAATAATGCCTGATTTTTTTTCATATACAAATTTTAGCAAACACACATCCTTCTCTTATCATTGTGCTTTCCCTGGATGCAGAGAAAGCCTTTGATAGGGTTGAATGGCCCTATTTATTTGAAGTTTTGAAGAATTTTGGATTTGTCCCCAATGTTGCATCATGGATTGAACTGCTTTACTACCAACCATCTGCATTTTTGTACCTGAACAATAGTAGGTTGCATACTTTTGCCTTACAATGGGGTGCCAGGCAGGGTTGTTCCCCTTCACTCCTCCTGTTCAATTTAGCCCTAGTGTCCCTACTATAGGTTATTCGATCCAATCCTTTCATTGAAGGTATAACAGTTGGAACTGAGACAATTAAATTGTCCGCTTATGTGGATGATGTGTTTCTTTATATTGTTAACCCAGACTCTTCTCTTCCGCATCTATTCTCTATGATAACTCACTATTCCTCCTCTGGATATAGCATAAATTGGCACAAAACAGAGCTCTTGGCACTAAATCTACAGGTTCTTTGGTTGATCTCTCTGCCTATCCCTTTCATTTCTCCACACTCGGTTTAAAATATCTAGGGGTGACTTTCTATTCAGATATTATGGAAACGATTACACAAAGTGAAAGCTCTATCTTACTAAAAGTACGGGAGGCCATGTTATCTTGGTCCCCCCTATACCTATCTTGGTGGGGTTGCTTAGATACAATCAAAATGGTATTAGCTCCCCGTATAAACTATATCTTTCCCATGACCTCTCTGTTCTTTTCCATTGACTTCTGCAAACAGCTGGACAGATTGTTAACTCGATTTTTATGGCACAACAAAACACCATGAATAGCCCTGTCTAAATTAAAAGCAGATAAAGCACAAGGTGGGGTTCATTTCCCTAACTTCTATAGTTATCACCATGCTTTCCTCTTACAGCAGGGACACTATTAGTTCTCTGATAGACTAAATTTAATAGACCCCCCTAGATGGATGATATTTGAGCGTGAGTTGACCTCATCTGCCCCCTTTGAAGCAATAATTGGGATGTCCCTTTTGAAAAAACTTCATGCCCATCCAATCCTAGTTTCAACATACAAAGTCTTTAAAGATATGGACTCCCTCAACCTACCCTCAGCGATTCCATGGATGTACTCTCAGTTGGCCTATATATGGTTGCATCCTGATATCTGTGTGAGTGGTCATTCCATTAATTGGCCAAAATGGGGAAGTAGAGGAATATGGTACCTCTCACAACTTATTCAGGAGGGCTCCTTAATCTCCTTTCCTTCTCTCTGAGTACATTACTCTCTACCTCTCTCGCAGTTCTTTGCCTGGCTTCAGCTAAGAACGGCCATATCTGCTATATCTCTTTCTTGTTTTAAATTATCTTCACCTCTTCATGTATTATCTATCTATCAAGAGATAGGCCCATTGAGACATTTGGCTTCGAGGTTCTATAAACTATTTCGTCAATATTCTATTCCTGCTTCTACAACCTTACAAACACTGTGAAACAAAGATTGTAATGTTGAAAAGGCTGATGTGAACTGGAATCACTTCTGGACTAGCCTGATACATGTTTCACTGTCCTCCAGCCTCACTCAGACCTCATATTTTGTTTCCCACAGAGCAATTTAGACTCCCTGTTGTGCCATAAAAATCGAGTTAACAATCTGCCGGTACTGTGCAAGTCTACTTTCCAGCCATTCATGTTGGTCCTGTTCTTTTCCCAAAGCTACAATTTCTGATATGCTTTTTTAATGCCCTTTTGTGTGCCAATTTTGGCATCAAATCTGGGTAATCATCTCACAGATTTTTCATTTTTCTCACCCACTTAGTTATAAGACAGTTATCCTTTGGAGTGTGGCTTTGCCAAATATTCTAAGTCAGAAGGCAAACTATTAGACTCTCTTATAACTGTGGCCATCCATTGGATTCTCTCATTTTGGAAGAAATGTGAAATGCTTAATGAACATTATTGGTGTAATTCTGCATGTTTGCATTCTAAATATGAGAAAGCAGAGGCTATTCAAAATCATCGACTAGCCAGCTGGCGCCAGGTGTGGAAACCACTGGATGAATATATTAATTCCATGAACAATAATATCTGAAGCACATTTTCTTATTATTTTGGGCTTTCAAGGGACCTTGCAAGACCACTTGGTATTATCTGTACTTTTGGGTGGCAATTTTTTCTTTTTCAAATGTTTCTTTTACTTTTTGTATTTTTTCTCCCTATTGTGGTGTTTGTTTTGTAAGGGTCTCCTTTATTGTATATGTCTTTTTACTTTATTGATTCCCCAATAATTGTAATTTCACTGGTAACTTGAATTTTCAGTAAAATGAGTTGAACAAAAAAAAAAGAGCAGTGGTCCAAAAATCAATACCATAGGAAGGATGGTATATTCCAGTGTGTCCTTGCAGGTGGAGGTGTACATGAGATGTGCCAACAGAGGCAGAGTGTGCTAGAGAGAGCCAAGTGAAGGAGTTGGCCACAGAATGTATTTGAAAGAGTAGTGAGAGCCACATATCTCTGGTGAGTAAGGATAAGAAAATAATTCAAAACCCTTCACTTTGAGAGAAAACAAAAGAAGCACTCAATGTTTTCATCTTCTTAAATAACAAGAAGAATAGAGAAACAGAGAATACATTTCTACTATGTTCTCTCGCCCTAGCTTGATGGACGCTATAACAGGGTATCATCAACCTAGGCTGAGATAACATAGTACAAAAGTTTATCTTTGTGAGACTTTCCTCACTCCAAATAACATCAAGTCTTCACCAAGGTGTACTGGTGCTATTCGTACATCTCACTTTACATGAAAAACTGGCCCCTAAACCCTAAACCACCACCAACACCTCACCTCAAGCTATTTGATGCCCTTCCTATAGGCATATAAATAGTTGCACACTGTGAGGGCCTCCCTAGAGGCTATCTCTCTATACATATCTATATCTATGCTCCACTCCACTCCCCTCCCTTCTCCCCTTTCAAGCCCCAAAATGACCAACATTCAATTCCAAAAACATATTGGGGCGGATTTTAAATGCCTTGCGCGCGTAAATCCGGCCGGATTTACGCATGCAGGGCCCTCGCGCGCTGGCGTGCCTATTTTGCATAGGCTGCCGGCGTGCGTAGAGCCCCGGGACGCGCGTAAGTCCCGGGGCTTCATAAAAGGGGCGGGGAGGGGGCGTGGCGGGAGCATTCCTGAAATGACGCGGCGTTTCGGGGGCGTGATGCGGCGTTTCGGGGGCAGGTCCAGGGGCGTGGCGCCGGCCTGGGGTCGTGGTCGAGGCCTCCGGACCAGCCCCCGGGTCGGGTGATGGCGCGCCAGCAGCCCGCTGGCACGCGCAGATTTACATCTGCTTTTAGAAGGCGTAAATCGTGCAACAGAGGTAAGGGGGGGCGGGTTTAGATAGGGCCGGGGGGGTGGGTTAGGTAGGGGAAGGGAGGGGAAGGAGGGGGGAGGGCGAAGGAAAGTTCCCTCTGAGGCCGCTCCGAAATCGGAGCAGCCTCAGAGGGAACAGGCAGCGTGCGCTGGGCTCGGCGCGCGCAGGTTGCACAAATGTGCACCCCCTTGCGCGCGCCGACCCCGGATTTTATAAGATACGCGCGGCTACGCACGTATCTTATAAAATCCAGCGTACTTTTGTTCGCGCCTGATGCGAGAACAAAAGTACGCGATCGCGCAAATTTTTAAAATCTACCCCATTGTGAATTGCATTATGGCCATTTTTTGGCATATCACACAGCTTAATGTCACAAAAAAAGGGTAGTTATTTCTGGCGTTAAAACCATGTGATAGCATATGTTGTGCTATCACACAGGGTGATATTGCCCCTCATTTTCATAAATCCCACCCAAACTCCTCCCTAATCCCAGCTCTGCCCAAAATTTGCATTCATGCCATGAATTATAATTGCATGTGTTATGGCATTAACGCATGCATAAATGTGTTATCACTTGCGTTAACGCCATAACGCATTTTGATGAATGACCCTGTATGTAGCCGGATAACTTTAGGTCTACTTCAGAGCAGTACACCCCCCAGATCTTCTCCTCAGACCCCTCCAGACCCCCCTGGAACCCCTCCATCTATCCCCCCCTCTGTGCTGTGAGGTATTTGCTTACCCACTTCCAGAATTCCAGCGCTCAGTCTGTCAGATTCAGCATTGGAAGTGTAAGTGGTGTACAACTTATGCTCACTTCCCACATGGATGGGGGGATGGAGGGAGGAGGTTTCATGGGGCTGGGGGCTGGGGGCTGATACTGGCTAGATCTTAAGCAATAGATAGGTGGAAGGGGTAACTGGGAAGACTTACAATTTATTTACATTGGTAACGGGGTTGGTGGGCCCGGGACATGGAAGCAGATTTTAGAGGGTTTGAGGAGCTGGGCTTCATCTTTACTTAGGAGAAGGGATAGAGAGAAACAGGCCACAGGCTGCTTTACATATGTTTTTTTTTAAGATGTGCTACTTACCCAGATATCTTGAAGAGTAGTCAATCATGGAAAGGACAAATGCTTAGATTATGGTCCCAAAATCATTATGATCTAAAATATATAATCACTTAAAATACCCAGAATATGAAACTGTTTGAACATGTGGTCTGAATATGAGCTGCAAGTCAAATTTAAAACCAAAGTTCCTCACATCAGTTTGAAAACAAACTGCAGACCTGTTCACCCTATGATCAAGGCCCTCTGCTTCAAATGGAGGGATAGAATTGCAGTGGATTCAAAGAGCTTTTGTCTTGAACAGATTTAATAGTAAGTTTTTTTCATTCATCCAGCAATTAATAGTGACAAGTCATTGTGAAATAAAATTCAAAGTGAATGATAGGGAGCTCATTAATGGGAAGAAAAGCTGTATATAATCAGCATATACTCTAAATTCTACTCCCAATCTTTCAATTAAAAAACACATTGGGGCGGATTTTCAGAGCCCTGCTCGCCTAAATCCTCCCGGATTTAGGCGAGCAGGGCCCTGTGCGCCGGTGCGCCTATGTTCAATAGGCCTACCGGCGCGCGCAGACCCCGGGACTCGCGTAAGTCCCGGGGTTTTCCGAGGGGGGCGTGTCGGGGCGTGTCGGGGGCGGGCCCGATCCGCGTGGCGTTTTCGGGGCGGGACGTAGCGTTTCGGGGGCGGGCCCGGGGGCGTGGTTACGGGCCTGGGCGGTCCGGGGGCGTGGCCGCACCCTCCGGACCCACCCCCAGGTCGCGTCCCGGCGCGCTAGCGGCCCGCTGGCGCGCGGGGATTTACGTCTCCCTCCGGGAGGCGTAAATCCCCCGACAAAGGTAAGAGGGGGGTTTAGACAGGGCCGGGAGGGTGGGTTAGGTAGGGGAAGGGAGGGGAAAGTGAGGGGAGGGCAAAAGAAAGTTCCCTCCGAGGCCACTCCGATTTCGGAGCGGCCTCGGAGGGAACGGAGGTAGGCTGCGCGGCTTGGCGCGCGCCGGCTATACGGAATTGATAGCCTTGCGCGCGCCGATCCCGGATTTTAGCGGATACGCGCGGCTACGCGCGTATCTACTAAAATCCAGCGTACTTTTGTTTGCACCTGATGCGCCAACAAAAGTACGCCAAATCGCGCTATTTGAAAATCTACCCCATTGGGAATAAAAAAAAATGTTAAAAAGAGTTGCTGGTGAAATCAAGCCTTGTGGAACCCCAGTTAAACATTTATCTTGGAAAACTATCTTTCAGACCAAAAAGTAGTAAACAATTAAAAGATAGTCCCACCAATACCTGAATTACATAAACTTTCTAGCAAAATGACTGTGTCATAGGCCATGGAGATATAAAAAAAAATGCAATAATGGTCCCTTTATTTTCCAACTCCTTTAAAAGGAAGTCCATAACTGACACCAGTAAGGTTTCTGTATTATGTTTCTTAAGAAATTCACATTGATTTCAATATAAGATGTTGTTAAGCTGTAGAAACTCATTAAATTGATTATAGACTGCCTTGTCCAGTAACGTACCAAGTGACGGAAGGTTAAAGATTGGACTAAAACAAGAGGGGAGCTCTAAAGAAAAGCAACATTTTTTCAGAACTTAAATAATTGTGGTACTGATCCTTTAAACAATGATTAATCGAATAACTTGCTGACTTAATGAAATCCACCATGAATGCACCATGAATGCACGCCATGAAGTTAGCAAGTAGCTCATTTAAAACAAATCAAAGAAAATTCTTTTTCATTCAGCACATAGTTAAGCTCTGGAATTCATTGCCAGAGGTTGTGGTTATGGCAGTTAGTGTAACTGGGTTTAAAAAAGGTTTGGATAAATTCCTAGAGGAAAAATCCATAAACTATTAATTAATAAGCAATAATAGCATGAGATCTATTTATTGTTTGGTACTTGCCAGGTACTAGTGAATTGGGTTGGCCACTGTTGGAAACAGGATGCTGGGCTTGATGGACCCTTGGTCTGACCCAGTATGCATATCTTATGTTCTTATTTTCTAAATTTAACAGTATCTCATTAAAATTATCCCTTGGTGAATAAAGCATCACACAAGGACAGGTAACCAGAGAACAGCCAGTGTTTCTCAAAGCATATAGATAACCCTGCACCTCTAAGAACCTCACTTCCTCAAAATGGTTACAAAGAGTACCTGGGTCTCCTACATTAAGAGACAAAGAGTCAGAGGTCATTATCTGGATACAGTCATTTTATTCAGTAGGAAGAGAATTGGCCTATTGAATGAATACACATATCAGCATAGTCCTGGGACTAAAATGTTTCATCAAATCTGGGAATTCCGTTTTATTTAACAATCGGTTAATACTTTAACTAGATCATGTGGATAATTAAGGGAGCCATCTAGTTGTGACTTAAAGTATTCCCTTTTAGTGGAATCATATGATTATTTATATTCCCGAGGTACAGAAAAAAACAGTCCTTGATTTTCAGTTAAAGGATTTTTCTACCATTTCCATTCTATGTGCCGTAAATTGCTTCCCTAGGATTAAATATTTATTGAACTACTGGATTTTAGGATAAGAACAAGAAAACTGCTTGCACCTTATTGGTGTTATCTTCTGGGATATTATTGATAATGAATGAACCAAAGAATTTGTTAAAGCCTCAATGGATCTTGTGTCTAGCTTCTCAGAGGTGGTCCTCCATTCATTCTTATATAGTTTGGGATCTATTGGCCCCTGGGATCTTATTACATTAGGTTTGTTATATTTATGTGGGGATATCCCTTTCAGATGAAATTAATAAGAAATAAAACAGTGAATGGGCCATAAAACTAGTTGGACTTCAGTATCAATCACTATTCCAGAGGGACATAAGGTTCCAAGGTATATAGCTGATCCAATATATGGCCCTCCTTGTGATAGCCAGGAATTTCCAGAAGAAATATTGCTCTATGGAAGAGGATAAAACTCCAGAGTGATCTTTGGATAGTTGGGTAATAGTCATCCTTTTTATTTAACTGAGTGGTTTGGTGTCAAGGGAATGTTGCGTCGGCTGGCCACAGTACCCGTGACCAGCCATCCTTACCTTTCACCGCCTTCCCGGGGACAGGCTCTGGTCCCTTCACGATGTGGATGGAGTGCCTCCAGCGCTGCCCTCCTTGCAGTGGCCCTGCCTGCTGCCAGCAGCCTCGTGGCACGGAAGAGACGCCGCCACCGCTCCCTATGCAGGCCTGGCTCCATAGGCGCGCGCGCATGCCTTTCTAAATTATTTAAAGGGCTCGCGGCACACTGAGGCTGCCGGCCCTTTTCGCAGTGATGTCACAGGGCCTGATATATAAGGCCGGGCCCAGCCTTCGTTAGTTGCCTTCGCAACAGGTCTTCTTGCTACTCGTTGCCTCCTGGTGATTCTTTGTGTTCCTGATCACCTTCTCCGTTCCTGTGTTCCTGATTCCCTGCCCTTCTTCTGATTGACTCCTGGACATGATCTCTGCATTGCCTGACTACGCTATTGATCCTCTCCAAGCCATGACCTCTGCATTGCCTGACTGCACTACTGATCCTCTCCGAGCCATGACCTCTGCATTGCCTGACTGCGCTACTGATCCTCTCCGAGCCACAACCTCTGCGTTGCCTGACCATGTCAGTGACTCTTTCCTCATCTAGACCTCAGTCTTGCCTTGCCATCGTTTCTTGATTTCCACTGGCCCTGACTCCAGCTTGTTCTACGACGCCTCTTCAGTCTACATCCTGGACATGGCCTACTCAGGCTTCGGCCTGTTCTTGCTCGGGTGACCCCTGTCTGACTTTGCTTTTATTGGTACCCGGGTCTCCGGGACTCCGCCTCATCCAGTACAGACTTCTCCATTCCATCACTGTTGCCTCAGGGCTGACCTCTCTGTTCTTCCATCGACGACAACATACAGAGGCCCACCTAAGTCCAGCTGGCCCCAGTACCCAAAGGCTCAATCCGCAGGGAACAAGGGCTGGTATTGGTGAAGCGCCAGTCGGCCTCTGTCCTTCAGCCCACTCGGCCTGCTAATGGTGGGGACCCATAGGATCCCTCCTACAGGTTAGCGTCAACCCTGACTCGGTCCAAGGGTCCACCTCCGGCGCAACAGGAAAAACTGCTCAGTCCTAAAATATTATTTCTATACAATTACCTATAGTTTGAAAAGCAGTCAGGGACTAAGGCAGCCATTGTCTGTGATTCACCTGGCAATTTTGAAGAGCAGTAGTAATGAAGTGGGACTTAAGAAGTTTAGACAATTCTGAAAGGTATAATCAACAGGCAGTAGCCAAGAACAATTATACAAATATAAAGTGTCTGAGCAAAATTTACAAAAAGATTTTATTGTGAAAGTTGTTTAATATACAGTACAATTTCAACACATCTAATATGTACACACGAACAAAATAAAAACACATGTATGCCCATCTCTAGGCCACAGTTTCGCTAGCATGCAGGTTAGCTTCCTCAGGAGACATATACATGCAAAAAGGAATCTAAAAACACCGACATAAAAATGTGCACACAAAACACAAACAGATTAAACAAAATATGTATACATAATACAAAAGTGGTTGCATCTACTTTTTCTTCAATTGGTCACATGGTTATCATAAAATGTGTGTGTCCAAATGGTGAATGCTAGAAATAGCATCTTCTTAAGAAAAGATTTTTTTTACAAGAAGTATAAAGGGGTAGATTTTACAAATCTACGCACGCGCGTACTTTTGTTCGCACACCAGGCACGAACAAAAGTACGCGGGATTTTATAAGATACCCGCGTAGCCGCGCGTATCTTATAAAATCCGGGGTCGGCGCGCAAGGGGGTGCACATTTGTGCACCTTGCGCGCCGAGCCCTGCGCGCGTTGCCCGTTCCCTCCGAGGCCGCTCCGAAATCGGAGCGGCCACGGAGGGAACTTTCCATTCACCCCCTGCACCTTCCCCTCCCTTCCCCTAACTACCCCCCCCCCCCCCCCCCGGCCCTATCTAAACCCCCTCCCTACCTTTATCTTAAAAGTTACTACTGCCTCCGGGCAGTAGCAACTTACACACACCGGTGAGGCAGGCCCCGACACAGGCCGCTGTGTCAGGGCACTTGGCCATGCCCCCGAAATGCCCCAGAGCCAGAAACATGCCCCCCCCCCGGACACGCCCTGAAAATGCCGCGTCACTCCCGACATGCTCCCCCCCTGACACGCCCCCTCCCCAGGCAAGCCCCGGGACTTACGCACGTCCCGGGGCTTGCGCTCTCCACCGAGCTTATGCAAAATAGGCTTGGCGCGCGCAGGGGGGTTTTAAAAGGGTTACGCGCGTACCTTATGCGCGTAACCCTTTTAAAATCTGTCCCAAAGTGTTTAAAGCCAGGAAGCATTTGTCATATTAAAAAATGTTTAAAGTCAGGGAGTACTACAATACAAAAATGCCAAAATTAGACTACGCAACCCTAATGCCACAAGAGAATTTTTAATATGAACAATTAATATAGACTCAGTGCCCTTCCCTTATTGCATTAAAGAGACTTTGAACGTTATGGGGTAGATTTTAAAAATTAGTGCGATCACGTACTTTTGTTCGCGCACCAGGCGCGAACAAAAGTACGCTGGATTTTATAAGATACGCGCGTAGCTTCTTGGTACAGTTTGTATATTTAATGCTGCATATCAACAAATAACAACACCCCCATTTTATCCTCCTGCCTAACTTTCACACTTCTATTATTGAATGTTCAAGCACTATCAAAAAAGATTCCCCTG
This sequence comes from Rhinatrema bivittatum, assembly GCF_901001135.1. NCBI lineage: Eukaryota > Metazoa > Chordata > Amphibia > Gymnophiona > Rhinatrematidae > Rhinatrema > Rhinatrema bivittatum. The sequence continues at coordinate 179,079,683 of NC_042619.1, forward strand.
ATAAATTATCTACTAGAGGAATTAAATCCTTCAGTCTTCTGCATTACTGAAACCTGGTTGAATAACAAAGATAATGTACTAATAAATCAAATAACACATCCCAACTATAATGTCTTTCACTTCCTTAGATTTAAATGTAAAGGAGGAGGACTATTAATAATCAGTAAAAATATCTCAAATTAAAACCTTTCAAAATAGAGATTAACCCACCCTATGAGGTAGCAATACTAAAATCAGCACAACTAAACATAGGGCTGGTCTACTGCCCTCATGGAATACTCCAAAATGACTGCTCACCACTTATCAAAATATTTACAAAAGCATTTCCATAATCTGAATCCACACTAATAGTAGGAGACTTTAACCTTCATGAAGACAGAACACCAAAAACCAAAGCCTGTGAAACCTTCCTAGAAACAATGGAACCAATGGGATGATCACGATTTGTTAATAACCCCACTCATAAAGCAGGCCACATTCTTGATCTAATCTTTGCCAATTACAACAATTGTCTAATCAGTACCTCACAAACGATACTATCCTGATCCGACCACCAACTATAAAAATTCAAATAAAAATCAATCTTTTACTTTCAGAAAAAAAGATAGAATCAGACGTATTAGCAGAAGCAAATAAAGCAAACTTACTGATTTTAATCAAGAGAACGCCTCCTGGGATAAAATAATCAATGAAACAGCTGACAATCTAAGCCCCGCCAAGACAAAATCCTGCAAAATTAACAAAACTCCACTAAACAGAAGAAGCCATGGTACAACGATGAGCTAAGACAAACTAAACTTTCTCTGAGAAATGAGAAACAATGACAAAAATACCCATCCACAGACTCATTAGGAAAATACAGATCCCTCCTAGCAAAATATCATACACTAATAAATAAAGAAAAAAAAATACTTCGCCAAACAGATCCACAGAGTCTTATTTAATTCTAAATTACTCTTCAAAGTTGTATACAGCCTAATCAAAGATCCATCCTCCTCAATCACAAACAGCCTCAACTTCTCAAAGAACACCTACAATGAATATGCAACCTCATTACTAGATAAAATCAATATACTAAAAAGACAATTTACTAACTGCACACAAACAGAAGAACCAGAGGAAAATCATGAACAAGCCAATTGGACCACATTTGACAGAGTAACTAAAATTGAAGTCAGTCAAATCATTTCAAAACTCAAGCCTGCTTCACAGCCTTTTGACCCAATCCAGCAAATTCTTTGAAACTTGTAAACAGTGTGATCACCCTAACTATAACAACCATCATCAATCCTTCGCTCTCAGAAGATCTGATCCCAGGTGGGGCAAAACAAGAAGTGATAAAACCAATCCCTAAAAATAAATCTTGTAGAACTGATGATTGGGACAATTATCACTCAATATCCAACCTATCTTTCCTCTCTAAAATCCTCAAAAAAGCACTAGAAAACCACTTAGAAGACCATGGGGGTCATTCTCTAACACTATCACACGCGAAAAGAGACATTTTGCACATGAAAAGTCCCTTTTTGCGTGCGATAGCTAGCTCGGGACGGAGTCGGGGCAGTCGGCCCCGGAAGAGGAGGAGTCGGGGCGGCACCGGGGCCGATGCTGCAGACACATTGCTGGCGGTGAAAGGTAAGATTCCTTATCGCCGCCAGTTTTGCGTCGAATAACTACACCTTTTATGGTGTAGTTAATTGGTGCGAACGCCGGCAGCGATCGGCGATCGCACTGTGGAGAATCCAGGCCCATGATATTCTACATCCAAACCAATTCAGTTTCAGAAAAAAATCGCTCAACCGAGACCTTACTCTTATCATTAATTGACCCATCCTATGCAGGTTTAATGACAATTAATCCTAAATCCGTGCTAATAGACCTAACAGCAACCTTCAACACTGTGGATCATACCCTTCTATGCCACCAACTAAGGAAAATTGAAATTGATGGCAGAGTACACAAATGGTTCTCTTCATTCCTATGTAACAGGACATTCTAAGTAAAATTGGGAACAACATATCTGACTTCTTCCCCATCAATACTAGTGTCCCCCAGGGCTTGGCACGGTCTGAAACTCTATTAAACATATACATGCTCCCACTGTGTAAATTACAGATGGATCTAGGATTAACATTCTTCCTATAAGCTGTTGACATTCAGTTCTACATTCCATTTGGCTCATCATTTGAAAATATAGCATCAACACTCTCAAAACCATGAAGGCAATACAGCAAGAACTCTCTAATCTAAAACTAACACTAAACACAAAAAAAACTGAAGTCATCTGGTTAAGGAGAAACTCCTCCAAAGTAAATCCTCAGTCTATAAAGCTTGGTAATTTTAATATCACACCCTCGGATCAAGTCCAGGATATGGAATCCAGATAGACAAAAATGTTACTATGAATAGACACATAAATAAAATAATCACAGCAGGATATGCAAAACTGCGCATCCTACATAGATTGAAACCATTACTAACTTCCAAAGATTTCTGTACAGTCCTACAATCTCTAATTTTCTCAAATATAGATTACTGTAACTTCCTACTACTAGACTCCCAACCTATTTATTAAAAAAACTGAAACTACTACAAAATGCAGTGGCAAGACTCTTAATTGGAACCAGGAAATTTGATCACATCACACCCTCGTTTATAGCAATGCACTGACTGCCGATACATTACCGAATCTATTTCAAAGTTTTAACCTTAATCTTTAATATCATCTACAACGATAACCCAGCACTTATTGATATGAGGCTTCTCTTACCAAATATGTTTCATGCCAAAGTACATGTAATACTATATTGTATAGTACCAATGTATGTGTTTTACCAAATTGTATTACACCAAATTTCTATACCAAATTGTGTTATACCAATTTATGTAATGACCCAAAGATGAATGTTACTTTTGTAAACCGTTGTGATCTTCACTTGGAATGATGGTATATAAAATAAATAACTAAATCTTTGTGTCAAGTAAAGAGAATAGTTTTGGGGAATGGCTATGAGCTGTTTGAAAAGAATGAGAAGTGACTTTCACCATTTCCCACCAGTGGGGTATTGACGTATAAGCTTCACCAAGTAGAGTGGATCCAAAATCCCTTTTATGTATGAAAGAGAGTCCAGACCATACTCATGAGAGCTGTTACTTGAGAACAGAAGCAATATGTTTTTAGGAACTAATTTATCATAAGGTTAATGTGACCTCTGATTAATAAAAAAAAAAAGTTCAATTGAATGCACAGTAAAATCCAAATTAGCATATCAAAATATTAGAAAATACAGGAATGAATACATAGGGGTAGATTTTATAAATCTGCGTCCGCGCGTACTTTTGTTCGCGCACCAGGCTCAAACAAGAGTACACGGGATTTTAATAGATACGCATGTAGCCGCGCATATCCATTAAATACGGGGTCGGCACACGCAAGGCTGCCCAAAATTGGCAGCCTGCGCGCGCCGAGCCGCGCAGCCTGCCTCCATTTCCTCCGAGGCCGCTCTGAAATCGGAGCGGCCTCAGAGGAAACTTTCCTTCCACCCCCCGCACCTTCCCCTCCCTTCCCCTACCTAACCCATCCCCCCCAGCCCTATCTAAACCCCCCCTACCTTTGTTGTACAAGTTACGCCTGACCGAAGCAGGCATAACTTGCGCGCACCGGGCCGGCTGCCGGCACGCGATTCCCAGGCCCGGGAGCCATTTTGGAGACCTCGGCCACGCCCACAAAATGCCCCGGGCTGGAACCACGCCCGCAGCCCCGCCCCCAAATGACGCGTTGCCGCGAAATGCCCCTGACACACCCCCCCAGGAAAGCCCCGGGACTTACGCGCAGTCCCGGGGCTTGCGCACGCCGCCGAGCCTTCTCAACATAGGCTCGGCGCGCACAGGGGTACTTCGACCATGTTTTCGGGGGGTACGTGCGTATCTTACGCACGTACCCCTTTGAAAATCTGGCCCATAGTGTGTGTAGGAAGATACAACCACCAGCATACACCCAAACAAATGCACATCACCCTTGTTAAATCACATATATAGACTGCTTTTCGAACAAAAATTGCCCAAAGCAAGGAACAATCAACCAGAAATAATCAAAATAATGTAATTACAGTAAATAAATATATCCATGAAAAGTCATAAAATACAATTCTTCTAAATGTAACTACAAACTACAAATGCAATACACAGTGTGAAATTACCCTAGCTGAAAACAAGCAGGAAAGCAGAAGCTAGATTTAAAATGTGACAAATTGGGTTTTCCCTCTCTGTGCAAATAAAGTAAAATGGGAACTTTGTTTTTATTTCACTCCACAGTTGCAGCTGGAGTGTTATGCTGTATGTATGTTTTTGGTGTCTGGTTGGATTGTGGGTGCAAACTTAGTAGCTGAAACATACTTTGGTTTTATTTCACTGGCCAGCCCAATCCTAAGAAAGGTGTGTATGGCCTATGGACAGAAAAAATAGCCACACTCCCTATCTGAGATATTATTGTCTGCATAGTTTTCTCAGAATCCCTTTCAAGAGTTTCTGGTTAATAGTAACAGCAAGGTGGTTGAACTAGGACAAGTTTGACTTTTGTGAGAAATAGCACCATCCTCAAGGCTTCAGAATGCATTACTGTCCCTGTTCTATTCACCTCTCAATATCTATTCTAATTTACATCAAGAACACAAACAGGCAATGGTGACATGGAGACTGACTGAAAAGTACGAATCTTTGTTTTAAGAAGCAGAATTTTAATTTTAATAGACTACTATTACAGTTTGGGAGAAGAAAAGCTAAGGGCAGGGTCGGTGCTTCCGTTAGGCAAACTAGGCAGTTGCCCAGGGCAGCGCTTCTCAACCCAGTCCTCGGGGCACACCTAGCCAGTCAGGTTTTCAGGATACCCACAATGAATATGCATGAGGTAGATCTGCATGCGCTGCTTTCATTGTAGCAAATCTATCACATGCATTATCATTGGAGATATCCTGAAAGCCTGACTGGCTAGGTGTGCCCCGAGGACTGGGTTGAGAAGCATTGGCCTAAAGCAGCATATTTTTTTTGGGGGGGGAGGATGGGGGGGGGTAAAATCCTGTGCGAGGCATAGAGGGGGGTGCTGTTCCGGATATAATACCACTAAAGAAGGGAGCACTGTGCTGGAGCCATTTTCATTGGTAGGAAGGAGCTCCGTGCTGGAACTGCCACCAATAGGTAAATTGGAGAGGAGGTGCATGACCAAAGGTTCATCTAGGGTGCTAATTACTCTTGCATTGGACCTCGCCAAAGGGGAGGTGAGAAAAAGTTGATGAGGAAGGGTGGAAGAGAGAGAGCAGAACTGGAAGATACAGAACCAAACAGAAATATTACAAGTAACTACAAAATCAAAAATTGCCACTGAATTCTATCACAATCCCCATCTTTCCTCTACTTTTCTAAAATTTGTTGTTGCTTTTTAGATTGCCCAGTATGCTTATAGGTATAATAATCAATAACTGTCACAGCAGAATGATAACATCCAGCCAGCTAAGGGGATCATTTGATCTGTACGCTTTGTAACTATCTTATTAATAATAACTAATTATACAATTTGTTTCAATATATCCTGTCATGCTTTGAGTCTCCTACATTCTAATTTTCAAACCAAGGTAATGCTAGAAACAAAGGTACTGCTAGAAAATACATCAGAGGTAATGCTAAAAAAAATAAAAAATAAAAAAATACTGTCCTACAGATTTTCCATGTACTCATATCAACCATGATGTCAGTGCTGTGTGTTTCCTAGTCTGGCCCTCCCACTCCTCTGCATGCTGCACCATAAATATTTCTAAACGAAAATAAGCAAAGCTGGAGAGATGTAGAATAAATATGTAATTTCAAGATGCAAGTCATGTTTTGTTAATTATAAGAATATTTTATTGGGACCTAATGTAAATATAAATTAAATATTATTTTTTAAATGTTCCTTTACATCACTTAATTGATATTTATTCTGAAAACAAATGTAGGGAATGTGGGGGGAAAAAAGAATTATCCAAAGGAAAGAGACAGCCCCTGAACCAACCTAAAATATCTTTTTTGAGGTATGCAAAAAATGCTGCTTGTCAAATGTCTTCAGACATTCAATCATTTACATAGCTTAGGTACAGAGGCAGAATGGAGTCCATGGGGATAAAAGCCATGACATCAAGTAACCAGATTTTTTATGCATATTGCTAGGTTTCGAATATTTTGTCCCATCCTATTGTAACACTTACAGTTGCATCTACATTTACAAGAAGCCAGCACCTAATCTAAGCTTTATGATATCAGCTTGCAAAGTGCCCCATAAAAGAAAGATACAGTGCAACTTACATCAACCAAGTAAACATTTGTTGTGGGGACAGTAAAATTTACTTTTCACAAAAGGAGCCTTCACTAATAATGTTGCATTCATTTCTATTTCCCAGAATGCTTCTTAAGTATGTTAATAAAGTCTTTATTGTGTCTGCTTATAAAAGTCACCACCATTTCCCATTAGAAAGTCTCTGTTTATTCATCAAACATTTACTGACATTGACTGCTGGGAGCAGGCTCAGATTTCCACTCCATTGCACGTTTGTGACATAAAGCACATTAATTATAGATATATTACAATATTCAACTCATTGAGGAAAAATTAGATGATCAAGGCTCATTTTCTTTGACAATAAGCAAGTTAATGAAAATACTAATTACTTGATGATGAAGTGGAGCCTTCAGGATTGAATGCTTAGCATCTGTAGATGAGTCGAGTGACTCTGACAGAGAATATTAAAGCCAGAAGCACTGCAAGACTAAAGGATGCTTAAAAGGGTCAGCAAATACCATTTAATCTCAGGACAGACTGTATAACAGCTAGTATAGATGGAAACCATAAAAAATCAACACCAACCTCTTTCTTTCTCTGAATTTGTCTGCTACTTATCAGTCTCACCACAAATTAGCTTTTCAATTACAATGGTTTAGAGAACAGAAGACTGGCAATGCCATGGTTATCTAACCAACGCGAAGTTTAGAGCAGTGTCACTAATCTAGCATGTTACAACTCTGATATACAATGTGAAGAAAAGACATGCACATAAGGCATATTTTTGGCTGTTGGCAGTTTTGAGGGTACTATAAAACTAAATTGTTAACATTAACTTACAGCAAAAATGTTAATGTGAAGATGGAGTATTTCAGCTTAATTATTCAGTGAGACTTTCAATTATTTGGAATCTGAATGCAACATTTAATACATCCAAGCTAGGCTAATTCCACTCAGGGCCTCAGAATCAAAATTACTAAGATGCCCATTATCATTTTATTTTCTCTGGGATATATTTTGACTGTCCATCTGTTTTTGACATTCTACAGATAGACTGAATTATACAGCACTGAGGGTACTTTTTATTCTTTATGCTTGGTATTAGAATGATATTCCAGAGACATATTCCAGTCATAGGAACAAATTTAAAATTAAAAGAGAACCAGCTAGGTAATGGTACAGACATAATACCTTTATTAGACTAGAACATATAATGCTAAAAGAACCTTAGTTAGTCATAAAAGATTGTGCCTACAAATGCTATCTTTATGTCATCTCTACCCCACTGCATTATTTATCCCCTTAACTTATTTTATTTTCAGAAGGCTCACACAGTACGCTCTTTCATACATGACACTTATGTTTTACATGTAAGAAAAGTTCAAAAGAAGATGACTTATGAGCGTTCTTGGTGTTATGCCTTTAGCATACAAACTATATACACTTTTTATACCAACATCTCAAAACTTGGGAAGAAAACAGTCAATAAGCCTTTTGTTTTCCACTGTGTGCTATTATTCCAGTGTGATTAATTATTAAAGGTAATTAAAAGATCTGTTGTTTCATTAGGCTACAAGTCATATAAAATTTTATCCAGAATATAAAATCTGCAGTTGTTAAGTCTTATTTGGTAATTAAACTTTCCTCATAGAAAATTGCCAAAAATGTAAACAATCATAAGCATTCTGCCTCCTGGCAATTTCACATGAATAGCTCAAATACAACTAAAAGAGAGAGAGAGAGAAGTTATTTCTCAGACATCAGCTACATAATTTAGATAGATTTTGTCAACATACTGCCATATGCAGCAACATACTTGGGATGTTATTAAAAAAAAAGGACTTTTTCCCCATTCTGTGATTATAAGCATGCTTGAATGGAATAAAGACCAAGATTGTTTTTGTTAGCAAAAGAAGCGAACAAGGACAACATCAAGGAGAGACCTGAAAAGAAACTAAGGGGCCGATGCAATAAAGGTGCGTGGAAAGTGGGCGCTGAACAGTCAGTGCCCGCTCTCTTAACGAGCACGCATGGTGCCCCAAAGGGGGGGGCGCCATGCAATATATAAATTAGGGGGTCGCGGCTGCCTGTCTGCCAGTAATGAAAACGGCCCCCCCCGAGTTTATCGGCGGCTATTTTCATTACTGGCAGACGGCCGGTTATGAAAACCGAGGCCGAGTTTACCGGCGTCGGTCTTCAGAACTCAGCGGTCTGCCGAGTTATTATTATTTTTTTTTTTACTTTAAAAAAAGAAGTACAGAAAAGCATTAGGGGATTGTTTAGCGCCTATTTTAGCCGCGTCTAACTGCTCATTAAAAGTGCGCTTGGCATATTGCATCGGCCCCTAACATCTTAACAGTAGCAATCTCACAGCAGCAGCAGGAACAGGCTGAAGGGCCGATGCAATACAGTGCACTCAGCCGAGCGCACTGTTTAACCCGCTGTCGGACGCGGATTATATGGGGCTAATCCACCCCTTAATGCAATAGTGGGATTAGCGCCTATTTAACGCGCTTCCGACACGGAGTGAATGAGTTAGCGCTCATCACATGCAAATGCATGTGAATGAGGCTATTACTCATTCACTCCGGATGCAAAAAAATAAATCTGCGTCTCAGACGCACATTTATCACTCAGATATTAATGCCTGCCTGGAACAGGCGTTAATAGCTGAGTGCACTGAAAAAAAGTACAGAAAAGCAGAAAAAACTGCTTTTCTGTAGTTTTTTAAAAGTAAAAAAAAAAAGAAAAAAAAATCTCTGCTGGCCGCTTTGAAGACCGACACCGATATACTCGGCATCGGTTTTCATAACCGGCCGGCTGCAGTAATGAAAACCGACGTCGAGTTTATCGGCGTCGGTGCTCATAACCAGCAACCCGTCGGTAACCGCGGGGTCACGTTAGCAAGGAGGTGCTAATGTCGCGCTAGTGACCCTAGCGCCTCCTTGCTAGAGTGACCCCCTAATTTTCATATTGCATGGCGCTCCCCCTTGCGGGTGCCATGCGTGCATTAAGAAAGTGGGCGCTGAAAAGTCAGTACCTGCTTTCCGCGAATAATATTGCATCGGCCCCTAAAGTGAGTAGTACTCATACAAATTCAAATCCAATTTATTTGTTGCATGCTTACTCACTTCACCAGCATTTGAAGCATGGTGCAACATTAAAAATAAAACAACATATGAAATAATACCACAGATGCAAACTATCTTCCTGAATTCTTACTGCTGTTATTATTTATCATTTCTAAAGTGCAAATAGACATACTCAGCAAGTTGCAGTAATCTCAATAGGAGATGATAAGAGAGCAGATGAGAGTTTGGGTAGCATGCGTGGGGAGAAAGGGATGGATTTTAGAGATGTTATAGAGAAAGAACTTTAGCAGTGTTTTGGATTAGCCTAGAGAAGGAGAGACAGGTATCAAAGAATGGAGGAGTAGCTTAATGGTTAGAGTTTAAATCCCACTGCCACTCCTTGTTAACTTGGGCAAATCACTTTACCCTCCATTGCCTCAGGTACCAAAGATAGGTGCTGATTCACTAAGGCATTATTGCCATTCTGTCTATGGGAAAATGCTTTGATGAATTAGGCCCATAGATTGAAAGCTTTCTGTCCTGACTTGGTTCTCTTCTTATGTCTCCCATCGCACTTTTAGCATTTCCTCTGGTGGTTCCTCCTCTACTACCATTCCACTATCAATTGCCTCAGGGCTCCGTCCTGGGCCCTCTTTTCTTCTCACTATATACTAATTCCCTTGGTGCTCTGATTTCTTCTCATGGCTTTATGCTGATGACTCCCATATCTGCTTATGTACACCAGAGATTTCACCAGAAATCCAATTCCAGATCTCGGACTGCTGTCTGATATTGCTGCCTGGATGTCCCGCTGCCATCTTAAACTCAACATGGCCAAGACGGAGCTCCTTATCTTTCCCTCCAAGCCTACCTCCCCTCTTCCTCCTTTCTCTGTTTCTGTGGATAACCATATCATTACACTTCACAATTATTCATCTCTTATGATCCTAACCAACTGGGTATAGCAATTGCCCAGCATACGTTCAATTGGCTAGCAGACAGTATCAGGCACTTACTGTCCTCCAAATTATAGATTCCGTTAAGGATCATTAGTGAAATCTATAATGGCTCATCTGTGAGTTATACCTATGAAAGACATCTGCAAAACTGCAACTCGGTGATCAGAGAACACCTTCACATCCCATTACTGTCTGGAGAATCTATCAAGAAGTGACAGTAAATTTGGACAAGCAGTTTTGTGTAACCTGTTCTCCCAGTAGTTTATTCTTCAAGTTTGGGTCTGGGTTTCTTTTTCAGTAAGTGCTCTGCTGAAATCCTCATCTGGGAACTCCCCACATGTCATCACTAATTCCGCTCTGCTTGTTGATGGAGAAAGCAAGTTTGCTTACCATAAATTAATTTCTCCATAAACAGCAAGATGAATTAGCCATGCTGAAATAGCCACCTGCTTCCCTGGAGAGTTTACAACCTAGTTAAACTTAGCTCTAAACTTAGCTCTAAAATTTATTGAAGTTCTCACAAGGCAATGACTGTGCAGTAACTCCTGCTCATGCTCAGTAGAGTAAAACTGAGCTAAGAGAAAAGGGTCTATTTGGCACAGTCAGATGACATCACCCACATCAGCTTTATCCTATTATACCCTAGCGAATTAAATACAGAAAAAAAATGTTATTATGCATAGAAAAAATAAAACACAAAGGGGCAGATATTAAAAAAGTATGCCCGCGTGTACTTTTGTTTGCACGTCCGGCGCAAACAAAAGTACGCCGGATTTTAATAGATAAAATCCAGGCTCGGCACGAGCAAGGCTGTGCAAAATCGGCAGCCTGCGTGAGCCGAGCCACGCAGACTGCCTCCATTCCCTCCACCCCCCCCCCCCCCCCCGCACCTTCCCCTCCTTTCCCCTACCTAACCCACCCCCCCAGCCCTATCTAAAACCCCCCCCCCCCCCCCACCAGCAACCGGCGCACGATTCACCAGCCCGGGAGAAATTTCAGAGGCCTCGGCCATGCCCCGAAAGGCCACCGGGCTGGAACCACACCCGCAGCCCCGCCCGAGATGATGCAACACCGCGACTCGTCCCCAACACGCCCCCTCCCCAGGAAAGCCCCGGGACTTACGCACGTCCCGGGGCTTGCGTACGCCACCGAGCCTATTTAACATAGGCTCGGCACGCACAGGGGGAGCTTGGGGCAGGTTTTCGGGGGGTACGCGCGTATCTGTCAGTTTATGCATATAAATTGCTGTCCACATGCAGAAACGGCTTTGAAATTTTTCCGCCCTATATTTAATCCACAAAGAGTGGAGATCCCAAAAAAATGAAAAAGGGGGATTTAAAAAGACATAAAAAAATAAGGAAAACTAAACAGAGGCAGATCAGAGATCATTTATTTCTGAGGTACATTTAGCTCAGTCACAGGGCCTTTATTTTAAAAGACCCAGGATTATACAAAACTTGAGGGTTTTTTAAAATTATAATACCCAATTTATTAGGGGCGATCGGGTATGAGGTCCTCAGATTTCAGTAACTAAGTAATAATTTTTATTATGATATTAATTTTGTGGATTGACTGAGAAAAGTATTATAAATTGAATCCTAACCAGCCATCTTTTGAATATTGCCAGTTAAGTTTAATGTTATCTATTCTCGTGTGGTTGATAATTTTACACTTAATTGGCTATATTCAAAAGAATGTAACTGGTTAAATGGTCTTATCATTAAAAAATAAGTACTGCGTGAGCCTGACGGCCCAAACCACAGACTCCCACCTAAAACGTAAAATATTGGCCCTACTAAGCCAAGCCTCCCCTATCACCCCAAACCCTTCTGAGACAAGTTTAAAACAGTATGGCCTCTCCCCTCCCTCAAAACCCCTCCCTGGTTTGCCATAAATTTAAAGTAATGCCCCCTCCTCTGCCTCCCTCATTCCTCTCCCACCCTCCACCCCATCCCTAACTCTCCCACTCTCCCAGTATCTTTCAAAAATTCTCTCTTCTGCCAGGATTGTAGTGTGCTCATCCCACAATCTTGATGCCTTCTGCATTGTTGTGGTTGTTGAACCACTGTGCCTGGTGTTTTTCTTCTCCACTGGTATTTCTCTGCAGTCGCCCTTCTCTGTCTCTTTCTACTCCTCCATACCACATCTCCACTTCTGTTTCTTTCTGTGTGTGGCTCTCACTCTCTCTCTCTCTCTGACCAGTGCTGCTTTTCAGCCTCCAACGGACCTGATTTGCTGCTGCTGCTGCTTCTGCCCTTGAAGGTCCACAGTTCTTACTCTCCTCTTGTTCCTAAACCTCTCTAACTTTAAGTCCACTTTCCCCCTTAGATGCCTTGGCCTCATCATGATCTTCCTTCTAGACACTCACCACTTAAATAAATCCTTGGTCTGAAACTTTCCTCTGTATGATCCACAGCTCCCACCCACCCACTCCCAAGTAGATCAGCATGTTCACCCCCAAATAAAGTCTGCAGTCTCACTCCACCACCCCTTTCCAAGTATGATCTGCAATCCCAACCAATCTCCTTTCTCCACACAAGTGTGATTTGTGTTCCCAACCTCAACCCTCCCCACAAGAATGGTCCATGATCCCACCTGTTCCCCAGACGTAAACTCTATAGCCCCATCTGCATATATAATCAACCCCTCCCAAGCAATATTATATAAAGATCCATGCTCTTACCACCACCTGCAGCCCAGCTACCCTAAAGTGATTTGTGGTCAACCTTTCACGAATAGGCCCACCCCCAGCCCAACACTGGCAAAACAAGAAGTTTTGCTACAATATCTTTTCTGCAACCTAGCAGCTCTAATTCAGATCATGGGGCTATTATGAATAATGATGTGACTCTGGGCAGAAGCAGAAGCAGAGTGGAGATCTGGTCTCTCATTGGCCTCTGGGAAATCTCCCAGGATCGCATATGTGTTTCCACAGCTTGCTGGTACCATATAGTTCACAGTAGTTCTGAAATCTGAAATTAAACTGTAGGAAACTTGTGGCTAGTCTTGTCTTCTGCTGAGGATTGTGGGAAATGGGAATAAAGATCTCACTTATGGTGGTGGGACTGGGGACTAACAATTTCAATCAGACTGAGGGTTGTTGGAGGCCTTTAAGATAAGGCTCTTCTCTGGCCCTGATCCTTGACTTTTTGATCTTACTGTATGACACCACTAACAGAGTCCTGCATATGCCCTGAAGAAGCATCTGCAATAAAAAATGATAGCACTGAAGCAACAGTGCATGCTGCCTATTGCTTTGGGGTAATATAGTAAGAGCCCATGAACACTGCACATAGCATTAGAGTATGGAAGAAAAAGCCCAAGCAAAATCACAGGTAGAGAAGGGGAAAGTTAAAGCAGCTGTCTGCCTCTATCTATAGTCACATAAGCTTTGTGGCACCTGCTAAATGTGCTTTCTGGTTGGATATATCAATGTGTCAAATGCAAATTATACAAATTAGTGCAATTATACTACTGAGGAAATTTTTAGAACTATTTCAGCAGGTAAAACAGTTTTTTTCCCCCAGGAAATGGGGTCTTTGAAATTTGCAGGTAAAATTTGAAGCGTAGTACCACTGCACGTATAAGTTTACCCACGATGAAAGGAGGCATTCTGAAGATGAGTTTTGGGAGGGTCTTGCAAATACATGCATGCTGTTGCGCTCCTGCTCGCGGGCCTAGCCATGAGCAGGCACTTACCTTACGGCCCGGAGGCTGCCGCCAGCGTTCCCTGCGGTCCGGTGACTGCCGATGTGGTCTTCAGTGGCTGGAGCCGCTCCGGTGCAATCCTTGCGGCAGGCGGCCTCCAACACCTTCCCTTCACCAGCGAGGCCTCCGTGGGATCTTCAGGTGGCTGGAGCCGCCACCAATGCCGTCTCCCAGCAGGCCTGGAGGCCTGCTCCTCAGTGGCAGGACACTGCCATTCACTCCGCCTCCTCATGTGGCAGGATGCTGCCTCCTACGACGGGGCTTGTCTGCGGCCCATTCCTCCTCCTGCATGCAGCAGCAGAGACGCCGCTGTCCAAGGTCCTGCCCCTTCTTCCTAAGGGGCAAGGCCGTGTCTCTCTTCAGGATTTAAAGGACCCACGGCCTGATATGCCCCAGGCGCCACCTGTGAACTCCTCCCTGGGCATCTCCTTCTTCAGTCCTATATAAGGGCTCTGGCTTCAGTCTAGCATTGCCTTCGTTAGGGGCTAGCCCAACTTAGGACTCCTGCTTCCTGCTCCTGCTTGGCTTCTCCTGTCTTCATGGGATCCCTCATCATCTGTGTTCCTGGTCTCTTCACTAGAGGTCCGTTGTCTTGTCCTGTCATCTGCCAGATGTTCCTGATGTCTCTCCTGCTCCAGATGTAACCTGATGTCCTCTTTGTCCATGTTCCTGTTGCTCCTGTTTTCTAGACGTCTGCCATAGCTCCGCTCTGTCCCGTCCCTGCGTGGTCCGTGACCAGCCCGGCTGGGTTGTGTAGGGTGCGCAGTGGTCCAGTGGTCCACGACCACCCCCACTGGGGTGTGTAGGGTGCTTGGTGGGATATCTTCATCCATCGGGGCCAAGGTTTCTCCATGATTCTTCGTCAGTTTCCTTTCATGGTCCAGAGTCCGCTGTTGTTCTTGCCTCGTTCTTCCTTGCTGCCCTTCGTTGAGTCCTGGAAGTCCGAAGAGGATCTGCAGAGTCTTCACCATGGAGGCCCGATATTTTAGCTTGTCCTGATATCCTCATCGTCTGTTATCCTTGGATGTCCTGGTTCCAGATGTGTTCTCTCAGCGGGCCATCCTCAGTCCAACTTCTGTAGACCTTCAGATGCATCTTCCACGCCAGGTCGGAAGTTCCGTCTTCCTTCAAATGACCTGTCAGGTGCATCGATCACACTGGGTTCCCGAAGCTCAGTCCAAGGTGGTGCCGCTTTGAGCTGATACCTCCGTTCTGAGTTTTACTTCATCTTCATCAACTCCAGAGTCTTTGTTTTCATCAGTACCTGAGTCTTCGTCTTCCCAGCACCTCTGTCTCCAGTGTCCAAGCTCGTCAGATGTCCTCGTCCACCTCTGCCTCCTGTCCGGCCTGCCACCTCTGCCGTTACCCAGCAGCAGGTCAGAAAGGGCTTGGAGTGGTCAGAGGACTACTCAGAGACCAACCGTGCGTGGTTGGCCTCCCAGAGGCTGTGCAGGTCGGCGGGGGCCTGGGCTTCCGGTCTCCGCCCAGATGAGGTTCTATCTCACCTCCCTCAGTGCTTCCTCGGAACTCCTCTCCCGGTTCACCGAGGTCCAAGAGTACACTCTTCTCATCCCCGTGCAACAGGTGGCCAAGGCCTCCCAGCCTAACAGACTGCCCACGCCCTGTGTGCGCAACACATGCTTTTAAATTTTCAACAGTGTGCATGGAAGTATACCCTGAAAATGTATCTGCACAAAAAGGAAGTGCAAAGTCATATGGGTCTTTTTTTCCTTAGGAAATGTTCAAAGGGAAAGTTTCCCTTTGAAAATTGGTGCATAGTCCACTGGTAAAAAATACCTGACAACTTTGCACATCTGCCAGCAATTTGTAAACTGTCCTCACTGTGATAAATTATGGGGTAGATTTTCAAAAGCATTTACTCGAGCAAAACTGGTTTTTGCTCGAGTAAATACACTTTACTCAAGTAAGTGGGCTTTTCAAAATTGCTACAATATATGCCATTGAATTGTCCATAGGATTTACTCAAGTAAGTGCACTTTACTCGAGTAAATAGCTTTTGAAAATTGCTACGATAGTATGTCACATTTACATGCGTAACTCCTTTGAAAATGACCCCCTTTGTGAACAATTTTGCAGGTACATAATTATTTTATTCCCTGAGGTATATGCTCTACGAACCATCTTTCTAATCATATTTGAAGTCTAGTTTTACTTTCATTTGCATCCTTACACTGTTCATATGCGCGCAAATGTTTTTACATATTCACCTCTGTTTGGAATAGCCGAATAAAATAAAACATAGAATTCTGACAAACACAGAGCACATATCTATGGCAATATGGCTCACTAGGACTATAGGGATTTCATTTTCAGCTTTCTTATTATTTTTCAAAAATTCTTATAAAAACATGAATATCATCATCAGTGAAACAGGTAAATAGAAATATCCAGGACATATGCTGGACAATCTTCATGAATACTTCCTTTGCTTCCTCTAACTCTTGGCTATGTCAAGTTAGGCCAGTCCCTTGGTTTGATCATTATTTAGTCACTTTGGACCTTCTTTTGGCTTTAACTCCCACCTGCATCAATTACCCTTGCTTTACTTTTATATAGAAGGGGACGCATTGATAAAGAAGCCTTGGAAGAGGTGTTAGCACCTAAATTGATTAAGTCATAAGGACATCGATTCTGCTATTCACTCATGGGATAATGCACTGAATAGTGAACTGGACAAGATTGCCCCAGTTAAGCCTATTTGCCCTCCGTAGAAGTGTATGGCCGCCCGATTGACTCTTGACTTGTGTGACATGAGGAAGATGATTTGCAAACTTGA
Organism: Rhinatrema bivittatum; assembly: GCF_901001135.1. Classification (NCBI taxonomy): domain Eukaryota; kingdom Metazoa; phylum Chordata; class Amphibia; order Gymnophiona; family Rhinatrematidae; genus Rhinatrema; species Rhinatrema bivittatum. The sequence continues at coordinate 179,096,525 of NC_042619.1, forward strand.
GCACCATTGGTGTCATAGTCGGTTACCCAAAGGCTTCTTGAGTTATAAACAACAATTATGTTCTTGCAATTCCACTATTGATAATGCCAAGCAAGCCTTTCATGACTCTCTTAGTCTGCTCCAATAAAGTCTGCAACCCCCTAACTATCCTTCCTCCCTTTTCCCCTCTCTGCCCAAGCCCCTAACCTTCCCACCTCACTACATTTTTTTTGTTTTAAAACTTACCTGCTCTCACAAACAGAAGTAAGTTCAGCGCGCCGGCTGGCTGCCAGCAAGCGCTGCCCCGGCTTCCCCCTGCACCACCCAAACCCACCTCAAACCTCCCCCAGCCTGCCCCTTTTTAGGAACCCAGCACTTCCACACATACCAGGAGATATATACTTGCATGCCCTGGCCACATGCATATCTCCCCGTATTTGCGTGCACTGGTGATTGAAATTTGACTTGTAAGTCTCTCTGCTATGGCTTGTCATCCCTAAGTGCTCCTTTTACCCCTTGATCATCTAATGGTCCAACTGACTCTCTCGCAGGCTTTACCTTGAATATACCTGAAAATGTTTTTATTCTTAGATTTGCTTCCATGGCAAGCTTCTTTTCAAATTCTGTCTTTCCCTTCCTTATCAATGTTTTACATCTGACTTGCCAGTGCTTATGCTGTTTACTTCATTTGGATTCCTTTTCCATTTTTTGAAGATGTTCTTTTAGATATTATAACCTCACCTTTTAACCATGCCAGTAGTCGTTTAGCCTTCTTTTCATCTTTTCTAATGCATGTAATACATCTGTTCTGGGCTTCCGAGATCATCCATGCCTGAACTAAACTCTTAACCTTTGCAATTGCTCCCTTCAGTTTTTCCTTACTATTTTCCCCATTTTACCATAGTCACCATTTTGAAAGTTAAATGCTGTCATAGTAGATTTCTTTTTTTCTGCTCCCTCCAGTTAATAAGTCAGATTTGATAATGTTGGGATCACTATTGCCAAGTGGCTCCAACACTGTTACTTCTGGCACCAAATCCTGTGTTCCACTAAAAACCAGGTCTAAAATAGATTCCCCTCTTTTTGGTTCTTATACCAGTTGCTCCATGAAGCAGTCATTTATTTCATCTAGGAACTTCACTTCTGTAGAATGTCCTGATGTAACATTCATCCAGTCAATACTGGGGTAATTGAAATCACTCATTATTGCTGTGCAGCTGATTTTGTTACCTTCCATCTGGCCAGATGGAGGGTAATAAATCCCTATTACTATTTTATTCCCTTTTTCACCTGGAATTTCTATCCATAAAGATTAAACAGTGCATTTTGTTTCCTGAAGAACTTTTATCCTATTGACTCAATGCTCTCTTTACATTACAGTGCCATCCCTCCACCAATTTGATCCATCCTATCATTTCGATATAATTTGTTACCCTGTTATCACAGTGTCCAATTGGTTATCCTCCTTCCACCAATTATATCTATGTCTTCATCCAGTGTTATACACTTTAACTCTCCCATCTTATTTTTTAGACTTCTAGCATTTGTATATAGGCATTTCAAAGTATGTTTCTTGTTTATATTAACAACCTGCTCATCAGTTGACAGGGGTAATTTGGAATCTTTCTGCATTTTACTTAACGTCACCTGATCCCCTTTGGCATTTATTGCAACCTCTCTACTGGAATGTCCTATTTTCCCTTTTCTTTTATTATCCTTCAAAGATGCATTAAGTTCAAATATTAAGATTCTGCAAAAGTACTGCAGCAACATCTGGAGTTGGTTATAGCTTTATTAATCCACCACACTAGATGTGTTAATAAAAGGTAAATGTGATGTCCATAATACCAGAAGGCTTTTAAACATAATTCATATTGTTAAATCAACTAAATTATCTGAAGTGGTTCTGGCCCTGGCTGCACATAAGGGGCTGGATTTTCAAAAGGTTACGCGTACCAGGCCTATTTTCAAAAGGCCCGGCAATGCGCGTAAAGCCCCAGGACGCGTGTAAGTCCCAGGGCTTTACAAAAGGGGTGGTCCGGGGGCGGAGTGGTCCAGGGGTGGGGCGGGGTGAGGCGGGGTCTTGGCCAGAGGCCTCCAATTGGCTGCTGGGCCTGGGATGGCACGCTGGCAATCAGGCGGTGCGCACAACTTACTTCAGCCCCAGGGCTAAAGTAAGTTTTGGAACAAAGAAAACAAAAAGGAAAAGGGAGGGGGAAAGGGAGGGAGAGGTAGGGGAAGGGAAGGGAAGGTGGGGTAAGGAAGTTCCCTTCAAGGCCGCTGCGAAAGGGAACAGGGGAAGGCAGCGCGGCTCGGATAGGGCTCGGCGAGTGAAAGGTGCACAATTGTGCACCCTCTTGTACATGCCAACCCCAGATTTTATAACATGTGCGCGCCTGCGTACACATGTTATAAAATCGGGCGTACATGTGCTTGTGCCGGGTAGCGCGTGCATATGTAGGCCGTGCGCATATGTTTTAAAATTCAGCCCAAGGTGTTCAACAGAATTCAATGGCCACATTTGTTCCAGATCATAAAATATTTGGATTTCCTGAAAAAATGGAACTGCTGGAGAAGAGTTCCTCCCCCGTGACATAAATATTAGTGAATGGATGTCTTTCAGAAGAATTTTCAATCCTCAGCGGGATGAGGCAGGGGTGTCCCCTTTCACTTCTCCTGTTCACTTTGGTGATAAACTTCTCACACAAGCTATTGAAGATAGTACCTAGATAAAAGAGATAAGGGTGGAAGAGGTAGATCATAAAAAAACTCATATGCAACTGACGTCCTGATTTTCTTGTCCCATTTAGACAGCTCCATGCCTCATCTGTTTCAGCTTTTGAAGGAATTTGGCTCTGTGTCAGGATATCAATTAAACTGCACAAAATCTAAGCTGCTTCCTCATAAGGCAAGATTTGAAGTGGTCCCAGGAAAGCTCACCTATTTAGGGGTTCGAGTCTCAACTAACTTCAAAGGTCTCTTTAAATGTAATTATGCCTCTCTATTTGGCTACTATTTGTAAGGACTTGAGAGATTGAAATGATTTGTTCTTTTCCTGATCAGGTCACATCAGCTGGATTAAGATGTGCAACCTTCCAGGATTGTTTTTTTTCATTTTAACATGTTCCCTATACTGTTCTGTAGTACAATTTTTGTCTCCCCAAATGGTTTGATTGGTAGCTTTATTTAGCATAATAGGGTAGCACATATTAATTTGGCCACCTTGTGTAGATCTAAATGGCAGGGCAGAATAGGCTTTCCGGACTTAAGTTGCTATTACTAGGCAGCAAGAATTATGGGCCTCATTTTCCAATATCGCATGGTATCCCAAAAAGAGGTGTTACCTTATGCTAATGTTTGTGCAATGTTCTCTCCACCTAGCTTGATGGACACTCTACCTGGGCAACAACAAGCTAGGTGGAGAGAACATTGCACAAATCTCATCTTGGAGTGAGTTTCCTCACTCCGAAGGCCATCAAATCTTCACAAGAGACCACTGTTCTGTTCGTACGTCTCATGTTGAATGTGAAAGTGGCCCCCAACCCCCTACACTCATACCTAATCCCCACCTCGAGTTACTAGGTGGGCCTCCCATAAGGATACAAATACCTGTCTAGGGAGGAGACACTATAGCAAGGTGCTCTCTCTCTCTCTCTCTCTCTCTCTCTCTCTCTCTCTCTCTCTCTCCCTCCCTCCCACAATAACTCCTTGGAAAATGACCCCCTATGTTTGCACAGGAATGAGTTAATCCAGATATTTTGCATTTGTGGCTGCAACTAAATGGGCACAGACAGAGGGTAAAGAACTCCCATTGTTCTTAACTTTATCTCCTTCTATCCAGAAGATTCTTTGTGACTGTCCTATAAAAGCTCACACTGTTTGCATATGGAAGCAAAAATGTAAATATTTAACAATTTTTTAATTTAGCCTTTTCTCCTATATCACACTTCTGGCAAAGAACCAACTTTCTTGTTGTTCCTTTTTTTACAGATGCTGTGCAAGCATATGGATTAAGATATATTTGGCAAATGTGGAGAGGAAATATAATTGCTTCCTTTTCAGAACTAATGGATAAATATCATAATGATAAGAACATACATCATATGTTCTTGCAAATGAGGAGAGTGCTAGAAAAAGCTGAAGGATAGGGATTGGCAGATTCATGTCCCATGACCCTTGGAACAATTTCTTAGCAAACACACATTATCAGGCAGGGCAATTTATCACATTTCTAACTGTATCACCAATATGGATCAACTTTAAGGCATGACACTTTATTTGATTAGGAAATGGAATGATGATGTGAAGATCTTTTTGGATGGCTCTGACTGATGAAATATGGCAGTCAGCACACTCTGTCTCAATGTACTCCAGGAGGGTGGAGATTATGGTATGGCTTCTTCATCAGACATATCAACACCTAGTGTGTTTTATGCCTTTTGTTCGATTGGCCTCCCCCCTGTTTTGGAGGAGTTGTGGTTTGCAAGGCACTTATTTTCACATTTGGTATGCTTGTCTACTGTTTTTTTCTTTCAAGAGGATCTTGAGACAGAGATTTAAAGCTATATGTAAATATAGTTTCTTGCTTACTCCTACTTTGGGTCTGCTGGGGTTGTAGAAGGATGTAGCCACTGTGGTTTCTAACACTGATAAAACTGTTATTACACAATGCTTCCTTTCTGCTAGATATATTGTTGCTCTGTTCTGGAAGGAAATTCCTTGCATTTCTCAATGGAACAAAAAAACAATTGGTTGAGATTGCAATTTTGGAAAAATTCACTTATTCGCTCCATGGGAAGAGAGATAAATATGGTCGGTATGGGGCAAACGTTTGGACTATTGGGAGTAGCTGGATGATTCCCTCTCAATGGATAGGATTGGGTATAGGGAAATTAATGTCTCTTCAAGACCTTTTCTTCTTGTTTTATGGTTATTTTTGTCATAGGTTTTCTTGTTAGACATCATAACATTTAAGAGATCCATATTCAGTCACTGTCTGGATAGCAAAGTTAGTGTTACACCTCCAGAACGCCCCTATCTTAGGCCTGGATTTTCTAACATAGCGTAGCTCTCTGAATTCGGTGCTAATGGGGGGCGGGGGGGGGGACAAAGCCGGGGGTGGGCCTGTGAAAGCCGGAAGCGATCGCACCACCGCGGTGTTATCGCTTCTGGCTTTTGCACCCAATAGCGCCATCGTAAAAGATGGTGCTATTGAGGGCGCCACTGGCAGCAATAAGGGGTCTTACCTTATCGCCACCAGCGAAGTTTCCGCAGCATCTGCCCCAACGCCACCCTAACTCCTCCTCTTCCGGTGCCAACACACCCCGATCTAACTATTGCGTGCGATAGGGTTAGAAAATAACCCCCTTAGCCAAATTATTAGATGGCTAAGTACCCAAAAATTCATTTATCCAAATAACTTCTGAGTTTCCATCTAAATATCAACCTCCAAGTTTTTAGTGTTCTTTATTTAATGTACCTATATTCCATTGATGATTTAGACTGTTTAGTCTTTATATGTGGATGTATTTTTGTGTAACATTCTAGAATGCGTTATCTTTTGTTAAATAAAAATTTCACAAAATAATAATCTGAAGGATATGTCATAGAGCTTATATTAGATGATCACAAGGGAATCTGTAGATTAATTTAAAAGACTTTTATCCATTTTACTTCATTGACACAATAAAAAAAATGTTCAGTAAAGGGTATGAAGTATAAGAAATTAGGAATAAAGAGAAAGTTTGATTTTAGGATTCTTCCAGATTAAACATCCTTTATTTCATTCTGAATGACCAGATATATACTGGCTGTTCAACTTTCTTGTAACTCTAAGGAATTCCTTCTAGCAATATATGATTCATAAAAACATTTTATAGTGACTCACTCTTCATTCACACTTAACCACAATATCTTGAAATTCTGCTGCATTGAGTCTAGACCATAAGCAATTTCATAAGGGATTTTTTTTTCAAAAGGTCTTGAGGATTACTTTGATGAGGCCAGCAATGAATAGCAGATAGCTGGATTAAAGGAAGGTGTTTGTGTTATTATTTCTCTTCTTTTATTATGTTTTTATGAATTAATTAAGTTTTCTATTTATAAATGGTAGTTTATACCACTTGAATTATGTGTAGGGAGCCAATTGATTTTTAATTCTCATTCTATAATGTATTGGATAATGTCATAAATAATTAATGACAAGGGCTTTTGATTTGTGGGTTGATACCACATGAGCTTGCTTTAAATGTGTACTTCCTGGCAGGACTTTCTATTGTCTGCCCTGGTACTCACAAAGAAAACTGAAGTACCATAGCATCTTGATGCTATTAGAAGTGGTGGAACTCTGCTCAGGTTGGTTGTGAACATGGCTTATTTTGAACTAAAGATATAATCCCCCAAATCAAACAATTGACTGTCAAAATTTAGTAGAGTTAACATTTCTGAACCTTTATGAGAGAATGTGCTTTATGAGAGAATGTATAGGAAACCTCCTCAGTCTATCTTAAAGAACCAGGCACAGCTATCCCACCCGGTCCCCCTTAAGACCTTCCCATCAGGGGCGTATTGGCCTATCGGGGGATTGGGCTTCCTCCGGAGGGCCGGTCGCTCCCATCACGTGATTTTTTATTTTTTTTTAAATTTCCCGGCCAAAGACAAGAAGAGGGTCTGCTGGCGCTGCGGCCTGAAGAGAAATCTGTGGGCAGGGCTGGTGAAAGCACTAGGCCTGGGCCGCCGCGAGCAGTGGTCTCCCGGGGGGAGCCAATGCCCCCGGGCGCAGGGAGGCTCATGCGGCGCTGCGACAGGCAGATGGGCATGGCCGTGGTGAGGCTCATGTCACCATGGCCCGAAGAAAAAGATTGCATTTAAACGCACTGATGCTCCTCCTCCTTCCTGCCTGTGCGGCCCCGGTAGTAAACGTTGCCGGAGCCGCGTGGGCAGGAAGGAGGAGGAGCATCAGTGCATGCAGAAGAGGAGCAGTGCTTATGGGCCGCTGCGAATCCCAAGTCGCAACGGCCCGAGAAGAAGAAGAGGCCCGGTAGCAGGGCCGCCGCGGCCCGAGAAGATCAGGGCTGCTGCAGAGCCCATCCTGCGGCGACCCGCGAAGAGGAGGCCCAGAGGTGAGAGAGAGGCTGAGGGCCGGTAGAGTGTGTGTGTGTGCGTGTATGAGATGAATTGAGAGATTGTGTGTGAGAGTGAGGACCTGAATGTTTGCAGAGACAGCATGTGCTTGAGCAAGACAGCATGTGGGAGTGAGAGAGAGTCTGTGTGTGTGTGTGTGTGAAAGAGACAGCATGTGCCAGTGAGAGACTGTGTGTATGAATGATTGTATGAAAGAGAGCATGTGAGAGTGAGAGCCTGTGTATGAATGATTTTATATGAGTGAGTGAGAGAAATGCATGTGAGAATGAGAACCTGACTGTGTTTGAGGGAAGAAGCTGGAGAGAAAAGAAACTGAAAAAAAGACAATATAAAAGGAATTGGCAAAAAAAAAATAAGAAAGGGAAGGTGGAAAAAAAAAAGTCTGTGACCAACCAATTAAAAAACTAAGATCAGACAGCAAAGGTAAAAAAAAAAAAATTACTTTTTAGTGATTGGCACATGTAATCTTTGGGAATGTGCAAGAAGAGCACTTTCTCAATGCGGATCTCACAATGTACGAGATCAGCATGGAGAAAGTAGAAGCCCACGGGGCCTGTACAGAGGAGGCAGAAGAATGGGCTTCAGTGTCAGTAGCAGCAATCGGCACCTCCCCAATAGCCATGCGGCAGCAGTGACAGTGGCAGCAGAGGAATGAGAGAGGTTCCGAGGTTGCTGGCAAAAGAAAGAGAGGGGGATCTGCCTTTAGTGTGTGCATGTATGAATGGGACTCTGCCTGGGGGTGTATGTGTGTGAATGCATGGGTGCCTGCCTGGGGGTCTGTGTGTGTGAGAATGAATGTGTGCATGCCTGGGGGATGGGGAGGGAGTGGTATGAAAATGAATGGGAGCCTGCCTGGGGGTCAGCGTGTGTGTGTGTGAGAATGACTGGGAGCTTGCCTGGGTGTGTGTGTTTGTGTGTATTTGAGGGAGCCAGTGAGTGTGAGAGTATGAGTGTGTATGAGAAAATTCAAGGGAGTAAGAGTTTGTGTGTGGAGGGGGAGAGAGTGTCTTAGAGCCTGAGAGTGTGTCAGTGTCAGTGAGAGCGAGAGGTTATGGTGGATATAAGAGCATGAATGTGTATGTATGTGACAGTGTAAGTATGAGAGAGAATGGACATGCTGAGTATGTGTGAGAGAGAGAAGATAACCTCCTAATCCTCGACAATATCAGGGTGACTGGAAATCAAGAGCTCCCATGTCTGCTCTTTTTGAAATATTTTATTGATGTTATATACAAATTTTTGAAAATTTCCCTGAGTTAAATTACTGGAGGTTCTATTCATCAGCAGTTTTGAAATATATATTTTTAGTATGATTTTCCTATTGTAATGTTTTACAGTTCTTGATTTTATTGTTTGATGTTTTATGAGGAATGATGGTATTTTCTATTTTTCCATTGCTGCATCACATACAGTCTAACTTGTTGTGATTTCCAGTTCAGTTTGTCTGTGCATTTCTGTGTATATTTTATGGTCCCTTTATTCTGTATTTGGTGACTCCTCATATTGTATGTGTAATTGGGTACCCATGGGCCAGTATGGAGAAAAATCCCCCGGGCCACTATTTTCCCACAATCCGCCCCTGCCTCCCATGTTCTTCTTCCTTCTCTTCTTGTCCTCTTCTCTTTATCATTCTCTTCTCCTTGAAATACTGCAGCAGCCAAAATTCCTCAATTTTCTTTACAAACTGGGGTCAGCCAGTAGGTGACTTTTATAACATGTGCAATGAGTGTGCAATGAGCAGTTTGAACTGGGGGACAGAGGCATGTGTTTCAGTGTTTCAGTGAATAGGATGATAATCTGTATGAGCTCATTACAGCTTCATTTACAAATCATTATCCTCATTAGCATATGCTGCAGCACTATTATTTACCATCCACTCATTAAAGAGTTATCAGAAACCTTAGAGCCTGATTTTAAAAAGCATTTACTCAAGTAAAACTGGGTTTTACTCAAATAAATGCACTTTACTCAAGTAAGTGGGCTTTTGAAAATTGCCACAAAATATGACATTGAACTGTCCATATGATTTACTCAAGTAAGTACACTTTACTCGAGTAAATGGCTTTTGAAAATTGCTACAACACTAGTTACATTTACGTACATAACTCCTTTTGAAAATTACCCCAAGTGTGCACATTAAAAGGTGAATTTTCAAAAATTGCACACTTAAAAAATAGCACTTATGCATGTAAAATAGCATATATGCAGGAATATGCTATTTAAAAAAAAACCTTAACATACATGCTTAAATCAGGGACCATGAGTAAATTTACACATGTAAAACAGGGTCAGGCCAACATTTATGCTAGAAAGTTATCCACTAAAACTTTAGCGAATGGATTGTCTATCCAAATGGACAATCTATATATAGTTCCCTAATCCTTCCATTCCTGTTGGATGTGTTGTTCTCTACTGTACAGTGTATAATTGTGAGTGCATATTGCACTGCAGAATAAAGTAGCAATATGTTGTTTGTAAAGAGAATGTTCCATATACTGAATCATGCTACTATTCAAGACAAAATATGCAATGCTCATGAGACCCTTTTTTCTTTTTCCAAATATTTCATTTCATTTATTAGCATTTTATATCTGCTTGTAAAAGCAAATTATCCAAGCAGTGCAAACAATAAAACTACATACATAATATATCATGCAAAACCATAAAATTAAAGAAAACAAAAGTAAACAAAATTCAAATGAACATAAACAAACAATAAACCAATCTGATAATAACATGCTGCAACTATTGTTATAAATTTGGGCTGTTATAGGCTTATGTAAAAAAACAGGCTTTTACTGCTTTCCTGGACTTGAGATAATTAGTTTATGCACAGATATCAAAGGAAATGAAGTTCCACAAAGCTAATAACTGAAGGATAACTTAGTTGAGTCAAGATAGATAACTGACACCGAAGAAAAAAAAGAATCCATGTAAGGGTATAAGGGACTAAGAATTTAGAAAGGTACAGAGCAAATTGGTATGAAGGGCTTTAAATCTAAGATGAGAATTTTGAATCTTACACAGTAACTAACAGGAAGCCAATGTAGATTTTGAAGAACAGCACATACATGATCACATTTCCTGAAACCATGAATGACTCTAGTGGCAGTGTTTTCAATTAGCCAAGGTGCTTTAGCTAACTTTGAAGAATATGACTGCTTCTTTTCAAACATTTTTTTAAGAATATGACTGTTTCCTTTTGAGCATTCTCTATTAAATTTTGGATATTTGACAATGACCATCAAGTTGTAATGATTTGCCTAAAGATCTAACGATTTAGTGGAACACAATCTTGCTGGTTTTGGGTTTTCAATTGTGTGTGTCTGCCCTCCCTCCATTTGTTTGCTTGGTAATAGTTTTAGTTGAGCATTCAGGACACCAAGAAGGGCATTACAGTAATCAAATTTGGAAATGACGAAAGTGCGAACTAGTAACTTCAGGTCAGAAATATCTAGCAGGGAATGAAGATGACACAAGTATCTCTAATAAAAGAGGATTTTTGCACCACAGAGGAAATATAATGAGTTATATAGAGATCAAAAAGTTGTACTCCTAATGTAGTAACCACATTTTTGAGAAGATTTAAAGTACCATGCATGATTGGGGCTACTGAAGGAACTGTTGATCTATTATCGAATCAAAGTGCTTCTGATTTTGCAGGGTTGACTTGAAGCAACTTGATCGAGGCAACAATTTAGCTTAGTAAGATTAACTGTAGATTTAGTATACAGAAAAACTGTGATTTGAATATCATCAGTACAGAATAATGGTCGAAAACTACTGTCCTTGATGAGTGTTGCTAATGGAGCAAGGAACAGGCTAAATAGAAGTGGAGAGAGAATAGAACTTTGTTGGGTGCCAAAAAGAAGATAAACTGGGTTGTATAACTGATGATTCCAATCAATTTGGAATGAGTGCCCTGAGAGGTAAGAATTAAGCCAGGTCAAGATTCCTGCACAGACCAAGCTCTTCTAAATGGTTAATAAGTAAGGAGTGATTGATGGTATCAAATGAAGCAACATGTCAAGAAAGACTGTGAGTGCATCCTTGCCTGCATCAAAATTGTCTGATGTCATTAGTTAAAACAACTAATGCCGATTTTGTGCTGTGGGCCTTACAAAAGCCTGACTGAGAGGGGTATAAAGTGTTGGTCTTAATGTAACCTTATTTAGCATTCTTTTTAATACACTCACAATTGTACATAGGACTTCATTTTAGGGATGTGAATCGTTTTTTGACGATTTAAAATATCATCCGATAAATTTTAAATCATCAAAAATCATTAGAGGCGATATACAATAGGAATTCCCCCGATTTATCGTCAAAAATCGTAAATCGGGGGAAGGGGAGGGGAAGGGGGAGGGCGGGAAAACCGGCACACTAAAACAACCCTAAAACCCACCCCGACCCTTTAAAATAAATCCCCCACCCTCCCGAACCCCCCCAAAATGTCTTAAATTACCTGGGGTCCAGTGGGGGGGGGGTCCCTATGTGATCTTCCACTCTCGGGCCACGGGTGCATTAATAGAAATGGCGCCGGCACCATTTTGGTTCCTGTCCCTCGACGTCACGAGTGCAGGAGGTCCAGAAGCGACCTCCTGCACTCAAATCATATTTGCCGTATTGCAAAATGGCCATATGGCCGGCGCCATTTTGTATTGCAAAATAATAGCAGTTTATGGACTTCTCCAGGAACTTATCCAAACCTTTTTTAAATCCAGCTATACTAGCTGCCTTAACCACATCTTTTGGCAACAAACTCCAGAGCTTAATTGAATGTTGAATGAAAAAGAATTTTCTCTGAGTTGGTTTAAATGTGCTACTTGATAACTTCATGGAGTGTCCCCTAGTCCTTGCATTATCCAAAAGAGTAAATAACGGTTTCACATTTACTCATTCAAGTCTTTTCATGATTTTATAGACCTCTATCATATCCCCCTCAACTGTCTCTTCTCCAAGCTGAACACCCTAACCTCTTTAGCCTTTCCTAATAGGGTAGGTCGACCTTCTCTGTATTTTCTCCAGTGCAACTTTATCTTTTTTGAGATGTGGTGACCAGAATTGCACACAGTATTCAAGGTGCAGTCTAACCATTAAGAAATACAAAGGCATTATGACATTCTCTGTTTTATATGCCATTCCCTTCTTAATAATTCCTAATATTCTGTTTGCTTTTTTGAAAACCACAGCACACTGAGCCGACAATTTCAATGTAATATCAATTATGATGCCCAGATCTTTTTCCTGGGTGGTAACTTCTAAAATGGAACCTAACATTGTGTAGCTACAGCATGGGTTATTTTTCCTTATATGTTGTGCTGGAGGTGGACCCTTGGCCTGGTGTAGGCCGGAGAGTGCCTATCAACAGGAGGCGGAGCACAGGAGGAGACAGAGGCTAGCTGGAGCTTCATCAATAGCAACCCGGGGTTACCTCAGGTTGAGCCCTTGGTTACCTGGGCCTCGCTTAATCTCCTAGAGAGGAAGCGCAGGGGCATCTCCACCACAAACAAGGGTGTACAGTCGATGTTCAGAGCAGAAGGTCCAAAGAGCACAGGAGGCCAGAACAGAGAGTCCGAGTGTATAGCGAGGATCAAGGCCAGAGTATCAGTCCAGAATGGTCAGCCGAATCAGGAGTCAATACCTGTAGTCAATCTGGAAGTAGTCAGGTTAGGTAGGGGTCAAGTTCCAGGCAGTGATCAGGAGTAGTCAGTAGTCAGGCAGAGGTCGGTTCCAGGCAGCGATCAGGAGTAGTCGGAGAACAGGCAGAGGTCAGATCCAGGCAGCAATCAAGAATAGTCAGGAACAAGCAAAGGTCAGTACCGTGAGATCAGTCCGAAGGGTACTACCAGGGATGGAGACGAGGGAACAGGAGATGCTGGAACAGGAGACACAGGAGACACTGGAACAAGAGACACTGGAACAGGAGACGCTGGAAGGCAAACTAGACACACCAGAGTGTACGACCCGATTGCCAAGGTGAGGAAGTGGTGTCTGACCACTTCCATAAGTATTCGCATCAATCAGGATGCGCCACGGAGCTGGGACCCGCCCTTGGCCCTTTAAGAGGCCGGGTGGTCCGTGCGCACTTGCCTAGGGGTGGGGCAGATGCCATGGAGGATGCCGAGTCCCGCTAGGAGGCCTGGTGGGAAGGGGAAGTCCCAGCAGTTGCCACTGTGGGACGCCGAGGCCGAGTCGAGATAGCAGAAGCAGCGGGGGAGGATGACCCAGGACTCGTTGGAGCAGAGGTGAGGTGAGCAGGCCCGGGCGCCAGCCGAGTGTAGACGGGACGCACAACAGTACCCCCCCCTCCTTGGTCGAGGCTTGTCTGGGTGAGCCTGATGGAAGCCTCGCAATAGATTCTTATCTAGGATATTCTGTGAAGGTCTCAAGAGGAAGCTGGAGACGCCGATGCCGAGCCGAGCTAGCAGCAGCAGTGGAGGGAGGATAACCTGGGTCTCGGAGCAGAGGTGAGGTGAGCAGGCCCGGGCGCGGGCTGAGCACGGACGGGACACGCAACACTATATGCATCACCTTGCACTTGTCCACATTATATTTCATCTGCCATGTAGTCACCCTATTTTATTTTTTCACAGATTAAATGTTTCCAATTCAAACTGAAAACAGGTGAAATATTAAATCTTTCAGAAAGATATGTGCTTTTTCTTCACCATTTTAACAGAGATCTAATTCTTTCAAATTCTATTGGGGTTTAGTGCCTCTATCTAAGTATTTCTTAATGTAATATTTTTATCCTAAACACATTTCTATAATTTTTACCCTCCAGCATACTATATTAAAAAGACAGTAGGGATACATGAGTGAAACTATTGGAATCTGTGCTTAAATCACACCATTAACCGAGAACTGTTTTGAACACAAAGTCTAAAGATGTCTTCATTCATAAAGATGTTCATTTTGAAGAATTTTGACAGTGGAAACAGGAATTTCTGCTGAAAAAAAATCAAAGAAAATGTGTTACTTTATCTAAAAAAATGCTTTTTCCTATACATGTAACAGCTGCCTGAAGCCATTTTATACTGCCTATTTTAATTTGCCTTTAATATCAGATGTGCCTTCATATCGATTTCTTTTGTGTATGTTTTCATTCTGAATAATTCAGAGGCACAATTTTTTTCCATTATGGTCAATAGCCAGAGCAAATTTTGAGGATAATCAATTGAGCCCTTCCTGACAATTACTAGTGTTGATATCCCCTGAAGTGAAGGACTAGGGAAGGCAGAGGGATAATATGACAAAACAGTCAATCACTGCAATCAGCAGATGTATCAACACTGGTTTTATGTTGGGATCCCAAATCCATACCTAAGGTCCATAATGCCTGCTAATAGTTCACACTCTTGACTTTTCATCATATGGCATGCCAGCTGTGCAATGCAATCTATGCTGCTCATTTTTTCCATTCTCGCTGCTTAAATCTATTGTAACTGTAACAGAGTTGTATTACTTGTATGGAATTGGGGCAATAATATGTTTGAACAGCGTTTTATTTTTCATGTTTTATTAGTATTTCCATTACTGTCTGGAGCAAATTAAGAACATAAGAACATGAGGCTTGCTATACTGGGTCAAACCAAAGGTCCATCAAGCCCAGTGCCCTGTTTCCAACAGTGGCCAGGCCAGGTCACAAGTTCTGCAGTTGGTATCTATTCAACACAATAAAGTACATTGTAACTCGTGGACACAAGTCAATTGAAAACTGTGTAATGATGTGTGTCATTTTATATTATTTGCATGACATAACATAATTTGACTTATCCTGATACCCATTAATTAATTTAACAAGCTTAAACACCTCCCTAATCTCCTAGCAAATGCCTGAGGCAGTGTACAATACAAACAAATAACATAAGTACATAACAAGTAGTCCAGTACAAACAAAGCAAATACCTATGAGGTCAAGAAAGTGTTCTACACGCCACCCCCAGTTCCACCAAGTTCCAAAACTTCCTTGTCCCAAACATCCACACATAAGAAATTCTTGCTTTGTTTTGTTTTTAAATTACACTAAAGTCATTGCTGATACCAAAATGCTCCCTTATGTAAAATGTGAAATGTTTTGTACATGTAGTAATGATCTCTTTATATGCTTTATTATTCTGATCAAAATTTATATCTGGATTACCACACATTATCAAATTGTGTCATTAAACATGTTGTAAATAAGACTC
Organism: Rhinatrema bivittatum; assembly: GCF_901001135.1. Lineage (NCBI taxonomy): Eukaryota > Metazoa > Chordata > Amphibia > Gymnophiona > Rhinatrematidae > Rhinatrema > Rhinatrema bivittatum. Next base: position 179,111,839 of record NC_042619.1, read on the forward strand.
TATAATTCTTTGCAACTGAGAATAGTTTTGTAATTCTTGTGTTCATCCCTTCCAAACTGGTTGCTTCTGATTTGCAAAGTCTAGTTAGGTTAATTACCACTGCTATTAATATGATTTGTATTAACATTTCACATCTCTTAAGCAGTTCTATAAAATCTAACATTTACAATTATTTCTAAATATCTCATAACCAAGTAGTTTAATAGTAATAAAATGAGTGCAAGTTGGAAGCATTGGCTCACTTTCCCATGGATAACTTATTTATAAATCTTTCAATGATTTATTATTAATCTCCTTATGTGATAATCACTTTTGCATATAAACATAGCTAAGCTTAAGAATTATATTCTGATTCGTGTCTTTATAAAAGAAATGTTTGGAATATTAGATCCAATTCAATAATGTTTCAAAGGTTATTGGAACAAAATTCTGCCGCATAACATTGTCATTGCTTTATTGAGCAACTTCAGAATGATGTAGCATACAATAAGACAAACTGGTCTTTTAATTCTATATAACGTGTAAGCTTACTGTTCCAAGATACTCATTAATAATCAGTCCTTGAAATAATATGAAAATATTATTGTCATCAAGGATTTCTGTATTCTATGTCATTATGTTATTTTATTAAATTTAGGGGAAAATCCTTGCCTCCATATTCCGTTAACTATAAAGTACTTGATTTCTTGCCATTTTTGAGTTTGTGGTAGCCAAGCTGCAGGATCTTTGTAGGCTGGTTGCTTTTTACCCTCTCTCTCTCTCTGAACTATCACAGAATTTGAACATTATGTTCCAAACCTTGGATCCTATAATATCCCCCAACGGATATTTGCATTCTCCTCTGCTCATCTTATATTTGTGATGCCACAGAATCCCTTGACATAAGACTGAGCACAGAAAGCAGGGTGACTTCAGCAAATTTGACTGATAATATTAATGTTCAAGATTCTTTTCATTTAACTGTTTTTCTTTAAAATTCTGATACATCTATTCAAAACACGGCTACCCTATTAGTTGTGCATGCTCCAGAAAGTGATATTCAATTGACCTTATGCCTTTTTTTTCTCATGTAAGAGAGTCTTCTTTGGAACAAAAAATTTCCATCTTTCTCAACTTACTTAAGGAGACCCAGGTTCAGAGGAAACATTTTCTGTCCTTAAAACAGAGGACCTTGACCTTTTAGTTGAGGCTTTACTGCAAGTGTCTTGTTAAGAGTCTAGTTAAATTTTGTATGATCCTGGTCATGTGGAAGGGTTTTTACATAATAGCTCTGCTGATGTTAGTGTAATTGCTGGTACATTCATCAAAACATGTGAATAATTATGTGGACAAAGTTGAACTGGTAGATGCAGTGTATTTGGATTTTCAGAAGCCATTCAACAAAGTCCCATATGAGAGGCTTCTAAGAAAACTAAAAAGTAATTGGATAGGAGGTAATGTCCTTTTGAGGATTGCAAGTTGGTTAAAAGACAGGAAACAGAGAGTAGGATTAAATGGTCAATTTTCTCAGTGGCAAAGGGTAAACAGTGGAGTGCCTCAGGGATCTCTATTTTGACCGGTGATTTTCAAAATATTCATAAATGATCTGGAAAGAGGTACAACGAGTGAGGTGATCAAATTTGCTGATGACACAAAATTATACAGAGTAGTTAAATCTCAAGCAGATTGTGATAAATTGCAGAAGAATCTTGTAAGACTGGAAGATTGGGCTTCCAAATGGCCGATGAAATTTAATGTGGACAAATACAAAGTGATGCATAAAGGGAAAAATTGCCCTTGCTGTAGTTACACAATGTTAGGTTCTATCTTAGGAGTTACCACCCAGGGAAGAGATCTACGTGTCATAGTGGATAATATATTGAACTCGTCGGCCCAGTGTACTGTGGCGATCAAAAAAGCAAACAGAATATTAGGAATTATTAGGAAGGGAATGGCAAATGAAACGGAGAATGTCATAGTGCCTTTGATTTTCTTAATGGTTAGACCACACCTTGAATACTGTGTGCAATTCTGGTCACCGCATCTCAAAAAAGATAAAGTTGAACTGGAGAAAATACAGAGAAGGGCGACCAAAATGATAAGGGGCATGGAACAGCTGCCCTATGAGGAAAGTCTAAAGAAGTTAGGGCTGTTCAGTTTGGATAAGAGACAGCTGAGGGAGGATATAATAGAGGTCTTTAAAATCATGAGAGGTCGAGAATGGGTAAATGTAAATTGGTTACTCTTTCGGATAATACAAGGACTAGGGGGCACTGCATGAAGTTAGCGTGTAGCACATTTAAAACTAATCTGAGAAAATTCTTTTTCACTCAATGCATAATTAAACTCTGGAATTTGTTGCTAGGGAATGTGGTTAATGCAATTAGGGGCAGATTTTCAAAGGGGTACGCGCGTAAGATACGCTCGTAACCCCCGAAAAGCTGTCCCTTCCACCCCATGCGCGTGCCGAGTCTATGTTGCATAGGCTCAGCGGTGCGCGCAAGCCCTGGGATGCGGGTAAGTCCCGGGGCTTTCCTAAGGAGGCGTGTTGGGGGCATGTCGCGGCCGGCGGGTCATCTGGGGGCATTCCGGGGCAGGCCGCGGGCATAGTTCCAGCCCGGGGGCATTTCAGGGGCAAGGCCGATGCCTCCAAAACTACTCCCAGGCCGGGGAATCGCGTGCCGGCAGCCAGCCTATGTGTCTATACAAATGTTTTCCTGAAACAGGGGTCTTCCTTGAAACATAGGACCATATTAGATGTCTGTTTTCTTTGGATTTCAATTAAGATAAGTTTTGGATGTCTACTAATATTTGTGTCTTTGGGCTTTTGATTCAAATAAATTTTCTTGGATTTTAATTTGCAAACAAAACACTTTAAACATTATTTATTTGTGCCTATGATTAAAATATGGAACAGGGAATAGAAAGCTCTTTTGTCTCTAGTTCATATTATGAAGGCACTTTGAAGCATTATTCCTTAGATGCATTTGTTGGAGTTCTTTTGAATGTGATATTGAAATAAGGATGGCTTCAATAGCGTGCATTCACAGTGGCCCATAAGAATGGCCACATGCTTGGTAGAGAAAGCCCAGACAACCTATAGGGCTTTGGACACAGAACAGGCCAGAAACTATGAAGTGATTAAGGCCTTTATCAAAGACCATCTGGGACTCACTAGTAGGGAGACCTATTGTAGGTGCTTCTGCATGACATAGATGGGAGCTAACTGACCCTGGGCAGTGTCCCCAAATTTAAAGAATTTGATATGTCATTTGCTGGAACCAGAAGGAAGTCCACTTTGAAGGTAGTAGTCATGGTGGTATAGGAATAACACATTAATGTCCTTCTGGGCACAGTAAAGGAATGAGTGCTCAAACAAGGGGTGATCACTTTAGAAGCCATGGTAACCCTCACCAAGCATTTATTAGAGATGGAAGCCACCATGCCATCAGTTTCCCCAGGACTCAATAAAAGTAGTCACTCCAGCGCAGGAAGGTGTTCTTAAATAGAAAGGGAACAGGAGGAGTGCTATCATAGGGTCATTCCTCTATCAATTGGTTATTCTCAGGATTCTGTCTTGAGCCTTGCTCTCTTCTCCATATATACTAGTTCCCTTGGTACTGATTTCCTCTCATGGTTTTCAATACCATTTTTATGTTGATTACTCCTAGATTTACTTTTCTGCACCAGAAATGTCACCAGAACGTCAGCCCTGGATCTTGGCCTGCTTATCTGACATTGCTGCCTGGATGTCCCACTGACACCTTAAACTCAACATGGCCAAAACAGAGCTCCTTATCTTTCCCCCTATGACCACCTCTTTTCTCTCTTTTTGTAGATAACATAGTCATCCTCCTCTGTTCCCTCAGTCATCTTCTACTCCTCTCTCTCTCCTTCACTATGCATATCTACAACTTAGCTAAAACATATAATTTCTTTCTCTATAACATTACCAAAATCTGTCCCTTCCTTTCTGACCACACTATCAGAACCCTTATCTATTCTCTCATCTCTTCCCATTTAGACTATTGCAACCTTCTCCTCACAGATCTTCTGCAAGCCATCACTCATCACTAGAGATGTGAATCGGAACAGGAATCTGATTGGTTTCGGTTTCGATTCAAAATCTTAAAATTTTTATCGTCCGGCTCGATTTGTTTTTGTTATCGGCTGCGCCCGATCCGATAACAAAAAAACCCTTCCCCACCCTCCCGAACCCCCAAAACCATTTTAAGGGTAAAGGGCCATCGGAGCCATTTTTATTAATGGCAGCCGATGGCCAGAGAGTGGGAGATCACTCCCCACGCCCCCACTGGACCACCAGGTAATTTTAAAAGGTTTGGGGCGGGGGGAGGCTAAGGGGGTCAATTTAAAGGGTCGGGTGGGTTTTTTTTTTATCGGGCCATTGGCGCCATGTTTTTAATTGGACCACCAGGTAATTGAAAACATTTTGGGGGGTTTGGGAGGGTGGGGGATTCATTTTAAAGGGTCGGGATGGGTTTAGGGGTTGTTTTGGTGTGCCGGTTTTCCCGCCCTCCCCCCTCCCCTGATTTGCGATTTTTCACGATAAATTGGGGGAATTTCTATTGTATCGCGACTCTAACGATTTTTGACGATTTAAAAAATATCTGATGATTTTTTTAAATCGTCAAAAAACGATTCACATCCCTACTCATCACTACAATCTATTCTAAATTCAGCTGTGCGTCTTATCTTTCATCATAGTCACTAAACTCACATAACCCTTCTTCTGAAGTTACTGCATTAGCTCTCTAGGTGCTCCCACATTTATTTCAAGCTCCTCTTTCTCACCTACAAACGCCTTCATTCTGCAGTACCTCACTACCTCTCTTCTCTTATATCTTTCTCTACACCTCTTCTTGTATACTTTGCTCATTGGACAAGGCATGCCTATCTGTGCCCTTCTCTACTGCTAATTCCTGACTCTGTGCTTTCCACCTGACTGCACCGTGTGTTTCAAATCTTATTCCCAAACTGGTACATCATGCTCCCTCCTTCTGTATATTTAAATCCCATCTAAAGACCCACCTTTTTTAGGCTGCTTTTAAATCATAAGCTTGATTGTCTGCTTTTAGCCTCATAAACTAACTTTCTTTTTCTTTTCTTTTTAAACATTGTCTTATCTTATGAAATGCCCTAAGTCTTTTGTCCTGTATGTTTGTCTTATTAGATAGTAAGCTCTAAAGAGCAAGGTCTGTCTTTTTGTGTGTTTATATAGTACTGTGTATTTTGTATAGCACTATTGAAATGTTAAACAGCAGTAGTAGTAGTAGTAGTAGTAGTAGTAGCAGCAGCAGTAGTAGTAGTAGTAATAATAGGGGCCTCATTTAATCTCCATATGGGCTGCTGCTGTAGACCAGCCTTTTAGGAATTTGGCAGGCCTGAGTCATCACTGATCTTTCTTTTGTCAAAACTCTTTCTAGATGTAATGTCTGAAGCAAGGCAAGCATTTTTAACAAGATTGCCCATATATGACCTGCTTGTACACAAAGAGTATGTAAGCAGCAAAGGGATGTTCTTCCCTATTCCCTAACCTTACCTCCAGGAAATAAGAGTAAATGGGTCTGACTATGTGCCCTGCTGGATATGATGAGAAATCAGTCTTTGATCTCTGACACAACTAGAGATAAATCGAAGGCGGGACATGGGGAAGAAAAGAATTATGCTATGGGGCAGATCATAGTCATGATGCAGTACGTTCATAGCAAGCTCAACCATTACCCCACACTTCTGTTATGATCCTGCTCACGAAGCCCATCCCACAAGTAGGCCCTTCACCTCTCCACGATTATTACAAGCCGCGGCCGGGATGCTCGACTTATCGCTGCCACCGCCGCCCTGTGCGGCCTAATGCCGCTGCTGCAGATGCTGCTGGGACCTTTAAGGGCCGGAGCCGCTGCCGGCGTGCATTTTCATGGCCTAGTGCCACCCCAAAACGCCCTCACCTGCTCGGCATGGTGCTGCCGCTACTGTCTTACATCTTTGCAGTGGGAGGCTGCCTGACTCCTTCTCCCTGAGTGGCAAGGGAAATTGCTGCCGCTGCGAAGCCATCCTGCAGCCTGGAAGCCACCCCTGATGCCTGCTTGCTCTTCCTCTTCGCAACCTGAAGGCCGCCGCTTTCCTTGGTCCTGCTCCACTCCCTGGGCCCTCCTCTAGGCGCTGGCGCATGCCTCTTCTTCTGATTTAAAGGGCCAGAGGCGGGAAAAGCCCACGGCCCCACCAGAACTCTTCAGCTGCTTCACTTCCTGCTTCAGCCCTATAAAAGGGCTCAGTTCCTTTTCCTCAGGGGCCTTCGTCCATGTTCTTCTTCGCTGGCCCAGGTCCTCTGTGGTCTTCATGTGTCTGAGATGGTTCTTTGTTACAAGTCTTGATGTTCCTGGTCTTGTTCCTCGTCGGAGCTCCTTCGTTGCCTTGTTCTGATGTTCCAGATCTCCTTCGTTGTCTTGTCCTAGTTCCAGATGTCCTGATGTTCTGAAGTCCTGATGATTCTGAGTTCTGAGTCTTCCAAGTTCTGAGTCTTCCAAGTTCTGAGTCTGCCAGCTCTTCGAGTCCTACAGATGGGCACCCCGAGGGTAAATCCATATAAATCCGGTTCCTGTATCTGGTTATTAGAGCTTCATTTGGTTGGATCCCCTTCTGGTGCTTGTCTCGCTCCCACATGATCCTCAACCAGCCTCCCTAGGTTTTGTAGGGCATGCAAGTGGACAGGGTGGTCCATGACCAGCCCATGGCGGGCTGTGTAGGGCACCCTGAGGGACAGTGCCCACCTGTACCTTCCAAGTCCCAAGTCCTCGACTGAGTCCTTCCAAGTTCCAAGTTCTCGTCTGAGTCCTTCCAAGTTCCAAGTCCTCATCTTGTTCATGCCCTCCTCCTTGAGTCGTGCTGTGGTTCAGGGGGCTCATGCTCTCCCATGAGCTAGCAACCTCGCCTTCGTTCCCTCATCACCAGCCGTAGGCCGCGCCTGCATCAGGATCTGAAGGTCGTGGTTGCAAAAGGATCCGAAGGCCATGAGCTCGGTGTGCGTGTGCCTGTGATGGGCTCAGGTTTCCTGGATATTTTTTGAATCTTGTTCCTTACCTAGAAGTTTTTTTGTTCCTAGTTTCCTGGACTCTTTTGCCTAGGTAAAAAAAAATTTTTTTTTACTGTTTGCTTCATTTTTTAGTTGTCTGCCTGAGCCCGTCAGGGGTCCCAAGCTTGGGCGCTACTGTTTCTGGCCCTCAACTATTGCTCCCTATCTCCCTCTTTAGGGAGTCACAATCATTCTCCACCAACGCCCTCGTGGACACTGGGGTGACTGGAAATTTTATTATGGAAGATATCGTCAAGCTTCTCCAGATACCGGTCCAACTGCTAGAGGTACCACTCTGTATTGCCTCAATACAGGGAGATCATCTCCCTAGTTGTATCACCCACCAAACCAAGCCTCATTGTTGGGACCCTCTATGATGATGATGAGGAGATCTCTCTCCTGGTCTTGAAACGATCCATGCACCCCATAGTAAGAACATATGAACATAAGAAATTGCCATGTTGGGTCAGACCAAGGGTCCATCAAGCCCAGCATCCTGTTTCCAACAGAGGCCAAACCAGCCACAAGAACCTGGCAATTATCCAAACACTAAGAAGATCCCATGCTTCTGATGCAATTAATACCAGTGGCTAAGTAAACTTGATTAATAGCCGTTAATGGACTTCTCCTCCAAGAACTTATCCAAACCTTTTTTGAACCCAGCTACACTAAATGCACTAACCACATCCTCTGGCAACAAATTCCAGAGCTTTATTGTGCGTTGAGTGAAAAAGAATTTTCTCCGATTAGTCTTAAATGTGCTACTTGCCAACTTCATGGAATGCCCCCTAGTCCTTCTATTATTCAAAAGTATAAATAACCGAATCACATCTACTCATTCAAGACCTCTCATAATCTTAAAGACCTCTATCATAACCCTCCTCAGCCGTCTTTTCTCCAAGCTGAACAGCCCTATCCTCTTCAGCCTTTCCTCATAGGGTAACTGTTCCATCCCCTTTATCATTTTGGTTGCCTTTCTCTGTACCTTCTCCATCGCAACTATAACTTTTTGAGATGTGGCAACCAGAATTGTACACAGTATTCAAGGTGCGGACTTCACCATGGAGCGATATAGAGGCATTATGATATTTTCCGTTTTATTAACCATTCCCTTCCTAATAATTCCTAACTTTCTGTTTGCTTTTTTGACTGCTGCAGCACACTGAGCCAACGATTTTAAAGTATTATCCACTATGATGCCTAAATCTTTTTCCTGGGTGGTAGCTCCTAACATAGAACCTAACATCGTGTAACTACAGCAAGGGTTATTTTTCCCTATATGCAACACCTTGCACTTGTCCACATTAAATTTCATCTGCCATTTGGATGCCCAATCTTCCAGTCTTGCGAGGTCCTCCTGTAATGTATCACAGTCTCCTTGTGATTTAACTACTCTGAATAATTTTATATCATCTGCAAATTTGATAACCTCACTCGTCGTATTCCTTTCCAGATCATTTATATATATATTGAAAAGCACCAGTCCAAGTACAGATCCCTGAGGCACTCCACTGTTTACCCTTTTCCACTGAGAAAACTGACCATTTAGAAAATTGACCAGTCACTGGGGTGACTGGAAATTTTATTATGGAAGATATCGTCAAGCTTCTCCAGATACCGGTCCAACCGCTAGAGGTACCACTCTGTATTGCCTCAATACAGGGAGAGCATCTCCCTGGTTGTATCACCCACCGAACCATGCCTCATTGTTGGGACCCTCTATGATGAGGAGATCTCCCTCCTGGTCTTGAAACCTTCCATGCACCCCATAGTACTTGGACTTCCCTGGCTCCAGTTACATGCACCCCACTTCAACTGGCAATCCCTGCAACTAACTCAGTGGGGCCCTCAATGTCAAACCCACTGTTTATGGCAAGTATCTCCATCTGTGACCGACCTGAACTCTACAACCCTTCCTGGATTACCTGCCCCGTACTCGGAATTCAAGGATGTATTCTCCAAACAAAACGCTGATATCCTGCCTCCACTCCAAGAGTTTAACTGCCCCTTAGAACTGCTGCCTGGAACCATGCATCCCTTGTCACTCCCTGAATGCCACACAATGTCAGCCTACATCAAAGAAAATTTGGATAAAGGATTCATAAGACCCTCTAATTCCCTGGCAGGAGCTGGGTTCTTCTTCGTAAAGAAGAAAGATGGCAGCTTAAGACCCTGCAAGGACTACAAAGGTTTGAACGCAGTAACTCGTAAGGACCGTTATCCACTGCCACTTATTAGTGAACTATTCGACTGCCTGCAAGGTGCACAAATCTTTATAAAATTGGATCTCTGAGGGGCATATAACCTTGTACGGATTAAACCGGAAGACATCTGGAAAACCACCTTCAACACAAGAGACGGCCATTACGAGTATGTAGTAATGCCCTTCAGACTTTGCAACGCCCTTGCAGTCTTCCAACGGCTAATGAACGAGATCTTCCGGGACCTTTTATACACATTTGTCATAGTATATCTGGACGATATACTAATATTCTCCAAAGATCTGAAGTCTCCTTGTTCCCACATTCAGTCCACCAATGTCTCAGGGACCATCATCTCTATGCGAAATTAGAGAAATGCATTTTTGAACAACCCAGTCTTCCCTTCTTAGGCTACATTATTTCCAACCGTGGCTTCACCATGGACCCCGACAAACTCCAGGGTATTTGAGATTGGCCTCAATCAGTGGGCCTCCACGCCCTACAAAGATTCCTTGGATTCACAAATTACTATTGAAACTTCATCACTAATTACTCCATGCTGGCCGCTCCACTCACCGCCATTACTAGGAAGGGATGTGAACTTCGAGTGTGGAGCCCGAAGGCCCAGTCAGCATTTCATGCCTTGAAAGAAGCCTTCTATACTGGACTGTGTCTATAACATTCGGATCCTAACCGCCCCTTCATCGTTGAAGTTGACGCATCTGCCATCGGATCAGGGGCAGTTTTGAGCCAGTACTCCACTAAGGGAACTCTAGTACCATGTTCCTTCTACTCACATAAATTCTCCCCTACCGAGCAAAATTATACCGTAGGGGACCGTGAACTCCTTGCAGTAAAACATGCGCTCCAGGAATGGCACCCTGGCTGGAAGGAGCGCAACACAAATTCACAATATTTAATGACCACAAGAATCTAGATCACCTAAAGGAGGCCCAGTTACTTAACCCAAGACAAGCCCACTGGGCCCTGTTCTTTGAATGCTTCAACTTCGAGCTTCACTATCACCCTGCAGCTAAAAACCTCCGCGCAGATGCGCTCTCTCTCTCTGTCGAGCCAGAAGACACACCCAAGATGCCTAAGCACATCCTCGATTCCACTTGCATATCAGTTGCAGTCACCATCACGGTACTAGCCGGGAAGACGGTGGTCCCCCACCATCTCTGTGAGTGCGTGCTCCGTTGGGCTCATGACTCTAAGCTGGCCAGTCTTCCTGGTCAAGCCCGGACTCTCAAGATGCTTCAAAGGCACTACTGGTGGCCTAGTATGATAAAGGACTCCCGCAAATATGTGGACTCCTGTCCAGTTTTCCCAACTGGCCGCCCATGGGGGCTTCTCCAACCGCTTTCTGCACCCACCGAGCCCTGGTCAAATCTTTTCACTGATTTTATCGTGAATCTGCCTCCTTCAAAAGGAAATTATGTAATCTGGGTCATCATTGACCGCTTCTCAAAAATGGCCCACTTTGTCCCATTACCTGGTCTCCCTTCAGCTCCAGAGCTACTAGACTCTACTTGACCAACATATTTTGTTTACATGGACTACCACAGGAAATCATCACCGATCGTGGACCTGTTTTCTGCTAAATATTGGAGATCTCTTTATAAAAAGTTTAATATTATGTTAAAACATCAGCCTATCATCCGCAAGCAAATGGCCAAGCCAAAAGGACTAATCGCTCCTTGAACACGTTCCTGCGATCATATGTCAATGACCAGCAAGATAACTGGGCTGACCTTCTGCCATGGTTCTTCATTCCATGTCTTGATGTTCATGGTCTCGTTACTCGTCGGAGCTCTTTCGTTGCCTTGTCCTGATGTTCCAGATCTCCTTCGTTGTCTTCTCCTAGTTCCAGATGTCCTGATGTTCTGAAGTCATGATGATCCTGATATCCGATTGTTCCAAGTTCTGAATCTTCCAAATTCCGAGTCTTATAAGTTCTGAGTCTTCCAAGTTCTGAGTCTGCCAGCTTGTCGAGTCTTCCAAATGGCCACCCTGAGGGTAAATCCGTATAGATCCGGTACCTGTTTCTGGTCATTGGAGCCTCGTTTGGTTGGATCCCCTACTGGCGCTTGTCTCTCTCCCGTGTGGTCTGCAACCAGCCTCCCTAGGTTGTGTAGGATGCGCAAGTGGACAGGGTGGTCCATGACCAGCCCATGACGGGATGTGTAGGGTGCCCTGAGGGACAGTGCCCACCTATACTTTCCAAGTACTAAGTCCTCATCTGAATCCTTCCAAATTCCAAGTCCTCGTTTTGTTCCTGCCCGCAGCCTTCGTCTGCCTCACGCACTCATCGTTCCCAAGTGGCGGGTCCAGAAGGGCTTTCGAGTGGCCGGAGGGCTACTCCTGAGACCAGCATTGCATTGCTGGGTCTCATTGGTGCATGTAGGTCCAGCAGAGGGCTGATCCTGCCTGGTTCCTGTTCCGAATTCCTTGCCTCAGTTTCATTCCTGCTTGTTCCTGCTCCGCCCATGCTTGCATGCTCTCACCTCCCACAATGTGCCTTGGGGCTCTTCCTTGAGTTGTGCCATGCTTCAGGGGCTCACGTTCTCCATGAGCTAGCGACCGCACCTCCGTGCCGTTATCACCAGCCGTAGGCCACGCCTGCATCAGGATCCGAAGGTTGCAGTCACAACACTGTAAATGCATGTTGAGTTCAGGAAGGTTAATGACCTCTGAGGGTAGCTGTAATGAAGAGTCATTTTCTTTCCCTGATTATGGGCAGGAATTCATCAAGGCTACCTGACTTAGGGCCTTATTAACTAAGACTTTTCTCCCATTCTGTGTCTATGGGAAAATGCTTAGTAAATTAGGTCCTTAGTGAGGGATGGGGAAGCATATGCAACTACATGAGCTCAATAAGCTCAGGTCAACCTGGTGAGACTAGTCTTAGGGGAGGTGTTTCCCTTCAGAGGGACAAGTTGTTCTCAGTTCCTGGAAGTGGAAGGAAGATGCAGGCATGGAGAAAGGAGTAAAAATGGAGGAAAGCCTAGGGTAGACACCTTGAGTTGGCCACAATGGGACTAGAAACAGAATCAGAGGTGATAAAATTAGAGATTCCCTAACTTCCAGCAGGATCAGGCTTCAGGTCCTGGGTTGAAATGGGAATCTGAGCATGATCTTGTTAAGGTTGAAGTTCTGGCTAATGTTGTACCCCTACACTGAATTATAACATGGTTTACTATATTAGTGAGAAAAGTAGATTTTCTCCCATGTAAATAGTCGTTAGTGTTGCATGTATGCCAGGTTGTGATTATGACTGTAGCTTATGCCCACAGTCTAGCCAGACATCTACGGGTCCATAACATTCTGGATCACCTAAAATAATGTCTCTATTGGCCCAGTCTATATTGAATTAATAGGCAGTTCTGTGTATTGTTTTTGGAGTGCCAAATGGTCATGAAGAATATTCCTACCAAAGCACTACTAGTACCTCTTCCCATCATTGAAGAACCACTGGGTAGAGTTGTCATAGACATTATGGAATCCCTGGATAAAAGTTGTCGTAGTTATCAATATATACTATATTAGTAGTGTTGGATTATCCTACTCAGTACCTATGGGCTTCTACATAATAAAAATAATTGCTTGTGGAATGTTAAAGAATAGTGGCAGAGAGAGACATCCAAAATCTAGGATGCATAAATATACCTTAGAGGGCTGAGAGAACTGAAGAGGCTTTGAAGGTAGCCAAAAATAATTTGAGAAAGTACGAGACAAACAACATATTTATTATGACAAAAGAGCAAGGGAGCTGTAATTCATGGTGAGAAATGTAGTACTAGCTATAGTCCCTACCTTCCCAAATAATTTCTGGTCAAATAGAAAAGATCAGGTAGGATAAGCAGACAGTTAGGACCCCTCAACTATGAAATGGAGATGGGAGGCAGATACACGTAAATTTCCCATATTAATATGCAGAAGCCACAAATGGCAAAAATACAAGTGAGAGGAAAGATGGCCATAGCGAGAGGCTCATACCAGAGTGGCAAGTCCAGGACATGCTAGGCCAGACGAGAGACATATTTTTCTCATATTCTGGGAAGGCAAATTTAATATTGCAATGGATTATGACCACCCCAGGGAATGTATTTATACAACTGCCCTACATACTCCTCAAGGAAAAAAAAAGAAGGGGTTAATTATGCAGGTGGAATGGTCCAATAGTGCTAGTCCCAAAGTCAGACAAAACACTATGGGGTAGATTTTAAAAGCCCTGCGCGCATAAATCCTGCCGGATTTACGCGTGTAGGGCACTCGCACGCCGGCAAGCCTATTTTGCATAGGCCACCGGCGCACGCAAAGCCCTGGGACGCGCATAAGTCCCGGGGCTTCGTAAAAGGGGCGGGAGGGGGGCGTGTCCAGGGGCATGTCGGCAGGACAGGGGTGTGTCCGGGGGCATGTCTGGGGTCAGGGGTGGTCCGGGGCGTGTCCAGGGGCATGGCGACAGTTCGGGGCCGGGCCGGGAGGGCGGTCCCGAGTCCCCCGGCACTGCGGCCTATGCCGGGGGATGCCGAGGTGGCACGCAAAAGTTACGCCTGCCTCAAGCAGGTGTAACTTGCACAACAAAGGTAGGGGGGTTTAGGTAGGGCTGGGGGGTGGATTAGATAGGGGAAGGGAGGGGAAGGTGGGGGGACGCAGAAGGAAAGTTCCCTCTGAGGCCGCTCCGATTTCAGAGCGGCCTCGGAGGGAACAGAGGCAGGTTGCGCGGCTCGGCGCGTGCAGGCTGCCGATTTTGCGCAGCCTTGCATGTGCCGACCCCGGATTTTATAAGATACGCGCAGCTACGCGCGTATCTTATAAAATCTAGCGTACTTTTGTTTGTGCCGTTTGCGCGAACAAAAGTACGCGCGTGCGTACTTTTTTAAGATCTACCTCTAAGTTTTTGTATTGATATTCAAAAAGTCAATGGCATGTCCCAGTTTGATGTGTATACAATGCCCCAAGTAGATGAGTTAGATGAATGATTGGGAAGAGTCCAATATCTTTCTATGCATGTCCTAATGAAAGGCTACTGGCAAATTCTTTCAGAACACTCCTCCAAGGAAAAGATGGCCTTTGCCACCCTCTACAGTCTATAACAGTTCATCAGAATACTTTTCAACTTTCATAGTGCTGTGGCTACCTGCCAACAACTCATCAATGCTGTCCTCAGGAATATGCTGCTAAATATCTGGATAATATGATGATCTATTCTGACGACTAGAGCACCCACCTGCCTCAAATAGAGATGGTTTTGAGGTAACTCTGGTCAGTCAGGTTGATAGCTAAACCAAAGAAATGCACAATTGCCCAAAAAGAGATAAAATTCCTAAGGCATACAGTGGAAAGGGAAGTTGGTATATATAGCCTTCGATAAGATATGCAGCATTAAATATACAAACTGTACCAAGAAGCAGTTGGGTCCTTTCTAGGACTGTTTGCATGCTATTACCAATTCATCCTACATTTTGTGGAAGCAATGGGTCTGCTTACTGAATTGTTAAAGAATGCAGCCCCAAATCAGTTATGTTGGGGCTGTGTTCAGGTTTGAAAGAGTTATTGTGTGAAGACCTAGTGCTAAGGGAGATGAATTTTTCACAAGACTTTATTTTGCAGACTGTTGTGTTATGGATGGTATTAGGTGCAGTTCTGTCCCAAATGTGCCATGGTAAAGAACATTCCATGATGTACCTAAGCAAGAAACTGTTAGCTCATGAACAGAAATATGCCATGATTGAGAAGGAATGCCTCACTGTAAGTGGGCCATGGAAACACTCAGGTATTACCTTTCAAATAAATGCTTTATCATGGGCAGACCTGATAAGGGTAGGATACTCATGCTCAGTTTACTTGATGGTTTTTAGTCCTAGAGGCTTATAATTTTCACATGGTGCATAGGGCCAGGAAAGAGCATGTTAATGCAGATTTCTTATTGAGGGACATAATGGAGCAGGAGAATGTAATTGAAAGGAAAAGTGCTTTTTAAAAGGGGGTGTTATCAGGAGGGAACCCCCTTATCATGGTTAGGAAGCAACTGTGGTACCTCTGTGGCTAGAGAAAGGTACATAGTAAGAAACCCAAGAGCAAAGAGCAGTTATAAGAGCACTACATCTCGCAGGAAGACATGGGAGGGCCTGGATCAATGGACCTCTGAAGGTGGAATCCCTGAATGTTTGGGCTCCAAACGTATAGATAAAATATATGAGGAAAATAAGGGAAGACACATAAAAGAGGGGGTTGGTTGTTTCAGGAATCTGAATGACAAGCGCTGGCTTGGGCCTACCCAGGCAAAACCAGAACAAAGAATGTAGAAATCATGAAGGAGCCGGGAATCATGAATATGGAGAAAGGCAGAGAGGTCAGTGTGAAGTAGAAAACTGAAGTATTTAGTTATTTTCCTTGAGCCCTATTGTTGATTTATGATGCATTTATTATTTCAGTGAAAATCACAAAAATGTCAGTAGTCCACCAGTTTGAGTAGGTACCATGTCCTTTTATAAAAAATATATGTTACTGGCCTCTTTGATGATGGAAGTTCTAAGATCTGAGCATCTCTGTCAAAACAATAAAGGCAATCTTTTTTGAATGTGATAACATGAATTGGAGCTTATATAGGTAAAATATTAACTAGATGAATAAGTTATGAAGCAAAAGTATTAGTGGAAACTAGGGGTGTGCATTTGTTTTGAACTTAAATGGAAAACGCAACTTTTTTTTTTTTTTAACTTAAAAAAGTGATGAGGCGTAAACGATCGGATTTCCAACTTATTCAACATAGCTATGTTGAATATGTTGGAAATCGCCCCCCCCCAAGACTTACCAAAACTCCCCAAGCTGGCCAAAAGTTCCGTGAGGGTCCGGGAGCGGACGCGTGGGGAATCACGTGACGTCCGCGTCACTCCGACGTGACGCCGACGTCACGTGGTCCATCACGGTTCCGCTCCCGGACCCCTCGTTGGGCCCAAAAGGCACTTTTGGCCAGCTTGGGGGGGCCTCCTGACCCCCCCCCCTAAGCTGGCCAAAAGTGCCTTTTGGGCCCAACGAGGGGTCCGGGAGCGGACCCGCGGGGAATCATGTGACGCCGCGTCACTCCGACGTGGCGCCGACGTCACGTGATTCCCCTCGGGTTCGCTCCCGGAACCCTCGTTGGGCCCAAAAGGAACTTTTGGCCAGCTTGGGGGGGCCTCCTGACCCCCCCAAGCTGGCCAAAAGTGCCTTTTGGGCCCAACGAGGGTTCCGGGAGCGGACCCACGGGGAATCACGTGACGCCGCATAACTCCGACGTGGCGCCGACATCACGTGATTCCCCTCGGGTTCGCTCCCGGAACCCTCGTTGGGTCCAAAAGGAACTTTTGGCCAGCTTGGGGGGGGGCCTCCTGACCCCCCCAAGCTGGCCAAAAGTGCCTTTTGGGCCCAACGAGGGTCCGGGAGCAGACCCGAGGGGAATCACGTGACGTCGCGTCACTCCAACGTGACGCCGACCTCACGTGCTCCTTGCAAAGGAGTTCAGAAATGGCGTCCTGACCCCGCTGGACCACCAGGGAGTTTTGGTAAGTCTTGGGGGGGGGGGGGGGATTAAGGCGGGTGAGGGGTTTAAATTTTTATTTGCGCATATGGACATAGACTCAACTTATGGAATTCTTAATATGTCCATATTGACCGCAAATGACCCCCCCCTTTCGACTTATGGACTTATGAACTTAAACTTTTGGTCTGCATATCCCTAGTGGAAACCTTTAACCACTAAAGAAGTATGGTAATATTTCTCTAACAGAATCCCCAAGAGTCACTTACTGAACTTGTCAAACAGCTTACCTCAAGAAAAATAATAACCATCATATAGGTTAAAAAAAAAAAAACCAAAACAACTTTTCCATAAATTGATCTTGAATGAATCACATACAACCAATCTAGTAGGACAAGTTGCATTGTGTGCCTTAGTGGTTTCATGAATTCATTATTGTTTTATAATGACCACTAATGAGTGAAAAACTTATGACATGGAATGTGTGCTTTATAAACAGGGACCTTCTTTTTCAGTATTTATTTTTTTTCCTGGGAATTTCAATGTTATAACAAAAAAAAAAAAAATCAATAGAAAAATGGCTTTGTTATAACACACAGGAGAAAAATCTGTGGAAAAGTCATTTTTCCATTGATTTTTATTTTTGTTATAACATTGAAATTCTGAGAAAAATAAAATAAAAATTGAAAACGAAGGTCCCTATTTATAAATGTCACAGTTAATAATGTAAATATAAAATGCATAATATTCAATGAGTTCTTTATAATTCTGAATCTTGAAAGTACATTTTAATATGTCTACTAATGAAGAATGGATGAGTCTCCTCTGACTTAACTAGAATCCAGAGGCAGATATATGGCTATTTCAATCAGATTTATTCAGATAATCAGAGTTAGCATTCACTTGGTTCAAATCAGACTTTATTCTTTAAAAGTTTAGATTTATGTTATTATTTTCAGATTTAAGGTATTTGAAGATAAGGTAGATCTTTGACTAGTTCAAATATAAGGGCAAATGTGTGAATATGCTGATCCCAGCCAAGCCAACAACTGAGAGACTAGAGTCAAGCTGAGACTGGTTTAGATTTACTTAAATCAAAAGCTGCAAATGAACGTGAGGCTTGTAGCAATTCAATTCTTAAATCGCTCAAGACAACTACACACTTAACCCAAACAGTTCAGATATAGTTTGAATATATTCTGAACTAGCTCATCACTCTTTAACAAAGATGTTTTATAGAAAAATGCCTGCAGCAGCTAGATTACAAAATCAGATATATCTTGCCTGTCTCTTGACTTTCCCTCTGTGGGTCTTATTCTTAGGTCTTCTTTTTCTATATATACATTTATTATTTCTCATGTATTTTAAATTTGGTGGAATAAAAGATACACATCCATTATTAGGACCACATGAGCATACTTTACTTCCCTGAAGTCATTGGCTAGCTGTTTGTGCTCTAGTCATACTTTGAATGTATTAGAATGATGTCTGAATGATGTTCTACTGAGAGCTTACATACTAATATTTTCTCAGTAATAAAACCTGAATAAGAATGAAAAATGGAGATTCTCAATGATTGTCAACTAATTTTATCTAAAAAGAAATGCTATTTTTTTCTTTATTTAAAAAATTAGAAGTTATCAGTTTAATGAACATGTTTTTTTGCATAAGATTAAAGATAAAACTATAAGAAAAATATAATGCCAATATAACTATTAACTTGTAATTGGCCATATTGCCAGAAATTGTAAAAGGCAATACAATACATTCAAATTTTAGTTTCTGTTTTTTTAGATTGTTACTGCTACATTTTGTAGTATAAAGTAAACATTATAAGTTATTTCTGCTAAGATCTTAGGCTGTTTGGTTGAGACTATCTCTTCATAGCCAGAATTTATGATGTTAACTGAGGTAGCTCAGCTCTTAACCGAAGCTCGCCATCAAATATTAATGTACAATAAATACCCCAGTTTTTTCATAGTCAAAGATAACAAAAATACTATTTTTTTTACAAAACGTCTCATCACTTATAGTATGGGCATAGAACATGTAGAAATGTTTAAATTTTGCCTAATTCTGCAATGTGGCAAGATATAATTTCAGTGTAACCATAAAAGTGATAAATGCAAGAAACTCCAAACAGGAAATGACTTCTGCAAACCAAACTGTATTGTTTCTAGTAAAAAAGGGTTCTGTGCTTTTAAACTGAAGTCTTCACTTTAAAATGGTCTGATTTCTTTTCTACATCTTTAACATGAGCTCAGCTTGTAAGACATGACCTGGGTTTTTTTTGTTTTGGGGGTTTTTTTTGGTGGGGGAGGCTTACTTTTTTATTTAATTGTACAGCATTAAGGCATTTTTAAATTTTGTGAGGAGTGGAGAAAAGAAGATGTACCCTGCACATAAAATAATGTCTTTGTTAACCCATGCAGGGTTTCTATAACTAAGGGCCTCATTTTCCAATATCGCATTGTTATCGCATGCGATACCAAAAAGGGGCGTACCTTATGCTAATAAGCATGTGTATCGCAAATTGCGATAACAGCTATGCAAAACGCTCTTATCGCAAGTTGCACTATTAACCCAATTTGGGCTACATTGCCAGTATATATCGCAGGTCACGATGTTGAGAGAGAGAGTTGTTGCCCAGGTAGAGTGTCCATCAAGCTAGGTTGAGAGAACATTGCTCAAATCTCATCTTGGACTGAGTTTCCTCACTCCGAAGGCCAGCAAATCTTCACAAGAGACCACTGTTCTGTTCGTACGTCTCATGTTGAATGTGAAAGTGGCCCCCAACCCCCTACTCTCATACCTAATCCCCACCTCGAGTTACTAGGTGGGCCTCCCATAGAGATACAAATACCTGTCTAGGGAGGCAGCACTATAGCAAGGTTCTCTCTCTCTCTCTCTCTCTCTCTCTCTCTCTCTCTCTCTCTCTCTCTCTCCCTCCCTCCCTCCCTCCCCACAGTAAACCTTTACTGGCCTCTAGCATGATTTGTGGAATTATCACCCACGGTAACTCCTTGGAAAATGACCCCCTAAGTATACATATGTTATGGCGATGGATTCATAGTTTCAAATTCTTTAACAACCTTAGCCATTTTCATCAATGAATAGAGATAGTACATACTGAATTTCAAAGTAAATTTCTAAATGAAGGGATTGTGATAAGCTTTGGAAGATACAACATAATCATGCTTCCTTAGACATGGACTGGAATAACATATTTATCCTATGCTTGCTTTTAGCATGATAGAAGGATTTATAGAGGGGTGGGATTTCTTCTTATAATAATAATGGGTCAGTTTAAGGTAATGCAACACTATAATAATAATGTTTATAGTTACATGGGTGTATAGGATTTTGTCTAATCTATGATAGAATCTTATGCTATAGGGCTCATCAATTTTAATGATTACTTGCAGCAATGTGAGATAGAACAACTTGACCAATAGCATAGGAAGAGCCAATAGGGGAGACAGGATTTGAGCCCTAGGTTTCCCTATTATCTAAGTTATTGCTCTAATCACTAGGCCACCAGGACTACTCACATTGGTGAGGTCTTCTACTATCAATATAAGCTTTTGCTTTTACAGTTCTACTGTGAGGAAGGTGACATACAAAAATATCTAAATAGTAGCATACTTATAAGGTACAAGTAGAACTCCAACATATATTTGTCCGCAATTTAGGATATATGAGTCATGCCTCAGATCTGACCAGTACTCCCTCCCCCTTTTTTTTATTCAAAAATATAAATTGATGGTGTGTAGGGTCACCAACCATTTGGTTTTTTTTGTCTGAATACTCTGAACTAGTACTTGGTTTGCCACATTGCATCTATGGTCTTGTAATTTTAATTTCTCTTTAAAAAAAAAAGGACACTAAAAGAGATTTAGGATGGGATGTTCTATTGTCACACAGCTTTGTGAATCCCGTGGTAACGGGGGCAGGGGGGCGGGCCTGCGAAAGCCTACAGCGATCGCACCACCGCAGTGTTATTGCTGCCGGCTTTCGCACCCAATAGCGCCACCATGAAAGGTGGCGCTATTGGGCGCACTACTGGCGGCGATAATGGGTCTTACCTTATCGCTGCCAGCGAAGTTACCGCCTCGTCCGCCCCAACGCCACCCCAACTCCTCCTCTTCCAGTCCCAACGCCACCCTGACTCTGCCCCTATCAAGGTATTGCACGCGAAAAGGGACTTTTTACGTGCGAAAAGTCCCTTTTCGCGTGCGATATGGATAGAAAATGACCCACTTAATTAGCACACATTTGAAACTTGTAAGCACCAGTAACAATCAACAAGGGTTCAAATGTAGCTACTGTCCATTTGTGCATCTTTAAGATACATTCAAAATTCAATTATCTAAAAATAATACAAAAAATGGAAATACATTGTACATTTGCTTATCTCATGCTTGGATCAGAAAAGGATGGGCTTAAGAGTTTCATAGGAAAGTTAGTCCAATAAAAATGTATCACATTATTTTTTTGTTTTCTTTTTGCTGGTTAGCTTTTATTTCTATTAGGAAATGTAAATATCAGAGGAGAAACAGTTTGCAAGGAGATGTGACTGAATAGGGAGGGGAGATAGGAAATAATTTTTCTTAAAGGTAGCTGGGATGCTGACCTTGGAATTAAAATGAAAATCACAAAAATATATCAAAAATCATACATTGCCACTGATCCTGTCACAATTCGCATTCTATATTTTAAAGCTTGTTTTATTCTGTTTAGGCTTTTGGACTTTCTCTTTTAATTCAAAGTACTTCTGACATATTCATAGCTTAGTTGTGCTTTCTAGCCATTCAGGGAATCCATTTCTATGGATCTATAAAATATGTGAGCATATATTGTATACATGGCAATAGACACAAATAAGGGTTTGATGTATAGTAGAGAGAGTACCTTTGATTTCTATGCAAAATATAATTACACTGAAAAATGTATGCACATATATTGGACACATGGTAACTGACACAAAAAGGGGTGCCAGTAGTACTTAAGGCAATACAAAAGTATTAAAAAAAAGTAAACAAGCTGTTTAATGTTAACAGGAAGAAAATGAAGATTATTCCAGAATCAGTAGCAATTTATGTTTCCTGCTGTATTATTGTGGTTTTAGCGTAAATCCAAAAGTCAGCATCTCGGATATTGTCTTCTTGCCTAGTTCTACCCTCTCCTCCCTTAACAATCATATCCCCATGCACACTGTACCTGCTTCACCAATGATATTTAAATTTCCTAAGGTAACTCCTTCAGAACAAGCAGTCAAAATGACCAGTCTTTTCTGTTCTAAGTTTGAGGTGAATAAATGTAAGATGCACTTCAATTTTAGATTTTAGAAAATGTCTGTGCTTTGTTAAGAATGTACTGAATTAGGAATGTATGTGAAAGATGCGTGAATGGACACAAGATAAGACTGATGCCTTAACATGTGCTCATTCAACACCTTTTTGTTTATCATGTATCTAATATATGCAAACATATTGTTCTTTTAAAAAAAAAAACACAGAACTATAGATCCATGCATGCAAGTTGGTTGGCTGAGCTTGTCCAGATGAAATGGATCTGATAACTGTACTGGCAGAATTAGGGCTGAGCTACTGTTTTTTATCTACTGAGCTTTCATAAATGTGTCCCCCAATCTCTTCCTTGCTTGTTGTCCTCTCCTATTTCATTGTCAGCCAAAATAACTGTAAGTAGGAAACCAGATTCTGTAAGGAAATTAAGTCACAGAATTATGCACCCACAGCAGAGTCTGATTCATGTCATCCATAAACAATATCCCTACTGCACAGAGTTGCATAGTGCTTTCTGTGCCTTACAGTTACATACTGCATCACTCCAAACTAGACCTAAAAACTGTGCAAAGTGGTATGTTACCTTTGCAGGCAACCTGTTGGGGTTATGGTTTACTTCATATTTTTGCTTCAAAATATTGATCACATAGATTAGACAGTCTCTAGAGCAGTGGTTCTCAACCCAGCTCTCAGGTCATACCCAGGCGGTCAGGTGTTCAGGATATCCACCATGAATATGCATGAGATAGTTTTGCATGCAGTGCCTCCATTGCATGTAAATCTGCCTCATGTATATTCATTGCAAACTTCCTGAAAACCAGACTGGCTGGGTGGGACCAGAGGACTGAGTTGACAACCACTGTTCTAGAAGATAAGACTCTCTAGCATTTATGAAAAATGATTTTCATTTAAAGAAACTTTAACTGCATATCAAAGTTAAATAACTAAATGCAGTTTTCAAAAATCCCCCCTGCTATCCAGTGTTTACCTAACAGTGCAAGCAATACCATGGGCCATTTTTCATACAAATTAACAAATGACTGGGGGCTCAGTAAGCAATATAGCAAATTAAAATTCCAGACTTCCAGATCATGTACTCAGCATTCAAATCTGACATTTATGCATTTGATTGTCTCACTGTAGATTTTAGAGGACTACCACGTCATTGGGTGAAATGCTATAATTCTGTAGTCTCTTCTCAGTAGAACTCATATGTCAGTACAAAATGGATTGTGCATGTTAGGATAATTGCACTTTGGCAGAAATTTGTTGAGAAATTTGCTCAGTTCATAGCACATATGTTTCTGAGGCAGATCTATCAAGTAGCCAATATGAAATATCATTAACTAGGAAAGGCTTTTAACATGGAATATATAACCTTATTTGGGCCACACATAAAATTTAATTCTGTCACTGAGTAATTCACTACTATCCAAAATATAAAAGGGACAATTTTTAAACAGTCTGTGGGCCTGCACACACACACATTTTCAAAGGAAGATTTGGAGTGGGGGTTTCCTTTGAAAATTGTAGGCTGCCAGGGAATGGAGCTGCACACAACTGTAAGCGTGGGCATGTGTACCTGCTTTCAGGAAAGGGCAAATGTATCTGCAGCAAGTCCACATGGGGCTTTCAAAATGAAAGCACTGTACAGGCTTCCCCTCCCCCAATCTTCCCTTCCCCTGATTCCACCCCTTTTCCAACAATGGGTAAAAAGTACCTGCTCTGTCAACTGCAGTGGTTACTTTTACAGCACTGAGGAAGGGAAATGTTCAGGCTGGCTTTTCCCAACAGTTAAATAGCTGTTTTCCCATTGGAAAAGCTTTTTAAACTTGCCTTTGAAATCCATTCCTCTCTCCCAAAAAAAGAAATCTAACTAAGCTCAGATTTTAAAAAGCATTGTATTGCTTTTGAAAACTAAGGGTCTCATTTACAAAGGCCTTTTTCCCATTCTGAGGTGGATATTTAAACACTAGATAGCTGGATAACTAGAATCTATCCATCTTATTTTATTTATTTATTTATTTAAAAACTTTTATATACCGGTATTAGTATGCATACATCATACCGGTTTACAATGTAACTTTAAAGGTAGAAATTACAATGAACAGGGAGGGCGAACAAGGAGGAGTATACAAAGAGCAGGAGGTGGAGGAATTAAAGCAATAAATAAAAACTGCAACGGCCTAGTGGCCCCTAACTATCTGGTTATATTCAGCAGTATCTGGATAGCCTGATAAGACATTTATCTGATCCTGGTTAGCCAGATAAGTTGTGGGTGGGCGAAGGGCTGATTGGGGTGGCACTACTTAGCTAGATAAGTTATCTGGCAAAGCAGTGATATTCAGCCTTAGACAGATAACTCATCTAGCTAAGTTAGACCTGCTCAAAAGCAGGTAAGACTTGTGCTGTGAATATCCTGTCTAAGACCTAGCTTCATCATTTTGCTATAAATTTTGTGAGAATAGCACCTGTGATTAAAAAGAGGGGCATTGTTAGGGTAATTTTTCAGCTACCACAATGTGTTAAATTTATCAAACCCATGATATTTTTACATTGCAAGCTGAGAAGTGCCTAGAAGGCTTTTATCATTTTTCAGAGAGAAAGAGAGAGAGGGAGAGAGAGAGAAAGAGAGAGAGAGAGAGAGAGAGACTCTTTACAAGATTTTTATATAATAAACTATTTATACTACTGATGAGATTTGTACAATGTACGCTCCGGTTTATTGGCGTCGGTTTTCATGATTCGGCCATCCGCCAGTAAGGAAAACCGATACCGATAAACTCGGCGTTGGTTTTCGTGATGGTTTCCGACGGTAAGGAAAAACGATGCCAAGGGTTCAGGAAGCGAATGTTTGTCAGTCAAGCGTCCATTTCCTGAACCCAACTGTCTATTTTTTTTTTAAACTTTTTTGTTTCTTGAATTTTTCATCCTAAAATAAAATAAAGTAGGAGGCAGTACAGAAAAGCATTTTTTTCTGCTTTTCTGTACTTGATTTAGAAGCGCTCAGCTATTAACGCCTGCTCCAGCCAGGCGTTAATAGATGACAGTTAAATGAGCATCCGAGATGCACTTTTTTTGTTTTTGCATCGGGTGTGAATGCCTAATAGCCTCATTCATTTGCATTTGCATGTGATGAGCGCTATTAGATTCACTCTGCGTTGGGCACGCATTGAATATGCACTAATCCCCTTATTGCATTAGGGGATTGATTAGCGCCTATTCTACGTGCATCCGACTGCGGGTTAACATTGTGCTCAGCTGAGCACTCTGTTTTGCATCGGCCCCAGGGATGTACAAAAGAAAAAAATGTGTTTCAGTTCATGAATTCATTTTGTTGTTACCTGAATTAATTTTATCAGTTTCCAAATAAAAAAAATTGTTCATTGGTTCCATTAGTTAATTTGCTTGCCATTAAAAACTATGGGGGAAGCATTTCAGACTATTATGGACTCCAGAATAATGTTTTTCTTATCAATTCTAATATTTCCAGTCCCCCGACATCGACTGTGTTTCGCCACTCCAGTGCATTGGGAGGGACTGTGGTGCTTGGGGGTAAGCAAGTAGAGAAAACCAGTAGAGTTATGCCTCAGTGGTGGTACTTGGAATATAGCAGGTAGAGTCAGGATGTGATACACTCCATGTGGTAGTGTTGGGATGTGGCAGTGGATGGCTGCTGCTGGATTTTCTGCCACTGCCCTGTAGTATCAGGACCAGTGTTGTTGTTGGGAACATGTAAGGAAGAAGAAAGCTGAGACAGGTCCCTCTGTGGTTGTTGAGGATGTTTAAAGAGGAAGCAGGCTGAATCAGGTCCCACTGATGTTCTTAGGGATGTGTAAGGAGGAAGCAGGAGGAATGAAATCCCAGTGTTGTTGTTGGGGATGTGTAAGGAGGAAGCAAGCTGAGTCAGGTCCCACTTTTGTTGTTGGGGACATGTAGGGAGGAAGCAGGAGGAGTAATGCCCCACTGTTCTTGTTGGGGACATGAAAGAAGGAAGCAAGCTGAGTCAGATCCCACTGTTGTTGTTGGGGATGTGTAAGGAGGAAGCAACTGAGTCAGGTCCCAGTGTTGCTTTTGGGAACATAACAAAAGAAAGCAGATTTGGTGAGACCTCAGTGGTCACTGGGGACGTGACAGAAGATAGCATGCTAAGACAGACTCCAGTGTAGTCATTGGGGGCATGACAGGAGGCAGCAGGTTGAGTCAGAACCCAAATTTGTTATAAGAGACATGTCAGGTGGCAGCAGGATTGTTCAGACTCCAGCATTTTCATTTGGCAAGTAACAGTAGGCAGCAGGCTGAATTAGGCCCCAGTGTAGTCATAGAGGATGTGACAGGAGGCAGCATGATGAGTCATACCCCAGTATTGTCATTGGGGACATATCAGCAGCATGCTGAATCAAACCCAAGCATTGTCATTAGGACTTGACAGAAGGAAGCAAAATTGGTCAGACTCCAGTGTTGTCATTGGATAAGTAATAGGAGGCAGCAGGCTGATTCGGGTCCTAGTGATGTCCTTGGGAATGTAACAGAAGGCAATAGGCTGAGTCAGCCCCAGTTTTGTCATTGGGGACATGACAGGGGGCAGCAGCAGTGTGTTTGTAGAAGTGTGGCCCAACTGGCAATGTTGGGGACACAGCAGGACTCAGCATTGGTGTCTTGTGGCTCTTGGAATGGTTTCTTGGGTCTGGGAGGCAGAAACATTGGGGTAGATTTTAAAAGCCCTGTGCACGTAAATCCCCGGATTTACGCGCGCAGGGCACTCGCGTGCTGGCACGCCTATTTTGCATAGGCCGCCGGTGCGCGCAAAGCCCCGGGAAGCATGTAAGTCCCAGGGCTTGCTAAAATGGGCGGTCCGGGGGGGCGTGTCTGTGGTCCGGGGGCATGTCTGCGGTCAGGGGCTGTCCGGGGGCGTAGCCCAGTGCCCCGGCACAACGGCCTGTGTCGGGGCCTGGCCAGCCAGCGCGCGTAACTCCTTCGAACAAGGTGGGGGGGATTTAAGTAGGGCCGGGAGTGTGGGTTAGATAGAGGAAGGGAGGGAAAGGTGGGGGGGGGAACAAAAAAAAGTTCCCTCCGAGGCCGCTCCAATTTCGGAGCGGCCTCGGAAGGAACGGAGGCAAGCTGCGTGGTGCGGCGCGCGCAGGCTGCCAATTTTGTCATTTAAGTTGGGTTGTTGATTGGCCATGTAATAAAGCATTTAAATGGACCAGACTAGACAGAACAAGAGAATGAGTTAAAATTTTAAAATCAGAACTGTTCAAAAAAGGCCGAAGATAATGAATCAATCTGAGGAAAAAATAAACAGTCTTGAGAACGTTGGCAATATGATGAGAGAAATTGAGCTGATTATCAAAAGTAATGCCTAATGTAGTGACTGTATCCTTGACCAGAATGGCACAGCCTGACATGATAGGAATTGGGAGAGCAGAGGAAAGAGAAGTATGAGTAAGTCAAATGGTTTCAGATTTTAAAGGATTGACCTTAAGCTTAGAAGAATGTAACCAGTCAGAAACCTTTGAAAGACAGTTATTAAAATCAGACAGAGTGTTAGTGGATGTTGGTTTAAAGATAGCAAGAATCTGAATGTCATCAGCATAGAAATACCCAGAGAAGCCTAAACTTTGAATTTAAGTGGCAAGAGGAGAGAGAGATATAGATTGAAGAGTATAGGAGAAAGAATGGAACCTTGGGGCACTCTACTAAGAAGTGGGAGAGAGGCAGAAAACTCAGAATTCCAACTAATGATATAAGTGTGTTGTTCTAAGAAAGATTTGAACCATTGTATAGTTTTCCCTAATACCAAAATCAAACAATCGATTGAGTAGAAGCTGATGATCAAACGTGTCAAATGCAGCACTGTGATCAAGACAGACTGAAAGAGCTGCATCACCTCTATCCAGACAGAGACCAATCCCATTAAAGAATGAGATATGGGCTGTTTTGGTACTATGTCCCTTCCTATAGCCAGACTGCTTAGGATGAAGTGCCATAGTTTTTAAAAGAAATACTGATAATTGAGATTCCAGTACTTTTTCAATGGCTTTAGCAAGAGCAGGAAGGTTAGAAACAGGAGGATAATTCAAAGGGATCTCAGGGTCAAGCTGATTTCTCTTTAAAACAGGACAGATGAGTGCAGATTTGAGAGAAGCTGGAAGATTACAAGTATATTTATTTATATACTGACATTCAATCTGAGATATCACATCGGTTTACATTCAGGTACTGTAGGTATTTCTCTATCCCCAGAGGGCTTACAATCTAAGTTTTGTACCTGAGGCAATGGAGGGTAAAGTGACTTGCCCAAGGTCACAAGGAGCAACATTGGGACTTGAATGCTGGTCTCCTGGTTTGTAGCCCACTGCTCTAACCACTGGGCTATTCCTCCTCCCTAAGTGTTAAAACCAGTGTTGACAATGTCAGCCATAAAATGCATAAGTGCTAAATCAGGACTTTTGACTATATGAAATGGCATAGGATCTAAAGGTGATGAGACAGAATTAAGTTGTTTAAGTATTAATTAAGTTAATTAATTAATTAATTAAGTTAATTAATTAAGTTTATTAATTAATTAAGTATTAATTAAGTTGTTTAAGAATTAAGTTGTTTAAGTTGTTTAACTGCTTTTCTGCACTATTGTTTAAATGGTAAAGTTTATTATAATTACACCCCTGTTTCTTGTGAACCAGCATGATGGGACCACCGTCTTGAATGTTAGTATATAAAAAAGTTAAATAAATAAATAAATAAATAAATAAATAAAGTAGCAATGAGAGAGCACCAGATGAAACTTTGTTGAAAGCAGCAAGTCTACAAGTAGGTACAACATCTATTAACTGTGAGCTAGGTCTACTTCCTGAAGGTTTGCGGGATCCCGACTGGACTGACTGGAAATGCCTTCCGTGGGGAAAAAGTGGCTCTGATGTCATTAACTTTGCGATGAAATGAAATTAAAAAATATTCAGCACTAAGGGTAGTTAAAGAAGAGTGGGAAACAGACTTGAAACAAGAGGCCCTGGATGCAAACTTAGAGAGGGCCTTTGATTTACTCTCAGATATTGCGATGGCAGGCTTAAAAAAAAAGAATTTTATTGGCAAGTCTGACGTCACATAGGTAATGCTTAGTACTCTTGATTAAAAGCAACTTATCTTGTTCTAATTTTGCTTTCTGCCTAGTATGTTCCAAATGTCTAGTTTGTCTTTTGAGGGTTTTCAACATGCTCTGGACGTGTGCATGTGAGGCCTTCTCAACAGCCTGCTGGCTTAGTCGCCTGGGGTGAGGGGAACTCCGAGGTTTTTCTCTTTGGGGTGTTCAGGGGTATGTACCAGCACCGGAGCTTTTAGCTGGTATGGCTGAAGGTAGGGATGTTTTGATGGTGGTGGAGAGGTAGGGGAGTTGGGCTGGGGCTTGTATGGAATTTGGGGTGAATTAGGGGATCAATTTGGGAAGAAGGTGGGCAAGGGCTCAAGATCAGAGTGCCGGGTTTGCTTCAGAGGGAGGGTAGTAGTGCAATGGTGTGGTTGCAGGTTTTGGGACCCTTTGTGGTTCTCTGGCACCCATGCCTGTGCTGATGCCCCTGCTTGTGATGAGGACCCTGCTCATGATACTTGGGGTGCCAAATGCCCAATAACTTGCCAGCTGCTTATGATATTGGAGCAGCTGGCAGGTTATTAGGTATTTGGGACCCCACTTTGAATCATGGTGGGAGGTGTCGGGGCATGCCGGTCCATTTTAGTTGGGGTTTTGGAGTGTTTTTGGCCTGCTTCGGGGTAGTAACTATTGAGTTGGAATGATAGATGTGGAGTAAGGCTGGGGATTGAAGTTTGTGCCAGGTCAGCATGGAGGGTTGGTCAGCAGGTGTGTATCAAGTGGCCTTGAGGGGGATGGGTGGCAGTGTATGGTTTGGGGCTGGGCAAGATTGGGGCCAGGGGGATGGGGACCTGGGTGAAGATAATGCTGTGGGTTGCTTCACTGCCTGGTGATTCATGGTATGGCTGTTTTGTTTTTGTTTTATTTCAAAGAGCCATTGATTTGAGCCAACGGAGCATGATATTTGCCTTGCTATGCCACATCAGCTAAGGTGCAGGACAGTGTGTGGTACAAGTTCTGGAGCATCTTGTTGGTGATTATGGGGTCTGGCAGGGCATGATGTTGAATGGCAGATTGTTGACATAGGTGGGAGCCTCACTTCCCCTTCCCCCCCCCCCCCCCCGGTTCCTTGTAGTTCCAGCTATTCACATTCCTCTCTGGGTTTGGTGTTGTGATTAGTAGTGGATTGGACACTGTCAATAATTTCTGGACTCAAAGCTAGGGCAACAAGAACACTTCAACTCAGCAAGAGGTTTAAAATTTAATTTATTTTGGCTTTTTAAAGAAGAGTCAAAGACAAGTGTTCCTGGGAGTTGCTATATGCCCTCTATCTGTAATAACTAGCATCTCAATGAATATATGACATGCCCTGACTTATATAATCAAAATACAGCACTACCGAAGTTTCCAGAATCATGTAACTGCCCACAACCTCATTTACAAAAACACATGATGCTGTTGTCATGACAATCTATCATGTATAGGAAATGCTTGTGAGGACATCCTCCATTCATTTGTAAAAATCATACTATTTACTTGTCTTCCCTGAAACCACCCTTCCATCATAAAAGTTCCTTTATCACCCTGGCTTTGATGCACTGTGTTCTTCTGTTCTCTCGATATTCTTTGTTGTGTAAACAAATCGCAAGTCTGTGGCTTCAATAGGAGTTAGGCCTGAATTCCGTTTCTTGGCACCAGGATTTAATTAAAACTGTAACTTTAAAAGAAGAATCTTTTCACCTGGCTCCTGTCCGTTGAGATAGGCATTTGTAAGACAAAAGCTTGCATCCTGGACCCAGCTTCCCTGTATTGTGGTGCAAACATGGTCATTGATGCCTTCCTGGCCTGTAATTATAGGCTTTGCAGAGCCTACAAGTTTCCAGATCTTTCACATTCTTTGAGTCTGATGATTAGAATTTCACTATATTTCAACAGTGTCAGTATGAATCAGCCCTCTGATGATTCTGGGAATGGCTGAATAAGCCAAAGTTCTGAACCAGAATTATGAATTATATCAACACTCTGCATCGGGTTCATGGTTTACAGTGAGAGGGACCCAGCTAGAGGGAGAGTGTGGATTGGGTGATGCTTCTGGCTCTTTGACTGGGTGCCTTGATGTATTGTGATGAATTCTAAGGGCCTCTGTTTCTCTTGTAGGGCTGGGTGGGGCTGCTTGGGCTGTGAGCAAGGTGCTTTTTGGGAAAGGGGGTAGGTGTTAGTGGGTGGGTCCAATGCGCTCAAATTCACATGGGATGTTGCCACTTGGTTCAGTGAGTCTCGAAGTGTTGGAGCATGGGAGGGGAACACTAGGGGTCTTTTTTGCGGTTTGGTGTTTTAACCTTGGAGAGGAGGGTGGTAAGCCATGCCTGGATTGTCCCTGTTTAGTAAAGGTTTTTTCTTTTCTTTGAACATGTTGGAGGTGGAGGTTGAATTTTTAGGTTGGAAGCGATGGGCAAGAGCAGTGGAGAGAGGGGCTGTGAGCAGGACATTAAATTCATTTAGGAAGGGTTGGTTAGGATTGGTGTTTCTGGATATAGGTTGTTAGGCTAAAGGGATGTGGGTGCATTGGGCAGATTCATCATAGGATGTGTTGGGCTTATCTTTGTGGATGTATGGGCTATGTGGTGTGTTTCATGTCGTTCTGTGCCCTCCTTGCCGGCCCCTTATCCCAAATTCTTTATCTTTGGATATTATGGTCTATTTCTGTATTTTAATGGGGGCTGTGTTTAATCGGTGCTGTCTTTTCGGCATTTTCAGTCTTACTTTTCAAGATTTTGGGATGTTAATCACCGTCACTCCGTGCTGCTTCTGGGCTGTTGCCATAGTGTGGCTTTGGTTGCTCACTGGCTAGCGAAACAAGGGTAAATGTTGGGCTTTCTGTTTCCATTTCAGACTTTGGGTTAGTGAGTACTGAAAGTTTCCTGCTGGTGGTCCATAACCCCTGCCATGCAGGGTTGTGCTGGGGGACAGGGGGTTAGTGGGTAGGGAGTGGTAGCTGGGCTGCAGATGAGATTATGGTCATCCTTCCAGCTTTGGGCGAGGCAAGTGGCATGGCTATTACTGATTCATTCTGGACCATTGTTTTGCATTCTTTTATTGGGTTGGTTTGTTGCAGTTGGTAGCCCCCCCCCCATTACTTACTTAAAAGGTATTGGCTTGATACAGTTTTTTGGGTACTCTTTCACGGGGCCCATATTGTGCTGGTTAGGTGTCCATATATTCCGCTATAGTATTTCCCACTTTGATGTGGTATGGGTGTGGTGGGGTAGTTCTGCTGCCATTTTATCCAGTCATTGTTGGAGTCTTGTATTGCTCCCTTTGTTTGCATGGTTGTGTAATGATACGTCTGATTCTGGTCCACTAGGGGGCACTGTAGTAGGTTTAATTCTGCACAGGAGACTTATAGTGACTAGTGGATCTGGTGGTACATTGGCAATAAGAGCAGTCAGTCATACCCTGAGCTATTTCTTTGTCTAAATCCAGGGTATACCTTTAATGATGGTTCCCCCTCTAGTTTCCTGCCAGTCACTTCACTCCCATAAAGTTTAAAAGGATGAAGCTTGAAACCCTGTAATTCTAAACTCTTTATTAACACCTGGTTTTCTCCAATCATCACACAACCACTTAAACACAGCTTTATTTCCCTTCTTCTTTAGTTACACAACAGGGCTAAAATTCAATCCAAAAACATCACAGAGCTTACGGGGTTTTAACTTTAATTAGCTTCAATGAAGGATTGAGACAAGGTTAACAGCTGAAAGAATCATTTAAGCTTATTACAGATAGCTTCTATTAATTTAGTAACAGCATTCACATTTTAAGGTTTCAACCTCCTATGGGCTTACTCCCATGTACTTCTTTAATCAAACCTGCAGTTTCTAC
The DNA here is from genome assembly GCF_901001135.1 of Rhinatrema bivittatum. Taxonomy (NCBI): domain Eukaryota; kingdom Metazoa; phylum Chordata; class Amphibia; order Gymnophiona; family Rhinatrematidae; genus Rhinatrema; species Rhinatrema bivittatum. The sequence goes on from NC_042619.1 coordinate 179,144,909, forward strand.
TAATGGCCAGTTAGTTAACAATTCTGTGTAAACTGCAAACCCTCTAGAACAGTACGCTTGAACCCAGCACTCAGATCCCCTTAATAATTCTGTTAGTTGGAGTTCTTCTTCAGCAGTACCTTTAACCCATTACGCGTGGGATAAACACTGTGGATCCATAAAGTCAAGAGGCCGTCAATAAAGAGTGGGTGGCTCGCCAGAATGACGGCTACTGCCTGGAGATAATACCCTTATTCAATAAACATACACATGGTTACTGTGACTCCAACATCACTCTAAGCTTCAACAGCAAGAGGAAATGTGGAAAAAAGGATTTGCACTCACAAAGCGGGGAGTAGCTGGCTTGTTACGGCGGTTACTACCCCAAACCAAATAAGCCTGATACTTCACTTTCAATGCATATCCAGCATAGCTCTCTGCTTCAATGGCAGGGGAGAAGAAAAACTGATACTTCACGCATATCCAGCATTGCTCTCTGCTTCAACGGCAGGGGAGAAGAAAAACTGATACTTCACGCATATCCAGCATAGCTCTCTGCTTCAACGGCAGGGGAGAAGAAAAACTGATACTTCACGCATATCCAGCATAGCTCTCTGCTTCAACGGCAGGGGAGAAGAAAAACTGATACTTCACGCATATCAAGCATAGCTCTCTGCTTCAACAGCAGGGGAGAAGAAAAACTGATACTTCACGCATATCCAGCATAGCTCTCTGCTTCAACGGCAGGGGAGGAGAAAAACTGATACTTCACACACATCCAGCATAGCTCCCTGCTTCAACGGCAGGGGAGAAGAAAAACTGATACTTCACGCATATCAAGCATAGCTCTCTGCTTCAACGGCAGGGGAGAAGAAAAACTGATACTTCACGCATATCCAGCATAGCTCTCTGCTTCAACAGCAGGGGAGAAGAAAAACTGATACTTCACGCATATCCAGCATAGCTCCCTGCTTCAACGGCAGGGGAGAAGAAAAACTGATACTTCACGCATATCAAGCATAGCTCTCTGCTTCAACGGCAGGGGAGAAGAAAAACTGATACTTCACGCATATCCAGCATAGCTCCCTGCTTCAACAGCAGGGGAGAAGAAAAACAACCAATAAGGGCTGAATAACATAGTCTGGGTAAAACAAATAAGCATGGGTGTAGCTTGCTTATTGCGGCGGTTACTACCCCTAACTAATCAAGCTTGATATTTCACTTGAATGCAGCTCCAACACTGCTCTCTACATTAATGGTGGGGGTGGAAGGGAAATAGAACCAAAGAGCTAAGAGAAACAGATAAGTATGAGAAAAAATGTGTGAGGCTTGCTGGGCAGACTGGATGGGCCGTTTGGTCTTCTTCTGCCATCATTTCTATGTTTCTATGTTTCCCTTATCAGATAATTAATTAAGAAGGCTCTATTAGCTGCAGGTACTCTAATCAGTACACTCAAATCCCAAACATGCATTCTCTCTTAACAAATTACCAATTAAGAAGGTTCTGTTAACTGCAAACACTTTGAAGCAGTACTCTTGGACTGAACATACAGGGTTCTATATTCAAAGTGCGTTCAGCGCTATTTAGCCAGATAAGTGGGACTTATGTAGCTAAGTAGTGGCCACTGAATATGTACCTACATTCAGCTGCTGCTGCTTTACCATTTCAGTCCCTCTTGGGAGTATCTGTGCAGTTGGGTGAGAGGGTTAGGGGATAGGGATACCTTTCGGTTATAAAAATGCAGTACTGAACAAGGAAGCTGATACTGTTAATGTTATATTCTGTTTATTGTCTTGTTACATGCCAATAAAATTGTTAATTAAAAAAAAAAGTTACACACGGTAGGTGTGTGCTGGGTGGATCAGGGGCAAAGCGAATTACCCACATGAGTATACATGTAAGTTCAGATGCATCATAGAGCACGTCTAAACTTCGCTGGGTAGACATAGCTGGCTAAGTCACATATATGTGCTTATATTAAGTGGCTTCGCTGTGCTGCTGAGTATACATCTTAACACAGCCAGATAAGTTCTAACCGGCTAAGTTACTTACGCAGATAGTTTTGAATATCTACCCTACAGTTTCTTTTAGTAAGCCACTCAATCATAAGTCCCTGTTAGTTTCAAACATTTTAGAGCAGTATTCTGGGATTAAGCACACAGTTTTTCTAGCAAACAATTCACTACCAATCTCCTGACCAGCTGCAACCAGACTGTGGTTGTTTTGTGAACCAAAACAAGCTTTTCACTGTTGCTCAGCTAAGTTTAATCTCCTTGTCCTTTTGCTTTTCAACATGATTTGTCAAAAGACTTGTGCACAGATTATTTTGGCTTTTTCCTAAAGTCTTCAGTAATTAAACTGTGTAATTATAGCATTTAACTTAACTTTTAGTGGTAAATTTTCCTGTCAGTCTCAGAGTACTCCTCTCTTGCCTCCACCTCCATAGCTAGGGCTGGAGAGGAGCTGTTGGAGTCTGCCACATTGCCTGCTCTCTTGATCTCCCTTCTACTACTGTAGAGGCCTCTCTTATATACATCAAACAATTGCTAATGGGATGTTTCTGGCCCCAGCCAATGCAGATTCATCCCTGCTGACTCTGCCAAAATCACACAGAAAGGAATTCTGGAGGTTGTAGTCCTACACAGAAGCCATCTTGGTTTCTTACCCCTATTATTCTCAGACAAAGATAAAAAATGCTGCTTTTAAAATGCAAGTCCCGTTTTTCTATGCAGTAACTACTACTACTACCAAAGCATCACAGTGTGAGTTACTAATGCTCAATGATGTGGGTCCGGTTACAGAAGGCAGGCCCAAACTGCGGTGACTGCTACCTGAGGTTCTGTTGTTGTCCTCATAACTGGGGTTTGTTTTGGAGGTCATGTTTGGATGGCCCTTGCTGATTCTACTTGGGTGGGGGGGGGGTTGTTTGGTGGATAGTGTATGGGAGATTTTGTGCTAAGAGTCACTGTACTGTGGGCTCAGAGGCTTTTCAGTATGTTGACGAGGTGTAGCATCGGTTGCTCGCGGGCTTCTGGCGGGATGGTGACTTTCAGAGCCTTGTAGCACTTCAGATTTTGGTGTCCAGTTACCAGTTGTTTACTGCCAGTTCTCCATCCAATTGCTGTGTGAGATTGTACCAGGGGAGGGGGATTGATGGGTCAGGAGTAATAACTGGGCTGTGGATAGGGGTGCAGTCATCCCTCTGGTTTCGACGATGGCCAGTCGCATGCAATTGCCAGCCCATTTTGGACCATTATTTTGCATTCCTTTTCATGCCAGTTTGCCATGTTTTTTGGTAGCCCCCATTAATTGCTGAAGATGTGTTGGCATGGCGCAGTTTTTGTGGCTACTCCTTTGGGAAGACTGTCTTGCGCTTGTCGGGCATGCACATATTTTTCTATCGTATCTCCCACTTTGGTATGGTATGGGTGCAATGGGTTACTTCCACTGCAATTTTATTTAGTCATGGCTAGAATCATGGCTTTTGCCCTTTGATTGAAGGAGTAGGTTGCTGCTGCTAAGTGATGCCAGCCTGGATGTGGAGGGCAGGCATGGACTGCGGTGGCTGTTACCCAGGGTTGTATCATTAACCTATTACTGGTGTTTGTTTTGGGGGGTCATAATGAGGTGGCCCTTGTTCATTCTATGGAGGAGCAAACAGTGGGTTTCTTTGGTAGCAGAATGATGAGAGGATTGGGAATTGTGAGTCTCAATGCAATAGGAAAATTGGATGAGAAGTATTTCCATTGCTTGCCTGGGGTAGAACTGGTGGGACGGGGAGGTGTGGGAGTTAGGAAGGGAGATGGATATTTGGGCATGTAGGGGCCTAGTGTTGGGGCATAGCTTGGGTTTTAGGGAATTGCAGGTTTGGATCTGGGGTGTGATTGGTTAGGTAGGTGATCAGTTGGACAGGCTCAAGGGGGCCAGAGTGGGGATGCGGCAGGTGCATTCTCATTTGCTGTGTGGCCCATTTGCAGGTGGGATGGGATGGGATGGGATGAGGGGGTACTTCAATGGCATCAGGTCTTGGCAGAATATCAGAGGGCATGGAGGGAATGCTGCTCGACTGGAGCTGTGGACATCCTAGTGGCTTGCCTAGTGGAGATGGGCAGGATCCTTGATTTCTACTGCTGGGTTTTGCCAGGCTGCAGTAGGGTTATTGGCAGGTGGGCATTCTTATTTTCTGTGAGAGAATGCTTCTTTTTATTTGTATCTGTCTGTGGCCAATTCAGCTTTTTGTATGGGGGCTCATGGGCTACCTTTGATAGTCCGTGCATGTGGCAGAAGACCCGAGTCAGTTTGGCCTCTGTTGGAAACAGGATTCTGGGCTTCATGGATCCTTGGTCTGACCCAGCATGGCAATTTCTTATGTTCTTATGGTGGGAGTGGGCTTCAACCAATAGTAATGGTCCACCGGTAGGAGACTGAGGCCCAGGTGGATTGTAGGTGACCCTGCTGAGATGCTGCCGAGAAGCTACTTTGGCTTCGGAGCAGATCTACCGATATTTATTTTTATAATTTATAAATCGCTTTCCAGGTCTTACAATAAGATCTTCCAAAGCGATGTCAAATAGTAAAATACAAATTGAAACAATAAAAACAAAGCAGTTCACAATATAATTAAACATCTGTAACAAAACAAAATAAATACACATTCCTGCTGCCAGTCCAAAAAAATTAATCTATAAGTCAGAAACCATCATCCAGGTCTTTACCTTACAATGAAACCACATTAAATTAGTTTCTTCCATAATAGACAGAGGGAGGTCATTCCATAACTTAGGCATAGTTATAGAAAATGACCTATTTTGTAACCTCATATGCTGAAACAGTTTTAGCGATGTAATTTGAAGTTGATGACTTTATAATGAATGAGTGGTCCTGGTAGATGATTTCCAACAGAGTTTTAAAGCCATGTGAGGGGGACCACAGCCTCGTAAGATCTTAAACATGAGTACCAAAAGCTTAAATTTATATCTTAACCTCACAGGTAACCAATGTAATTTAGTTAAGAAAGGAGCAGCTGATTCATGTCTTGAACGGCCCCTAACTATTCTGGCTGCCATGTTCTGAACCAGACATTCATTCTTATGGCTCGGGTCATATATTTAAACAATAAAACTGCAGCCTTATTTACCCAAAAATGTCAGTAATTTTTGTTGCGAGATTGTGAGGGGAGCGATGTGTGGATGGGCCAAATTGTCTCGGCTACCCATGTTAACTGTTGTGAACTTACGGTAGAATTGTTACTTATTTTGAGTGAAATGATTATAAAAAGTAGGTAACTAGGTTACCTTTTTAAGTACAGATATATATATTCCTTAACATGATGATGGACTATAAATACCAAATGACTAGAGCAAGAGCCCTTTCTTATTCTGCTCTGACACTTTGGAACATGTTTCTGGTTGAGATTTGTAGGGAGAAAGATATAAAGATATTTAGGGAAAGCATTGAAATGTATTTTAATGAGGCTTTTAAAAAGTAATAGTATTCATAGTCTGATTATAATTGTTTATGTTGTTATGTGTTTGAAGATTTATGTACAACTTTGAAATTAATAAGTATAACTCTTTTATATTTTGATTTTTAATCTTAATGTCTTTGAAGATTTTTTATAACTTTGAATGTTTTATTGTAATCCATGCTCTACAGTTTTCTTATTGGAATAGGCACTGTATAAGTTTTAATAAATAAAATGTTGAAATATTTGATTCATGCAACTTCTAATAAACGAAGAAATAGAGACCAGGAAATTGAGTTCAGCTATGTGTTCTGCCAGATACCTTTGCAATATGCCTCCTTCAGCACTGTTTGGGCAAAAAGATTCTGTAGAAATTTCTCACTTTGTCTGCTCATAAAATGAGTAGAGGCCATAAATCAGGTCTGAGGAACTTTTCATTTTTCCAATGACCATGCAAAAGGGATTTAAGCATATTCTAATGAGCCCATCCACACAGTAGCTGTTTTTCAGGGATTTTAGACCCAAGGGAATACTCGTTAGACAAAGAGGTCTCTGTCTTACAGCACAGATGAATGTCCTTCCACTTACTGTAGAAGTACAGTCATTTTTTGTCAGTTTATTATTTCAAATGGTTTATGAAGTCATTCCTACTATAACAACACTAGAAGTTGCATCAGACTGCTTTAAACCAAAAAAAAACAAGCAGAAGTAAAATAGGTCCTATGAGTTTTTAGCATGGTTATTAGAGCCAGGAAGAAGATATTCCATGGATGCTGTTGATGTTGCATTTCTCTGGCATCAAGCCCTAAGATGTGTAGATGGAACAGGGACAGTCTGGATGCAATTCAGTCAAGCCAACGCCTTCTTATTTAATAAAATTTGATTACACCTATCTTATGATAAAACACCAACGTGTGGTAACAACATCGAATTATTACTATAAAATATCATAAAACCCAACAAAACAACATTGTAATGTCTCAGTATATAAATACTTTTATAATAAATACTACCCCCAAAATAGTATTTGCATTGCTAACTTAGTCCCACTTCCCCAAAATTCCAGTTCCAGCCTTCACCCTCCCCCCACCCCCAACTCCACACAAACACACATCTCAAAATATCTTGAATGCCTCCCCATATTGCTGAATACATTTAATGCCCTCACTTATATGATTTGAGTGAATAACCATGCTTTTACTGCTTTGGAAAAGGAGGCACTTTCATTTTCTTATTTGATCAAATGTTTAACACTTTTCCTTTTTCTACCTCCAAATCAGTTCCTTATGTTAAGGTGTCTCCTTTTCTTCTGCCATTCTCCTCCTAAAACATTTCTAGAGTAGGTACTGTGCAAATCTAAATCAAGTGTTTTATCTTCTGCTGCCATAAACTCTATTCTCTTTGAAAATTGAAGCAAGAAGAGTTTGTGACAGTGCAAGAAGATATGAATAAAACCCACATTTTTACTGGAACTGATTTTCATACTGTATGAAAATGATGTAAAATAGCAAGAATGGTTTCTATATTTATACATATATTTATACATAGAGGGAAATTTGTAATAGCTTACATTGTTGCAAAGCACACAGGTACTTTTGCACCTGTGGGCCTTGTAGCCAATTTTCAGAGGGAAAAATCATTACAAAGTGCAATGGCACAAAGTGCCAACAACATTCTGCATCTGCTACCTGTGCTGGTGAGGATGAACAGCTAACAATGCAAATCTATGCATTGCGTGTTTTGCTCCCCTGACTTGAACACCTTGTCCTCCCAAGAATGTCCATTTTATATCCAGCTAAAAGTATACATGACATGATATGAATGCCCACTTGTACTTTTAGCTGCTGTGAGGGGTACAATTTTCACCCAGGGCAATCCAGTTGAGTAACTACTTAGAGGCCCATATTCAAAAGGTTTCTCTGGTTAAGTTCTGGTCTTGACTAGACTAACCTGAGGTTTTGCATTTGTCTCCCCCTCCCCCCTCTAATTAGAAAAGTTTTAACTGTAAGTCATTACCTGGCTAAAACTTACTTGGGAGTTCAGGGGTTTCCAGGTGTAGAGGGAGGGTTTCCTGGAGCCTAAAGCCAGTTAATTCATTTTCTTTCTGGTGGAGAGAGGCCTCAGACCGCTATGGTAACAAAATTGGTTGTTATTATTTTAAGAGTTGGAGGAATCAAACACTAGGCGCTGACATTTTTCTGAATTATTTTGGGTGGAGAAGAATAGAGGGATAGTGCCTTCTTAACCTTTTTTCTGACTTTTTGATTTTGTGACTTAACCAGTTAGATATAACTGGCTATTATTACATATAAAGTATTGCAATGAATATACATGGCTAAAGTTATATATTCTGGTGAAGACTTGACTTGGTTAATATTCAGCTATAGCCATCAGGGGAAACTACCCAGATTACTTTCTTGCTCACCGATCTACTGACTATGGACCTCTTGATATCCTGGCTAAATTCCTTTGAAAATTGTCTTCAAAAGGAAAATTGGCTAACAACGTACATCAGAAGGATGAATAGATAAGCCAGCCATGTTGATATACAACTTAGATGTTAGAAGCTGCACTACAAATATAGTTCACTTTAAACTTTCCCTCAAGTGAGATTGAAATACATTTCAGTTTGGGGTGCAAATGCATTTGAAGTATTCTACACAACAAGGCGGAGAGCTATTTCCATCTCTTAATACAGAGCATCACATATGCCTTTGAAACACGATAGGAAACTTGAATAAGGACTAAAACTGAAACAGAAGACCTGAACTCATTCTAGGAAAATGAGGATTGTACTGTTCAGCCTACATGACGGTTTGGAAAGGCAAGTTACTACAATGAACAATAACTTTTGACTTTATGTGGTTATTTAATTTTTGGTCATTAACAGGCTAATTTTAAAATGAACAGGTGTGCACCCATACATGCACATATTGGCGCGCAAGCAAAGATAACTGGAATTTTAAATCGTGCGTGCATTTGAGTGCGTATATTTTAAAATACACCAACTGGCTTAAGTACGCTCCTAATTTTAAGAGGTTTCTCGAGCACAGCCAGCGCACGTCTTCCATAGAACTTTGTCAGCTTTTATGCGCGTTTGTAGGCAGATTTCAAAACATGCTCGCATGAGAGACAATCCAGTTTTTCCAATTAGTCCACCAGTTTGCCCAGTTAATATCAAGGTCTTCCAGAACCCTCTGGTTCTTCATCTTCCATGCCCCCCAATCAGGACCGGTGCAAGAGGATTAGGCACCCTAGGCGAACCTTCTGCCTTTCGCCTCCACACGCCCCTCCCGGTCACGCCACCCCACAGTCTCGGCCGCGAGCAGGTTGGGCGCTGCTCTTAGCCTGCCAAATCATCACTCCTCTTTGCTGCCGCTTGCGGCCCCATATGGCTCGCGCCCAGTGGTGTACCAAGAGTCTCTGGTGCCCGGGGATTAATGCATTTGTGTGCCTCTCCAGCACGCCCCCCTCCCCCTCAGTCCTTCTTGTACTATTGCTTAAGGCCACAGAAGATCAGTGGCGTCTCTAGACAGAAGAATTTGGGGGGGGAGCCAAAATGACATTTCCTCATCACACCCACCTCGATAGTATGCCCCCTGCTTTAAAATTGGCTATAAAAAAAAGTCTTAATAAGAAAGACCAAAGGGTCTTCTGCGTAATTTTAAAAAGCTGGCCAGTTTCACACCTCTAGTAAAACTACTATTAAAATTATTTGATAGCTTTATTCAACTAGTTCTATATGGCTATGTGAGTGAAGTCTGGAAAGTATACGGGAAAGGAATGTCAATCTAAATCCTGTACCTCCAGTTCTGTGCATCCATGGAAATTCACCCAACAATGGAGCTTGGGTGTTTCCCTTACAACTCATCAAACAAAGAAATATTTTCAAATTCTGGTATCACCTCACAGTAATAGCAAAACAAACACCTTCCACTGCCTGACACATTGGGGCAGATTTTAAAAGGGTTACACGTGTAATATATGCTGTGCGCACATGTTATAAAATAGGGCATAGATTTGTGCACGCCGGGTTGCGCGCACAAATCTACACCCGCACGTAGCTTTTAATATCTGTCCCATTGTGAACTAACAGAAAATCCCGCAAAAAGGACACTCAAAATCTATACAGCAAGATGTAACATATCGTAACATAACAGTAATATACCAAGGACTCAAACAACAATAACCCTACCTGTGAAAAAGCAGCACTGTAAATATTATACTGGATCCCAGAATACCAATGTGCCACCTACCGAGGAAACAAAACAACCCCAATTGCTATAGATCCCTACACAGACATGCTAGCAGAATCTCTCATCATGGTCAAACACATAGAGCAGAGACCCTCACCAAATACAGAATAAAGGATCACAAATTAGACAAACTGAAATGGAAACCCCAAGAAGCCAGACTCTGTGTATTAACAATGGAAAAACAAGACCACCATTCCTCATAAAACAAATAAATCAAGAAACATAAAGCATCAATTATAATAGTAAAACCATGCTAATAAAAGAATATTTTAAAACTACTGATAAATAGAATAATTTATATTAATTAAAATCAAATACATTTTTTAACAATTTCCCAAGCACCAATAATATATTTCAAAAGAGCATACATAACAAATAACACCCAGTAATTAAAACTAATAAGGATTTTAAAAAGCCCCTGCTATCCATACCTGGGAACTCTTGATTTCCAGTCACTCTGAAATTGCGAGGATTAGGTTAGGGGAGTGCACCAACTTTATACTCCCTCTCTCACATACTCACATGTTCATTCTTTCTCACACATATACTGTCACAGACACACACATACATGCTCTTATACCCACCACAACCTCCCTCTCTCTCACAGATTGTTGGTGTTTGAGGTAGTTGTGGGTGGATCCTTGGGCCTGTGGCAGATGACCATGCCCCCGGGGGAAGATCCCGAGAGGGACCACCAGTCAGGCTCAGAGTTGGGAGACAGACACGCACTAGTTCTTTTATTAAATAGTATATTGAACCACCAGAGGTGGCAGTACTGAGCTGGAAGCACCCTGCTGGGCTGTAGTCCCTCAGGTACTGGAACAGCGATCCTGGATAACTGAGCTGTAAAGAAACTGAATATATTTATTTATTTATTTTATTTGGGTTTTATATATATATAGTGTATATATATATAGTGAATATATATATAGTGAATATATATATAGTGAATAGGCAGGGTATGCAGAGTTCAGGAACAGAACCTTGATGGTAACACTCACACAATAGTCTCTAGAAGTAGTCCAGGTGTTGGAATGAGTTAGGCCCTCGAGGAGCGAGTACCTGGTTCCAGGGAAAGCTCTGAGAGAGAGATGGTAACTCACTGGTGTAGTAGGCAGCGATGACTTCCAGGCAGAATACGTATTCAGCAACCAGTCCGGGAACATGGGCCCTCGAGGAGCGAGTATCGGTTCCTGACTGTGACCTGAAAACAAAGAGAGAGCGAGGCTCCCAAGGAGCAGGTACCCCTGGTAAGTCCGAAGAGGCAGAGCAGCTTAGGTAGAGTAACCCATTCCCCTTGCTAACTCGATAGTTAGCGATTTCTGAGACCTTATATATCCGGTGCGGATGACGTCATCTCAGGTGGATGCCCCTGAGGTTCGCGCCACTGCTGGTACATCAGTCGGGGCCACTCCGCGTGTGCGACCTTAGGCTCTTGTGAATCATGGCGGATTGCAGCATCAAGCCACTCCGGGGACGCCGGGAGGAGTCGGCAGAATGACGCCGCGGCAGCCAACCTTCCACTTGAGCAAGAGGGAGTCGCCAAAGAGGTAAGGAGGGCGGAGTGGAGACGTCAAGCAGTGACGGCCACAACACAGATATTGACATACTTTCAGGCTCTAAGACTCTCTCTCTCCCCCCACACCACCCACATATAAGCTCTCACTCCCCTGGATTCTCTCATACACACACATGCTCTCATTCTTATTGGCTCCCTCACATACACACAAACACACACACCCAGGCAAGCTCCCAATCATTCTCTCTCGCACACTAACACACACACACACACATATACACCCACACTGACCCCCAGGCAGCTCCCATTCATTCTCACACTGCTCCCTCCCTACCCCCAGGCATGCACACATTCATTCTCACACACACACACACACACACACACAGACCCACATACACCACACTCCGGCAGGTACCAATTCTCCCAGAGACAGACCCCAGGAAGACACCCATTCATTCTTATACACAGATACAGCCTCAGGCAGGCACCCATGCATTCACACACATACACCCCCCCCCCCCCCCGGTAGACTCCTATTCATTCTCACACCGCTCCCTCCTCACCCCCCAGGTATGCACCCATTCATTCTCACACACACACACACAGACCCCCCAAACAGGCACCAATTCATTCTCACACACATACACCACACACAGGCAGGCACCTATTCTAACACAGACAGACCCCAGGAAGACACCTATTCATTCTCATACACAGACACACCCTCAGGCAGGCACCCATGCATTCACACACATACACCCCGAAGGCAGACTCCCATTCATACACTTGCACACACTGAAGACAGACCCTCCTCTCTTTCTTTTGCCAGCAACCTCAGAGCCTCTTTCATTCCTCTGCTACTGCTGTCACTGCTGCCTTGTGGATATTTGGGGAGGTGCTGCTGCTGGCACTGAAGCCCATTCTGCTGCCTCCTCTGTGCAGGCCCCGTGGTACATTGCAAGATTGGCATAGAGAAAGTGCTACTCTTGCACATTCCCAAAGATAACATATGCCAATGACTAAAAAGTTGGGTTTTTTTTACCTTTGCTATCTGATCTTAGTTTTCTAATCGGTTGGTCACAGGCTTTTTTTTTTCCACCTTCCCTTTCTTGTTTTTTTGCCATTTCCTTTTACAGGGTCTTTTTTTTTTCTATTTCTTTTCTTTCTATCTGTCTTCTTCCCTCAAACACACAATCAGGTTCTCATTCTCACACGTTGTCTATATCACACATATACACACACACACACAGGCTCTAACACTCACATGCAGTCTCTCTTACACATGCACACATATATACACAGACACACATGCACAGGCTCTCACACTCATATGCAGTCTCGCGCATCCACAGCTCTCACTCTCACATGCTCTCTCTCATACATACATACACACTGTCTCTCTCGTGCACATGCTCTCACTCTCACACACACAGGCTCTCACATGCTGTCTCTCCAAACATTCAGATCCTCACTCCCGCACACAGTCTCTCAACTCACTCTCACACACACACAATCTTTCAACTCATCTCATACACACACACTCTACAGGCCCTCAGCCTCTCTCTCACCTCTGGTCCTGCTCTGCGCAGGTTGCCGCATGATGGGCTCTGCGGCGGCCCTGATCTTCTCTGGCCGCCTGCAATGTGGAATTCACAGTGGCCCTGCTACCGGGTTTCTTCCTCTTCTCGGGCCACCTTGACGTGTGATATGCAGTGGCCCATTAACGCTGCTCTTCTTCTGTATGCAGCAGATGCTCCTCCTCCTTCCTGCCCACGCGGCTCCAGCAACGTTTTTCTTCCGGGGCTGCACAGGCAGGAAGGAGGAGGAGCACCTGCAAGTTTGAACGTGACCTTTTTCTTCAGGGCCCCGCCAATCTTCTTGCTGTAGTTCCCTGCTCACCCACCAGTGAGATGAAGTCCACCGGCGGCAGCATGGGCCTCCCATGTCGGCCATCAACGCCCCCCTATGGCCCAGCACCTGGGGGCATTGGCTCCCCTTGACCTCCCCTTGGTATACCACGCCCCCTAATGCTCGGCACCCTAGGATGCTTAATCCCCTTGCACCGGCCCTGGGTGAGACAAAGAAAATCTGTATGTAAGGAGTGGTTGAAATACTGGATATTTGGAGTAGGCTAGGATTCTATCAGAGTGTGCATTGCATTGTATCCTTCTTCCCAGAAAGACAGCCAATATTTTAGTTATACTCGAACATTTTATAAAATACTTATATCCTATTTATTTATTTATTTATTTATTTATTTGCAATTTTTGTATACCGACATTCGTTAGGAAAACATCACATCGGTTTCCATGTAACATAAAGTGGCCAACTGGGCTTTACAATGAAACTGATAGGCGAACTGGGTAGAGGGGAAGAGGGGGGAAAACAAAGGTAATACTGTACAAATTGAAAAGCAAAATAAAATGGTTAGATATACGCAATGAAAACATTATATACAGGTGAATTATTTACAAAAATATAGTGAAAACATAAAATATAGTGAAATATAGTGAAAACATAAAACATAAAATATAGTGAAATATAGTGAAAACAAAAATATAGTGAAACATATGCTTGCTGTTATGATTAAATACTAATAAATGATGAATTATCTGTAAAATTCCAAAGTCTTCTTGTACATTTTCTGAGACATATATTAAAGAAAAGGGATCCAGAAGCGAAGCTCCCCTCCTCCCCCAAAGGTTTAGCCACAGCAAGTAGTCAAATCTGAAAAAATTACTAATTAGGGAACTGGAACCCTTTGGAATAAGGAACAGTAAGGCTGAGGTCAAATGCTCTGGGTCTGGTCGTGGTGTTGGACCTGGGCTCGGGCCCTGACCTGGGCTGAGGCCCCAGCATTAGGACTTGGCCTTTGACAAATAAACTGACAGATCTGGTCATTTTGGGGATTTTTGTTTTTCGGGGTCTCGAGCGAGCCCTGGCATAACCCCGTGCATCTGCCGAGACCATGATGTCATGCTCAGGCCTAGGCTGCGGTCCCTGCTTTGGGCCTTGGCCTAGGCCCAAACACGATACCAGCACTTTGGCCTAGGCCCAATGCATTTGAATAAAATGATATGAATGAATAAGTTTTGTTTCATTTGTGGGGCCCCAGAGTCGGTTCTGGTCCCCCAGAATAAAACGAATTTGCCTTATTCATTGTATTTTGCATTTTTGTTTTAAATGAATGCACATCCCTAATTCCTAGGTCTTTAGTTGAAGAGACTATCAGTGCTATTAGTAATGGATATTTTCCTATAAATCAAGTGACAAAATTGTTTTGTAATCTTAGTTTCTTACATTCAGTTGCTTGAAAAAACAGCTTTGTTATATTGTCACCCAACTCATAAACTTCAATTCCATAACGCTATATGAACTTTTGGAATTCAGGACTTTGGAGGATCGAATGCTAGAAATGACACTGAAAAATGTTTTTTTGTAAGGAAAAAGGTTGTAGTAGAATAAATTATAGTATAGGAAGGCATCCGAAGAGCCAAGAATAATGCTGGATAATTTAAGAGTAGCACTTTTAGGATTCACAAATAATTTTAGGATCTATAAAATCTCTGAAGCTTTAACTAGGTTGATTTTTTTTTTTTACTTTAAAAAAATATGTTCATTCATATGGCACTTTGAAAATATTTCTGAGATGTGATAAGGCCCAGCTTTTTTTTTAACCTTTGGACAGCTTTTTGACTGATGTAGGCAGTGCTGATTGCAAATGAAACCATTAGTATTGCAAATACCACAGTACATTGAGATGGAATTTTAAAAAACAGGACTGATCAAAAACCTTCCACTAAAATCTGGGTCACACTTTACTGAGGCCTAGAAGAGCTTCTAAGCTGAGTGGGTCCACGTGAGAAAACAGGAAATAAAGTGACCTTCCTAAGCTTACAGCAAGGGACAGCAACTCTTCTAGAACTTTAATGTATGTGTCCTGGCTTCCAGCTCATGGTTCTATTCAGTAGCCCAGTCCCAGAGCATTCTAGAACATTCTGTCACCAGTTAGCAATGGAAATGCTCTCTCTTCTAGGTCAATAATATAAAGGGAAATTTAGCAGTCTAAAGATGATGACTTAATAAAGGGAAATCATTTGCTGCAGAGTGACACATTAAAGAATTCCTCAGCATAATGCACTGAATCTCCCCACTTCTGGGAAAATAGGAACACATATATTTCCACCAAAGTTTTACTATTCTTGGGTTACATTTTCAAAACTGTGTAGACAGTTGCAAAGTCCATAGATGTTTTTCCCATGGACACAGTTTATAAGTGTGTACTTTATGAACATTGCCCACGGAAAAAGTACTCACAAGATTTTTTTCAGCTGCTTTTTCTGTGGATAGTTGTTATGCCCAAACAATGCACCTAGTTTAGAAAAGGCAAAACTATGCATGCTGTTGCTTCCTGCAACCTAACTCCACCCTGGGAATGCCTCCACAAAAATGTAGGTAAAAGTACCTGCATTGTGACACAAATCCCTGCATACAGGGTGAGCAATTTTCCAGAGCACATTGCCACTTACATGAGTAAATAGATCTTAAAAATTGCCTTTTTATGTCACAGTTCTGAGAAATGTTAAAATACCTGTGTACAATATGAGGTGGGGTGAGTCCCAGATGCTGTTCTAAGGATATTTTTAAGGTAACAATTTTGTGAGCTTCTGCCATCAAAAGCACTGATGTGATGTTGAAAAGAGTAGACCTCAAGACCATGTATATGTTTAAACAAAATATTCTTGAAGACATTTTTTTCCTTGGGTTTGTTTTTTGGTTTTTTTTAGCTATTATTTCCCTGAAATGATTTAAAGGTAGCATCGAGGAAGGAGAGGGATTGAAAGAGAAGGATGTAAAACGATTCAGAATCCATACCAACTCTGCACTTTACCTCTTATGAACAGAGTTTTAAGCAAAACGGCAGTGCTGTAGTATGGATTACCTTTCACTGGAGACTGCATGGAGACGACCAAACTCATTTCACTTAGGACTGCAAGTTGCACTAAAATTGGGGTCCCAGAGGTGAAAGGCTAGTTCTTTATCCACTAAGCTAAAGAAGTCATTTCTTTTTTTCTATTAAACAACTGTGTAGGGAAAGATCGTGCAATGCCTAGAAGTACACTGTAAATATCAGGGTTAGCAGAAGTCACTGAGAAACCTTTAAAATAATTTAAAGAGGTGATAAAACAACTGAATTTGTATTGATGCAACAGTCATTAACCCTAGATCTGCACTTTCATGCATTAAGAAAGCAAGAGAACTGCATTTATCATTATACTACTAAAATAGTTTACCAGCTTTATATGATTATTGCTGTTGTTTTTACTTTATGCTCTACATTAAATCACATTGCAGAATGCTCTTCTTTTACAGTTATGTCATTTTATTTAATTGTTTTGCCCATAACATAAAGAATAGATACAACTCCCAACATATGCTACTTATAACTGCTTCTCCATCATTTAAAAAAAAATGTTTTTCATTATCTGTGTTATTACCTAATGATAAAAATTACCCCTTCTGGTGTAGCAATGATCCATGGGGCTCACTTAATAGGAAGTGGTGCTATTTCGTGCCAGGTTGTGTATTTTAGAACCAGGTACATTTAGCATTCAGTGCTAAAATAATGAAGCTAGGTAGATAGGTAAATTCAAACGCATTTCTAAAATGGTTGCGTTGAGATTGACACTATAAATAGTGCCACCAGCGTGCTGAGTGGTCAGGAGAATAGAGAGGAAAATCTCTTTACTTACCAGAGAGAACAGGTAGGTTGGAAGGGTACAAGACTACCCTAATATGGGATTTTCTTTGAGCTTTGAAAAATAAAAAATCATTTCTTTCAAAGTCAAGGAAGTAGTAAGTTTGCAGGGTTAAAGATACTCCCGTGAGTTGTAATCTATTTGTAAATACTATTAGGCTGCATTTTACACCTCTAACACTCAATTTATGTTATTTTAATACTTCAACTGCCTTCCTTGCCTTATTACATGTATAATTTGTAAGGCACAGGACAAAGCTGCAAAACTAGAGCAATTTTTTTCTTTCACAAAATATAGGACAACTTCCAGTATTCCTAGGACTAATAGCAATTGATAAATTGATTTAAAAAAAAAAAAAAAGTTAGTGACAAAACAAAGAAGTCAATTTTCGAAGGGTTTAGGTGCCTATCTTTGGGACTTAGACCTGGATTTATCAAAATGCACTAAATATCGCATGCAATAGGAAAAGGGGTGTGTTTTATGGTAATAGGCAGTTTATCGCAATTTGTGCTAATACCTATGCAAAGCACAAACTTTTGCACTAAGGGGGTCATTTTCAAAAGAGATTGCATGCGAAAAGTCCCCTTTCACGTGTGATACCTAGATCGGGGCCTAAGTGCCAGAATTGATGTACTTCCTACATACAACCACTGGGGGGACCATGTTTAAGAGCAGAGAGAGAGAGAGACTAGCCATAATGCCCTCACGCTAGATAGGTATTTACATCTATATGGGAGGAACTTGAGGTGAGGTTTAGGTATTCGTGAAGGGGTTAGGGGCCACTTTGACATTCAAAGTGAGATGTACGAACAGAACAGTGTCTCTTGTGAAGATTTGATGACTTTCGAAGTGAGGAAACTCACCCAAAGATCAGATTTGTGCAATGTTCTCTCAACCAAGCTTTCACTAATACCTAAACCTCCTCAAGTTACTAGGTGGGCCTCCCATAGAGATATAAATACCTAGCTAGCGTGAGGGCATTATGGCTAGTCTCTCTCTCTCTTTCTCTCTCTCTCTCTCACACCATGAGCCAGCCCACTTAGTAAAAATATCCTCCGTTTCTTCTCATTTGCATCGCACCAAACGTCATTGTGCTTTCGCATGCATTAAAGGCATTTTTTGCATGCGAAAATGGCTTAATGCATGTGAAAATGACCCCCTTAGGAGGCTATTATTTAATAAAAAAAAAAAAAAAAGCTAACTGGTAGATTTTAAAAGCATCACGCACACAAAATCGTAGCGATATGTGCACATTTTTCTGGGCACATGGGGTTAGTATTTACATATGCAGCAGTTATACATGTATGTAGCCATACATTCACAACTCTGCATGCATAAAACATTTGCGAGGCAATGCTAACTTTCATTTTCGTTTGTGTGCTTTCTTTGATTGGGCTGGTCTCTCTGGGTGAGTGGACACAGAAGCAGGTTAGGGGGTAGGAGGGAGTGTGTCAGGGAGAGAGATATATTGCAAGGGAAGAGCTCAGTAACTCACAATCCAGTGGGAGCACTGAGAGGAGAGGATCACCTTGCTGGTGGCTGAAAGGAATCAGTAAGTTTTTGCTTGGGAAATTTTCTTTTTTAAAAGTACTGGGGTAAAGTTAATTATTGGGGAATATTATTTAGTGTGTTTGTGCTTTTAATCATTAAGACAGCGAATAAACAGAAGTTAGACTGTTTGTATTTTTAAATAGTCAGTGAGTAAGGCATCTAATAAGCAATAGTGTGTATGTGTTTTTTTAATAGTCTGTAAGGCAGCTAATAAGCAAATCACACTACCTTAACACCTTTCCAAGCTGAGTAACTGAACTGAACTTTTCAACCTTTTTACTTAGGTATACACTGCTCCTAGCTTACTTCTAACTTCTCGCTACCTTTTTTTTTTAATATACAAACACTAACTTTTGCTTATTAGCTGCCTTACAGACTGACTATTTAAAAATACAGTCTAATTTCTATTTGTTCGCTGCTAAGAGAAATTAGGGAAGCTAACCAAATTGGTAGTGTAGTAATAATGGGAGATTTCAATTACCCCAATATTGACTGGGTATATGTATCATCGCAAGAGCCGAGGACACCATGCTGAGTAGCAGCCAGCTTTACCAAAACCTAATACAATGCTACTTTGCTGATAAGCCTCACCTACCAAATCCCCTTCCAGGGAAGGGAGGCCTTAGACCGTTAGCTGCTGCCCTCCTCACTACCATCTTTTTCTCACTGCTTTTCTGTCTAGGTCACTGTGTAACAAAAAACAAGTATGCCTACTCTGGATTCGTCTTGACAATGGAGCCATACAATGTACTGGAAAAACAGGTGAGAAAGTAAATATGACATAAAATGCATGTGGCTGCCATAATGTGTTTTGCCTTACAGTGACTGTATTGGCAGTGAACGACTGCCAATACAGAGTTCATATTTTGAATGACCTGTGCAATCATCTGGCTTGCCGGCCATACCCTGCAGAACCCATCCTAGCGCTCACATGTGGATGAGATAGTGACACAAGTATGATGCCACCCCAGCTAGTCCTCAAGCATGGAGAGCTACAGCTCTAGAAATGCTGTAAATATCAAATAGCTCTGAAGATTAAAGGTCCTGCCTAAACGTACAGGTAGACAGTTAAAGGTTTTGGTGACAGAATTCCCATTTTATTGTTTCATTCTATAGCTGACAAACGTATGTATGTGAACTTATATACCTGTACTGTGTCGGCTTATTGTCACATGGGTGTGCCAAGACACAGCTGACACCACTGCATCACCAGTTATAGAGCCACTGCTGACTCGGTTTTCATCTGGATCCAGATTTACAGGATATGTTGATCCAATCCTGGTCTTACTCCCATGCATGCAGGTATTGATAGTCTTGGTTTTGCTTGGAAAAGCTATAGGGAAATCCGATGAAATCTCTGCATCTAATTTGTTCCAAACCAGGACATGATTTACCTATCCTGAAAATTGGAGCCAGTTGGCAATCCTTTTGCCAACATCAGAGTACTCTAGTAGCACACTTTCTTTTACAGCCTTGGGGAAAGGACGTGTGTTCTGTGGTGCCATTCCCACAATGCGCACAGGTCCTTCCAAGCTAGCATACCTCTTGGTGGCTGCATGCACCCAAACACACATGCACTATACTACACCTACCTATGCAATTTGTAAATGATAATTTGCAGAAGATGAGGGCCTTGGCCACAGTGGTCATGTAGGTCACACCAGGATGCATGTCTAGCTCTGTGAAGGCAGGATTGAGAATCATGCCGTGTCCTGCCTTCACTTGTATTTTCCTATGAGTTCGGAGATGTCACCATCACCATATATTCTCAAATGACTCTAGGAGCACACCCATCTCTCTTGAGCAAGGGTGACACAGAAGCCACTGGTTAGGTGTGTTTGAACCTCTTGCCTTCAAATCAACCATCACAGCTAGCCTTACAGATATATTGAGATGTCGAGGTGCTGTAAGGCCCTTGACCATTATGGCTCTGATAGTCATATGGTGCAGCTATATATATATATATATATGTATGTACCCAGAAAATATGCAGAGTATTTTGCTTTGAGCAATAGCTAGTATCTCTTTCAATCCTGGTATGATCTGTTACTGCCCCTAAAGCACAGAGGCTGAGCACTCCTGCAACATACAGCTTGCAGATAGTTCCATTTGCAATGTCACTCCACACGTTTCTGTGGTTTAATGGTTGCAGGCCCTTGCTCATCCACATGCCTGTCACGACTTGTGGGGACTCAGGAAGAGCTTCTGTGTCTCATGTGGTCTAAGTTATTTTTACAGTTAGTGATGAGCAGGGCAGATGCGCTCCTACACTCTCAGTGATCTGCTGCGTGAAAAGCATTAAGGCTAGAGAAACTGTTGTCAGCTGATGACTTCATGAGCCTACAAGCTGCCTCCATAGTACCTGACACACAGTGCTGAATGTAGAGGCCTGCTGCTCCCAGAGGTCTCACGTGGCTGGCATGATGACTGATGGCCTTTCTGTGTTGTTCTCTTGCCAATAACAGAATTACTGATCAATTCGGTTTACATTCTGAACAATAACAGTGACAAGTAAATGTCTTACAAGGAACAGGTAGAAGTAACTTGGAAAGAAATATATGGGGTTAATAACATAAAAGTACATAAAAGTACATTTAGTGCCACCTAAGGCCTTGAGGGGCCCATATCAGTATCTACTACAAAGTGGGGGTCATATATGCCTCTGACAGGTGTGTTTTATGTGGTCAGGTATAGATAATCATTGCCGAGGAGGGATTAGCAGTTATGGACAAGCTGCCACACACATCTATGTTGTCTGATGACAAAATTCCAGGAACATATGCATTGCCCATGTGTAGGTGCACAAAGTGCTGTATGTTGTCCGCACTCAAAAGATAAGTGTGACAGTGTGAAACTCCTTCCACTCTAACCTATAAGTGGAGAGCTGGGGGAGGGGTAGAGACACTCTCTCTCTCATACAGCCCCCTACATAGGTTTCCCCTCTCTCTCTTTCTCTTGCACATACACTCTCCCTCTGTCCCTCACACACGCACTCCCAATCCCTCTCACACACATACACACGCAATCCCTCACGTAGTCTCCCTTTCTCTCTGGCACTCACACTCGCCTCAGCGCACATTAACACACTTCTCTCTCACATAGTTAAAACAGGCGATATTTTTGTCCCCTCTCCACCTAAGTCTTTGCTCTGCACTCACAAGAGCTTGCAAAGTTCCCACGCCTGTTGTGTCTGGGTGAGGAAAACACTCCATCCCCCACCCTTCGCAAAGGGCAGGCGGCAGGCACTGCAACAGATTTGGGACATATTGCCTAGCTTACTTTGCTCTTTCTGGGAGACCTGTGCCTTTAAGAAATCCAATCGGGGGCTTGAGAGGGAGAAGGAAGCAGGGCTCTGGCTTTCACTTTTGTCACGGTGCTTTGCTGGGAGTGGGGGTGGAGCGATGCCCATGTAAACTCTTCCCGTGGTGGCTGAGACCCACGGGTGGCTTGACAGCACTGCCTTCCACCTCCCCCCCCCCCCCCCCCCCCCCCGCAGTTGCTGGATATTTACTTGGTTTCTCCTTATCTGCGGGACTCAAGGGGTGGGGGAGGAGGGCGAGCTGTTCTCTGTTCAGCTCTTTGCGCTTTGGCTGCTGCAGGCTGCAGTTGCTTGTGATCTCTTCACAGCCGCTTTCTACTGCATTTGCTCTGCTCTGGCCGTCCCAACTCCCTCCCCCCCCTTCCCCGGCAGTGGACAGACTGGCTCGGCAACTCTTCTACCCTTTCCTCCTCCTGTGTGTAACTGTCCGGCAGTCCCTACTCCCTCCCCCCTTCCCCAGCGGCAGAGGATCGGGCTGAGCCGTTTCTCAGAGCAGAGACTCATCTGCCCTTTCCTCCTCCCCTCTAAGACACCCAGCACGTAGCGCAGAGCTCTATGGTCCGCACATGCGCAGTAGAGCTGCTCTCTACTGCGCATTTGCGGTCCGTCGGTCAGAGCCCATTTATATTGTAGATAGCGTGTGTTGCTTTTACGTCCAACAGTTGGCGCTGTTTTTCCAAAAAGACATGTGGCAGCTATATAATATAGGTATATAAAAACATGCGCGTATTGGAATGCAACGTTGTGTCAAAATTTCAAAGCAATAGGTGAAGAACGTTCGGAGATTTAAGATTTTGAACAAATGAACATTTACATTTTTATATATTTTTATAGATTTGTTTCACCCTCTTTGTTCCCCTTGTCTGTCTATTTCTAATTCCTTTTTCAGGATCTCTTATATTCTTTCTGTTTCTTCTTTCTCATCTTGCCTTCTTTCCTTCTTCCTTCATACACACACAATGACTCTCTCACACATACGCTCTCTCACAAGAGCTCCCACTCTTGCATGCTCTCTCTTACATACAAACAGGCCCCCACTCCCTCATCCTCTCTCTCACTCAGGTTCCCACTCTCATATGCTCTCTTTCACACATAGGCTCTCACTTTCACATGCTGTCTTTCACACGCAGGCTCCCATTCCCCCTCTCAGACATATACAAGCTCTCTTACATTTTGTCTTACACACAGATTCACATTCCAACACAAACACACAGGCTTTCACATGCTCTCTCTCTCACGTGCAGGCTCACACTCACATACCCACACATACACGGAGTGTCACTGTCACAAGTAGACTGCCATTCCCACACACAGAGAGGCTCCAAACTTCATGCTCTCTCTCTCACACACAGGTTCCCACCTCTATACACACACACACACAGGATCTCACCCCTACATGCTCTCTCTTTCAAATACACATGCTCTTGCTCTCTCTTTCACACAGGCTCTCACACCCACATGCTGTCTCTCTCTCTCTTCTTCTCACACACACATACACATACACACACACACACACAGTTTCTCCACTCAAACATGTTGTCTGCCACACATACACACACACACACACATACATCCCCTCCAGGCAGGCTCCCATTCATACCCCCCCCAGAAAGCCTCCCTTTCACACCCCATGACAGGTTCTTATTCACACACACACATACCCAGGCAGGCTCCCATTCACACATTTCCCCCCCCCCCAGAAAGCCTCCCATTCACACCCCCACTCCACCCCATGACAGGCTCTTTTTCACACATACACATACCCAGGCAGGCTCCCATTCACACCAACATCTCCCCTAGGCAGGTTCCTATTCATACCTCCTCCTCCAAGCACCCTCGCATTCATACCCCCAACCCAACCCACCCCATGACAGGCTCCCATTCACACACACACACATACAACCCAGGCAGGCTCCAATTCACAAAAACACACACCAAGGCAGGCTTCCATTCACTTACAAATACAAATCCCAGGCAATCTCCCCATCAGGAGCAAAAAGGGAAGCCCATTCTGCTGCTCCTCTTCATGTGCCAGCTTCTAAGCTATACAAAACTCTTGCAAATAGCTCTTCCTCTATGCTGATTTTGTGCACTGTGAGGTCAGCATAGAGCTCATGCTAGTCGCAAGAGTTTTGAATTACGTAGGGCCAGCAGATGTTGTGAAGCATGCAAATGGGCTCTCTCCCGGCAGTGTTCTCTTCTTGGCAGCTAGTGGGATGGGGTTCACTGGCAACCTTTTGGGCCTCTTCTTTCTTCAACTGCGGGTAGGATGAGGTCTACCGTTAGCTTCCCGGTCCTCATTCTCTTCCCATTGCTGGTAGGATGGGAGCCATGGCAGCCTTGCGGGCCTCCTTCTCTCTTTGTTCACCAGTATACAGGGTTCACCATGGCCTCCCAGGCTGCCTCCGCTCTTTGGCTGCTGCTCCGCTAATTGTGCACACCTGGCAGCACTGAGTCTATTCATGGGGACCCTGTGA
The DNA here is from genome assembly GCF_901001135.1 of Rhinatrema bivittatum. Taxonomy (NCBI): domain Eukaryota; kingdom Metazoa; phylum Chordata; class Amphibia; order Gymnophiona; family Rhinatrematidae; genus Rhinatrema; species Rhinatrema bivittatum. The sequence goes on from NC_042619.1 coordinate 179,169,234, forward strand.
CAGGGCCTCTTTTCTCAGACTGCCGGGAAATGCAAAGTGGGTGGGCCTATTGCCAGTGGGCAACAGATTCCATAGCTTGATAGTGAACTGAGTGAAAAATTACTTTCTATGATCTGTTTTGAATCTGCTGGTTGTTAGTCTCATGGAGTGTCCTCTTGTTTTATTATTATTTATCTGTTCCACCCCACTCATGATTTTATAAACTTCTATTATGTTCTCTCTCATCTGTCCCTTTTCAAAGCTGAAAAGCACTAGCCTATGTAGCCTCTCATCATAGGAAAGATGTTTCATCCTCTTTATCATTTTTGTCGCTCTCCTACCAACTTTACTAGTTCCGCATTCTTGAGATGGTGTGAACAGAACTGCCTACAGTACTCAAGGTATGATCTCACCATGGCTCACTACAGAGGCAATATGATAGTTTCCATTTTATTTTCCATTCATTTTCGGATCATTCCTAAAACTTTCTTTTGCTATTTTGACTGCCATCTCACACTAAGTAGAGGATTTCAACATGTTGTCCATAAGGATGCAAGTTATTTTTCCAAGTAGTGACTCCCAATACAGAACCCAGCATCGTGCACCTGTATTGGGATTATTTTTCCTTATGTACATCACATTTAATTTCATCTGCCATTCAGTTGGCTAGTCTTCTAATCTCACAAGGTCTTTCTGCAGTACCTCACAATCTGCTGCCATTTTAACAACTTTGAATAATTTTGTGTCATCTGCTGATTTGATCACCTCACTCATCGTTCCCATTTTCGAACATTTATGAATTTATTAAACTGCGTAGGCCCCAGTATTGATCTTTGTGACACTCTACTAATAACCTTTCTCCATTCGGAAAACTGACCATCTCATTTTATCCTCTGCTTCTGGACTTTTAACCAGTTACCAATCCACAACAGAACACTGCCTCCTATCCCATGACTTTGCAATTTCCTGAGAAGTCTCTCATGAGGGTCTTTGTCAAATGCCTTCTGAAAATCCAAATACACTATTTCAACTGACTCACCTTTATCTAAATGTTTATTTACACCTGCAAAAATTCTAAAAGATTGGTAAGACAAGACATCCCCTTGCTAAAACCATGTTGACTCTTCTGCATTAAGTCATGTCTATCTATATAGCTAGTGATTTTATTTTTAAGAATGACTTCTACCATTTTACCCAGCACCAACATAAGGCCCATCAGTCTATAGTTTCTGGGATCACTCCTGGAGTCCTTTTTAAAAATTGATGTCACATCGGTCGCCTTCCAGTCTTCCAGAATTATGGCTATTTTAAATGATAGGTTACATTACTAGTAATAGTTTAACGATGTTTTAGCTCTTTTAAAAGGATGTCATCTGGAACCTTGTGATATGTTACTCTTTAATTTATCAATCTGATCTATTACATCCTCCACTGTCACAGATATGGGTTTTAGTTGATTAGAATCTCCACCATTAAATAATATATTAGATGTGGGTATGTTCCCAACATCCTCTTCCAAAAAGACAGAGGCAAAGAATTCATTCAGTTTTTCTGCTAGTTACTTGGTCTTCCTGAGCACCCCTTTCACACCTCAATCACCTTGCTGCCCAGCTAACTCCCCATAGGCATTTTACTTTGAATGTACTTGAAAAAGTTTTAATAGTAGTTTTTACCTCCCTGGCAAATTTATCTTAGTCTCTCGGCCCATCTAAACACAGTTGTATATCTAACTTGCCAGTGTAGCCCCACCATAATAACCCCTCATACTAGGTTGTGCTTACCAATGAGGACTGTTATGCCTGTCGGTCGCAGATGACTGCGACCATGAGTACTCATTGCTTGCACCGCATTCCTGCTCGGAGCGTGGGCTTGCCTACACCGCCATGTTCCTCGGGACTCCTCACAGCGGCATGGAAGCCGCTACTTCCTACTTCGATATCGGGCCTTCGTAGGCGCGCGTGCATATCACCGGCCACGCCTTTGAAGCCTCTTTGGTGGGAACCTCAGGGGCATCCCTGGTTGATGATGTCATCGGACTCCTGTACTTAAGCTCCACCTTCGCCCCTTGCTAGCCAACTTAGCAACATGTCCATACGAGTCCTCAACTCCTGGCTTGTGTTCCTGAGACTTCACTACGAGCCTTGCTCCTGGACCTTGTCTGGCACCCGCTCCTCAGGGGTCAGTGTATGCTCCTATGGGGACTTGCTCCCCTGGCCTACCCCGCTCTTTGGGCTGGTCCTGTGCCTCTTGGGTCCTACTCTACAACAAGCTTCTACTACTCTGGTCTCCCTTGGAACACTGCAGCAACCTGTAAGTTTGTTGGCCACCCTTCCCTGCTCCTCAGGGTTGCACTTGAGTTCTAGCAAGACTGTCTGTGCTCTCCCACTCCTCGAGCCATGATCTCTTCTCAAGAGTCTACCTAGAGCCTCCCCGCTCCATGGGGCTTGCTCCAGTGTGTTCAATGACTGTCAGCTGTCCTGCTCCTCTGGCCTGCTTCTCTACTAGACTGCCGTCACTCCTCCGCTCTCCGGGTTCCTGCCTACGTCAACAGTTGAGACCGGCCCAGGCTTCCCTGCTTCGTGGGTGGGCCTGCACCTCCAAGTCTACGTCCACTATGATGCAGCTCCTCCCCTCAGAGCTGTCCTCCCGGATAACCTTCAGCGCGGCTAATCCTGAGCCTACCGCTCCGCGGTCTGGTGCCTCTCTCCTCAGGGTCTGACTCGATACTACCTACTGTCAGTCACTCTACAGGGGTCACTTCCTGGTCCCTGGGGATCTCTCCACTACTATGCCCAGAGCTCCCTACTGTGCCTGTACCTTGCCTCCTGATGGTGCAGACCTGTGGGGCTCCTCCCCACGGGCTGTAAGAACTCGCACCTCGGGTCAAGGGTCCACATACCCACAAATCGTAACAGAGGACTAGATATAAAATAGCTGCCCCTCTCATCAGTTCTCTTCATTTATGATATCTAGAAACTTAAAATCTAGTATGCCCCAATGAGATATTGACCCAATCAATACTGGGGTAATTGAAATCTCCCGTTATTATCGTATTGCCAAATTTATTTGCTTTTTTAAATTCAGCTAGACTTGCACAGTTTGTTTCTTCATTTTGGCCAGGTGCCTGGTAAAATGCACCCACTGCTATATTCTTACCTATCACATATGGAATTTCTATCCATAAGGATTCAAAAATCCATTTTGTTTCCTGAAAAATATTTATCATGCTTGACTTTATGCTGTCTTTTACATATAGTGCCACCCCGCCACCAATTTAATCTACCTTATCATGTCATTAGATTTATAACCCTTCCACCACATCTCTGAAATGCCTATAATGTTTATATCCTTATATAATGTCATACATTCGAAGGGAGAACCCATCTCTTCCGAATAGGCTCCCTCTTCCCCAAAATGTTCCCCATTTCCTAACAAATCTAAAACCCTCTTCTCTACATCATCATTTCATCCATTTGTTGAGACTCTTGAGCTCAGCCTGCCTCTAGGGATCTGCGCATGGAATGGGAAGCATTTCTGAGAATACATATCTAGAGGCTCTGGATTTCAGCTTCCTACCTAAAAGCCTAAATTTAGCCTCCATAACCTCCTCCTTGCACCTTCCTGTGTCATTGGTAATTTGGTATTCACATGTACCACAACAACTGGCTCCTCTCTAGCACTCTCTAAAATCTTATCTAGATAGTGCATGAATTCTACTTCCTTTGCACCAAGCAGGCAAATTATCTAGTGACCCTTATGCCCACCAGGCACCTCACTATCTAGATTCCTAATTATCAAATCAGCCACTACAACAACCACCCTAACCCTTCTGTTCTGGGCACATGGTCCTAGAAACACATCCTCAGTGCAAGAGAAGAAAGCATTACCTGGAGGTCCTAGCTACAGGATCATTTCCTGCCACGCCAAGGTAATGGTTTCCTGCAGGTGACTTTGATTCTCCGAAGAACTCAAGGGGTACTTGACTGGAATCAGGACCATTCTACTATATCCCTGAAGGTCTCCTTCTTATACCTTCTCCATATAATTGATTAAGGAGTGGGTATGTCTCTAAGTTATTTAATTATTTATTTAGTGCATTTTAAATCAAAGGTTTTAACATGATAATTGATGACATGTTAATTTGTCAATGAACAGCAACAAGACTAAAATTTGTCAATCACTAAAATCAAGGTTAATTGTATGCTATTCTAAATCACTAATTGACTCTTATTTTGAAGATTATCCTCCTACCTGGTGGAGAAGTAGGATAATCTATATAACAACAAATGTGACTGGGGTGGATGGGAATCAAACTAGTGACTAGTTGCTCAGGAATCAATACTCTCACCTTTTCAGATCAAATAAGTAATCTTTGCAAACTGATCTTTGCAAACTGACAGTTCCAGTACTTACAAAAAATTACTAACTTTTACTCTTTCACAAATTTAATCCAAAGTCTATTTTCCTTAAACACACATAATTCTTTACACTTGCAAATATTAACTTATTCTAGCTCACAAAATTAATCCAAAATCTATTTTCCCTAAACACATGCAATTCTTTACACTTGCAAACAAATACTAGCCTTAAAAACTAACACACAGTATGCACAGCCAGGAATAGTTTAACCTTTAAAGAATTTTTTTTTTTAGATTTTAAGTGTTCTCTCCCAGCAAGTCCAACTTACCAAAAGCAGATTAAAGTTCTGCAGTCAGCACTCCCTCTCCAAAGGGGTAATTTCCAAATGCATTTCTGCACATAAAACAATATTATGTGCAGAAATGGGGTTTTATAAAACTGCCTGCCCAATCCGTGAGTAAACTTACATGAGCATGATCTGTTTGTTAATCCTGGACTGTGTGGAAGTGCTCCGAAGGGTGGGGTTGGGGTAGAGTTTTCGTTTATGCACATATTTTTTGGTTTTATAAAATATGCATGTAAATTTGCTTTTGCAAGCAGGTATAACTTATGTGGGTACTTTTGATGGGATAATTTTCAAAGGGAATGTATATGCATACATTCTGTTTGAAAACTGGTGTAACCTGTATGCATATTTGCCACATGAATTATCTGCAATGTTACAAAATCAGGAAGTGTAATTTTCAAAGGGACTTCTGCAGATTAAATAGTGCTTTATCAGCAGAAATGGATATTTAGAAATTTGTGCAGCCAAGATGTGCATAAAATTATGCACATACATACTCTGTTTACTAGGGATGTGCATCATTTTTTTTTCATTTCATTTCAATTAGTGAGTACTAAAAATTAGTGTGCACTATTGCAAGTTAGTGTACATTAAATCAAAATAGCCCACACTAATTTCCAATTAGCACACACTAAATTGCAATTAGTACACACTAAAAAAAAAAATAACCAAAGTGAGAAAATTTAAAAAACAAAATAAACATTTTTCGGCTGCACATCCCTAATATTTACATTGTTATGTACATAGTGGAGAGGGGTGAAGTCTTTTATGTGCATACTTTTAAAAAGTATGCACATAAAAATTCTCGCAACAAAACTATGCTCACCAAATAGCAGTTATATTTCTGTGTGCACAATTTTTCTGGAATAATTTTCAAAGCAGACTTTCAAAACTAGTATAACTTGTGCACCTATATGCCAGCTAACTTAGGCGCAATGTTACAATATGTGGATATGACCTTCTAAAAGTCTAAAACATTGGGAAAACCCTGGACTGAGGCACCAGCTTAACAGAACTGAATTGCATACTATATGGTTTAAGATAGGTTAATTTGCATTGCAAATATGTAACCAAGAAATCAGCAAACAAGTAATTATGAATCACTAAGTCTGTTCAGGAATTATAAACAGATCACAAGCTACTGAAAAAGTCAGGCTAAGCAGTAATGACGTTTTATCATAAGATACACTGAGAGATAGCAGAAGTCTCAGTACACCAAAAGGAAAATCTTGTTTGCTCAAATTATTTGTTTCTTCTGTCTAATGAATGTAATGCTAATATACAAGTGATAACACTGGCATTTCTTTGAAATGTTGATTCAGTTTAATTATGAAAATCACCAAGGTATTTTCTGGCTGCTGCAGCACTCCCTGTACTAAGATTAATCACATCAACATCATTCATTTAATCTTCAAAAAGGAAGCAGTTGTCCACAAGAGCTTTCAAATAGCTTCATTAGTACAATTTTTCAGTCTCAAACACTTAGCTGGCAGCATATGATTGAGAGTAAAGAAGGTCATTATATTCTTCCATTTCCTAATCCAATTATTTTTTTTATGTTTCTGCAGATCGGTATAAATTCAGAGTTGTTCCATTTCCTATACAGAATTATTCGCACATAGTGTTATGTCTAATATGAAAAAAAAATCTGGATTTTGATTGACATTAACCCTACTTTTTACTGTTCAGGAGAGCGAATTTGAGTATGTTAACCTCACCGGTCATGTGCTGTGAAAATGAGTTTGTAGAAAATAAACACTAAAAAGCACATGGGCTTAGGAGAAAAACTGTTAAAATTAGCAGTCATAATTAAACATTGACAGGACAATTTTCAAAGCCATTTTACACATGTAAATAGTGATTCATGTGGATAAATTGACTGTTAGGAAATTGCCCTCCCTTGCTTCAATAATAAGTATACATGCTGTTCCACGACATGTACTTTTAGTGACATTTAGAGGAGGCATTCCTGGGGACATTCCTTGGTCAGGGAAGGAAAATAATGAGCACAGAGGAAGTAACATTCAAAACCCTTTAAATGCATAAAACTTCGTTTTATACATGTAAGTGGCTGATCTAAAATTGCACCAAGCTCACTGCATGTAAAAGTATGCACGCAACCCGGTTTTGCATGTACTTTTGCAAGCAGTGAGGAGAGATTGTTTTGGGGTGGAGTAGGGGCAGAGTTGGTATGTGAGCAAATGTAAATGCATACTTTATGCCCTCTGAAGAATACATGTAACTTTACACACGTGAACATGTGCACATAGTTGATCAATTACCTGAATATTTTCCTTATGCACGTAAGGTTGCTTTGAAAATATTTGGTGAAAGCTGTGTGTAAGCTATTTGTGAACATTACCCTTCCCTTCCATTTTCAACTCTACACATGTTATTTCCATGACAAAAGTGCTCAAGGCAAATATAAAAGTACATATGTAATTTGTTAAAATTAGTGCAACATCATTGAGTAAAACATATCCAATATGAACTATATGAAAACTGGCACGGTAAAACAAACCTTATATTCCATATTTTTATTGTCAGATGGAAATTAACTGTTTCCAAAGAGAAAACCATGAATTAACCAAACATCAAATTATATAGAACAGAAATTTCCATCTTTATTTCAGTATCCTAACAATGAAGTTTGCTTATATAAAAAATAATGTTATTGGGTCACAAATATTGTTGTAATAACTGAATAAAGTATTCTATCATTATATATGATCATCCTCTAATAACTGACTGGCTGATGTAATAAATTACCTTAACTCAATTTATCTACAAATATTACATAGCATAGAGTCAGTTCACTATTTATTTATTTATTTATTTATTAGAATTTTTATATACCGACATTCTCGATACACTAGCTCTTGAAGGTCTAAATGGAGAGGAGGAGTAGCCTAGTAGTTAGAGCAGAGGGCTGTGAACCAGGGAAGCCAAGGAACAAATCACACTGCCACTCCTTGTGGTCTTGGGTAAGTCACTTTACTCTACATTGCCTCAGGTACAAACTTAGATTATAAACCCTCTGGGGATAGGGAAATACCTACAGTGCCTGAATGCAATCCAATTTTGAAGTGCCAAAAAAGTAGAATATAAAGTTATAATAAATACACAAAAAATAGGTTCAGGTTTTGCAACTTCCAGTTCAAAGTATTCTGGAAGTTTTTCCATTAAAAAAGGAACTTTGAAGATATAAAAAATGTAGGACTGACTCACCCCTACCTTATGACATGGGGGTCAGCTCATTGCCCTATGACCAACCTCCGTCTGCTAGGATAGGCACAAACAGTTGCCATCTGCTTCAGATATTTCCAGAATGTACCACTTAGTAGAACTTGCTTAGTTTATTTGCCAAATTCCAAAAACAACTAATTGTCACTTTGAATTTCTCTCATTTTATTTATCTTTTTAATTATCTGCTCCTTCTCTTGCCAAAAGAATATGAAATGGCAATGATTTCTGCCTTCATGAATGTAAATAAAATCAGTAAATCAAACCATAAAAGTGTAAAGTCCAGTTTAGTGTACACAAACAAATAAAATAAACCATTTAAGTGGAAAGCACATGCGGGGTGATTTCCCTCATGCACAAAACAAAGAGGGAATTCTTGCAGAACAAGCACAGATGTTATACAGTCATTATACTAGTTCATGAGTCTGATGCCAATAGCTTAAATACCAGAGAAAATGCATTTTATAATGTTTTTCCTTTATCATGGTGGGACTGAGAGAGAAAAGGAAGCAAATCAGAAATGAAGCTCCACAGACAAAACAGGAACCATAAAGTGGAAAGCAAGCTATTAGACAGCATATATTGTTCTATGTCCAAAATAGTTATGAGTTCTACTCCAAGTTATACTTGGCTATATGGATGAACCCCTGATGGAAAATCATGATTGGAGGATTCAAGCTCTTTAGAGAACTAGCTGCATGATCTCTGTATACTACATAAATGACATTACAGAGCAAGAGATAGACACAAATAAAAAATATAAATATATGGTTGATAGCATTACATATCACCACAACCTGAAAATGGAAAGCTAAAATACACACAAAAAGAAAAGAAAGACAATGTAGAAAGGGACAGAACCATTTGTAGCCACATGGGGAGCAACAATCACTCTGAAAACAACTAGCATGTGTTTTTCCTTTGCACAATACACCAAAAATGCAAAACTGAAAGTAGAACACATCACACATATTGGCACAAAGAATAGCAGGGCCAGTGCTACCTGTTCTGCCTCCTCCAACAGTAGTAGTAGAAGTCACATAGCCCAGGGCCTCTTAGCCAGAATATGCTCCCTGGTACTGTAGCCTCAAATGCTTCTTTGAACTAACCAATTATTTTGGATTGAGTGCAGAGCTCTGTTTTGTCACCTTTGAGGCACTAGTAGACTGAGAAGTCAAGCCATTGTGGTGCTTTCACTAAAGAGTGGTCATACAGGTAGGAAATATTCAGAATAAGGAGATTTCTCCTGGGTCACCCCGTTCCGTACTTCTCTCCATCCCTAGTTACATCATATAACACTACTTTTTGAAAATCTTTATTGACACAGAAAATAGATGATTATAAACATACACATTCATGTCTGTTTTATAAGAACATAAGAACATAAGAAAATGCCATACTGGGTCAGACCAAGGGTCCATCAAGCCCAGCATCCTGTTTCCAACAGTGGCCAATCCAGGTCATAGGAACCTGGCAAGTACCCAAAAACTAAGTCTATTCCATGTAACCATTGCTAATGGCAGTGGCTATTCTCTAAGTGAACTTAATAGCAGGTAATGGACTTCTCCTCCAAGAACTTATCCAATCCTTTTTTAAACACAGCTATACTAACTGCACTGACCACATCCCCTGGTAACAAATTCTAGAGTTTAATTGTGCGTTGAGTAAAAAAGAACTTTCTCCGATTAGTTTTAAATGTGCCCCATGCTAACTTCATGGAGTGCCCCCTAGTCTTTCTACTATCTGAAAGAGTAAATAACCGATTCACATCTACCCGTTCTAGACCTCTCATGATTTTAAACACCTCTATCATATCCCCCCTCAGCCGTCTCTTCTCCAAGCTGAAAAGTCCTAACCTCTTTAGTCTTTCCTCGTAGGGAAGCTGTTCCATTCCCCTTATCATTTTGGTAGCCCTTCTCTGTACCTTCTCCATCGCAATTATATCTTTTTTGAGATGCGGCGACCAGAACTGTACACAGTATTCAAGGTGCGGTCTCACCATGGAGCGATACAGAGGCATTATGACATTTTCTGTTTTATTCACCATTCCCTTTCTAATAATTCCCAACATTCTGTTTGCTTTTTTGACTGCCGCAGCACACTGAACCGACGATTTCAATGTGTTATCCACTATGACACCTAGGTCTCTTTCTTGGGTAGTAGCACCTAATATGGAACCTAACATTGTGTAATTATAGCATGGGTTATTTTTCCCTATATGCATCACCTTGCACTTATCCACATTAAATTTCATCTGCCATTTGGATGCCCAATTTTCCAGCCTCACAAGGTCTTCCTGCAATTTATCACAATCTGCTTGTGCTTTAACTACTCTGAACAATTTTGTGTCATCTGCAAATTTGATTAGCTCACTCGTCGTATTTCTTTCCAGATCATTTATAAATATATTGAAAAGTAAGGGTCCCAATACAGATCCCTGAGGCACTCCACTGTCCACTCCCTTCCACTGAGAAAATTGCCCATTTAATCCTACTCTCTGTTTCCTGTCTTTTAGCCAGTTTGCAATCCACGAAAGGACATCGCCACCTATCCCATGACTTTTTACTTTTCCTAGAAGCCTCTCATGAGGAACTTTGTCAAACGCCTTCTGAAAATCCAAGTATACTATATCTACCGGTTCACCTTTATCCACATGTTTATTAACTCCTTCAAAAAAGTGAAGCAGATTTGTGAGGCAAGACTTGCCTTGGGTAAAGCCATGCTGACTTTGTTCCATTAAACCATGTCTTTCTATATGTTCTATGATTTTGATGTTTAGAACACTTTCCACTATTTTTCCTGGCACTGAAGTAAAGCTAACCGGTCTGTAGTTTCCCGGATCACCCCTGGAGCCCTTTTTAAATATTGGGGTTACATTTGCTATCCTCCAGTCTTCAGGTACAATGGATGATTTTAATGATAAGTTACAAATTTTTACTAATAGGTCTGAAATTTCATTTTTTAGTTCCTTCAGAACTCTGGGGTGTATACCATCCGGTCCAGGTGATGTACTACTCTTCAGTTTGTCAATCAGGCCTACCACATCTTCTAGGTTCACCGTGATTTGATTCAGTCCATCTGAATCTTTACCCATGAAAACCTTCTCCATTACGGGTACCTCCCCAACATCCTCTTCAGTAAACACCGAAGCAAAGAAATCATTTAATCTTCCGCGATGGCCTTATCTTCTCTAAGTGCCCCTTTAACCCCTCGATCATCTAACGGTCCAACTGACTCCCTCACAGGCTCTCCTGAAACTCCCTGTTCTCCTTTCTCCTCCTCTCCTGGGATCTAGTAGCTTTCCCACTTCTCCCCTCGGCACTAACAAGTAATCCTTATGTGCCAGGCTTATATGTTTACCCACTGGAAGCAAGCAGGAGAAGCTGAGTGGAAAAGAGAATTGAGCATGCTCATACTATTTCACTTCCTTTCAGTAAGTAAAGGGGTTACGCTAATTAGTTAATGCATTTTCAGGTTTTCATGCATGACAGTATCAGAAACACATTATCAAGGACAGTTTTTACCTTCTCTACACTAAATTTTATTGTATCATATCTTAAGTGGTGTTTTAACATGTACCTTACATTTTTCCAACCTGCACATTAAAAAAAATGAGTATGAGGTTTATTGCTTAGGATCCTAGATATATAAATCATGATCAACTATTTTTTCAAGCATACCAGTATTGTATTTCATAAAATGTAGCAAATAATGGCCACCTGTAAAGCTAGCAGCACCCACAGGAGAATGTTTTTGGAGCAGGGCGGGCAAAAAGTGAACCTTGTTCCAGCCACTGTCTCCTCACTGCTCCATTCTGAAATCCTCCTTCACTGGTAACGTCAGCCAACTCTAACTTCTGGGCATAACAAACCAAAAGCCTGCAGGGCAGCGGTCCCCAATTATTTTCCTCAATGGCCTACTTACAAATGATGACATATAATGGGGCAAGTCCATTGCTCCCCCTTCTGCCTGACTCCTTCCAAGTTCATTGTCCACTCATCCACCTACCCCTCCCCAGTCTATGACACCCCCTCTTCCAATTCATTCTTTTGGTCCCCCTGAGACCATCGCCCAAACACTGCTACAAAGACTCACTCAATTTCTGTTCCAGAAGTCGGGCCTGAATTTGTCAATAGACACACTAGGCCTGTGCCTAGGGCAGCAGAAATCAGGGGGGGAGGGGGGCAGCAGGCTAGTTGAAGATTTGCTGCCTTCCAATAAAAATAATATAATTATATTATTAAATATAGGGGTAGATTTTTAAAAACTGCGCAATCGCGTACTTTTGTTTGCACAGCAGGCGCAAACAAAAGTACGCTGGATTTTATAAGATACGCGCGTAGCCGCCCATATCTTCTAAAAGCCTGGATTGGCGCGCGCAAGGCTGCCGATTTTGGGCAGCCGGCGCGTGCCGAGCCGCGCAGCCTGTCTCCGTTCCCTCCGAGGCCGCTCCGAAATCGGAGCGGCCTCAGAGGGAACTTTCTTTCGCCCTCCCCTCACCTTCCCCTCCCTTCCCCTACCTAACCCACCCCCCCGGCCCTATCTAACCCCCCCCCACACACACATTTATCCACGGATTTACGCCTCCCGGAGGGAGACGTAAATCCATGCGTGCCAGCGGGCTGCTGGCGCGCCGAGACTTGACCCGGGGGCGGTTCCGGAGGGCACGGCCACGCCCCCGAACGCCCTGGGCCAAAACCACGCCCCCCGGTCCCCGCCCCCGAAACACCACGTCCCGCCCCCGAAACGCAGCATCATCGGGTCCCGCCCCCCGACACTCCCCTGACACGCCCCCTTCTAAAAACCCCGGGACCTACATGCGTCCCGGGGCTCTGCGCGCGCCGGTGACCCTGCTCGCGTAAATCCAGGCGGATTTACGCGAGCAGGGCTTTTAAAATCCGCCCGACAGCGTAAAACTACTTAAGTTTCATAATTTAATATAAAAGATGAAAATGTTTTCCAATTCGCTACTGATTGTTTTCCTCCCCCTGTTGTCCAACCGTGGAGGGAGAGAGAAGAGGGGGATGACAGGGGGCGACAACACCAACAGTGCCCAGGGATGTCAAAATCCTAAATCCGTCACTGGCAGAAGTGAGCTCTTCTTCAGCTACAGAAGTCCTGCTACCCCAAAACTTCCTTCCTCTCATCTTTTCTCTTCCCGATCCTTCCCTTCTCTTCCCTCTTTCTTAAATTCCTTCTCTGTTGCTCTAACTCCCCTCTTCTTCCTTATTCTCTCCTCCTCTCGCACCTCTCCCTTTTACTAACTTCCTCCTTTCTGATGTGCTCTTTCCCATTCTTTCCTTTTTCCCCAATTCTCCTACTATTTTCCCTCCCTTCCTCTCTCCTCATCCCCATTTTCTCCCCTCTTCTTTCCCTTTCTGCTGCAATCCATTTCATCATCTTTCTTCTTTCCTCTTTTCTCCTCCTGTTTTCTCTTCCTCATCCCTTCTACATTGTATCTCTTCTTTTCTCTTTCTCCTTATCTCCTTCCCTTCTTTCTGTCGCTGTGCTCTCCTCTTCTTTGCTGATTTCCCTTCCCTCTTCTCTCTCCTTCTCTCTTTCTTCCTCGTTCAGCCAGCTTCTACCTCCATTTCTGAGTGCCAGCAGCAGTAACTCAGGTACATGCTTGTTATCACCTGCATCTTGCATCTTAAAGGTTCTTCTGAGCACAGCTAAACCAATTTGTAGCTGGAGGCAGGAGATAAGCATAAGGACATAAGAAATTGCCATGCTGGGTCAGACCAAGGGTCCATAAGCCCAGCATCCTGTTTCCAACAGAGGCCCAACCAGGCCACAAGAACCTGGCAAATACCCAAACTCTAAGAAGATCCCATGCTACTGATGCCAGTAGTAGCAGCCACCTGCTTTTTTTGTTGATCCTGATCATCATAAGATAAATTCTTGATGTCTTAGTGCAGTCCCCCAGACTTTGCCACCCAGTGCAAATGCATCCCCAATTGCCACTACCCTGAATTTGCACACATAAAAAAAAAAATCAACATATTACTTGCCACTCCAGTTTGTAAAACAGTTACATATTCAGACACATACAAGCCACATTGCTTGATAAAGAGGGGTATATCAAGCAATATAATCATACGCTGTGCAGAACCCAACGGGATTGGACACTTGGAACTGTATACCTCCTTGGGGTCCTCCAAAATCCAATCATGCACCCAGGAGTTAATGGGCTCCCCCTCCAGGAAGCCAGGAGAGAGGATGCATTCTCTCATTCCCTCCCCCCCCCCCCCCCACCTCATCAAAACAAAGGTGCTGTTGGCTGATAGAAATCACAAAAGAAAACACACCACTTAGATCTTCATCTTGACAAGGTCATAAAAAAACTACAAATCGACTATTACTTTCAATCTCATCCTTGCAGCACATAATGAACCTATCAAAAATACACGAGAACCCTAAACTTCACTCACACAATGATGTGAGAAAACATAAGGATGGATAGTTAGAGCTGGAAGGATTATTCACCGGGAGTAATTATGGTGCAAGTAGAACAACTGTGGGAAGGCTGAATGATGAACCAGCGAAAACAGGGTCGGGCCTGTGAAAGCTGGCAGCCTTCACACCACCGCAGTGTCTTCGTTGCCGGCTTTTGCACCGAATAGCACCACCACGAAACGTGGTGCTATTCGGCGTGCTATTGGCGACAATAACGTTACTAACCTTATCGCCGCCAGCGAAGACACCGCCGAGTCTGCCCCCTCGCTGTCCCGACTCTGCCCTGACTCGAATTAGCATGCTATCGCATGTGATATGGCCGTATCGCGTGCGATAAGCCTTTAGTAAATAACCCCGTAGGTCTGCACACCTCGGCGCAAAATAAAGATAATGTTAAATCACAGACAAGTTATTTTCAAAATGATTTTTGTTCTGGAGGTTCATTCAGAGTTCTCATCATTAAATATAACTTCCCAATGTGTTTACATTCCTTCAACCCCATCAGATTCTCTGATTTGCTAAGGAAGATAGTAGATAGTTGTTCCCAGAAAAAAAAAAGGGGGGGGGGAGGGGAGAGACAAGGAGTCCATTTGCTGATTCCACAGCATGGGTGGTCTAGAGAGAACGAGAAAGTAGAGCTTCATTTTCAAGAGAGGTGAACCAAATTACCACAATCTAATCACCACCCCTTTCAACCATAATCCATGAATCACTGGGTGAGATTACAAGAAGTAAAAGGAAATGCAAAACACTTGAAGGGATATTCATGGATCACAATGTAAGGATCACAAATTTCAAACTGTATTACCCTAAGTGCTATAAAATTACTCAAGAAAGGGTCAGAACAGGTGGTACTTTGATCCACTCCCTCCAAAGATTAGCTTTAAATAAATCCAAAGGATCTATTGCTTGTAGATTACTCCCATAAAGCTCCCTAAAATGATTGGTAAAAGATTAATAGCAAATATGTGAAGAACAAGGTAATAGCCACAAAAAGGGGATGAAATAGTACAACTTTGAAACTTGTGAATAATGGCATAGATTATCAAGAATTCAACTATATCTACCATCAATCTGAGCATATTTCATACACATTCATAATTCAATTATGATTATTTATTTTTTTTTTTTTTAAATAACCAGTTTTATATCTAAAATGGAAATACTTCTTACATTCACTTACCTCATGCTTGGATCAGGAAAGGCTGAGCATTCTGGCTACACCTCTTAAGGAGTTTTCTTAGAAAATTGAAACATCAGTGGGGAAACAAGGTATACAGGGACAAGTGATTGCCTACTAGGGGGAAAGAAAAAAGTCTAGGAGAGAATATATGTGAACATATTTTTCTGTGTGACTACAATTAGGTAGAGTCTGCATATGTATCAAGGGATGCTCTGTTTATAGATCCAATGAAATGGATCCCCTGACAATCTAGAGATCCTCACTAGGCTATGAGAATGCCAGGAAACCTTTTAATTGAATTGAATAATCCAAAAACCTAAACAGAATTAAATTAATGTAAGAAGAGTTTGATGATCATGGTAGGATCAGTGGCAATATATGATTCTTGATATGTTTATGTTTTTTAGCTTCACTTCCAAGGTCAGAATCCCAACTACCTTTACTGGGTCATTTATCATTTCGCATTAAATAGCTCAGTGCATGCTAATATGCAACTATGACATTAGATATGCGAGTGGGAGGAGTTTGGGCAGAGTTAATGGTAATGAGTGGTTCCTACTGTGAAATGTGATAGAGTAACACACAGCAATGCGGATTTTAACACTGGTAATAACTAAAGTTTTTATCGCCATTTGGGCAGGAGGAAGGGGAAAGGGGAGGGGGGAGAGAGAGAGATAAAGAAATGTAAATTTACTGTTTATTAGGGATGTGCATTTGTTTTCAATGAATGTGCAATCCGCAACGCATAAGTCCCTGTCTGTTTGATTCGTGGGTTCGCGAAACTCATGACGATCCCCCACGAATAAAACATATCATATTAGTTTCATTCTTTTGGTTCGCAGTGATTTCTTAGTGGCTGTTTGAAATAGGAGAAGGCCATGTGGGAGTATCCATAAGAAAAACCAGCCCTTTCCTCTGAGTCATAAGTGACCTAACAGACCTGTCATAGAGTGGGTCAGACAGGTTGGCAAGGAGATGAGAATGCAACCTATCAGAACTAAGCATTTTTCTAAAGCAGCCAATTGCTGCTCTTACTCAGTGCTCTGTGACGCTCTTACTCAGTGCTCTTTGACGCATCCTGATGATGCTGTACTATTTATACCTTAAGCACATGGCGTGCCACGCTCTTTCTTTGCAGGGGTTGTCCGGGGAGGTGGCTTTACTCAGAGCTAGTCTGAGTGTCTCAAATCTGTATTCAATTGCTAGCTACTTTGATAGCATTTTCCTTTGAAAAAGATATTTGTTTGTTTTTGCTGCAGTGCCAGCCAGCCAGGCTCTTTTTGACCAAAGTTTTTTTTATTGAACTCAGACGGTCTCTCTGTCTCTCCCACTGAGATAAGCTGCTAGCAGTTGCATTTTTCTGCTTATCTTACCCCCCACCCCCTGGGGTAGGTAGTTGCAAGCACAGGCAGGGTGTAGGTGGGAGATAGTGTGAGTTGGTATTTTCAAACAAGAAGCAGCATCACTAGGAATTGTGCTTGATCAGGCTTCCAGTCAAGTCTTTTCTCTGCTATTTCATTTTTTTGTGCACACAGAGCAGTCTCAGTTGTAGTGTACATCAAGGCACTGCACTGTGTCTGTGGGCATATATTGGGACAGCAGTGCTCTTTGAAGCCAAATCCCCAGTAGGCCTCTTTTGGAAATAATTCTTTTAATTGAAATCCCCAGTAGGCAGTGATTCCATGATGTCAGGGAAAGCTAGATGTGGTAGAGTGATTGGGACTGGCAGAGGAGGAACTTCAAAAGGCAGTGCCAGTCCCCCATTAAAGTTAAAAAGGGAGCTGTTCCAATCTAAAATCTCTGGAGGAGCAGGCAGTTCCATCCAGTGAAATCTGAAATTTAAAGATGATGCACTGCCACCACCTATTTCTAACCCTGTAGTTTTGGAAGTGAGGGAAGGGGATGCTGAGTCATGCAAATCAAAAGGGTGAGACCCAAAAGCAAAAGTGTGACAGCAGACTCAACTTAGCATTGAAAATGTAGCGCAGGCACTGTTTCCTTCCGATTCCAATGAAAAATCATCTTGTGTGGGATTCTCATCATCAGAAATGGAAGAAGTAATAGCTGAAGAAGGTTTAGGAGGATTAGTTAGTTCTGTTAGCCTCCACTTCAGTGCTGCAGGGGAGAGATGAAACTGATGAGGAGGAGGAGGAAGAACAGTCAGCACAGGCTGACTGCTCTTCCTCCTCCTCCTCATCAGGGCAGAGTGTGACTGATGCCCTTGGCATTGCTTCTCAGGGTGCATCCACTACTTCAACTCCAGTGCCAGCATCAAACTCGAAGGCTATAGAGAAGGGATCATGAAAGAAATCTGTGATTTGGAGCCACTTTAAAGTGACGGAGGACCTGCGTTTTGCTCAGTGTAATTACTGTGCCAGGGCTATTAGCAGAGGCAAGCAAATGGGATATCAACTAATTTTGGCATGATGCATCGTATGCAAAAGCAACACCCAACAGTACTGCCTCTGGGGATGGTGGCAGTACCAGTCAAGGGACCCCTTTTCCCAGGCAGAGTAAAGTGGTTGAAAAGGAGCAGAGTCATCCCATGACCTCAGCCCCTTTTAGCAGTCAGGTGGCAGGCCAGCAGCCCCCTGCCATGTGTCAGAAGTGACAGCCACCATGGAGGAAATGAGGTGGTGTTCAGTAACGCTATCCCAGGGAAGGAGGCAGGCAGCCTCAAACGTTGTAAGCAGGAGCATCGGGGAAATGATTGCCCTTGATGACCAGCCCTTGCAGGTAGTGGAGAATGTGGGTTTCAAGAATTTGCTGAAGGTCTTAGTTCCAAATTACAAAGTCCCCTCCAGAACCACATTTAGCAGAAAGGTCATCCCCAGCCTGTACAACCAGTGTCACAGTCGCATCCAAGCACTGCTAGCTAAGGCACAGGGGATGTGCATTTCACCTGCGATATCTGGACCACCATGAATGCTGCACACTCTTATCTCTCCCTGACAGCACACTGGTGGGACCTGGCTGAGGCAGGGGCAGGCAGCAGCTCTATTAGTGAACAAGTATCAGGATGGAGGTGGGCTTTACTTCACACCCACCTGACAGACAAGGCCCATACCTCAGCCAATATTCTAGCATGCATCAGACAGATGCTGGTGAGCTGGCAGCTACACCAGTGAGACAGGAATCTTCAGGCAGGGCTCTTTGTCACAGACAATGGTGCAAACATGGTAAAGGCAATATGCAACGGGTGCTTTCAGAACATCCAATGTTTTGCACACACTCTGCACCTGGTAGTGAAGTCAGCTCTGGGGTTGGAGTTCAGTCACCAAGAGAATGAATACCTGCATATGTTAATACACAAGTGCAGGAACATATCAGCGCAGTTCCACAGAAGTGTGAAGGCGGGACAGGTTCTCCAACAAAAGCAGACTGATTTGGAGATGCCTCACAAGCATCTCATTCAAGACATCTGCAGCATCATAAAGGTGGAATTCCACCTTTATGATGCTGCAGAGGTTAGTAGAGCAGCAGACACCCCTTCATGACCTTTCTCTGGAAATGGAGATAGGTATGCATAGTCCCCTAGGGCATCATGATTGGTTAGTCATGAGTTAGCTGGTAAAAATCCTGCAGCCCTTCAAGGATGCCACGGAGGAGTTGAGTTCCAGAAGTGCCACCTTGGCTGACATCATCCCTATAGTTAATTTTCTGGAGGAAAATTTGGAGGGCTTTAAACAGGAAGAGGGAATGACAGCAGAGGTGCTGCATTGTCTGGACGTTTTGCAGAAGCAGGTACAAGAGAGATTAAGACCTTTAACAAAATACCACACATACATGCTCGCCACAGTCTGTGATCCCCATGTGAAAGGGAAACTCGCCCTACAGTACGATTGTCTCACATTTGTGAAGGACCTGCTGTTAGTAAAAGTCCGTGAACAGGAGTGCCATAGGCAGAGATAGATTAGACATGAAGCAGAGGAGGAAACAGCGGGCACTTCAGAGAGTAGTGCTAGCCCAAGCAGGAGCAGCACTGTGTCAGCGACAGATAGTACCTCCTCCTCCACGTCAGAATACCCAAGGCATGTTGCCCATAAAGATTCATCTTTTGTGTAACGGGTGAGAGAGAAAGCAGTTGGCATGAGTGACTCTCAGCCTGCCCAAGCAAAGGAGACACCAGCACAGCTGTCAGTGACACAGTATCTCTCAGAGCCAACAGAAAACATGCAGACAGATCTGCTGGCATATTGGGCACACAAGTCCACTGTCTGGCCATACCTAGCCAAAGTGGCTCAGCGATATCTGTCATGTCCACCAACCAGTATGTCCAGTGAACGTGTATTTTCAATGACAGGGGATATCATGAGCCCTCACCGCTCAAGGCTGGCACCAGAGTTGATGGAAATGCTAGTGTTTTTGAAAATAAACATGCCTTTGCTTGGGTTTCCAAATTTTCCCTGTGAATGGCAAGATGAATAAAAGCAATTTAAAGCCTTGCAGCAGCTCCAACTGCCTCATATGCTCCAGGTAATATCAGCACATGTACCTGACCTCAACTGCTGTGCCTGTCTGTCCACTGTCCAGCCCTTACGTCACTACAAGGGCCTGATCTCAAAAGCTGTGAATGGCCATCCAGCCCTTATGTCACTACAAAGGCCTGACCTCAAATGCTGTGCCTGCCCATCCAGCCCTTACGACATTACAAGGGCATCATTTCAAACACTGTGCCTGCCTGTCCAGCCCTTACGACACTACAAGGTCCTGACCTGAAACGCCGTGCCAGTCTGTCCATTGTCCAGGCCGTATGTCCCTACAAGGGCCTGACCTCAAATGCTGTGCCTATCTATCCAGGCCTTATGTCCCTACAAGAGCTTGACCTCAAACTCTGTGCCTGTCTGTCCAGGCCTTATGTCCCTACAAGAGCTTGACCTCAGACTTTGTGCCTGTCCATCAAGGCTTTACATCCCTACAAGGGTCTGACCTGAAACACTGTGCCAGTCTGTCCACTGTCCAGGCCGTACGTCCCTACAAGGGCCTGACCTCAATCGCTGTGCCTGTCCATCCAGGCCTTACGTACCTACAAGGGCTTGACTTCAAATGCTGTGCCTGTCCGTCCAGATCTTACGTCCCTACAAGGGCCTGACCTGAAATGCTGTGCCAGTCTGTCCACTGTCCAGGCCGTACATCCCTACAAGGGCCTGACCTCAAACACTGTGCCTGTCCATCCAGGCCTTATGTCCCTACAAGGGCTTGACCTCAAAAGCTATGCCTGTCCATCCAGGCCTTACGTACCTACAAGGGCTTGACCTCAAATGCTGTGCCTGTCCATCCAGGCCTTACGTCCCTACAAGAACCTGACCTGAAATGCTGTGCCAGTCTGTCCACTGTCCAGGCAGTACGTCCCTATAAGGGCCTGAACTCAAACGCTGTGCCTGTCCATCCAGGCCGTATGTCCCTACAAGGGCTTGACCTCAAATGCTGTGCCTGTCCATCCAGGCCTTACGTCCCTACAAGGGCTTGACCTGAAATGCTGTGCCAGTCTGTCCACTGTCCAGGCCGAACGTCCCTACAAGGGCCTGACCTCAAACACTGTGCCTGTCTGTCCAGGCCTTATGTCCCTACAAGGGCCTGACCTGAAATGCTGTACCAGTCTGTCCACTGTCCAGGCCTTACATCCCTACAAGGGCTTGACCTCAAACGCTGTGCCTGTCTCTCCAGCTTGGAGCTTGGATATTTCATATGCTCAATAGTTTTCATGACCTTGATAATATGGGCCATTTTCCCTTAATCTTTCTTAGGTGCAAACATTAATGTTTCTAGTACTATAGAAAACTGGTGGTAGTTGTACTCTAGTTCATCCTCTGTGTTCCCATAGTTTACAGAGGCACTGTAGGGTACAAAGTCAACATAGGTTGATATTGTAGATTTGGACTGGAATAGCAGTTTTCTTATTTCTGAGAGCTCTTCAAGTTCCTTTGTCATCAGCTGAAGGGATGACAAAGGGAAGGGAACTCTCCCCGGGTGTAGCCAGCCTATCTCTTAGTACCCACCGACCCATTTGAACCAGAACCGCTGTTCACATGGAAACTTCCTCCACATCGACTCGCCACACTTTGAAGGCTCAGGCTCCACTCTAGGGGCCAACCCATGTCAGGGAGCCCTTTCCTGCGCAAAGCAAAGGGAACTCTCCACGGGTATAGCCAGCCTATCTCTTAGTACCCATTGACCCGTGTTGAACCAGAACCGCTATTCTCTTGGAAACCTCCTCCTTGTCGACCCGCCACGCTTTGAAGGCTCATGCTCCACTCTAGGGGCCAACCCATTTCAGGGAGCCCTTTCCTGCACAAAGGAAAGGGAACTCTCCCCGGGTGTAGCCAGCCTATCTCTTAACGCCCGCCGACCCATGTTGAACCGCTGTTCACATGGAAACCTCTGGGGGGGGAGGTGATGGAGGTGTTTGGAATCATGGGAGGTCTAGAACGGGTGGATGTGGATTGGTTGTTTGCTCTTTCGGATAGTGGAGGGACTGGGGGGCACTCCATGGGGTTAGCATGGGGCACGTTTGAAACTGATCGGAGAGGGTTCTTTTTTGCTCGGCACACGGTTGGACTCTGGAGTTTGTTGCCAGGGGATGTGGTTGGTGCAGTTGGTGTGGCTGTGTTTGAAGGAGGATGGATGGGTTCTTGGAGGAGAGGTCTATTGCCTGCTGTTGAGTTCGCTTGGAGAGTGGCCACTGCCATTGGCGGTGGTGGCATGGAGTGGACTTGGTTTTTGGGTGCTTGCCAGGTTCTTGTGGCCTGGATTGGCCACTGTTGGAGGCAGGATGCTGGGCTTGATGGACACTTGGTCTGACCCAGTATGGCATTTTCTTATGTTCTTATGTTCTTATGTTCTCCATGTCGACTTGCCACACTTTGAAGGCTCGTGCTCCACTCTAGGGGTCAAACCATTCTAGGGAGCCTTTTCCTGCACAAAGGAAAGGGAACTCTCCCCGGGTATAGCCAGCCTATCTCTTAGTACCCATTGACCCATGTTGAACCAGAACCGCTGTTCTCATGGAAACCTCCTCCTTGTTGACCCGCCACGCTTTGAAGGCTCATGCTCCACTCTAGGGGCCAACCCATTTCAGGGAGCCCTTTCCTGCACAAAGGAAAGGAAACTCTCCCTGGGTGTAGCCAGCCTATCTCTTAACACCTGCTGACCCATGTTGAACCACTGTTCACATGGAAACCTTCTCTGCCTCGACCTTCAAAATTCTCGTTTGTATATCTGCTACATCCACCAGATTTTAAAAGACCAGTGAGAGCTCACTAGATGCCAATGGAAACACCCCACTCTAGGAACGAACCCATTCTAGGGAGCCCTTTCCTGCACAAAGGAAAGGGAACTCTCCCCAGGGCCAGCCTGTCTTGCCCCTATCAAAACCACAGGGACCAGACTACCTCCACTCTGCCAGCCTATCTTGCCCCTATCAACTTTCTGCCACTCTGCCTTGCTGCCATACACCAGACGACTCACTCTACTCCTTGTGGTGTTCTTGCCAACATCATGGTTCCTCAGTGTGTTGATGCTAGTCTTTATGCTGCTTTGTCCCTTTAACGGCACCTTGTGTTTTTTTCTGACACTCTTTCTGCTTGCTATGTTCCCCCTTCATTGTGCTGTAGGATGTTGATGCCACTTATCTTGCCACTTTGCCTGTCGTGCTGCTTCGAGGGTTCATTTAACTATTAACGGTGCTCTCTTTTGAAGCTGTGGTGTGTTTTTTACAGTCTCGCTGCTGCTTTGCACCTCTGTTAAAGCACTCTTGCCACTCCTGGTATCCCTTTGCCCCTTTCCAGTGCCTTAGGCTATTCATGCCACTTTGGTGCCACTTTGCCACAGTATAAGTACCTTGGAGCTCTTTTCTCATTCTGATGTTTGCTCCCCAGAAGTTTCATCAGAATTGATAAGAAAACCCCAATTCTGCAGCCAAAAAAAGGCTGCAAATACTTCCCCCATTGACTTTAATGAGAAAACAAAAAACGAATAAAACTGATCAACGAATTGGTTTTCCCCCCTATGAAACTAATGCAATGAATTTGGGTCCCGGTGAAATGAAAACCGAATCGAAACAAATTTTTTCCTTCTGCACATCCCTACTATTTATACCACAGTAAGAGGAGGCATTTTTAACTTGGGGTGAGGTTTGGGGAAGGTGAGGTAGGCTTAGAGGGGCAGTTTTACATACACAGAGGTACGAACAGCAAAGTTGACATCACTGAAGATTTTCTGTCATTTGGAGTTGTACAAATCAACTCCTCTTTTACCTTTCATCACTCCAAATGACAGAAAATCTTCAGTGATGTCAACTTTGCTGTTCGTACCTCCGACTGTGTATGTAAAACTGCCCCTCCCAACCTAACCCCCCCCCCCCAAAAAAAAACAAAGCTCACCCTGAGTTAAAAATGCCCCCTCTTACAATGGTATAAATGGTATATTTACAGCATGCTCTCTACAGACTTGTCTTGCTCTCTTCTGTGTGATTAAAAACCTTTTAGTCAGTAACACGCATGCAGTGGATTAATCAGCATGTGATGCAAAAAATAGTGCAGGTGCGATACATCGTGCATTTTGGAAATTAACCTTGCGATGCTGGAGCAGGGAAATTAGTCTAATCACACCCCCTTTTTTCTTGAAGGTGTTATTTCCTCTATATTTATAGCATTTTGATGAATCTAGGTCTAATTTTTTTAATGTGCTTCTTTCCTAGCCCCATCTCCTCAGACAATCATAGCCCTCTGCATACCTTGTTTCCCCACTGATAACTGAATTTCCTAAGGCAATACTTAGCCCATCTTTTCCTGACCCAAGTATAAGGTGAGGGAATGTAAGATGTACTTCCATTTTAGATAAATGTTTTTTTTGGGGGGGGGTTTTAAGATTAATAGGAAAGAGCCAACATGGCTTTAGCAAAAGAGAATCTTGTTTTACAAATCTGTTAGATTTTATTTTTAATTTGTCGACAAGGGTGACTCAGTTGACATAGTGTTTCTGACTTTTCAAAAGTTGTTTTACAAAGTACCCCATGAAATGTTCATCAGGAAATTAAAGAGTCATGGGATAGAAGACAGTGACTTTTGTGGATTATTAATTAGTTAAAAAGACAGCAAATGGAGTAGGACTGAATGGTCACGTCTCTCAATGAAGAAAGGTAAATAGTAGAATGCCCCAGGGATTTGTACTGGGACACTCATTTTAATATATTTATAAAAGATCTGGAAAATGGAGTGATGAGTAAGGCTATCAGATTTGCAGATGACACAAAATTTAAAATGTTGTCACTCATAGCCAGAGTTTTAAGGCATGCCCCTTTAAAAGCTGTGCTTTCACATGGCCTTAAAGCGAACGGAGGCAGGCTCCTCTTTGGCCTGCATATTTGACACCTTCAAATGCCTTAAATCCGGGCCTAGTTCAAAGTAGTTAAATCATAAGATAAAACTAACACTCGCTAAAACGAACACATCACCCCTATTCTTAAAGAATTACACTGGCTCCCAATCTCATTTCAAATTCGCTACAAGATTCTCTCAATTATACACAAAACTTTACACAACCAAAATATGCACTGGCTTAATGACTCCTTACATTTCCACACCTCTAATAGACCCACCAGATCTCACTACATGGCAACCTTACACACACCCTCTCCTAATCTTACTCATCTTACCACCACGAAAGAGTGTGCACTATCCATTGCAGGGCCCACTATCTGGAATTCTATGCCCTTGGACCTACGCCAAGAGCACTGTTCTCAGAAATTTAAAAAAAAAACAAAACCTGAAAACCTGGCTATTCAAACAGGTTGCCCCCTTTAACTGCCTTGCCTCAATTCATTTATCTTTCCCCTTTTATAATACATAACCTTCTATAACTCTATCTGTCTTTATGATCAGCTTTCATCTTTCCTCCTACTGCTATGTAAATACTTTATTATATTATATACACAGTTCAATCTTATTATTTAATCAAGCAGTTCTATGTTATTGTTATTATGAAACAGTTCATTGTAAATCTTACACATTGTTTTTCTTGTTCCATGTAAACTGATATGATGCGCCAACGAATATTGGTATAGAAAAAACTTTAAATAAATAAATAATAAATAAGCTGATTGTTAGGAATTGCAATATTGGAGACTGGGCTTATAAATGGAAGTTGTAATTTAATATGGTCAAGTGCAAAGTGATGCATATAGGGAAAAATAATCCAAACTATAATTACACTATGTTGGGTTCCATATTAGGCGTATTGGGTTTCAGAAAAAAGATCTTGGATCTTGGATGGTCAATACTTTGAAATTCTCTGCTCACTGTGCAGCGGCAGTCAAAACAAGCAAATAGAATGTTAGCCATTATAAGAAAAGAAATGGAAAATAAAAAGGAAGACATCATAATGCCTCAGTATTGATCCATGGTGCGACCACATCTTGAGTATTGTATGCCACTCTGGTCACCTTATCTTAAAAATGATATAGCAGAACATGAAAAGGTGCAGAGAAGAGTAAGCAAAATGATAAAGGAAATGGAACAGCTCCCTTCTGAGGAAAGACTTACCCAGTTGGGGTTCTTCAGCCTGGAGAAGAGATAATTGAAAGAAGACATGATAGAGGTCTAAGAAATCATGAGTGGTGTAGAACGGGTAAATAGGGAATGATTATTTACCCTTTCCAAAAAGAATAGGACTAAGAAACACTTCATGATGCTAATAGGTAGCACTTTTAAAACAAATCATAGAAAGTGTTTTTTCACTCGGTATACAATTAAACTGTGGAATCCGTTGCCAGAGGATATGGTGAAAGCAATTAGTGTTGCAGGGTTTAAAAATGGTTTGGACAAGTTCTTGGAGGAAAAGGCCATATACCACTATTAGTCATATAGGCCTGGGGAAGCTGCTGCTTATCCTGGTTATGAGCAAGAAAGATTGGAGCTATTCTTTAGGATCTTGCCAGGTACTCGTGACCTGAATTGGTCACTATCAAAGACAGGATACTGGGCTTGATGGACCTTTGGTCTGGCTCAGTATGGCATTTCTTATGTTCTTATGATGAATGAATTAAGAATGTACTGAATTAGGAATGTATATGAAAGATGTACAAATGGTCAGTAGCTATGGTTGAGGCTTTAATTGGCACTACTGCTCACAAGTTTCAAACATGTTAATTCAACCCTCCCCCTACCCACCCACCCACCCCTGTGTCTCTTAATATGTGTGCATATTTTTGTCTGAAGCACAAGGCGAAATTGCAAAAGCCCCAAAGAATCACAGAGTACTAGTCCAGAGATTTGTGGATCACACTCTATGGTTTACAAATTTTTGAAACATAGAAACAGAAATGATGGCAGAAGAAGACCAAACGGCCCATCCAGTCTGCCCAGCAAGCTATGCACTTTTTTTTTTTTTCCTCTTACTTGTTACGCTTGGCTCTTAGTACCTTTTAGTTCTATTTCCCTTCCACCCCACCATTAATGTAGAGAGCAGTGTTGGAACTGCATCTAATTGAATATGTAGCTTAGTTAGGGGTAGTAACCGCCTCAATAAGCAAGCTACACCCATGCTTTTGTTTACTCATCTATGTAATTCAGTCCTTGTTGATCGTTGTCTATATATAGATCCTCTTTTCTACATTGCCCCTGCCGTTGAAGCAGAGAGCAATGCTGGATATGCGTTGAAAGTGAAGTATCAGACTTTCTCCCCTGCCATTGAAGCAGGGAGCTATGCTGGCTATGCTTTGAAAGTGAAGTAACAGACTTTCTCCCCTGCCGTTGAAGCAGAGAGCTATGCTGGCTATGCTTTGAAAGTGAAGTAACAGACTTTCTCCCCTGCCGTTGAAGCAGAGAGCTATGCTGGCTATGCGTTGAAAGTGAAGTAACAGACTTTCTCCCCTGCCGTTGAAGCAGAGAGAAGTTTTAAACCCCCACAAGGAAATTGAAGGCCCACACGTATTTTGAACCCATGGGCCTTCAAGCACATTTTCATAGGGAAACTCCCCACATATTTTTCATTTAAAACTATGGAGCTGGCAGCTGCTATGGGTACCATACCTGGGAACTTCTGAGTTGCGGTCATCCTGAGGTTGCTATTGATTACAGGAGGATGGGGAGAAAATAAAGTATATCAGCTTTCTCTCTTCCACCACCACTCCCTCCTCCCCCACTAATAATCCACACACACAATCTCTCCCTCCAAGATCCCACCACCTCCATTTTTCCCCCTCAAAGAATATCCTCAACATTCTTCCCTGTCCTCCATCCCTGACTCCAGGGACTCTCTTTGCTCCCATCTCCCTGACATGTTGAATCCTCATTCTACCCTCAAGGAACAGCGATGAGAGTGAGAGACCCGATCGGGAGCCCCGCCCCACCCCCGACGTCATCAAGGGCAGCACCGACCGTTGAAAGGCACCTTGCCACCGGCGCCCTCGAATTGAGAGCCCGCCCACCATCTCTGGGCACCCTGCAGCACATCTCCACTGCCATGAGAAAAAAAAAGGAGGGAAACAGCAAAAATGAAAAGGAACAGCGATGAGAGTGAGAGACCCGATCGGGAGCCCCGCCCCACCCCCGACGTCATCAAGGGCAGCACCAACCATTGAAAGGCACCTTGCCACCAGGCGCTGCGTGACAAAGGGCGTGACAAAGGGGCTCTCCCCTTTGTGCACCCCTTAGTGCAATCAGGTGTGATATCTCAATTGAGATCGAATGTCGGTATATAAAAAATAAAAAATAAATAAATAAATAAAATAAATAAGTTCCAATTAATATCTTTGCGATTGGATGTCTCTCTTTCTTGTTTAATATGCTTCCTGTTATGCCTTTTGCTCAATTGTTAAAAATCTTGCATTTTGAACTTTGTAAACCGTTATGATGGCTTTACTGAATGACGGTATATAAAACTCAACAAATAAATAAATAAATAAAAATAAGTGAGTCACAAGCCTTGGAATTGCAGCTTCAGACTGAGCTGTGTCTGTTGCAGCTCTGCTCCAATTTCTTCCCACATACTGCCTCCAGGCTCACCCTTCTCCTCCTGGTCCCTGCAAGTTTCCTGAGGAATGGAATGGGGGGGTGAGGTTGGAGCACACACTGCAGAGCAGAAAATTGTTTGACTCTCTTTTCCATCCTTTGCTCACCTGTTGCCTGCATGCTTCTTGAAGTGGAGGACTAGAGCAGTGAACAGAGAGGCCCAGAGCTTTCTAGTGCTTCCCCAGACACCCGGTAATTGATACAAATTTGTATTAAAATAAATTCATCTTTGGAGATTAAAGAATACAGCTAGACTTCCTGCTCCACTTTTAAGATATGTACAGAAAGCCACCATATTTCTGGGTATAATTACATTTCTGTGTTGAGTTTCACACATTCAAGCTTTATTAAGAAAAATATATTTTTCATAAAATGTGTTAGTCAAACTTCCTGCCACTATGCCAGATTTCCCCATACCATTCAATAATATACCAAGGAAGTGTTTTTTTTGGGGAGGGGATATTGTTAAGGATTGTTTTTAGAAACATTTTAATTTTAAAACCTGCTTCTGTACCTCAGCAGTAGGAAAAACTTGAATAAAATCCCATGATGATTTGGCATGTTGAAATTTAATCTCCATTGAAAGCATCATTTATTTATTTATTTTATTTATTTAAAAATGTTTATATACCGCTTTTACAATTCGAAAGAATTAATCAAAACAGTTTACAACCAAACATGCATAATAATAAAAACATAACGGTTAAAACAATTAAAACTGACAATTAAAATAATAACGCAATAAACATTCAAGACCTGCGGTTTTTTTAAACAATAAAATAACAAACGGAGTGAATGAAAAATAAATTGCGTATGGGTATTATGTGAATTGTAAAAAAATGGAACTGTTGTAATGGATAAATGAATGTTTTTATTATGAATTAGAAGATAAGGAATATGCTTTCTGAAATAGATAAGTCTTAAGTGATTTTTTGAATTGTTGAGTAGAAGAGGTGAGACGAAGATGATCTGGGAGTGAATTCCATAAAACAGGACCTGCAACTGAAAATGCTCTTTTTCTGGTTATTTCGAATTTTGCCAATTTGACGGTGGGGATATCTAATAAATTTTTTGAAAAGGATCTAAGATGTCTAGAGGGTTTATATATACGGAGATTTGTACATAGCCAAGTAGAAGAGGTGTTATAGATAAGAGAATGAGAATTGAATTCGATACTTAATCGGTAACCAATGAAGAGAAAGTAAGACCGGAATAATGTGAGTTCTACGTGAGGTACCTACAAGCAACCGAGCGGCAGAATTCTGGATCAATTGTAAAGGGTATAAAGCAGAATCAGATAATCCTAAGAATAAGGCATTACAATAATCCATACCCGAAAAAATTAGGGACTGTAAAACTGTACGATAATCGTTGAAAAACAGAAGAGGTCGAATTCTTTTCAATAAATGCAATTTATAGAAGGATTTTTTTGTAATGTTAGAAATATGATTAGCCATAGAAAGATTAGAGTTAATTGTAATACCTAAACTAACAGAAGAGGTACTGACAGGGATTTGAATATTTTTAAAGCTTAAATGAGAAGGAGGGCCTATGGTAGATTCTGAAATAGATGAAAGATGTGTAATCATGGTTTTGAAGGGTTCAATTTTAGACGATTGTGGTCTAACCAGGTATTGATAGTAGAAAGGACCAAAGATATTAACGAAAAAGTTTCTGACCATGAATTATTAAAGGGAACAAGCAGCTGGATGTTCTATTTAAATCACAGTATAGAATTAGTGATCAATGGAAATTATTCCCCTTTGAACTGAAATACAGTAAAAACATAAGATATGCTATGCTGGGTCAGGCCAAGGTCTATCGAGCCCTGCACCCTGTCTCCAACAGTGGCCAGTCCACGTCAAAAGTACTCAGCAGATCCCAAAAAGTAGCTCTATTTCTTATTGCTGACTCCCAGAGATAGCAATGGCTTTGTCTAGCCTACCTGGCTAATAATATTCCATGGATGTTTCCTCCAGGAACTTGTCTATACCTTTTTTAATCCCTGCTATGCCAGACTTGACCACATCCTCTAGCAACAGATTTCACATCTTCATTATTCATTAAGGGGCAGATCTTAAAACATACGCACGGGCGTAGATTTGTTCGCGCAACCCGGCACAAACAAATCTATGCCCGATTTTATAACATGCGCGCACAGCCATGCGCGCACAGCCATGCGCATGTTATAAAATCCAGGGTTGGTGCACTCAAGGGGGTGCACAATTGTGCAACTTGCACACTCCGAGCTGCGCAGCCTGGCTCCATTCCCTCTGAGGCCGCTCCAAAATCGGAGCGGCCTCAGAGGGAACTTTCCTTCCACCCCTCCACACCTTCTCCTCCCTTCCCGTACCTAACCCACCCCCCAGCCCTACCTAGAACCCCCCCCCCTTACCTTTGTTGAAGAAGTTACGCCTCGCCTGTGCCTGGAGGCGTGCCTGGAGGCCACGCCTGTGCCTGGAAGCTCAGGCCATGCCACGCCTTGCCCCCGGACTGCCCCTTTTTGCAAGCCCCAGGACATACGCACGTCCTGGGGCTTGCGTGCGCCACCGAGCCTATCCAAGATAGGTTCGGCTCTCACAGGGGGAGGCAGAGGTAGGTTTTCGGGGGTTGCGCATGTATCTTATGCGTGCAATCCTTTGAAAATCTACCCCTAAGTGAAAAAGTACTTTCTATGATTTGTTTTAAATTTGCTGGTTCTTAGTTTCATAGGAGTGCTCCCTTGTTTTAGTATTATTTGAAAAATTAAATTACCATCCACTATTTACCCATTCCACTCCATACATGATTTTATTAACGTCTATCATGTCCCCACTGAGTCATCTCTTTTCCCTACCCTGTGTAACCTCTCATCATAGGGGGAGCCATTCCACCTCTGATATCATTTTTGTTGCCTTGCTCTGCACCTTCGCTTGTTCCACTATGTCTTTTTTGAGATGGGGTGACCAGAATTGCACACAATACTCAAAGGGCCAGATTTTCAAAAGGGTACGCGTGTAAGATACAGGCGTATCCCCCGAAAACCTGCCCGAAGTTCCCCCTGTGCGCGCCGAGCCTAGGTTGAGTAGGCTCAGCAGCGAGCGCAAGCCACGGGACGCGCGTAAGTCTCGGGGCTTTCCAGGGGGTGTGTGTTGGGGGGCGTGTCGCAGCGGCGCGTCATTTGGGGGCGGGGACGCGGGCATGGTTCCAGCCCAGGGGCATTTCAGGGGTGTGGCCGAGGCCTCTGAAACGGCTCCCAGGCCTGGGAATCGTGCGCCAGCGGCCGGCCCAGCATGCGCAAGTTACGCCTGCCTCGGGCAGGCGTAACTTGTGCAACAAAGTTAGGGGGGGTTTAGGTAGGGCTAGGGGGGTGAATTAGGTAGGGGAAGGGAGGGGTGGAGGGAACGGAGGCAGGCTGCGCGGCTCGGCACTTGCAGGCTGCCGATTTTGCACAGCCTTGCGTGCGCCGATCCCGGATTTTAACAGATACGGCTACACGCGTATCTATTAAAATCCTGCATATTCTTGTTTGCGCCTGGTGCACGAATAAAAGTACACGTGTGTGCAAATTTGTAAAATCTACCCCAAAGAGCAGTCTCACCATAGATCGATACAGATGCAATATGATATTTTCCATTTTATTATCTACTGCTTTTTGGATAATTTCTAACATTCTATTTCTTTTTTTGTCCACCACTGTACACTGAGTTGAGGATTTGAATATGTTGTCCACAGATCCTTTTCTTCAGTGGTGGTGACTCCTAATATGCAACCCAGTATTGTATACCTGTAGTTGGGATTATTTTTCCCTATGTATATCACTTTGCACTTTTCCATATTGAATTTAATTTGCCATTCAGATGCCCAGATTCCTAGTCTTGCAAAGTCCATCTTCAATTCCTTTCAATCCATTGCTGTTTTACTGTAACGACTTTGAATTATTTTTTATGTCACTTGCAAATCTGATCACCTCACTCATTGTTCCCTTTTTCAGATCATTTATGAATGTTAAACAGCACAGGTCCCAGGACAATTTCTGTGTCCTTTTACAAAAATGACCATTTAGTCCTACCCTCTGTTGCATATCTTTTAACCAGTTAGCAATCTACAAGAGGACTCTGCCTCCTATCCCATGACATTTTAATTTCTTGAAATGTCTTTCACTATGGACATGCAGAAACAATCATTGAAGAGGATAGGAAATATGTGCTCATTGAAAATATATATGATGATACGTGAACTTAACAATGATGAAAGCTTAAGAGTAAATTATCAAAAGGGTTTCACCCATAAAAATATCATATATGTGTATAATTAGCATTTTCTCACTTATATGCTATTTTATAAACATTGAGAGTAAATGTGTATTTTCCATTTTGCACATATTGCTGTGGAAAAAAGGGACAGGCTAGGGTCTTTCTGGAGTGGGTTTAGAAGTACCTGCAGTAATTGCTATTTTGTAAGCGATATACGTGTATATATTACTGAACTTATTTGTACACTATTACACCTACTAATTCACTCATGCAAGTGAAATCAGACTTCTCTGTCATCTGCATTTTTGGAGGTGAGGTTCAGGTGAAGTGCTAGAGGATCTAGATGAACTGGAGAAGGACTTGGTGAACTGGCAGATGTATTGGTGAATTGGTGATTGCAAGTATCTACGCAAATATTTTTCAAAAGAGTATATGCACATACTTTATAAAATACTTGTCTCCGTGTATAAATCAGAATTATTATGCATACATCTTATATTTTTATATGTGCCTAAAATATACACGTGTATTTTTATACAATGCATATAGAAAGTATGTGTTTCCATGCATTGGAAATATTTGCATGTATTGAAATATACGTGAATACTTTCAGAGCAGAAATACATGGTATTTTATAATCTGTGCAGCCCCTGCCAATCAGATTATAAAATACTAGTATTAATATCCACATGTCCACATATGCACCTTAATACTGTACAATGGATGGGTACTAAGCACATGCCAGTTCCTGAAGGGTTGAAAACTTGATGTGCATACAGGTCTTGATTTAAGAATATATTATCAAAACCATAGGTAAAACTGGGTAGGTCACAGGCTTTAAAAACTTTAAGAACATATGATCTAATAAAATGTACTAATTATATGACACTATTTTTCATGCAAACATGGGACAGTGTGATGTCACAGAAAATCATTTGCGATGTCATTCATGATGTAATTGTTGCGCTTCCCGGCCGCGGCTGGGCCTGCTTACCTGGCGCGACCCTCTACCAGCACGGCCTCGAGTTCCTGCTCTGTCCGACCCCGACTGCGTCCTCCACGGGCGTCCCCAGCTCCCTCACGGCCTTCAGCATTGCACCTCTCCTCCAGCCGGGGCTCGGCATCCTCCTCGGCGTCGGCCCCGCCCCCTTAGCGTGTGCGTGTGGAACTCAGTCGGATTTAAAGGCCCAAGCGTGGGAAGTCTCTCTCTCTCTCTCTTTTCCCCCCTCTCCCTCTCCCATTTCACAAAACTGTGAGTCTTCTCAATTGCATTAAAGGCATTTTTTGCATGCGAAAACACCATATAGCACTTTGATAAATGATCCCCTTAGCCAGATAAATATGGACACCCCCCCCCCCCCCCCCCCCCAATATATTCTAATAGCATCACAATCAAATGAGATGTTTAAAGGTAATTTGCCTTAGGTTGCTTGGTGTTCCAAATGTACCCCTGCTGAAAATCAGGGGCAAATATGGTCACATAGGTCACATAACATGTGGCAGTGCGCGCATGTTATAAAATCGGGCGTAGATTTTAGAGATGTGAATCGGAACCGGAATCGGTTCGGATTCCGGTTCCGATTCACATGTGGGTTTTTTTCATCGGGTCCAATCGCGGTTATGTTTATCGGCTGCGTCCGAGCTGATAAACAAAAAACCCACCCCGACCCTTTAAAACTAATCCCTTTGCTTCCCCCACCCTCCCGACCCCCCAAAAAACATTTTACAGGTACCTGGTGGTCCAGTGGGGGTCCCGGGAGTGATCTCCCGCTCTCGGGCCGTCATCTGCCACTAACAAAAATGGCGCCGATGGCCTTTGCCCTTACCATGTGACAGGGTATCCATGCCATTGGCCGGCCCCTGTCACATGGAGGGAGCACTGGATGGCCAGCACCATCTTTAAAAATGGCACGGGCCATCCAGTGCTCCTACCATGTGACAGGGGCCGGCCAATGGCATGGATACCCTGTCACATGGTAAGGGCAAAGGCCATCGGCGCCATTTTGATTAGTGGCAGCCGACGGCCCGAGAGTGGGAGATCGCTCCCGGGACCCCCACTGGACCACCAGGTACCTGTAAAATGTTTTTTGGGGGTTGGGAGGGTGGGGGAAGCAAAGGGATTAGTTTTAAAGGGTCAGGGTGGGTTTAGGGGTTATTTTTGTGTGCCGTTTTTCCCACCCTCCCCCAAAATGATAAGAGAACCCCCACGATCAATATCGTGGAGTTTTCCTATCATTTCGGGGGAGCCCCCGATTTCTGACAATTTTGAAAATATCGACGATATTTTCAATCGTCCGAAGCCCGATTCACATCCCTAGCAGATTTGTTCGCGCCAGGTTGCGCAAACAAATCTGCGCCCTCGCGTAAGTTTAAAGATTTGCCCCTTAATGTAGGTAAAGTTCTGCAACTTAAAAAAATATTATCAAAAGGTAAGAAATGCCATACAAAACTCTCCATATTGGAACAATATTGCTGACTTCCTGGCTTGCTATTTTCTCAATGAGAAAATAGCTTTTTCCCAGCAAGCTCTAATCAGCTAGGCTGATGTTGATGCTGGTGCTAGTTATCACCAGCATTAGATCAGCTCTTTTTTAAAAAGCACATGGATGGTTCTGTGAGACATTAACCTAGCATGGAATTGTAAATTATTCTGTGGTTTAGATTTGAACCCAGTGCAGTGCAGGGCAATATAGCCCTACTGTTGGCATGAACAGCACTGCAGTTTGAAATGAGTGCCCTCATGAGAAAGCAGAAAAACCTTTGATCATGTTAATCAATAGAAAAATATTTATCACAGTAAGAGAGCTACAATGAACACACTTATTTACATATAAACTAAAAGTCATTGTGTCTATAAAATTGCCCTGAAGTGATTTGAATATTTTGCTGGTACCATGTGAAGAACCTTCTTCATAGAGCAATAAGCAATATAGATTCACCTTCCTGACCACCTTCTTCCCTCTCCTCTATATATCCTCATAAAATATTTACTATTCTTCTGAATGACCACTCTGATTATCCTTAGAATCCTTTTCAGATTCCCTGATGATGTCATGGAAATGTTAGACCCATTATGCTAAGTTAGGACCTCCATCTACGGTGACCTCTTGCCATGCCCTTCTGAGGGCAGCATGATATTTCTACATAAAAGTTA
This sequence comes from Rhinatrema bivittatum, assembly GCF_901001135.1. NCBI lineage: Eukaryota > Metazoa > Chordata > Amphibia > Gymnophiona > Rhinatrematidae > Rhinatrema > Rhinatrema bivittatum. The sequence continues at coordinate 179,205,199 of NC_042619.1, forward strand.
GTCTTAATCCGAGTCTGCAACATACGATCCTAGTACTCTTGCAGTTTAATCAACACTCATAAATATTTAACAAAGGCCATGTGGAAAACAAAAACAAAAAATATATCACACAGAGCAGTTACAATCTTGTCATAAAGAAAAAAAAACATCATTTAGAATAAAAATAAAATCCTCTATAATTGTTTTTTTTTTAATTTGAAAATAAATTGTGTGTTTTGTATAGTTATCTACAGGTTTGGCCCTAAGGTAAGGCATAGTATTTCTTTTCATTAGGCTATTACAGAAGTGATTAGTAACTGGCAAACCCCCCCCCCCCCCCCCCCCCCCCCCCCCCCCCAATCCTAATTATTTTTAATACAGTTTCAAATTGATCATGCATAATACAATTACTCAATCATAATTAATTTATATTGATTTCAGCTTTTATAAGTTTGTTACAAAGCAGACTCCTCTATCAGTGCTATTTCCTTCAAGCTATCATTCATATTTTCAAGATGCTGAGGAATCTCACCGTTTCTCAGAAGCAAATGACAATAAAGCTAGCAAATGCTCTCTCAAAACTCTGGTAATCAAGAGGAAATTTATCTAGTAGTATTTCTGTTTCTGTATCTACTTCATACAGTGCTTTAAACAGTGTACTTCAGAATGTTTAAAATGTTGTATTTCCACTAGGAATAATAAATCCTTGCATGGCTGTTAGCCAGAGGGAGTTGCAGAATCCTTGATCAGCTTCTTTTTAAAGAAACAGCTAAGGGTGCTTGGTATCACAGCACTGGACCAGTTGTGCTCCTCTTTTGCCATCACAGGAAATGAAGCGGGAGGGAGAGGGAGGGTGTCCAATGATTAAAGATGCTACTACAATGGTCAAAAGCTGTAACACTGTTTACTGCAGGAATTTGACTTTTCAAAGCAGAGATGGTTACCTCTCACAAACTAACCTGACAAACTAGTATACATTTAAACCTGAAAGAAATATAGTTTCCCTTATTATACCATCATATTTATTGAGTCAAATACATAGGACCTTTCTAGAAAGACTGCTTCTCTTTGTATTTGTACTGGAATCTGAAGGATCTTGCTATAAACTGGGCTGTTTAAGAAGTTAATATCAAGCATTTGAATGAGTTTTAGATTTCTGTCAAGTAATAACAAGGGATGACTGCAAAGAGAATCTACTGGTTGTGAACTTTCCATTTCACAATAATATACTAAGCCTTTGGACATCCAGATGTCATTAAAGTACAGATGTATGAATAGCCTCGTAGCCATGGTGCAAAACCTAGCTATGTGTTTACTATGAACACTGGTAGAGGTTAAAATTAGGTGATTGCCTGTTCCAAAGGGGTTTGCAATTCACCCTAAGTTGATTATCCAGTCATAGTTTTGGTACCTTACTTGCATGGATGAGGTAGTAACTCTGTGTTCTAGCAATCTTTATGGGGGTCATGTTCAGCATTTGTAAAGTTTGCTGATAGCTTTTACTTGCAGACTTTACAGTAATTTTCAAAGTGAAAGTGTCACATATTTTCATTTTGGAAATTAACCTGGCAAAAGTATGCGCACACGATTACACCATCTATTTGGTGCATGCAGCTCTCCCACAATAATTTTACACACATACTTTGCTTATATCAAAAAGTATGCACATAAATTCCAACCCCAGGCTCCACCCCCCTGGAATGCCTCCCCCATATGTGCAAAAGTATGTGCATACTGTGTATGTTTGTAATTTTACATACATATTGATCATGCAAATGTACTAATGGGCCACTTCTATGGGTAAAACAACTACTTTAGCTGCAGAAGTTCTTTTGAAAATTATCCTCCTATCCCTAATATGAGCTATATACAGAGTGATAGTGTTGCCGTAGATATGGAGTGGAAGAGTAGCTATAGATATGGAATGGAGACTTATAGATAGGAGGAGTAGCCTAGTGGTTAGAGCAGTGGGTTATAACCCAGTGAAACCAGTGTTCAAATACTGCTGGTGTTCCTTGTAATGTTGGGCAAGTTACTTTACCCTCAGATACAAAATTAGATAGGGAAATACCTATAGTACCTGAATGTAATCCACTTTGAGGTGCCAAAAAGCAGAATATAACTAAAATATATGTTATTATGCTGTTTCAAAGTGAATCCTGATACAGGAAATTCAATCATGTAACATGTTCCTGGTTTAGCAATGAGGTTCTAAAGATTTTAAGAGGTAGAAATATACATGCAGCCATACATGGATGCTGTAGCATTAATGAAAAAGAGTTGATTTGTACAATGCAGCTAGCAGAGACTCTTTTTAGAATTTTCATCACTTCTAAGGTCAAAAATAATTTAATGATGTCCATTTTACAATGGATATCTCTGAATGTGCCTGTAACACCACCCCCCTAACCCCAACCCACCTCCCAAAAACTCACCCCAATTCAAAGTGCCCCCTTACAATGGTCCATATATAGCGTATCCGACTGAATCCTACAAAGAGACTTTCTCTTTCTCTCCATTGTGCCTACCAGGGAGCTGTAGCAAAGTGGTGCATGTAAGACATGTGTGTACAGCTGCAGACTTGTGCACAGCAAGACTACACACATGCAGCCCTTTTTAAAATCCACCTTTACTAGTCCAGCATCCCGGTGTTCCTTGGCTTTAATAAAGGCATCACAAAAACAACAGAACAAAGTCCCTAGTCATTTAATTCAACTTATTCTTGAGCCTATAGGGAAGAATCATTTATGTTTGTAGGACCACCACTCTTTCAGCTAATACACCAAGAGTATGCGGAACAGAGTAGTCAAAAACGCCAGCAATTGGAAAGAACATTTGATTTTTTCAAGCTAAGTACTCGCTATTCTTTCCAATTGCTGGCGTTTTTGACTACTCCGTTCACTGTATATGCTAGATTTAAGTCAGGACTGAGCTTATAATGAATCAGAATGTGGACAATTTTATTTACCTAAAAAATTTCAAAAAATATAAATGTGGGCCTAATAAACTTTCAGCATACTCTTGGTGTATTAGCTGAAAGAGTGGTGGTCCTACAAACATAAATAATTATTTTCCCTATATGCTCAAGAATAAGTTGAATTAAATGACTAAGGACTTTGTTCTGTTGGTTTTTTGTGATTCTGCATTGTCCCTGGATTTCAAGCACTTAAGGGCTTTTTTGTTTGTGATTTATTTAATAAAGGCATGTCAAGTTTAATTTAAAAAAAAACAACAACAAAAACACAGTGCGTTTCAAGCTCTGTTTGCGCACCACCATAGAAAAAAACAAGAGCAAACTTGACAATAAAAGTATTGAAAAGGAGCTCAACTTGAGCAGTATTTGAATACACTTTGAAGTATGTCCCGCAAGTCTTTAGTGCCTCAGCACACAGCACTGCTGGGTTTGGGTGCTTCATAGCTGACTTTGTGGTGGAGCCCCTAACACCCATTATGATTTACCGTGCATGCTAAATTTAATGCAGTGAAAGCCCATGTTAAATCAGGCATGTGCATGCATGCTAAAAATGAATAACCACATCCATGTAAAGTATGATAACAGGGTTATAGTGAGCTCATGAGTTCATATCACCTTAGTCATTAATCTTTGTCAAGTTCACTGATAAATTTAACCCTAATCTAGTGGTGGAAGTTAAATGGTAAAATACTAGCAGAGCTAGAGCACTAATACTTAACAGAGGGCTCCTGCCTCTGATCTCTCAGCAGCTTGCAGGAAGGGTCTTCATTCCTTGCTGCCATCAAAAAATGCAGACTTCCTCTAGAATGGGAAGTCCACATTCCACTTGGATGGAGAGAGTGTGAGAGGTCCCCTAGAGGGAAACCTTTATTTCAGATCTGGGGGTGGGGGGAGGGAGAGGGCCTGCAGATGATGACTGTCTTCCAAAGAGGCTTTTTTTTTTATTATATAAGAAGATGGGTTAGGAAGTGGAGTAGAAGGAGGCTTGGCAGCCCTCAGAGGAGTACTTACTATGAATTGGGAGTGTGGAAGGAGAATCAGGATCCCTGGGATCCTTCTAAAATGACTCATGGGGGAAGAGAGGGAGCTGAAGATTTCAGGGAGGACCTTGTAATATGGATCACAGGGGTGATCAAGACCAAGGGGAGTCTTCTGCTCTGGGTGGGTAGGAGGGGGATCAGAACCTGGGAAAGGATTTTACTTCTGGATCAGACAAGGCCAGATTAGAGAGAGGTATTCTCAGGCTTGGAGGGAGGGAAGGGGTATTAAGTCAAGGGAGTAAACAACATGATTGCATTTATATTTTCAAATGTACATACTGTGTTTTGCCCTCTTTCCACCATCCACAGAAATAAGAGCTACAAAGTGTGTAAGCACATTTGTGTCTGTATACCTTATAGGCAATTTTTGAAAAACAATCACCAGCTTTGTTTCCCTTAGAAATTTGGCTACAAGGCCTGCAGATAGAAAAGTGCCACAAAGGCTACTGAAAATTGCCTCCTTAGCATATGCACACTGTGAATATCTTTAACTCAGTGAGTAAGCCACAGAAGGAATTTTAGCATGGATTCTAATTTCTTTAATCCAATAATCCATACCTCTTTGTGATTCAGACCCTTTGAAAAGGAGCCTCTACTTGTCTCAGATGGATAAAAAAAAACTATGAATGTTTCTAAGCTATAAATCAATCATAACTTTCTATCCTAGGCTTGAGATCAGCTATAAATCAATCATAACTTTCTGTTCTAGGCTTGAGATCAGTTTGATTTTTGCACACTGTAAGCTCAAGTATTAAAGTAAGCCAGCCTCTTCAGCCTGTCAGCAAACAGTTCCTTTCTATAACAGTAATTCTTACTTTCTCTGTATGTTTTTCAAAATGGAGTAGGATTTGTAGATTTGGATCTTATCAACAACCAGTGGACTGTAACTGCATCTTTATTCAATTGTACAAGCTAAATTCTGGCCTGCTCGCTAGCACAACAGGTGAGAGGGTAGCTATAAAGGTAAACAATCTCCAGTAAAAGATATTGCTATCTCAGTACAATATGGCACTCCTTTACAATTCATTTGTCTGCAACAAAATCTGAAATCGAATTGACAGGTCAGTGAAAACACTCTCAGCACTTTAACAAAGATTTTAGAGGAGAACTCAAATAGTAACCAAAATGCTTTCTTAAAATAAACATTTTTATAATAAAATCCAGGCAGATCAAGTAAACGGGTTATATGATATTATCTAAAACCACATTAAAATACCCTGCTACTTCTTTCTTGCTCTTTAGTTATATTGTTGCTGAAAAGCAGGGGCAACTTTGGTCACAATAGTTTGTTTTTTTAATTCCCCCCTTCAAAAATCTTTTTTATTTCAGGGTCATCATGCAAAACTATTTACATTTCTTATTTGGTTAGATCAATGGGAGAAACAACAGTTTTCCCACGGATTTCTATGTAGAAGATCAGGCGGCATCAAACCCAGCTCTCTTTTCTAAATTGAGCATGAATTGTGCTGCATATGATTGTTGCATCTGCCTTGTAAAATGTGTTGAGCAGTAAATGTGTCGCTATGCCTGGTTCTGTTGGCACCCGAGTTTGTAAGTGAACACTAATGTCTTTGATTCACAATCTGCAATCTACTACAGTGAAGAGGTATAGATCTTAGGAAGACCTTTTCGGTTGCTTTTTTTTTTTTTTTCTCCATACCACCCCTTCTGTCAAAGCAGTCATGCTAGTAACATGCATTCTCCAATGGCACTAAAATCTAGAGCACTTGGATTCCCAGCCACCAGCCTTTTAGTTCATACAAAAAAGACCATACTTCAGGGCTGGCCGAAGCCCCCTCTTGTGAAAAAAATACATTAAAAAAAAAATTCGCTGGTACTGGAACTACTCATTCAAATTGTTTAAACAACTACATTTTGTTTCATATCGTCTTTTTAGTCCTAGCAACATTTCCGAGCACTATCAAGAACAGTACCCAAAATTTTCTACCTTTTAAAATGTTGCAGTCTTCTTCTTTCCCTGATACCTCAGTCAAACAAACAAGTGTATAGTTTTGTTTTCTTACGTCTTAAGAACACAGATGTACATTACTTTTCCAAATCGAATCATAAGAAGTTCAGACGCTATAAGGTGTCCTGTGCACCAGTTTAACATTCCATTACTTGGTTCTTGTCATATCCTTCATAACTATTAAATTAATGAGTGACCTCTTTTCTAAAGTCTCCCAATAGTGTGCACCTATAATGTCTTTATATTCAAAGTATCTGGAAAATGTAAACTAAAATCCAACTACTTGATCTGAAAGTGGAAAGTGAGTATTTATATAATTAAATCACCAAATGCTGTAAGTTAGCATAAAACTGACTTCCGCTTTCGTCTAAATAATGAACTTGACTACAGTTATATAGATAACTAAAGCACAAGGCTCCATAAAGAGTTAACTGACAACTATGGTAAAACCTTCCCCAGGTGTTTGAAAAATAGAAGTACTTTGGATGTAAATATTTTTTTTAAAAAATCACACTGTAAATACAAAATAAATCTGTATTACATTTAGAGACACCCAGACTCATAAATCTTGTAAGGATTTTAAAAAAAAACAAAAAACTATGCTAATAAAACAGAGTTACGTTGCAAAGTGGAATTTCATTTTGAAATGCATGAATTATATTCTCTGTACAGTTTAATCATTGGGTATTTAAAATAGCTATTTCCATCTAAAATCCAATCAGACGTCAACACAATACCTCCAGGCAATAAATGATCATCTCGATTTTGCATTTGTAAACTGGAAGGAATAAATGGGACTTGTGGATACCAAGAGGTCAAGTGCGGCTGCTCAAATATTTTTCTTACAAAATGACGGATTTATTAGACAAATAAGGAGACCGGCTGATGCAAAACCCCCAGTGATTGAATTTTGACGTTGAGTCAACAACAACTCGAACTACATCAGTGCTCCAAGATTTAGTTATGATGGTAGAGATTACTGAACAAATAGAAGGCAGAAATGAATACAGATTTCCTAGGATCTGCCCCTGGCACCCTCTTCTTGACATTCTCCTCCATATGCTACCCCTATTCATACTGTATTCTAATTAACAGACAGGGCCCTGTCTCGCCATTTTAAAGAAGGAGCTAAATCATAGGGGTTTTATATATATATATAACTGATAGCTTCAAATAAAGCGGCTTGTATTCCTTAAGTGTACAGCACTCTTTTTTAAACGTTATTTCCCCCATATTTTGCGATTGCTAACCCTAACGTATGGTGTTGCATGTATTTTTTATTTTTATTTTTTTAGCAAAGTATATGTTACTCCGGGCGGAAAATAGTTTAATTCCCATTTCTAACATGTGGGGGGGGGGGGGGGGGGGGGGGAGAATCATTTAACTCTCATCTGATGTTTTTCTTTTCTTGTCACTGAGAGCCGCCTATATGCGTGCGTGTTGTGTGGGGGAAGGGCGATAGGGCAATAAGAGAAGAGAGAGAGAGAGAACGCATTTGTGAGGTTGGTGCTGAGGCTGGCATGTGTGCGGAGGAATGTCAACATGCTTAGGAAAATTATGTTAGCGGAAAATATGCAAAGCATCTTTATAAAATGTGTTATGGTCTGTCCTTTTTTTTTTACGCTCAAATTGTTCCCTACTGGAGGGAATACCGCAGGTACTCTGCGGGCCCGCGTGAAAGAGCCTTCATTGGCTAACGTACAGCTGACTGGAGGGCGAGGAAGCAGCCAGGGAACTGGCCAAGGTCCTGAAAAGTCTTTAAACTCGGCCAGGGAAAACGCGTTATTCACGCTTTCTTGCCTTCCGCCTTTTCGGACGTCGTTCTCCCTGCTAATCACGAAATAGGGCTTAAATAATGGACAGCACGCTTAGGCATAAAACATTTCTGCAGCTAATATTTTTCAAGGGGAGAAGGGGGGAGGGGGGATGAATTAATCCCCACCTGCTGCGACAACCCTGCTTTCATTTGCTTCCTTATATCGTGCAGTGATAGACTTGGCCGCTTAAGCTAGCGAGCCTCGTTGAGACGTCACTCCTCTTTTACTAAGTCTTTAAAATCCTTCGGTTGTATTTTTCTTCTGTAGATAATGAAGTTGCTGACAGCACACAAAGTTTGTAGTGGTCACTTGTAGTGTACATCTAGTTTCTATATTTCACGTTAAACTGCAAGACATACTATTTCTAAAGATAGAAAAACTGGGAGCATCGAAGAACCTCCAACAGTACAAAACTATTTTCATTATTTCAGTTATTAGTTTGCTTCTTCTAAACAAAATCATTATTTAAATGAGACAGTAATCTAAAACTGCATACCTAGCCATAGCTACCAAGATCATGAATTTCTAAAGATTATGAACGACGTTCCTCATCTTACTTCGCTCTGTAAACTGATATTTAATTCAAAATTCTTTGTCGGCCAATGAATAATCTTGTCACCCTTGTATATAAAATGCAATACTGCTCTGACAAAGCAATAAATTTACTGAATTTTCTTAAACATTTTTTATAAGATTTCAACTTCTGCAACACCTTTTAGAATGCAAAAGCCCTGTCAAATTAAAGTGAGTCCTCGTGTCTTGCCTGCTTCCAGCAAATAACTTGCAGCGCCTAATAAATCCAGCTGGCGTTCCTTATATAGCCTGGTGCAGAAATAATTATTGTCCTGCCTTGTTTCATGTCAGAGGCCTCTTCGGCTCATCTGTCATGAAACCAATTTCACTTTATTTACATCCATTTGCTAGTTTAATTACTGTGCTGATGAATAGCCTGAAGGAATTAAGTTACGAGTCTTTGGAAACCTAAAGCGACAGATATATGGGTTACCTTTTAACTAGAGGCAAGAAAATAATGGTGCCAGTGCACACAAAATGTAAAGGTAATCAGTGCGTGCGTATACATCAGTACTTTTTAAACTATAGAATCAAAATCTTCACATAAATATTTATACCTATGTTCATGTAAGGTGGTGCTTTGCAGAATTATTTTTCTTAGTTTATAACAGTTAATAAAAATTGCATTTTAAACAAACACAGTGTGAGTTCTTCTAATTTTATATTCTTTAAATTAATCTAGCTAGCTTTAGATTTGAAATCAAGGTGAGTGGTTCTGTAAATCGCTAGAGGCCTGACAATCGTCTCTTCTCCGCCTAAGGATGCTTTAGTAAATAAAAGGGTGCAAAAGTAGAAAAAAATAACCTATCCCAAGGAATGTGTATGGTTGTCTGTCTGTCTATCTCTCCTCTATCTCCTATGAGAAACAACTGATACTTATCAACTGCCAACAACACAACGGATACACACATAAAAGGAGGGAAAGGGTAATAGCAGGATCCTGCAACTTTTTGTGGTTTATCACCCGTTTAGTAACACCTGTTTGATGAGGAAAATATTGTTGGTTTGGTTTTTTTCCACACTAATCCATTTCGAATGCCAGGATCGTAGAGTTATTTTGTTTCTTTTCATACCTCAAAAGCTCTTAACATTGTCTGGTTCTTATGCACCGAGTGAATACTTTTCTTAGTATTGCGAGGAACCCCCAATATTCTATCGTTTCCTTCACTGTGCTGTCGATAGAGGACAGGACACCTGAGCTACCCATGAAATATTTACTATTTCAGGGAAAAAAAAAGGAACCGTGCTAAGGAAATTGTGTTTCTGTTTGTCACTTTATTGTAAAATAAGAGCTCGTGGTTACTGTTAAACACTGTTCTCAAGGGACCCCAGAAAACAACTGTTCGGTTCAAAATACATTATTTCCTTTATAAAATATTGCACCAGCTGATTTCAAACTATATTTTACTGCCTTAATTTGTTTTCTATCCCCCATCCTCTAACGTAAATATCCGTTGGCAAGGCTACGTCAAAAAACACATTGCTATATTGTAATCATATCAAAATAGTTTCATTTGTAATAAACATCATTATTATATTTCAGAGGGAAAAGGAAGAAATATTAGCTAAAATAATATGGTGGGTTATCCGAAGCTTTTTTGTGGGGTTTTTGTTTTTTGATTAATAGATCCATGTGGCTAAGGGCCTGACATATGGTGTGCGAAGCAGCTTGAGATGGTACCTTAGGCATCCCCTACGGCCATTAACATATTAGAGGCTTATGTGCAGTCAGACAGTCAGACTTCATCTAGAGCCCGGCTCGGAAAGGCTGAACCCCAGAGCTGTTTGATATAGTCTTTCAATAATGCATCACTCTTCAATTTTAAGGCAGCTGCTGGGGTGCTGAGGCATTGCTGCAGTAGTGCTTCAGTGAAGTTCAGAAGCAAATGCGCTCTCTTTCCTCCTCTTTATTTCAATATAATATTGTTCTCTCTATGACTGTATGGAGATTGATTCCTAATATAGCATCAGTTTTTTGTTTTGTTTTGTTTTTGTCTGCTTCCCTCCTCTCTCTCTCTCTCTCTTTTTAGGAATGTTTGCGGTTAATTTTTGGATAATATAACAAAAAATGTAATTTTACAAGTCAGGTTTTACTAAGGCAGCGATATCTTTCAAATATTAATTAGACAAAATATGCATATCTTTTGAGTAAAATGTTGAGGTCACCGGGTTTTAGGTGTAGCTATTTTATGGACGATGATCCCAATTAAGATGCAATAACGTGTCAAGATAACAGATCCTGCTATTTACTAGAATTCTGGGAAATTATTTGAAATAATTTTTCGTAATGCTTTTTCGAATTTGAGTGAAAATCTCATTCATATCTATTATTTAACACTGTACGTATAAATAGAAATTATTTTAGAAAAGCAGCCAAATGCACACCAAATATATATTTAATTTATGGAGATTATTTATACAGAAACAAATAAATCACTTTTCCCACCTTTCTCCTGCAGTCTCATTTAAATTACCCACACTTCTTTTGAACTTTGCTCTGGCTCCTTGGTAGGGGAATAAATGCTGTTCCGCGCCATTAAGCATACTACAGGATCACTTTCTGATCTCACGGAAATAGAGTTAATAAGGTGCTTTGATGATGTTTTACTTTCAGACCATATGCCTTAAGGCAGAACAAAATTCACAAAGGTAGCTGAGAAAGAAAATTGCCGAGATCGAAGAGCAGCCGCCCATTCAAACCGGCGTAAGCACTGTGCTCTCTGCACAGGAAACTCTTCCCGTGCAGAGCAGGTCTTTTTTACTTTGATTTCTTTCCCGTCTCCCGTAACTGAAAAGCCAAGGGTAATTTATATACAGCCCATTTATTTTAAACTGGTCTGAGCGTGTATTAGCATTATTCCTTGGAGCAAACGTTGTTTCCGATCCCGCCGCTGCGCAATTATGAACAACAAAAAAAAAAATCGAGAAACCAGATCTGTAGATTAAGAGATGCACATCATGCGCCTTTGGGGTGTTTCACCTTTGTGAATTGTGGCAACCGTGTCGATTGCTTTTTGTTACTCTTAACAAGAACTTCACTTCGCTAAAGGGCCCTCTTTTCCGAAGGTTTCTGCCGTCCCATACTTTTGATGGGAAAAAAAAATCTTTGGGAAAAGAAAAATTCGATAAAATAATACAACTCCTTAGAGTTACGGGTTTATTCAGTGCCATCTTTACAAGTATATCCTGCTTGTCTACTGCATCCTGGTTTATTGATATGAGTACGTCATTGTTCTCTCAAGACATAAAATATCAAAAGGATGCTTTATCGCCTTTGTTCAAACGTTAAGTGTTTTATCGTGATTATAATTCCATCCCAGCCAAATAAAAATTATTTGCATTTTTCAAACGTGCGTTGCGTTATCAGTTCCCTTTCTCTCTCACACACACATACACACACACACACACACACACACACGCTATGTATACACAAGCATGCACACAGCGCTTTCTTTCCTTTAGAGCCTTTACTTTATAATGCAGCTTTAATAAAGTCACATAGGTGAACGAAATTAACATAAATCATTATTAGTTATTAGGATTTGCTCTAAATTGCTCTCTGAATATAACACGCCAAACCCCATCTGCCACTCCGGCTTTTGCCTCAATAGATTGCAGATAAAATAAATGTCCTTACCCCATTAGAATGTTCCTGTCTGTGTAGCCAAAAGCCAAACAAAAGCAATAAATACAGAGCTCTTTCTCTCCACTATTCAGCTGTGACTGTTTTCATCAGCTCTTCCTCTTAGAAAAGCTCGATAGCTGCCTGAAAATATTGCATTTTATATCACCAAAGGGCGATTAATATTGCATTAACTGTATTTAACATTTTTTAAGCGCGAGTAAGCTGAAATGAGTAAGTTTCTGCTCCTAAATGCTAAGGATGTCAGACCTGGTGAAACTGCTTGAAATATATGTGTAAGAAGATTATTTGTATTGTATTTGTATATTTATAATGTTATGGAACAGTGTGCGCCTTTTGAAGTAGAAGAAGCCATGCTAATGGTCTGTTTAAAGTATTCTGACACTGTCTGGAGACATCCAAGTCTCTGCCTTCATTAAATGTTTATTGTCAACACTTCCGTGAAAAAAAAAAAAAGAAGAAATCTTGTGTAAGTGAATTTCCAATGCTGGATGCTGTCAACACTTTGTTTTATTCTGATCAATGTGTACGGAAGTTTGTATGCATTATGCTGAAGTGAAGAGAAACATAGATATGGTGTGATAATTAAAGTTACCAAAATCAAACTTTCTGTAAGAATGTGACTCACATTTTGGCCGTTGTCAAGGGCTACGGCCTGCATGCGGCCTCGTTTTTTTCCGCCTTGTCCAAATTACTATTTTTCCCCAATGATGTGATAGTCTTTAATGCTGACACACTGCACTAGATTTTTGGAAGCAGACCTATTAAGCAAGCAAAGAACGCTTCTGCCCGTTTTCCCGGAGCATGATTCTTTTCCACTTTATGTTGGTGAGTCTGTTTCATCTATGCATGCACATGAACACCCATTCTTTGAAGTAGCTGCCACATGTGAGGTGTGCTTACAGCCTCTACACATTTACCCACAATTTCCTATAATCTTGTGAATGTTTGTCATTATTCACAAAGGTTTAAGATGAAATTTAAATCATAACTTTCAAATATAAAGTTTACTATTGTGTTAGTAGAATGATTCACTATGTAACATTATTATACTAGTTTGACTTTCATTAAGGATAATTACTAGAACTGTTTTGCATTTTGTTGTCAACTGCTTGACCACAGAGCAATGCAATACAAAGAAAGGGAAATAACCCAATCTGAGTACTATATGTAAAGCAGAACAGATAAACCACTTTCTCTGATTTAAAAAAAAAAATGTGTGCGTGAGCCTCCCATCACGCCGTCTTGACAACAATTACTAAAGTTTTTAATTAGCCTCTTGTTATAATTCATTTTATTAATTTTCTAAATCTCAGCCCATGAATTATTAAAACCGGCTCTGTAATTGTATTTGCAGCATTCCCTTTGTAGTGCACGTGATTGAAATCTGCTGCCCAGAACAATTTTTCTTCCCGAATTAAGTTTCATTTCTGTAGCATGCAATCCTCTTCGTGACTTGAGAGCTCTGCTGGCTAACAGCGCTGCATCCCACCTGGAAACAAAACAGATTCCCATCGGGGACGGAATTATGGTAGCCATGTTTACAAGTCAATTCTCTTCTTTCCTTGCAGTATTTTAGCTTCCAAGATGAATTTAGCTTTAGAAATGCGTGCTCCATTAGGCCCTGCTTACTAACTGGTCAAAAATGAATGATCCTGATAAAATCTGAGACAGCTCGGGTTAGGTGCAATTATGTGTCTCATGGCCCAACGTCCATCAGAGTTAAATAATTATCAACAGCTTCGCCGGTCTCTGAAGGGGAAGAAGCAATAGGGGGTTATGGGACTGTTGGTAGAACTCTCCTCTAGGACAATTCATTGTCTTTCTGCTCAGTCTTTTTTAACTTGCTGAACCAAGACAGAATTAGGCCTGTTATCACAAGAGAGTAAAAATCAATTGAATCATGACACTGTATGTCTATTATTCATTTATGATGGTCTAATCTCAGTTGAAAGCAATAGGAGAACAAGTGTTAACAGGAATTCCTCAAGTCACCGTGGAGCCTAGCCTTCAGCTCCTGATTGTGACCAACAATAAGAAACACCAATGTAAAACCTGAAACAAAACACTACCACTATACCTAAACTGATGTTTAAAGTCTACTCATTGATTTAAGGGGCATGCATTCCATGTTAGCAAATTATGACGAGAAAGATGCGGGCCAAAGAATTCTGGATATACTGTATTAAAATAATTGTAAAGTGATACTACGAGCTTATATTAGCTGAACTATTGAATTAGTTCTTAGTATCATGTTTATTTCTATGGGGCCATGATCTGCTCCCCTACTTCATACAGTAAAAGTTAAACTACCTTCATGAAAGGTAATTGTACTTTTTCAGAACGATGTTTCATACTTCCATAGATTTACACCCATGGATATTTTGCAAGCTTTTCTTGTTGCTGCTATTATTTCTTTATCCAGAACTATCTTATTCGCTAGTTGCTGAGTATAGACTACAAAATTAACTTTCCTAAGTACTAGTCAGTGGCCCTTATTTTATAGCTATGGTTTTTCTAATATTTTAGTTTGGTCAGAGAAACAAAGCAAACCAACCTTTGTTATATTTATTTTTATTTGTTCGTTCTTGTGCAGTCAAAAAAAAAATATGTTGAACCTTTTCTATAAAATAATGTTCTTCAAATGCGTTTATTAAAAAAAACAAAACAAAAAAAACTCTGTGATGGCATTGCAAGTTTGTATCAAAGAAGTCAGTTTCCAAGTAACCAAATTTGTTTTAAAAAATATCTTTTGTGTTTATTTTTTAACATCAACAATGAATGCATTTCAAATCACAGCTTTTTAAACCCATTAGTCCCCTCTGAACAACAAGTAAATGTACTGAACTCACAGATTTACCGGTGAAAATAAAAACATGGGGGATAGGCCAGATATAACAAGCATTTTCCCACAGACACAAAATGGGAGAACTCGCTCACCACATTTAGCCCATAGAATGCCTAGAAATGCGATAGTCCCAGCCATTAAAATAACTTTTTTTTTTTTTTTTACATTTGGCATCTGTTCTAGTCAGAGTTCCACAGAAAACAGAAAGATGTTAATTGATCATTTGAAGCAGTAGGTGGCATCCTCTATACGTTCATAATGAACAATTGCATTGGAAGTGAACTGTGAGATTAGGTTTTTTTTATTTTCAGATGTATTAACATAGAGTAAAAAATAAAACAGGTTTGTTATGCAACCTACTCTAGATTCAAAAACAGGCCAGTTAGAACCACTCCTACTGACTTCAAATCTATGCCAGGCTACTGAGTTGCAGGTGCATAGTGCCTTGCGGTAAACTGAAGAGAAATACTTCACAGATTCTATTGGTTTTGCCTTTTTTTTTAATTTATTGATTTACATCTGCAGTTAGAATAAATTTCAAGAAACACACACAACTAATATATAGTTCATTTTATTCAGAGCACCGACTTTCTCTAGTTTGACATAAGAGCTATCTTGACGTAATGAATTCTGATTTGGTTGGAAAAAATACATCTTTCTCTTTTTTGGTAGAATTTAGTTTAAATAATTTAACGGTCATCTGCAATTTACCGACCGTAATGAAGGGGGAAAATGCACCCATTAGTAACACTGTCGTGTTCTCTGTTTGTTCATTTATGTGTTAGTGTGCTGGCACACATTTCCCTGCTGTTTTTGGCTTACAGAAATAGTTTTTTTTATTTTTTAATATAAATAAAAGTAATAGTAAAGACAACCGAGGAGAAAGCTCAAAAAACATACATGAGCAGGTAGATAAGTCAGTGAGACATTTCAGGATCCACATGTGGTTGCAGTTTGCAATCATTTCTTGTGCGCCAAAGAAAATATTTACAGTTCTCTTCCTTTTCCTAAATACAACATGACAAGAATGTTGTGTTTTCGGTGAACACAGGCAGTAAACAGTGAAATCACACCATCTACAAAAGGTCTACCAGAAGCTAGTCTGTTTAGTGCTCAGTTTTAAATGCATAGAATGTTTGCGCTGCAAACAATGATACATAAAATAAATAAATAATTAATTAATAAATAATAATTATAATAAATACTCTTTCACGGATCTTTCTGTGCCTTTTAG
Organism: Rhinatrema bivittatum; assembly: GCF_901001135.1. NCBI lineage: Eukaryota > Metazoa > Chordata > Amphibia > Gymnophiona > Rhinatrematidae > Rhinatrema > Rhinatrema bivittatum. The sequence continues at coordinate 179,221,276 of NC_042619.1, forward strand.
GTCATGCATGATTTCAATCTGTTTGAATTGTATTTTTTTTTTCAGAAGTTGTTCTCATTCGGAATTGTAGTAAACCAGCAACACCAACTGGCCATTCAAGCCTTAAGCCCACGGCTTGGTTAGGGCTACCCACCATACTCTACTTATTTTTCGCTTTAGGTTTTAATCCACCAAAGATGCACTTATATTATTATGACATCTTGTTTTCCAAATTCAGTATACTACGATAGTGCAAATAAAACAGTTCTTATACCCAGCGTTTATTACAATAAACGATCAGTCTTATTTTTTCCCCCATCATGCAGACCCTTAGAAACAAATTTCGTGATATTCTTAGCTTTGTTAACAAGAAGGCAGTCTTTAAAAAAAAAAAAAAAATGCACTGTCACTAACTGGAAGCCGAGACAGTAACTTTTCACATTGCCATCCTGCATCCTCTCCGTTGGGTTGGTAAGGAAACCCAGAGAGAATGACAGCTATTCTTTGATCACTGCACATCTCATGTGCTAAGAGAAAAGAATTCAGTTTCTGAATATTTGGCGAAGAAAACAAAAAAAAAAAAAGAAAAGATAAGGATATAAAAGGAGTAATGAGGTAACTTTTTTGTTTTGTTGTGTTTTTCTTTTTCCGAATTGTTCTTTTTTCAATCGAAGTCAAATGTGGCTGCAGAAACGGGTTTTCCAATTCTAAAACATGACGTGCTGAGCATCAATCACTCGCCCTTGAGACAATGTTTGGGAGAAGGGGACTGCCAGGTCGGCCGTTCTCCGGTCTTATCTCCTCCTGTCAGCAGAGAAATTGGCCCATCTAAATTACCTGTAATTTGCATACTTCACATTCACCAGCAGCGTGAAACCAAATAATAACAACGGAGGAGAGAAAAGGAAGAAAGAAAAGAAAAACACCAAGCCTCATAAAAATGAAATTGATGAGTTCACATTATCATCACCACCAATACTTTCACCCCCGGATTTGTGAGTTTGCTTATCACTGAGTTTCCAAACCGAGGAACTGTACCATAGTTCCTATAATGTTATTGTGGTCAGATATTACTTTATTGGTTACAGGATTTTATATGTATATATAGCTATCTCTCTCTTCTCTCTTTCGAAACACACAAACACACACACAACCATACAATATATACATACATACGCGCATATAAAGAGAGAGATATAGCTGCATATAGATATAGACGGTTCTTTGCTCCCTAGGATATATTTATGGGTTTTTTTTCTTATATTTTTAAAAAGTGGCTTTCATCTGTACAAGTCCTCTCCAGCTCCCGGGAGGGGGAGGGGGGGAGGGGGCGGGGAAAGGAAACAAGAAATAAAAAGAAAACCAAACAAAAACAATAAGGACTCGGGAGAGGGGGGTGGGGAAATCAAAGAAAGCGAAAGAAAACTCGAAAAAAAAAAAAAAAAAGGGGGAACCCAAAGCTTGTCCACGTTTAATAGGTCGCCGAAAATTTCATCCTTTTCTGCTTCTGTCTCTGATTACAAAACCAAACCCGCACCACGTTCTTTTTCAAGTCCAACTTCTCGGCGATGGCCGCGATCTTCTCGGAGGAGGGCCGGGGCTGCACCGCGAAGTAGGCTTCCAGGGAGCGCTTCTCCGGGGCCGCGATGGAAGTCCTCTTGCGCTTCTTCTCGCCCCCGTTGAAAAGTTCCGGCTTGTTCATCTTCTCGCGCTGCGCGCCCTCGGCCTCCTCCAGCCAGGCCTGCAGGATGGGCTTGAGGGCGATCATGTTGTTGTGGGACAGCGTGAGCGACTCGAAGCGGCAGATGGTGCTCTGGCTCAGCGAGCCCACGCCCGGGATCTTCAGGTTGGCCAGCGCCGAGCCCACGTCGGCCTGGGTCACCCCCAGCTTGATGCGCCGCTGCTTGAAGCGCTCGGCGAAGGCCTCCAGCTCGCGCGGGTCCGTGTCCGAGTCGCTGATGGGCGCCAGGCCCGCCGCCCCCACCACGGCCGCCGCCGCCGAGGCGGCCTGGGCCACCGAGCAGTGGTGCGCGGCCACCAAGCCCGGGTGCGCGAGGCCCGCGCTCATGTTCATGGCGCCCGGGTGCGAGAGGTGGCCCAGCCCGTGCATGTGCGCGTGCGGGTGCGGGTGGGCCGAGGAGGCGATCAGCCCCCCGCCGCCCCCTCCTCCTCCTCCGCCCGCGCCTCCGCCGCCTCCTCCCCCGCCGCCGCCCGCGCCGGGCCCCTCGTGGCCCCCTCCGCCGGCCATCAGGGCGAGCGAGGGCGAGGCGATGTGCTCCATGAGGTCGGCGGGCTCCAGCGGCTGGTGGTGGTGGTGATGGTGGTGGTGGTGGTGGGCCAGCGGCACGGTGGAGGTGGACGCGCAAGGCACGCTGTTCATGGTGTGGTAGGTGGCGTCCGGCTTGAACGGGTGGCTCTTGCCCTGGGACACGGCGATGTCGACGGCCGCCAGCGCCTCGGCCCGGGCCAGCAGGGTCTCGTCCAGGCTGGCGAAGATATTGCCCTGCAGCTGCGGATCGGGAGGGGAAGAGGGGAAGAAAGAGAAAAAGAGCCAGTAAAAAAAAAGAGAGAGAGGGAAGGAAGGAAGAAAAAAAAGAGATCTAAACAGAAGAAAGAAGACGAAATGGATGTTTAACACTCAGCTGGGGAAAATTCTGTCAAGCAAAGGAAGTAAAAAGAAACAAAAAAACAAAAAAAAAAAAGGCCGAGTCTTAAAAATTAATACAGAAAGTGGATGGCGCCCGAGACTGGTGGGAATAAGCTTTCAAAAAGAAGAAACAAACAACAACAACAACAAAAAACCCCCAAACCCAAGATCCCAGACAGAAGCACACATGAAACAAAAAAAAACCCCCAATAAAAACATTAAGTGCAGCTTGTCAAACTGTGCCTGGCAGCGTCCGGGCTTGAGGGCTCCCCCTTGTTACTGTTAACGCTCGCATACACACATGCGGCGTGCGGCAAGGAGAGCTCTGGCGAAAGGCGGGGAGGGGGGGAAAGGGAAAGAAGTGGGTGAGAGTGGGGGGGCGTGAGCGGACTGCTTACCGGCGGAGTGGGCAGACAGGCTCTCCTTATTGCTTCCGAGCTGGAGTGCAGCGAGGTGTACTTGTGCTCAGGTAGGCTGGGATGCATGGCGAAGTGCGGCTGCTTGCTGTTCATGGACATCATCTTGGCGACTTTTGCCTGTAATCCAAAGCGCTCCTGAAGCGAGGGGAGAAAGGGCTCCTCGGAAGCTCCCGCTGCCGCTTGCAGCTCCCGCTGACCGCACAGCGCGCGCCGCCTGCCTCCAGCCTCGCGCTCGCACTTCTCGCTCTGCTCTCTCCCGCCGCCGAGCCCGGCCGCCTCCTTACACCTGAGCGCCCCCTCCCACCCCCCAAGATCACGTCGCTGCCCGCGCGCACTTCTCGCGAGAGGTGGCGCGTGCTCGCTCGCTCGCTCGCTCGCTCTCTGCCTTGCCTGGCAGGTCTAGCCGCCGCCTGTCAGTGCGCGAGCTTCTCTTATTATAGCGACCGGCAGTACGGAGGACGCGAGGGTCGCACCTGTAGCTCTCGGGCATGCGTGCTGCGCGCTTTACCTTTCGGGCGGCTGTGGGGCAAGTCCGCGCCCGGCAAAAGTTCGTGGGTGCCAAACTGCTTGCCACCTTCTTGCAGGATTCTTAAAGATTACTCAAGAAGGACTTTTGTTTTCCTTTCCAAAGATTTGCAACTTCTCGTGGGTAGGCAGATCACTGCCGTTTGTGCGAGAGAACTTGCTCTGAAGGAGTTCCGATTCTATTGATTTTCACATCACTCCGCCTCTTACTTGATAAGGACTGAACCTGCCTATTACAAGCACTTGCGTCCTATGGCACGGACAGTCACCCGTGTACTTTCAAGGATGCGATTCCTCTTGCAAAATACCTTTGCGAATTTCGCCATCGTTTCCCTAGTACTCATACACTTTTTCTATCCAGATGGTTTGAATGCAGGGGTTTCTAGAAAACATTATGAAGATGCACAATTAAAAAAAAAAATGAACATGAAGCATTTCTGAGCAATGAACGCTCTGTTTTACGGCGAGTAGTTTGTACATGCACTTAACAAATAGGGACAGTAAATGACACTGACAAATGGCATTTGGTCATTTGTTTCTTTCATAATTTCTTTCACTTGAAATGTAGAACAAGCGAAATATTTATACAGAAACTGAGTATCAAAAGTGAACAATTGTACTCATCATTTGATACGGGTGACAATCCAGTGCAATTAGATACATATACAATCAATAAACCATGCAATTTATAGTTTGCAGTAACTGATCGCTTTATACCTCTTTGAATTATCTCAGTTCCCGTAATCAGCACCCAAAATTAATGCATAACCGGAGGATTCTAATTATAACCCTGGAATAGCACTATTATAATTATGACATGATTTGATCTGCAGCAGAAATGATATAGAAAGAAACCTGTTACTTGAATTATGGCTTGAGAGCTTTTAAGTGGTCAGTGGTCGGATACTGAATCCGGCGGCATGGTCTAACACTGAGGGAAGTTATTTAAAAGCTGGTATTAAGGAGTGCACAGTCTCAAGGAAGGACCAGTATATATCACTCTTTGACTTTTCTAGATGTCCACTGCAACCCGACAATTAAGAAAGAAAGCGGCATGCTAAATTTCGTATGCAAAGGGGGCTTCATCCATTACCTATTCCCCAGGGACTCCTGAATGCAACTTTATATGGATGGGAATGAACTGGGAGCTGAGCAGGCTGTATTTGTTTTGGATGGGAAAACACATATTTTATTTAGGAAAATGATTGTTTAACGCTAAGATCGCATAAACTAATACCGTATTATGATAACAGCAGTAAAACAGGACGGACCGGTGCAGGCTTCATTTCAGCCTGCTTCCAGCACTCGGGTTTGGAAAGATAAGAGAGCTGAAAAAGTACCGGCGTTTTACAAATGTTTCCAGCTCAGCACTCAGCAAGAATTCAAAAGAAACCAGAAAGTGATAAACAGGGGTGGGGGGCGCTAAAAATCAGAGCATAAGGAGCCACGGAATATTACAGTCCATGAATTAGGATGGTGAAGGGGTTTTTTTGTTGTTGTTTTTTTTTTTTTTGGGGGGGGTGGGGGAGGTTGATATTGAAGTAAAGTGCATTCACTTTCCCAGTTATCTGCAAACTGTTTCATGTTTCGAAAGTGGAAATTTCTCTTCCTTCCACCCTGCAAATGATTATTTTCTAGACACGCACAAAATGCAGCGTGTACCTAGCCAGCCAGTCGATTTCTATTCCGTGGTAACACTTCTTTAATAAAGGCTCCCACAGGATAACTATAACTCAGACTGGCATGTCTTGCCAGTTAGAAAAAAAGTAAGTTTGTCCGTTGGATCGCTACTTAAACGGTATATGCTTTCCCCCTTTCCAGTTGTTTTTTTTTTTGGCAGGAGTGTTCTTATTTTTTTTTCATCTGACCAAAACAAAGTTAGTAAACGTACACAGTGTGAGTAATCTACCGCCCCGGATAAAATAAAAGCTGGTTCTCTTTTAGGGGTTTTCTTGCCTCAGCAAAGACTTGTAATGACTGACGTACAAGAGGCAACAGTTTGCCTTTGCAGCCAAAGTGTGCAATGTTGTCCTATTAAAAACAAAATAAAAACTGAATCCTGATTCAGGTGCCCCCCCCCCCCCCCCCCTGCAGAGATATATATCTGGTGGATGGAAATCTTTAAATAGCAGGACCAGACAAACACATTCAAGTCTGTCTGTCCCACATCATTCACCGACTCACTCACATTCACATACACATGCATGGGGGGTGAGAGAGCCTGCGTATTTCTCTGTGTCTACACACAGGGAAGTTCACACACACTCTCTCTCTCTCACCGCATTCACTCTTCTCTCACCTCACTCCTTTTTCACATATTTATCACATTTGAAAAATGGACCTGGAAATAGACACCTCCAAGTTTCCCAAGAATTGGGGCAGTAGAAGGGCCAATAGAAAACCTCTTCATGAATCCGACTCAGATGTGAGGGTATGCATGTGTGTGTGTGTGTGTGAGGGTATGCATGTGTGTGTACCCTAGTATATCTCCAAATGGCCTACATTTTAGAAACTCTTCAGCGCCAGTGCTTCATTACACAGAAGAAAGCTAGGCTTGCAACTTCTTGCCTATAAAAATGTTGACGAGTTGTTTCCTCATAACCGAAATCTCAAGGCTGAGTTGAAAGCCTCTAAGTATCTGGAAAAAAAAAAAAAAGGCGATAGATGCCCCCTCTCTGTAAAATCAAAGCGTGCTCTGCGCTGGGTAATAGTTGCCTTGTCATGTAACACATTGCCCTGATTTATTATAAAATTTTAACGAAATCATGCATATTTTAACAGCCTTTAATCACTGCATGAAAATTTAATTCATGAACTGTAGCGCGTTTAAATAAATGAAGTGTTAATTCATTAGGATTAATTAATTTGTTAAAGGATTGTGCGGAAGGTTAAGGTGGAATTTAAAAAAAAAAAAAAAAAAAGGAAAGCTTTTTAGTTTCGTATCTTAGTGATCGGGGTCAGCAGTGAAATGCAGTGTGTTTCCATGCTGCTCCTGAGAGCGAAAACCAAATAGATATTTAAAAATCGGGGAGTGCGTAACACAGCAGGATTGTAGATACACTTTATTTTAGTGTAGACATGAATCTAAAAAGTAACAGGTGAAGACCTACACAAAATCTTTGATGCACACCCACAGGAGAAGATTATAGTTCTGCGCGCTCAGCAGCCCCAGGCTGGAGTCATTTGAATCAGTTTATTGTATCTAGTGATAAAGGAAATCCCTTCCTAATTGGTTGTACAAACCAAGGTAAAATATGATCCCGAATAGCCCCTGGGCTAGATTTATTGTTCCATAAAGATGGTCTAGTTACTAATATGTAAAGATACAGATTCATCCACTTGTGTACTCGGCACCTCCTCTTCCCTCAGGAAGGGCTCAAACATCTGATACAGTAACGATACCCCTTTCATATAAAATTACTAGATTGGCAAAGGCAGCCACAGCTGATGACTTTGCATCACTTACACTGAAATTCACAAGCCGGGTCGGTCAATGCAATGGCTTCTCTTGCACTGCATGAGTGATCAGAAGATTCCATTCATTAACAGAATGAATGTCTAAAATCAATCCGTCACTAACCGTGTTTGGTAGATCCTTGGAGAATTTCAAATACACTAATTCTTATTTACTTCTCACACTAATCTTGTCTCTAACATTCCATCAAGAGAACGCGTATATTCCCTCAATCAATAGCAAACAGGCTACAATCCAACTATTGTTACAAAACCATAATCATCTGATTACGAGGTGTAGTTTACTACTTTAAATGTAATTATGGGGGTCAGGTTATTAACTATAAGTTGCAAAACCCGAGTGTAGGAACCTTTAAGGAAACTATATTTTGAGCTTGCTTCAGCCATTAATAATGATTGCATAATTCTTCAGAGAATGTGACCACTCATTTGTTCAGATCAACAACTGCCTGGCATAAATTAACCGTGAATCCTCTCGAAAAAGTGTTATGGTAGATTAAAAATAATTAAACATTAGAAACTGCGTATATGCTTTGCAATTTTTGAACGATGCCTGCTTATTAATTTAAAAAAGTCACATTATTTACGTTCTTGCTATTGCTGAATGGAAAATGACTTTTAAGTATATATATATATTACTGCAGTGTTGCATTTTGCAGGCAAAATCATGCTCTACTTGGCTTTTTTTTTCCCCCCCATCTGTTTTCTAATCATTCCATCATTACTGATCTTAGTGACAGTCCTATTTCAGGGGCCACCAGCACCTAGTGGCCAGAAACAGAAAATGTGAGACTGGCCACTAGGTGTCCCTGTTGCTTGGTGGCTGGGACACCCTTCCCTTCAGGTGCCGTGACTGCTCCCTCTATTGCATCACGGCCTGGGAATCAAACCTAGGGCTTCTACTTATCAGTGTACAGCACTATCACTGAGCCACCGGTCCGGTTCGACATTTGCTGATTTTGATAACTGTTTATTTTCAAATACGAAAAATCTTCAAGTGAATTTGTAGAATCAGAAGGGGATTTCTTTTTCCATCAGCAGTGCAGGTTTGTGAAGATCCCTGCTAGGTATGTAAGCAGGAGCTTTCCGTTCAGGGACCTAGGAGGCACCACCCAGGAGGAGGATGCGGGATATAATTTTGGCAGGGGGCTTATAGTATGATACACATAGCCTGGTGGACCATCTGCCTCATTTCAGAGTTCTTTCCAAACTGAAAAACGGACTTGAGTTTTGCTGCTCAACAAAACTTCAATATTTTGTAAAGAAACCAAAGCAAATTAAACATTAAGAATCATATTCTCCCAGTATTCCTCATTCATTCTCCCTCTCTCTCTCCCCCTCTCCCTCTCTCTAGAAACAGAGGGCTGATTTACAAGATGAGGACTGCATGGAGTTCGAAACAACATTGCAATGTACCTCAGCACCAAAATGTGTTCCCCTCCTGTTTGCAAGCGGGGTGCAAATTGATTGTATGTGATGCTACTGAGACGTCAATTAAGAGGCGCTGGAGGTCGATGCTAGTGCTCTTTACAGCAACAGCATTGACTTTAGCTTCACAGATTAGAGAGTCTCACACCTTGGGAGAACATATTTAGAAGCATTCCAATCAAATTAGTTCCTGTTTTTCAGGCACATTTGGTAGGTACAATTTTCTTTTGGAGCACGTCTTCTGGTCCACTTTGATGTTAATATTAAAAGTTAGGTTCCACATTTCAATCTCTTGCAAATGGCCTTAACGCTCAGCCTTAAGTGCGTTAGCACAGGGTTGAGAATCCTACTGAAAGTTTTGCGCTAGCAGATGCAGCCAGCCCGTTACCGCAAATAAAGCAAAAAAAGAAAAAAAGAAAAGAAAATACAGAACAGCAGTATAAGCAAAACTGAAAGTAGTGAAGTGTCTCAAAAATGAAGGATTTATGTGAAAAACATCTTAAAAATGTCAATCGTCACAATTTATACTTTCCAGCAAGGGTGATTTCATTTACAATTTTAAGGTGTTTTCACAGAAACTCTTTAGGGATGTTTTTGAGACACTTTACGCTGCAATATTTATAAACAAAATTATGGGACAAATAATTATTCAGTCTTTGGTCTTGACGTTTTTTGAAAAGCCCTGAAAATGCACTTTATTATTCTTACTGTTTTGCCTATAACACTTTTCTGTATGCTGTTCCTTTAATGCCAACACAAAAGCAAGTGTAACTGAGTCCCTTGGGTGTTTAACCTTTATTAACGTGTTACTAAAGCTAAAAAAAATAATATAACAATTAGGGTGGGCCATCTGGGCTAGTGTGGAGAAACTCTGAGAAATCCAATTAGCAGATAGGAAATTTTCCTTCTTGGACATTCTATCTATAATAATCCAGACCATATAATTTGCCAGAGCAGTACCTTGACACATTTTAGGGAGGGAAGTTAAATTACTGTTTACTAATTACTGCTGAAAGCACTCTTTTTCCAAAAGCTGCCTCAGCAAAGCTTCTGTACTCAACTGAGGATGTTTTGCACATCAGTGTTTCCCAGCCCTCTTCCAGAGGCACACCTAACCAGTTAGGTTTCTATAATATCCATAATGAATGTGAGGAACATTTGCATATATCAGAGACTCAGTATATGCACATCTGTCTAATGCACATTCATTGGGGCAATCCTGAGAATCTGACTGGATAGGTGTGCCTCCAGGAGAGGCTTGAGCAAAGCTGCTTTACATATGTGCCCGAGTGACTGCTTTCCAAAATTCCACAGGTGAGGCACATGCTCTGTCTGCCAAGGAGGTGGCTACCCTTCTCATGAAACACACATTTAACACATTTCAGAGCTGAAAGAATGGAAGGTTTGGAAGCAGGCAAACATCTGCGAGAATGCCACTCCACCTTGTCAAATCAAAATAAACAATGTGTTCATCCTAACTCATTTCTGTCATTCTAAACAGATGCATGAGCTTCCCAGAACATAGGGGCTGAAGCATCTTGGGATAATAGCACTTGCCCACTCTAGTGCTTTTCAGTGCTGCACTGCGCTGTGCTCAGTATTTTAGCATTGAATGTGTGTATCATCCAGCCCTAAAAGATTGAGGATATGTGTCCACTGTTCGGTTGTTTCCCAAAATGGGATGCTTAGCAGGCAGTGCTATAATTAGCATCATCCTAACCCTTTGTCAGGAGAGCTTTAGGTGGGAAAAGAGAATTTCCCACAAGATAGAAAGTCCACTACAGTTTATTCATATAGACAGTTTTGAGAGACCAGCTTCAAAACTTCAGGGAAAAAAAAAGTTGTTTTTCTTTTTCAAAACAGAAGAAGTGCTTTAAGCCTAGGGAAACAAGTTTGCCCATAGTTTTCAACAGTGTCACATCTTTAGTACAATTTAGTGCCACTACCAACACTGCTTCTTTCAAATATACCAGGGGTGGTCGTCCAGTCCTGAAGAGCCATAAACAGGCCTGGCTTTCAGGATCACTACAATCAACAGATATAGATAGATTTGCATACATAGATTTGTTGCTCTTGAAGACTTCCTGGTGTTACGTCCACCCGCAACCGGTTCAACTCACCTCATGACATGCTTGGGTCTTTGCTCCGGGTGTTCTCGCGGCCGCAGCCAGCCACTGCCGCCGCATTCTGCTTAGCCTCCAGTGTTCCACATGGTGGCTGGGACCCCGCTGACCAGCGATCCGACCCTGGCCCTCTCTAGGTGCACGCACGCCATCAGTCCTCCTTTTAAAGGGCCAATGGGAACTTCAGGCTCATCCCCGGCTGAATACATCAGAGGCCCGGGATATTAAAGACAGCTTCTCTCCACCACTAGCTGACTTGGCAATGAGTTCCTTGGTTCCTGCTCTGGTGCTTCGTTCCAGCACTCCTGACCTGTTTTTCCTGCTCCACGGATTCCTGCTCTGCTTCTGCTCTTCAGAATCCTACTACTGTGCTCCTGCTCCTCGGGGCCTGGCTCAGCGCTTCTACATCATGAGATCCTGTCTCTGCATTCCCGCTCCTCGGGGCCTGGCTCAGCGCTTCTACATCACAGGACCCTGTCACTGCGCCCCCGCTTCCTGGGACCTGCCTCAGCGCCTCCGTAACATGGGATCCTACTACTACACTGCCGCTCCTCGAGCTTTGCCTCAGTGCTTCTACTCCACAAGATCCTGCAACAGCAGCTCCACTACACAGGCTCCTGCTCCCACATTCCCTCTCCATGGGGCCTACCCCACGTGATCCTGCTCTATTGCCTCAGGGACTGCTATAGCACCTTGTCCCTCGGGTCCTTCTCTCTCTTTCTCCTCGAGGGCACCTCGACCTCAGACTGAACCTGACCTCTCTGACTCTCCCTGCTTTCATCCGACTGTCTCTCCGGGACCAGCCACACAGAGGCCCACCTAAGACCAGTCAGCCCTGGCACTCAAGGGTTCAACCTACGGGGAACGCGGGCTGGTACTGGTGAAGCTTCTGCTCCTGGCCAGCCTCGCCTCCCGATGGTGGGGACCTGCGGGGCTCAACCCTGCAGGTAGCACCAACCCAACCTCGGGTCAAGGGTCTACAGTTCCTAACACCCGGCATATACCAATGTGGCAAAGAGGGTAGATAATGTCCTGGAAATCAGGGCATAGGGGTTTAAATCTTGTTTCTCCCACCAACATGCATTGTGATCTTAAGCAAGCCTTTTTATCTCCTGTTGTATCTGTTACTCACTTAAACTACATAAACCAGTGTTTCCCAGCTCTCTCCTGGGGCACACCTAGCTAATCCATTTTTCAGGATATCTATAATGATACTGGGTATGCAATGTATGCAGATCTATCTCTTGCATATTAATTGTGGATATCTTGAAAATGTGTCTGGATAGGTGTGCTTCCAGGATACAGTATTTGGGAAAACAATGCCATAAGTTTTTTGAGCCAGGGATTCATTGAACTATGTAGTTTATTGTAATGCACACTGGTTTAGGTTGGTATGTAAATGGGAAAATATACACTGCATACCACTTTGCAACTATTGGAACCTAGCAGCCCATTTTAACAATTTTTCATACTTTAAGTGCTTTCCATGCCTTATCCTACATAGTGTAATGATGAAGTCACAAGGCAAGCACTCACAGATCCAGGGCTGCTTTCAATGAGGAGTAACCTAATGGTTAGAGAAGCAAGCTACAAACCAGGGAAACCAGCATTTCACTCCTTGTCATGTTGTGCAAGTCCCTTTATCCTCCATTGCCTCAGGTACAAAAATTAGATTGTAAGCCCTCTGGGGATAGGGAAAAACCTACAGTATCTGAATGAAATTGGCTTTGAAGCACCGAAAAGCAGAATATAAAATAAATAAATAAATAAAATCATTTGTTTGTCCCAGTTCTGGCATAGCTCTTACATTTTAGCACTAGTGGAGGGATTGGGGGAAGGGTGGGTAGGATAGGGTAGTTTCCTGTGGCAGGTCATGGGTAAAGTCCATGGCAAAAGTTAGGAAATTCTATGACAAAGTTTCAGAAATTCTGTGGCATTTATGCTGCATATTTGCATAAATTTGAATTATGTTGTATATTAAACAATGTAAATGTGTTTTGCATAATAAAAATAAAGTATCTTTTTTTAACCTTCCCTTCCTTTGTGACTGCATAATTTATTTTGCTTGTATGGGTATGGAAACTCAGGTATCCATGTAGAGAGTTGAGGAAGAGGAGATCTCATTGGGGAGAGAGGGAGGGAGGATTGTGGATGGAATGGGAAGCGGAGAAGAGAGGATAGGGAAATTGGAGGTGAGAAGAGAAGGAAAGGAACATAGGGAGGTTCAGGAATGGGTGGAAGATCAGGGATGGGAGAGGAGGAGGAGTGGAGATGGGGGATGGGAGAAGGGGACGGGGAGAAGGGAAAAGAGGGGAAGGAAGCACTGGGGGAAGATCCCAAGCAAGGAGAAAGAGGTTCTGGTGTCTTGCAGTTGGGTGATGGGGGAAGAGGAGGTTCTGGAGAAAGGAGAGATTTCTCTCTACTTTTCAGCCTTGCTTTCTCTCACAAAACCCCCTCCCAATCTCTCTCCCTCTCCTACCTCTATCCTTCACTTCCTCCTATTCTTTTTCTTTCCTTCCTCTCCTCATGTCAAGTGCTCTCTCTCTTATCCTGTGCCAATATACTGACATGCCTCTCACTAGCTTCTCTTTCACACCCATATTGATCCCCAGTCCCTCTTTCACATATCTCCATTCCCCCTCATTTCCCAAAGAAAAATCCTTTAGCTTGCGTATCCTCCTTCACCATCATTTCCTTCTCCCATGTTGAGTGGGGGCTGACAGGATGAGGAGGAGGAGAGCAGCAGCAGCAGCAGCTCAGGGCATTTCCTCCTCCTTTGCCACCCAGGACCCAACTACTATTTTGAACCATGCAGGACTCCATATTGCTGTGTGGTCAGAGCAGCTGTCGAGCCCCCAATACCTGAAGAGGTCAATGTGGCCTGAGGTTCTGCTGCTTTCATCCTCTTCCAGTCATCCAAATAGTATGGGAGGGGGGAATCGACAGGGAGAGGGAGTCACAAATGTACCACTGGATAACTTCCAGCTCCCTGACCTGGCTGAGCCCCCCCCCCCCCAGTCTCTACCGCAATGATTCTGCAGGGACTGGCAAATGTCATGGGAAGGGTCAGATTTTGCAGCACTTCCCATGATTGCAGAACTGCAGGAGACCAGGGGCTCTGTATCTAGAGCTCTTTGTGCTAGCACTAATCTTTGGTACACTGATATCTTCAAGCCTTCCTTATTGGAACATTGGACAAAAAGAAAGGGGCATGGCTTCTTGATTAACAGGGAAAAAGTTCCTATATTTGGACTGAAATGTGCAACTGTTTGGAGAACTTCTTTAGTTTGATGAAAAGACAAACATTGTTCTTCACCAGATCAAGCATGAGGCTCACTCAGCAACTCTTCCCACCGAAATGACAACCTCTAAATAATGTTAGATAAAAAAAAAACATTTTTTTCAAGAACTTGCTGGAGTAGCTCAAAAGGAAACACTGAACAAATCATTTAAAGCAATATTCAAACCTAGAGGGGTTCTTAAAAGCAGCCTAATCTTAAGAAAAGCCATCAAAGAAGACTAATTTTTTCCAATAGTAAAGGCTTTTGTTTCTTTGAACATTAGCAATTAGACCTTCCTCAAAATCCTTCTAAAAAAACCCTCCAAAATATTAGATACCAGTACTCTAAAGGGGGAAAGCTATAGCTCAGGGCTTCCCAAACCTGTCCTGGAGCCCCCATAGCTAATCGGGTTTTCAGGATATCCACAATGAATATGCATGAGATAAATTTGCATATATCAAGTCTCCTTGAAATGCCCATTTATCTCATGCATATTTATTGTGGTTATCCAGAAAAACTGACTGGCTCTGGGGTCCCCAGGAAAGGTTTGGGAAGCCCTGCTGCAGCTTCTACCATCAGCAGAGAAATATGTTTCAAATGTTTTCAGATGTTAGACTAGTAGATCACTTTCTGAACTGTACCATCATATTGGCTATCTTTTCAGAAAATGTCTTGGTTAGCAAATTTGCCTTTCGATAGAAACACAGTCAAAGATAGAGCTCCTGGATATTTGTAGCATATTGGAAGCCAACTATCCCCATAATGTTAGGAAGGCCACAACCGGGGCAGTGTTTCACCTCTAGCTCCCCACAGGGGAGACCTTGGGGGTGGACTGGCAACCACAATATAAATGTGGGCCAGGGTCCACCCACCAGCTTTTTCCTTCGGCATTTTTGTTCCTGGAAGAGCTCACTTCACAGGTCATTTTGATGCTATCCTTCTTATGGACTGTTCCCAGTAGAGAGTTCTTGCTGTTAGAGCCCTTGGCTGCCTCATGCTTATGCATCAATTCCCTTTCACTGCTCCCTTCAATCAAGGTGCTGGGTGGTAGCTTCTTCTCTTTCTGGCCATGACCAAACCCTACCCTGTGCACAAGCCAGCTTGTGGGATTTGTGGCCTCTTTGGCTCTGGAAAGAGCTACGCTCTCCACTTGTGCTGCAGCCCCCATGTGTATGCATCTGCCTTTAGGGCTGGGTGACCTCTTCAGTTTTTTCTTGTGGACATCTGGTAGGGTTGGGTTAGACCAGGGTCTCAATCGGGCAGCTCCTATTTTAACGGGTGAAAGAGCATGGGTGAACAGGCTTACCGGTCTCTATAGCTACAAATAACCAGGAGCTCTATAGACCGGTGTGCCTGACTTCAGTGCCGGGAAAAATTGTGGAAAATATCATAAAGAATAAAATCACACAACACATAGACAGACATGATATAATGGGACACAGCCAGCATGGAATTACCCAAAGGAAGTCTTGCCTCACAAATCTACATTTTTTTTTTGAAGGGGTGAATAATCATGTGAATAAAGGTGAACCAGTAGATGCGGTGTATTTGGATTTTCAGAACGTGTTTGAAAAAGTCCCTCAAGAGAGGCTTCTAAGAAAGCTATAAATTCATGGGATAGGAGGAAATGTCCTTTTGTGGTTTGCAAGCTGGTTAAAAGAGGAAAGAGAGAGAGTAGGATTAAACGGTCAGTTTTCATAGTGGAAAAAGGTAAACAGTGAAGTGACTCAGGAATCTGTACTTGGATTGGCACTTTTTTTTTTTTTTTTTTTTTGCAATTTGTACTTTATTCAGAAACTTACAGCTTTATTCAACATCCAAATACATTGAAACACAATAATGTTTCCAATTTTTTTCCCTAAAGAGAAGCATGACCCCTTATCACAATTATACAACAGGAATATCCGTATCCTCCCCTCTACTGCAACCTCTTCCCCATGAACCCACTCCTTCAACCTTAACACTGAACATTCAAAATAAGAAGAGAAGAAAAAAATCAGGCAGACAATAGAGAGAAAAAGAAGAAAAAGGGCATTTTCCATCCAGCCAATCTTGGAATGGTTTCCACAACTCTGGATGCTTGGAGTAAGCATTCATCCTTAAAGCAGTAAATTTTTACAAATGCTGTATCTGTTTAAATTTAATCAGAAGTGCAGATAAAGGAATTGTTCCCGTCCTCCTCCACCATGAAGCCACTACACATTTTGTGGCTGTCACCAACAATTTCACTAATTTCTTGTTCCTTGGGGAGATGTCACCAACAAACATATTCAATAGAAACAGTCTAGGGTCCTGTGATATTCATTCTTCCAACATTATATTGAAAAAGGTGCAAAAGTTCTCCTAAAAAGGTTGTATCATTGGACAGAACCACCAAACATGAACAAAATCCCCAACATACCCACATTCCCTCCAGCATAAAGCACTACCAGAAGCATATATCTTCTGTAATCTCTGAGGAGCTAAATACCACCTAAATAGCAATTTATAACCATTTTCAACCATTGCCGTGGATATAAAACTGTGTCCCACATGTGCAAAACATAAATCCGAAAAGCTTTCATCATATTCCACTCCAAATCTTTTTTCCATGCCAAGAGATATTTGGCCTTGCCTTTTGGAGCCTTATTCACATTGGGGCGGATTTTAAAACCCCTGCGCACGTAAATCCGGCAGGATTTACGCGCGCAGGGCCCTCGCGTGCCGGCGCGCGTAAGTCCCGGGGCTTTCGAAATGGGGAGGGAGGGGGCGTGTCCTGGGGCGTTCCCGAAATGACGCGGCATTTCGGGGGCGGGCCCGGGGGCGTGGCACCGTCCCGGGGGCGTGGTCGAGGCCTCCGGACCACACCCTCGGGACCGGAGGACGGAGCGGGGCTGCCGGCGACATGCGTAACTTTGCCGACAAAGGTAAGGGGGGGTTTAGATAGGGCCGGCTGGGGGTGGGTTAGGTAGGGGAAGGGAGGGGAAGGTAGGGGGAGGGTGAAGAAAAGTTCCCTCCGAGGCCGCTCCTAAATCGGAGCGGCCTCGGAGGGAACAGGCAGGCCGCGCTGGGCTCAGCGCGTGCAGGTTGCACAAATGTGCACCCCCTTGCACGCGCCGACCCCGGATTTTATAAGATACGCGCGGCTACGCACGTATCTTATAAAATCCGGTGTACTTTTGTTCGCGCCGTAGTGTTTGAAAATCCGCCCCATTGAGTATACCTTTGAAATAATCCCCTTTATTGATGCAGCCATCCCACAATAGCCCTCAAACAATTATTTCCCTTTCAAAATATCTGACTTCACTGCTTTACAATTTACCAAATGAAACATGTGTATAAGCAAAAACATCAGTGAGCAGAAGGTCGTATTCCGCAGCCAAGTCAGAAAATTTAGACAACCCTTGCCTCTTCCATACTTGATCTAATTTACTCAAACCTTTAGTTTCCCAAATCCTGAATACCTTATAATCCTTTCCTGCAAGGAAAGCATCGCATAACCTGAAAGATATAGAATGAGAAAATCTCTTATCCCTAACCAGCAACCTTTTCCATTTTACCCAAAGTTGTAGCATACACTTCATACCTGGGGACATACTACCCACTAGTTAATTCTTTTGTTCAGTGCCCCAGAAAAGTGAAGATAACATTGGCACCCCAGACGTATTGGGGTACATTTTAAGAAACGGCGCACGCGCGAACACAAGTACGCTGGATTTTTATAAGATACGCTCGTAGCCGCGCGTATCTTATAAAATCCGGGGTCGGCGCACGCAAGGTGCACATTTGTGCACTGAGCCCTGCGCGCACTGCCCGTTCCCTCCGAGGCCGCTCTGAAATCGGAGCGGCCTCGGAGGGAACTTTCCTTCCACCCACCCAAACCTTCCCCTACCTAATCCACCCCCCCCCCCACCTTTATTCTAAAAGTTACACCTGCCTCTAGCAAGAGTTGCTGGCGTGCCATCTCCCGACCCAGGGGCTGTTCTGGAGGCCTCAGCCGCGCCCACGGAACGCCCCCGGGCCGGCACCACGCCCCCGAGAATGCCCCAATCGTCGCATCGCCCACCCGACACGCCCCTGACACACCCCCCTTGCGAAGCCCCGGGTCTTGTGCGCGCCGCCGAGCCTATGCAAAATAGGCTCAGCACGCACAGGGGTTTTTTAAAAGGGTTACGCGCGTAACCCTTTTAAAATCCAGCCCATATTGTTCATTTCTCACCCACTGTTTACCCTGAATTTGATTATGACATTCCACCAAAGATTTTAATTGTGAAGCAACATAATATTTATCTATGTTAGGAACACCCAACCCCTTTTCCATTTAGACATATATAAGACATGTTTTGCGATGTGTGGGAGTCTTCGTTTCTTCTGTAATTTTTTCAAGATTCCCACCGAGATGGGAAACAGGAAACACAAATTTGGAAGAAGAGTCATCTTTACTGCTGCCATTCTCCCCATCCAGGATAGCATAAATTTATCCCACTTATCTGGTATTTGAAATAAAGAATTAAGCAAAGGTTCATAATTCAGCTGAAACAGATCACCATAAACAGGACCCACATTAACTCCTAAATATCGCACGCATTTGTTTGCTCATCTGAAAGGGAAATTGGTTTTCAAAGAACGGGCCTGAGAATCAGTCAAATATAGGGGTAGATTTTAAAAGAAGCGTGCGTGACCTACATGTGTGCACGCTACCCGGCACACACGGGGGTGTACAATTATACACTTTGCACGCGCCGAGCCTCGCTGCCTTCCCCTGGTCCCCCTAACCTGACCTTCCCACCCCTTCCCCTAACCTTTCCCCCCCTAGCCCTTCTCTGATCCCCCCCCCCCAAATTATCTTACTTTTTGCGCCTGCCTCCGGGCAAGCGCAAGTTGCGCGCGCTGGCAGCTTGCCAGCACGGGATCCTTCGACACAGTGGCAATGGGCACTCTGTCGGAGGCCTCTGGCCCCGCCCCACCCCAACCCCTGGACTGCCCTGCCTCTGCCCCACTCCCGGAACGCCCCTTTAGTAAAGCCCTGGGACTTACACGCATTGCCGGGCCTTTTTAAAATAGCTTTCCGGTATAAAGGGGATACCACCTGTCTAATTTTAGTAGCAACATGTTCAATACTCAAAGGAAATAATGACAGTGATAAGGAGCAAACCTGTCTTGTTTCCCTCTTTATTGAAATGTTTTCAGAATACCCCCATTTATCTTTATACATGTTTTTGGGTTTCTATATAATTCTCATACCTAACCAAGAAAAAAGCCTCCCACACCCACTTTTTCCATTACTTTAAATAAGAAAGGCCAGTGAAACCTGTCAAATGAGTTCTCTGCATCCATGGAAAATAGCACAGAAGGAATACCAGTGCTCTGTGCCAAATGTATAAGACACATAAGGCCCAATTTTTAATGGCCTGTGTGCGTAAAAAACAGGGGTTACGGCCTTGTGCACATTTTAAAAGGGACCTGGCCGCGTGTGTTACCCCTGTTACGCGCACAAGAGCCAAGCCTCGGCAGAGGGGCAGTCCAGGGGCGGGGCCGGTCTAGAGGTGCCTGGTACAGCAGCCATTTGCTGCTGTCCTGGCATGCACAACTTGCTACTGCTCCTTTGGAGGAGCAAAAGGTAACAAAAAAAAATAGGGATAGGGATAGGGGGTAGGTAAGATAGGGGAAGGGAGGTTAGGTTAGGGGTAGGGAAGTTCCCTTCCAGTCAGATCCTTAATTGGAATGGATTGAGAGGGAACTGGGGAAGCCGGGCGATGCATCGCCGCATGATTTTTGCCTATGTCTGCCCCCCCTTGAGCGTACCGCCTGCAATTTTATAACATGCGCGCACCGGCATGCACATGTTATAAAATCATGCATCCATGTGCGCGCGTTCTTTTTAAAAAATCTACCCCATATTGTATGAGAGAATATATGTAAAAAAACAAAATAAAAAAATAAGTAATACTAAAATATCAAAATATTTATTAAAATAAAGGTGTTCACAAAATATGTAATGTCTAATATCAAAACAATACTTATATCATATAAATAATATACAATATCCCAAATCTGATACTAGTCACAAATCTATAACAATCCCTGTTACTTAGAAACAGTCATCGTAGAATCCCCCCAAAATCCTCATAACTATAAAACACACATTATCCAGATGTACATCTCACATCACTTAAACACTCACCACACAAACACACCCACATATACAATGTTCCAGTCATATAAACGTCCCCTTTTTTTTTATTTTTTTTAACTACAATCAGTCATATGAAATACACATAAAATATTCAATCATATTGAATCAATATGTCAAACGGTTATCCCAATAAGTAAGTGGTCTCACAGGCTAAAATATTCACAATTCACTATATTAACTCAACGATGTGCACTTTGATGTATAAATGGCACAAATCTCACTCTCACTTCGATAATATAACCTCAGTTCTCTTCGCTAATTCAACTTCCCATTGATGTATACGTCAATGAATTAAGGCTCTCGTTCGCAAAACTTCCTAAATCGATATGCCAACCAGTATATCCACTACGAACTTACTGAAGATATAATCATGGCAAAATCCTATGCCAACCGGTGTATCCACTACAACTCTACTGAAGATTTAATCATGGCAAAATCCAACAAGGGACCCTTGTTTCGTCCAACCGGGCTTCTTCAGGGATACACTGTGGCCAGGTCTCCAAAGAGGTTTTGGTTTGCATGTACCTTGGCACAGTTGGGCTATCATCTGTGGGGGTTCAAGGTATCTGTTGGAATCGATCTTGATCTCTCAGGTTGCTGCTGATGCTCTTCTTGATACTTCATTATGTTGGAGTGAAACGCCTTCTGGAATTTCATGGCACATTATGCGTATGGGGAAGATGCTTGGAAATTCTTGAACAGACCTGTGTTGGGGGTGGTCATGTCCATGCAGGACATAAACAGAAAAATGTTGGTGGCATGTAATATCATGCAGGGCATGTAGGTGATCACCTTTACCAAGGGTATTGAATGGAACATTATGTAGGAGATGGCAACAGTCATCTTAGAGCAGTTGGCCATTCGATTGAAAAACCCCTTTGCTTTAGACCTTGGGATAAATGGACAACAAAGAAATTGGTTGTGTCACTGACAATCTGATTGCACTTCATGACTGTTTTGGGCAATTTGGAAGAATGGCAAAGAGCCTTCTAAACTTATTTCCTAAAGGACTTTCTTATTAATTATTTTATTTTATCAAAGAAAATGAGACAAGAAAATTGACAAGTCTTATTAGATACACAGCTTAGCCACCAAAATAAAACAGCGTCTGCACTTATCAAAATAATGTTCACAAACAAAAACAGGAAAATTAAAAAATGATCCATTTTTCTCCAAGTGATAAGACAAATATGAGAGCAAGAGTTGCCAAAAAAAAGACCTGTCCTTAAAAATAATTTCATGGCAATCGAAATCAAAAGTGATGAGTCTGTGTATTCAGTCCTGTGAGCTAAGCTTTTGCAGGCTGCAATAAGGATGTACAAATAGAAAAATACAATGAGTGAGTTGATTTTTGGGTTCCATCCTTGAAAAAAATGTGAATCTTTTTTGTCTCATTTAGTTTGGTTTCATTAAAGTCTATTAGGAAGGCAAAGCATGTGTTTTCTGTTCTCCAAGCCAGACAGAGCAGAACCTTTTGGAGTGGGACAAGGAAGGAGCAGGATCAATTATTTTTTTAGCCCTTTTTCAACCAGTCTATTCCAGCTGTCAGCTGCATATCATGTCTTCTTCAATTTTTTGTAAGTGAAAAAGAAACTAAGACCATTTTGAGCAGTGATCTTTTTGCTCTGTCATTCCTTTGTTCAATCTCGGAAAGGGAAGGCAGAGAGATTCTGAAGTTCATTGGTTCACAATTTAGAATGAAAGAAAATATTAGATTTAAATTAGAGATTTAGATTCATTTATAGGCAAAGCAAAGTGTTCTGCAAGAGTCACTCGCTGACACTGTGCCTAGCTGTGGTATGGGTGCTACCTTCAAAGCAAGTGAATCTCTATTATCTCTATGAGAGGGTTAAAATGTGAATCAACAGGGTAGCACTACAGCTGACAGTGGATGCAGGAAAAATACAGTCTAGGGATGTGCACTTTCGATGTGGTGCGTGTCATTTCATTTTAGTGTGGTTCTGTTTCAAAATAGAATGCACTGAATTTTGAAATAGCAAGTGCTAAAATGAAATAGCACACTAAAAGCTTAGTGCACACATTATTTTGTTTTAATGCACTATTTCAAAAAAGTGCATGCCAAAACAAAACAAAAATAAAACATTCATCTTGCACATCCCTAGAAATTCTTTGTTTCTTGCAGCATATGGAGTGTTTGTAGACGGCAGTGACTTGGAAGCAGCCTTCTGCTTTCTCTGTGCAAAAGATTCACTGTGACAGTGTACTAATTATTGCTTGTGAGACAGTTATACTAAGCTTTACTTACAGTACATTCTTAGCATACATAATCACTCAGCAAGCATAGGCAGTTCACTGTACTCTGCAACAAAATTGACTGGATTAATGTCTGCTTGTGTCCACACTATGGTGCACAATCACTGTAATACTAAAAGCTCCTACCTACTAGTGATCTGTTTTAATAAATTCCATCATGTCACTACCTTCAGGAGGCAGATGTGGCAATGGGGTAAGAAAGAAGAAAGTTTGAATCTCCTGACAAAGCTGGGGGAGCTTTGTAGTAGTAGTGATGATGAGAGGCATGAGATAAGCTTTAGTAGCCCTCTTACCAAGCCAAAGGGAAAATGAGATAGAGATGCAGGATTGGCTGAGAGGTTGGTACAACAACCACCAGCTTCCATTTCAACTGTTAGTATAGTGCAAGGGAAGAAAAAGAAAAAGGCAGACTCAGTAGAGAGTGTCAGAGGCAGTAGACAGGGGTGATTCTAAAATGAGGCGGCTAATTCAGGTGGCAAAATTATGGGAATGGCAGCAAATGTCCATCAAAATACCCTGTAGTGGCCATCTCACTTATATTTGGAATTGCCCCACTGGTACGAAGACCATGGCTTCACAGGTTGAGGTGCTGGCAGGGTTTCCACTCCCCATCAGCAATGGAAAAATCCAGACAGTGGCAGGTGCCATAGGATGAACTGTTGATGGGGTTCCCATGCCCCATCAGCAATGGAAAGATCCATGGGTGCTGATGAATGATGTGCTGGTGGGGTTCCCACTCTTTACCAACAAAGGAAAGATTCATGGAGCTAATGAAGTGCTGGTAGGGTTCCCACTCCCAGGCACAAATGGAAAGATCTGCATGGTGCCAGTGACATGCTGGCAAGGTTACTGCTCCCCACCAGCAGGAAGATGACCCTGCGGTGGCAGTGACTGAATAAGAGAGGGTGAGGCCATGTGTATGTGAGAAAGAGAGCAAGCCTGTGTGTGTATGTATGAGTGAGAGGCAGCTGCTTGTGTGTGAATGTGAGAGGCAAATTGCGTGTGTGAGAAAGGCAGCTTATGTGTGTGTGTGTGTGTGAGAGAGAGAGAGAGAGGCAGATTGTGTATGTGTGAAAGAGGAGAAGTTTGTTTGTATGTGTGAGAGAGGCAGTATGCTTGTGTGAGTATGTTTGTGAGAGAAACTGTGTTCATATGTGTGAGAGAGAGCCTATGAGAATGTGTGTGAAAGTGTGTGTGTGTGAGTGAGAGAGAGAGAGGATAAAGTTTGTGCACTTCATCCCCCAATCTCAGAATGACTGGAAATCAAAAGTTCCCAGGTATGGAGAGTGGGGAATTAATTTTCTTATTAGTTTTAATTGTTGGATGTTATTTGATGTTTGTTTAGAAATATTTTATTGGATTTTCAAAAACTTTTGAAAACATTTTTTGTTTAATTATTGAATGATGATCTTTTCATCAGCTAATTTTAAAATATTTTTCTTTCTATAATTTTACTATTATGATTGATGAATTATATGTCATGATTTTATTATTGTTTTGTGAGGCTTGAAAGTGTTTTGTGCTGCACATCCAGATGATAGACAAGGGTCATATCTCAGCCCATTTAATAGCAGTGATAAGGGAGCTGATGGAGTGCTGGCAGTTAGCCTGGAAATACATGACCATTCATGCTTTTTTTTTTTGTTACAGATAGTGGTAGGCCCATGACTAGGAAAGTAGGCAATTATAGAAACATAGAAACATATAGAAACATAGAAATGACGGCAGAAGAAGACCAAACGGCCCATCCAGTCTGCCCAGCAAGCTTCACACATTTTTTTTCTCATATTTATCTGTTTCTCTTAGCTCTTTGGCTCTATTTCCCTTCCACCCCCACCATTAATGTAGAGAGCAGTGATGGAGCTGCATCCAAGTGAAATATCAAGCTTGATTAGTTAGGGGTAGTAACCGCCGCAACAAGCAAGCTACACCCATGCTTATTTGTTTTACCCAGACTGTGTTATTCAGCCCTTATTGGTTGTTTTTCTTCTCCCCTGCCGTTGAAGCAGAGAGCTATGTTGGATATGCGTGAAGTATCAGTTTTTCTTCTCCCCTGCCGTTGAAGCAGAGAGCTGTGCTGGATATGCGTGAGTATCAGTTTCCCTGCCGTTGAAGCAGAGAGCTATGCTGGTATGCGTAGTATCATTTTCTTCTCTCCTGCCGTTGAAGCAGAGAGCTATGCTGGATATGCGTGAAGTATCAGTTTTCTTCTCCCCTGCCGTTGAAGCAGAGAGCTATGCTGGATATGCATTGAAAGTGAAGTACCAGGCTTATTTGGTTTGGGGTAGTAATCGCCGTAACAAGCCAGCTACTCCCCGCTTTGTGAGTACAAATCCTTTTTTCCACATTTCCTCTTGCTGTTGAAGCTTAGAGCGATGTTGGAGTCACAGTAACCATGTGTATGTTTATTGAATAAGGGTATTATCTCCAGGCAGTAGCCGTCATTCTGGCGAGCCACCCACTCTTCATTGACAGCCTCTTGACTTTATGGATCCACAGTGTTTATCCCACGCCCCTTTGAAGTCCTTCACAGTTCTGGTCTTCACTACTTCCTCCGGAAGGGCATTCCAGGCATCTACCACCCTCTCCGTGAAGAAATACCTCCTGACATTGGTTCTGAATCTTCCTCCCTGGAGCTTCAAATCATGACCCCTGGTTCTGCTGATTTTTTTCCTACGGAAAAGGTTTGTCGTTGTCTTTGGATCATTAAAACCTTTCAAGTATCTGAAAGTCTGTATCATATCACCTCTGCTCCTCCTTACCTCCAGGGTGTACATATTTAGATTCTTCAATCTCTCCTCATAAGTCATTCGATGAAGACCTTCCACCTTTTTGGTCGCCCTTCTCTGGACTGCCTCCATCTTGTCTCTGTCTCTTCGGAGATACGGTCTCCAAACTGAACACAATACTCACCAAGGACCTGTACAAGGGGATAATCACGTCCCTTTTCTTGCTCGATATTCCTCTCTCTATGCAGCCCAGCATTCTTCTGGCTTTAGCTATCGCCTTGTCACATTGTTTCGCCGACTTCAGATCATTAGACACCATCACCCCAAGGTCTCTCTCCTGCTCCGTGCACATCAGCCTTTCTCCCCCCATCGAATACAGTTCATTCGGATTTCCACTCCCCATATGCATGACTCTGTACTTCTTGGCATTGAATCTCAGCTGCCATATCTTCGACCACTCTTCCAGCTTCCTTAAATCCCGTCTCATTCTCTCCACTCCTTCCAGCGTGTCCACTCTGTTGCAGATCTTAGTGTCATCCGCAAAAAGACATACCTTACCTTCTATCCCTTCCGCAATGTCACTCACAAAGATATTGAAAAGGACCGGTCCCAACAATTAGGACTAGCAGTGTATCATGATTTGCACCGAATACTAATGGACTTTCTGGGGCTGAGGATAAAGGAAGATGACAGGATAATAGTCGGGCATTTTAACCAGCACATGAAGGATTGGCAGCAGCTCAATGAGAAGCAGCTAGGGCAAGTGTATTGATCTTATTCAGGATTGAACAGGGGAAATTCCACCTATCTGATGATGCAGTAGTTAGGGGAGCAACAGATTCTCCTTCAATAGTTGCCTTTGAATGCCAAGGTCGGTGTGGCTCATCCTCTGGGGCATCAGGATTTGGTACCCATGATGCAGGTGATAGAAGTCCTGGAGGCCTTCAAGAATGTCATGGAGGAGCTGAATTCAGCAAATGCCAACTTAGGCAAGATCATCCCCATAATTTATATCCTGGAGGAAAGATTATAGGGTTTCTGGCAGTAACAGGGACTGGCATCAAAGCTGTTCCTTGCAGCTACAACTGCAAAATTGGCTCAAACCTCTCACCCATCTAGCATTCTGTGTGATCCACAGGTGAAAGGGATTATTGTCCTCTAGTGGGGTACTGTATACTGCAAGAAGCTGGTGGATAGGGTTAAAGATTGGGAGCACCAGAGCCAGGAGGCAAGTGGGAATATCACAGAGGAAAGACTAGGATCCCCATGTAGTATCATCAGGATCAGCAGCACCCTTAAAACTATAGCTTCCTCCCCCATCTTTATCTGCCACCTCCTCCCCTCCCCCCATGGCAACCATACAATAAGTTCTCCAGCCACAAGCCATAGCTTCAGCAGTTGGCAACAGAGATTAGTATTCCCCAGCAAAGGAGATTTCTGCATAAATTGCAGTCATGCAACACCTTGGTGAGCTCATTGTGATCGTGCGTACAGAGCTATTGGCATTCTGGGTACACAAGGTCTCAGTCTGGTCAAACCTCACCTATGTCACTCAGCATTTCCTTTTTTGCTCGCCAACCAGTATGTGTAGTGAACAGGTATTCTCAAAGGCAGGGGCTATCGTGAGTCCACTTTGTTCACAGCTGGCACCAGAGTTGGTGGCAAAGTTAGATTAACTTCCCTCTGTTGAGTTTCCCTGAATTTCCATGTGAGTGACAGTTGGACTGAGTGCGCATTAGATTATTTGTTTATTTTATGAGTTCAACACTGTAAGCCTCCCAGAAATGTTGATGGATAGTGCACACATTTTATAAATAAACAAACCAATGTTCACACTTTTTTGCCTTCAGCGCATTGCTGTGCCACTGTTATCAAGGCTTTTCCTCCTGCCCTCGCTTTCGCTCCCAGTTCAGTGCCTCACTGTGTTTTTGTGTCACTGTTGCTGCCTCCATTGCTCCTTTCACCCTGCCTCTCTCTTGGGTAGACTACTGGGATGTTTTGATTCCAAAAAAAACAAAAATATAAACAAAAAGGTTTCCTCCTCCCTTGTCTCTCTCTGGATGCCTTGGTATCTTGATGCCATTGCTGCTGCTGTTATCCAGCCTGCTCCGCTCATCTTCTGATTCAATATCCTGCTATATTGTTTCCACTCTTACTGTTGCTTCTGCTGATCCCTTACTTCCACTGGAATGTTTTGACCCCAAACAAAAGGAAACAAAAAATAAAGGAAAAAAAAAAAGAATCATCTCTTTCCCTTCCACTCTCTGGCTATCTAGAGGTCGTTTCACCACTTTTGATGTTTTTGCTCTGCTGATCTTTTGGTTCAGCTGCTGTTACCAGTATATTTCTTGCTGCCAGTTCCTTCACTCTGCCTTGTGATGCTGATGCCACCATTAGTACTAATTTTCCTTCTTTGGGTTCCTGGGGGTCTCAAAGGCACTGCTTGTGCTACTTTGTCTCCTCTCATGGTGATTCAGGATATTCCTGCCATTACTTTTGGTATTCTTTGCCCCTCTTTTTGGTGCCACGAGGTGTTCATGCTGCTCTTGGTGTTTAAGAGGCTGTTGCCTTTGCTGCTATTTATTTCACTTACTTATTACAAATATTTATAGCCCACTACTCCTTAGTTTGGAGTGGGCTACAAAAACACAAATGACAAAGCAAACATTACATCATTAAAATAAATCAACTTACATGATACATTTTTTCAGTGATAATGTAAAATACATTACAAGAGAAATGTGACAATCAAAACATAACCTGCGGAGGCTAGTCACTGAGTCTAAAAAGGTCAGGTCCTCAAAAAATTGAACCTATGCATATGATCATCAAAGCTGCTGTTACCTTCTAGCAAGTTTCATAAAACATGGATATAAAACCCCAATGTTAGAGTCAAAAATGGGATGCTTTGCTTCCCCCACTGATTTTCATGGAAATGAATGGAACAAATGACCCACATGAAATGAACGAGCTCGTGATCCAAACTGAATGAATTTAATGAAACAGGAAAATAAACAAAAAAAAAAACCCCAAACCAAAAACCAAACCGTACTGAACATTTTTTTTTCCCATTTAGCTTAATGAATCAGGCCCCTTAGTATTAATGTTTATCGGATTTTTAATGTTAAAGAAATTGAAGAGAAAATACTATAGAAGAAACTGCCAGTTGCAGAATCATGGAATATGACAGCCGATAAAGATCATAAAGCCCATCGAGTCTGTCCAATGTTCATTTCAGTTGCAATACTGCAGAACCCACTTGATCTCCAGCTTTACTTTCACTTTCCTCACAACTATGGATCTTCTGTGCTTATCCCATGCTTTCTTGAAATCTATTACAGACTTTGCCTTTGCCACTGTTCCATTCACAATGCAACCATCATTTTTTTTTGTTTTTTTTTTTTGAGAAATATTTTTTTTAATGTTACTCCAGTCTGTTCCCTTTGGGTCTCATAGCATAAATCTTTTATTATTCTTATTTAGTTTTATATGAGATTTAATCCTCCTAGCTTGGGGAAGTTCAAAACAGTTTCATGCTCTCAGTGGGGTCAAGTGGCAAGGTGTTAGCTCCCAGTAATACAAACAATTTTCAATCTTTGTTAAACGGCCAAGATTGAATCATGCAGTAAGGATGGGTCCTAACATTACATTTTGATGTTAAACAAAAAAAAATAAAAGATCCCAGACCTAGGCGCCATTACAGAATGGGATGGAGTATGGAGGAAAGGCAAATACCTCCTTAATGATCATGCTGCCCCCCCCCCCCCAGCATAGCTTCCTTTCTCCCCCACCCTTATATCACAATGTACGTTATATCTTAGTGCTTCCATTAACTTTTTGCACTTTGCGATAGTACCTAGAACACTGACTTTGTAATTTTCTGAGTAGTTTCTCATGGGAAACTTTGTCAAATGCCTTCTCAAAATTCAGATACACTATATCAACCGATTCACCTTTTATCGACATATTTATTTACACCTTCAAAAAATTCTAAAAGAATTCTTCTCCATTAAGCAGTGTCTATCTATATGGGCAATGATTTTGTTTTTAAGAATGGCTTTTACAATTTTGCCAGGCACTGACATTAGGCTCACGGGTCTACAGTTTCCTGGATCATCTCTTGAGATCTTTTTAAAAATGGGCATCACACTGATCACCTTCCAGTCTTCAGGAATCTTGATTTTCTAAATGATAGGTTACAGATTACTAGTAACAGGTTAGCAATTTCATGTTTTAGTTCTTTTAGAACTTGAGTGGATGTCATCTGGTCCCAGTGATTTCTTACTCTTTAGTATATCAATCTGGTGTAGTACAACAAATATGTGTTTCAATGGAGGATATAATTATTCAGAATCCCTACCTTAAATAATATTTCAGGTGTGGGTATGCTCAACATCCTCCATAAAGACTGAGGCAAAGAATTAATTCAATTTTCCTGCTACTTTCTTGTCCTCTCAGAGCACCCTTTTTGCTCCACAGCCATCTAGCAGCCCAAATGACTCTCTCACAGGCATGTTGCTTCAAATGTACTTGAAAAAGGTTTTATTATTAGTTTTTGCCTCACTGGCAAGCTTTTTCTCAAAGTCTCTCTTGGCTTGTTTAATTACCGTTTTACATCTACCTAGCCAGTGCTTATGCTTTTTGCCTATTTTCCTCAAGTGGGCCTGCTTTTCATTTTTTGAACAATGCCCTTTAGCTTTAACAACCTCCTTTATATCATCAATACATTATGCTGGCAATTGTTTGGTCTTCCTTTGACCTTTTATAATGCAAGGACAACATTTTATCTGGGCTTCCACCAAAAAGATATTTTTAAACAATGTCAAAAGTAAATGATTAATAGACCATCATACTAAGCACTACTGATTTTATCAAAACCTTCATTGCTATTCGCATAATCATAGGTACAAGTCCAGTTACCTTATTTTTTTTTTTATCTTTTGCAAATACATTTGGAATATTAAACAAATGCTGATTGACAGTATCCAATTTGACAATCAGTCCATGCTACTAGTGACTTTAGATATTCAGTCGCTCTATACAAATATCCCTCAAATGGAGGCTCTGAACATTATATAGGAGATGTTGGAAAAATGATCCAGACTGCAAAGGATTTGAACATCGTTCATTATTAGAGTGGAAGAGATAGTCTAACATGTAATAAAAATTCCCTTGGAACAAAAAATTATCTTCAAAAACATGGCATTGTGATGGGAGCCAGTATGGCTCCTAACGTAGCAAACATTTACGGCAGCACATTTGAAGAACATCATCTCTATATGTCTCCTTGATTTCAGCACATTTGCCTGTATTCCAGGTTAATCGATGATACATTTTTTTCTATGGACATATATATTACAGGATCTTCAGACATTTATGCAATGGGGGGTAGATTTTATAAATGTACACGCGGGCGTACTTTTGTTCGTGCACCAGGCGCGAACAAAAGTATGCTGGATTATATAAGATACGCGCGTAGACGCGCGTATCTTATAAAATCCAGGGTCGGCGAGCGCAATGGGGTGCAAATTTGAGCAACCTGTGCGCGCCGAGCCCAGCGCGCACTGCCTGTTCCCTCTGCCTCCCCTCACCTTCCCCTCCCTAACCCCCCTGCCCTATCTAAAACCCCCCCTACATTTGCTGGCAGATTTACGCCTGTGGAAAGCAGGTGTAAATCTGCGCGCGCCAGCGGGCTGCTGGCGCGCCATCACCCGACCCAGGGGCTGGTCCGGAGGCCTCGACCACGCCCACAGGCCGGCGCCATGCCCCCAAAACGCCGCATCACTCGCGGCCCGCCCCCGAAATGTCACGTCACTCGCTGCACGCCCCCCAACACGCCCCTCCATGCAAGCCCCGGGACTTACGTGCGCCGCCGAGCCTATGCAAAATAGGCTCGGTGCGTGCGGGGGGGGGGGGGTTTGGGGTAGGTTTTCAGGGGATATGCGCGTACCCCTTTGAAAATCTACCCCTGGTTGAATTTTCTCAATCAAAATTTAAAACTCACCATGGACTTTCATAATGACTCCATATCTTTTCTGGATATTTTAATCTACCAGCATGGCAATAGATTAGAAAACACGATCTAAAGAAAACCAAAGGATTGGATTAGACTTTGATTTTGACAGTTTTCACCCTGGTAGTCTCAGAGAGAAACTTCCAGTTGGGCAGTTTCTGCACTTACACAGATTATGTTCTGAGAAGCAGAATTTTATTTACCATGCACAAGATCTGTGTAATGGACTATTACAAAGAAGATATCCTATGCATGATGTAAGACCTGTATATAAACGTGCACTGAATACAAATAGAATGAGGTTCCTGTTGGAAAATAAAAAATATTCTGAGAATTGGTTAGTGTGTGCATTGAAATATTCTGACAGAGCACAATCCATTGTTACTATACTTCACAAACACTGGCATGTTTTAAGTTTGCATATGGTTTTTAGAGAGCGCCCCCTAGATTGCTCCTATGAGAAGATGCAATATAAAAGCTATGACATTGAAATTGATGCTGCTGACATCCAACATTGTAGACATATGGGAAAAGGGACATAAGCCCTGCGATGGATGTTCTGTGTATATTAACAGCACATACTTGGGAGAATCTAGCAACAGGATATACGTTTAATATATCCAGTATTATAGACTGCACTTCTAGCAATGTAATATATGTGATTATGTATCTGTGTAAATTTTTGTATATAGGAAGAACTAAGTGGATAAGAACATGCATAATTGAACACAGAAGCTGTTTGCTGACAAAGAAATTAAATACAACTATGATTCAACATTGACATTCTCATATATTTTCAGAATTAAAAGGGTGGGTAATTGAGCAGATACAACCCTTAAAGATGGCGAATGTCAAATCATGCTCACATTTCAAGAACAATTTTGGATTATGGACTAAATGCTGAAATAGAATGGTTCCTTCTAATTTAAAATAGTAACTTATCATAGATACTTCTGATGTTATTTTTCTTCAAAATTTTGATTGGTGATAACATCTGTTTTAACACGAAAATTTGAATGACATATGTAGCTCTTCTGATACAATTTGAACAACATATCTAGCACTTCTGGAGGTCAGAATTAAACTTGGTACCAAACTTTCAGACTGACATTGAAGTGGTATGTGTAGCTGTTTGTTGAGCTATGTTGGGATTGTGCAATATTTTAATGAAACTTTTCTCTTCATAGCCTGAGAAGTAATGAAGGAGAAACAACTGATTTCCCTAATGCAGACTAGATTTCAAAACACAACCCATGTCGGGATTATGGGACTGTAGAATTGTAATGAAGAATGGAGAAAGATAAGTAAATACAAAATAGTTTATTTTCAAAAGATAAAACAATTAAGGAACTGGACTTGGACCGATGACTATGTGAAAGCAATGAAGGTTTTGATAAACTGGTAGTTTATCAAAACTATCAAAAGTATGATGGTCTATTAATATTTGGAATGCTGTGGTGGTTGTTTGACAATTTTTAAACAATGTCCAAGCCTCATGCAAAATTTTAACCCTTGCAGCCCTTCCTTTTAGTTTTTTTCTATCTAATTTCTTCATTCTAACATAGTTGCCCTTTTAAAAGTTATATGCCACAGTTGTAATTTTACATAATGTCCTCCCTCCAGTGATTGTCAAATTTGATTGCATTATGATCACAACTGCTTAGCAGTCCCACCACAGTAACCCTTGTACCAGGTCGTACATTCCATTGATTTTTAGATATAAAGTAGCTGCCCTTTCATCAGTTCTGGGACCAACTGCTCCATTAAATCATTTATGGTGTCTAGAAACTTAACTTCTCTAGTATGTCCTGATGAGACATTGACCCAATCAATCCCGGGTTAATTTAAATCTATCCCATTATTGTGTTGCCAAATGTATTTGCTTTTTTAAAAATTTCAGTTAGCACTTTTTAGCCTGTTTCTTCATTTTGGCCAGGTAACTGGTAGTATACACCCACTGCTATACTCTTACCCATCACACATGGAATTTCTATCCATAAGGATTCCACAGCACATTTTGTTTCTTATAGGATTTTTATCATGCTCAACTTTATGCCATCCTTTACATGTAATGAAACCCCCTCCACCAATCTGATCTGCTCTATTACACTAATATAATTTATATGCTGGTATCAGTGTTCCATTGGTTATTCTCTTCCACCACATTTCTGAAATGTCTATATCTTCATGTAATGCCATACATTCTAACTCACCAATCTTGTTGTTCAAACTTCTGGCATTTTAAAGAGCTCTGCACTTACACAGAACTCTCTGACCTCTCACTGATCCTGGAGAGCAGGAACCCTTCTTGCAACGTTTTAGCAAACTCACAAGAAGTCAAACATTGTTTTAAACAGATAAGGAGGCCTATGTACTAATGTGCAATAATTCTGGAAGATTAACATGGGTGACAAAATAATTGCATAAAAAAGCCTGGCTGAAATCACACTGCACTAACAATGATATGCCAAAATATCATACAATATTTTCAGTATCCGACTTATGAAGCAAAAACCTTTTTATCAAGCACCTAATACAGCACTATATTTTGACTTTGTGAGACCCCACTCTTCCAGACAAGTTTAAAATTCAGTCCTTCATAGCCACTCAGTGTCAGTGGTGCCAAAAGAGAGATAAGTTACTAGGCATGAAGAATATATTTGTTCTAGGGACAGAACAGGAGAGGGTTTTTTGTTTTTGGAGCTCCGAGTGTGCTATTTCTTCTAATTCTATTCCAATGGTATTCACTTCCAGTCCTCGAGGACAAAAACAAGTCAGGTTTTCAGGATATCCCTAATAAATATGCATGAGCTAGATTTGCAAAGAATTTGCAGGTGCACATTTTTCTGTTATGCCCCTCATTTCTGATCTGAAGAGACTTGGGCATATAGCCTCAGCAGCATGCTGTTCCAAGGACCTTGAATAGAACTTCCTGCAACTCTGACTGCCATTATAGGTCCCCTAGCAGGGACTTCCTGTGGTGCTGGCTGATGACACATCCTCCAGGAATATATAAGAAAGTATCTTGCAATCAACCGGTCCCTCTGCAACAGGTCTCCTGGTGCTCGTGTCCCAGTGCATGTTGCTATCCTAGCCTTGTACCTTGCTCTGTTCCTGGCCTTGTCCCTTGCTCCTCTTTGCTGTCCAATTCCTTGCCCAACTGCTCTTGTTCCAGTTCTTGCCTTGCTTGTCCTGTCTTGTCTGTTCTCTTTGCCTCAGACTGACTTCCTGGATCCTGACCCCGGCCATGCCTCCATCTTTCTGCTGCCTGCCCTGACCTCTGGCTTGTTACCTGTTCTGTCTGCCACCTGCCTCGACCATACTTGCCTGGACTCTTCTCTTGGATTGCCCTGGGGACCCATCTAAGTCCTGCTGGCCCCTGGAACCTAAGGATTCAAACCACGGGGAATGCGGCTGGTATAGGGGAAGCTCCAGTCGGTTTCGCCATAGGGTTTCTCTGCCAACTGATGGGGTGGGTCTAGTGGGCTTGCTCACTAGGCAGTATCAATCACTCATCAGCACTAGAGGTCCTCTTCTTCAACAAGCATTAGTTTGCTGAGGCCATGGACCCAGAGATCCTGTCCACCATGCTGACCATCCCTGGTAAGGCCCAATAAATCCTGCAGCAGCAAGAGGTCCTCAAACAGGCAACCGGCGTGCTTGACTGGCTGGTCACCCAGTTAGAATCCCTGCCTACCTTGTAGCCCACTCTACATCCCATGGAGCCTCTGCATATAGTGCCACCTGTACCTAGGACAGTGCCAAAGCTTCTGCCGCCTTCGTGGTTCCACGGAAAGCTCTCAATGCCGAGGCTTCCTCAATCAGTGTCAGATGCACTTTGACCTGTAAGTTGATCTCTTCCCTATGGCAAGGCCATAGTCACCTTTATCCTGACTTGGCTCGGTGGTGCTGCTCTGGCTTCCCCATTCTAGGAGATGACCCGCACCTCTCTATTCTTGGATCACTTTCTGGCTGAATTCTGCCTGATCTTTGACCAGCCCAGTTGGTCCTAGTCGGCAGCATCAGAGTTCCTAGAGATTTGGCAAGACTCCTACTTGGTAGGGGAGTATGTTGTCCACTTCCAGACCTTGGCTTCAGAACTCCAATGGAGGAAGGACAGTCTTATGGCTATCTTTTGTCATGGTCTCTCTCTGAGCCTATTAAAGTTGAACTGGCAGGCCGAGACATACCGCCTACTCTCGAGGCTCTCATCACCCTGGCTTCTCAGCTCAACGTAAAGTTCAGGGAAACAGTGAGGGAGAGTTCAGTTCACCAGACCAGATCGTGGATCTCCATCCTCCCTACATTCTCCAGCTGTTCCAGGGAAGCTGGGGCTACCACATCTATGAAGGAGCAAATTCAGATTGACCTGTGCCACTTGTCACCTGAAGAGAAATTGAGGAAGAGATGTCTTGACCTATGCCTCTACTGCAGAGACTCGGGGCACTTTGGTTCTTGCTGCTCACTCAAAGCCGGGAAATGCCAAGATCTAGGGTTGGTAGGGGAAGCCCCCCATAGGTCATTTCAGCTCCTTCTCACAGATGCTACTCCCCATTTTCCTCACATGGGAAGAATCCTGTGTCCAGCTGCTAGCCTTTCTTGATACTGGTATCAAGAAAACAGTACAAGCAGGGATCCTGAAAAGTAAGCTCTGACAACAGTAGATATAGAACTTCCTGAATATAGGAAGAACCCAGAGATGTAGACAGGATCCTCTGGCTAAACCACTTACAATGTACTTTATCACTGGGAGGTCCTATGTAGTCATGTGACCGGTTTTACAGAAGCCCTACAAATGTGGACCAGCCTGCTCCACCATGAGCAAATCTACCCGGGTGCACTTAACCAAGTTATTTTGGGTTACCTTGGATAAGGCAGCATCAACCAGTCATTGGGACAACCAGGAGATATCTCAATGGGGTGCTTCTTGTCAGACCCACTGTCTCACTCTGGTTCAGCTGAAGGAACTCTTAGGCCAGGTGACCCTAGCCCAGGCTCCCAATCAGGCCCTTACTCAGACTTCCAGGATGTCTTCTGCAAAAAAACACTCAGACATTACCTGCACACCGAATTTATGATTGTCCTATACACCTGCTTCCTGGTAAACTGCCACCCAGAGGTCGAGTTTATCCGCTGATGGCACCTGAAACAGAATCCATGTCTAAGTATATTCAAGAAAACCATGACAGAGGATTTATCTACCCCTTCTCATCCCCTGGCAGGCCTGAAATATTTTTCGTTGTCAAAAAGGATGGCTCCCTACGTTCCTGTATAGACAACTCTGGTCTCAGTGTTATTACAAGTAAAAACCGCTACCCACTCCCCATGATTCTACAACTCTTTGACTGCCTGCAGGGCATATAAAATCACAGAACATATAGAAAGACATGGTTTAATGGAACAAAGTCAGCATGGCTTTACCCAGGGCAAGTCTTGCCTCACAAATCTGCTTCACTTTTTTGAAGGAGTTAATAAACATGTGGATAAAGGTGAACCGGTAGATATAGTATACTTGGATTTTCAGAAGGCGTTTGACAAAGTTCCTCATGAGAGGCTTCTAGGAAAAGTAAAAAGTCATGGGATAGGTGGCGATGTCCTTTCATGGATTGCAAACTGGCTAAAAGACAGGAAACAGAGAGTAGGATTAAATGGGCAATTTTCTCAGTGGAAGGGAGTGGACAGTGGAGTGTCTCAGGGATCTGTATTGGGACCCTTACTGTTCAATATATTTATAAATGATCTGGAAAGAAATACGACGAGTGAGATAATCAAATTTGCAGATGACACAAAATTGTTCAGAGTAGTTAAATCACAAGCAGATTGTGATAAATTGCAGGAAGACCTTGTGAGACTGGAAAATTGGGCATCCAAATGGCAGATGAAATTTAATGTGGATAAGTGCAAGGTGATGCATATAGGGAAAAATAACCCATGCTATAATTACACAATGTTGGGTTCCATATTAGGTGCTACAACCCAAAGAAAGAGATCTAGCTGTCATAGTGGATAACACATTGAAATCGTAGGTGCAGTGTGCTGCGGCAGACAAAAAAGCAAACAGAATGTTGGGAATTATTAGAAAAGGAATGGTGAATAAAACGGAAAATGTCATAATGCCTCTGTATCGCTCCATGGTGAGACCGCACCTTGAATACTGTGTACAATTCTGGTCGCCGCATCTCAATTAAGATATAATTGCGATGGAGAAGGTACAGAGAAGGGCTACCAAAATGATAAGGGGAATGGAACAACTCCCCTATGAGGAAAGACTAAAGAGGTTAGGACTTTTCAGCTTGGAGAAGAGACGACTGAGGGGGGATATGATAGAGATGTTTAAAATCATGAGAGGTCTAGAACGGGTAGATGTGAATCGGTTATTTACTCTTTCGGATGGTAGAAAGACTAGGGGGCACTACATGAAGTTAGCATAGGGTACATTTAAAACTAATCGGAGAAAGTTCTTTTTTACTCAACGCACAATTAAACTCTGGAATTTGTTGCCAGAG
Organism: Rhinatrema bivittatum; assembly: GCF_901001135.1. NCBI lineage: Eukaryota > Metazoa > Chordata > Amphibia > Gymnophiona > Rhinatrematidae > Rhinatrema > Rhinatrema bivittatum. The sequence continues at coordinate 179,258,849 of NC_042619.1, forward strand.
AATGTGGTTAGTGCAGTTAGTATAGCTGTGTTTAAAAAAGGATTGGATAAGTTCTAGGAGAAGTCCATTACCTGCTATTAAGTTCACTTAGAGAATAGCCACTGCCATTAGCAATGGTTACATGGAATAGACTTAGTTTTTGGGTACTTGCCAGGTTCTTATGGCCTGGATTGGCCACTGTTGGAAACAGGATGCTGGGCTTGATGGACCCTTGGTCTGACCCAGTATGGCATTTTCTTATGTTTTTATGTTCTTATACAAGTCTTTACCAAGTGGATCTCAAGGGAGCTTACAAACTGATCTGGATTTGTGAAGGGGATGAATACAGACTGCATTTAATATCCACAACGGGCATTAAAAATACCTGGTTTTGCCCTTTGGTTTGGCTATCGCTCCTGTGGGTCAAAGAAATTTTCAGGGACCTTCTCTACTCCCACATGATCGTATAGTTGGACGACATCCTCATTTTCAAGTGCGTTATGTGAGTTTCTACTACATGTGCACTCTGCAGAAGCCTGACCATGCACGGCTGTGGGGGCTGTTACAGTCATTGCTAGCTCCCACAGAACCCTGGACCCAAGTTGCTACAGATTTTATCTGTGATTTGCCCCTCCTCCAGCAGCCACACCACTATATGGGTGATTGTTGACAGATTCTCCAAGATGGTCCATTTTATTCCCTTGCTCCTGTCAGCCCTTGAACTTGTCAAGATTTTCATACAGCACATATTTCGACTTCACAGCACCACATACTCTTAAATCACGTGGTCTAATTCACGGCTAAATACTGGAAGAGTCAATGCCGGAAGTTTGGTATCATCCTTGATTTCCCTCAGCTTACCACTCCCAAAGAAATGGCCAGACCGAGTGAGTCAACCAGGGCCTCAAGGCATTTTTTTGCTCCTATGTAAACCAGAGAGAAGATAAAGCAGAGTTGCTTACCTGTAACAGGTTTTCTCCTAGGACAGCAGGATGTTAGTCCTCATACGTGGGTGTCATCATTGGATGGAGCCCGGCACAGAACTTTGATCTCAAAGATTCTAGAACTCTCAAACATGCCCTACTAAGCATGTGCAGCTGTAGTCATCACCCTGCCTCCTAGGCAGAATCCCTCAGTCCATGATATAGCTAATACATGGGGAAACCAACTCCCAAGGGAGGTGGGAGGGTTTCGTGAGGACTAACATTCTGCTGTCCTAGGAGAACACCTGTTACAGGTAAGCAACTCTGCTTTCTCCTAGGACAAGCAGTATGGTAGTCCACCCATGGGTAAATCTCTAGCTAGAGGTTGTTCGAGCAGGACAAAGCTGGAAACCGCAGTGCTGAAGCATTACCTCCCCCCTTTGCTGACCCACCAGGGGTCCAGGCTGGAGAAGAATTGGGTTCTACAAAGAAAAGCCATAGAAAGTCTGAGAGACAAACCCTCATGCACAGCAGGAGTGCCTAAGGCAGAGGAGTGGTGCAAATGCAAGCAGAAGCAAACTCCACATTATGGAAAACAGTACAAGCAGGGTTCCTGAAAAGTAAGCCCTGACAACAGTAGATATAGAACTTCCTGAATATAGGAAGAACCCAGAGATGTAGACAAGAGAAAGACTCTTGGACAAAGACTGCAGTTTTCCTTTGATGTTAAAGACAACTGAAAACAAATGGGGCCCAAGAGCCCACCAGAAGAAACTGCAGTCCACCGAAATCCGAAGAACTGAATGGCTCTGCAGAAGAATGCCCATGTATGGCTGGTAGGCATAATGGGCAGAAAAGCCTCAAGCAATGTTTACAGAACAAGCAGCAAGTCATGGCAGGGCCTAGGACAGACACTGCATGCTGAAGCAGATCAAGCTGACCGTGCAGGGCAGCACAAGGTTTTCCGGGGATGAGGGCAATCCCTGAAACAGGCCTGTGGCCCAAAACTCCCAAGCAGGGAGATGAGATAGGCCTGAAGCTCACCCAAGAGTACCTGTCAAGAACAGATTCATCTATCCTGTCACAGGATAGCACAGTGAAGCAGGAAGGCCCTTTGGGCAACCTAGAGAACTGAGAAAAGCTAAAGGCAGTGTTGGCCAGAGAATGGCAAAAAAAAGTGGTGTATCCGTCCCGGCAGGTATACAGAAGACATACATGAGTGCTTAGCTTGTCCTTCCCTCCCCCAGACAAACCACCGGAAGTAGCAAAGAACACAAGGAGGCAGACTGGTGGATTGCCGGGGCAAGCACAAGTCACCAGGTTGTTTATCAACCACAAGCAAACAACTCACTGCCGAATCCAGGAGGGAATTAACCACAGAGTTAGAGCCCTCAGCCTGCTAGGAACAGTGGAAACAGAACAAATGTCCCAAGGGAGAAATCCCGATAAACTCCACTAGGAGATGGGAAGCTGGGGAGTCGCATGCGCAAACCCCGGTAGAACAAGATTTCATTACTGGCTTGGAAACCTGAAGGGCACCAGGAACAGATTGCCAAACACCCAGCTGAAGTATCACGTGGAAGGACATGGTCCAGCAATGGACAATCGCTGCACGACCCAGGACTCCTCTGTCCGCAGACAGGGTGGTCCCGAAAAGGGGAAGAATAGCTTGCACGCTACCATGAGCAAAGCGCAGTACACCTCTGTTGCAAGGTCACTTGGCCCCAAATCCACTCAGCCATGGACATGGCGAAAGGGTAAAAGGCATGCTCGCCCATTTGATGGACTAGAACGCTCCTCAGAGGAGGGTCCCGCAGACATGAATGACTCAGAATAGTGGTATCTAAGAAAAGATGCCCATAGAGTCCAGCAGGTATTAAAGTGACTCCTGAACAGGGGAAGCCTTGGAGGGTCACCTGGGAGCAATACTGGACAGGCTCCCCCATGAATAGACCTGCTGCATCTTAGAGCCACTGAGTGCGCTACTCTTGACTGGTTCTCAGGGCTGGCGCCAGCCAGAGCAGTGCCATCCCTTCTCCAGGAACGGAGAAACGAGGGACACCCCTCGAAGAATGCATAGTTGGATATCCAGAGGGGAACACATAAGGGTTGCCATGGAACCCAGTCAAATCTCCCCTTCCAGAGGGGAGAGAAAACAATGGGATTGGGGCCTCCCGATCCCGAAAGACCTTTCAACTCCCCAGAAGAGAGATGAGGCACAATCACTAATCGCTGAGGTGCCAAAGCGATCACCCCCACCCCCCCACAGGCAGCCAGCCTTGGATGGGGGAGGTCTCCACCATAAGCCACAGAGGGGCCCCAGCGAAAACGGTCCAACAACCGCCACTGTTGCTCCCAGGCCCTGGCCTCCAAGGTGACGCACCCATTCAAAAAATCGAGATCCCAGTTCAGAGAAAAACCTTGCCAAGGATGGATCCTCAGGGGCTTCCCCACAAAAAAGGTTATGGACACGGAAAAGATTGAAAGATACATTCCTCTGCTGAAGGAGGGCTCCCGAATCATTCTCCCGATGCCTACTCCCCTTAGGGTCTGACTAGGAATGCAGTCCTAAGTTAGTCCTGTGGCTGTGGAACACCTGCTGTATCCGCCTGGAGGGAAAAGCACACACAGAGATGCCCAGATGGCAGAGGGCAAGCCCCCTGCTGAAAAAGCACGCTGAGCGGTACTCATGCAGAGGTATCTCATCCTGCAGATGGCAGCACATCTATAATCCTATGCGTTGTGCCTGTGAATGGAATCCCATGCTACAGTGAGGACAGAGTACCAATTGTCATAGTCAATGGCTACACACTGCCCCACGACAAAGCAGTGTGTGTGATGACGCCACCCCCAACAGTGCTCCTCAGCACTATGCGATGCAGAACTGACAAGGAGGTTTAGACCATGATAGGATGATAGCAGAACCCTGGCATGGCTGAGGACTGCATAGACAGAGAGAATGCCGCCTGCCATTGCCCGAGGCACTCTAATTAGATGCCTATCCTTTCCAGATCACGCATGCTGTGCACAAATGTCACAGTAATTCCCAGCAAAGTGAAGAACAGTGTGACAAAAGCATCCCCAGAACCACTGGTCCTCTGGGTAAGATATGGTGGAGGATGACAGTCTATGGCACTGCCCCTTTAATACCATGGAGCGATACAGAGGCATGATATTTTCCATTTTATTCACCATTCCCTTTCTAATAATCCCCAACATTGTTTGCTTTTTTGACCGCCGCAGCACACTGAACTGACAATTTCAATGTGTTATCCACTATGACGCCTAGATCTCTTTCTTGGGTTGTAGCACCTAATATGGAACCCAACATTGTGTAATTATAGCATGGGTTATTTTTCCCTATATGCATCACCTTGCACTTATCCACATTAAATTTCATCTGTCATTTGGATGCCCAATTTTCCAGTCTCACAAGGTCTTCCTGCAATTTATCACAATCTGCTTGTGATTTAACTACTCTGAACACTTTTGTGTCATCTGCAAATTTGATTATCTCACTCGTCGTATTTCTTTCCAGATCATTTATAAATATATTGAAAAGTAAGGGTCCCAATACAGATCCCTGAGACACTCCATTGTCCACTCCCTTCCACTGAGAAAATTGTCTATTTAATCCTACTCTCTGTTTCCTGTCTTTTAGCCAGTTTGCAATCCATGAAAGGACATCGCCACCTATCCCATGACTTTTTACTTTTCCTAGAAGCCTCTCATGAGGAACTTTGTCAAATGCCTTCTGAAAATCCAAGTATACTATATCTACCGGTTCACCTTTATCCACATGTTTATTAACTCCTTCAAAAAAGTGAAGCAGATTTGTGAGGCGTACACCGATAGTGTAAGCATCCTAGTCGGGCCTCCAATGCAGAGATCAGCAGCAGCCATGGTCCAAAAGCCATAGACTGAGAAGACAAAGCACAGAGCTCCTCAGTACTTCGAGGGCACAGGTTCTCTGCACTTGTATGCCTCAGCATACCAGGGTGCCTTGAGCAGATGGCAACCCCTGCGCTCAAACAGTTCAAGGCCAAAAACCCCTGCCACCTGAGGGTGGAAGGGTCATGCAGGGGCCTCCAAAAGCCCTGGTGGTCGATGGCCCCAGGGATGACCAAGGCACTTATTGGCGAACCCAGTGCCTGGTCAGAGGTGCTCGACATAGTCGAGGCAGTAACGAGTGGCATCGGTGGCCCGAGGGTCTCTACTGTAGCTATGCACATCGATGAACTTGAGGGTATCAATGGTATTAGGGAAGCACCGCATCACTATGGCACTGAGGCCATGTTCTGCGCTGGCAGAGGCCAGACAACATGACAACCTAGTGGGTGACTGCAACCTCAAGGGTACACACCCGGACGGCCTTGAGGGCTGCCACAGCATCAAGATTACACCCCTTGACAGCATCGAGAGACTGCCACCGCTTCAACCTCAACAGCCTTGAGGGTGGCCATGCAAGCACCTTGATGGGATCGAAGGCGTTGATGGCACCACAGGTGTTGAGGGCCCTGCGGGTGTCCAGAGTACCGTGGGCATTGAGGGCACAGTGGCATCTTGGGTTCTACCTAGAAGAGGGAATCTGTGGCTTTCCGTAATCACCCTTTTACCTCTCATGGATTGCTTCTCCATTACTGGGGAGGAGTTAGCAACCAGCATGGGCCTAGGGATTCTCTCCCCAGGACCTATCAAGAGACAAAAGTGAGAAAGCACTGGGGCGAAGTGGGGGTCATTTCTGAGGCCATAGTACAGAACAAAAAATATTTAAACAAAATAACCTGTGAAAAAAAATCACATTATTCTTCACATGTTTTGTTATATTTTCATTGGTATTGAGAAGAGGCGATAGCATTCTATGAACTCTCATGCTGTGGGCATGACTGACTTGCAAAGTTCCAACATAATGGAAAGCTCATGCAGCTTTCTGGCAAAACAAACAGGGCAACAATGGTATAAAGACAGTGTGGAACTTGTAACTCTATAAGGCAACACCGCTCCTCCACAATATTTGTAGTGATGAATGGTGTCCTTGGTGACTTCATGTCATATAAGCTAACCACAGATGGTTTTCAATACGGGAATGCATGCTGAAATTTTTCAGTTCATTTTTATTCATTTTGTTTCCCTTTTCCTTCTGCTTCATTATCAGAAATAGTATGCACGATTTGCAAACAGCGCATGTTAAAATGGTTTCGCACATACTATCTGAAAAGAAAAAACAAAACACCTCCTGAAATTTGTGGATTTTTCATTTTGTTTTAGTACAGCATTGATATTCCTTATGTTGTTTCAAATAAATGCACATCCCTAGTTTTCATTATATCCCATTTATGCACTTAATTAAGGGGCCTATCTATTAAGTATTTTCCCCAGGCAGACAAAATGGGAAACACCTTTCAGTACATCAGGCCCTGAAATCACTTGGTTTACCTGGAGTGTTTTGAGATTTTTTGCTTCAGAACCTTTGCTTGCAAATCTTGCTTACAGTGAGACTCTTGAAAAGACGACCATAAGAACATAAGAAATTGCCATGCTGGGTCAGATCAAGAGTCCATCAAGCCCAGCATCCTGTTTCCAGCAGAGGCCACAAAAGAACCTGGCAATTACCCAAACACTAAGAAGATTCCATGCTACTGATACAATTAATAGCAGTGGCTATTCCCTAAGTAAACTTGATTAATAGCCATTAATGGACTTCTCCTCCAAGAACTTATCCAAACCTTTTTTGAACCAAGCTACACTGATTGCACTAACCACATCCTCTGGCAACAAATTCCAGAGCTTTATTGTGCATTGCGTGAAAAAGAATTTTCTCCGATTAGTCTTAAATGTGCTACTTCCTAACTTCATGGAATGCCCCCTAGTCCTTTTATTATTCGAAAGTGTAAATAACCGATTCACATCTACTCGTTCAAGACCTCTCATGATCTTAAAGTCCTCTAATCTTATTCCCCCTCAGCCGTCTCTTCTCCAAGCTAAACAGCCCTAACCTCTTCAGTCTTTCCTCATAGGGGAGCTGTTCCATCCCCTTTATCATTTTGGTTGCCCTTCTCTGTACCTTCTCCATCGCAACTATAACGTTTTTGAGATGCAGCGACCAGAATTGTACACAGAATTCAAGGTGCGGTCTCACCGTGGAGCAATACAGAGGCATTATGACATTTTCCATTTTATTAACCATTCCCTTCCTAATTATTCCTAAGATTCTGTTTGCTTTTTTGACTGCTGCATTACACTGAGCCGACGATTTTAAAGTATTATCCACTATGATGCCTAGATATTTTTGCTGGGTGGTAGCTCCTAATATGGAACCTAAGATCGTGTAACTACAGCAAGAGTTATTTTTCCCTATATGCAACACCTTGAACTTGTCCACATTAAATTTAATCTGCCATTTAGATGCCCAACCTTCCACTCTTGCAAGATCATCCTGTAATGTATCACAATCCGCTTGTGATTTAACTAGTCTGAATAATTTTGTATCATCCGCAAATTTGATAACCTCACTTGTATTCCTATCCAGATCATTTATATATATATATATTGAAAAGCAGCGGTCCAAGTACAGATTCCTGAGGTACTCCACTGTTTACCCTTTTCCACTGAGAAAATTGACCATTTAATCCTACTCTCTATTTCCTGTCATTTAACCAGTTTGTAATCCACGAAAGGACATTGCCTCCTATCCCATGACTTTTTAGTTTTCTTAGAAGTCTCTCATGAGGGACTTTGTCAAACGCTTTCTGAAAATCCAAATACACTACATCTACTGGTTCACCTTTATCCACATGTTTATTAACCCCTTAAAAAAAAATGAAGATTTGTTAGGCAAGACTTCCCTTGGGTAAATCCATGTTGACTGTGTTCCATTAAATCATGTCTTTCTATATGCTCTACGATATTGATCTTGAGAATAGTTTCCACTATTTTTCCCGGCACTGAAGTCAGGCTCACTGGTCTATAGTTACCCGGATTGCCCCTGAAGCCTTTTTTAAATATTGGGGTTACATTGGCCACCCTCCAGTCTTCAGGTACAATGGATGATTTTAATGATAGGTTGCAAATTTTAACTAATAGATCAGATATTTCATTTTTTAGTTCTTTCAGTACCCTAGGATGCATACCATCCGGTCCAGGTGATTTGCTACTCTTCAGTTTGTCAATCTGGCTGACTACATCTTCCAGGTTTCACAGTGATTTCGTTCATTTCGTCTGACTCATCACCCCTGAAAACCATCTCCGGAACTGGTATCTCCCCAACATCCTCATTAGTAAACACGGAAGCAAATAATTCATTTAGTCTTTCTGCAATGGCCTTATCTTCCCTAAGAGCCCCTTTAACCCCTCGATCATCTAATGGTCCAACCGACTCCCTCACAGATTTCTTGCTTCATATATATTTTTAAAAGTTTTTATAATGAGTTTTTGCCTCTATAGCCAACTTCATTTCAAATTCTCTCTTTGCCTGTCTTATCAATGTTTTACACTTAACTTGACAATGCTTATGTTTTATTCTATTTTCTTCAGATAGATCCTTCTTCCAATTTTTGAAGGATTTTTTTTTGGCTAAAATAGCCTCTTTCACCTCACCTTTTAACAATGACGGTAATCGTTTTGCCTTCCTTCCACCTTTCTTAATGAGTGGAATACATATGGACTGTGCCTCTAGGATTGTATTTTTAAACAATGTCCATGCCTGTTGAACACTTAACCTTTGCAGCTGTACCTTTCCTCATTTTATCACAGTTTCCCTTTTGAAAGTTTAATGTTAGAGCTGCAGATTTACTTATTGTCCCCCTTCCAGTTATTAGTTTAAATTTGATCATGTTATGATCACTTTTGCCAAATGGCCCCACCACAGTTACCTCTCTCACCAAATCCTGCATGCCACTAAGAATTAGTCTAAAATAGCTCCCTCTCTTGTTGGTTCCTGAACCAATTGCTCCATGAAGCAGTCATTTATTACATCAAGGAACTTTATGTCTTTAGCAAGTCCTGATGATACATTTACCCAATCAATATTGGGGTAATTGAAATCTCCCTATTATTATTGCACTGCCAAATTGGTTAGCTTCCCTGATTTCTCTTAGCATTTCATCATCTGTCTGACCATTTTGTCCAGGTGGATGGTAGTATATTCCTATCACTATACTCTTACCCAACACACATGGGATTTCTATCCATATAGATTATACTACTCTCAGTATTTCCACTCATGAACATTTCAAGCAACTCAGGTATATATGCAAAGCCTGTCATTAAAGTGAATAATTAGTTTCACAATTGCTTAACAGCATAATCTTGGAATGCCAGCAGTGTTGAAGTGCCAACACTGAATGAAAATTTTCATACAGTTTTATTGCAGATTTTTCTTCTAATTGATGCATACCTCTGTCCCCTCTCTACAAGAGGGCCACCTATCACTGACCCACCTAAGAGATAAAACAAATAAGCAAGTATAATGCATGAAACCATGAAAAAGCAGAATAGTTAAGTTTTTCCAGAGTCCATTCACAGGAATGAATGGTGATTCATAAAAAAGCCGCATGTAAAAAAAAAAAAAAGTAGCAGCAGCTCCATTTAGATTAGTGGTCCTCAACCCAGTTCATGGGGATTGTGGGGGAGCTCTGCAAAGATTTTATGATGAACAGACCTATAAAACAGTGGTTCTCAATCTTTTTTTGGTCAGGACACACCAGACAGATGGTTCTCACATGCATGACATATTGAATATGTGACAGTCACAAGGCTAAATTAAAACATACACTCTGCATCCACAGGAACCCCCTCGACTCCCCAACAATGGGTGCAGAGCAGAACTAGGACATTACTTGTAAAATTCACCATACAAAAAAGATATTCCGATTTTTGTATCATCTCAGTAACGGCAAAACAAACTCCCTCCACTACCAGGCACAATAGCCCTCCTTATGAAAATACAAGAATTTATCACTAATGCATGCCCTATTGAGAAAACAACAAATAAGACTGATACAAATGCCCACTTGCTAGCAAAATACCTCATCTTTGTTACTCACACAAAACCAACCTTCACCAATTACAGAAAGACTACAAATTACAAATATGGAGATAAAAACTGGAATGGAAACCCAAAAAAGCCACACTGTATACAGTGCAAACCTAGAGAAATGAAAACAGAAACATAGCACCTAACACACTCTCAGCATCTGCAATAATGCACACAAACTAATTCGTACAAAGTTACACCTGCATTATGTATCGCACTCAACCAGTGCGTACTCTATCTATGAAAAGGCAACACTACAAATATTAAACCAGGTCCTAAACATGAATATTTATTTATTATTTATTTATGAACTTTTATATACCGGTATTCGTAGAACACATCACGCCGGTTTACATTGAACTGAAGAAAGGAAAATTACAATGAATATACCTCCTATTAGGAAAACAGAACAAGCTAAGCTGTTATAGATCCCCTCACAGAAATAATTGTAAAACTATACTAATAAATCCTACAAAACAGCTGAACAGAATAACATCCAAGAAATAAAAACTCAAAAAATATTAAAAATTGTTCAAATACCAATAAAATATTTCAAAACAGCAGACATCACATAATGCCCAATAATTAAAATGAGAGTTAATCAATACAAATAAAAAGTCACATTTATGCTCTCCAGCAACTCTCCTACTCCTTTTCCTTTCAGGCCAATAGCACATACCAGAAGCAGCACTGGATGCTGAAGGTCTGTCCTCAACTAGTCTCTCTCACACACACACCAATGACACCCCATGACAAGTCTCTCTCTCTCTCATTCATACACACACACTCACTCACCAGTCATCTCCCTGACCAGTCTATCTTTCTCTCACACACACAAACATCACTTCCCTGACTTGTCCCAGACACATAGCTCTTCATTACATACATGCTCTCAATCACACACATGCTCTCTCTTACTTACACACATACTGTCAATCACACTTGCACAAACATGCTCTCTCTTATTTATACTTGAAACAATGAAACCTTACATGAGAAAATTACTAATATCAATAAATCAAAAAGATTTCTCACAAAATTATGTATGTTGCCAAGTGACCATCATAAAGCACTGGGTTGAGTTAGTATGCCTAATACTGCAACCCCTCACCGTTCGTGTGGGCTTAAAAGCATTATAATATCAGTCACTTGGCTTTCTTTATTCAAAAATGTTTGCTGTTTTTTTTTACTTGTTTATTTTTATTTATTTTAATTTCTCTCTTTATTAGTTTTTAACAAATTACAAAGCAGACAAACTTTGCACAGAAACTCAGCAATCTTGCCATTATTAAATCTAACTTCAAAAAGAAACACCAAATATAAATAGAATTTAACCACAATCTATGTATTGGGGGGTGGATAGAAATTTTTAAGGGAGAAAAAGCAAAAGAAAAAGTCAAATATCAAAAATTAACTTTACAGGCATAACAATTATTTACCCTTCTTTACTATTGTCTGAGACATTCAAAAGGCAATCTCTAGGGAAGGATGTTAACAGGCTCCTTTTTCTAGTATCAAGAAACATTCTCAATTGCTCTGGGGCAAAAAAAATAAAAACATCTTTATTATATGTTACCATCCTAGGCATTTTAAAGAGGGACTTCCAGTGGGACAAGTTTTCCGGATCCATAGACTCTGCTCTAATCAAGAGGAGTTTTGTGAACAGTCATCTAAACTATCAGTCAGATTTCAACTGAGAGGATACCCCAAAAAAATCATTAAAAAAGCTCTCACAAGAGGACGTTTTTCAGATCATGACCAGTTACTACAATATAAGGCTAAACCACACACTGGTGCATTAGTTTGTGTATTGAAACACACAGATCTCTAGACACATCAAACAAATAATACAGCGGAATTGGCATGTGTTAGGCACACATGAGGTGTTTAGATCTTCGCCCATGTTCTCCTATGTGAGAGGTACTAATATTAAACAACATGTCATTAAAGCTGCTTTAACACAGACACTCCAGTCCTCGTTGGACAATGCAGAACATACAGCATTGTACCCGCTGTGACTTCTGTGCTTCCACAATAACGGGATCATCTTGGAGAGATCCTAGTACAGGATTCACAATACATCGCAAACATCACTCCAACAGTAATTCTGATTTTGTCATCTTGCACTGATGTGCCCATGTGAAAAGTTATATGTAGGACGGACATCCCGAAAGATCAGAATAAGATTAATTGAACATCGGAGCAGGATGTCTACCAAAGATCTTAAAGCACCGGTAGCAGCAATGGACTGCTTCCGATAGTGCGAGGGGGGGGGACACAGACATGCCAGATTAAACTTTAGAGAAAACACTTGGATACATAGAATCAATATGGTTGAGCCCAATGGTTTAAATGATAAAAATGATTGGTACACACTCATTTAAGATTCTTCATATTGCTCAGAAAAAGTCAGAGCAGTGCAAGGCTGCTCACAATACAATGGTTTGGAACGGATGATTGACAACAGACATTTCTCGGGCTTTTTGGTGATATATGAATGGCGGCTCCATTATAAACGAATGATAGACGCTGAGAAGAGAACTGAAAGCAATACACTGCATATTTGAACGAACACCGTGGCAGAAGTCGGAGGTGAGAACCTTTTCATATACAATTTTGGCGCCAATGTATATAGTTGGAGATTTAATTTATCAACATAAAGCTATGTTAATGTTTTTGACAGTAAATGCTGGACATATTTCCTGAAGGTGTAGTATGCACACCTCTTCATGGATTGAGGAACCATTGTAACCCCTGAGGAAGGAGTAACCCTCTGAAACCCTGCACTGTCGGGAGTGTCAACATTCTAACAGCAAGTTCCTTTAAGCTTTATAGCACCAATTCATTGAACTAGGCAGAAAGTAATAATTACCATATGTGCTATACATAATGACTACTAGCAATCATATTGTTTTAAAAAAAATAATAAAATAAAAAACAAGTAAAAAAAAGAACAAATTTTTGAATAAAGGAAGCCAAGTGACTGATGATTATAATGGGGCGGATTTTAAAACCCCTGCGCACTGGCGCGCCTATTTTGCATAGGCTGCCGGCGCGCGCAGAGCCCCAGGACGTGCGTAAGTCCCGGGGCTTCCTGTCGGGGGCGTGGCGGGGGGCATGGCGGGATGACGCGGCGTTTAGGGGGCGGGGCGCGGCATTTCGGGGGCGGCGACATGGGCATGGTTTCGGCCCGGGGGCGTTCCGGGGGCGTGGCTGCGGCCTCCGGAACAGCCCCCGGGACCGGACCACGGAGCGGGGCAGCCGGCTGACGCGCGCAAAGTTACGCCTGCTTTCAGCAGGCGTAACTTTGCCGACAAAGGTAAGGGGGGGATTTAGATAGGGCCGGGGGGGTGGGTTAGGTAGGGGAAGGTGGGGGGAGGGCAAAGGAAAGTTCCCTCCGAGGCCGCTCCGAAATCGGAGCGGCCTCGGAGGGAACAGGCAGCGCGCGCTGGGCTCGGCGCGCGCAGGTTGCACAAATGTGCACCCCCTTGTGCGCGCCGACCCCGGATTTTATTGGCTACGCGCGTATCTTATAAAATCCAGTGTACTTTTGTTCGCGCCTGCTGCGCGAACAAAAGTACGCGCTCGCGCAAGTATTTAAAATCTGCCCCAATGCTTTTAAGCATGCACGAACGGTAAGGGGTTGCAGTATTAGCATACTAACTCAACCTGGTGTTTTATGATGCTCTCTTATTTATATACATGCTGTCAATCACACAATTGCTTTCTCTCTGGATCATTCTCACTGATGACCTCCCCCCCCTCGCACAAATGGCAGCTGCAGACGCCTCTTCCTCCAGTTCCCGCCATCCGAGAACGAAAAACCCATCGGTTGCGGGGCTAACTTTGCTCTTTTTACCTAGCTTTCTCCCCCCTCTCTTTCTCACTACCTGTACTTCCATTTTTGGTCTGGGCTCGTGTTTCTGCTGTTACTTTATGCAGCATGGTCTTCTCTTTTACCCACATTCTCTATTGTACATCACTTCCTATTCCAGGCTGCGACAGCGGGAAGAAAGGGCCATGCTGCTGCTGTTACCAGCTTCCACTAGCACTGCTACCTTTCTTGCCCGGACAAAATGGCAGCAGTGTTATTGGAAGAATATGTGCGTCTCGTTACGATGAAGGAGAGAGAAGGAAGTGCAACCAGGGCAGCAGAGAGCTGCGACACACCTGCCGGTGCTTGGAAACACACTGGTTGAGAATTGCTGAGCAGTGAGATGGCAGAGGCAGTATAAAGGCAAGCCACATTATTTCATTTTTCTTAAGTAATGTATTTAATTTTTGCTGAATTCTGAATGTAGTATTTCCTAGACAATGATAGTATGAAAAAAGTTTCTAGAAACTAGTGCTGGAAATTTGCTTGTGAGGGCTAACTTGTGAATTATCCATCTAAATGGCTTTGAATATTGACCTCATGGTATTAACCTATTTAACTCTTCGAGAGATTGCTCCTGTTAATTTTGTATGGTAAACATGTTATAACTCTCCATAAGATCTTATTTGCTTTTCTGAATAAAAATACTTTTCTAGTTTATTGGTATTAAGTTTGTTTCATTGCCTACATCATTTTTGGCACCCCAGATGGGACTTGAACCAACAATCCCTGGCTTTCTTAGTTTTCAGTATATCCACCATGAATTTGCATCAGACATAACTGCATGTAGGCAGTGTATATAAAAGTATCTCATGCATATTCATGGTGCATATCCTGAAAATCAGTCTTGTCAGGCAATCCCAAGAACTGGATTTAAGACCACAGATTTGGAAAATTTTCTTCTCTTGATGCAGGTTTTCTGTGTGCTCAAATACTTATTTAGAATGAGGTTCTTTGCTATAGGGCTATTCTCTGGTGAATTTTAAGTGTACCGGATCCTTATGGTGACAAAGCATTTTTGTTAATAAAATAAATGTTGGCTGAAGCAATGTTCAGTATTATGTGCATGTCATGATTCCATGTTTGGACTGCTGGCAATGCTTAAACATTCAGCTTGCACCAGTTAGCTAACCCTATGATTCAGACATTTTTTAAATTTTATTTCAAACTTGAAGGCTACAATTAAACTACATTAATGGGATTGGGGTACAGGATGATTCTGGATTGTTGCTTAGTATCCATTTGGCAACCATTTGACATATTACCTACAATCATTTGCTCTCAAGGCTTTAGTTGTAAAGAATGTATTATTATATTAAATAAAACAGATTAGGTAATAAGCTTCATAGGGTAAAAGAATACCCTTTTAATACAGTCAAACCTTCTTTCTGTATACACTCAAGGTACAAGTCTGTAGATCTATAATGAAATCTTTCACTGTAGGCTTGCTGTGTCATCCTAGTTAAATTTTCCTGCTGTTAAATTCTAATCTCTCAGTGAAAGGACTATATATGTTAATGTTTGTGAGGGCATGATGGGAAGGATTGAGAACTGCTGTGTTGGAGTGGTTGGACTGTTTTCTTGAAACATATCCATTAAAGTTTCCCAGTCAAAGGGAGTATGGTTATATGCACCAATGCTCTATTTACAAAGATGCATTAACCATTAATGCGCCAAAATGCATGCTATTTACTGTAAATTAGTAACAAGCATCTGAACAATTTTTCTAAAAACAGATATATTCATTTTGCAGTATTTTTTATTGCTTATATATAGCTGCAAAAGGATCTGTAGGAGTAGCTAAAAGACAAAGCTCCAATAGCTTGTATTTTGGGAACTGAAACTCAAAAGCTACTCAGTTTTTCAGAGATATTAAAATGGTGGTTATAAGAAGACCACTTAATGTGATAATTAAATAAGATACTAAATAAGATGATATGCATATATTTAACCAGAATTATGGTGCATATGACATTTTATTTAAATCACATAGAAAAATACAAAGCATACACTTAAAATATTCATTGCACAAGCCAAGTCTATGAATCTCTATAAAGGTGTATGATTAACATACAACCAAAATTTAAGAGGCAAAATACAGTCAACTACTCAGAGAATCCATAAGGCTTGGATCTACAGTAAATAAAAGATACTACTCACAGAAACATTGATACATAGATGTGTAGAATATGTCTGTACATATTTACCCTTCCCCTTTAACTAAAAAGACAAATAACAGGTTAAGAGTGGTAGCAACATCAGGAACTATCTTTCAGAGCACATTTACAAAAATAAGCCAAGTGTTTCAAAATAAAAAGAGAAACTCAATAGTTAACAGAGTACTCCATTTATGAATCTTATTTCATCCAGCCATGAAATGGAACAAATAAATGAATTATGCCCCAGTGCATAAACTTGCGTAAACGTTTGATGCATTAAAAAATACAGTTTTGCATTTGTAACCTGAATAAATGCCAAGAGGAGTAGATGCCTATGTGAAAAGCATTTAGGAAACATGCACTGTGCAACAGCAGTATCTGTATACTGCTTTATTTGCAACAAAGAGGTCACTGTGGATGATCATACAGTAAACACAAGTTTCAAAAAAATCACTTTGAAATACACAGCAGGATATAATGTAAAATATTAAACACACACGATAGAGAAGAAAAGTGTGTGCAGAGAAGGCACTGTTGCTTGCATTCAGTTTTAACTTGATCACTGATGAGATAGAGCCATTTCAGAAAAAAGAAATTGACAAAGTACTCACTTCTCATGTTAGACTGAGCAGATTAACACATAGCAATCATTTAACTTGCAAACAAGTCAAAATTCAGTTTTTACAAGATTTTGATGGACTATCACTAGAAAGGCTACTTAAAATTTTTCTTTTTGTTGAATGACTGTTACTCCTATTTCCATTTTCCAGGATATCAGAAGAAGCCCATGAAGAATGGAGTCGATTTTGAAGATTAGAGTCCTCTTCTGACATATTGAAAAATGACGGCTCAGATTTTGGATCCAACAGTTTTTCTGAATTGCAGAAGAAAAAAACTGGAGAAGACTTCTCATCTTTAAAGCAACTATCAGGGGTCTTGATTTCATTATTTTGTGAATCCTGGTCTATAAGGAAAGAAAAATGCTCATTTATGTCTACACTACAAGGAGAGAGCGCTGCTACGGTAATTGGTTTCCATTCTTCATTGACAAGTGGCTGACTACTTGCATGAGAATATTTTGCAGTGGTCTTTTTGGTTGCATCTTTCAGACCCTCTTCAGATTTATTTACAAATATAGTACACTGTGCCAACTTTGATGCGCCATCAAGGTCAGCTGACCTTGAACTCTGAGGGCTCTTGCTATTTTCAGACTCAGACATCATGGAATCCAGTTCACTAATTTTATCCAGGTAGGCAGCATCCATAGATGCCTCACTAGATGTTCTTGTACGATTCCCTTCAAGATCACTGGTAGTTTGTAACCTTTTAAATACATATGGGCCTGCTCTGTCACTGGACTTTGATAATGACTTTCCAGGCTGAAGAGCCATTGAACTTTGTTCTGAACATTCATAATCCAAGATATGGTCATAGTTAGTCTGATCACTGTTCCAAAACACTGGCTGCACAGACTTCTTTCCACTGCTGGAAGAGGTTTCACTTCTTTCCGTGAAAATTCTGTTGCTGTCCATGGTTTTTTCAGAGGGGGGGTCATCAAACATGAGTTTTCTCAGGTATGTTGACGGTTTCCGTACACACTTTTTGTCAAGACGGCTATTTTTGCTACCGGGGGTGTTCAAATGGAGGGAACTAAGAGACACAGGAGTACTCAGAGATGGAACCTCGCAGTATTCTTTATCTTTACATGGTGTGTATTCATCAATTTTATTTTCCCACTCTTTCTCCAAACATGCACTTGTCTCTATTCCAGTTGTACTCAACAAAGTCTCTTGATGATCAGAAAACAGTTCTTTGTCCATGGAACAGTGAGATTCATTGGAACTTTCCAAGCTAGCAGAATCTGAACACATTAGACTGTTATCCTGCATTGTATCAACCGATGGGAGATTTTCAGGGTGCTCTGGACTTTGGCTGGCAGTTAGAATAGTTTCCTCCGTGTTCTCCTCAGGACTTTTCGGTGTTGAAACATCTCCACTGCCTTTTGATTCCTGGTTTTCAGTTAAAACAGAGCCTTCACAAGCAGAATACACACTATTTTTTCCCTCTGTTTCCTTCTTTAGCTGTGTAACCTGAGACTCTAGCTCCTCTATGTATTCATCACTTCTTTCCAGAGCTTTTTTTAAGCGATTGGTTTCACGTTCATACTGATCTAATTTGGACTGTAGTGCAGCCACTGTAAACCTGCCAAATCTGAAATTAAAAAAAGAAAATCAATTTCCCACCATACACAACAGTTCAACTATAATACATGTAGTTGACCCTTACATAAATTTCAAAAAGTTGCATTGTTATTCCTGTTTATTTCTCTGTTTACTTCATACAAATAAAATAAGTTCCTGTTATTTTGTTTACAAAAAAGGTATGGGAATATTTCATAAAACTCTGCAGCAATAAAAGAATAGTGATCCTGATTTAGGTCTTACTGGCAAACATTTTACGTAATTTTCTGATAAATCTACTACACTTCTGAACATTTCTACCATCAGTTACATTTCCGAATCTGTGCAGCTGATGCCAGCATATAAAAAGTGAGCTACACAAAAGTATTTATATTCAGTTCTTAATATTTTTTAATAAAATGAAGTATTACATCTTTTCTTATAGTGAGCTACCTTATTGAACAGGGGTGGGCAGTTCCGGTCCTCGAGGGCCACAAACCAGTCTGGTTTTCAGGATATCACTAATGAATATGCATGAGAGAGATTTGCATGCACTCTGCCTCAGTTGTATGCAAATCGATGTCATGCATATTCATTAGTTCCACTGAAAGACGCTTGCCTCCTGTGTATTGATACCTTGGATGTATTAAATGTCTTTATTATATATAGCCTTATCCTACCTTTCCTGTAGGGTATACATGTTTAGATCTTTAAGTTCCCATAAGCTTTAGAAAGAGACCAGTGACCACTTTAGTAGCAACCTCTTGACCAATTCCATCTGGTTTATATCCTTGTGAAGGCACGGTCTCCTGAACTGCATACAGTATTCCAAATAAAGACTCCAAAGGGACATACACAGAGGCAGTAATACCTTCTTTCTACTGACCATTCCTGTTTCTATGAACTCAAGCATCTTTTTGGCTTTTTCCATCTTATCCACCTGTTTGGCCACTTTAAGTTCATCAGTTATGATCTGCACAGATCCTGCTCTTGTTTCATACTTAGAAGAATTTTATCGCTAGACTGTACCACTCTCTTGGGTTTTTGCACCTCAAAAGCATGACTACATTCTATAGCATTAAATGTCAGCTGCCAGACTCTAGGCCATTTCTCAAATTTCACTAGTTACCTCCCCCTTCATGGTTTCCAAACCTTCCTGAGTGTCTACCCTGTTGCAGATTTTGGTGTCATCTGCAAAAAGCCAAACCTTTCTCAATATCACAGTACATGTTGAATAGAATCAGACTAAGAGAATGCTCCCTACAGCACTCGACTAGTAATGACCCTTTCTTTGGAGTGAACTCAATTTATCACTACCCTTTGTAACCCACCACTCAACTAGTTGCTAACCCAGTCAGTCACTCTCATTTTAAAGATGCTCAGTTTATTTAGAAGTTGTTTATGCAGCACTATGTTAAAGGCCTAACTAAAATCCAAATACACTATATGTCTAATGGTCTTCCCCCCGATCAAACTCTCTGGTCATCCAGTGAAATAAATGTATTCAATTTATCTTAAAAGAGCTATCTCTGATAAAACCATGCTGCCTCAGATCTTTGTCCATTGGATTCCAGAAACTGTACTATCCTGTTTTAGCCGTGATTCCACTAATTTAATCATTGCAGATTAACCAGTTGCTTCCTTGTCACGTCCACTTTTGTAAAGAGGAATCCGATTTGCTAGTCTCCAGCCCTCTGAACTACTTCCGACTAAAGAAGCACTGAAAAGGTCAGCCAAGAAGCTGTCAGAAAGTCTCTGTACCCTTAAAATGCTCTTGGATGTATCCCATATGGCCCCTTTACTTTATCTACTTTTAGGTTGGCTAAGTGCTCATGAACAGAGTTTTCTGAAACTCATTTGAGGTTCATCTCACTTCCAATCTTGTGTGTGTCCATTTTCTGTTGTGTTAATTCTAGCCCTCTCTGTCAATACTGAACAAAAATATTTGTTAAGCAATTCCACTTTTTCCAAGCCAGCCTCTACGTATATCTCCCCTTTCATCTCTGAGTATCACAATGACATCTTTAGCATGTCCTCTTATCATTAGCATATCTTTAAGAAAAAAAAAAAAGTCTTGTTCCCCTGTTTATTAGCTCTTTTTTCTTTCATTTCCATCTTCAAGAAAGCTTTGTTAGATATATAGCTTTTATATGACTTTTCTGTTATATATGGCTACCATATATACTCGTGTATAAGTCGAGAAATTTATGCCAGAAAATAAGCCCAAAAAAGCTAGTTAGCATACTGGGTTTTTTTTTTTGTCATGATAGGAGCCGTCCATTGCTCCTACCATGTGATAGGAGCTGGCGAATTACACGGTAGCCCCTGTCACATGGTAAGGGCAAAGGGCGCCATTTTGATTACTGGCAGCCGATGGCCCGGGAGTGGGAGATCACTCCCGGGCTCCTGCTGGACCACAGGGACTTTGGGTGAGTCTTGGTGGGGGTCATATATTTAATGAAGTTTGAAGGGTTGGGACGGGTTTGGGGGTGGTTATTTTTTTTGTTTTGGTTTTTTTTTTCACACAATTTGATGAAAAAAAGTTCTGATCACCCCTGGGTCCCCCCCGTTGGACTACCAGGGACAGGAGGGGCAGCCATGGGGGAGGTTTTACCCTTGACTTATCCAAAGGTGACAGATAAATCTTGATTTTGGGGCCTAAAAATACCCTCGACATACATGAAATTGACTTATACATGGGTATATACGGACATTTTCTGTTTCTCACTAGGTGTATATATATATATATATATATATATATATATATTTTTTTTTTTTTTTATTTATAGTTTTAATATAGCACCTTCCCAACAGAGAGTAAACCTTAAAGTTCCAGAATTAAGCAACATTTAGATCAATGACAAAAGAAAACTGGGGATGTTAGGCCCCTGGTAGGCCACTAGCTTTTGTTCTCAGCATTTGCTGAGTTTTGAATTACACATTATCTTGTATTCTGCAGCAATTATTAAAACAAAACCAAAAGTAACATTTGACCATTTCTATCACAGGTCTGATGTACAGAATACTGTGTACATTTTGCCCCTAGTGATCATCTTGTTCTCTCTTACCTTCCTTAGAGGGCAAATGAAGGCTTCAGCTGCATGCCCTTACTAATTCTAACCCAATACTGGCACACTTATAAAGGAGATTCTCAAACCCTTGGTGTAGAACAGCTTCCTACAGGCTACCACATATTTTCTGAGCAAGTTATAGAGCATCGATGTTAGCATTGCTTAACATTAGGCTAGATCCTTTAAATATTACTGGTATATTAAGACCTGGTTATTTTAGAAGCTGAGCAACGTTATTGAAAGGGGGGGGGGGGCAGATAGTTATGTTAAATACTGTGGGATATGGCAATTTATATTGATTCATTCAGTTGGTATAATGAGGATGAAATGTTTGCTCTTGGTTGTTTTATGTTCACTGATGTGATGCTATGTAATTGTTTTGTTTTATTCTTTTACTGTGATATACAAATTTAATTTCTTGTACATCATTTTAGATGATCTTTGATGTGGAAGGTGATTTATAAATGACTGTAAATAAATAAAATAAATGACATTTATATGATTTGCATAGAGGGAAGAGTAAATATTTCACAATTTGTTTAAGGCACTCAAATTTAAAATGGACTACTCCACAGAAAGTCATCTTTTTGGATACCACATTTTCTATCAACAATGGTCATCTACAAACATTTGTATACAGGAAACGTTACTTTCACAGTTGCAGTTTCCACCCTTCACATACAAAGAAGTCCATTATATATAGCCAAGCCTCATGGTATCACCATATATTCTCTGATCCAAAAGACAAGGATGCCCTGACAAAATCCTTCAAAAATGCTACAATCCCAAAATCATCTCTAGGATGATTACTTACTTAAAATATTCTGGAGAAATCTACTGCAATAAAAAGAAAGGAAAACCACAGAGTGAGTCCTTCTTGTAGTTACATGCAAGCCAGAGCTTAAGAAAAATCATAAAACATCTGCAACCACTACTCAAAGATGAAATACTGAAAGAAATATTCCCTGCTCCACTGATATTGACCTTCAGGCAATCATAAGTAAAGGCAAGCTTCTAACAAACTCAGAAAGAAAAATATGGTACATATCCCTGCAATGTACCAAGCTACAAGCTATGGAAGTACATATCACAGGCCCCCACAATCATACAAATGGGAAAAACATTCAACATTAGGGGAACCTATTCATGTTCATCCTCTAATGAAGTGTATATAATTCAATGCAGAAAATGTGAAAAAGTATGCTACGTTGGTGAGTCAGGCCAGACATTAAAAGCAAGAGTCAAGTCGCACAAACATAAAATCAAACACCATAGGGAAGACGAAGGTGCAACTTCTGCGGGGAGCACTTTTTGGAACTAAACTACTGCATCATTGACCTTATGATCATGATAATTAAAGGAAAATTTAAAACAATCCAAGAATGCAAGCCTTTTGAAATTAAAATGATCAGATACTTCAGAATTGACAAAAGCTCTGTTTAGAAAGCTACCACATTTTTATTATAAATATTGTCCCCATATAAAACAACATTCTGTTCATCGCAACAGGAACAGTTATGATGGTTCCCTCACCAGCAGATATTAAGCTCAAGGGGTCTTGACATAGTACATTTATCAGGCTCCTTTTCTGTGGAATGCACTTCCTTCAAAAGCCCATCTGGTATATGATTAAGGAAGGTTTAGGAAGAAAGTCAAGAAGTGGCATTTTAATGAAATGCTTTAATTGGAGGGTCATCACTGGAGAATCAGGTTTTGGTTGGATCTTTGATCAGACTTTTTTTAAACATATATTTCATCTTTATTTACCACCACCTATAAGGATAATAGTAAATTAATGTTTTATGTGAACTGTATTATAAGGGCAAAAATTGATTTATTTTGTTAGAATATTTAACTTGGTGTTAGGTTATTGTTGTTTAGTTTATATGGTGTTAAGACTCTTGGTAATGTGGTTTGGGATTCTGGGATTGGGGTCTAGGAGATTAAAGCTGTTAATTTTACTGTGTGTTATGTTTTTGGAATCACGAAGTACTTGGAATAAAATCTCCACCCTCTCTGCCCTGGAAGAACAGGCTCAACCACTCTGGCCATTAAGAGAGAGAACTCCGAAAGCAGTACCTCCTGATGTGCTGTGAGCCCCTAAGATGGGCTCGAACAAGTTGGCGGGACACCTAATAGATTTAATTTTCATCCTCTTAGAACAATGCTGAGGTCCCATTCGTCTGAAATTATATTGGGCCACCAATTCGTGTAGAACCACAGCCTGTCTCTGACTAGAAGACCCTTGGCACGGGTACTGGGATCTGTGCTATGCTTTCTGCGGTCCGGTCAAAATTCTGTCCCAGGTATTCACTGGGACACTGTCTGGGGCTTAGGTGCCCTCTGCTGCCTGGGTAGCTGCACAGGGCTTGCTAAGCACAGGACCAAAAGGGTAGAGGATAGTGTCTCCTCGGGCAAAAGAAAGGTTTCCTCTGTCCCGATCTTGGGTACATTCTAGAAGAGGAGGATGGATCTGGAATGGGAGTGGAGAACTGTTGGAGCGTCGTACAGTGGTCACGAATCTGTCACACCACATTCTTAACTCAATCTCTGAAGAGGTTTTCTCCCATACATAGCATGTCAGCGAGTTGCTCCTGCACTTCCAGCGATCAGAGGCACACAGACAAGTCTGTGGACTCCTATCCCTACAGCAAAGACTCTCAATGACACCTCGAAATCACTGTAAGTTGAGTGGACCCCATGTTTTCCACACTCCAGACCCTTGGTCACCAGTAACTGGAGGGAGTCTTGCTGCTTCTGAGGAAACTGCTCGGCCACCTCCTGCACCAGATTCAGAATGTCCTGCATATATTGGTTTATAAAGAGCTAGAAGGCTGCTATGCAGGCAGTAAGCGTGGCACCCTGAAAAGCTTTTCTCCCAAGAGTGTCCATGGCCCTAGTATCCCTCACCAGGGGCACAAAGGAGTAGGTGCTAGAGCATTTGGCCTTCTTGAGAGTGGAACTGACCACCACCAACTGGTAAAGAAGCTGATGCTTGTTGAATTCAGGAGCCTTCTGGATGAGATAAACCATGTCTGCCTTCTTATTAATGGAAGCAGCTAAGAGGGGATTCTCCCACATCCTTCTGAAGGATTTCATGCCCTGGGACTGCCATGATCTCCTTATGAGGCTCCAGATGCTGGAGGATATCCAGTAAAGTGAATGGGATGGCCACAGCAATCAACCTCTCAAATCGTGAAAAAAGAGAGGTCCTCTGGCAGAGATATGCTTCTGCCTGGGGAAGAAGGATCAGAGGAGAAACCATCTGATGCCTCGTAATCCAAACAACAATCAGATCCTCTGCACCTCCTAACCAATTTGGCAGTGCAATAATAATGGGAGATTTCAATTACCTCAATATTGACTGGGTAAATGTAACATCAGGACTTGCTAGAGACAAAGTACCTGGATGTAATAAATGACTGCTTCATGGAGCAATTGGTTCAGGAACCAACAAGAGAGGGAGCTATTTTAGATTTAATTCTTAAGTTAAGTTTAAATTTTTTAAGTTTAAGTTTTTTTTTTTATATACCAACATTCAAGACAGTAGTCCCATCATGCTGGTTCACAAGAAACAGGGGTGCAATTATAATAAACTTTACAATTTGAACAATAGTGCAGAAAAAGCAGTTACATGTAACTAATTCTTAGTGGAACGCAGGATTTGGTGAGAGAGGTAACGGTGGTGGGGCCACTTGGCAACAACAGTGATCATAACATGATCAAATTTAAACTAATAACTGGAAGGGGGACAATAAGTAAATCTGCAGCTCTATCACTAAACTTTCAAAAGGGAAACTGATAAAATGAGGAAAAAAACTGAAAGGTCAGCTGCAAAGGTTAAAAGTGTTCAATAGACATGGACATTGTTTAAAAATACAATTCTAGAGGTGCAGTCCATATGTATCCCACACATTAACAGGCCGATTCAGTAAAGTCCGCGGGAGAGCGGACGAACACCTGCTCTCCCGACGTGCGCGATTCAGTATTCAAATTAGGTGGTGCGGTAGAAACGGGGAAAAGGAGGCGCTAGGGACACTAGCGCGTCCCTAGCGCCTCCTTTTAGCCCGGAGCGGCGGCTGTTAGCCAACGCTCAATTTTGCCGGCGTCTGTTCTCGAGCCCGCTGACAGCCACGGGCTTGGAAACCGGACGCCGGGAAAATTGAGCGTCCGGTTTTCGGCCCGACAGCTGCGGGCCGAATTCAAAATTTTTTTTTTTTTTTTTTAACTCTTCGGGACCTCCGACTTAATATCGCCATGATATTAAGTCGGAGGGTGCACAGAAAAGCAGTTTTTACTGCTTTTCTGTGCACTTTCCCGGTGCCGGAAGAAATTAGCGCCTACCTTTGGGTCGGCGCTAATTTCTGAAAGTAAAATGTGCGGCTTGGCTGCACATTTTACTTTCTGTATCCCGTGCACATACCTAATAGGGCCCTCAACATGCATTTGCATGTTGAGGGCCCTATTAGGTGCCGCGGGTTGGACGCGCGTTTTCCTCCCCTTACTGAATAAGGGGTAAGGGAAAACGAGCGTCCAAGATCAGGCTAACAGTGCGCTCCGGAGCGCACTGTACTGTATCGGCCTGTAAGAAAGGTGGAAGGAAGGCAAAATGATTACAGTCATGGTTAAAAGGTGAGGTGAAAGAGGTTATTTTAGCCAAAAAAACATCCTTCATAAATTGGAAGACGGATCCCTCTGAAGAAAATAGGATAAAACATAAGCATTGTCAAGTTAAGTGTAAAACATTGATAAGACCGACAAAGAGAGAATTTGAAATGAAGTTGGCCATAGAGGCAAAAACTCATAATAAAAACTTTTTAAAATATATCCGAAGCAAGAAACCTGTGAGGGAGTCGGTTGGACCATTAGATGACAGAGGGGTTAAAGGGGCTCTTAGGGAAGATAAGGCCATTGCAGAAAGACTAAATGAATTCTTTGCTTCCGTGTTTACTAATGAGGATGTTGGGGAGATACCAGTTCCAGAGATGGTTTTCAGGGGTGATGAGTCAGACGAACTGAACGAAATCACTGTGAACCTGGAAGATGTAGTAGGCCCGATTGACAAACTTCTAGAGACCTTACCTCAAAAAGGATAGACAATATGAAAGCAGTCCATACTGTAGGATCTGTACTGGAAGACTAATGATATAAATCTAAAGGACCTAAATATGTATACTCTGGAGGAGAGGAGAGACACAGGAGATATGATACGAATTTTAAATACCTAAAAGCTTATTAATGATGCACAAAAATCAAACCTTTTCCAATGGAAAGAAAGCTGTAAAACTAGGGATCAAGGTATGAAACTCCAAGGGGGTAGACTCAGGAACATCATCAAGAAATATTTCTTTACAGAAAGGATGGTGGACGCATGAAATGCCCTCCCAAAGGAGGCAGTGAAGACAAAAATGGTAATGGAATTCAAAAGGGTATGGGATAAACACAGAGTATCCTTAGTATCTAAAATATGGCAATGAAGAAAAAGAGTAACCTGTGTTAAATGATGTAACTTGTACAGAGTGGCAGTTACCACCTTAACAGAAGGCATGTGTGTGACCTGTACGGCGTGGCAGTTACTAAACTTAACAGAAGGCATGGGGGTAACCTACATGGAGTGGAGGTTGTTATCCTGGAAAACTTGGACCTTTCACTGCCATCATTTACTATGTTACAATGTAAATCTGTCTTTGTTGAACAGAAACAAACATGAGTGACAGAAGAACTTTCATATTATCAATGTTTTGAACAGTATGACAGCCGGAGTGAATTTCTGGAAAATCCCTACAAGAAACCACTCCCCCCAAATCAGTACAGAATGGGATAGTTTGCCCATATTTGCCCATCATCTAAGCTGGATATCTGCCTAGTCAATTTTATTAAAGAAGTCAGGTGTGATTTTCTGGACAGGTTGGTGATCTTAGTAAATTCCTCATTGGAGTCAGGGGTGTTTTCATATCTTTTTAAAAATTCTAGGATGAAATCTCATCTTAAGGAGTATTAGGACCAACTGGTGAAAGATAGATTGGCCAGTGATAAAGCACTGAATTAAATGGTAGCACTACATTTGTTTGAGAAGCGTTTTCTTGATGATTATCAGTCAGTGTTTTGGGAGCTAGCTAGTACTGAAACTCGGCTGGTTTGTAAGTGGATTGGGATGGAGAAGGGGGCAGTTTTTACTGATCTCTTTGCTACCTCTGATAAGGTCAATTAGAAATTTTTGGTTGACTGATTAAAGGCAGCAGGCATGGAGGTGGGAGGGGGAGGAGAAGATGCATAATTCGTCTTATTTAGAAAATAGGCCACAGATAGTCAAGATGGGGGATCATTCATTCTCTTTCATCACTACCTGTGGGATTCCACAGGAGTCTATTCCTTCTTCATTTTTATTTAATTTTTTTTTACAGTTCCATTATATAAATTGCTGAGAGGACTGGTAATATGCTTTCATTTATTTGCTGATAATGTTCAATTGGTCCTTCCTGAAAGATTAGGAGGGCGGGCAGATCAGTCTGAGATCTTTCTGAGGTCTCAATATGGTGTTTGATCAATAAACTTAAACTGAACATTCAACTGAGGTGTTATACGGGGTTCTTTCATTCCTGAGCCAGGGCATTCTACTTAGTTAAATGGGAAGACTGAATGTGAGGAGAAATGTTATGTGATTTGGGAATTTGGCTAGACTTGGGTCTCACAATGCATACACATTTATCTATGGTATCTAAGACTGCTTTTTTTTCATCTATGTGTCACCCAAAATAATCCACCTTTTCTTTTTCCTAAGAACTTGAGGTCAGTTGTGAAGGCAACGGTTTTATCCAAAACTGACTATTGTAATGAATGCCTTTCTTGGCTTATCTAAAAAGATTCTGATTAGATTGCCGCTTACACAGAAAACTTCAGCTAGACTGATTGGTGGTCAATTCTATGGGACATTCTGTAACTCTGCTACTTCAAGAACTGCATTAGCTTCCAGTCTATTTCCACATTCATTTTAAGATTTTAGTACTGCTTTTCAAGACGTTGCATAGCATGACTCCCACTTATTTGTCTGATTTCTCTGTTATTCTCCTACAAGGCCCATAAGATCTTCTCAACAGGGTCCACTTTATGTACCTGGGATATTTGATATCACGTTAGAAAAATTTAGATCAAGGGTGCTTTCCATGGTTGCTTCTAAGCTTTAGAACACTCTTCCATTAGAGATTTGAAGTACTGATATTTACATGAAGTTCTGCAAACATCTTAAGATCTGGCTTTTCACTATGGCATTTGTCTAAGAATGTTTAGGTCCTAGTGGGTGGGAATTTGTGTTATATTTCACTGTGTAGTTTTACTTATGAGAGTATTATGTTGCTATGTTTTATTATGCTAATTGCTGTATTTTTTTCCCACAAAATGCTGTTTTTATACTGTATAGTTTTTATTGTAAATTGCATAAATCGAATGTGCCATCAAATAAAATAAGAGGTGTTTTAAGGAATTGCTAAAGAGTTCTCGTTTGGGTAAAGAATTCCCTAATTGTCCTCATCAAAAAATCCTTTAATGTTGCAGTCTTTGGTATAACTTAAAGGAAACCCTTGCAAGGCTTTGCAACGCTGTGACATCATGTATGTATCATTCTTCTGCTAATGTTTTGAGGATTTTAAAGGCCTCTGGATTGGGGTTATGCAAATGTTCTCACAAAGATTTAATTTTCACTTGATGTTGGTTCCTACAAACGGCTGTACAACAGAAGCCAGTTAAGTTATTTTTTAAATTAGGTCCCCTCTTGAAGTGGTACAGGGAGGGCCATCCTCCTCTCCTATTCTGAACAGAGAGGCCAAATCCTCTACAATTGACATTTTGTCATCTGTTTCCTTATTGTCTCCACCAATTTCAGTGATTTTTGTCTCCTGTTGTTTTTTCTGCCTCTCAGAAGAGTGCAAAAATTTCCTCTCATAATTTTTTTTTTAAATGACTTTGCTTCTTTATTACAGTGGGTAGAGAGTATTCTCAAGGGTTGTGTGGCTAAACGCTGTACTTTTTCAGCTGATACATCTGCCCAAATTGAACACCATCAATCCTTATTGCATAGCCACACCTCCCTATTGAGTTCCCTCTCTAAAAAGGTTTCTAAATATCAATCTCTTCAAATGTGATTAAGGATAATTTGTCTCTTCACGCTCGAGTGGAGATGTTTGAAAATGTTGCTAGATATAGAAATGTGCACTATGTAAATTTTCCAAAAGTTTGTTTGTCCCTCCATATGAAATGGTAAAAAAATATTTTTCTGAGATTCTAAAAATTTTGCCTCAGAATATGCCTCCTAGTCATAAAGGGGTAGATTTTAAAAGGTTGCGCGTGGGCGTACATGTGTGTCCCCTACCCGGTGCGCACACATGTACACCTGATTTTATAATATGCGCGCATGCTATAAAATCCGGGGTTGGCGCGTGCAAAGGGGTGCATAATTGTGCACCTTGCGTGCGCAGAGCCACTGCCTTCCCCCGTTTCCTCCCAGGCCGCTTCGAAATCGGAGTGGCCTCTGAGGGAGCTTCCCTACACCCCCCACCCCACCTTCCCTCCCCCCCTACCTTTTTGGAGTTCTTTTTTTCGTTGCTGAAGTAAGTTGCACGTGCCGGCCGACTGCTGGCGTGCAATCCCAAGCACAGCGGCAAATGGCCGCTGTGCCTGGAGCCTCTGGCCCCGCCCACACCCCGCCCCTTTTTGCAAGCCCCGGGACTTACACGTGTCCCAGTGCTTTATGCACGTCGCCGGGCCTTTTTAAAATAGGCCTGGCGCGCGTAACCTTTTTAAAATCTGGCCAAAAATTTATTATATTTCCTCTCAGGAAATGTACTGCTGGATCTCAGGGAGATTTAGATGTTTTGACTTCGTCTCATAGGTTAGATGTTTCAGCATTATTAGAAAATTCCCAGGAAGGTATTTTGTCAAGAGAAATTGTCACTTTTGCTCAAGACATGGATAGGGATTTGATATTATTGGATAAGGATTTGATATTAAAGATAATTTTTTTGTAATAGATCATTCCCTTCTTGGAGTGAAAGTTAATTTTTTTCCTGATTATTCTAAGCAGACTCAGGTTCAGAGGAAATCTTTCCTTCAATTAAAGTCTCAAGATCTTGAATTGGGGGCTTATTTCCTGAAGTTCCCCTGCAAATGTTTTATAATTTATCAGGGGAACAAATTTATTTTCTATGAACTCACTCAATTAAAAAAGATTTTTGGATGATAAGGTAGGACCAGAGTAAGTGCAGTATTTTTTTCTTTTTGAGGGATGAATCGATTACATTATATTGTATGTACTTACTAATCAGATATCATCTGTTTCCCCATTTATAGATTACTGTTCCTTCATGTTTAATTTTTTTCATAATTTTATTCACTTCTCATTTTTTCTAATTGCTTGTCATGAATGGCACACTTTGCATGTACTGCAAAATTGTTTGTTGGTATTATGAAAATGTAATAAATAGTTAAAAAAACAAAACAAAAACTCAATGGCGATGACAGTCAGGGACCACAGATCTATGAGGTAGAATGCTCATAGATCCCTCAATGACCCTACGCCTTCCTCAAACATGGATTTTATTGCCCCTTCCTCCAGTTCATTCTCCTCCCATCTCCATTTCACAAGCAGGCTCCATTTCTGCTGAGTGATGTCATCAGCAGTGACC
Source organism: Rhinatrema bivittatum (assembly GCF_901001135.1). NCBI lineage: Eukaryota > Metazoa > Chordata > Amphibia > Gymnophiona > Rhinatrematidae > Rhinatrema > Rhinatrema bivittatum. Next base: position 179,289,746 of record NC_042619.1, read on the forward strand.
AGGGAGCAGAGAGGAGTACTGCAGCCAGGCCCAGAGAAACCTAACAAAGGGGGTCTAGCACTGTAATCCTCTTTCTCCTGCACTGCCATTTCCATTCATCACTGGAACTGCAGGGAGCTCAACCAGAACCAGACCACCTAAACAATGTCATCAACACCGGTGAGTCACCTCCAAAGGGGTGATCCAAAGACGGTTGCCCCTTTTGGGATCCACTTCAGTCTGGTGACAGTTTAGTCTATGGGACGTTATTTCTCCTTGCTGTTGTAGTATAGGCATCAGTAAGTTAGTGTTTTAGTATACAAAGAGGGCATGTGTGTGTGTACTGAAGAGTACTTGGGTTACTGGGGAAAATTTAATTTTGTTTATATATATTTTTCTATTGTATTTTTATTATAATGTATTTTAACATTGTACTTTGTTTGATGAGAAACTTTTTATATTGAGCTGTATGATCTAGTCATTATTTCCCCAGTGAGAATAGGGACAGGGTAGGTTTATATTAGAGATTACCATCATTGCATTTATTTTATGTTGTACTAATGTATTGCTCACTGTTTAGATATAAACTGATTTGGGGTTCTGCTTGGGAAATAGGTCAGTATTTACCTTATAAATGGGCTCTGACCGAAGGCCCGCAAATGCGCAGTAGAGAGCAGCTCTACCGAGCATGCGCGGGCAAGCACGTTGGTCAGAGCGGAGCGTGACCTGCTAAAAAACATAGCGTTGGGAGGAGCAGTAGTGGCGGCGGCGAGTAGCAGTAGCGGCGGTGGTGGCGGCGGCGAGCAGCAGTACCGGCATTGGCGAGGAGCATGCAAGGGAGGGACCCCCGGAGATCTTCCATCTGCGCCGTCCGAGGGTGACTGAGGGGGAGGAGGGGAGTGACTGAGGGGAGGGGGGACAGAGGGATGTGAGTGAGTAAGTGGGAAGGGTAAGAAGTTGTGGAGAAGAGAAAAAGAGGGAATGGAGGAGGGCTGAAGGAGAGGGAAGGGGCTGCGGATGAGCTAAGAGGGGATTGGAGGGGATGAGAGTGAGGGATGGGATTGAGAGAGGGTGGGGAGTGACTGAGGGAAGGGGAGGGAGAGGGAGGTGAGAGTGAGGGGAGGGAGGCAATGGGAGACAGAGGGTGAGTAAGACTGAGGGAAGAGAAGGGATGAGTGACCGACGGGGAGGAGGATGAGTGACCGAGGTGAATGATTGAGGGAGAAAAAGTGTAGAAATGTGCTGGTTTCAAAAATGGACTGAAAAAAAAAAATTAATGTAGCCCGTTGTTACGGGCTTAACAGCTTGTATAAGGATAAATAGAAATAGTTTAAGGAAACACACGCAGGAGGCAGGGCCACTGCGGAGCCTATGAGCATGCATTGGTTTCACAGGCACTAGGCTCTATGACTTCTACTGTGGCAACCACTACCGCCAGAGGAGACAGAGTCATCATTTGCCCCGGCCTTGTGGTCAAGTCATATCACTTTACACAGTGAACTTCTAAGAGCTTCAGTGAGAGGAGCAACTGCAAATTCTATGGAGGTTAATTGCCAAATAGCTGAATATGTAGCAACAGAACGCACAAATCTAACAGTGCTACAAGCAGGCATGACCACAAGTAAGAAATAAATGGAATTTTGCCAGTCTATTACACATGTACAACACAAGACATTAATATAATTGATATAAAATGATAAAACACATGCCATGAGGCAATTGCCATGACTTTGAAACTTATACCTACTTTTGGGGTGATCTGCTATCTACTTCAGCCTTTAATCGCAAATTCTCTCGCACAAAGGCACTGTTTTCAATTCTGAGTTTCTTATTTGCCTATCAAAGAAAGTGAAAGAAAAATCTGTAGTTACACCCTAAAAGATAAATGCTTTATAATATTCATCTAAAAAGTTATGCTTTCTAAAGGCACTGATTCAGAGACAAGCACACATGTAACTCTTATGGACAGGGACATTACTTTAAATTACCACTGGGAATGGCTTGCAAAACAGTGAATAACGAATGGGCATTTTTTATTTATAGTCCCCGAACATGTTGCCACTCTCCTATCTAGGGATGGTAGGATGTTAATAGAGAATGTCATTAGAGGAATGTAATGGTAATTCCATGTTAACTTTTTATTCCAGTAGACTAAACACATTTTCAGTATTGTAAATTTACAGTCTAAGTATCAGCAAAATTGATGCCACATAGCTTCTTCTCCTGTTTGAATTAAAAGATTCCTCTAGTTAAAAAAAAAAAAAAAAAAATTCTTCCAGGTTAATTAACTATGAAATATATCAGTCTTATTATAGCTTTTATTACACTTGCATGATAAAACCAAGTCTTGCTTAAGTCACAAAATTTAGAATACAGATTAAAGAATTGACTTCCTCTACAACAGTCGGACCTTGTTATCTGGGTATACGAAAAGCCAGTTAGTTTACCGTAATCTGTGTTTTCTGTATATAGCAGGATGAATTAGCCTTTACATGTGGGTGTCATCATTTTGTGGTCTCTCCTACATAGTAGAGCTTTGAGGTCTACTGAACATGTTTAGGAGTTCCAGCTAGGTAATTGACTCTTCAGGGAACAGGATGGTATTCCATGGCTAAGTCATCCTGCTGTCTATGGAAAATCCTTTTTATAAGCAAATTTGCTTTTTCTGTCAATAAGTAGGCTGAATTAGCCATTACATATGAGGAGTCCCAAGCTGAGGGCTGTGGCAGAGCGATTACTGAATAAGCAACCCAGACCCCACCATGGAGAGTAGGCTATTGCGAGAACAGTTTACGCAAACCTGAGTGTCCAACCTTAAGTTGTCGTCCAGTCAGTAATGGGATGTCAAGGTGGGAACTGATGACAAAGTTGCAGCTTTAAAAATATCATAGAAGGGTACCTCTCTAGGATAAGCAACAGTAAAAACCACAGCTCTGACTTGATGAGTTTAGACTGAGCTCTGTGATCAGTAATCCTGCTAAAATGTAGCAGTACTGAATGCATTCCTCTGTTCAAGTAGAAAAAGTACATTTGACAACTGTGACGCCAAGTCTGTTAGGGTCGTATACAACAAAAAATTGTGAAAGCTGGCGATGCGGTTAAATTCTTCTTTTATACTATCTGAAGGCTCTTTTATAATATAAGATATGAGGGCTCTTGTTCCTTCATAGTCACATGGTCTCAGAAAAAAGGTAGACCAATTGATAGGCAAAGCAGAGACAACAATGGTAGAAATTTCAGGTGAGTGGGAAGGGCTACACTGTTTTAAAGTAATCTAAAATATCTAACTAACTTGTTCATATTTATATTATCCAAATATTTTTCAAACACTTTCTTTTAAACAATACTTTAAAGTTTGAGCCCACATTTATACAACAGAGATATTATTTCATTTATTTCAAACAATCGATTCTTTTACAGTTCTTCAAAAGTTGATCCCGACAAGGGCCACTTGTTTTGCCACCCTATGGGGATTTTCTCAGGAGGATACTTCCAAAACCAATCTCCCGAATAAAATAGCCAATGCTTCTCAAATCTAGTATTTGAAGACACACTACTTTGGTCTTACAAAATAAAAGTTGTTTCATTATTGCCATTTAGCCATATAATTAAAGGTGTGAAGAGCTTATTCTCCTTTGTGTGCACATAGACTTGGAAAGAATGTTGGTAGCGCAACAGCATAATTAATGTAGAACGCAAATGCCACTTTTGGAAGGAATTTGGTATAAGTTAATAGAGTCACTCTATTATGAAGAAACTGTGGGTATGGTGAATATGAAATAAGAGCATGCAGTTCATTTACTCTTTATGTCGATGTGACGTTCATAAGATGCAACACTTTTTCCAGGAAAGAAACTAATAAAGATTCAAAAAGACGTTACATGAGTTGATCTAGAATTACATTGAGGTCCCAAGGCACTGGAGCTTTACTGACCGGAGGTTTGAAATGTCATAGCCATTTCATGAAGTTAGACATAAAAGAGTGGAGAGAGAGATTGGCGCTTCTTCCATCTGTTGGTGATATGCCACAATGGCGCTAAGATGAACTGTGACTGAAGAGATGTTAAGGCCCGAAGATAAGAGGAAAAATAAATACTGAAGTACAGGAGTAGGAATCCAGCTGGCTAGTCCCACACTATATCCATAATCTCTTCTATTTGAAAATGTAGAATCATCTGGTTGAAGGCACTCTGACATCAGCATATCCACCAGCTCCTTAGGAAGGAGTAAGGAGGAGATTAAGAACATAAGATATGCCATACTGGGTCAGAGCAAGGGACCAGTAAGCCCAGTATCCTGTTTCCAACAGTGGCCAATCCAAGTCACAAGTACCTGGCAAGTACCCAAACATTAAATAAATCTCAAGCTACTATTGCTTATTAATCAATAGCAATTTATGGATTTTTTTCTTTAGGAACTTATCCAAAACTTTTTTAAACCCAGTTACACTAGTTGCTGTAATCACATCCTCTGGCAACAAATTCCAGAGCTTAACTATGCACTGAGTGAAAGAGACTTTTCTTCAATTTGCTTTAAATGAGCAACTTGCTAACTTCATGGAGTGCCCTCTAGTCCGATTATCTGAGAGAGTAAATAAATAATTTTCATTAACCAGTTTAAGTTCTTTCATCATTTTGTAGACGTCTATAATATAAGAACATAAGAAAATAAGAACATGCCATACTGGGTCAGACCAAGGGTCCATCAAGCCCAGCATCCTGTTTCCAACAGTGGCCAATCCAGGCCATAAGAACCTGGCAAGTACCCAAAAACTAAGTCTATTCCATGTTATCATTGCTAATGGCAGTGGCTATTCTCTAAGAGAACTTAATAGCAGGTAATGGACTTTTCCTCCAAGAACTTATCCAATACTTTTTTTAAACACAGCTATACTAACGGCACTAATCACATCCTCTGGCAACAAATTCCAGAGTTTAATTGTGCATTGAGTAAAAAAGAACTTTCTACGATTAGTTTTAAATGTGCCCCATGCTAACTTCATGGAGTGCCCCCTAGTCTATTATCCGAAAGAGTAAATAACCGATTCACATCTACCCGTTCTAGACCTTTTATGATTTTAAACATATCTATCATATCCCCCCTCAGCTGTCTCTTCTCCAAGCTGAAAAGTCCTAACCTCTTTAAGTCTTTCCTCATAGGGGAGCTGTTCCATTCCCCTTATCATTTTGGTAGCCCTTCTCTATACCTTCTCCATTGCAATTATATCTTTTTTGAGATGCGGCGACCAGAATTGTACACAGTATTCAAGGTGCGGTCTCACCATGGAGCGATACAGAGGCATTATGATATTTTCCGTTTTATTCACCATTCCCTTTCTAATAATTCCCAACATTCTGTTTGCTTTTTTGACTGCCACAGCACACTGAACCGACGATTTCAATGTGTTATCCATTATGACGCCTAGATCTCTTTCTTGGGTTGTAGCACCTAATATGGAACCCAACATTGTGTAATTATAGCATGGGTTATTTTTCCCTATATGCATCACCTTGCACTTATCCACATTAAATTTCATCTGCCATTTGGATGCCCAATTTTCCAGTCTCACAAGGTCTTACTGCAATTTATCACAATCTGCTTGTGATTTAACTACTCTGAACAATTTTGTGTCATCCGCAAATTTGATTATCTCACTCGTCGTATTTCTTTCCAGATCATTTATAAATATATTGAAAAGTAAGTGTCCCAATACAGATCCCTGAGGCACTCCACTGCCCACTCCCTTCCACTGATAAAATTGTACATTTAATCCTACTCTGTTTCCTGTCTTTTAGCCAGTTTGCAATCCACGAAAGGACATCGCCACCTATCCCATGACTTTTTACTTTTCCTAGAAGCCTCCCATGAGGAACTTTGTCAAACGCCTTCTGAAAATCCAAGTATACTACATCTACCGGTTTACCTTTATCCACATGTTTATTAACTCCTTCAAAAAAGTGAAGCAGATTTGTGAGGCAAGACTTGGCTTGGGTAAAGCCATGCTGACTTTGTTCCATTAAACCATGTCTTTCTATATGTTCTGTGATTTTGATGTTTAGAACACTTTCCACTATTTTTCCTGGCACTGAAGTCAGGCTAACTGGTCTGTAGTTTCCCAGATCGCCCCTGGAGCCCTTTTTAAATATTGGGGTTACATTTGCTATCCTCCAGTCTTCAGGTACAATGGATGATTTTAATGATAGGTTACAAACTTTTACTAATAGGTCTGAAATTTCATTTTTTAGTTCCTTCAGAACTCTGGGGTGTATACCATCCGGTCCAGGTGATTTACTACTCTTCAGTTTGTCAATCAGGTCTACCACATCTTCTAGGTTCACCGTGATTTGATTCAGTCCATCTGAATCATTACCCATGAAAACCTTCTCCATTACGGGTACCTCCCCAACATCCTCTTCAGTAAACACCTAAGCAAAGAAATCATTTAACCTTTCCGCGATGGCCTTATCTTCTCTAAGTGCCCCTTTAACCCTTCGATCATCTAACGGTCCAACTGACTCCCTCACAGGCTTTCTGTTTCGGATATATTTAAAAAAGTTTTTACTGTGAGTTTTTGCCTCTACAGCCAACTTCTTTTCAAATTCTCTCTTAGCCTGTCTTATCAATGTCTTACATTTAACTTGCCGTTTATGCTTTACCCTGTTTTCTTCTGTTGGATCCTTCTTCCAATTTTTGAATGAGGATCTTTTGGCTAAAATAGCTTCTTTCACCTCCCCTTTTAACCATGCCGGTAATTATTTTGCCTTCTTTCCACCTTTCTTAATGTGTGGAATACATCTGGACTGTGCTTCTAGAATGGTTTTTTTTTTTTTTTTTTTAACAATGACCACACCTCTTGGACATTTTTTACTTTTGTAGCTGCTCCTTTCAGTTTTTTTCTAACAATTTTTCTCATTTTATCAAAGTTTCCCTTTTGAAAGTTTAGCACGAGAGCCGTGGATTTGCACACTGTTCCTCTTCCAAGCGGCCCCACCACCGTTACCTCTCTCACCAAGTTACCCCCCTCAATTGTCTATTCTGCAAACTGACCAGCACTAACTTCCTTAGCCTTTCCTCATAGGGCAGCCGTTCCATGCCCCTTATTTTGGTCGCCCTTCTCTGAACATTCTCCAGTGCAACTATATCTTTTTTGAGATGCGGCAACCAGAAATACACACAGTATTCAATATGCAGTCTCACCATGGAGCGATACAGAGCCATTATGACATCCATAGTTTTATTTGCCATTCCCTTCCTAATAATTCCTAACATTCTGATGGCTTTTTTGTTCACCACAGCACACTGAGCTGTCAATTTCAATGTATTATCCACTATGATGCCTAGATCTCTTTCCTGGGTGGTAAATCCTAAGATCTAACCTAACATTGTGTAACTAAAGCAAGGGTTATTTTATTTTTCCCTATATGCAGCACTTTGCACTTGTCCACGTTAAATTTCATCTGCCATTTAGAAGCCCAATCTTCCAGTTTCACAAGGTCCTCCCACAATTTATCACAATCTGCTTGAGATTTAACTACTGTGCATAATTTTGGGTCATCTGCAAATATCACCTCCTTTGTCGTACCCCTTTTCCAGATCATTTAAGTATATTAAAAAGCACCGGTCAAAATACAGATCCCTGAGGCACTTCACTGACTACCTCTTTCCATTGTGAAAACAGACCATTTAATCAGACTCTGTTTCCTGTCTTTTAACTAGCTTGCAATCCACAAAAGGACATCACCTCCTATCCCATTACTTTTTAGTTTTCTTAGAAGCCTCTCATGCGGGACATTGTCGAACGCCTTCTGAAAATCCAAATATACCTTTGTCCACATGTTTATTCACCCCTTCAAAAACAATGTAGGAGATTTGTGAGGCAAGACTTCCCTTGGGTAAATCCATGCTATCTCCCATTAAACCATGTCTATCTAAATGTTTTGTGATTTTATTCTTTATAACAATTTCTACAATTTTTTCTGGGACTGAAGTCAGGCTCACCGGTCTATAGTTTCCCAGATCACCACAGGAGCAAATTTAAATATCGGGTTACATTGTCCATCTTCCAATCTTCGGGTACAATGGATGATTTTAATGATAGGTTACAAATTAATTGAAATAGTTCTGAAATTTCATTTTTTAGTTTTTTTAGAACCCTGGGGTGTATATACCATCCAGTCCAGGTGATTTACTACTGTTCAGTTTGTCTATCTGGCCTACCAACATCTTCCAGGTTCACTGTGATTAGGTTCAGTTCATCTGAATCGTCACCTTTGTAAAATGTCTCCAGAATGAGTATCTCCCCAACATCCTCTTCGGTAAACACCGAAGCCAAGAATTTGCTTAAACTTTCCGCGATGGCCTTCCCTTCCCTAAGTGCCCCTTTAACCCCTCGATCATCAAACGGTCCAACCGACTCCCTCACAGGCTTTCTGCTTCTGATATATATTTTTAAAGTTTGTATTAAGAGATTTTACCTCTATGGTCAACTTCTTTTCAAATTCTCTCTTAATCTGTTTTTATCAATGTCTTACATTTAACTTGCTAATGTTTATGGTTTATCCTATTTTCTTCTAATGGAACCTTCCTATTTTGAATGAAGATCTTTTGGCTAAAATAGCTTCTTTAACCTCACTTTTTAGCCATGCTGGCAGTCGTTTGACCTTCCTTCCACCTTTCTTAATGAGTGAAATACATCTGGACTGCGCTTCTAAGATGGTTTTTTGTTTTTTTTTTAAACATTGCCCACACCCGTTGCACACTTTTTACCTTTGTAGGTGTACATTTCAGTTTTTTTTTTTTTAACTAATTTTCTCATTTTATCAAAGTTTCCCTTTTCAAGGTTTAGTACTAGAGCCGTGGATTTACTTACTGACCGCCCTTTCGTTCATTAATTCAAATTTAGTCAAGCAACCCCATTAATTCAAATTTAGTCAAGCAACCCCACCACAGTTTCCTCTCTTACCAAATCCTGCACTCCACTGAGAATTAGATCTAAAATTGCTCCCTCTCTCGTTGATTCCTGGACCAATTGCTCCATAAAACTGTCGTTTATTCCATCCAGGAACTTTATCTCTCTAGCATGACCTGACGTTTCTTACCCAGTCAATATTGGGGTAACTGAAATCTCCCATTACCAATTTGGTTAGCTTCCCTAATTTCTCTTATCATTTCACTGTCTGTCTCACCATCTTGGCCAGGTGGATGGTAATATACTCCTATCACAATACTCTTCCCCAAAACATAAGGATTTCTACCCATACAGATTTGATTGTGCATTTAGTCTCATGCAGGATCTTTATCCTGTTGGACTCTATGCCATCCTGGACATAAACTGCCACCCCACGACAAACATCCAAGTCGTGAATGATAGAGTGATAGGAATTGAAGATATCTTCAATGAAATAGGAACCTGAATTGACAGACTGGCAAAATATGGATACCACACTTGCTATAGCTAGGCCAGCATTATGAGAATTACTATTGCTTTGTCCTGAAGGACTTTCTGGACAGTCCTGACAATGAGAGGAATCCACATAGTAGAATGACTTTCCAATCTAGCAGAAAAGCATTGGGGGCTGATCTGTAGTTGCTTGGAAGCATGGATCAGAACTTCTCAACCTTCTAGTTGTCCTCCGAGGTGAATAGGTCAATAAATGGTGTACCCCAATGACTGAAGTCATTTGTATTTTATTTAAAAAAATGTTATATCCCACACTCTACAAGTAGATCAAGGCAACTCACAACTTAACGTATGTAATAAGAATAAAAATAAAGATGCAAGAAAATACATAAAAAATAACTAATCAAAAGACAATAACATTGCTATGTACCTGTTTATGCAAGGACCACATGTTGCAGTAGTCTGCTAAGGCAATCCACTAAAGTAATCTGGATTCTAGGATAGTAGTTCACCTGGGAGATGGGTATTGCAATGATTGGCACATGACCTAATCCACAGGTTATAAATCCTTACCCATTTTCCTTGTTCATATAGAACATGGCCACCTGTATGTTCATCTGGAACTAGATTCTCTTTCCTGAGAGCAGATGAGAGAATGCCCTTCATGGATAATGAATGGCATTCAGGTCTAGAAAGTTGATATGAAGATGGCTCTCTGCCAGGGACCATGTGCCTTGGGTTCATTTCACACTCATCCAGCGGTGGAGGCATCAATAGATAGGATCACTTGATACACTGGGACACAAAAAACGGTCCCCACCATTAGAACATTCAAGTTCATCCACCACTGAAGGGATGCAGATACCTTGGAAATCAAGCAGCTCTGCTTGGATAATGACTGATAAACCACTGAAGACCTCACATATGTAGACAAGTCATATGAAGTACAGCAACATTATCACTATGTGCCTGAGAAAAACAAGGGATTTCCAGTGAGTGTGGTAAATGGGAATATAGGCATAGATTCAGAGCACTCATTCCATCCTTCGGTTGAATGAAGGGAAGAATTGTTTGGAGGGAGTTAAAAACATAAGAAATACCATGCTAGATCAGACCAAAGTCCATAGAGCCCAGCATCCTCTCTCAGATAGTAGCCAGCAATTACCTTAAAGATCTCAAAGTAGATCTATTTTCTGTTGCTTTTCATAATTTGTTTTAAATTTGCTGGTTGTTAGTTTCATAGGGTGTCTCCTCGTTTATTATTATTTGAAAGGGTAAATAACCATTCTTTCTTCATCTGTTCCACTCCTCTCATAATTTTATAAACTTCTATCATGTCCTCTCTCAGCTGTCTCTCTTTTCTTCATCTTGAACCTCTCTTGAATTAACAATCTAGTCAGCTTCGATCAGTTCAGGACAGGATTCAATTCTGACTTCTTGGAAACTAGAAAATACTGGGAACAGAATCAATGGCCACACTCCAGTGTAGGTAGAAGCTTGATCACCTTCTGCTGAAGGAGAGATGCTACTTTCAGCTGCAGTTGAGATGTATTTTATTTTTAAAATTTATTTGGATTTATTACCCACTTTTTTAAATACAAAATTCACTCAAACGGGTTTAAGAGGGGTCAGATCTGAAGACTGATATCCGCTGGATCGAAGGAGAATGAGAGAAGCTCAAGTGGTAATCATATTCTACGATTCTCAGGCCCCATCTATCTTTGGCAATATGGTTTCATTCCAAAAGAAAGAACTAGATCCTCCCCCCCCACCACCACAACAGAGGAGGCAGGACCCAAGGACAGTAAAAACTGGTTCTAGTCTTAGGGTCACACATTCACCTCTGCCGATTTCTTGCATACAGCTGCTGGAAGTAGGAAATCCTGATGTTACTGGAAAGAATGGAAGAGACATCTTTGGAAAAACAGATGCCTGTAAGAGAAGAACTGCTGCCAAACTGGGTCCAGTTGGTTCCCTGCCACTGCTGATGACTGCAAGGTGGATTGATGTTCCTTAATCAGTCATTATCTTGTGTATCTTATCTCTGAAAAAGGTGTCCTCTATACATGGAACGTCCATTAGTTGTCTTTACAAAGATCACTCACAACCAGATAAGCGTGTATAACCCTATACATGCAGCTGAAGTTCTGGCCAAGGTGCTGACTGCTTCATATGCAGAGCAGATCAGATGCTTTTCACATTCTTCCACATCTTCCATGGCTCAACAGAATTCTGCCTGCTCGGGTTCAGAAGATTTGGTCAAAGGTTTCAGTTTTTGCACACATTCGTGCAGATACTGCACCATGTAGTACTGATGAGCTGCAATCCAAGTGCTCAGCTTGGCTCCCTAGAAGACCATCTTCCCAAACACATTAAACACCTTCATGTCCTTCCGAGGAGGTGTGTTAGTGTGATCATGGGTGTGCTTTGCAAGCTTCAATGGTGATTCAATGGTAGCTGGACAAAACCAAAGCCTGAGAAGATCTGGACTCTACATTTAAGATCAAGCTTTCAGGCTACCGAAAGACACTATGTCAGAGTTTGCCACATTCTCATTTGCAAGTCCTTGAGGAGGCTAAGCACTGCAATTGATGCAGAGTCCACTGTGAGTTAAAGAAATTGCAAAGTCCAAATGTACCTGTACTCAGGTCCTGCTTCTTTCTAAAACTGATGGCCAGCACTTTTACTAGCTTACTCAAAAAATGCAAATAACTGAGATCCCCTGGAAGAGACATATGCTGAGGAAAGTTTGGCAGGGGATCTGAAGGAATCTCTGCGGTATCCTCCTATCCTGATCTCTGGGGTTTGCTGAGTCAAGAACCTGAAGATAAAGGAGAGCCAAGTGGTGAACTGAAAGGTATTCAGAAAAACTTAACTTCATTTCTTCCTATTCTAGTATCACAAGCTTCTGTGCCATGCTCAGTGCCTGACCTGTGATACACCAGGAACTGGTACACTATGGGAAGGATGGGGGAGCCTTCCCATGCTTGCAGAAAAGAGGGGGAAGGATCCAATCTCAACTTCTTATGCCAAGAATGCAACAATGCCTCTATTGCTCAGTCTCACATCAAGGCTTTGAGCTCTTACCTGCAGGTGCCTTCCATAGGGCCTACATCTTCCAGGTGCAGAATTGCCGTACTCTCTAGGACATAGCAATAGCCTTTGGAGAATTCATGATCCTAGACCAGATAGAGATATCAGACATAATTCGTATTTGTAATGGACATACGGAGCCCAGAAATAGAGACCTTAAAACCACTGACCATGGTCTTCTTGGTCTTTTTCATAATTTTTTTTTTCTAGAACTGAAAAGTTCTGTTTAGGGGCTACAAATGCAGTGGCAAAAATAGAAAAGATGCGAGGCAGACTAGGTCAACTAATAAGGCCAAAATCTATATAACAGAGTCTGAAAAGTAAGACTTTACTGAGCTCTGATAGCTGGGTTCGTGCCAGAACTTTCGGATGATGTCACCCACATGTTATGGCTGATTTATGTCTGTCTGGTAGCCAGGGGCCAACCAATGGCTATCGGTGCCATTGGTTGGCCCCTGGCACATGGTAGGGGCTAAAGGTCACCGGCGCCATTTTGCTTAGTGGCAGCCAAGGTCCCGGGAGCGTCAGATCGCTTCCGGGCCCTCCGCTGGACCACCGGGGGGGAGGCAGGGAGAGTCGGAGGCTGGTTGCCTGCCGCGATGCCCCCTAAGTCTCGGCACCTGGTCTCTGGCTGCGATCTTCCTTTCTTCGGCCACGTAATCAGCTAGACCGGCTGCGCCGATCTTCTTTCTGTGTGTGTATGTGGTGTGTATATGATGTGAGAAAGCAATGGTGCTTCTGTGTGTGTGTGTATGTGGTATGTATGTAGGAAAGGAATCTGCCAGTTTAAAAAAATGAAATGTGATAATACATATACCTCAACTTTTGTGCTGGTGGCACAACTTTTGAAAAGTTGGATGAAAGATGAAATTACTGAATTTTAAGCATCCCTCTTCTGGAAAATAAAATTTAACAAAGTGAGTAGAGACAAATACTAAAGCAAAAAAAAAAAAATTAAAGTATTTAAAATGTTCATCTCAGCAAAATCACAAATTTAAGATACTGATGCCTTTAGAAAATGTATATTTTTAAATGACTAAGACTGGAATCTTCCCATTTAAAAGGGAAGCTGACTAAGGATGTCTTTCTTTTCCATATCTCCCACATGAATAATCATACGACTGATAGTTTGAAGAAAGACACTTGCTTTATTGCCTGAAAGCGTAAAACAAGAGAAGCTGTATGGTGTGAGTGGCTGTCCCTTGGAAGGACAGAACCTGAAGGAAGGGTGTCATTTTGCCTTCTGATAGGAATGTGGTTTTCTTATTTAACGGTTGGGAGCATAACTCACTTTTAGTAAAAGTGAAAAATGCAAGTCTGAAAGCAAGGTGCTTCTGTGAGAGTGTAATGTATATGTGAGACAGGGAGGGTGTTTCTGTATTTGTGTGGTGTATATGTGAGACAGGGAGGGTGTTTCTGTATTTGTGTGGTGTATATGCGAGTCAGGGAGGGTTACTTGTGTGTGTCAATGTGTGTGTGAGCGAGAGAGATGGAGCATGTTTTTGGCTGGCTTGTGGCTGTGAGAGAGGGCATGTGTGTGATTGAGCCTGTGTGTAAGTGAGCTAGAACATGTGTGTGATTGAGAGCTTGTGTATAAGTGAAATAGAGAGAGCATGTGTGTGATTGAAAGCCTGTGTGTAAGTAAGAGAGAGTGAGAGCATTGTGTGATTGAGAGAGACTGGCCAGAGAGGTGACATGTGTATGTGTGAGAGAGACTGATCAGGGAAATGACTGGTGTGTGGGTGTGAGAGAGAGAGAGAGAGAGAGAGAGAGAGACTGGTTGGGGAGATGACTGGTGTGTGAGAGACAGAAACCGGTCCTGAGGGTGTGACTGGTGTGTGTGTGTGAGAGAGAAGAGACTGGTTATGGTCCCTAAGGAAGAGGACAGCTTCAGCAGCTACTGCTGCTTCTGGTGTGTACCTGCAGGGAAAGGAGTAGGAGAACTGCTGGAGAGGGTAAGTAAAGGTGACTTTTTAAGTTCATTTTCTTGATTGACTACCATTTTAATTATTGGGAAGTATGTGATGTGTTGCTTGTTTGAAATATTTTATTTGGTGTTTGATAAAGCTTTCAAAATTTGCACGAGTCTTAATTATTGGATATTTCTATTCATCAGATGTTTTGAAAATATTTTATTTGTATGATTTTATAATTATGATTAATGATTTATATATCTTGATTTTATTGATTTGTTTCACGAGGAATGGTGAATTTTGTTTTTCCATTGTTACCACTGTGTAGAGTCTGGCGTGATGCATTTTTACAGTTCAGTTTTTGTCTACATATTTCTATTTATACTTTATGTGGCTTTATTCTGTATTGGTGAGGGTTTGTGTTCTGCATGCAAAGACTGAGATGAAGCATTCTTTTAGCATATGGGTTTCTCTGTAGGGATCTGTAGTAGCTTGGCCTGTTCTGTTTTCCTGATAGGTGTATTGATATTTTAGATTCTTGGTGTAATATTTGTGGTATTCTTTTTCATAGGTGGGGTTGTTATTCTTTGAGTGTTGGCAAATAGTAATGTGTTGATACGGGAGGACCATGCCGAAATATATCACAATAGGTATGATGCCATATGAATTCCAAGATGCAAGTTTTCTTGTTGGCACAACAAACAGTGCATGAAATTATCACAATTTGTATATTAATTTTACCTTCAGAATGTCATTTTTCATGTAAAATATGTTATAAATGCATAATTTAAAATTGTGTATGGGGAGGGGGGTGCCAGACTGTAAAGTTTGCCTAGGGTGCCTAATACCCTGCTGCAGAGGTATTTTTTTTCAGTCTGTTGTAGAATCCTGTAAGTTAGGTAGCCTTTAGAACAGCCACATTCCTGATTTCTAGTTCCAAATCATCAACTGTTCCTGGCAGAGGTGCTATGATCCTGTGCCTCCTTGCCTGTTGAGAAAATGGCAATTTGTTTGTTAGTGTGAAATAAGATCACTGTCTGCCGAAGGAGATGTGTGAACATCGACAGAGCGTATTTGATCGCTCTTAGTCGCAGAAAATATGAACTGAAAAGTGATTCTCTTCTTGAGACCAGCTGCCCTGGACTCAGAAGGATCTGGTGAGCACCCCATCCCTTTGTGGAAGGGACCGTTGCTAGTGTTACTGATGAGGGTGCAAGCAGAATGGAGGCTCCATGTAGAAGCACACAGGGACTTAACCAACAATTCAACTCCCGCTTCATGAAGTCAGAAATCTGTACTATAAGCTGACAATTGTAGACCACATTGCAGGGTAGCAACTATAAAGGTGGTTAGTGGAACCACATGGAAGGCCGTTTGCCATAAGTTGTAACACAACAAGGATCATTCTTGGTTGTAGAAAGGTGAGAGGCCAGAAGTTTGTGAATATCACTGTCAGTGCGTTTGTTTGCCTCTGACAGTTAGAAATACTCTGTTGAAGCGATAAGATTATTCTCTGGGTTGGCGCTAGGATGGACTTCTTGAAGTTGACCAAAACGTCTGTTGGAGCAGCATAAATGATCCTGCATAGGGCAGTGAGCGTTTCTTCACATGAGCTTACTCTGATTAGCTAGTTGTCTAAAACATAAAACTTTAATCCCATTGACAATGGGAGGGTGTGCAGCTACCATTTCAAAGCATTTAGCAAAGACTTTTGGCGTTGCCAAACAGGCCCAAGTCAACGTATCCTATCTGATTAGTGGGAAGAATCCTTCCCTTGAAATAAAGTTAGCATAAGTGGACAGGATGAATGCGGTATTTTTTTTATGAGTATATGCATCCTTGCAATTCAAGAGCACCACATCCATTCCCTCATCTGGAAGTTAATTGAGCTGAGGGAGGATTTGTTTTAAATTCTGTGATTAGATGTTGTTCAATTGTCTCCGATCCAGAATAGGCCTCAGTCCTCCTGAATTCCTTGGGAATAAAGAAAATATCGGGAGTAGAAGCTTCGACAATGCTGAAAAAAGCAGGGATTTGACTCTATTGCATTCGCGATTGCACTCCCTAGGCAAGCTGATGTTCCAATTGAGATGGTATCTGCTAAGTGGAAATGATGGTTTAGGCTGGGAATGAACACAAACGGTATGCAAAAAACTATAACAACAAGAACCCAAAATCCTTTATCTGGTACCACTCACACAAGATAGCTTGGATTCTGCCCCACACTGGAAAGGAGGGATGACTATTGATCAGATGGATCAAAATTTGGGTCCAGGATTGATTGGGCCTGCTCCATGCCTTTAATTGCTGACAGCCAAAGGGGTTTGTATATTCTTCCATATCTAAAAGAGACTTGTGCGGTAGCAACTTCCCACCTCAATAGTTGGAGAAAAATTTTTAGTTTTTGTATGCAGTTATAGAGAATTTTCATCATACAAAAATGGTGGGTAGCGATATAAGTGATAAGTGTTAAAGTCCATCCCATCAAAGTCCTTTCCATCAAAATTGTTTATAGTCTATGGTCTTTCTTTGGAGGTGAACTAGAATTGAATTTCAGGGTTTTTTTTTTTTTTTTCCTGTGCCTTCTTTAAAGAGTGAAGCAACTGCATGACTGCAATCCTGAGAGGTTTCCGAATTCTGTATTTTCAGACCCAATTTCCCACTCGTAGGAAATTGCAGAGAGGCATTTCCTATATTCTCACCTCTAAGATTAGAATGCTTGTATAGTGAAAAGCCGTTGGTTCTGGAGGGATGTTCAGTATTAGAAGCAGCTACAAGAAGCTTGGCATGGGAATCTGCATATTCCAGATGTCCTCATAAGTTTACATACCCTTGGACAGAATTTGTAAGATGTGTAGCATTTTAAGAGAAAACACGAATCGATCAGACTAAAACCATGGTCTGTTATTTTTAATGTGTTTTAAATTAAAATAACTTTATGAATCACAGAATAGCACAAACAATAAACAAACCATAGCAATAAAGGAATTAATGAATGGACCTGTTCAAAAGTTTACATACCCTTAGCTCTTAATATTGTGTATTGCCCCCTTTTGCATCCATGAAAGGCTTGCAGTCATTTGTGAATGAGGACCCTTTATTTTTCTAATGTGGTAAAGCCGCCCATTCCTCCCTGGCAAAAAGCCTTCAGGTCCTGTAAATTCTTTGGTTGTCTAGAACGACCTGAATGTTGACTCCTCCACAAAGTGGCTCAATGATGTTGAGGTCAGGAGACTGTGATGGCCACTCTAGAACCTTCACTTTCTTCTGCTGCAGCCACTGAAGGGTCAACTTGGCCTTACGTTTCAGATCATTGTCGTATTTATCAGCTTGTGGGCTGATAAATGCAAATTATCCTCCACTATTTTCTGATAAGATGCTGCATTCATCCTGCCATTAATTTTGACCAAATTCCCTGTGCCGCTGTAGCGCCCAACCTGAAAAAAGCTGAGATCCACCTCCATGGCTCACAGTACGGATGGTGTTGACTCCTCTTCAAACATAGGGAGTAATTTTCAAAGGAGTTATATTCATAAATTTAACATGCTATTGTAGCAATTTTCAAAAACATTTACTCAAGTAAAGTGCACTTGCATGAGTAAATCCTATTGACAATTTAATGGCATATATTGTAGCAATTTTCAAAAGCTCACTTAATTCAGTAAAGTGCATTTACTCGAGTAAATGCTTTTTAAGAACATAAGAAATTGCCATGCTGGGTCAGAACAAGGGTCCATCAAGCCTAGCATCCTGTTTCAAACAGAGGCCAAAACCAGGCCACAAGAACCTGGCAATTATCCAAACACCAAGAAGATCCCATGCTACGGATGCAATTAATAGCACTGGCTATTCCCTAAGTAAACTTGATTAATAGCAGTTAATGGATTTCTCCTCCAAGAACTTATCCAAACCTTTTTTGAACCCAGCTACACTAACTGCACTAACCACATCCTCTGGCAACAAATTCCAGAGCTTAATTGTGCGTTAAGCAAAAAGAATTTTCTCTGATTAGTCTTAAATGTGCTACTTGCTAACTTTATGGAATGCCCCCTAGTCCTATTATCTGAAAGTGTAAATAACCGATTCACATCTACTCGTTCAAGACCTCTCATGATCTTAAAGACCTCTATCATATCCCCCCTCAGCCGTCTTCTCCAATTTGAACAGCCCTAACCTCTTCAGACTTTCCTCATAGGGGAGCTGTTCCATCCCCTTTATCATTTTGGTTGCCCTTCTCTGTACCTTCCTCATCGCAACGATATCTTTTTTTGAGATGCGGCGACCAGAATTGTACATAGTATTCAGTATTTTTAAAATCAGGCCCACAGAATTTATAATCACAACCATAAAGCTCAATTTTGGTCCTCCACCCTTTTCCCCGTGAACGCCTTCCACCACACTTCCCAGTGGACTATCTCCTCCCTGAGGAAAGTTACCACCTGTCAACTAGGCAGCCCCCATCCCCCAATCCTCAATGCATGCTCATCATTTAGAATTGTCCTTCATCCCTTCCTCAGATCAGGCATGTATCATCGATCAGGCTTTGCTGTCCTCTAAGTAAAGAAAGATCACCAGCATGGAGAGTTAATATAACTGACTCCCTTCACAGCAGGAAATCAGATTGGAGCTTCATTCGCCTTTGACAGGCCCCGTGATTGGCATGTCAACCTCCTGATATCATTGTTGACTTGTTACCATTCAGGAGACATCTTGCTGGGCCGGACTGTCTGCATCTCCCGTCCTATGGGTTGTTCCTGCAGCACCTTCATGAACTCGACTGCCTCTGCCCACAGCTTTTCACTCGGGATTGTAATTCCATTAATGGTGAAGCTGAGCCCAAATGGAAACAACCATACATACTTGATATTCCCCTTGCACATTGGTCACCCACCAGATCCATGAACTCTCTACTTTTCTGTATCATGATCTGAGACAGATCCTGAAGTATCTAAACTCTATGACCCTTCCATTGTAACGGATCCATCTTACTTGCTTGGGCTAAGACTATCTCTCTCAAGATGAATCTGTGGAAGCACACCAAAGTATCTCTCTGTAGGTTTCCCTGTGGGAATCCCAACTATCTGTGGGATCTCTCCAGTTTTATCTTGGGAAAAATCAGCATCCTCATTAAACAGCCCAGGACAGCTATGCATACACTGTCTACCACTGGCAGCAATCTCCAATGCTGGTCTCCTCTAGGATCCCCTGAACCTCAGATTCGATTGTCAGGAATCTGCGAGAGCACCAGATTATCACACCTGCAGTATGCCATTGTGCCCTATTGGAGGCCAAGTTTCTAGCCTGTTTTAGCTTCCTACACCTGTCAACCTAGCTCCATCTTGTTGCTATGCATTTCAGCCACTGTATCTAAAATCCGTTTTATTGTTAATGTGTCAGCCTTAGTTCCTAAAACACGTCTGGAACTCAGTTCTGGTCGGCACCTCACTCCCTGATTATACCATCGTGCCACGGCCTAGCTCAGCATCAGCAGGCTCTAAGTCCATGTCATCCGTATGAGATGTTTCATGTCTTTTTTTTCTTTTGCACCATTACAGGGATCGCAGAAACAATCACTTTCAAAAAATTGCCCAATACTCAACGCCACAGTATTCTCAATGTAGGGATGCATTTAGATTGGGTTAGGAGCCAAGACTTAAGCTGCCATTAGCCGCTTGATGTCACGTCTTCTCCACCTGGACAATTTTAGGTAAGTATATTTCAGTGGGATATTTATCCGCTGAATACCTCGGACAACTTATTTGGTTAACTTTAGCCTGATATGTTGCTGTTCACTCATTTTTTTGAATATTGCTTACCAAATTCTTAGCCTCAATGCTCCAAATTGTCTGTACAAACCCAACCCCCTGTGGATTTTAACATCTTTCACATTCAAAAATCTGAGTATTTTGTCTTTAAAATGTTATGGATTAGTAGATTAGTATTTCTACTATGAAGACTGGTGAATATTTTAAACAAGTTGGATTATTAGTAAGTAGCATTGCCTTAATCCACTTAATGGACTGGGAATGAAGGTTATTATATTTCAAAACAGTTTGGTGGGGCTGAAATAAGTTATGCCAATGGCTATTTGATTTCCAGTTATGATTCTCCACCAAGTCCTATAAAGCCTTGGAAATACACAGGGACCATAAGCCTGTTTGACCCATTGTCTACAATCCTAGTTTGATATACAATTATGTAGAAGACAGTGCATAATTACCTCTTTCAGCTTCTCCACATCCTCTTTTAGTTTCATGGACATATCATTTGCTGCCTGAAGTTTTTTGTTCAGTTCTTCCAGAGTTTTTAGATCAACTTTGCTTTCTGTTGGGCTTGCAGTTTCTGCCCTTTCTTCTTTTTCAGTGGATAGTGTTAAGGTAACAGGATCCAGAATAAGGCTCAGCTGTGATTCTAAAGAAACGTTCTTTCCTTTTAACTCATCTATCTCTTTCTCCAAAGATTCTATTTCATCCTAAAAATAATGAGAACTTGTTAGAAAATGAAATTGATCTTTTTTTGGTTTTTAAGAAGGAAAAACTAGTTGAATGTTATTACTTATTAAGCATGGAAATAAAAGCTTACGCTAGAAAAAAAGCAAAACGTGAACAGCCTTTTCACAAACTCTTCCAAACCATTGTTAATGCACCTTAGAAATGATCTGGCAAAGTCATGTTTATGGTCATTCCTGAACAGAATATCGAGCATGTGGTGAGCAGAAAGGGGGGAGCTCCAGCCTTCCACGGCATAAAAAAATCAAAGCAGTTCAGAGAAGACAAAATTTGCAATTGGAGTAGTGACTGTTGTGCAGTTGGACAAAACAAGACATTCCACCCAGAACTAAAAAGAGCTTACATCCCAGGATGCATCCATAAAATTAAAAAAAAACAAAAACCATTCACAGTGTTTTCATGTCCTCTCGGACATGACCTGAAAGTTTGGTATGCAAGGAACACCAAACAAAAAAATTATTAGGGGACACTGACACAGATGTCATACGACTTTTTACCCTTTAGAAAGCAGGCTAAAAATACAGAACTTCAAGCAAATACTGAATCTGAACAACCTACAAATTTGTCACAGCTTAACTACAAAGTTAAAAACAAAAGAAGCAGAAAATGGATGCACAAGGGGAAAAATTAATGTTCATCAACACAATATATAACACAAACCTTTTTAAAAAACTTCCAAAATTATTACCTCATACTCTTTGTGAAGCAGCTCAAGCCTTGTTTTACGAAGATGTTTCCTGACTGGATGGCTAACAATACAATCGTTTTCACCTGTTCCACCTACAGCAAGCAAAAAATGAGAAAAGCGATTTTGTAATTTCTAACTTCAACCATGTCATTATGTGTATTTCTATTCACTATCTGCACATATGTAATTTATAAGAAATTAGCTGATTAAAAATTTTCTGTTATTGTGATGGCAACATACTCTGTATACGGCATCGTAATACTAGTCAAAAATCCTGGCAACGCTGAAGGAGATGTGCATTCTGCTTCAGCAATAAGCATTACCTTATGAATTTTTCTATTATATTTTACCATGTAAATTACAGGAGGACGACAGAGAAATTTTCTGTAAAAATGACACTGGTGGCATATCTCCTTTCAGAGTTAGCCTACTGAGAGTGGCATATTACTTCTTATTCCTGTTGATAATGCATTCTTTGAACTGTAAATATGAAGGAAATATGTAGAACAATTAAAAACTAAGATTACCGCCCCCCCCCCAGTTAATAGACTGACACTAAAAAGAGATTTAACAATGTTGCTAAAAAGCAATAAGGTTGTCCATATAGTCAGCTATTGTTGCTTAGTAAAACCATGAAAAAACTCTAAATCATAATTTGTTTAAATTTATGTATCACCACATCGAATACAACTATTTGGCAATTTACAGCATAAAAACAGGCATTTATATATAAAACATCTTATAAATGATACATAGTATATCTCCTATATAGCAAGCACTCCATCGTATCCCAGCCCCTTCATCTTTTATAGTAACACCTTCGTTATAATAATTATACAATAAACATTTACAATCAGCTTTCATAACTCATGTCATTGCTGTCATAAGAGAAATAAGTTCTTCAGACAAGTGCATTTGCACCCATCTACACTGTTCAATGCTTAGGCAACATGTGATATACTCTTAGGCTATAGCACAACTACACTCATCTCTACTATATTTCTAACCCTTTTAATATTCTCATGAACAGTATATTACAGGACACAGAAACAGGAAAGGAAACGATGTGATGGTATCAACAAAGCGCAGCAGAAAATGATGAAATCTACACACTTCAGTTGGCAAAATCTGGTCCACCTTATCTATCAATCCTATGAGATTTCTCAGCTGCAGAAGCAACAACCAATGAGGTGTTATGATTGGGAGACCATCAAAAACACTGAACTCTGGAAGAAGTGACAATGGAACCTCAGTAAAGGGAACTTGTCCTTCTAAGCTAGTACTGCAGCAACAATGTTAGAGCCCTGCTGCTCGAGGTCACATTAGATGTTTAATCCAGATTGTGTCTACTCTATGGACCATCAAGATCCCATATGACGGTGCAGTCTGTTCTGTAGTCCTAGCAAGGAAGTGGAGTCTGCTGAGAAGGGAATACATTTTCTTTATTCAAAGCCACGTTCCAAATTGTAGAGAAAACACATATATTTGTTGAACAGTTAAAAAAAAAATATTTTTCCTTCCTAATGGATCACAGCTATATTTTAAGGCTAGAGTCTTGAATAAGAATTTCAACTTGGTAGACATTTGAGTTTTTCAGACTATGGTGCTCCTTTAATTGAAGTACCATCATTTATTTGCACTATAACTGTACACTAAACTGTTTACATAATTCAGGGTTCAATATTGACCAACAGCAGCCACCTACCACGTAATTAAATAAGGGAGGGGAGAGAGAAAGCTTTGTCCCATAGAACCTGTCCCAGGGTCACCAACTCTGGGAAATGCCCACAATTGAGGATAAAACTGTTACTGTAACCAGTTGCACTAAGAAAAACTAATTTCAAGGCGCTTTTAGTGGCTTGGAAAGCAACCAAAAGCAATGGTTCACACAGAGGTTCCTATTTACATTAATTGATGTCTCCTAAGCCATTAATGCTCAGTACTGCAGCCAATTAGGGAGTTTTATGACTCTCCAAGCACTGTTAACTTTACAATTAGCAGTTGTCCTACAACATAAAATTCTTAGAATAGAATTCACAGTGGGAATATCAAAACTCACCCAGAAGGATCACCAGGGGCTCAAGTCATACCTCTCTTTCTCCAGAGGATGGTCAGACAGGCTGGAGCTGATTTGCTCTATCTTCATCCTTGAACAATCCCTATTTGGCCTCAAAATGATCAATGGGTCTCTTGATGCCAATCAGATTTTTGTTATTTTTTCCCTTGCATCAATGAGGGCTCCCATAAACAAGGTGAAGCAGTAGTGGCTGACCACTCACAAAATTACATTGGTTCCAAGTTATTTGTCACACTGCATACACAGGATTCATGACATTTTATGGCCATCGATTGGCTTCCAGGACACTTTAATCTGTTTACTGTTTACTGGTGAATAATTTTTTTTTGTGTCAGAGAATATTTTTTTTCCAATTACAAGGCTTACACACACACACTTACGTTTACTCTTTATTAAAGATTTAACAGCAAACTTCTGCTCAGGACACGTTCTGAAAGGATCTAGCACAACATTTTTTTTTTTTTCAAAATCCACACTAAATGTGAGTTTTTCCTCCCATGGTTACTTTATAAAAAGTATAATGGAACACATCCTCTGGTATTCCAGATTACACAGCTAATGTAGGGTTAACAATTTCCTCTAAATTTCAAAATATGCAAATTGTAGTCTGGCTGGCTTGCTGTTTCTATTGTGTTCTCAATATTTTCCAAGGTAATTTGCCTTTAAGCCACATGTGCACCTTCTGTAACTCACTCTTTAGGAACCAGTAATTTAAAAAGTGTATGAATTCTTGCCTAAAACACAGTTAAAGATACTCTATGAACACATCTGAGGAAAGCAGTGATAACACAAGTAGAATGCAATTAAGACAGCATTATCAGAAAGAAAAAAAAAATACCTAGCTCCAAACACTATTTAGAGACAGTACAGCTACTTTTAAGATGGAACGGAATTATTTGATCTGCTTGTTTATGCTCTTTGTATAATTTTATTTTGAATACTTTTATGAATGTATTCTTCAGAAGCCACCAAGAACTTTGCATTGTGCGGCATACAAATGTCTTAAATAAATAAAATAAAAAGTACAGAAAAGCTGCATTATCAAGCATATATGGGGAACAGACCATGCCGGTAAAGCTAAACATACTGGTTTTCCGATAGCCTCCTGCTTCTTGATCCAGACTTCAGCCTGGAGGAACCAGGAGGGGAGGGAGCGATGGTAGCATGGTCAGAACAGAAAAAGCAAAGTTGCATACCTTTAACAGGTGTTCTCTGTAGACAGCAGGGCTAATCAGCCACACAAGTGGATGATGTCATCCGATGGTGCCGAGCTAGAAAAGATCTCTCAGAGCTCAGAAAACCCAAGATTTCCTGAGCATGCACAAGTGTTCTCAAGCAGCCACCACTGCATGAATCTCCTCAGTTTTTGTAGCAAGCTAACTTTTAACTCTAAAGGGAGGTGGGTGGGATTGAGTGGCGATTTGTCCTGCTGCCCATGGAGAACACCTGGTACAGGTAAGTAACTATGGTTTGTCTGTGGACAAGCAGGACAAAAATCAGCCACACAAGTGGAGACTTCCAAGCTGAGGGTTGCATGAAATTTTTGTTATGATCTTATATCATTACATCATTATAATACATATAATATAATATATTATATATATATATAATATAATATATAATATATATATATAATATAATATATAATATATATAATAGAAATAAAAAATGATGACGTGTTATATATTATGTGTGCTTACCATATGGTATACACAAAAAAACCCCAAAACCAAAATCTTTGGGGAGAAAAGGAAAGCACTATTACTTCTTATTTGCTTTAACCACACAACTACATCATTTAGTTAAAAATTATTATGCTTTATTGAAAGTATAACATAGTGTCAATTTTGCTTTTTTTATACATCTTTGCAGCTTTCAGATCCTCCCAATATTTATCCATACTTTCCTTAAATTCTACTAATTGATTCGAAAAAACATCCAATGACACCATCGCCTTAATATCTTCTATGTGGGTTTCTACCTGTGTTTGTAATTCCACCACTAATTCATTTGATGTCTCTATAATCAACAACATCAAGTCATAAGAACATTTATTGAGTATGGCGTTCCAACGACTAATGAACTTCTCATTCTGTGCGTGCAAGAATGGTTTCTTATATATCCTTAAGCCTCGAGGTATACGTTTCACGCGCACATAATTACACTCGGCTTTACTTAATGGGACGAAACCAATTACACAAAAGGTTATGTGTACCCATGGATGAATAAAAATAGAACACACAGAAGAACAAGAACCTTTAATTCATCATCAAGTGAGTCATCTGATGAAGATATCACTACAACTAACCAACAAAATGATAATGGCAGGAGAGTGACATTTCAGGTACCTAACCAAGGTGGGGGGTCACAGTTACAAGCGCCATCTGATTTTTTGTCACAACAGACTGCCTATACCAGGAAGAAACCAGGGATATTACAAGGAGCAAAGACTCACAATGTGGTAACAGACAAGCGAATAACGCGGTCCCAACAATAAAAGAGTCATTAGTGTTTAATTTATCATCCAGAAGCATTTCATCCACTGAATTATCCCTTTTACAAAAGGGTTTGTCATTTGTCTCCTGTACTAAGTACGATTCCTTTTCAGTACGTATATCTTTACAAAAATTCTTTAGAAAACTGAAAATTATTCGCCATTTTA
The DNA here is from genome assembly GCF_901001135.1 of Rhinatrema bivittatum. Taxonomy (NCBI): domain Eukaryota; kingdom Metazoa; phylum Chordata; class Amphibia; order Gymnophiona; family Rhinatrematidae; genus Rhinatrema; species Rhinatrema bivittatum. The sequence continues at coordinate 179,316,067 of NC_042619.1, forward strand.
ATAATCAATCACAACAGTCAGGTAAGGGCTTATTGAGACCGACGAAATGGATTCCTCCGGGGCCAGTAGATCCGGCTATAGCAATGTTTGAAAAATTGGTTTTGCGTGACGTAGAATCATTAGAACCGTCATCCACACAGGTAATGTATAATCTCACCAGGGAAGAACGGGAGGCATGCCTCACTTTACAGAATGATACTACAATCACTAAACGCCCAGCTGATAAAGGGGGTGGTATAGTGATTCTAGACACTGAAGCATATGACACTGAGGTCATGCGTCAATTATCAGATTCCAGATGCTATACTCCTTTGGAACAGGATCCAACACCTGTACTCCAAGAAACCATAGTGGCAATATTGGAAGAAGAGGAAAATCAAAAATTAATAACTAAAAATGAAAAACATTTTTTATTTGAACCATATCCCAATACTCCAATTTTTTATGTGGTTCCTAAAATACATAAGTCGTTGGTTTCTCCACCAGGACGTCCAATTGTTTCAGGAATTCATTCGATACTGGAACCCCTGTCTAAGTATGTGGACTCTCATTTGAATCCATTGGTTAAACAATGTCGTTCATATATACGGGACTCATCAGATTTCATTACACAAATTCAAACCATGAGGAATGTGGAGGACACATGGTTATTGGTCACAGCTGACATCACATCACTGTACACGAACATTCCGCAAGAAGACTCATTATGCATGATACAGGAAGTTTTGAAGGAGCATGCCTTTTCAGATAGATTTGCCCTTTTCATAACACAATTAGCCAGAATAGCATTGACCAAAAATTTTTTCAGGTATAAAGATACATATTATCAACAGATACAGGGGACGGCCATGGGGGCAACCATGGCCCCCTCTGTAGCCTGTTTATATGTGGCTAAATATGAGGAACAACATATATATTCTTCAACACATTGGTCTAGCATTCCGTTTTGGGTCCAATTTATTGATGACATTTTTTTCATTTGGACTGATACTCAACAAGCATTGACAGAGTTTGAAATATGGATGAATAGCCAGGATCCGAATTTACAATTTACTTTCAGTTTTCATGAAAGGTCCATTTCTTTCTTGGACCTACAGGTGTTCAAGCAGGATCACCAGTTGGTAACATCAATTTTTGTCAAACCCACTGACCGGAACAATTTGTTACATTTTCAGAGCTACCACCCACAAAATCTTCGAGTCAACATCCCTGTGGGGCAATTTTTAAGATTATGGCGCTTATGTGCCACAACTGAGGAATATAAGAAGCAAGCAGGAACCATGAGAAACAAATTCTTGGCGCGAGGTTATCCATCTAAAACAGTGAGGAAGGCATACAAACGGGGACTATATGCAGATCGAGCGTTATTACTTCAAACTCGCCATCAGGCTGAAAATGATCGGACAGTTTGTGTGTTACCTTTTTCTCAGAGGACACACAACATCCAAAATATCATTTTACAACATTGGCATGTTTTGACTTTTCATGAGTGTTTGCAGCACAGACCCCTTTTTGATCGTACTAGAGGACGTAATTTACGTGATCTGTTAGTACACTCAGATATGCAAGTGATACCAATAGAAGAAATACCAGGACAGTATACTTGCCAGGGATGTTCAGTTTGTAAACATGTCTTAGTGACAAAAATTTTTCAACATCCAACATTACCATATAGACACATTTTGAGAGCACATTTTGACTACAGCACCACTAAAGTCATTTATGTAATCAAATGTCCGTGTGACAAATTATATATAGGTAATACCAAATTATCCATACGTACTCGAATAATACAACACAGGAGTTGTATCCATACTGGCAAGGTAGATTCACCCTTAGTGAAACACTGGCAAGAGTTTGGACATACAGAGTAAAATTCTGTATTTTACAACAACGCCAGAATCGTAAGGGGGGGAAATATCTCACAAGAATTGCGAAAAACGGAGCAAAGATTCATTTACTATTGGCAAACAATAATACCGAAGGGATTAAATACCATGATAGAATGGGAGGCTTTCATTTAAAAATTCAACAGTAATTGAAAGGATTGGATCATAATGTTTGAAGGCAGCTCTATATCAGAAATCTTCGGTTATGTCGGGATAAGATGGGGCTTGGTTCAGTGAACAAGAGTGTTCAGCGATTAGTGAGAGAGCTGATAGATACGCTTATGATAATATCAAACAGAGAATATAGTTAAATACTCTGTAGGGCAGTTTAGGGAGCTAGTGGTGGTTTGAGGGCTTGACTGACAGCGCATCGTAATTTGGATATAATGGGTGAGCTTGGATTGGATATAATAGGGAAGCTGAGTGATTGGTGGTTTTGGCAGAGTTGCATCTTGATTGGGTGTGCTTGAAAATAGGGGAGGAGTATTAATAGGCGGTTGGAAGGTGGCGGTCCGGCCAATAATTTAGCTGGAGAGACAGTAAGCAGCCGCAAAGACGGCGAGGGTGAGTGTTGTTTATAGTATATAGTGGTGAACAAGAATGTTTGTAAGGGAATACGTTTTACATAAAAAAGCTCTCTCTTTCTTCTCTTGTACAGTACTTATATAAAACCTTAAAAGATTTGAAACATATCGGGTTTTCCCGGATCAAGATAAGATTCGTATCGTTTACTCAATGTTGAAGATAACAGCTGGGGGAGGCGGCGTTAGATGTTACTCTGCAGTTTGAGTATGTTTGAAGGTCTTTGACGCACAAAGTTGTTCCATCAAGGTACGTGGAATGTTACCTTGATCGGGAGGATCATAAGGTTTTATATTTCATTATGATTGAGTATGCACTCATGCCTCTAATATTCTCATAGGTGATGATTTAAAGGCTAAATCGCCCGCGGGTGGCAAATGGTGATTCTTGTAGAGTTGGCGGTCAGATGATATAAACTGGTGATAGAACTGTTGTAACAGTAAGTAGGATTGTGGGAGCGCTCAAATACGATGCCTGGAGAAAAATTTACTAGAATAAATTTATTAGTTGAATTCATTCATTGGAATGGCTAAGAGATGGAGGGTTGAATGGTTTTCTAATGAATACCTGAATCTGGGAACATTTCATTAAACCAAGGGGAGCCATGTGGCCTCAATGATTCGGGGATGCTTTTTCTGACCCACTCCTTTTTGTTCAGGTAGGAGTGTGTTTCAGTATGAATGTTTTTCTAAATAATTATTTTTTAAATACTATCCAAATTTTGGATGATTTTGAATTCATAGTGTGACAGTTTGATTAATCATATACGAATGCATATATTTTTAAATATCATTGAGATAGGTTTGGGACAAAATAATACATGTAATAATTGTTTGTATTAAGATTGTATACCACTTGAGTAAGATTTGTAGCTCAATGTGTGACATTGTATTGTTTTGACATATTTCAGTAACAGCACAATCGTGAGGTGGGAGAGATAATTCTATGTTGGTGTCGGGTCTTTTTGAGATTAATTCCCCTGAAGAAGCCTGACTGGTGAACAATGCCCTTGTTGGGACACAAGAAAACAGTCTATAAGTGGGATACACCGCTAAGAAGTTTGAGTATCATTTAAGTTATACTCAAAAGAGTTAAGTGAGACTAAGCTTTATGACTTAGTCACTATTGTATTATAACATCTTGAAGCATTAGTATGATACCCTAACATAAAGGTTTTGAAAACACAGAGGTGTTTCCCACCCAAGAAGACAACAGTTAACATGGTATAAGATTCATTTTTTGGTGTTATTTGGGTAAATTGAGGGATAGAATTCATATTAGAGGTAGCATAGAGTTGAGGAAAATATCAGTTGGGTTTTACAACTGTATGTTTGGGTAATACGGATTTTGGAGGTTCAACTTAGAGGTAGTAATAAATTCTTTTATTAGATGAGGGTATGAGGTATAAAAAAGAAGCAAAATGACACTATGTTATACTTTCAATAAAAGCATAATAAGTTTTAAACTAAATGATGTAGTGTGTGGGTTAAATCAAATAAGAAGTTATAGTGCTTTCCTTTTCTCCCCAAAGATTTTGGTTTGTGGGGGGTTTTGTGTATACCACATGGTAAGCACACATAATATACAATACGTTGCCATAATTTTTTTATTTCTATTATATATATATATATATTTTTATTTTTTTTTCGCTTCTAGGTTGTCTGTTTGGATCAACACACTTTACTTTTACTGAACACTTTTAAAGCATGGAAGATTATTACTATATATACACCGCCTAGAACTGAGAGCAATCAGGTGAACTCCCCATTCTTGATAATGGGGAGTTCACCTGATTGCTTATATATATTTATATATATTGTTTATATATACTGACATTCAATCTGAGATATCACATCGGTTTACATTCAGGTACTGTAGGTATTTCCCCTATCCCCAGAGGGCTTACAATCTAAGTTTTGTACCTGAGGCAATGGAGGGTAAAGTGACTTGCCCAAGGTCACAAGGAGCGACAGCGGGACTCAAACCCTGGTCTCCTGGTTTATAGCCCACTGCTCTAACCACTAGGCTATTCCTCCTCCCATGACCTCTCAATAGATTTGAAGGTTTCTGCTGCCATGCCAGAGACTGAATGACAGTGTTGGAGGAAAAAGATCTTTTGAAGTTTCAAAAGAAGTTAAAAACATGGCTCATGTCCACTAATTTTTTAAAATAAACATAATTATTCACCTTATGGAGAAAGTGTTGGTTCCATTGAGACTTCAGGTGCCACTGCGCTTGTCTCATGTTTGAAACATGCAAAAGTAGTAACATGAAATTGTTGCTGCCAGGTGTCCCATCTTCTTCATGAAGAAATGGGCAGAAACCTGCTTCTGATGTGAAAAGAGTTATAATTATCTCAGTCAGTTTGTTTTACCTCTGCTGAGGAAGAAAACACCTTTCCTTGTGTAGTATCAGGCAGGCACCTATTAAATCTAATCAGCTCCAATTGGATTCGGGAAACTGATGATGAATCCTAGAGTTTGGAAGATATCCATCATATGAAGTATGGAGGAATGAGCTTCTTGAAGAATATGGCTGGATATGAGCCAATTGTCCAAATACAGAAAAACAAATACACTGCTATTTCCTTACATGAGAAGCAACCACTGCAAGACATTTTGTGAATACATGGATGCTGCTGCGCAGAGATCAAAGGGAAAACTCAGTATTGCTAATGATCATTGGCTATAGTGATAAGCAAAGTAGGCCATACACTACTTGCATATCTTGATTCACAAAAATTGGGATGTGTTTAGCCCAGTCAATTTCAAAACTGAGTGAGGATTGTTCCTAAAGTGTCCATCCTGAACTTCTCTTCTTCAGGTGTTTGTTGAGAATTTCTGAGGCTCAAGATGGGGTACAGAACCACTGCTTCTTTGGAATAAGGAAATATTTGGAGTAGACTCCTGTATTCCTTTGCAATACTGGGACTATTTCAACTGTATTTGCAGTGAGGAGTGTGGAGGCGCTGGAACTGTTCTGCATTATCAAGAGATTTTTTATGGTGGATTGTTTGGGGTTGAGGACTTGAAATTCAAATAGTAATCCGTGTATGATCTTTTTTTCTAATAGTCTGTGGATATCAAAGACAATGGTAGGGAGAAGCACTGAAGACTCCCTTATCTCATTGGAAGGCTGTTAAAACCCAACTGGAATTTTTTTTGGTATTTAGTCAAAAAATAGGATTACATTTGGTCATCTCAGTTGGATAGGTTGGGATTGGGTTTTTTTTTTTTTTTTTTATCATCACACAGCTTGCTTTGCTGTTGTGGATGAGGTCATTTAAAAGAGTAGGCTTAGTACCTTCTTGAATAGTAGTACTGCCTCCTATAATGTTGAGGTTGACCTTTTCTGCTTGTAGATGGCTGCTCAGCTGTAGCTGCTGACAGAGTTAAGGGGAGTAGAGCAGTGATCTTTATTATAGTATATTGTTTTTTTTCCATATAGTCTCAAAGAATTATCCCTTGTGCAGAGCATCATGCAGTTTCTCATGAACATCTCATGAAGATCTGAAGCCCAAATTCATGCTAGCCTTCTAAATCCTGTGTGCAACTGCTGATGTTCTGGAGGAAATATCATATGCATCATAGCTGACAAAGATTTTTCCATTTTCCTCCGCTTCTTGCAGTGAGAATCAATCCATTGTGATAAAGGAAGCTGCTGGATCATATCTTGCAGCTCCAGCAAAGCACTATACATATTGTACCATATTTATTTATTGCATTTAATACCTCGTCTTTCATGAAATCAAAGCATCATACATAATATTAAAAATTACAAATAAACCCCCACTGCTGAGCCAACCACATTATCCTGAACTAAAACTATGTCCCACTAGCCACCAAACTAATCATGGCATACCAGTAAAAGAAATATATACAAATATCACTAGACCCAACCTGATCCTATCATTCACCATCAGTAAAAACAGCTAACACTAAAATTATAACTAGGGCTTCTGATTTTAGGTTTATTTTATTTACTACACCAATAAACTGAAATAAAACACCACTTCCCCTAGTACTCACTCACCCCCATTTTGCCTACCCTGGATCCTCTGCTTTGATTTTGTTTCTTTTCATGCTAATAACTCCTCAGATGCACAAATGTATGTATTGGAGTCAACTGGAAATAGTAACAACTACACCACAAAAGCATCAATTGTTGGTACCCCCTCCAAGAAACCCTAATTAGCTGGAAAATAAATACATAAAATCAGAAGCCCTAACTATAACAAAAGTCTACCCACTCAGGTATCCCAACCCAGCTTGAACCTAATAATTCCAACACTGGCCCCAACCTACTCCACTCCCAAAATTATGAAGTACAGCCAGTCCTTTGAAACATCTCCAGGAAGGAAAAACAGTTGCTGTTATTCAAAAGATAACAAAATATATTTAAAATTCTTATATACCGCCTTCTGGTCATAAGATCGAGACAGTGTATAACAAATATATATAATTCAGTAAAACAAACATTATATGTCATAATTAATAAAACAATAAAATAGCAATTAAAACAAACCAACATATAATCATTTAAAATCTTATCAGTTTCGCCCCCCTTTCTACCACAATGTTTCTTGATGGAAAAATGCATATTTCCTGGTTAATTTTCCTAATTTAATTTAGAAGGGATATTGCATTTTTATTTTCTAAATAGTAAGATTTGTCTTGCTTATATTTGTTGAAAATAAAAAAAAAATAAAAATCTTATCAGTTACTTACTGATAGTAAGTACTCCATGCCACTCATTATTTCCATCCCACCTTTATCTTGAAAAGAGCCAAGCTTTTAGCTTTTATTGAAAAGACGATAATCCAACTCCTTTTGAATCACCAATGGCAACTGATTACATCCTATGGGTGTTGCTACGGAAAACGCTCTTGCCCTTATTCTTACTCCCTGTACAGCTTTAGAGGAAGGGATTTTAAGTAATGCACCCTAACTCAATCTCAAATTTCTATCTGGACTATACCCACTCTCTTATCCCAGAGGTAGCATGGAGACAAACCCTCAAGACTTTAAATGACAAAAGTCAGAATTTTAAATTGCACTCAAGAAACAATTGGCAGCAGGATAAGTTATGAAGCATTTCTCCACTGAAGTTCTTTTTCAACAACCTAAAAGCGTTCTTGCCTTCACATTCTGAATAATTTGTAACTTATGTATGATCAATATTAAATTATTCATATTTAAAAATAAAAGTTCCCTCAATATTCTTAGTTTCCCACATACCAATTGAATAGCTCTGGGAACATGTGTCCCTCTCAAACTGAGAATCTAAATAGATCTCCAAATTTCTTATCTTTTCCACTGGTATAATCTTAAGACGGAACTTCAAAACTCAGAGGTAATCTCTCCAAACTCATTGCACCTATTCTTAATAAGTTTGTCTAAGGCCATTACAAAACAATCCACATCTTAGAGTGAAATACTTGAATAGCAACTGCCAAATCTCCACCCAAAGGAACCATCCATCATCCACATAGCAATATCCTCCTAAACTTAAAGACTTGATAACCCTGTCTAGTGGTTACATAAAAACATTAAATAAAGGTGAAAGAGGGGAACCCCGCAGGACCCCAAACTCACCTGCATATATATTAGCTAACTTTCCCTTGGCAGAAATGAGGAAAATCCACTATACTCTCTACATTGCAATCCCACAGTCTCATACTTCTGCAACAAAATCATATAATAAACTAAATCAAAAGCAGAGGAAACCTCCTCACTGCTATCATACACACTATACCATTAATAACTGAAGTCAAAATGGTGACTCTCTTGATAATGGTCCAGATTATCTCCTTCCTCCAGATAAGACATTATCTGTTCAGTGATGGCCTTCTCCATAACCTTTGCTAAGAAAGTATCAAGGCCAAGGGACAATAGTTACAACAAATTCCTCCAGTCAAATCCACTTTTTTCAATACTGGGGTAAGTACTGATTTATCTAAACAGGAGGAACTAAACCCTCCTCCAGTATACTGTTAATCATCTTTTGACCATATTACAAGTAAATGTTTGACAGTGACTTTATTAACCTTGCTGAACATGGATGCAAAATATAGAAAGCACATCTTACCTGTCCTAATAACTATCTAAATTCAAGGAAACCAAAAGTGTCAAATTAATCTGTTCATTCCCTTTACCCTGCCTTTCCAAGGATACTATAGTCTCTCTCAATGAGGTCTTCCCATCTTTTGAACAACCAGTGATTAATCAATCTATTTTTCTGGAAATATAGGCAGCAAATTCCTCACTATCAAACCTCCTTCCCCAAACAATCTATTCACCACCAAGAAGAGTTCCCTTGATTTTGAACTAGCCAAAGAGTTCCCTTGATTTTGAACTAGCCAAAGATAAAACATGTGAAAAACGTTTTCTTAGCTTTGATTACTGCCACTTATATAAATAAAAACAATCAAGAGCTGAGCTCTGTCGCTGGACAATTAAATAAACTTTTTAGTGAATAGTGTGTGTTCTAGAATTATTTTAAATAAAGTAAATACCTACACTACCAATGGTAAAAAGTTTTTAATAATGTGTATAAATTTAAAAATGTTAAGTGGAGTCAAAGAAAGGTTTCATACATGGTGTAGGTGCCCTGCACCTCTTTAAGGTGAACTTATAATCATCAACCTTCCTCCTCCTCCTCAATAGCTTTTAACGATTATTTTTTAAGAATTTTATATGTGGACTTGTGTTGTCCCTAACAACACCTAAACGACTCTTCCGTGGCAATATGATTTTTAAATGCGTGACCGCAAGGGTTTACTCCATAATACTCAATGAGAATGTCAATAAAGGGTATGAAAACAGACTTCCCCGATTTTGGTTGGTGTGTCCATCTTCTTATAAGTTATCCCAACATGTTTCAGACGTAAATGCCTTTCCTCAGGGGGTTCGATGTTTACCGGGACCAACTTCACGGAGTCTGCAACCCTCTCCTCGACGGTTTCTCCTGAGCTCAAAATGTTGTGCCACAGGGCGATCTTCCTCCGTCGATCGCCATGAAGAATAACCTGTCAGGTGAGCTGACTCCTTATATATATTGCTACTGGAGCTAAAAGCAACCAATGAGAAGCTTCAACATTGCAACGGGATTAATGACGTCACAATCGGACCTTTTAGCTCCAGTAGCTTCCTTTAATTGATTGCTATATCATGTCTTCTCCACAATCTTTCTAAACAATATTGGAGAAATTACTTACCTGATAATTTCGTTTTCCTTAGTGTAGACAGATGGACTCAGGACCAATGGGTATAGTGTACTCTTGATAGCAGTTGGAGACGGATCAGATTTCAATCTGACGTCAGCCCTAGTACATATACCCCTGCAGGAAGTGCAGCTCTACAGTATTCTCCTTGAAAAGCATTGTGGATATATGTATGACTGAATAATTTGAATAACTTGATTAACTTTATAACTTGGTTAACTTGATTAATTTGAACTGGTTGAATTGGCTATAGCTGGAGACCGCCAGTGCCCTCAACAGAGAAACGTCAAAAGCCAGTAGGATGGGTATCCTAGATGAAGGAAAGCATGGCTAATCCTTGAATCACTCGCTCCCGGATGTCCCCCCGAGAATTCCATGAGGAACGGCAGCTGTGGGTGGGATGCTGAGCCCATCTGTCTACACTAAGGAAAACAAAATTATTGGGTAAGTAATTTCTCCATTTCCTAGTGTGTAGCAGATGGACTCAGGACCAATGGGATGTATAAGAGCTACTCCCGAACCAAGTGGGAGGCTGCCCGTGACCCAGTTAGTACTGCCCTTGCAAATGCTGCGTCCTCCCGAGTCTGAACATCCAGGCGGTAAAACCTGGAGAAGGTGTGGATGGAGGACCATGTCGCCGCCCTGCAGATCTCGGCGGGTGATAGCATCTTGGTTTCCGCCTAGGACACTGCCTGGGCTCTAGTAGAATGGGCCTTGACTTTTAAAAAGCGGTGGTTTGCCTGCTTCTACGTAGGCCGCCTCGATGACCTCTTTGATCCAGCGGGCTATGGTTGCTCGCGAGGCCACTTCCCCCTGCTTCTTCCCGCTGTGAAGGACGAATAGATGGTCCGTCTTTCGAATGGATTCCGACCTTTCCAGGTATCGGGCTAGGAGTCTGCCGACGTTGAGCTGGCGTAGACTTTGAGCCTCTTCCGAATTCTTATGCTCATCTGGCGATGGAAGCGAGATGGTTTGGTTGAGATGGACGTGAGATACCACTTTGGGGAGGAATGACGGAACTGTGCGTAACTGGATGGTTCCTGGGGTGAGTCTGAGGAACGGCTCTCGGCAGGACAGTGCTTGTAGCTCGGATATACGACGGGCTGAACAGACTGCCAGCAGGAAGGCTGTCTTCAATGTTAATAGTTGGAGAGACAGGCCACGGAGAGGTCTGAAGGAGGTTCCTGCTAGGAAATTTAGGACCAGGTTAAGGTTCCAAAGAGGCACTGGCCACTTTAGGGGTGGTCGGATGTGCTTGACTCCTTTCAGGAAGCGGGAGACATCCGGGTGAGAGGCTATGCTGCCGCTCTCGCTCTTGGTTCCATAGAATGACAAGGCCGCCACCTGTACCTTGATGGAGTTGAGGGATAATCCCTTCTGTAGACCGTTCTGTAGGAATTCCAAAATTGCAGGAATTTTGACTGAGTGTGGTATAATGTCGTGGTCCTCGCACCAGGATTCGAATACTCTCCAAATCCTTATGTATGTTAGGGATGTGGAGAACTTGCGTGCTCGGAGTAGGGTGTCAATTACTGCCCCTGAGTATTCTCTCCTCCTTAGGCGAGTCCTCTCAATGGCCAGACCGTAAGAGAGAATCGAGCTGGATGTTCATGGAGGATCGGTCCCTGTTGGAGCAGGTCTCTGTGTGGAGGTAGCGGCAAGGGGTTCCCTGCCAGCAGTCTTCGCATGTCTGCGTACCACGGTCTTCTTGGCCAGTCTGGGGCCACTAGAAGTACTGGTCCCCTGTGGTGTTCTATCTTGTGGATGATTGCGCCCAAAAGGGGCCACGGCGGGAAGGCGTAAACCAGTCTCCTGTGGCCAGGTCTGTACCAGGGCATCGATTCCCTGGGACTGGGGTTCCAGCCTGCCGCTGAAGAAACTGGGTACCTGGGTGTTGGACCTGTTTGCCAGGAGGGCCCATGGTTGGCATTCCCCAACGGTTTACTATCAATTGGGATGCTGTGGTTGACAGCTTCCATTCTCCTGGATCTAGACTTTCTCTGCTGAGATAGTCTGCTGTGACATTGTCTTTCCTGGCAATGTGGACGGCCGAGATCTCTTGAAGATTCACTTTCGCCCATGACATTAGGGGGGTCTATTTCCAGAGACACCTGTTGGCTTCTGGTTCCTCCCTGATGGTTGATGCAGGCCACTGTTGTGGCTTTGTCAGACATTACTCTGACCACTTTGCCTCAGAGTCTGTGACCGAACCTTAGGCAGGCTAGTCTGACTGCCCAGGCTTCTAGGCGATTGATATTCCATCCTGACTCTTCTTTGTTCCATTGCCCTTGGGTGGTTAGCTCCTGTCAGTGTGCTCCCCATCCTCATAGGCTGGCATCCGTGGTGAGTAGGAACCAGGTTGGGGAGGATAGTCTCATTCCCTGACTCAGATGGACTTCTTGTAGCCACCATCGTAGTTGGGCTCTGTCCGGGAGCTGAAGCCGTACGGTGTAGTTCTGGAACAGTGGATTCCATCGTGATAGTAGTGAGCGTTGTAGGGGTCTCATGTGAGCCTGTGCCCATGGGACTACTTCCAGTGTGGATACCATGAGGCCGAGAACTTGTAGGTAATCCCATGCTGTGGGATGAAGTTCACTCAACAGGGTTCGTAACTGGGTCATCAGTTTTGATCTCCTTGTTGGTGTCAGGATGACCTTGTCTTGTTTGGTGTCGAACTGGTCTCCCAAGTATTCTAGAGATTGGGAAGACTGCAGGCAGCTCTTGTTTGTGTTGACCACCCACCCGAGGCTCTCCAGTAGAGTTTTGACTCTGTTGGTTGCCTGGTGACTTTCCTCTGGGGATTTCACTCTGATCAGCCAATCGTCTAGATAAGGATGCACGCGGATTCCTTCCTTCCTCAGTGTTGCTGCCATCACCACTATAATCTTGGTGAACGTCCAGGGTGCAGTGGCTAACCCGAAAGGTAGTGCCCGGAACTGGTAGTGACGGTCCAGAATCGAGAAGCGTAGAAAACGCTGATGCTCTTGATGGATCGGAATGTGTAGGTAGACTTCCAACAGATCCAGGGAGGTAAGGAATTCTCCCGGTTGTATCGTCCTTAATACTAAGCGTAGGGTTTCCATGTGGAAGCGAGGAATCTTCAGGTGACGGTTGACCGCCTTGAGGTCCAGGATAGGTCTGAACTTTCCTTCCTTCTTGGGAACAATAAAATAGATGGAATAATGGCCAGTATTTATTTGTTGTGGAGGCACCAGTGTTATAGCCTCTAAGGCTAGTAATCTGGTCAGTGTAGCTTCCACTGCCATTCTTTTGGAAGGGTCGTGGCAGGGAGATTCCACAAACTTGTCCGGAGGGAGGTGGTGGAAATCCAGGTAATAACCCTCTTGAATGATGGATAGGACCCACTTGTCCGAAGTTATCGCGACCCATCTTTGGTAGAATAGAGCCAGTCTGCCCCCTATGGCTTCTTCCTTTGGATGGGTCGACTGATCTTCATTGTGGGGTGCGGCTGGGGACCTGGGCCTGAGCTGGCTCCTCTTTTATTGTGCTTGTTCCGAAAGGACTGGCTCCGGCCTGCCGGGCGGGCCGCTTGATATGAGCTTCTATATGGGTTGAAGCGCTGTGATCCTCTGCCCCTGGAGGTCCGGGAGAAGGATTGCTGGTTTCTCTTATTCCTCTCCTCCAGTAGCTGCGGCAGTGGGGACTTGCCCCACGTGTTGGCTAGTTTCTCTAATTCGCTTCCGAACAGGAGTGTTCCCTTGAAGGCATCCTTATGAGTCTCGTTTTGGAGGATGCGTCGGCAGACCAGTTTCAGAGCCAGATTTGTCTTCTGGCTGCCATGGCGCATGAGACTCCTCTAGCTGCTGTGCGTACCAGATCCAAAGCGGCGTCTGCGAGGAATGATACAGCTGGTTCCAGGGCTTCCCCAGGAGTGTTGTTCCTGGTCTGTGCTAAGCAGGCGCATGTTTGAAGCTCCAGGGAGGAAGATTCAGAACCAATGTCAGGAAGTATTTCTTCACGGAGAGGGTGGTGGATGCCTGGAATGCCCTTCCGGAGGAAGTGGTGAAGACCAGAACTGTGAAGGACTTCAAAGGGGCGTGGGATAAACACTGTGGATCCATAAAGTCAAGAGGCCGCCAATGAAGAGTGGGTGACTCGCCAGAATGATGGCTACTGCCTGGAGACAATACCCTTAGTCAATAAACATACACATGGTTACTGTGACTCCAACATCACTCTAAGCTTCAACAGCAAGAGGAAATGTGGAAAAAAGGATTTGCACTCACAAAGACGGGAGTAGCTGGCTTGTTACGGCGGTTACTACCCCAAACCAAATATCCAAATTACTACCTCCACCTTCCTCTATTCCTGATGCCTTTCAACTAGCTTGATCACTCCATTCTTATACTTCACTTTCAATGCATATCCAGCATAGTTCTCTGCTTCAACAGCAGGGGAAAAGAAAAACTGTTACTTCACACATCCAGCAGAGCTCTCTGCTTAAACGGCAGGGGAGAAGAAAAAAGGGTTCACACTCACAAAGCGGGGAGTAGCTGGCTTGTTACGGCGGTTACTACCCCAAACCAAATGTACCTGATACTTCACTCTCGACGCATATCCAGCATGGCTCTCTGCTTCAACGGCATGGGAGAAAGACTGATACATCACGAATTTCCAGCATAGCTCTCTGCTTCAACAGCAGGGGAAAAGAAAAACTGTTACTTCACACATCCAGCAGAGCTCTCTGCTTAAACGGCAGGGGAGAAGAAAAAAGGGTTCACACTCACAAAGCGGGGAGTAGCTGGCTTGTTACGGCGGTTACTATCCCAAACCAAATGTGCCTGATACTTCACTTTCGATGCATATCCAGCATAGCTCTCTGCTTCAACGGCAGGGGAGAAGAAAAAAACTGATACCTCACGCATATCCAGCATAGCTCCCTGCTTCAACGGCAGGGGAGAAGATAAACAACCAATAAGGGCTGTATAACATAATCTGGGTAAAAACAAATAAGCATGGGTGTAGCTTGCTTATTGCGGCGGTTACTACCCCTACTACCTCTAACTAATCAAGCTAGATATTTCACTTGGATGCAGCTCCATCACCGCTCTCTACATTAATGGCGGGGGTGGAAGGGAATTAGAACCAAGAGCTAAGAGAAACAGATAAGTATGGGAGAAGAAATGAGGGAAGCTTGCTGGGCAGACTGGATGGGCCATTTGGTCTTCTTCTGCCGTCATTTCTATGTTTCTATGTTACCCCGGCACAGCAGGCCATGATCTGTAGCGACATCAAAGGACTGTTTGAGGATAGATTCCAGACGTCTGTCTTGAGCATCCCTTGAGTGTTGCTCCTCCCTCCACCGGGATAGTAGTGTGCTTCGAGACCGCACAGACCATGGCATCCACTTTTGGACATGCCAGGAGATCTTTGGCGGCAGGGTCCAGAGGGTACATGGCTGCCAGAGCCCGGCCCACTTTGAACGTGGTTTCTGGGGCATCCCATTCCAGGTCAGTTAGTTGCTGGACGGCTTGTAATAGTGGGAAATGGCGGGAGGTCTGACGAAGTCCCTCCAAAAGTGGGTTCTTCTTAGGTTCCCCCGAGGCACTTGTGCCCAGGATGACAAGCTCTTTTAAGCTGTGTGTGACCAGGTCTGGAAGCTCGTCCTTGTTGAAGAAGCGTCTCATGGTTCGATGGGGTTCTGTCCCAGGAGTTCCCCTTCCTCCAGGGGTTCTGACTCCTCCTCTGAGATGTCTGTGTCCCCGAAGGTGGGGCTTCTGGGCGGTGGGATCACTTCCCTGGGCATAGAGGGTCCTGGCATGTTGAGCTCCTCTGGTGGGGCCTGTGACCGCATTGTAGGAGGCCCCTGTTGTATGTGGACCAAGGTATGCAGACCTTTGAAGAATTCCACCCAGGAGATAGAAGCTGGATCTAGACTAGGGGGCGCCATGTCCCTGGGGAGCCCTGTTTGAGGGGGGTCCCGCTGTGTGATGCTAGGTCCGGCGTACCACTCGAGAGGCTGGGGTCCCGAACTGGCTGGGGAGGGCCATGAATTGGGTCCCCTAAGGCCTCTTCGCACTGTATACACAGGGCCGTGGCCTCCTCATGCTGTGCAGCTCTAATGTGGCATGCTGGGCAAAGGCCCTGAGCTTTGAGCTTATTTTCAGGTGGTGCCATGGCTTGTGTGCCTACAATACAGTTGTGCGCTCTGGTGTGCGTCAAAGTTGCGCGCGTAGGTTTGGTGCACACATGCAGAGAGACGTGCGCGCTGTTGTGCGCACGGGTTGAAATTATGCGCCCGGCACAGTGAGCGCGTGGCTATGCGCTTCGCTTGTGCGCCCGGTACTTGTGCGCTCGCCTCTGTGCGCACGGATCGAGACGGCAGACAGGGTGGCGGAACAGGGCCAAAATGGTGACGGCTACCACGTGGACAATATGGCGACCACCTCGGAGGGTCTCCACGTGGGAGGACCCTCGGAACTGACCGGGGTCTAGCCCTGCTAGGGCAGATCAACCCGGTGGCACTGGTCCCGGCTGGCGACCTGTGCGTCTCCTCGAGCTTCAGAGACCGGAGACTTTTAAACAGATTTCTACCTTATCTTGTCTCGGCGCTTCCCGGTTTCATTCCGGGTGGTCTCCGGCTGCGGGGGGAGAGGGAAAATACCTTCACTGCCGCGATCGAGGTTGCACCCGCTGCCTCTCAGCCTAACCCGATGTAGGGGGCTAGGTGCCCGCCAAGGGTCGGCTGCTGGCCTGAGGCTTACCTCCGAGGGATCGCGGAAATCACCTTTGGGAAATCACCTGTGGGAGGGACCCAACGGGTGTCACCGCAGGAGAGCGGGGCTCGTCTGTAGAGGTAAGAATTCTTCTTAATTTGGATTTCTTTGGTAAAATTTACTCTAACGCTGTGCTAGCGTGCATAGAGTCCCTAACTGCTATGGAGATGGAAAATACTGAACAGCTGCCTTCCTGCAGGGGTATATGTACTAGGGCTGACGTCAGATTGAAATCTGATCTGTCTCCAACTGCTATCAGGAGTTCATCTGCTACACGCTAGGAAAATTGTCCTTTTCAAATGTTATTCCTTTGTCAACCACATCTGATGTCTATGTAAACGCTAATTTTTAGATTTCCATGAAGCCACTTATTTTATTTTATTATTTTTTATATACCGACTTTCGATCTGAGATATCACATCGGTTTACATTCAGGTACTGTAGGTATACTGTACTGTAGGTACTGTAGGTATACTTAATCTGATATCCTATTAATCTCCTGATACCATTGCTCAATTATCGCCTCCCCTGATCAATCATTAAATTCTTGTAATTGTATTTCCATAGCATCATTAAATTGTATCCTATCTACATTACCCTTAATCATCTGTGGCTCCTTAATCAAACCTCTCCCACCCTTGCCTCTCCTTTTAAATGAAAATCTAGAACTTAAAACCAAATGATTACTCCATGGAATCTTTATGAATTCTTAAAATATAAAGCTGAGTCCCAACTAAAATTTGAACCCATTATCAAATCTAGGGAATGTCTCTCTATTTGAGTGGAGACTGTATCTAACATCATCATTCCGCTATCCCTTAAAATATTTAAAAAGTTTTGAGCTGGTCTACAATCCAACCTACCTACATGTAAATTAAAAGAATTAGCTACTAATAAGTATGGGGCATCTAAAGCTACCACTCCAATACATTCTACAAAATGTAAGCTTATTTGCTTCATTTATTTAAAATAATTTATTTTCTGTACTCCTATAGAGCCATGATCGAGGTGGATTACAGATAGATCCTATACACAGGATACGGCACATGCTATAATAATAAAATTCAAATTAAACACTAAATAAAAATCAATAGTACAACTATTCAAACAGACAAAGAACCTACTCTGATGTTATTTACAAATGTGATACCTCAGCACGTGGCACTGTAACAAACAGACTGTGTAAATAAGTCTTTAAAGCTTTCTATATAATTTTAAAACATGTTATTGACCAAAGTTGCTCAAGAGTATTTGAGAGGCTTGAACCGGCCACAGAAAAGGCCCTTTCCCTTGTCACATCCAGGTGTGTTAATTTTAGAGATGGGTCCTTCATATCTGGAGGACTATATATTATAGGGATGTGCATTTGTTTAAAACAAATGAGCATTCCAAAACAAATGGATGCCCGAAACAAATGGAGGGAGTCCTATGAATTAAACAAATCTTATGTCACATTCTTTTTGTTCCTCATTCATTTCTAGGGACCACAGAAATCAATGGGGAGCAGATGTCAGTTAGTAATTGCAACTATATAGAAAGTTACCAGCTAGCCCTTCCAAGTAAATCATGTGAGGCTGAGAGCTGTTGACAAGGAGACTACAGCACAGAGACAACATATCACAGTGACCTCTTCGGATCCAGTGATGCTGATCCTGGAGACTGAGCATGAGATGTGCTATGCATTTTCTCAGTAAACATGTCTTAAAAGAATGCTGTCAACTGCCTTACCCCTAAAATACCATCAAGGAGATTTGCTGCCACATGCCTACCTGCCATGTCCTTTATTTCACCATATGGGACTTGCTGCCTCATGCCGACCTGCCATAACCCCTGAGACCACCATATAGGACTTGCTGCCACATACCTATCTGCCATAGGGGACTTGCTGCCACATGCCTACCTGCCATTGGGGACTTGCTGCCACAGCCTAGAAAATCAAGAGAACCAGAAAATGAAGAAATAGAAGAGCTTGAGTTCAGCTACAGAATATTAAAAAAGCCCACAAAATCGGTAAGAAAAAAGAAAAAGAGAAAAGATTCTGGGAGAAACCATTTTGATGTTGAGAATGTGGTAAAAGCTTCAGTAGGGAGGGAGATATCAGCAAAACCAGAAAATCAAGAAATGGAACAGCCCGAGTTCAGCTTCAGAATATGAGAACAGCTTTGTTAATAGCAAACATCACAATTTACCAGGAAAACCACACTGATTAAATAGTGAAATCATTTACATACTCAGAATATGATAAAAGTTTAATTCGGAAAGCCCATTTCACAAGTACCATAAGGGGAAGACTATGGCAATACAGGAGTGGACAGAGCACAGAGCAGAGAAGAAAAAAAATCCCACTATTGTGCTCCCTAATGTTGATTAGTATTTTGTTTAAAACTTCTGACTCACAGTTTAAAAAAAGCAAAAGGCCCCACTACTAGATGCCAGTTAGTTGAGTGCCAGATAATGGGGTTTCTACTGTAATCAGACTAGAACATAACTCTAGAAGGATGGCTAAATTTAATTTAACCTTAGAATTACGGAAATCGGATAACCAACATTCTCTATCCAATAAGGCTACATAGAAAGACAAGGCAAATAATTTTAACTTTTGAAAAAGTTGTATTAAATTTGACAAACCCTTTGTGCCCCGCACTCTTCAGTACAACTGAGCTTATATTTTACTTTCAGTCTCATTACAGACAGCACTTACAGCACCCAAGAAACCAATCCTTGATCTCCCTTCCCATCGCCTAATGGAGACTTCAGGTGTTCTTGTACACTGCTAGTGCAGTTTTAGCATCAGAGAAACAGAACAATATGAGTTACCAAGGATCACATTATAGGAGAAGGCAGCTGGAGGGAACACAGCAATAAAAGAAATCAGGCTGGATGGAAAATTACCTGCTAATAATATGCAACCAGAGCTTTATTGGAAAGAGTGAAAGGGGGCGCTAGCAGGCTACACCAAAGATGGCAGCCTAATCCCTTTTCTCTTCTGTTCATCAGTTTTAATGTTAATGTCCCAGATTTATTTCTGGCAGTTATTCATTGAGCGGAGGTGCCCCTGATATTTAATAATACTTACATTGATGTTGTGGTAAAGACCCCTTGCTGAAAGAAATTAAATTCAGTTTATTCCCAGGGAGGTAAACAGTGGGAAACGGGCCTAGAGCACCAAGGCAGGTATGCATGCTGGCCCTATCAGGCTTAGAGCACAGTGCAGATGTTAAGTCTTGGCTACACTCACTCATGTGGGTGGGATTGCTCTTTAAAGTCCCCAATGTAAGTTTCGGCCGCATTTGCTTTTGCTGCCTGGAGAAGGAAGAGTTGGTGAGGCGAAGCCAAAAGAAAAACTGCAAATTCTTTAGCATGTTGATGGTTCAATGGTAAGGAACATATCTGGAGTCAAGCAGCAGGAGCAGAGGCTGGGCTGGAAAGGGGTCAGCATTAGATTTGCATAGTTACTGTGGGTTAGGCCGCAGCCTATTCTGTGAAAAGTCTAAGCGGACCTCAGCATATTTGCTGCTCTACTGATCATTCTGATGTTGGAGGAAAGGAACATTTAACCCCAGAGTGAGTAATCAGCTGGGGAGCTGCAATGAAGTGTGATTTTCCTCTGGTTGCAAACAAACAGTTTCTAAAGGGGGTGCATGGACTATTTCCTGATACTGTATTTTTCTTCCTTTTTGCTATATAAAAAAAGGGAGAGTTGAGGATTTCTTTTTTACTTAAGTGCTTAGGGAGTACTCACCGCATGCATGTTTCTCCTTAAATGTCACTGTTTTTGGGCACTGTGCAGAGAGTTTGGGACTATAGTGACCTGGTCGGTGTATTCTCATTTTTGTTCAGCGATCTCTCCATTTATGACCTCCTTGTTTTTTGGTTTTCTTGGCATGTTTTTGTGTATCTCTACTCTGGGACAGAAGTCCTTGTATGCTGTGATGCTTACAAAGTTCAACAGAGGGGGTATGTGACAGGTCCGACCTTTCTGACTCATCCTCCAAAAGATCTTGGGTTCAAGGCATCATCTGGATCTATGCAGAATCTGTCTTTTTTGACCTGGTCAGGGAAATGAAGTTGAACTAAAGGCCTGAAAGAGCATAGATTTATTTATTTTATTTAGATTCTTTTGATATACCGATACTCAAGACTAGGGTCTTATCGTACCGGTTTACAGCGAAACAAGGGGTAACCAATTAACTAGAAAGATAAAGTTACAATGAACAGGGATTTACAGAGTGGGAGAGTTGAGAGCAAAAGGAATAAGGTTTAACATAGAGATTAACATAACAAAGTTTAAATATAACAAAGTTTAACATAACAAAGTTCTAACAAAAGTAACGAATGTAGCATCCGTGAAAATGAAGTGCAGGACTGTGCGGTTTGTGGGGTGTCCATCAAGGGAAGGCTTGAGTGAACAGCCACGTTTTTAGTTTCTTTCTGAATGAAAAAGGGCATTGTTCCTGCCGAAGTTCCGGGGGAAGAAGATTCCAATGATACGGTCCGGCCATGGACAAGGTTCGTTTCTGGATGGAGGTGTGACTAGTGGATTTGTTAGGGGGGGCCTGGAGAGTTCCTTTGTATGCCGATCTGATCGGTCTTGTGGAAACGTGAAGTTCGAGTGGTATTTTGAGTTGGAGTGTGGATCGGTGATAGATGTTTTTGTGGATGATGGATAAGGTCTTAAACATTATTCTGTGGTTGATAGGTAGCCAGTGTAAGTTTTTTAGGATTGGCGTGATGTGATCCTTACGATGAGAGTTTGTAAGGATCCTTACTGTGGCATTTTGAAGCATCTGTAGTGGTTTCGTTGAGGAGGAAGGAAGGCCGAGGAGGAGCGCATTACAATAGTCGATCTTTGAAAACAGTATGGCTTGTAGTACTAACCGGTAGTCCTGAAAGTGAAGGAGAGGTCTCAGTTGTCCCAGGACACGAAGGTTATGGAAGCAATCCTTGGTGGTGGTGTTGATGAACTTTTTGAGGTTCATTCTGGTGTCAAGTGTGGCTCCTAGATCTCTCACTTGGTTTACAAATGGTGAGAGTGGGTTGCTGGTAAGGGGGTTGTTGTCATTAGGAGAGATGAATAGAAGTTCTGTTTTGGATGTGTTAAGAACTAGATTGAGACTTGAGAGTAGACTATTGATGGAGCAGAGGCAGTTGTTCCAGAAGTGCAGGGAGCTGGAGGTAGGATCCGTGACAGGGATTAAGATCTGTACATCGTCAGCATATACGAAATGAGTTAGGTTGAGGCTCTCTAGATGCTGGCATAAAGGTAACAGATAAATATTAAACAGTGTGGGGGATAGCGAGGATCCTTGGGGAACGCCATGGTTGGAGGGGATGGGTTGGGATTCTTTATCATTTATTCTCACCTTGTATTTCCTATTATTGAGGAAGGATTCGAACCATTTGAGCGCCAAGCCTGTGATGCCGATTTCCATTAGACGGTTGATGAGAATTGCATGGTTTACCGTGTTGAACGCTGCGGAGAAGTCGAGCAGGGCCAGAAGGTAGGATTGGCCTTTGTCTAGGCCCATTAGGATGTTGTCAGTTAAAATAGTAGAAGTGTTTCCGTGTTTATTGCGACGGAAAGAGAATGTTGTAGGAATCTAAGTAGTCTGAGTTGGTTGTTGACTAATTTTTCCATTAGTTTGGCGATAAATGGTAGATTTGCTATGGGGCAAAAGTTTGCAGGGTTGGCTGGATCTAGATTAGGTTTCTTTAGTAAAGGTTTTAGAGAGGCGGTTTTCAGAGAGTCTGGAATGTATCCTTGTGCAAGGGAACAATTTATGATGTCTGCCAGTGGTTTGGTTATGGTGTTTGGGATTGTAAGCAGGAGTTTGGTGGGTATTTGGTCAGATGGATATGACGAAGGCTTCATTTTCTTGATTAAGGATTCAATTTCCAGGGCAGATGTGGGTTCAAATGATTCAAGAAGCGGTTTGTGTGTGGATGGGGATGGTTTGTAGATGGGTGGAGGTTGGGTGTTTGAATTAGTCAGTGGTGCCAGTAGGTTGTGGATTTTCTTCTCAAAGAATAGAGCCAATTCTGTGGATTTGTTTTGGGCTTCTTCTTCTGGGATGACTGGTGGAACAGGTGTAGTGAGGGCTGATACATAAGAAAATAGTGTTTTGGGGTCGTACAGGAAGCTATGTATTTTTTTGGCATAGAAATCTCTCTTCATGCGTAATATGGTGGTCCTGTAGATGCTCATAGCGGTTTTATAATTGGCTAATAGGGCGGGGGAGGGATCTTTGCGCCAACGTTGCTCTTTGTGTCGTAGGTCTTGTTTGAGCTTTTTCAGTGTTGTAGAGAACCAAGGTTTCTTGTTTGAATGAGCTGGGTTGATTTCTTTAGAAGTCAAAGGGCAGATTTTATTTGCTACTGAGAGAGTGATGTTAAGCCATGACGTCATAGCAGTGTCGGCGTTGGTGAGGTCCAAATCGGGTAGGTCCTTGGCCAGGTTTGTGCTAAGATCATCCATTGAACATGGTTTTCTGAACAATATTGTTGATTTGGGAATGCAGGGAGTCTGTTTTCTCTTTATTGATAGTTCGGTAGAGATCAAAGAGTGATCTGACCAGGGGATGGGGGTACAGGTGGGAGGGGCATTGGGCGAGATGGGTTCATTTATGAAAATGAGGTCCAAAGTGTGGCCTGCTTTATGGGTGGGTTTATTTATAATTTGCTTGAAGCCCATGGCTTGGAAAGAGGATAGGAGGGCTTCACAGTTAGGAGTAGGAGATGGGGAGTCAACTTGTATGTTGAAATCCCCTAAGATGATGGCAGGGGAGTCCGTGTTGATGTGTTTGACAACGATTTTGATGAGCGGGGAGGGGTCAGACTCTAGAAGCCAAGGGGGGGGGTGTATATTAGACAGATTTGTAGCATGTTCGATTTGAATAGCCCAATTTCTAGTTTGGTCGTTGAGTTCAAGGTTTGATGTGATATTCTCAATTCTTTTTTTGCGGCTAGCAGTATTCCTCCTCCTCTTTTCTTTTGTCTGGGTAAGGAGAATATATCGTATAATTGTAGTGGCAATTGGTTAATTAAGGCAGTGTCTGTGTTTTGCAACCAGGTTTCAGTGATTGCACAGATATCAGGTTGAGAGTCCAGGAGGTAGTCATTGAGGATATGAGATTTTTTTGAGAGGGATTGGGAATTGAGAAGCGTTAGGGTAATTAGTGAGAGGCCCAGGAATTGAGTAAGAGGTGAAGTCATGATAGGAATCAATGATCTCTTTGAGCGTTGATGAATGAGGATCGGTAGTTTATCTCTGCTAAGGAATGGGTGAGAGATAATGGGGATGGGAAACGCTTGAATCATAGTGATTTTTATAGATAGGAGTGGTCCTGGTGAGGGTGGGAACAAAGCTGATGAGTGCCGGAGGCTGCTTTCTGAGGACTGGGAAGGTGTTGGAGGAAAACTAACAACGTTAAGCTGAGTGCTGGAGGATGCTTGATGAGGTCTGGATGAGTTCTGGAAGTTGCTGGGTGAGGACAAGGTTATTGCTATATGAAGTCAGGATAATCTGCGGTGTGGTTGTATTAGATTAGGTGCTGGAGTGGCTGGATGAACGCTGGAGTGGCTGGATGCACGCTGGAGTGGCTGGATGAGTGCTGCGGTGGCTGGATGCACGCTGGAGTGGCTGGATGAGTGTTGCGGTGGTTGGATGCACGCTGGAGTGGCTGGATGAGTGCTGCGGTGGTTGGATGCACGCTGGAGTGGCTGGACGAGTGGCTGGGGTGGTTGGATGCACGCTGGAGTGGCTGGACGAGTGGCTGGGGTGGTTGGATGCACACTGGAGTGGCTGGACAAGTGGCTGGGGTGGTTGGATGCACACTGGAGTGGCTGGACGAGTGGCTGGGGTGGTTGGATGCACGCTGGAGTGGCTGGACGAGTGGCTGGGGTGGTTGGATGGACGCTGAAGTGGCTGGACGAGTGGCTGGGGTGGTTGGATGCACGCTGGAGTGGCTGACGAGTGGCTGGGGTGGTTGGATGCACGCTGGAGTGGCTGGATGAGTGCCTGCGGTGGTTGGATGCACGCTGGAGTGGCTGGACGAGTGGCTGGAGTGGCTGGATGCACGCTGGAGTGGCTGGAGTGGCTGGATGCACGCTGGAGGGCTGTTGTGGGAGAGCTATGGTTCGGTGTGTGTGGGTTTCTAGAAGTTGTCAGAGTAGGAAGATTCTATTTCTTTGTTCTGGTGCGCACAAAGGGGCAGGCCCCTTCGTCGCGCTCCTTAGGCACGCAACGCCTGGAGCCGTCTCAGCCCTTTAAAGGGCTCTGGGGAGCCGGTCGTGACGTCGGTTCCCCAGATCAAAATTATCAAAATGAGATCATGCTAGGGAACACACTGACTCTACAGCTGATTTTTAGAGACGAATGAAGGGTGTGGAAAAACTAACCTAGAAGATAAAGGAGTGCCAGGATGATCTGGAAAATCGTTAGTGTCATAGCAGCATAAGAGTCCTCGGTGTCCCAGAGCTGGACAGGAAAGAAGATACCGATAAACTGGTTAATGACATCTTCCAGTTCAGTGTACCAGGCTTTAGGGAGGAGGAAGGCGGCTACTCAATTAAATTCAACAGAGCACATAGGGCTGGGAAACCCCTTTCTGGTGAACGCAAGTTCCCCAAGGGTTATTATGGCATGTATGCACTATTATGAAAATAAGCAAGCTTTCCTTAGCCATACTAGAGGAAGTGATGGGCTGGAATATAAAGGAACATAGGTCAAAATTTTCCAGGATCTGTTTCAGTACACGTTGGAAAGAAAGATGAGCTTTAGACCTGTTACAACAGCGCTGCAAGTCAAAGGAATATGTTACAAATGCAATTTTCCTTTTGCTCTGCAAATTTTCTGAGAAGGCAGTGATTACCGATTCACAGACCTGGAGGAGTGGAAGTTTATAGAAACATAGAAATGATGGCAGAAAAGGCCCAAATGATCCATCCAGTCTTCCCAGTAAGCGTATGGTAGCTTGTGCTGGGCCGTGTAGGTTAACCCAAACTTATATGTTTCCCAGACCATAAAAGTCAGGGCCCTAGTTGATTGCTGTTGAATCCAATTCCCTATTATGACTAGCTGTTGAAGCAGAGAGCAATGTTTGAGTTGCATCAAAGTAACAATCTTATTGGTTAAGGGTAGTTATCGCCACATCAGCAAATTACCCCCATACTTGTTTCCCCAAACCGTTAAAATTGGGGTTCTCGGTTACTGAATGAATCCAATTCCCCTTTTCCTCCTGCCATTGAAACTGAGAGCAATGATGGAGTTGCATCAACTGTATCAAGGCTTATTGGTTAAGGGTAATAACCACCGCCCTATCAAGATACTCTACGCATGCTTTTATTCATTTCCAATCTTTTAGCTTTTAGGATTCCACAGTATTTATCCCATGCCCTTTTGAATTCTTTCACTGTTTTGGTTTTCACCACCTCCTCCGGAAGGGCATTCCAAGTATCCACTACCCTCTCTGTGAAGAAATATTTTCTGACATTGGTTCTGAGGCATCCTCCTTGGAGTTTCATTTTGTGACCCCTAGTTCTACTGATTTCTTTCCAACAGAAAAGAACATAAGAACATAAAAACATGCCATACTGGGTCAGACCAAGGGTCCATCAAGCCCAGCATCCTGTTTCCAACAGTGGCCAATTCAGGCCATAAAAACTTGGCAAGTACCCAAAAACTAACTCTATCCCATGCTACTGATGCTAGTATTAGCAGTGGCTATTTTCTAAGTCAACTTAATTAATAAAAGGTAATGGACTTCTCCTCCAAGAACTTATCCAATTCTTTTTTAAACTGAACTACACTAAACTGCGCTAACCACATCCCCTTGCAACAAATTCCAGAGTTTAATTGTGCACTGAGTGAAAAAGAACTTTTTCCGATTAGTTTTAAATGTGCCACATGCTAACTTCATGGAGTGCCCCCTAGTCCTCCTATTATCTGAAAGAGTAAATAACAGATTCACATTTACCCGTTCTAGACCTCTCATGATTTTAAACACCTCTATTATATCCCCCCTCAGCCGTCTCTTCTCCAAGCTGAACAGTTCGAAGCTCTTTAGTCTTTCCTCATAGGAGAACTGTTCCATCCCCTTTATCATTTTGGTCACCCTTCCCTGTACCTTCTCCATCGCAAGGTTTGACATTTGCACATCATTAAAACCTTTTAGGTATCTGAAGGTCTATATCATATCACCCCTGCACCTCCTCTCTTCCAGGATATACATATTCATATCCTTGACTCTCCTCATAGATTTTCTGATACTGACCCCCATACCATTTTGATAGCCCTTCTCTGGACCGCCTCCAACCTGTCTCTATCCCTTTTAAGAACCATTTGGAGGAAAGTCCAAAATCCAAAAGAAGTCCTTCCCTGTCAGATCCTGAATAGTAAGAGGTTTTCCCTGGAGGAAGAGTCATCAAGTTCAGAGGAAAAAGATGAAATTCTCTTCTCCGGAACAATCCGTTAGGAAGATGGAACACTCGACACCTGCTGACAATTTGATGGCCTGAAATATTTAGGTTACCTTGTGTCCTGAAATTGGAGTTATTACTTTTTCTTCTTGAGTCATCGCACGTACTGCTCTCTCTTTGCTCTAAGTTGACGTTTCTTTTTATTTTGTACATTAAGGGAGGATGTTTGACTGTATGTATGTGTGGGCAGATTGAAGATGTTTGTTGGCAGTAATTAACTTGAACCTTTCTCCTGGGTTAAAAAACACAGGTACTGTGGCACAAGGCTCAATTGCTTGAGAGACTGATTGCTAAGCATGGTTTGAAAGATATAGCGTAATCAGAAAAGGTACAGAGAAGGACGACCAAAATAACAAAGGGAATGAGTTGTCTATCTATGACATTCCCTATAAGGAAAGACTAAAGAGATTACAGATTGTAAAGGAGTGGTCTTATACTCCCTCTTTAACCTGTATTGAACCAGGCATCTAGCCTGCTCCACTTTAAACTCTAGAGGGAAAGAACCCTGTGAGCGAGACCCCACTGAGCACGATAAGAGGCTGAACTCAGCTGGGAACAGGAAAAGGCAGCTCCTGAATCCTCTCTGATACAAGTTAATGTGGTTCCTGCCTCCAGCCTAAGAAAGTTACTCGGCCATCCCACAGAGCTTTCAGCTTACAGAAGAGGGGGAGATATGAAAGAGGTCTATAAAATAATAAGCAGAGTGCAATGGATAAACATGAATCAGTTGTTTACTCTTTCAAAAAATACAAAGATTAGGGGACATTCAATGAAGTTACTAGGTGGTACATTTAAGATAATTAGGAGAAATATTTTTTTACTCAACACATAATTAAACTCTGGAATTCATTGCCAGAGGTTGTGGTGAAAGATGTTAGTGTAGCTGGGTTTAAAAAAGGTTTGGACAAGTTCCTGGAAGAAAAATCCATAAACCATTATTAAGGTGGACTTAGAGAATTCCGTTGCTTATCCCTGGGATAAGTAGCATGGAACCAATCTCCCTTTTGGGATCCTGCCAGTTACTTGTGACCTGGATTGGCCACTGTTGGAAACAGGATACTGGGCTTGATGGACCTTCGGTCTGACCCAGTATGGCAAATCTTTTTATTTAATTTATAATGCGCTTTTCGACACTTCAAAGTGGATTGCATTCTGTTGTAGTAGGTAATTCCTTATCCCCAGCAGGCTTACAATCCAAGGGCTTGATTTACTAAGCGTTTTTCCCATAGACACAAAATGGGAGAAAAGCCTTAGTAAATCAGAATCTAAGTTTGTAACTTACGGTACTTAGAAACTTGAGCTGAGACTATTTGCATTAAGTGGTATTGAATAAAATAGCTATCAAACATTTTGTTGAATTAAACATTTTTCCTATTATAAGGTAAACATAGCTGATAGCTTGTTGGCTCACAAGCTAAAGACTGCAGCATATTCTAACCTGATTAAGGAGATTATCACTTCCATTTGTGAACTTTCTTATGATATCAGAAAAATATGTGATTCATTTAGGGAGTATTTTTCTACCTTGTATGCTTCTGAGTTGTCTGTCAATGAGGTTGAAATCTCTTCTTTCTTGAATAATTTGTCTCTACCTGTGTTACCAGATGAGAGGGCTGGATACCTCAAGGCCTTATTCACTGTTCAGGAGGTCAAGAATACGATTGAAGCTCTGAAGTCAGGTAGCAGTCTAGGTGAAGATGGGTTTACTTATTTTTTTTATTTAAATGTTATTCTGTTATACAAAAACATTACAAATAAACCAAAACACTTGTTCAAACTCCATTAACACAAAGCAGTAATTTTCACTTATTATTCACCCATCCCCCAATCCTCCTAGTCAAGATCAAAGATGCAATAAAACTCAGATACAATAGGGTCCAGTGAGGGACAATGACAAAAGTGCATCAACATTAAGCAGGGGAAAGACACACGAAAAGCCATCAATACATCAATCCAAAAGTCAAAACAAAAACACTACATTTAACAAATTTAGCCATAATAATCTCAAACATAACAAGTCAACAGGTAGATAGTTATGATTCAGCCATGGTCAACAGTTTGCAAAGTTTTCCAATGCACATAAGGGTACCAGATCTTTTCAAATTTGGAGACATGTCTCTTATAAGCTGTAATCTTACTCAACATGGGCTAGATGCTTAAGAATTTCTGACATACGGCAACCAGCTGAGTCCTTCCACCAAAAAGCAATCACATACCAAGCAGTTAGTAATAGCTTGCATATCAATAATGGTTGCTCTGCAGGAATGGAATATTCAACAGAGCAAGCTTAGGAGAAAGCATCATTTCTACTCCTAGAATATCTTTTAACGCCGCATAGATTTTGGCTCAAAACTCAGTTATAATAGGGCAGGTCCACCATATATGGTAAAACAATCCCACTATTCTACAACTCCTCCAACACTTATCATCCACATGGGGATAAGCTGTAACTACATGGGTATTAAATATCATCGCAATGGGTCTTTATAACCATTTTCAAAGATGTATACTGATATAGAGCTCTTAGCTGTATGTAAAACAAGAAATCCCATTCTTAGTCAGATTTTCACCTGTGTCTTTTTCCCAAGCAAGGATATGCGTCGGAGGTAACAAGGTATAAGGCAATTCCGTATTAAGTAAATTCTATAATTGCAATGGCCTCTTTTAGAGAATCAGCCGAGTTAAATATCCTTCAAATAAGGTTTTGCCCGTCAACAAATGCTCTTTCATCTTTGTCTTTAGGAAATGTTGAATTTGTGAATATAACAAATTTTTGGCCTCCAATATTAGTTTATCCCTCATATCCACAAAGCTCTTCACATCCCTCCCATCCCATAGATGTTCCATGTGATTCAATCCCTGATTAGACCAACTTTGATCTTGTCAACTCTAGGTCCGGTATCAAATCAGAATTATGACAAAGAATTGTAAAATCAAAACAGTCCCTGTGTCCCATTATGTTAATGCACCACTGGGCCAAGAGTTTCAGTGTGTGTGCAGGAGGAACTCTCTCCACCAACTTCTAAGTTCTTTTGGGTTGCCAAATCATAGCCGCTAGGGGCATTACTCCCACAAGCTTTTGCTCCAGTGTTGCTCATTGTTTCAGTTCTCTCTTTCTGTGTTAATCTATAATGCACGCAATTGAGATGCTACATGCCATATGAGATTTGGCGCACCCAGTCCACATTACATACCTTGCAACTCTAAGGGTTCTCCTTTTCCAAATAAAATCAAATATACACCTCTGCCAAAGTTTTAGCATAGTACTGGGGACGGGGATTGGTAGAGTTTGGAAGAGATAACTCAATCTGGGCAGCACATTCATTTTAATCGTGGCCAATCTACCCAATCAGGATAAACCCAGATCATCCTTTTTCCCTTATCTTGCATTTTGTTTCCCCTTATCTACGGTACATAATTGTAATCAAGCAAATCCATTTTCTAGCTATATAAATTCCCAAATATTTAATGCATTTCCTAGCCCATCTGAAAGGGAAGATTTGCTGTAACTGGGGAACATGACAGGAACTGAAATATTAAGAATTTCAGATTTTTCAAGATTTATCTTAAATCCTGACACACTACTAAATTTATGAATTTCCTTCACAGCTCCAGCCAAAGAATGCTCTGCATTTGCTAAAGAAAATAGAATATCATCCGCAAATAGCCATAACTTATAAGAGACATCTCAAATTCTGACACCATGATTTAAACTATCTGCCTGAATTCTTATTGCTAAGGGTTCTAAAAATAGGGTAAAAAGTAAAGGAGAGCGGACATCCCTGTTTCGTACCCCTTGCAACCATGAAAATATCAGAATAACCTCCATTAACCTTCACATAGGATTGAAGCTTGTTATATAATTTTTGAATCCAGTTAGTAAAGGACTGCCCAAAATTCATCTTCTCTAATGTTTTTAGTATAAAAGCCCAATGTTGAAAGCCATTTCTGCATCCACAGACAAAAACGCTACTGGAATGCTTTCTCTTTGAACCATCCACATATAAGACCTACAAAAGGTCAGATCTCTGCCCGGTTTGGCAATAACCAATATTCCTGCTAAATTGGAATCTGGCATCAGCGATCCTGAATTCCTGAGAGAATTCCTTGTCAGGGGTAAAACTAAACAAGATGTAAATATTTTTGTAAAACCTAGCTGTAAATCCATCTAAACCAGGTGCTTATCTACTTTAAGGTCATTTTAGTACCTCCACTGTCTAGATTTCTTAATATAATAACTATTGACATACCAGCAATAGCCTAGCCAATTCAACATTATCTAAATGTTCAACATTATCTAAACATTATCTAAATATGTTTTTATCTCTTAATCTGTGATTGATGCATCCATACTATGCAAATCACTAAAAAATTCTAAAAAGCACTAATATCCGCACTGGAAATCAAGATTTTACAGACTTTTCCTTTAATTTTTATGATTTGATTCTGCACCTGTACAGTCTTCAGCTTTCTAGCAAAACGCTTACCAGACTTATTCCCCCAACCCTAAAAATGCGATTGCTTGGCTAGCTCCAACTGATATGTTATGGTGTCAGAATCCAAGGATCTAAGTTCCTCTTTTCTCTTAATTGTTTCCAAGTACTCACAGTCAAAATATTTATAAGAACATAAGAACATGCCATACTGGGTCAGACCAAGGGTCCATCAAGCCCAGCATCCTGTTTCCAACAGTGGCCAATCCAGGCCATAAGAACCTGGCAAGTACCCAAAAACTAAATCTATTCCATGTTATCATTGCTAGTAATAGCAGTGG
Organism: Rhinatrema bivittatum; assembly: GCF_901001135.1. Classification (NCBI taxonomy): domain Eukaryota; kingdom Metazoa; phylum Chordata; class Amphibia; order Gymnophiona; family Rhinatrematidae; genus Rhinatrema; species Rhinatrema bivittatum. Next base: position 179,347,747 of record NC_042619.1, read on the forward strand.
CTATTTTCTAAGTCAACTCAATTAATAGCAGGTAATGGACTTCTCCTCCAAGAACTTATCCAATCCTTTTTTAAACACAGCTATACTAATTGCATTAACCACATCCTCTGGCAACAAATTCCAGAGTTTAATTGTGTGTTGAGTGAAAAAGAGCTTTCTCTGATTAGTTTTAAATGTGCCACATGCTAACTTCATGGAGTGCCCCCTAGTCTATTATCTGAAAGAGTAAATAACAGATTCACATCTACCTATTCTAGACCTCTCATGATTTTAAACACCTCTATCATATCCCCCCCTCAGCCGTCTCTTCTCCAAGCTGAAAAGTCCTAACCTCTTTAGTCTTTCCTCATATGAAGTCACTCTAATGATGATACTTTATTTAATTAGGTCACTCTAGCTTTTTCTTGTTCCCTTTTTATGCAGGAAGTCTGAGAAATCAGCTTGCCTATCAGATAATAAGTTAATATTATGGGTAAAGGTAATTTAATTTTAGGTGGGGACTTTAATATCACATGGTCTCCAGAAATGGATAATTCTTCAAGGGCAATCAAATTTCTAGAATGCATAGGGCAAGGGTTAAAGCTCTCATTAACTGTTGGAATCTCATTGACATCTGGAGAGAACATTTTCCCAAGGTTAGGAATTATACTTTCTTCTCTAGGCTACAGAATTTCTATTACCAAATAGATTGTATTTGGGTGGAGAAAACGATTGTTAACCAAGTGCTTAGTGCTGATGTTGGTCCCACCATGCTCCTGTTTGGATTGATCTCTTTTTTTCTCAAATAGATGCAGGAAAATATTTCTGAAGACTAAATGATGCTATATTCATCAACCTAGCAAAAAAGCTACCCTGATCTTTATTTGGAGCATACAAGTTAACCAAGGTATATAATTCACCACCCACCTCTATTTAGACAATGATAAACCAACCAATGGGGGTCTTCATAATGCTTTTAAAATTGATAAACAAAGTGGAAAACAAATTTCCCACATCAGTATATTTCGCACTTCTGGGGGTGACAGTAAAATATCTGTGTGGAAAATTAACCGAATCCATCAAAAGTTCAAACCGCCTCTTTAAGTAAGTTTCTTGAATAAATGCTATCTAGACATTCATAGAAACAATTTCTCTATAAACAATTGTCTCATTTTATATGTGTGTAATCCCTTCACATTGAGTGAATAAACCCGAAACATTGTTACATAAATATAGCTAGTATCTTAAATGCTAAATAAGATTTCCATACAACCATCTAACACCTAATGTGTGACCACCACCCAGTAAAAGACCCTCCGAGTTGTAGACGATACTCTTCCCCTGTACTCCTTACCTTGGCCTAAGCCCAAATAATCATCATAGCCCTCCCACTTCTCTCTCTACCCCACCTTATCCCTCCCCTACCATTGTTTCCCTTCCCTTTCCCCCTGTAATCTTCTCTGTCCCATGTGCATATCTTCATCCAGGATCAGAGGTGTAAACATCAATCCCTGTGAGCCCTCCTGCCCCCAAGATGCCCACTTAGTATAAAATCTTAATGAACTACCAAGATTGAACAGAAAAAAAGGCTTAATATTTGGAAACACTAGAAAAACCACTATAACTCAAGCGTTTCAATTTCAAGATTGTATATCTGAGGAAAAAACTCAATATTGCAACAGCCACACCACAAAATATAGAAACAGGAATCCAAGTGCTCTCCTGCCCTCACGTTGTTCCATCATTCATGGATGCTGAGCCTCCTGATTACCTCCAAAGCCTCCTTTCTCCCTTATCAACTTTCTGTCATCTGGATCAGTCATCTCTTGGTATGGAAGAAGTGGAAGACGAGGGGGAAGTGCACGTTTCCATTAAGTGAAAATCTCTGAGGGCTATTTTAGCCTTTAAAGATGATTTCGCCTTAGTAGTGGAGAAGTTAATGGAAAATGCAATTCCAAAAGGAAAAAGTCAACAGTAACCAATGCCCTCTCCTGGCATTTGTAGTGTAGATGGTGAAAGGTCTGTGAAGATAGCGATGGTATGTTGCTCCCACTGCCAAGTCGCTTTCTTATGTGCGACTGAATAGATGTGATCCTTAATAGCAAAGCTGTGAAAACAATGTCTCTAGGCTTATTGTAGCTTGCTGTCCCAGAGTCCTGTGCATTCTTATTTCAATATTGCTCTTTCTCCCCCTTCAAGGTAGCTTCAGATTCCAGGACAGCCTTGCAAATCTGCAAAACGGTGGTCTTGCAATCAATGTGTTCCTGAGTCTCTGGAATTCCATGGCATCAAAGATTGCATCTGCGTGATCGATTCTCTAAGTCCTCTAATTTCTCTAAAAGCATGGTATGCTCCACACATAGCTCTTTATATTTGATACCAAGATTTTCAATTAGGCCTGCATGAGAGTCCTGGTGTGCATCATTTTCCTCACCATGCCTGCCAATATCTGCCTCTACCTCACATAGTTCGGCCATCATGGCGATCAACTTTTGCTTGTTTGGTTTTTATATCAGCCCTTATTTCACAGAACCATTTGCGAAGTTCCGCTCAAGACAAAACATCACTCCCTACCAAGGCCTGCATTGAAGTGGAGGCTCAAATCTCGATTGCACCTCACGACTTGCAGGATCCTTAACGTTGGCGCTGTCGTTACCTCATAGTCAATTTTCGCATATGAAAACTGTTTTAGGTCCATAGCTTTTTTCTTGGTGGCCATCCTTTTCTTTTCCCCAAGCAAAAGCCTCTCAGAAGAACATCAACAATATGTGGATGGCAGTTACAATTTTCAGATTAGGCTTCTCAAGGACAGGAGCAAAGATTCAGGCGTCCATTAGGGATAACATCATTTCCTCCAAACTCTTATTTATAAGACATTTTTGAAATTCTTTTGCTCTTACATTGGTGGCAATGTAAATTAGAGTGCTACAGGGGGAATTCTCTGAACAATCCTCCCTTTTAGCTATTTCTATGATACATAAGGAGGGTAAAGATCCAGTGGACTTTAGCTCTTACAGGCCAATATTGCTTCTAAATTATGATATTAAGATTTTGGCTAAAATATTGGCAATTAGGGTGGTGCAGTTGCTCTCCTTGTTGGTTTACAGAGACCAAACTGAGTTTATAAAAGGCAGACAAGGATTGGATAATGTTAAGAGGAACTTAGATTTGATGTTTCATGCCAAGAGAATATGGGAATGGATTTTCTTTTGGTTTCCTTGGATGTTAAGAAAGCGTCTTATAGGGTTGAGTAGTCCTATTTGTATGCGTTCCTTATTGAGTTTGGCTTTAGAAGGAAATTTCTTCAAATGGGTTTTGTGCCTTTATATAAATTCTATGGCTCAGATTAAGGTAAAGGATATGCTTTTTCAAGGTTTCCCTCTTTTTGGTGGCATTAGACAGGGTTTCCTCTTCTCATCTCTCCTCTTTGCCCTAGCCAAAGGTCCTTTTACAGCATTATTGAGGCAGCACCCTGGGTTCCTGGGGATTGTTGGGGGCATATGGCAGAAATAGTTGTATTGTGCTGTTTTGGTCTGAAATATTTTTATGGATTTATCAAATTTCTAAGACAAAGCTCCCCTCAGATCCCGCATTAATATCGCTAGGATATAGCTTTAAAAATTATTCTGCTGATACTGTTAATCATCCTTCCTTGGTAATCCACATTAGCAGATGAACGGGGCCTCATTGCTCTACAATGGTGCTCCCCTTCTAAACTACATTATACTTGTGGTTTCAAAATCTGTGGCATGATTTATGCCATGGAGCATCTTACTCAGCAAGTCAGAGACTCTTAAGCGGACATTCTAAAAATCTGGAAGCCTTTTCCGGATGTGATGGACAAGGAGGGAAGGGGCAAACCTTTGGGGGTTTTATAGCCCTTTGTTGATTATTTTTATATTTCTTTTATCTTATATAATGCATGAATATGCTACACTTTTCCACTTATATTCTTGGTAATTGTAGTTTTGGGAACTTATTGGCAAGTTACATATCTTTTTGTTTTATTCCTGAATATATTGTTTAGTTTTCTATAGGTGTATGTTTACCATGGGGATTGGTACTACTTTATGTACTGCCAATAGCCTAATTAGGCTTCTTTATGATTCTCTTTATATTATGCTTTCTATATTGTTTTGTATTTGAATCCTGTTTTGGCTTCTTGTATTGAAACCTTTTTGCTCTAATAAAAATGTAATTTTAAAAAATGAAGCATAACAATATACATGTCTCAAAAAAACACTTTTCTAAATTTGTACATTTCTTTGAACAAACAAAAAGGCAAGTTCACAGCAATGAACTAAGCAAACTGTAACTGGCCCTCACCTATGATCTCTTTACAGGGATTATCAGGAGTAATAGGAATCCTGCAGGCTGGACATTGATTATTGTTCTTCAGCCACACTTCAATGCAAGTAGAGCAGAATACATGGTAGTTGACACAGATGACAGGCTGCCGCACCTGATGGAGAAAACAAAAAAAAAACAGTTTGAAAAAAAAAAAATGTTTACAAGCTTTTATTTTTTTTTTACACATTATGGATGTGACCAGCTAGTCTACCTGGAAAATACACTTTGAGGTTCTCAAAGATTTTGTATGTAAGCCTCAACAGTTTGGAATTCATTGCAACCCAAACAGTCCATATTGTCTCCACATAAGTACTCTGGGAATAGATGTTATTTATTTACTACACTTTTTTCCACTACATCCAATAAAATTGAGCAACACGGATATCAATAAACATTCATAAAACATCAAAACATACCCACACTTAACAACATGAACAAAAGATTTAAACATAATCAAATAAAACAGATAATACAACTTACTATTAAAATCTACACTCCCTAACCCTAAGCAATAAAACCAAAGTAAACCATAATAGTTAAAAAAAAATAAAAAAATACAATTATCTAAATATATTTGACCTGAGATTCTTTCCAAATAACTTATAGTCATCCTGCCACCTAAGCTCAGGGTCTAATGCATTCTATAACCCTGGCCCAATCTCTGAAAAAGCTCTAGTCAAGAGGTGGCCAATCTTTCGTGTGCCAAGGAATCAGAATGTACAGTACCAAACAGCCTCACATTTTCAAGAAATGAGAGGTGGTGGTGGGGAAAGGAGTCCTTGAGTAGTGGGAGAGAGGAAAGGGGATGGTAATCACTATTGGGGACCCCTGCTACCTTTCCCCATATCTCCAGTCTCTACTAGTACTGCCATCCTGTCTTCAGTCTGTTTCAGTTCCTTCATCTTTTCCTGAAGAGTCTATCTTCCCACCAGTCTGTTTTTCCCTCAGACTTATCCTGATCCCACTGACCTCTTTCAACCTTCAACCAGTCTCTTTCATTCCCCTCCCTGTCCCCACATCTCTCTCAATCCAATCTCATGTTTTCCCCCACTAGTCTCAATCCCCCAATCCTTTCCCCACCAGACTCTCCTCCCAGCACCTCCAGCATAACATCCCCCTGCAAGAACGAAGACAGAGGCTCAGCATCCCCAATATAACTTCCCATCCAGCTTTGTGCTACTCTCCCTCCCCACCTTCTGCACTACTCCCATGCCCCCACTCCTCCTTGCTTTCTCTCCCTCTGCCTCCATCATCTTTCTCTGTATATTCATGATTGCACCCATTTTTTCTTTCCGCTTTCTCCCTCAGTGGCCTTTCTGGTTTTCTCTCATACACCACCTGCCTGCTTGCTGGCTTTCTTTACTTACATCCTCTTAACTTTTGCCCATTAGGAATGTGAATTTGTTTAGAATGAATACCTCAAATTCAATGAATGAGGCCATTTTTGGTTGGTTCCATCCTGCTATGAGATTTATCTTCTTACATTCTTACTGCCCATACATCTGCAAAGTTCACACGTACTTTCACTTCGAAAAATGCCTATGGAAAAGTATACCTCCACATATCGGTATCTGATTTTTTTGCAGGTATTTTTATATCTTGCACTCTAAGTTCTTCTGAACCCCTATAACCCACATCCCTAGCTCTCTCATGCCTCCTACATTCTCTCACCTGCCCCCACCCCCAAACATGGTCCTCTCTCAACTCTCCCTATTACTTCTACCCTAGCCATTGTTCCCTCAAACCTCCTGCAGAACATGTGGCAGCATAGACCTTGAAGGAATAAGGTGCCAAAAAGCCCAATATCAACTGCTAACATGACAGATGTGGACTAAGACAAAATTCACCCTCCTTACATCTTCCCAAAATTCATTCCCGATTCTTCCTAGCATTTATTCCACATTTCAAAACAAACATAAAAAAAAATGAAAAAGAATCGCCATGAAACTGAAACTGACAACGGAGGGAGTCCTCAGAGAGAATGAGACCCGCCCACAAAATGACATAATCATGCTAACGGCAGAGCCGGTAAAAGAAGCCGTTCCATCGGGCAGCGAGGGTGAGGGGCAGCCTACTAGCATCGGGTGCCCTGAGAGACAATCCCAGGCTGAAACAAACATAAAAAAAAAATGAAAAAGAATCGCCATGAAACTGACAACGGAGGGAGTCCTCAGAGAGAATGAGACCCGCCCACAAAATGACATCATCATGCTAACGGCAGAGCCGGTAAAAGACGCCGTTCCATCGGGCAGCGAGGGTGAGGGGCAGCCCACTAGCATCGGGTGCCCTGAGAGACAATCCCGGGCTGAAACAAACATAAAAAAAAATGAGAAAGAATCGCCATGAAACTGAAACTGACAACGGAGGGAGTCCTCAGAGAGAATGAGACCCGCCCACAAAATGACATCATCATGCTAACGGCAGAGCTGGTAAAAGACGCCGTTCCATCGGGTGCCGCGTGCCAAAGGGGCGCAACAAAGGGGCTTTCCCCTTTGTGCTCCCCTTCGTGCTAATTTTCGTGCTTTGTGTAAAATAAGTTTAGTTATGTTTGTTATTTAATTAACCTCTATTAAGCTGTCTAAAAAGTTTGCTTTTACATTTTTAATTCTAGATGTTCTATGTATCCGACTAAGGAATTATATTTCCTGCTTGTTCAGTTTGCAATGTAAACCGGCCTGATTTGCATTTTATGCAAGAAGGTCGGTATATAAAAATTAAAAATAAATAAATAAATAACTTCAATTCCCCAGCATTCACCTCCTTTCAAGTCAAACCCCAGAAGCATTCATAAGAACATAAGTTGCCATACTGGGTCAGACTGCAGGTCCTTCAAGCCCAGCATCCTGTTTCCAACAGTGGTCAATCCAGATTACAAGTACCTGGCAAGTACCCAAACATTAAAAAGATCCCGTGCTACTAATGCCAGTAATAAGCAGTGGCTATTCCTTACATCAACTTGATTAACAGCAGTTTATGGATTTCTCCTCCAGGAATTGTCTAAACCTTTTTTTAAACCCAGTTACACTAACTTCCTTAACCACATCCTCTCGCAATGAATTCCAGAGCTTAATTTTCACTGATTTGTTTTAAATGTGCTACTTGCTAACTTTATGGAGTGCCCCCTAGTCCTTCTATGAACTGAAAGAATAAATAACCGATTCACATCGGAGAAATTACTTACCTGATAATTTCATTTTCCTTAGTGTAGACAGGTGGACTCAGGACCAATGGGTATTGTGCTCTCCTGATAGCAGATGGGAGACAGTCAGATTTCAAAGCTGACGTCAGCCTACATATACCCGTGCAGCGTGCTTAGCTCTTCAGTATTGTCTTCGAAAAGCCAGTGTGGATATATGTTGCTTAATACTTGATTAACTTTGAACTGGTTCAACTGATTATCTCTCTCTCTCTATATATATATAAATATATATATATATAGAAACATAGAAATGACGGCAGAAGAAGACCAAACGGCCCATCCAGTCTGCCCAGCAAGCTACGCACTTTATCCATTTTTTCCCCTTTTTCTCTCCCACCTGTTACTATTGGCTTCCAGTACCCTCCAGCCCTAATTCCCCTCCACCCCACCACCAATTTAGAGAGCAGCGCCGTATCTGCATTCATGTGAACGTCCAGCTCAATTAGGGGTAGCAACCGCTGTAACAAGCAGGTCACACCCTTACCCCATACTCTTACCCACCCCTGTTTTTATTTATTTATTTATTTATTTATTTGAGATAGCAGCCCTCCATCCTTCCGCTCCGTGAAGGTGGAACACCAACTACTGGCCACTGGCATCCCGCTCCGTGAATGCCTCTGTGGCTACTGCCGCTCCGTGCAGTGTTTGAATGCCTCCTCTTTATTCACGCCCTCTAGACTTGATGGATCCACAGTTTTTATCCCACGCCCCTTTGAAGTCGTTCACAGTTTTAGACTTCACCACTTCCTCCGGAAGGGCATTCCAGGCATCCACCACCCTTTCCGTGAAGAAATACTTCCTGACATTATACATATATATATATATATATATATATATATAACTTTTGGAACTGGAGACCGCCAGTGCACTGAAACAATAAACATCGACACCTGGGTAACTGCGGGTGTCTTGGATTAGAGGTAGGCCGTGGCTTACCCATACTTGTTCAGTTTCAAGATTTGATATCAGAGGTTCTCTATTTCTGGAGCAGCCGTGGGTGGGATACTGAGTCCATGCCTCTGATCCCATGACTTTAATTTTCTTAGAAGCCTCTCATGAAGGACATTGTCAAATGCCTTCTGAATCCAAATACACTACATCGACCAGCTCACCTTTATCCACATTTCTTTTTTAACCCCTTCAAAAAATGTATCAGATTTGTGAGGCAAGACTGCCAATTACACTGTCTTCGCCTTCAAGTAGTGATCCCCTTTTGCACTGCTCCTTCCCCAAGCATTCACACACACACACCTCTCACAACATTCACCACTTCTTGCACTGCACCTCCTCCCCAAATATATATCACCTGCATTCACCATCTTTCCCTTGCCAGAAATCATCTGGCCTGACTGGAACTGAGATTCCCTCCTCCCCCCTCTGTTGTCAGGTGAGAACACAGTGATATGCTAGAACTAGAACAGATTTCTCTCTAGCCCTTCCCCTCTGGGCAGCACAGAAGAGCCCTCTATTCCAGGCAGAAGGTGAGGTGTAGGGCGCACAAGTATGAGGAGAGCTGGAACTGGGCACGGACTGGTTCTTCTTCGCTTGTTCTGTCAAGCTCCAGCCTTGCCCCATCCCCTCCTATCATCCAGTGCGCTCCTGGTTGTAGAGAGGAAGGGAGGGGCAGAGTAGGGAAGAACAGATAAGAGACTGCTTCCTGGGGCAGCCTCACCTTCCCTATCTCTGCAGCAATAAGCAGCATTGCAAAGATGCCCCCTACTCTAGCTTTTCTCCTGTCCTTTACAGTGCTGCCCAGTTGAGATGGTAACACGAAGAGCCACATTTTGCAAAGAAAGAGCCACCCCTGCTCTGGTCTGTGCTTGCTGACTGCAACAGTTTTTAGGCTATGTACAGCCAGCAAAAGCTGGCTATCCAAGCAAAGGGCATTAACTGAAGTATAAGGCTTAAGAGAAGGCGGCGCGAACTTGTCTCGCGCCGCCGATAACATGGGCAGAGCAGCAGAGAGCGGGTAGGGAGTGGGGGAGGAGGGAGAGGGGGAAGTAACCGATGGCAACAATTTGAATTGATGCCTCGCTATTGGTTGCCTAGCATTAAAGAAGGGTTTTGGCGCGGGTGCTGACTTCCGTCAGCAATTAGCGAAGCAAGCAGCAGGTTTTCTGCTTTTTGCTACGCAGCTTTTTGGGATTATTGGTGGTTTTTCAGTGTGATTTTTTGCAGGCGAAGTGCTTAGGTTTTGCGCCATGAAGCGCGCGAAGATCCGCCCTGCTCCCACCTGTCCTGATGCGAGGGTCTGTCAACATCCAGCGGCCGGCAGCGAAGCCTCCTGACGATCAGCGGCAGCCACCCCCGTCTTGGCAACCCCGGTAAGCGGTCCGTGCCCGGGGGCCTCGGCAATGCCGGTTGCCCTGTCGGCCCCCACGCCAGCGCCCCTCCCAATAGTTTTGTCCGATTCGGGGGAGAGCGGCCCGGAGTCGGCTGACGCTTCGGTTTTTGCTGCTGCCGCTTCCCCGTGTCCTCCTTCCCCTATCTCCTCCTAAATGGACGCCTTAGGGGGCAATTTCTTGCTCCCCCCCCCACCCCGTGTCGCACGGTGTGCCTCCGATCCCGGCTCCCCCTGGTCTTACATACGAGCTCATAAACTTAGTCCCGGCAGGGAGAGACAAGTGTCCTGGGGGTCCACGCAGCTCGCAGAGGCCTGGAATAAAAGCATCCACCTGGGGTGCGGCAGGCAAAGGTAAGGCCCAAGTGCCTGTTAGGCGGAGTGGGGTAAAAAGGGGTGGAGAGCCGCCCATTTATGGTATGGTACCTGGCCCTATGCCTTTACCCTCTCCGGGAGTCCCGAGAAAGGGTAAGATTGCCCACAGGGAAGGGGTAAGCCACCTGCTAAAGGGATGGCAACGGCGGCGCGGAAGTCTGCAGCCCTGGCTGAGGGATCCCGTGGCCGGCCTCGTTTTGGGGGGGATGCCCCAGTAAGTTGGCCGGTCGAGTTTGGGGGCGAGTGGAGGGATCAGGGTTTTTCGGTCGGTGGCAGGCAATCCGTGGGGCAGAGGGAAGAGAGTTGGGCAAGAGGTCCGGATGGATCTCTGCCGGTCTCAGGTAGGACGGGAAAGGGGACTAGTAAAAAAGGTCAGAAGAGCAGTTGGGGTGCAGAGTGGGAGGCAGCTTCTTTTTCAGGTATGACTGAGGAAGAGTTTCCAAGGACGTCGCGCCAGGAGGCCTGGAGAGAGCAAGCATTCCCGCAGGGGCAGGAGGTCCATTTTCCACGAGGAGTTGCAGAGGCGATGCATCCATCGGACGTTTCGGGCCATGCTGCAGGAGCGGGGGCAGGTAAGACAGCAGGTAGCGAGGAGCAAGAGCCTAAAGGGGAGGCAAGGAAGAAAAAGAGGATGAGAAGTAGTAGTTAGTCTAGTTCGTCTTTGTTGTCTACTAGCTCGGAGAAGTCAAGGCCATTTCAGCGGGCAATTTTAGCAGAGGGTCTGAAACAAGATATGGGGCATCCGGCTTTGGCATTGTTAACTGAATTGAGGGAGGAAGTGCCAAAGCAACTAGTAAAGCGCATTCGTAAACGCAAAATTGTGAATATTTTCAAATTATTAGAGGGTAGAAGAGGGGGTAGAAGGGATAAAAAGAAAGCCAACAGAAAGCATAAAAGGGACGGTGCGGAAGATTTCCAAAAATATCATTAACTGGGTGAGGGGTTTCTTATGATTAAGCCAGCGTAGTAGGTCACTTTGACCCAACACAATATGGTGCGCTGCTGTCCTACGCGGACAGCATTCTGGGTGCATTTAGGACTATGAAGGCTGGGCTTGGCTCAACTATGATGAAAAGCTTCATGACAAAATGGCGGGGAATGGGTTTATGTCCTGGGGGACTCAGGAGATTCATTTGTGGTTAACCCAGATGACTAATAAAGGGGTTAGCACAGCCAAAAGTGTAGGGTCGGGGGTAGGGGTAAGTGGTAACCAGAGTAGTAGCCCAGCTGGGTATGGGTCTATCGGTGGCAAGGGTGGTTTCTTTCATGGGATCGGGGGTGTTAGAAGTTCGAGATGAGTAGCAGAGTATCAGGGGGAGGATCTGACATTTGTTGGCGCTTTAACAAGCTCGCATGTCTTTTTCCCCCGAGTGCAAATTCAGACACGCTTGCGCGTCTTGCAGAGGAGTGCATCCTGCAACAAAGTATCCGCAGGGACAGAATACCGCCATTTTAACATAGGCAGAAAATTATAAGGTACTGTAACAGAAGGCGGATTCACCAGTAGATGTCTCCGTGTTACATGAGTGGTTGGGGTGTTATCCCGATGCAGCAGTTGCTCGTTTTTTTTTTTTGAGTATTGGTTTTAGTGTTGGTTTTAGTATCCCCTACGAGGGGGGCCAGGTTACGGGGGCCAAGCGAGGAACGCGAGGTCAGCTTACCGGTTGGCTGATGTGGCCAGGGATAAGTTGAGTTCAGAGATACAGTTAGGGTGGGTGGCAGGGCCTTTTGCTGATCCACCTTTCACTAAGATGCATTTGTCTCTGCTTGCGGTTATACCGAAGAAAGCGTTGGGGAAATTCAGATTGATTCTGAATCTATCATCTCCAGAGGGGTCGTCAGTCAATGATTTTATTCCGTGACACGAGTGTCCGGTGAAATACGCTTCTTTTGACGAGGCCGTTGCTTTAGTGCGGGGTGTGGGACAAGGGGCTTTATTAGCCAAGGCAGACAATGAGTCATCGGATGCAGCCGGGGAAGTGTGTTTTGGGGTATATTTTCAGGGGCACTGGTGCGCAGAGCGGTGACCTTCGAGTTGGGAGGAAGAAGGGATCACTAGGAATATCACATTCTTAGAGCTGTTCCCAATGGTAGTAGCTTTGGCCATATGGGGGAATAGACTCTGGAACAAAAAAGTGGTTTTCTGGTGTGACAACTTAGGAGTTGTTCAAGTGATCAACAAGCAGTTGGCTACATGTTCATGTGTCTCGGTGTTGTTGAGGGAAATAGTGTTCCTGTGTTTGAAGTGGAATGTAACGGTCAAGGCTAGGCATGTCCCTGGTAACCAGAACCTGATTGCTGATGCTCTCTTGTTTCAAGTGGGACGTCTTCAGGGCGTTGGCATCACAGGCAAGTTTGAAGGGACAGCCATTTCCAGAGCAACTTTGGCACCTTGGCAGGCAGACATGTGGAGACTGGGAAGGGAGTCGGAAGGGGATAAACGGTGACCCATCAGATATGCCGATTTGGTGCGAACAGCAGAACAAGTGGCAGGTGTTTGCTGGTCAAGGTACGAAGTATTGCTGTTTCAAGCAGCATTTTCATTGGCGTTCTTTGGAGCCATGCAGGTCAGTGAGTTGGTGGCCAGATCCAAGGCGAAGACATCAGGGGCTGGCTTGTTGGCTCAGCATGTATGGGTTTACGATCAGACGGTGACACTGTGTATTCGTAAATCTAAGACTGATCAAAGAGGCAAGGGGCATTGGATTTCGTTGGTGCAAGCGTGCGATGCGGTGGCGTGCCCGGTACTTTGCACACAAGCCTTTGTACGGGTGAGGCCGGATGTCACAGGATCGTTTTTGGTTCATGATGACAGTACGCCATTGACCATATTTCAATTCTCCAAGGTTTTGAAATGGGTGGTGGAGGGATTAGGTTGGGCAGCCGAGTACTTTACGCTGCATTCTTTCCGCATTGGAGCGGCAACCACGGCGGCAGTTTGAATCGCCCATACTGGCAACCCTATCAATTGGGCGATGGAAGTCTGATGCCTACAGGTCATATGTGCGGAAGTGAGGTTTCAAGAGGTTCTTTGGGGGGGAGGGGGGGGGGGAGGTTGCCAGAGGCTAATTTGGTTCTTTTAGTTGCAGAAACGAAAAGGGTTCCATGCAAGCGGGAATGTGCCTGGGTCGTGGGCCATTCATTCATCCATTGGGCTCAATAAAGGGCGGTGAAGCGTTCTTACTGCGAAAATTTGAGCTTGGATGCCGAAAAGTGGACATTCCAATGGTTCAGCAGGCGGGGCATGCTTTGGGGGCAGTTGCTATCTTTCTTGCAAGAGCATGTCAAGAGATGGGGTTTACCACAGCTCATGCTGATCCATTTGGGTGGTAATGATGTCTGAAAGTTGTCTTGTTGGGAAAGTTGTCTTGTCGAGAAAAGATTTGGCACGTATTATGAATTTGATGCCAAGTACCAGAGTCAGTTGGTCGGATATTATAGTCCGAATTGGGCATCATACAGAGCCATTATGGCGCAGAGGGATCAAAAAATTGAATTGTCAAATTGGTAAATGGCTAATAAGACAAGGTGGTTTTTGGGTAAGGCATAATTTGTCGTGGGAAGTGCTAGGCGGTTTTTTTCAGGAGCGATGGGGTACATCTTTCCGACATCGGCATTGATTTATTTAACAATGCGTTGCAGGAAGGATTCGAGCAGCAAATTTGATATGTTGAGGGCCGCAGTGGGGGAACAAAGACAGCCATAAGTTGTCTGTTTGTGGCAGAAACCTGAGCCCTAAATGGTAATGTGTGTATTGTATTGTAAAGAACATTGGAGGGGGTGGGGGGGGGAAATCTCATGTAGTCTGGGGCTGATACATGGGAAGGCCTACAAGCAAGGGGGGGAGGGGCGATGCTCAGGCCGTGCACTTACCCTCGCTGGGGCAGCGCCGGGGTAAGAGATGGGGGAACAGCGATGGAGTCTTACCATTGGGACACAGTGGTAAATGAAGAGGGGCAAGGAGGAAAGGGGGGGCATCATTTTGATATTTATATATTAATGAGTTAAGGGGCTCGGGTTATGTTGTGCAATAAACTGCAGCCTGTTTTAAATCCATAAAGATGTTTCTGTTTTTTGTATGTGTAAGGGGGTGGGAGACAGCGAGCTGCAGGTCTTGCTTCCCTATGTTATCAATCCAGTCAATGGATAACCCATTACCTTCTTAGCCCTAAAAAAATAACTAAAACCTTAAACCTAACTCTTTCAGACATAGGTAGCCAGCTATAACATGGGTGTTATATGCTCATGATATTTAGTACTGCGCTGCACCATTCTGAACTAGTTGCAATACCCTGTGCAAAACTTTAGACAAACCCCAAAATAAATTAGTGTCTATTTTGATAAAACAAGTTTAAACTACTGTAAGAAAATCTGAGGGACTTAACAGAGACTTCAATGGCCTTACCATTTGCAATTTATAGCATGTAGACTCTGCAGCCAAGCATACATGTAACTTCATGGTTAGATTAATATCTAACTGTACTCCCAGATTTCTAGCTTCAGTTAATATCGGAATAGTCCTATTCCCAAATTTAACCTTAACATTATCTCTGCATAAACGACTAACTTATATTACAGTCTTTTTAACATTTAAAACCAATTTACATTCATGTAATCAGAACCTTATTGTTGGTAAGCATTCATTAAATCTTTGTACTAGCAGTGCGTCATCTGTCATATATGGCAAACAAAATTGCAAATGCAATAGTCCTATCTTGCCCATAAATCTCGGGTGACAGAAGATCCCGCTCTCACTCCATGCCCTGAGCACTCACAGTAAGAGACTCATTTCTCTAGTCCTAAATAAAGGCTGCAGGAACACTTTGCCTGCATAGCTCTTCACATCTATATAGTCTGTTCCAACAATATTTGGACAAGCATATTTTGGAGTTAAACAAGTATTTACTTGCCAAAAAAAAAGGTCTGACATTTCCAGAAGACCCCAGCTAATAGCAAATATGAAGAACAAGGTCTGAGCCTGGCACACTAATGATTTACGGAGCTTGAATCCTTCAAATAGCTGCCCCAAACTCCCCTTATCTATGTCTCTACTGACACACAGTACAAGCCACTGCAAAACACTACAACAAGAGACCCATGATTGGCACATGTTTCCAGGATGAGTCTGACTAGTTAGCACCAAGAGCTTTGAGAAGTGAGTTCTGAGAGGGTCAGAAAAGCAGGGAGCAGTAAGAATGACAGCTCAATGTCAAGGCTTGTGGCAAATCCTCTCAATCTGAGGAAGATGGGCAGCACTTTTCAGAAAGCCAGTGTTTCTTAAAACTGAACTAGAACGTCAGCATAATGAAACAGCACATATAAAGAGCAGTACAGCAAAAAAGAATCAATACAAAAAAATATGAGCAATATTACAAATCATTTTAGGAGTTCATATAAATCAAAAGATGGAACTTCAAAAAATCTTAGATGCCCATGTACTAAAGTGTGCTAATGCATGTTGAAAGCAGTTAGCGAGCATAATCCAGTTTATACATATTAGCAGTGCTTTTAATGCACGTAAATTAGCTTGTGAAAGTTAATGCAAAAACCTATGCTATCAAGACAATGAAATTTAAAACAGCGCATTAACTATTAATGCATAGAAAAATAACGCACATTAAAATCTGCAAGTTAACACAGATCCATTATTAATGCAAAAAACTTACACAAACCTCAGACAAGTGTAGCTAATTTTTTGCAATGTCTACATAACTATAAATGAGAAATCTGCATGTTATTAACATGGGCCACTAACATGTTTTAATAGCTGGTGATACACTTTAGTGCATTATCCTCTTAATCATAGACCCCAATTGTGCATATGCCCACAGAGTAAGGATAAATATCAAAAGTATCCAACAAATATTTTCAAGCATGTTCAAAGTGCTTCCAAGTGCATACAAATTCAAAGGAAGACACCAAAAAGGTATACGTCCCAATGCTGGAACGCCGATAATTGAGTCCTGTAAGCTGGCAGCAGGTGAAATCCAATCTTTTAAGATGGTTAACCAAAAAAAAGGACAACTAGATGCAAACGTCCAACATGGTCTACATTAAGACAAAGTCTACACCAGAGATGCACTATGGTATATAATCTGGAATAAACTGGTGAGTCTGGCAGAGCTAAAAAGTTTAATAGAGAAGGAAATTAAGGCTCCAAATAATTCAATCTGCACTATTTTACTAGCTTTGTATGATGTACACAAATATATGAAAAGAGGCATCCGTGCATGCATTGTGAAACACAGGAGCTACTTAAACATAAATAAACTTGAAGTTCCAATTGTACAGCACAGTTTGATATTTGGACATTCTTTCAAATGATTTAAAAATGTTTGACTTCGCGAGTTTTGATTAACATGAAAGTGACTGGGATTTTAATATTTTTATTGGAATGGATGGAACAAAGCTGGATTTTTAAGATGACTACCATTGACACGGCGATAGCCAAAGCCAGAAGAATGCTGGGCTGCATAGAGCAGGGGTCGGGAACCTTTTTGGCTGAGAGAGCCATGAACGCCACATATTTTAAAATGTAATTCCGTGAGAGCCATACAAGACCTACCAAATTAATTTACTACAACCCCCCACCCTCCTGACCCCCCCCCCAAGACCTGCCAAAAGTCCCTGGTGATCCAGCGGGGGTCCAAGGCTCGCAGACAAATCTTTAATAAAAAAGTAAAAATCTAACAAAACCCTCCACCCTCCTGACGCCCCCCAAGACCTCCAAAATTAATTTACTACACCCCCCCCCAAGACCTGCCAAAAGTCCCTGGTGGTCCAGCGGGGGTCCAGGAACGTGGCGCCGACGGCCCTTTGCCCTTACTATGTCACAGGGGCTACCGCCGCCATTGGTCGACCCCAGTGACATAGTGAGGGCAAAGGGCCGTCGGCGCCATTTTGACTACTGGCAGCCGACAGCCCAAGTCCAGGAGATCGCTCCCGGACCGCTCCTGGACCCCCGCTGGACCCCCAGGAACTTTTGGCAGGTCTTGGGGGGGGGGGTCAGGAGGGGGGGGGTTGTTAAGATTTTTACTTTTTTATTAAAGATTTGTCTGTGAGCCAGATGCAGCCATCAAAAGAGCCACATCTGGCTCGCGAGCCATAGGTTCCCTACCCCTGGCATAGAGAGAGGAATATCTAGTAAGAAAAGAGAAGTGATAAACCCCTTGTACAGGTCCTTGGTGAGGCCTCACCTGGAGTACTGTGTTCAGTTCTGGAGACCGTATCTCAAAGGAGACAGAGACAGGATGGAGGCGATCCAGAGAAGGGCGACCAAAATGGTGGGTGGTCTTCATCGAATGACTTATGAGGAGAGGTTGAAGAACCTGAATATGTATACCTGGAGGAGAGGAGGAGCAGGGGTGATAGGAAACAGACCTTCAAATACTTGAAAGGTTTTAATGATCCATGGTCGTCAACAAACTTTTTCCATTGGAAACAATTTAGTAGAACTAGGGGTCACGATATGAAACTCCAGGGAGGAAGACTTAGAACCAATGTTAGGAAATATTTCTTCACTGAGAGGGTAGTGGATGCCTGGAATGCCCTTCCGGAGGAAGTGAAGATTAAAATTGCGAAGGATTTCAAAGGGGCATGGGATAAACACTGTAGATCCCTAAAAGGCTAGAGGATAGGAATAAATAAAAAAGCTTAACCAGCATGGAGCTGCAGTTACTACCCTTAATAGAAACATGAGGGTAACCTGCACAGCGCAGCAGTTACTACCCTTAAGAGAAACATGGGGGTAACCTGCGCGGAGCGGCAGTTACTACCTTGGGAAGCTTGCTGGGCAGACTAGATGAACCATTTTGGTCTTTTTCTGCCATTATTACTATGTTACTATGATCTTCATTCAGATATCAAATGTGTGTTAGATGAACTTCTAGCTCAGACTTACTTGACTTTTGTGACTTGTGCATTATTCAAAGCATAAGATGTGACTGACTGTGCAATGTGACGACAAATTTATTGGCTGTGGTTTATTTTTATGAATTGAGTTTCTTGTGAATGAATGGACAAGAAGTTGCAGCTATGAGGAAAGGCTAAAGAGATTAGGGATGTTTAGCTTGGAAAAGAGACGGCTGAGCGGGGATATGATAGAAGTCTATAAAATCATGAGTGGTCTAGAATGGGTAAATGTGAATTGGTTATTTATTCTTTTGGATAATAGAAGGACTAGGGGGCACTCCATGAAGTTAGCAAGTAGCACATTTAAAACTCAGAGAAAATTATTTTTCACTCAACACAGAATTAAGCACTGGAATTTGTTGCCAGAGGATGTGGTTATTGCAATTAAGTGTAGCTGGGTTTAAAAAAGGCTTGGATAAGTTCTTGGAGGAAAGGTTCATAAACTATTAATCAAGTTGACTTAGAGAATAGCCACTGCTATTACTGGCATCAATAGCATGGGATCTACTTAATGTCTAGGTACTTGCCAGTACTTGTAACCTGAATTGGCCACTGTTGGAAACAAGATGCTGGGCTTGATGAACCCTTGGTCTGACTTAGTATGGCATCTTCTTATGGCATCTGGATGTTACTTCTCAGCTGGCTGTTCTGCAAGAATTTAAAATGTGTGCAGTCCTAGTAAGATTTAAAAAAGACTATTTACAAAGGAATTAACACACACACAGCAACATCCACATGGATAATGCTCTCTCAGGGTTTACAGACATCCCTTTACCACCATTATACCCTCTTCCTTCAAAAACATTTTAAGATTGTCCACAATTTGTTAAAGCCATATCTTATCTCAAAAATGCACAATAGATTACATGAGCTTTCAATATGGCCCATAGTGGTGAGTCAGATTCCAACCTGCGCAGTAAGAGCAGGAGGTGTACAACTACAAATAACTCTGTTGGCTCATCAGATCGCTAGGGCACCCTTCCTCACCGCCAACTTCTCACTCTCCCTACTTCTACTGTCTCCCAGCATGGCCCTGGGACCAAAAGGTTTGCCCACTCTTGCCCTGTCTTCACCAGGCTATTTCCTTGAGTTCATTCTTGCATAGTAGATGATGGCAGAAAAGGACTAACAGATCTCTCAGTCTTCCCAGTTGTCTTCCTATCTGGTTTTCATACTTAAATTTTCATACTTAAACCCACTTCAGATCCCCCTCTTCCCATGTCTTTTACACAACTGCTTAGCTCTGCCCCTAACAATGCTCTCTATATCTGTCCTAAACATGCCTCCTCTCCACCACTCCCACTAATAGGCCATTGCAGGCATTGCTAATCCAAACTCTTCAGAGTTATATACATGTTTTCTGTATATTAAAAAGATAAGCCTAGAGCTCTAGTAAGAACCAACACTACCCAGATGTTCACAAATTTTTAATGGAAGGCATAGCTTAGTAAGAGACATTTTTAGAATAATGCCAGATAAATTAAATACAAATCCAAACAAAAGGGAGAACGTAAATGACTGCTGATTTTAGCTGTTAACTGAACTGTCTAAATATGTCAAGGACTGCCAGTTTAGAATGCAAAGTTCACAATTTAGGAAAACGGGTTACATTCTTAAATTAATTTAAACAAACATAGGGGCTGATCCAGTGGTAATGCTGCATACTGCCATGCAAAGGTCCTGAGTTAAGACTCCCAGGTCAGCTCTTCCACTCCTTGGGTTGGTTAGGAGTGGGGAAACTGTGGAGGCAGTGTTCACATCTCTGGGGGGGCGGAAGTCCCAGTCACTGTGCAACAGCAACACCAAGTAGCCAGACTTAGGGCCCATGATTTCAGGATTGTGGAAAAAGCCTGTGACATGCTGCCAACCACAGGGCCCTACACCATGAACAGCATCCTGAACCTCATGATTTCAGGCCCAGCACTGTGTGCTGAAACCTGCTGGAGCCTCCCAGCATGGTTCTCATCGTCCTGCTCTTCTGCTGTACTCTGCTGCTCTGAAGCGTAGCAACTCACCATCTTTAAAGGGCCAGCTCCCAGGATTTCCTGTGGTGCAGACTGATGACATCAGCACTACTCTAACATAAAAGGAAGCTTACTCCTCTGAACAGGTGCCTGAGCAACAGGTTCTGATTCTGTGTTCCTCTGTGTCTGGCTGCTCCTGATTTTGACTTCTGACCGAGAACCGGCCTGGTTCTTGTTTCTGTTTCCTGTCTCACGATTCTGTACTGTGCCTTGGCCCTGTCAGTCAGCTGTCCAGAAGTCCACTCATCCAAGCATGTGACAGACTCTTAGTGCACGGAACCCAGGTCAAGTACTATTATTACAATGACTGGGCTAAATGAGTTGGGAGGGGGTATAAAATAAGGGGAAAGCCCCTGCATAGTTGTAAATGCAACTGCTACACTGCTGAAACCAGATGGGACCAGTCTGCCCTCACTTCACAGACTGAAATTTCAAGATAATAAATGAAATGAACTCATCATCATATCCTCTTAATCCTTGCTCTACCACTTTACTGAAGTTTATTCATGACAACATTTAGGAAGCCATTAACAAAATAGTTTCTCTCTTTTCACTGGTCAATTACCCTTGCTTTAAAAACAACTTCTGCTTGGTCTATCTTAAACATCCTCTGCAGATCCAACAGATTTCACCTCTATCCTTTTTGTCTAAGGTAATCAAAACCGCCATACTGAGAAAGCTATCCAACTTTTTTGATGATTGAGGCTTAGATCAATAACAATTTGGGTTTCAAACGTTTCACAGTACCAAAACACTTCTACTCTCCAGTAGTGACACTATCTGATGGGTTTTGACTAAGGAATAAGCTATATGATAATTTTCTTAGACACCTCAGCTTCATTTAACACCTGAAACCATGATATTCTCCCTATCTTGTCTCACTGATATTGGAATAGTTGTCTCAGTACTGGCCTAGTTTGAATCTTACCTCCATGATCATACTCAACAGATCAGAACTGACTCATCTATTTTGTTTTGGCACCGTTTCTACAGGCCCTTCCCAATGTTCAGCCTTATTTGTGGTTCTATACAATGTATATTTATCACCATTATGCTTTCTAGCTGGGTTAGGACTATCCTAAGACAGTTTTACTTTCCTCTCATATTATCCTGGTTTCTCACTACCCAGTTCATATCAATTTGTCTGGCTGCAGTTCGGACTTGGGTCCATAACAACTATCACTAAATACCAATAAGTCAGAAATAATTATACCAGGCCACTCCCCACTTTATACCATCCTACCAACATTGTTTGAAGGGTATGCCATCCAAATATTACAGAAAGTATGGAACCCTGAAGTTATACTTGACCCTACCTTCAATGTAATCTCATGTAAAATCTGTAATACAAACATCGTTTGCAAAACAGACTCCTACAATACCTCAAACCACTCCTGGAACAGAATGAGTCCCCTTCTTTTATAATCACTGATACTTACAGGTCTTGACTACTGTAACTCTCTCTATTCTGACCTGCCTTCCAATATGCTAAGAGCCTTTCAAATTATCCACAATGCTGCTGTCCAAGTATTGACGGATTTTAACATTCACAAACACATCACTCCAGTTTTCCAATCACTCCATAGGCTCCCTGTACACTGGTCTATACAATACAAATTAAACAGTGATCATACACAATCTACTTGGCAATGTGACGTCTCCATGGATAAGCTCTACTTTAACAATTTAACCTCCTACAAGTATTCTCCGGTTCTCTAGTCAGGATGTCCTGGAGATTGCAGCACTATGAGCCACACATTTGACAGAGATATGAGAGAGGGCCTTTTCAATATCTAGTCCAACACTAGGGAATTCCTTTCTTCCATCTGCATGCAGCATTAAAGAACCTAAGGCATTAAAAAAAAAAAGCCCTTAAAACTTTTTGTTTAATGAGGCCTTTACACTAGCAGGCTAGATCCTGTCATTCAAACACATACATAACCAGCAGACCTCTCTTTTCTAGCTATAGAACACCTCTGACACGTGATTTGATATTATAATATCAACATTTTACTGGTAGCTTACATTGTATCAGTTAAATGTATAAATTTTATAAATGTGTTTAATTTATCCCATCTCAAACCTTGGAGGGTGTGGGTGATAAATATTTTTAAATAAATAAAATAAATAGATGAAGGCTCATGGTGCTGGATCCCAGCTCCGATTCCAACTGATCTGTAAACCCAGAATAGTAGAAGTAAATTTCCAGGCTCCCCTCCCTAAAAAAATATGGGATTCAGTAGATTAGGGATTAAATATGTGGTGACCTGCCAAGACTGAAAGAAATGGGATAAAAAAAATTAGCAGCAGGGGGAGGGCCCAAGGTTTCTTCTGTTCCCATATAAGACATCAGAGTTTCCCCAACAAGGAAGAAGTATTCTTTAACCACATTCCCTTAGCTGCTTGATTTTTGTGTTAGTTTTCCAAGGCTGAACCTATCAAAACTACAGTCAACTGCTTCCTATCCCAATGCATCACAAAGTTCTTGCAAGTCACCTTAATCTTCCTCCCAAAGGATTCATTTTCAGAGGCAATCAACTTTTAATGAAGAATAATTTATCCTGATTGCCTTATTACTGCATTTCCTATGGAGATACTAATCCTCCTTCCCCCCATCATCAAGAGGTGTTAATTCTGCTCTCAGAGACAAACTCCTTCTCCAGATCCCTTGGACATCTCTCTACATACCCCTGTAAATGTTATGCTCAGCCTTCTGTTTTACCAGTCAGTACTGCACTACATGTCCCCCTGGTTATTCTCACCTGCTTTTTCCCATGCCATTCTAATAAACCTTTGCTATATTTTGTTTTAAATTCCCTAAACTAATCTGACAGTTTTTAAAAAAAGGTTTTTCCTCTCTCCCGTTTCTGGAAGTGGCTTACGGTTACTTGCAGGCATGCACATGAAGGGATATGTACCACATGGTAGATTTACACTTCTACTGATTTTACTGTCTCAAAGTAAGAAGTCATTAGTTCATTCACCTAAATCACTTAAGTGCAACTGACTAAAACATGCCCTAGCAGATTTATGGATATGCTGACATGACAGGTGGTCATTCAATGAATTACGGTAAGTACTATTTTAGAAATTTTTTTTCCAATATTAATGGATTCCTTATACTTAGAATGCACGGACAATACTTTAAGCAAAGATAACATCTGTAAAATTATATGTATTTTAAAAACCTGCCAAGAACTGCACTGGCTGTATAGTACACAGACAAATTCTGGAATCCTTGGCCTAATTCAGGCAGAGCACAGGATGCAATACAAGACAGAGAGCAGAATACTATCAGTCTCAGGAGAGCAAGCACGGACTACATAATAAAACTTTCAAAAACTTTACGCATTACACATTCTGAAGGAAATTCAAAAAAACAATCAATTCAGTATTCTGATAGCACAATTAAAAAAAAAAAAAAAACCCCAGAAAATCCAGAGTGCAGCACCACAACACTGAACAGGAATGGATTCCATTATTGCACAATTCTAAGTTAAGAAAGGCTTCTAGCTCAAGTTGATACAGAACCCAGTGGCACTCTATTCCTTTATGGAAGCATCAGTCGCCATTATCTGCAAAAATGGGTTAGGAAGAGGCTCTCTTAAGTGAAAAGTTCTGCACACAAACTAGGAAGGTCAGAAAAATCTGAGTATGAAAACATAAGATTTTGTTCCTTACCGATGTACACCTACAGTGGCTGTAGAAAGCTAAACCCCCTAGAAACTTTTTTGCATTTTGTTGTGTGTGTCAGACTTGCATGCATTTAAAGAAGAAATAACTGCTAATTTCTTTTTCCTTAGTACAGACAGGTGAATCCAAAACCAGTGGGTTATGCACCTCTATCAAAGCTGACATCACAGTACATATATATATACCCCTGTAGTGACAGCAGCCTGCTAGTATTCTTTACAAAATCGAACTGTGGACAAATTAACAAAGCTTCATTATAAATAAATAACCATTCCAGCACTCAGCCAACAGGAAAACACTGAGCGCAGTCAGAGTGTAACGACACTAATCTAGGGACTGGATTGACACCAATAATCCCTGCAACACACACAGTCACACAGGACTGTAGCACAACCGTTCAGCAGCCAAGGGTAAAAAGTTGGATTCACCTGTCTGTATTAAGGAAAAGGAAATTATCAGGTAAGTAGCAATTTCTCCTTTCTCAGCATACAGACAGGTGAATCCAAAACCACTGGGATGTACCAAAGCTATTCCCGAACAGGGCAGGACGCTGCCCGTGGTCCAGTCAAAACTGCATGTGCGAAGGCTGCATCCTCCTGGGCCTGCACATCCAAGAGATAATGCCTGTAAAAAGGTATGTATAGAAAACCACGTCGCCGCTCGGCAAATGTTGACAGGAGACAACAATCTAACCTCCGCCCATGACACTACCTGAGCCCTAGTGGAATGAGCCCTAACCTGTCTAGGCAATGGCTGCTCAGCATCCACATACGCGGCTGTGTTACCTCCTTAATCAAGCGGGCTTTTGCAGCCCGCAACGCCGACTCATCCTGCTTACTCCCACCATGGCCGGTCTGTCTTTCTGAGAGGTTCAGAAACTTCTAATTACCTCAAGATATGCCTCTTGACATCCAAGGGCTATAACAGGCAATATTCCTCTGCATCTCCTTCCCTGTCCAGAAACAGCAGGGAAACAGACTGATTCAACTGAAAATCCGAGACCACTTTTGGCAAAAAGGAAGGAACAGTACGCAGTTGTATCACCCCTGGAGACACTCATAGAAATGGCCCCTGGCAAGACAAGGCCTGTAATTCAGACACCTGACAAGCAGAACAAATTGCCATAAGAAACACTGTTTTCAAGGTCAGTAACTTCAAGAAAAGATTACACATTGGTCGAAAAGTAGAGCCCGCTAAAAAATCCAAAACTAGATTAAGACTCGACAAGGGCATCGGTAACCGCAAGGGAGTATGAAGATGCTTCACTCCTTTCAAGAAGCGGGCCACATCTGGATATGTCGACAAGGGCCCTCCATTCATCTGACCTTGGAAACAGACAAGAGCCACTACCTGTACCTTTAAGGAATTAAGGGCCAACCCTTTACTCAATCCATTCTGCAAAACTTCCAAAATGAGCGGGATCTTAACCGAATGATGAAGAACCCATCAATCTTCACACCAAGCCTCAAACACTCGCCAAACCCGCACATAGGCTAAGGAAGTGGAGAACTTTTGCGCTCATAGCAAGATGGCACTTACCGCAGCAGAATATCCACGCTTCAGCAACAGAGTCCTCTCAAGGGCCATACCAGAAGACAAAATCAATTCATATCTTTGTGAAGAACAGGCCCCTGCTGTAGCAGATCCCTATGCACAGGAAACCGGAAGGGAGATTCCACCAGGAGCCTTCACAGATCCGCATCCCATGGTCTCCTGGGCCAATCTGGTGCCACCAGAAACACCATCCCCCCACGACTCTGGAACCTCCCAATCATTCTGCTCAACATGGGCCACGAGGGAAAAAGCATACAGCAGCATGCCCTCCAGCCATTCCTTCATGATAGCATCTATGTCCAAGGACTTTGGATCTTTCCTGCAACTGAAGAATCAAGGAACCTTCGCACTGCGTGAAGTCAACAGCAGGTCGAGAAATGAAAGGCCCCAGCGATCCACTATTTGCTGAAAGGCCTCATTTGACAAATCCTATTCTCCTGGATCCAGACTCTCTGCTGAGAAAATTGGCTCTTACATTGTCTTTGCTTGCAGTGTGTGAGTCTGAAATCTCCTGGAGATGTACTTCCGCCCATTCCATAAGCTGGGACATTTCATACGACACTTGCTGGCTCTTGGTTCATCCCTGCCGATTGATCATTACACTGTCAGACATTATCCGGACTGCTTGAGCCTGCAATCTGACACCGAACTGCAAACATGCCAACCGGACCGCATAGACTTCCAGCCGATTGATGTTCCAAAGAGACTCTTCTGCACTCCAGTTCCCTTGCACTGTAGTTCCTGATGATGAGCTCCCCAACCCTGGAGGCTTGCATCTTTCTTGAGTATTAGCCAGTTCGGTGATCTTAGGGAAACCTTTTTTTCTTAGATCTGCTTTTAACCACCACCGTAGTTGAGAGCAGACCTCCATTGGCAGGTGGAGCTGAATCGAATAGTCTTGAGACTGTGGGCTCCAATGAGACAGCAGAGTGTGCTGAAGAGGACACATGTGCACCCTCGCCTACGACACCACCTCCAGGGTTACTGCCATCAATCCGGGCACCTAAAGATAGGACCACACTGTCGGGTGAATTGTGTTTGGCAATAGGCACACCTGCGCCATCAGCCTCTGATTACAGCTCTCCGGCAGGAGCATCCTACCCCGTTTCATGTCAAACTGAACACCGAGATACCATAGCCGAAGATTACTCTTGGGCAGGTTCACGACCCAACCTAGCTCCTGCAACAAGGAGATCACCTCACGCAAGACCCGAAGGCTCTCTTCCAGGCTCTTGGCCCAAACCAGCCAGTCGTCCAAGTACAGGTGTACCAGAATCCCATCGTTTCTCAACTCCGCCACCACCACCATAACCTTGGAAAAAGTTCTGAGCGCAGTGGGAAAACTAAAAGGTAATACTCGAAACTAATGACATCTCAAAACAGCGAAATGCAGAAAACGTTGGTGCTCTAGTCGAATGGGAATATGCAGGTACGCCTCCAACAGATCCAGAGACGTCAGAAACTCCTGACTGTACTGCCATTATCACTGAGCGCAAGGTTTCCATGCAAAAACGAGTCACACGCAAATGATTGTTGACTCCTTTGAGATCCAGAATGTGCCAAAAGGATCCCTCCCCTCTTGGGCACAATGAAATAAATGGAATAATAGCCCATATTTTCCTGCGACATGGGTACTGGAACCATAGCCTGCAGGCTGAGAAGTCTTGACAACGTACACTCCACCGCCTGTCTCTTCTGTGGAGAGTTGCAGGGAGACACCATGAACATGTCCTAAGGAACAGTGTGAAACTCCAGCACATTGCCATCCTGGTATCACCTCCAGAACCCACTGGTCTGTCGTGATCTCGACCCACCTCAGCTAAAAAAAACAGAGGCAACCTCCTATCTCCTGATCCTGGAGGAGGGTCGGCACACCTTCTTTGGGAAGCTAGGGTTGCTCCACCACCTGAGTTTGTGCCCCGTCTGGGCTGCCTGGGATGAAAAGACTGAGATCTACCTAAAGGTCAAGTCATCTGAAAATACGCTCCTCTGTAGGGTCGAAACCCCCTAGTAGGGTTTGAACCCCCTAGTATGATCTCTCGTGCTAAAGGATCGCGGTACCTGTTTCTTATCCTCTGGTAATCAAGGAACCGGGGACTCACACCACGTATTGGCCGTCTTCTCCATTTAACTCTCAAATAAGAGCAAGCCTTTAAAAGGCAACTTCGTAAAGTTAGACTTCGAGGTTGTACTGCCGACCAATTTCTCAGCCATAGCTGATGCCTTGCCGCTATTACTGAAGCCACCCATCTGGCCAAAGTGCGGACCAAATCACAGCCCGCATCTGCCAAAAAGGTGGCTGCTGGGTCCATCACTGCCCTGGAATTTACATTAGATTCAATCTCCTGGGAGAGCAGTAAGCAAGAGCGAGCAACCAGGGAACAACTCATTGCCATTGCTTCAAAGGCCTGCTTAAGGATAGCCTCAATTCTCCTATCCTGAGCATCCTTTAAGTCCACTCCCCCCTTCTACTGGAATAGTCATCTGCTTGGTGACAGCACACACAAGCCGATCCACTTATGGAAGACATAATTGCTGGATCCAGGGGCTACAGGCCTTCCAAGACTCATCCCCCTTTGAAATTAGCTTCCCCCTTTGAAATTAGCTTCCGGGATGCCCCACTCAATATCAATTAATTCTTGAATAGCCTCCAAAATAGGAAAAACATGAGGCTTTACGCAAATAAATCAAAATGGGATCTTTCTTTAGCGCAGACATTGATTCAGCCCAGGTACTCCCAACAACTTCAATGTCTGGGAAATCAAAGCCAGTAACTCATCTTTAGAAAAGAACCGTAGCATAGTTCTTCTATATGGCTCCAATCCTGGAGGAACTTCCCCATTCTCCAAGGAATAAGGCTTGGTTTCATCATTTGTGCCATCTGGATCCCCTTCAGGAAGACCAGCAGCCGATCTAGGCATACCCTGGCGCTCACTTGCAGCACCAGGCGTGCGAGGTTTTACCACCTGCGACCCAGAATTGGTAACAGTGGTTGGAGCCGAGGACTGCGCCTGAAGAAAAGACTGTAGTCCTTGAAAGAATTCTACCCAAGAAAAGGCAGAAAGATCCACGCCAAAACCAGGGGGGCACCTGTCCTGAGTCTACGGAGCTACTGTCCCCCGCTGACGAACCAGTTAGGGGAGCTCCAAAGTTAGGAGACCCTTTTGGCAGCTCTTTTCCCAGTCCCACATCAGGCTGGGAAGAACAAGGCTTAGTAAACTCAGACGAAAGCAATTCCCCCTGAGCCTCCAAAGCAATGCTGACACAAGTTAGAGGGAATGACAGGCTGAGATGCCCAAATATGACAAGCAGCACAGAGGGTAAGGCACTTAGGTTTCTTAGCTATAAGTGCCATCAGTAGGCTAAATAAGCACCCGGGGAGTGTGCGCCCAGTTGTAACCGCGCTGCAAAAAACTAGGCGTCCAAAATTTAGGTGCTCTAACTGAACCTTGAAGGGCGCCCACAAGGCCGCACTGCTTGTGCGCACAGATAAGCATGTGTGAATGGGCACACAGATGGACACCCCTAACCAAACCGACCTCCAACCAGGAACCCACTCAAGCGTCCAACTATCTGCCCAAATAGGCGCACAACTGGATGCACACCTGGACGCACTCGCACAAATTGGCGGAACCGAAGAGGGCAGACTAAAGCACAGGAAAAGCATGCGAAACGCTGCCATGGCGTACCACGCAGCAAACAATGAAAAAGTCTAAGAGGGGGGCCTAGCCAAAAAGCCACTCAATCCGTCAGGCTGCCCACAACCCCAAAACTCCCACGAAGGCGAGAACAAATGTCAAATTGGCGCACTGAGCACAGAGACCAAAGAAGCGACGAACCCCTACAAAAACTCACTCAAGTTTTTTGGTTTTTTATTTTTTTTTTTATCTGAGCTCAGCCCATCCCAGCTGAGAACAGAATTAGTCTCCAGCTGCCGGGGGAAGAGGGCATATGTTTTCACCGCCACACTCTGTTTCCTGCATCTGCTACCTTCAGCTGATTTTCTTTTTCTTTTTTTTTTTTTTTTTTTAACAGTTAAGTCCACGCCAGCTGAAAACCAGCTACCAGAGCAAGGTCCTCATCTGAGGGAGGGATCCAATATTACCTCAGGAATTCTCAACTGAGGGAGGGACCATACGATATGTGGGGCAAAATAAATGTCCTTTTCTCCTCCTAAAATTTAAAGCAATCCCCAGTAGGGAGATGCACGTCCACCATCTGCTGGAGACAGAGAATACTGGTGGGCTGATATCACTGCAGGGGTATATATACTGCGATGTCAGCTTTGCTTAGTTTCCATCTGCTGGCAGAGGTGCATAACCCACTGGTTTTGGATTCACCTCTCTGTATGCTAAGAAATGATTTTTTTCTATTCACCAACACACCATACTCCACACCTTTCAAGGTCAAAAACGTTTTATTGAGGGAAAAAGCATATATGTATCCAAAAACCAAAATGAAATCCTATTGGATAAGTCTCAATCCCCAAGTCAATACTTGTTGAAGCACCTTTGGTAGCAATTACAGCTTCGAGTCTGTTGAGATACATATGTCTCCACCAATTTTGCACATCCAGATTTGTAAATATTAGACCAGTTCTGTTAAGTTCCTTAGGGAGCGCTGATAGATCACAATCTTCGGCATGCCACAAATTTCTGATTGGCTTGAAGTCAAGGCTAGCCTTTTTCCTTCTTTAGCCATTGCAGTGCAGTTTTAGCTGCATACTTTGGGTCGTTATGCCAAAAGGTGAACTTACGTCTCAATTTTAGCTTTTTTCGCAGAGGTCAGCAAGAAGTTTTCTATAATTTTTCCTCTTTCACAGTGCCTTCTAGGGTTGGCAATGCTCCAGGTTTATCAGCGGCTTCAGAGCAAAAAGACCTTCAGCTCCAGCTCCCCCTGTTCTGACTTTGGAGAAGCTCTAAACTGCTGCACCAGCTCCGGCTGCTTTCACCAGGCTCTAACTTCAGAGCCACTGGAGCTGGAACCCAGTAACAAAAACAAATCAAGTATTGTACTGTTATAAGCGTAACAGCATTTTCAAACTGATGCCACTGGATAACAAATATTCCAAAATAATTATGCATTTAAGTAAAAAAATGATACTTAAAAGTTGTTTATTAAATGTGAATTATATTATTTGTACATCTAAAAAGTCAGCGACTATGGCATAATGAATAGGACTTGGAAAGTGATATATTTCTTTTAAACAATGTAGTATGACATTAATTGCATGCTAAAACAATCTTCTTAAACAAAGGTTAATTTTCTTTTTTTTTCTATTTCAATATCTCCCTGTTCCTTGCACACTCAAAGATAGGTTACGGTTTATCAAAATGATTTTCTCAACGTTTGCAGAACCCAGCTTTGTCTGTGATTATTGATTAGATCGCCTGCTTCGGAAAACAGTCTCACTTTCTACAGATGTTGCTGGCACCAAAAGAACTATGAGACAATTGTACCAATAAAGACAGAAGCTTTGCATGTTTTCCAAAAGGCTAAAGGAAATCAAGTCTTTGTACCATACACCTTCGGCTCACTGTACAAAAGAGAAGAGAAATCTTCCATGCTGTCATCTTCAGGGCTGCTATTAGAGAGGTCATAAATAATTGCAGATGTATGTGCTCTTTTGGGTTGGAACTGGCATGGAGTTATAATTTTCTCTAGGTGCACAAAGAGCAACAGACATCACAGCTTCCTTTTGCTCAGTGTCAAAAAGACTATGTTTAAAAGGTGGATCTAGAAAGGTAGATATTTGACAATACATATCATTCTCAAAGCCTGACAAACTTATTAAGATTTGAGTCAAAAGAATTTTTCATTTTTACACCAGATTCAGATTTAGTGTCATGTTTTCCAAGAGCTCTGCAAATTCCTTCTACTGTAGGAAAAATGAGAGATGCAGCTAGATACATTACACCAGAGTTGTGGTGGCTTCTTGGAATGGTTTTGGCATTTCACATATTTCTTCTAGAAGCATCTTATCTTCAGTTATGTTTAATGCTGGTTTCTTTAATTTCATAGCTGCAATTGCCAATTGTTCTCCTTGCTGGATCACTTTTTCAATCATTGGCAAGTTTGAATTCCATCTTATAACACATCTCTTGGAATATTATTTGGTTCACATCCATTTTCAAGCTGATACACCTTAACATAGGCATGTCAAGCACTTGGTGACGTCTTAAAAACAACAGCAATGGCTTGGCATTTTCCAATCACCACAGATATTTCTTCCACAAATGGAACTTGCTTTCCCTGTGCAGATAAACAATTCATTTGTTGTAGGGAGAGGTATAAGCTATGTGCCAATCAAGATGCTGCAGGCACATACCACTTTTTTATGCCAGAGTCTAGCAGATTTTGCAAAGAAGTTGCAATGTTTTTTCCAGTCTGGAACTCATCAGAAGGAATGCAACCAATGCACTTTACATTTTGTTTCCATTCTTGATCAATAAAATGGCATGTCAGTGCAATAAACTGCCTTCTGAATTTTGGTACAGGTCCATAGATCAAAAGTAATAGCAACATAGGATACAGACATTAGTTCTTGTTTTAAAGTCCCCATGAGACCTGAATATGCATTGCTCAGTAGTGTTCCTGAAACTGTTTTTCTTGATGGTGATTGATATGCTGGACAAAGTATGTGCAGGATTTTTCTGAAAGAATATGTTTTCGATCTGTATCAATCAAGATGAAAAGCTAAGAAATATTCTTGTTTTTAGCACTACTTAAAGAGGTAGGACATTTTATGAAGCAAAACTCCCATACTAATATTTATATTAAAAGGCTACATTTCTGTTTCTTTCATTTTAAATGTGGTAATAGGTTTACTGACCATGTTACAAAGCATGAAGGAAGACGCCATGACAGTCTCACTACAATAATGAGCTGTTCTTCTCCTCCATATGAAATCAATTATTCTTTCCTAATTTTGTATGTACCACTTGATGTCACATGTATCTGGATACTGTACTACTGTTTATACTCACTAGGATGACAGGCATGCTCATAGGCAGACATTTTTACCTCGTGCCAATTTAGATCTCATGAAGTCTGAGATTCAAGCACTAGATAAACTAGAACATGCTAATGACAGGTTACAGGGGGAGAGACAGTGTTAACAGCTAATAACTCAAAAATAGGGCAGTTCTGGAACACAGAGAAAAAGTAAGTTTCACCAACAAAATATTCTGCAAATGCAAATCTACCTCATGTGTTTTCATTGTGGATATTCTGAAAACCTGAATGGTGTGTCCTGAGGACTGGTTTGAGACCCACTGGTCTAGTCTATGGTCACAAATTTAGAAACATAATAATAGCATACCTCCCAACATTTCAAATGGCCAAAGAGGGCACTTAAGATTAATGTAAACAGTCATACTTTTGCTTATGTTCCAACTATATACAGACACCCACACACACACCCCCCTTGGCAGATTTCCAGACAAAAATTAATATAACACACTATACAAAGCCTCAAACACCACCAAAATCACAGTAATACACAGGTGAATATGATTATGTTGAATTTAGGAGCCAAGACAGACCTTTTTGAGAGCCACTGAAGTACATCCATAAAGATATATATAAGAAACCCAGAAGAGGGACAATAGAGAATGAAATAGTGAGATTGAGCAATGGTTCTATCTATACAGTAGGTAGAAAAAAATTAACACAACTTGGCTGAGACATGTCTCATACCAATGTTTTTAACTGAGCGCAGGTGATTCTATGTCAGAAAATAAGATGTAGATCAAAGGCAATCCACTCCAGTATAGCTGTGTCCACATCATTTTGTTTTCCTGGTTGCATTTCCAAACTTCCGCACCCAGATGCAATTGCAAAAAAACAGTTGAGGCTCTCTTCTTTTTTTTCTTGCTACTTTAGTGTGCTTTGTAAATATTCAAGTGATTTCTTTCCAGATTTTTTCTTCTGACTGAAAGGCTTTTCATGGCTCTCATAGCCGATTTGCACTGTGCTTTATCCTAACGTAAACTTTCAAAACAGCCAGCATCATCTTTTTAATCTTTCTTCATTTTGCTTTTTCTGTTCCTGTGCCTCAAATGTCAAACTACAGATGAGTACTGGTTCAACTCCAATAAACAGTGTCTACTCCAAAGTGAAAGGAGAAATTACTTACCTAACTTCCTTTTATTTAAGGGGGACAGGTTTGTCCATACCAGTGGGTTATGGACCTCTACCAGCAGATGGAAACAGAGCAAAGCTGACGTCACAGTATATATACCCCTGCACCGGCATTAGTCCACCAGTATTCTCTGCCAAAGCCAACTGCGGACAACTAAGGAATACATGATCATAACTGTTTGGTTGTCTTAATGGTTAACAGGAAAAACTGAGGTCAGACAAGGAGTGTAATATTACTAATATAGGGACTGGATCTGACACTTACCAGTAATCCCAGGAAACGCAGCCACTTAGGACAATAGCACCACCATCCAGCAGCCAAGGGCGGGAAGGTGGTTTAACCTGTCATTAAAAAAAAAAAATAAAGAAAATTATCAGTTAAGTAATAATTTCTCCTTTCTTAGCATTTAGACAGGTTAAACCCACCAGTGGGATGTACCAAAACTACTCCCAAACAGGGGAGGAGGCCAACCACGGTCTGATCAGCACCGCAAACACGTAGACTGTGTCCTCCCAGGCTTGCATATCCAGGCAATAATGCCTGGAAGTTGTGTAAGAAAAAAACATGTAGTTCGGCAAATGTCGATGGGAGACAACCATCTAATCTTTGCCTATGACACTGCCTGAGCCCTAGTGGAATGAATGCTAATCTGACTAGGAAATGGCTGCTCAGCATCCACATACATAGCTATTTGTAGCCCATGACACCGGCTCACTCTGTTTACTACCACCATGGAGTATAAATAGCTGGTTTGATCTCCTGAGCAGTATAGAAACCTCCAATACCTCAAGATACTTTGACACCCAAGGACCGTAACAGGCGATATTCATCCACCTCTCACCCCTGCCCAGAGACGGCAGGGATTGATTGATTCTAGTAAAAATCCAATACCACCTTCGGCTAAAAGGACAGATCAATTCACAACTGGATCATTCTCAAAGAGACAGTTTCCGGCAAGATAGAGCCCGCAGTTCGGAAACTATGCGCAAAAACATTGTCCTCTAGTAAGTAACCTCAGGAAAAGGTTACACAATGGTGGAGGGTGGGACACACCAGAATTCCAAAACCAGATTAAGACTCCACAAGGGCGAGGCAACTGCAAGGGGACACAAAAATGCTTCAACCCTTCGAAGGCCATGCCACAACTGGACAGGTCGACAAGGGTTCACCATTCACGTAAACTTGGAAACAGGCCAGAGTCGCCGCCTGTACTTTCAAGGAATTAATGGCCAAGTCCTTACACAAACCATCCTGCAAAAATCCAAACTAAGTGGGATTTTAACCAAATGAGGATGAACCCCTCGTTCTTCACACCAAGCCAAAAACATTTGCCAAACGTGAACATCGGCTAAAGAAGTGAATAACTTTCGCGCTCAAAGCAAGGTGGAAAACACCGCAGTGGACCACCCATGCTTTCACAGCTGAGCCTTCGCAAGGGCCACATTGTAAGACAAAAATAAAATCAGATGTTTCGAGAATAGGCCCCTGCCGTAACAGATCCCTATGGACCGGTAATCGAAGAGGATATTCCACCAGAATCCTTCGCAGATCTGAATACCACAGCCTCCTAGGTCAATCTGGCATCCCAACAGTACCAACCTTGGGTTTGTCTTGAATCTCCGAATCTTTCAGCCTAACATGGGCTATGGGGAAAGGCATTTAGAAGCTTGCCTTCCAGCCACTCCTGCACGAGGGCATCAATGCCCAAAAACTTCAGATCTTTCCCTGGACTGAAGAAGCAAGGAACCTTTGCATTGTGTGAAGTCACCAGCAAGTCTAGAAATGGGAGGTCTCAGCTGTCCACTATGAGCTAGAACACTTTGCTGTACCATTCCCTTTCTCCTGGATCCAGACACTGTCTGTTGAGAAAGTCGGCTCTTACATAGTCTTTTGTTGCAATGTGCAAGTCTGAGATTTCCTGAAGATGTACTTCCGCCCATTCCATGAGTTGGGCTATTTCCTGTGATACTTGCTGGCTCTTTGTTCCTCCCTGTCGATCAATGTAAGCCACTGTTGTCACATTAACTGACATTATTCGGACCATTTGATCCTGCAAGTGACTGACGAATCTCAAGTGTGTCAACTAATGGCATGGGCTTCCAGCCAATTGATGCTCCAGAGAGGTGGTACTCTGTACTCCAGTGTCCCCATGCTTTCAACTCCTGACAGTAAGCCTCCCAACCCTGAAGGCTCGTATCAGTCATGCATACTAGCCAGTCTAGTGTTCGTAGGAGAATGGCCATCTTTAGATGATCTGCCTGCAACCACATCTGCAGTCGGATGCTGATATTCACCAGTAACGGAAAAGAGTTCTGAGACTGTGGACTCTAATGGATGAGCAGTGTGTGCTGAAGAGAACGCCAATGCGCCCTTGCCTACAGAAAGCACAGTTGCTTACCTGTAACAGGGGTTCTCCTAGGACAGTAGGATGTTAGTCCTCACATGTGGGTGACATCATCTGATGGAGCTCAGCATGGAAAACTTTTGTCAAAGTTTCTAGAAGCTTTGACTAGCACACTGAGCATGCTCAGCATGCCACCATCCACGCGTCCACGCAAGGTCTCCTTTCAATCTCGTAACATAGATAAAAAATACAAGTGAAAAAAATAAAAAAACAACAAACCAGAAGGAGAACCCAATTCTGCGGGGAGGCGGGAGGGATTCCCGAGGACTAAGATCCTGCTGTCCTAGGAAAACACCTGTTACAGGTAAGCAACTGCACTTTCTCCTAGGACAAGCAGGATGGTGGTCTTCACATGTGGGTGAGTACCAAGCTCCAGGCTATCCCCGGCAGCAGGTGGGACCATCAGTTACCGAACAAAATGCCAACAGGCACAACAATTGCAGTGCTGTTGGTTGGCAGGGGACTGTCTGGCCCCAAGCAGGGGTACTAGGAGGAACAGTTGGGTTCAGGTCTGAAAGAGATTGTGCAGGACAAACTGACCAAAGGCACTGACCTATCGACCATCTTTGTCTAGAAAGTAGTGGACCGCAAATGTACGAAGGGAATTCCACGTTGCGACATGGCAAATTTCGATGACAGGAACTGCACAAAAATGAGCCACTGACATTGCCATGGCCTGCACAGAGTGAGCTTTGAATCAGCCTGTCAGCTGAAGGCGATGCAATCCGTTATCCAGTTGGATAATGTCTATTTACCCAGCACCACTCCAAGCCTATTGGCATCGAAGGACACAAACAGCTGAGTGGACAGCCTGTGACCGGCTGTGTGTTCTAAATAGAAAGCCAAGGCCCTCTTGCAGTCCAAAGTCTGAAGAGATGGTTCCCCTGGGTGGGAATGAGACCTGGGAAAGAAGGTGGGTAAAACAATGGACTGATTGATGTGGTAATCAGTCACCACCTTAGGTAGAAACTTAGGGTGCGTACGCAAAACCACACAATCATGAAAAAACCTCATGTACAGTGGATACTTAACTAAGACCTGAAGCTCACTGACTCTACGAGCCGAAGTAATCGCCACCAAGAATATAACTTTCCAGGTGAGGAACTTCAGGTCACAGGAACGCAACAGCTCAAAGGGAGGATGCATGAGCCACCCCAGGACAATGTTGAGATCCAAAGACACAACAGGAGGCGAAGAGGGGGCTTCAACTGTATCAGGCCCCTCAAAGTGACTCACTAGAGGCTGCACCGATATGGGCATACCAGCGACACCTCAAAGGTTCGCACTAACAGCACTAAGGTGCGATGCAAAGAGCTCCTGGCTCTCAGAGAACGAGTCCGATCTCTGGAGGCTAGAGTGGCAGACCTGGAGGAGCTGAGACAGACAGAGAGGTATATAGATGAGACCTTCAAGGACATAGTAGCCAAGTCCCAATTTCAGACTGGCAGCCCTGGTGCTGTCTTGGAGGAAGATGGTCTCATGATTGAAGAGCATCAACCTGGTGCAGCAGGAAAGGATCTTGTAGCAAGGACCTGCTCTCCAGGTGATGCATTGTCCTTTCGCACCGAGGATATCTCCCCAAGGCCCAAGAGGGAAGGGTTAGGTCGGCCGTCATAGTTGGTGATTCGATTATTAGAAATGTAGAAAGCTGGGTGACTGGTGGCCGTGAGGACTGCCTGGTAACATGCCTACCTGGTGCGAAGGTGGCGGACCTCACGCGTCACCTAGATAGGATTTTAGACAGTGCTGGGGAGGAGTCTGCTGTCGTGGTACATGTGGGCACCAATGACATAGGAAAATGTGGGACGGAGGTTCTAGAAGCCAAATTTAGGCTCTTAGTTAGAAAGTTTAAATCCAGAACCTCCAGGGTAGCATTCTCTGAAATGCTCCCTGTTCCACGCGCAGGTCACCAGAGGCAAGCAGAGCTCTGGAGTCTCAATGCATGGATGAGACGATGGTGCAATGAAGAGGGATTCAGTTTTGATAGGAACTGGGGAACCTTTTGGAGAAGGGGGAGTCTCTTCCGAAGGGATGGGCTCCACCTTAACCAGGGTGGAACCAGACTTTTGGCGCTAACCTTTAAAAAGGAGGTAGAGTAGCTTTTAAACTAGAACAAAGGGGAAAGCCGACAGTCGCTCAGCAGCGCATGGTTCGGAGAGAGGTATCTTCAAAGGATACTATTGATGCATTAGAATTAGGGCAGAAAAAGAACTTAAGGATCCACCAATGTAAATAACAAGAGAAAAAAATAGTTGGTGTATATTGGAATGAACTGTGACTGCAATCTAGATCACGCTATCAAGGCTTTTATGGAAAAATTGTTTTTAACAATTGGAGGAAAAGACCTCAGAGCTGGTGTTTTGTCTGAATTAATTATCAGAGTGTAAACCAGTAGATACAATCATCGGTCAAAAACCTCCACTGAATCTCATTCTTTCTTTATTAAGCAAACATTTTTTGTCCTTTTTTCTTTTCAATAAAAGATTGTTTCTGCTCTTGCTCACTAATGTTTATGTAAATTTGTAAAGTGAGCAACAAGACCTTCTCCTGATTTGTGAAAAAGGGGTGAAAATTCAATCCCTTAATAAAAACGTGTTTTGAAAACCAATTGCAGTCTCAATTGTATTGCCCAATTGACTCGAGATTTATAAGATTTTGAAGACAAAATTGCCTTCTAAATCACAGTAATATAGTTCATGATGCTCTGGTGAGGCAATTCGAAAACACTTTCAACGGCACTTGAGAAGTTGTCAAACAAGGATTAGTTCATTACTCATTTGAGTAAACATGAGCTTACATTGATACTTAGAATGATTTAATCACAAATCTTTTTAAATGTTTTTTATTCAAGATGTAATCCTCTAAGATGCAATACTGCCCTGATGCAGCATTTCCCGCGAAACGTACGTCGGCGTTTCAAGTGTCTTCCGGTACAACCTGGATTAACTATCATGCCAAGCTAAGTGATCTGTATTACAAGCAGCTTTTATAGAGCTTTAAACACTAGCAATAAGTTGTGAAGCGCCAGTATTACAATACTACAGAATCACATTGTTACCTATACAAGAACTATAGAGTGATATAGAGTGATTAAGAACTAATCCTTGTTTGACAACTTCTCAAGTGCCGTTGAAAGTGTTTTCGAATTGCCTCACCAGCAGCATCATGAACTATATTACCTTGATTTAGAAGGCAATTTTGTCTTCAAAATCTTATAAATCTCGAGTCAATTGAGCAATGTAATTGAGACTGCAATTGGTTTTCAAAACACGTTTTTATTAGGGGATTGGATTTTCACCCCTTTTTCACAAATCAGGAGATGTTGCTCACTTTACAAATTTACATAAATATTAGTGAGCAAAAGCAGAAACAATCTTTTATTGAAAAGAAAAAAGGACAAAAAAATGTTTGCTTAATAAAGAATGAGATTCAGTGGAGGTTTTTGACCGATGATTGTATCTACTGGTTTACACTCTGATAATTAATTCAGACAAAACACCAGCTCTGAGGTCTTTTCCTCCAATTGTTAAAAATTTTTCCATAAAAGCCTTGATAGCGTGTAGATTGCAGTCACAGTTCATTCCAGTATACACCAACTATTTTTTCTCTTTTTTTTCTCTTAGAATTAAGGCATCCAGACAGTGAGGGTCCAATAATAATAAGAAAAGTAGTCCAAGTGCCTGTAATTAAAAACTCACCTGAGCTAAAAAAATTCTAACTTATCCCTATCAATTAAAAAGCAGAATGAAAATACAAACAAAAAACAAACTTTGAAATGTTTGTATGCTAATGCCAGAAGTCTAAGAAGTAAGATGGGAGAATTAGAATGTACAGCAGTGAATGATGACATAGACTTAATTGGCATCTCAGAGACATAATGGAAGAAGGACAACCAATGGGACAGTGCTATACCGGGGTACAAATTATATCACAATGACAGAGAGGAGCACCCAGGAGGCGGTGTGGCACTTTATGTCCGGGATGGCATAGAGTCCAACAGGATAAACATCCTGCATGAGACTAAATGTACAATTGAATCTTTATGGGTAGAAATCCCTTGTGTGTCGGGGAAGACTATAGTGATAGGAGTATACTACCATCCACCTGGTCAAGATGGTGAGACTGACAGTGAAATGCCAGGAGAAATTAGGGAAGCTAACCAAATTGGTAGTGCGGTAAGTAATGGGAGACTTCAATTACCCCAATATTGACTGGGTAAATGTATCATTGGTGCATGCTAGAGATATAAAGTTCTTGGATGGAATAAATCTGTACAACACAGAAACCTTAGATCAGCTAACAAAGCACTCCTAACCATTCCTTCAGTCAGGACAGCAAGACTAACCCAAGTTAGAGAAAGGGCTTTATCCTTAGCAGGTCCTACACTGTGGAACACAATGCCACTAGAGATCAGATTACAAAGAGACCTCAAAACCTTTAAAAAAAAGTTTAAAAACCTGGCATTTTAAACAAGCCTTTTACAAAGAGAACGGAGAATAGGAAATATACAGGAATAGGCAGAAGTTCACCAGCACACAACACTGTTCTCAAAATGTACGTTGTAATAGTTTATTAGTTTATCTCACAGCTAACTTAATAGAAATACATAGAACATGAGAATTATACCTGTAATTAAGTAACCTGCATGTATACATGGTCACGACCTACCTCACTTAACAAATGAGATTTTTTTTATGACATGATGTAACCGAACCTTTCTGGCACTTGTTAGAATGTACTACCGTACACATTCACCTACTTTAATTTATGTGCCTGCATGTAAACCGTTGTGATGGTATAAAACTTGACGGTATCAAAAAGATTTTAAATAAATAAATAAATGGCATTTTTATAGAGCAACTGGTTCAGGAACAGACAAGAAAGGGAGCAATTTTAGATCTAATTCTCAGTGGAGCACAGGATTTGGTGAGAAAGGTAACTGTGGTGGGGCCGCTTGGCAATAGTGATCATAATATGATCAAATTTGAATTAATAACTGGAAGGGGGACAGTATGCAAAATCCATGGCTCTCGTGCTAAACTTTCAAAAGGGAAATTTTGATAAAATGAGAAAAATTGTTAGAAAAAAACTGAAAGGAGCAGCTACAAAGGTAAAAAGTGTGCAAGAGGCGTGGTCATTGTTAAAAAATACCATCCTAGAAGCACAGTCCAGATGTATTTCACGCATTAAGAAAGGTGGAAAGAAGGCAAAACGATTACCGGCATGGTTAAAAGGGGAGGTGAAAGAAGCTATTTTAGCCAAAAGATCTTCATTCAAAAATTGGAAGAATGATCCAACAGAAGAAAATACGATAATGCATAAGCGTCAGCAAGTTAAATATAAGACATTGATAAGACAGGCTAAGAAAGAATTTGAAAAGAAGTTGGCTACAGAGGCAAAAACTCACAGTAAAAGCTTTTTTAAATATATCCGAAGCAGAAAGCCTGTAAGGGAGTCAGTTGGACCGTTAGATGATCGAGGGGTTAAAGGGGCACTTAGAGAAGATAAGGCCATCGCGGAAAGATTAAATGATTTCTTTGCTTCGGTGTTTACTGAAGAGGATATTGTGGAGATACCCGTATCAGAGAAGGTTTTCATGGGCAATGATTCAGATGGACTGAATCAAATCACGGTGAACCTAGAAGATGTGGTAGACCTGATTGACAAACTGAAGAGTTGTAAATCACCTGGACCGGATGGTATAGACCCCAGATTTCTGAAAAAAATCAAAAATGAAATTTCAGACCTATTAGTAAAAATGTGTAACCTATCATTAAAATCATCCATTGTACCTGAAGACTGTAGGATAGCTAATGTAACCCTGACCTCAGTGCCAGGAAAAATAGTGGAAAGTGTTCTAAACATCAAAATCACAGAACATATAGAAAGACATGGTTTAATGGAACAAAGTCAGCATGGCTTTACCTAAGGCAAGTCTTGCCTCACAAATCTGCTTCACTTTTTGAAGGAGTTAATAAACATGTGGATTAAGGTGAACCGGTAGATGTAGTGTACTTGGATTTTCAGAAGGCGTTCCTCATGAGAGGCTTCTAGGAAAAGTAAAGAGTCATGGGATAGGTAGTGATGTCCTTTCGTGTATTTCAAACTGGCTAAAAGACAGGAAACAGAGAGTAGGATTAAATGGACAATTTTCTCAGTGGACGGGAGTGGGCAGTGGAGTGCCTCAGGGATCTGTATTGGGACCCTTACTTTTCAATATATTTATAAATGATCTGGAAAGAAAT
Organism: Rhinatrema bivittatum; assembly: GCF_901001135.1. Taxonomy (NCBI): domain Eukaryota; kingdom Metazoa; phylum Chordata; class Amphibia; order Gymnophiona; family Rhinatrematidae; genus Rhinatrema; species Rhinatrema bivittatum. The sequence continues at coordinate 179,389,965 of NC_042619.1, forward strand.
ACGACGAGTGAGATAATCAAATTTGCAGATGATGCAAAATTGTTCAGAGTAGTTAAATCACAAGCAGATTGTGACAAATTGCAGGACGACCTTGTGAGACTGGAAAACTGGGCATCAAAATGGCAGATTAAATTTAATGTGGATAAGTGCAAGGTGATGCATATAGGGAAAAATAATCCATGCTATAGTTACACAATGTTACGTTCCATATTAGGTGCTACCACCCAAGAAAGATCTAGGTGTCATAGTGGATAACACATTGAAATCGTCGGTTCAGTGTGCTGCGGCAATCAAAAAAGCAAACAGAATGTTGGGAATTATTAGAAAGGGAATGGTGAATAAGACGGAAAATATCATAATGCCTCTGTATCGCTCCATGGTGAGACCGCACCTTGAATACTATGTACAATTCTGGTCGCCACATCTCAAAAAAGATATAATTGCAATGGAGAAGTTACAGAGAAGTGCGACCAAAATAAGGGGAATGGAACAGCTCCCCTTTGAGGAAAGACTAAAGAGGTTAGGACTTTTCAGCTTGGAGAAGAGACGGCTGAGGGGGGATATGATAGAGGTGTTTAAAATCATGAGAGGTCTAAAATGGATAGATGTGAATTGGTTATTTAATCTTTCGGATAATAGAAAGACTAGGGGGCATTCCATGAAGTTAGCATATGGCACATTTAAAACTAATCGGAGAAAGTTCTTTTTCACTCAACGCACAATTAAGCTCTGGAATTTGTTGCCAGAGGATATGGTTATTGCAGTTAGTATAGCTGTGTTTAAAAAAGGATTGGATAAGTTCTTGGAGGAGAAGTCTATTACCTGCTATTAATTAAGTTGACTTAGAAAATAGCCACTGCTATTACCAGCAACAGTAACATGGAATAGACTTAGTTTTTGGGTACTTGCCAGGTTCTTGTGGCCTGGTTTGGCCACTGTTGGAAACAGGATGCTGGGCTTGATGGACCCTTGGTCTGATCCAGCATGGCATGTTCTTATGACCCTGAGTTGGTTTGAAGCCCACACTCAGAAAGGTGCCACAAATAATCCAACAGCCTGGGCAGGGGGCACGTGAACAGATCCAAATCATACCCTGCATACCAGGTGGAGAAACTCCTCCATTTTAGACTATAAGACTTCCTGGTGGAAGGCTTCCCAGAGGCCACCAGTACCTGACAGAAGAATTAATTCAGAGGAAATTAAAAAAAAAAAAGATTTTTGGGGGTGCTATGTGATGGCAGCTTAGTTGAGCGCTGAGACATCTATCCGACCAAATGGTCCTGCACTGGGAGTGCACTTGTTTGGAATCTCTCTCCACAGATCGCAGCCTACTTGAGAAAAATACAGAGAAATAAACAAAATAGATATCCCTCAATTCAAGGAAGTACCAGCCCTTACTGTGGAAAACTGGAGCTGTCTTCTTTGATCTCCTGATTGCGCCAATGGCCCAGATCCACTACTCTCTTACAAATCACTTGCGGTATTCAGATCAGGCCTGGTACAGTCTGATCTAAGGAAGCAGTCAATTTGAGCAGTCAGACAGCTCTCAGGATGGAAACAGAGGTATAGAGTCTTTTCTAGTTCTGCACTCATATGAGAGCTTTAGAGAATACAAAAACCTGAATTGCCATAACAGAAAGTAAAATTATTAAAGGGAAGGGAGAGAAGCTCAGGAACTAAGCTACCATCACATAGCTGTCAGACTAGCACCCCCAATAAAGCATTTTTTATAAATTTGCTCTAAATTCTTTTGATATTCTTTTCTAACAGTGTGGCCGATGCAATTATGTGCGCTGAAAGCGGGTGCTGACTTTTCAGCGCCCGCTTTTTTAACGCATGCATGGCTCCCGCAAGGCTTGTGCGACCTTAGCGCCTCCTTCCTAACACGACCCGCCACGGCTGCCGGTTATGAAGACTGACGCCGGTAAACCCAGCCTCTGTTTTCATAACCCGCCTGTCTTCCAGTAATGAAAACGGCCACCGAGTTTATAAGCGGCCATTTTCATTACTGGATGAGCGATAAATGTGCATCTGAGACGCACATTTATCTTTTTGCATTCGGAGTGAATGAGTAATAGGCTCATTCACATGCTTTTGCATGTGATGAGCGCTCTCTCATTCACTCCACGTCCGACTGCGGGTTAAACAGTGCACTCGCCTGAGCGCACTCTATTGCATCGGCCCCAGTAGTCTTAAAAACTTCTCTTTCTGAAACTTATAAAGAGAAACAGAATCAACAATTTTTTCTATTTATGTGAGGATATTTTCAAATAAATAAATAAATAAATAAATAAATAAAGTTCATTCAGTTTTAAACTCAGTGGTCTGACAATTTCACTTTCAAAACATCATTTAGTAAACCATGTCTACATTTATTTCCAGGCTTAACCTTGTTTAAAGACATATTTTTAAAAAACAATTTTAACAGGTTGTTTTTTTTTTTATCTGGCAGCAAGCAGATCTAGCAGAACTTATTCTGTCTTATATAAGGTTGAGTAGGGCTGAAATCCTCAAGTATCCAGAGTGGGGTTTTTTTCTCTTAAAAGCTCCAAAGTGTCAATTGCCTTGGAAGATCAAAGACAGCATCTAGTTTGTAACTGATACAGGATATGTACATGTATCCAGTGACTCTAAAGCAGTATTTCAATTTTGCTTGCTCATTATACTTTTAAATGAACAGGAGTTATAGAATGCATCCTTGTTCAATTTACTTTCATTGTTTACCTTTTTCCAGGAAATGTTTTTAAAAATCTTAGTTAAATCACTATCACTCTTTTTAGTCACACATAGTTGGGAATGTTACGGTGTTTTAGAACTGCTTCCCCTTTTTGATTGCTCCTGTTGGCAGCTTACTCTACCTGACAGGGCTGAGTCAGTACCTCTGTCAGTTTCAGAAATCAACCACCGACTAACTTTCAGCCTTCTCACAATAAAGGCTGATGATATCACTTACAAGAAAATTGTCCCTCAAAGCTTTGAAATGTCCATAAATGCCTTTTTATGGTTCTTTCCACCTTGCCATCCTTGAGTCCTGCTAGACCAGTCCTTATACATGGGAATTTCCCCCCTCCACAGTTGCCAAAGATAGAGGACACACCTTTCCTTTTCTTTTGTAGGTCACACCCAGCTGTAAGGAAGATGTGGTCGAAGGCAGTTACAGTTACATACTGTCAAGAGCAGAGGGACAATTACCATATCCCAATTTTGAAATGGGACAATGAAAAAAATTAGAGAGAGAGGAGGGGAATCCCCAGTTCATTCTATAAGCTTTTACCTGATCAAGAGGTTTGCTTTTTCTATATATCCGCCTCCCTCACTTCTTTGCCCGACTGTGACAAATAGGAGGAAAAACTGGAGGCTCCCCTCCCCCACAGAGGGAGCAGGGATTGGCAGGAAAGAGAAAGGCAGGAGAGAAGCATCTGGCTTCTAGACTATGCTAGGTTCTGGAAGCACAGTATTCCCGGGTGGGATTTGGACTGGTCTAACGGGGCTCAAGGAAATGAAGTTAATAGCTAAGATTTAATTTCACCTTCCTAATAGGCTAGTCTTTTACAAATGGGACATATCCAAGCTGTAGAGATGTGAATTGGAACTGAAATCCGAACCGATTCTGGTTCCGATTCACATCTGTAGAGATGTGAATTGGAACTGAAATCCGAACCGATTCTGGTTCCGATTCACATCTGTAGAGATGTGAATCGGAACTGAAATCCGAACCGATTCTGGTTCCGATTCACATCTCTACCAAGCTGCTCTTAGCTCGAGTGGGAAGAAGACCGTGCTACTCTAAGGACACCCAATCCAAAGGCTGCTTCTGCCTTGGCTTGCACCTTCACAATCTGTAATATTTAGTAGAGAACCAAATAGCCGCCTCACAAAAATGTCATCTGGGGCTACAGATGACACCTCTGCCTAAGATGTTGTCTGTGCCCTGGTGGAATGCACACTGCGTCCAAGTGGCACCTATTTACCACTGAGTAGATATGCTGACACGACTGTATCCTTAATCCATCTGGCAATGGTTGCCTTGGAGGCTGCTTGTCCCTTCCACGGGTCACTGTACAGCATGAACAACTTGTCAGTCTTTCGAAAAGGATTCATTATCTTTAGATACCCCAGTAGAAAGCGCCTGACATCCAGTAAATGGAGATTGTGCTTCTTAGCTTCAGACCCATTATCTTTGAAAAACAGAAACGACACTGACTGGTTTTGGTCCTTTAGAACAGGATATAGCCAGCGCCTGTGCCTTCAGGAAGTTTAGGGCTAAGCCCTGGTCTAGTCCTTTTTAAATAAAATCTAGTATACATGAGATGTCTGCCCTCTAAGGCAAGATTTCACAGTCCTGACAAAATCCCTCAAACAGGCACCACACCCATATGTAAGTGAGGGATGTAGATGATTTTCCCCACTTTCATCTTAGTTGCAATTACTAGTGGAGATTTTAGGTTAGATTTAGATTTTTTTTTTTATATTCCACCTTTTGGAACTTCAAAGTGGATTACATTCAGGTACTATAGGTATTTCCCTATCTCCAGAGGGCTTACAATCTAACAGGGTCATTCATCAAAATGCGTTACGGCTTTAAAGCACGCGATAACACCATAATGCATGCGATAATTGTATCACCACATGGTGCAAATACAAATTTTTTAGAAGGGGCAGGATTAGGGAGGTGTTTGGGCGGGATTCATTAAAATGAGGGGCAATAGCATAACGCATGCTATCACGTGGTTTTAATACCGGAAATAACTACACCTTTTTTCCTGGCGCTGTGCTGTGTGATCTGTCCAAAACGGCCGTAAATTTTGCAAATTGCATTTCGGCAATTTCTGGGCGGGAGAGGAGAGAGAGACTCTGGGGAGGCCTTCACAGTATTCAACTATTCATATCACTATAGGAGGGCCAGCTAATAGCTCGAGGTGAGGTGTTGGTAGTGGTTTAGGGGCCAGTTTTACATGCAGAGTGAGACGTACGAACAGCACAGTACACCTCGGTGAAGATTTGACGTCATTTGGAGTAAGGAAAGTCTCATAAAGTTGAGATTTCTACTATGTTCTCTCGCCCTAGCTTGATGGTAGCCTGTTATAGAGTCTCAACCCTCTGAACGATGTCCACAGTCTGCCTATTGGCAATATTACAAAATGGGCCCTCTGTATATATCTGAGATGGGCGACTTGCGTCTACCCCAGCAAAGTTGCTCCCTCAGCCTTTCTTGAGCCAGGAAAGGAATTAGACTTATTCCTAGTATTTGGTGGGAGCACTTATTTAGCTGATCTGTATTTCTTGACCTACCTGAATCACTAAGCGAATAAAAAAGGGGAATAGATTGAGTGTCCTTAGGGATTCTTTATTAGACTTGTAACAATATGAAATTAAAAAAGCAAAGGCCCGACTCTGGCCGAGTTTCACCCATACAGGATGAGCTGCTTCAGGGGGCTAGACTTAATAAACCAGGTGCGTGTAAAACCGGTATATGCTGCAGCTACTAATATTGCTAACTTATTAGTTCATAGGTAGATGATGGCATATGTTCCAGGATCAAAGGAATCAGGATCCTGCGTGAGTTTAATCCGGTCAAACGATGCGGGTATGTAGATACAAGTATAGTTGTCTCAAAAAACCATCTTGAATTCTGACGGTCACTTTTCACTCTGTAAGATTCTCACACGCCTCTGCCAGCTCACCTTTGGACCCATTTAACAGCTGCCTTGCCTGCATCAGCCTGAGACCACCCCACCCCCACCCCAGTGGCAGCATGGAAAAGCTGCTTTTTATCCATTTTCATCTCCACAGGTGGCCTGCTCTCCCCCAAAAAGGCCCTCTCTGCCACTGTTCCATATCATAGAGACTGGAGAGCCGAAGGATAGCCTTCTGGTCCCTACGTGCACCACAGAGCTTCCTGTGGTGAGCCGATGCTGCCCATCACATTCCTTAGCTGTACAGGAAAAAACATACAGGCCACTCTGCCACTGCTCTCCTGCGTGGCGCTATAATGGCAGATTGCACATCAAGTACTGCCCTCAAATCTACAAGGCAATACTCATGTCCCACACTGTGGGATAAAATTAGCTACTCCCTCTCTCCAGTTATTTACTTATTCAAATAGCTCTCTAAGACATGAAAACTAATGAGTAGCAGATTTAAAACAATTTGGAGATAATATTCTATCACTTAACGCACAATCAAACTGTGGAATTACCCAAACTCTAAGAAGATCCCATGCTACTGATGCAATTAATAGCAGTGGCTATTCCCTAAGTAAACTTGATTAATAGCAGTTAATGGACTTCTCCTCCAAGAGCTTATCTAAACCTTTTTTTGAACTCAGCTACACTAACTGTACTCATCCTCTGGCAACAAATTCCAGAGCTTTATTGTGCATTGAGTGAAAAAGAATTTTCTCCGATTAGTCTTAAATGTGCTACTTGCTAACTTCATAGAATGCCCCCTAGTCCTATTATTCGAAAGTGTAAATAACCGACTCACATCTACTTGTTCAAGACCTCTCATGATCTTAAAGACCTCTATCATATTTCCCCTCAGTCATCTCTTCTCCAAGCTGAAGAGCCCTAACCTCTTCAGCCTTTCCTCATAGGGGAGTTGTTCCATCCCCTTTATCATTTTGGTTGCCCTTCTCTGCACGTTCTCCATCGCAACTATATTTTTTTTTTGAGATGCGGTGACCAGAATTGTACACAGAATTCAAGGTGCAGTCTTCACCATGGAGCGATAAAGAGGCATTATGACATTTTCCGTTTTATTAACCATTCCCTTCCTAATAATTCCTAACATTCTGTTTGCTTTTTTGACTGCTGCAGCACACTGAGCCGGCGATTTTATGCCATGAAAGAATCATCCGTAAATTGCAAATAATATGTAGGTAAGCAAACACGTATGCACTACCCATATCAGACTGTCATTTTGTAATCAAGGACAATGCCCCTAAAATCTGCACTTCAGACTCCAGTGGTAGTTCCATTCCATCCAAAATGATCTGAGGACAGAAAAAGAAACCAATGGTTTTCTGATCCAGATTACTACTATCTTGTCTAAATTAACTTTTTATTTATTTGATTCTAACCATTCTTTAACCAGTTTTATGCCAGAGTTAAACTGATCAATAGAACTGAGGCCTGAACAAACCAGTTTAAAATACAGATGAATATCAGCAGCAATTATTTCCTGTTTTAAGCCTATCCTCATTAGCAACATGTATGTTTGTTAGAAAGGATGGGGGGAAAGGGCTGACCAGGATGGCACACACCACACTACAGTTTAGATTTTAACCATGGTCACTACATACCCCCATGCCTTCATGGTAGCCGGATACAGTCTTGTCATTGGTGTTTGGGTCATAATTGCCACTCCATGCATGTTACCCAATGGCTCTATGGAAGCCTGAGGCTGCCATACCACTATTATCAGCTCATCTCCTCTGCTATCATAAAAACGTTTTGATGGAGAAAGAATGTTTGAAGTAGCACTTGTCTTGACAATTGGTATTTACTATGCACTTCCAACTTGTTGCTGTCGCATTCACTCAAATTTCAAAAACAGTACTGCCTTCATGTTCACTTAACTATCAACAGCATTCATATGCTCGTCCACTTTCCTCTCTCAACATCCCTACAGCAAACTCTTACAATAAGACATCAGGCAGACAAATCAGTGCAAGATCTTGGTGGTTTGATGTTATGTATTTATGTTTACTTTGCAGGATGTTTTCCTACAATTTCTGAAAATTTAATAAACAATGATCCTTTACCACCCAACATAAGATAAACCATCTTGCACGAGATTAGCTTGCTCCTAGGAGACCTTTCTCAGTTGAACGGGTAAAAGATGCAGGTCTGGCCATCGGTGACCTGGTCAGATGAGCCAGTATGCACAAAACACAAAAGGTACAGCAGAGACGGCTTCGTGGGCTTGTCCAACCGGGGTGAAACCATCTATCTCCCATAGAATAAAACTGCCCATATATTCGCCAAAAACCTTTGCGCTCGCAACGGAGGCCAACGCCGAAATGAGCTCAGAAAGGGCTCGCCTACCAGGCTTTAACATTTACAAAGCCAGACGCACGCTTACACTTTACGGAAATGCGAGGATATCTTAAGTGCATTTATTATGTAGCCTGCAGACACCAAACAACCGTTTGCAAGCTAAGAATGCTCCACTGACGCGGCACTAGCGCCAGACATTGATGGTGCTGCGTCCGACTACTCTGCGAGGACCCGAAAACCTCCCCAGGTGACACAGAAAACGTCCGCCTTTGCCTCTTCGCCTTACACTTTCACCCCGCACAGAGCAGAGCCACCGAGGTACGCACCTCCTCCCTTGGCTCGAGCCCCTTTGCACCTGGGTATGAGACAGGAGGCGCGCGCATCGCACTCTTACCTTGCCCAGGCAGATGTGGCACGTGATGGGCAGTGTGAGAGACAATGTAACGTTCTGAACGCTGTGGGCCATCGCCGGCCGCCAGACCGCCGCTCCCTCCCAACCCAGACGCTGCACGAGCTTGGCAGCGCGCGCCGCCGTACCGGCTACGGCGCGCCAGTTAGGACAAACCAAGTTAACCAACGGCGGGAAAAAGGGCTTTTCAAATCTCCTCCTGTATCTGATTGACTAAAGGTGGGGGAGGAGCCTACGCGCACCAGTAGAACCGAAGCCCTGAAATTCTTCCGCCTCTTGCTGAGGTGTTGGACGGGTTGGTTTTGGTACAACTCACGATAATTATACATGTTAATGCAATACGTTTACCCTTCTCAATAGACTCATTCTTAACCCGACTTTAAATATGTTGTGGTAAAGCTTCAAAAACAAAAATGAAATAAAATGACTTCACAAAAGAAATAATTTTTCCATAAACGTTTTGCTTTTCTACTTTTACTATTAAAAATGCGAATATTTCAAGATTTAAATACAGTGAGGAGACGTGTTAACTCTCTGAGAAGGAGCGAGGATTATGTCTGACCTATGTCCAGGGGTCGATTGCAGGAAAAAATCAGATCGGGGGATTTTTTCAATATCGGACTATGGGATATCTGATGCATGCATACACTGTCTGTAGCACATAGCAACAGCTCCCAAAAGCAGGCCAAGTCAGCCCCTGGAACCTGGCAGAATTGAGCCAAAATATCTCCAAAATAAACTTCATCTTTCCTAAATAACTAAGAAGTTGAGCACATTCTAGACCAGGGGTGAGCAGCGTGGCAGCCCCCATTCCATCCAGGTAAATTGGGCCCCCTATACATCTGCTTATATCTCTTATATATCCTTGATTCCCAGTCTGGCTCTTGGACCAGTTGGAAGTAATGACACCGCAGCCAGTATCAGATACTCAATCACAAACAGATTTTTAGATTTAGTCCTGGGGGAATTCTGCGCTAGGAGCACAGAATTTGCACAGAATTCCCCCCTGTGTAGAATTGCCAAATTCTGCGCAGACAATTGCAGAGGAGACCCCGGCATGCCGTAAATGGAGCGCACCGTTTGCAGCAAACATGAAGGCCCCCGCGTGCCTCGGGGCTCACGCCACTTGCATCAAAGTTGAAGGCCTCGGTGAGCATGAATGAATGTAGAAAGGTATATGTGTGTGTGTGAGGCGGGAGAGGGGGTGTGAGAGGTGTGTGGGGAGGGTGAGGCGAGGAGTGTGAGAGAGGGGAGGAGGGTGTGAAAGAGGGAGGGGGTTGTGAGAAGGGAAGGGGTGTGGGAAGGGGAGGGTGAGAGGAGGAGGGAGGGGTGAGAAAGGGAGAGCAGGGGGGAGGGGATGAGAGACAGAGCAGGGGGGTGAGCAGGAAGGGTGTGAGAGAAAGCAGGGGAGTGTGAGGTCAGGGAGGGTAAGCAGGGGTATGTGAGAGAGAACAGGGGGGGGGGGTGTTTGAGTTTGGGTGCAAGAGAGAGGGAGCCTATATGAGGAGATTGTGAAGGAGTGTGTATATGTGTGAGAGATTGGGAGCTGGTGTATCTGAAAAAGGGATCCTGTGTATGTGAGGGTGCTGGTCTGTGAGAAGGGATTGTGTATGAGTGAGAAAGAGTCTGTGTGAAGGAGTGCTTGAGAGAGAGACATAGGTAGCCTGTGTGAGGGTGTATGCGTGAGAGAGAAAGAGAGCTTGTGAGAGCGTGCATGCTAGAGAGAGGGACCTTCCTGCTGTGAACGGGTGAGTACCCGATCTTTTTACTGCCACTGTTGCCAATGCAATTTTTAATTTAAAATGTAAAAATTAGAGTTGGGGCCATAGGGAAGCCTCAACGCTGTGATCAGATGGCCAGGCCTGAATGCTGACATCAGTGATAACATCAATAAGAAATCTGCGATATGGGGAGGAGACCCTCAATTTTTATAAAAATTCGGAAAACTAAATTCAGTTGAAAAAAAAAAAGTGGCCAAGTAACCCCACCTCCTGACCTCTGAAATAATATAAAAAATCGTTGCCAGCCCTGTTTGAGGAAAGTGCCTTGTTAGGGCTAAAATCACTAGAAAAACCCTACAAATCAAGGAATTTCAGGGATGGGTATCAGGAGAGTCCCTAGAGATCCCAAACCAGGCAATATTTGAAAATTGGGGATTGAAATTTATTAAATGATAATAATAAATGTCTACCAGCTACTGAAAAGTGATTTTTAAGGGAAGAAATGATCTCTATAAATTTTATTGGACCAGCATAGTTCTTTTATTAATAACAAAAATACTTTTAGACATCCATAGCAAAAACAAAATTAATATTTTAAAACAATTGGTAGTGTTCAGCAACCACTAAAATTAGTGGACCGTCCAAAAGATCCCACAAGGAGTAAGGACTGCTATAGAACCTAGGGAAATTTGAAGTCATATCCAGAGATATATGGTTACGGCTTCACTAGTGACAGGTAAGCAAGTCACCACAACAACACTAAAATGAGTAAAAGCACAGATCCATAATAAAATTTCAGACACCTTGAACAAAAATAAAATTATGGAAAAATTCTAAAAATTATTTTGAAGTGACTCAAAGTTTTACATAGACTAACCCACACAGGTTAAAGCATCACCTAGCCTATATAAAAGAAAATAGAGCCTGATGACATCATGGCGCATAGATCCAGGGAAGACAGAAAAGAAAGAGACAGTTTAAAATTTCTTCAGTAGAGAAGCTGAACTTGATGGGAGCAGAAGCACTGTCGAGGAGCTCTGTCAAAAAGGCCCAAAAGTGACACTTTAAAGAAAGGGGAAAGAACAGTGATTATATATAAATTAAGAGTGAATGAGATGTGTGAATGTGGAAAATAATGCACGTATCCAGTAGATGAAAGGTCAGTTCAGTGAAGTTAATGCTAATACCAGTGCTGTATCACGGAGACTTTTGTAAAATGAATTAAGATAGTGCAAAGGCTGAGAGTGTATGCCAGAGAGAAAAGTACAAATTGTTCAGGGAACAAGATAAGTGAATGTTAAACAGCTATACACTAACTTGCACTGTGTCTCCCGCCATATAATTGACAATAATACTGATTACTGAACAGTACCAATTATCTACGCTGATCATGCTACCACTCTTCTTGCAAAAGAAAACTAAGTAAGAGAATATACAGTGTTGAAGCCCTGAGAGTGAGGCACTTGTGAATGACTGTTGAATATAGCAGTTCTTTCCCTTAGTTAGGGTCATTTCATTATCATTTATTTTAATTCGCTAGACTCAGAAAACACTAAGACATCAAACCATGCTGAAGAAGATGCAGAAGATTGGTTGGTACAGGGAGGCACAATCTCTTTTTGATTTATTTAAGCAATAGACAGTAGGGAGAAGAATAAGTATGAAGAAAGAAAAAGAAGAGATCGCCTCAAGATAAAGATGTGTGTGCACACACTAACAATAATTGATACCAACATCAACAGCCACAGCAGATGAGAGTAAAGAAATTGAAAAGAGAGAGAAAGTAAAGTGAAAGAAAAAGAACACAAATACTAAGTCAGACACAACAGAACAGACAAGGAAAACAAATTTAAAGAGACATAGAAACATAGAAATGACGACAGAAAAAGACCAATCAGCCCATCCAGTCTGCCCAGCAAGCTCCCATACTTATCTTACCATACTTATCTGTTTCACCAACCACCAAATTCACAGCCCTTGTTGGAGACATATTATATACTTACTTAGAGCGCTCTATCCTTGGTCTGTCCAGAAACCTAGAAAAATACAAAATAATACAAAGGATCAAGTCTTCAGAATACACAATAGAGACAATGTAACAGTATGAAATAGGAGGTTTTTTTTAAAAATTAGTTTATACTTATCTGATGGAAAGCTTGAATAGACGTTTGATACATGAATGCATTCCATCTGGAGCCTTTATAGTGACAGTAGTTAAAATAAAAATACATAATTGTGTTATAAATACAAGGAATAGTTGCTATTGAAAGTATAGAGGAAGAGATGTATGTGAAATAATATATCTGTTACTGTTTAATAACTTTGACACAATACATTTCAATTAATTTATACTGATGAGTCCATCTATCTACTTTATATTAAAACTCTGCCTTTCCTCTCTACCTCCAAGGGACTCTTCGGGTGGGTATAATTCCCCTTAGTCCTGGAAAGGAGCCCCCAACAGAAAGGAGAGCATTCCTCTTAGTTGCCCCCTTTGTGAAATCATCAAGTGATGCCCAATTAGAAACAACTGAAAACCATATATTGTTAACATCTCAGCCACTGAAAATGGAAGGGTTATCACACCACAAAGGAAGGGGGTTAAGGATTCTTGGCGATCAAAATCAGAATTCACCTATTAACTTTTTTTTTTAATTGATTAACCATATTTGTTAGGAAGCATAGGGGCGTCTGTTGTATTGTTTTCTCAGATGTTAGCTTTCTTTTTATCCTTCTGTGAGTTCTATTTCTTGAGTAGTCTTTGCTCCTAGAAAAAATAAGAAAACAAGATTGATTAGATGAACAGGAAGAGAGGATATATTGTCAAGACAAAACAATTAGGCAAACACAGAAACAGCGCAAGACAAGGGCCAGTTCAGGACACATAGAATGGGCAAGATTTACAACATTGTACATGCCAAAAGAGAAGAAGATTCTGGATGTTGCGGGTCGTCCAAAGAAGCTAGGAAACATAAGAACATAAGAACATGCCATACTGGGTCAGACCAAGGGTCCATCAAGCCCAGTATCCTGTTTCCAACAGTGGCCAATCCAGGCCATAGGAACCTGGCAAGTACCCAAAAACTAAGTCTATTCCATGTAACCATTGCTAATGGCAGTGGCTATTCTCTAAGTGAACTTAATAGCAGGTAATGGACTTCTCCTCCAAGAACTTATCCAATCCTATTTTAAAAACAGCTATACTAACTGCACTAACCACATTTTCTGGCAACAAATTCCAGAGTTTAATTGTGCGTTGAGTAAAAAAGAACTTTCTCTGATTAGTTTTAAATGTGCCCCGTGCTAACTTCATGGAGTGCCCCCTAGCCTTTCTACTATCCGAAAGAGTAAATAACCGATTCACATCTACCCGTTCTAGACCTCTCAAGATTTTAAACACCTCTATCATATCCCCCCTCAGTCGTCTCTTCTACAAGCTGAAAAGTCCTAACCTCTTTAGTCTTTCCTCATAGGGGAGTTGTTCCATTCCCCTTATCATTTTGGAAGCCCTTCTCTGTACCTTCTCCATCGCAATTATATCTTTTTTGAGATGCGGCGACCAGAATTGTACACAGTATTCAAGGTGCGGTCTCACCATGGAGCGATACAGAGGCATTATGACATTTTCCGTTTTATTCACCATTCCTTTTCTAATAATTCCCAACATTCTTTTTGCTTTTTTGACTGCCACAGCACACTGCACCGACGATTTCAATGTGTTATCCACTATGACACCTAGATCTCTTTCTTGTAGGGATGTGAATCGTTTTACGACGATTAAAATTATCGTCCGATAATTTTAATATCGTCTTAAACCGTTATGAAACACAATACAATAGAGATTCTAACGATTTATCGTTATAAATCGTTAGAATCGTGAGCCGGCACACTAAAACCCGCTAAAACCCACCCCCGACCCTTTAAATTAAATCCCCCACCCTCCCGAACCCTCCCCCCCAAATAACTTAAATTACCTGGTGGTCCAGCGGTGGTCCAGCGGCGGTCCAGAATGGCAGCGGTCCGGAACGGGCTCCTGCTATTGAATCTTGTTGTCTTCAGCCGGCGCCATTTTCCAAAATGGCGCCGAAAAATGGCGGCGGCCATAGACCAACAGGATTCGACGGCAGGAGGTCCTTCCGGACCCCCGCTGGACTTTTGGCAAGTCTTGTGGGGGTCAGGAGGCCCCCCCCAAGCTGGCCAAAAGTTCCTGGAGGTCCAGCGGGGGTCAGGGAGCGATTTCCCGCCGCGAATCGTTTTCTGTACGGAAAATGGCGCCGGCCATATGCGTATGGCCGGCGCCATTTTCCGTATGGAAAATGGCGCCGGCAGGAGATCGACTGCAGGAGGTCGTTCAGCGAGGCGCCGGAACCCTCGCTGAATGACCTCCTGCAGTCGATCTCCTGCCGGCGCCATTTTCTGTACGGAAAACGATTCGCGGCGGGAAATCGCTCCCTGACCCCCGCTGGACCTCCAGGAACTTTTGGCCAGCTTGGGGGGGGCCTCCTGACCCCCACAAGACTTGCCAAAAGTCCAGCGGGGGTCCGGAAGGACCTCCTGCCGTCGAATCCTGTTGGGCTATGGCCGCCGCCATTTTTCGGCGCCATTTTGGAAAATGGCGCCGGCTGAAGACAACAAGATTCAATAGCAGGAGCCCGTTCCGGACCGCTGCCGTTCCGGACCGTCGCTGGACCACCAGGTAATTTAAGTTATTTGGGTGGGGGATTTAATTTAAAGGGTCGGGGGTGGGTTTTAGTGGGTTTTAACGATTTTAGCGGGTTTTAACGATTTTAACGATTTATCACGATATTTTACCCCCCCAAACGGCAACAATACGATTCCCTCCCCCTCCCAGCCGAAATCGATCGTTAAGACGATCGAGGACACGATTCACATCTCTACTTTCTTGGGTTGTAGCACCTAATATGGAACCCAACATTGTGTAATTATAGCATGGGTTATTTTTCCCTATATGCATCACCTTGCACTTATCCACATTAAATTTCATCTGCCATTTGGATGCCCAATTTTCCAGTCTCACAAGGTCTTCCTGCAATTTATCACAATCTGCTTGTGATTTAACTACTCTGAACAATTTTGTATCATCTGCAAATTTGATTATCTCACTCGTCGTATTTCTTTCCAGATCATTTATAAATATATTGAACAGTAAGGGTCCCAATACAGATCCCTGAGGCACTCCACTGTCCACTCCCTTCCACTGAGAAAATTGCCCATTTAATCCTACTCTCTGTTTCCTGTCTTTTAGCCAGTTTGCAATCCACGAAAGGACATCGCCACCTATCCCATGACTTTTTACTTTTCTTAGAAGCCTCTCATGAGGAACTTTGGCAAACGCCTTCTGAAAATCCAAGTATACTATATCTACCGGTTCACCTTTACCGGTTCACCCAGCTCTAAAAAGTACTCCATCTCCCAGAAGCAGATCATCTTGAATTTGTAAAGGATCATCTTCTGGAACAATCTAGAGATGCCATTAAGTATGCTAGACCCAGGCCAAAGAATATAGTAGGGATGTGAATCGGGCTTCAGACGATTGAAAATATCGTCGATATTTTCAAAATCATCAGAAATCGGGGGCTCCCCCGAAACGATAGGAAAACCCCATGATATTGATCATGGGGGTTCTCTTATCGTTTTGGGGAGGGTGGGAAAACGGCACACAAAAATAACCCCTAAACCCACCCCGACCCTTTAAAACTAATCCCTTTGCTTCCCTCACCCTCCCGACCCCCCCAAAAACATTTTACAGGTACCTGGTGGTCCAGTGGGGGTTCCGGGAGCGATTTCCTGCTCCCGGGCAGTCGGCTGCCACTAATCAAAATGGCGCCGATGGCCCTTTGCCCTTACCATGTGACAGGGTATCCATGCCATTGGCCAGCCCGTCACATGGTAGGAGCCCTGGATGGCCCGCGCCATTTTTAAAGATGTCATACGGGTGACGGTATGACATGTATCCGGCTAACTTTAAAACCTAATCATCTATGTTTGAATATAGCTGGTTACATTTTAAAGTTAGCTGGCCTTCTATGTCACTGGATAACTTGTTACTTATCCGGATATCTTTAAAAGATATCCAGGTAAATAGTACTGTATCAGTAAAAAAAAAAATGGAAAAATATCTATGTATTTATTTATTTATTTATTTATTTGTTTATTTATTTATTTGTTTGTTTGTTTATTTATTTAAGGTTTTTATCTACCGATATTCGTGAGATCATCATGCCAGTTTACATCGAACATAGTTAACCAAAGAAATGAAATTACATAAAACTAGGGCGGGGAAACAGGGGAGATAAAGAGAAACAGACATATCAAATATATGTCAGACAGCAGTAAAATACAACAACGAAACTTCAATAAATAGGGAGCAAGATGGAAGTAGCAATATGTTCATCTGAAGAAAATGGCAGGAATCAGGGGAGTTAAAGAGAAACAGGCATATCTAACTAAATGTAAGACAGCGGTGAAGTACAACAATGAAAATTCAATAAATACGGAGAAGGAAGGAAATAACAATGTGTTCATATGTCAAAAAAGGGGGGCCAAATATGGGGAGGAGTAAGCTGAGAAGTTAAACAAACAGGAAAAGAAAAGGGGAGAGGAGTGGGCCAATGATCTAGCAAAGGACATATACGACGGAGAATGATTAGCCGTTGGTAGTGCGAGAGGAGTGTTGGACTAGGTTACGCTGAGTTTAAGGGTAGGCTTGTTTAAATAGCCAGGTTTTGATTTTTTTTTAAATTTCTGTGAGCATTGCTCCTGTCTAAGATCAGGAGGCATGGTGCTCCAGGACTGAGGGCCTGCAATGGATATGGCACGTTATTTTGTGGAGTGAAGGTGCGAGTGTTTAGGAGAAGGGGTGTATAGAGTGCCTTTATAAGAGGATCTGGTAGGTCTATTAGATGTGTGGAAATTGATGGAGTCATTCAACCAGAGCATGTTTTGGTTGTGAAGGGTTTTGTGTAAGACAGCGAGAGTTTTGTAGATTATTCAGTGGGAGATGGGGAGCCAGTGGAGATCTTTGAGGATGGGGGTAATCAAAGGGCCTGCGGCACCTATCCAGTTATAAATTTCAATATCTAGCCCAGCGCTTCTCAAATACAAATTACTGGGGCGATTGTCGTCCCCCCCCCCCCGCACCCTTTCCCATCTTCACTTAAAAATTTCTATTATGCCTCCTGCCTTTGGAACCCCCCCTTCCGCAGTCACAAACTATATATTAGCCCCCTCAAACCTCCATCCCATCCTCCATACCCCCATCCCATCGCACCCTCCCTTCCCCGTGACAAAAAAATCATTCAAGCCGCGAGTGAAGTTTTCACCTGCTCCCGGCGGCTCCAGCACTGCATGTGATAGGCTGCGCTGGAAGTTTACGCTAGGTTAGTCGGATATCTCAGCCCCTCTCCAGAATGCCCCTGAAACGCCTCTTTTTTTATCTGGATGAAAATAGCTGGATAACTGCTTATCCGGTTATAATATAGGGCTAGATTTACTAACCTACCGCGGTGTCGTGAATCGTGCAGTACAGGGGGTGGGGGGCGGGCCTGCGAAATAGGCAGTGAAAAGGCTCCTTACCTTTTTGCCGTCCACGCTATCTTCGTGGCGTCTGCCCCGGTGCTGCCCCGACTCCTCCTGTTTCGGTCTTGGCGCCGCCCCTTTTTAGTGATTGCATGCGAAAAGGGACTTTTCGCGTGCGATCGCTTTAAAAAATGACCCCCATAGCCAGATAAGTTGCTGAATATGCCACGTTTGTTGCGGTCGCGGCCGCCACGGGGGCGTCCGAGCCCTTACCTTCCCTCCAGGTCCCGGGTCTGGGCCGCGGTCCGCGGGCTCGGAGCTCGTGCGGGCAGCATGGGCCTAGTTCCTCCTCGTGGGAGACGCCGCCGGCCGTCGCGGGGGACTCCTCCCCTTCGGGGGAACGCGCGCGCGCGACGGGAGGGTTTTTCTGCTGTCAGCACCCGGATGTGCTGACACGCCCCCCGTGATGTCAGACGCCGGGTAGGGATTTAAACCGGGACCCGGGGCTTTTCGAATTGCCTTGCAACGAGGTTCCTTCCTTGAAGTACTAGTTGCCTTGCTGCTACCCGGTTCCTGATTCCTGTTGCCTGCACTTGGATTCCAGCTTGTCTTCTGCCTGCCTTGATCCCGGTTCGTGACTCCGATTCCAGCTTGTCTTCTGCCTGCCTTGATCCCGGTTCGTGACTCCGATTCCAGCTTGTCTTCTGCCTGCCTTGATCCCGGTTCGTGACTCCGATTCCAGCTTGTCTTCTGCCTGCCTTGATCCCGGTTCGTGACTCCGATTCCAGCTTGTCTTCTGCCTGCCTTGACCCCGGTTCGTGACTCTGATTCCAGCTTGTCTTCTGCCTGCCTTGACCCCGGTTCGTACTCCGATTCCTGCTTGCCTGCCATCGGCCTAGACTCCGGTCCGTACTTCACTCCTGGGCTTCTTCACCCTCGCCTAAGTCCCAGCGGTCCGGGTCCCTACGGGCTTCTCCTGGGGGGACCTCGGACTTCCAGGGCGAAGACTCCTAAGACCTTGCGACCCGGGCTCTCACAGCTCCTCTGGAGGAGTCGCGGGTTTCCAGGTGAAGCTCCAGTTGCCCAGTGGGAGTTCTGCCTCCCGACTGTTCCCGCCGGGCAGTCGGCCTAAGGATCCACTTCCGGATTTTGTCTATCACAACAGTTTGCAAGGCCATGGATCCGGCAGACCTCGCCGGGCTACAGGCCATTCCGGGTTTGGCCCAACGCTTAGTTCAGCAACAACAAGTTTTGGACTCTCTGGCCGCTACTGTAGAGCGGTTGGCAGCTCGCATGGATGTCGAGCCGCCCGCACCTGTACAGGTACCGGTACCTGCTCCTGTACCGCTGGTAACCTTCCAGACTCCGACACAGCTTCCAGCCCCATCCCGCTACTCTGGGGATGCCAAGGCGTGCCGAGGGTTTTTAAACCAATGTTACGTGCGCTTTGCCCTTTTGCCTAACCAGTTCCCTACTGACGGCGCCAAGGTGGCGTACATTTTTTCCCTTTTGGATGGACGGGCCTTGAACTGGGCTTCACCCATGTGGGAGAATAGTGATCCGGCTCTGGGCGATTTGAACCGTTTTGTTGAAGAGTTTAAAGCGGCTTTTGATGAGCCAGCACGACAAGCTTCCGCTACTACTGAGTTGCTCCAGCTTCGGCAAGGAACACGGTCTCTTGCGGACTATGCATTGGATTTCCGCACACTCGCCCACGAGGTAGGCTGGCAGGATGAAGCTCTACGGGGCGTTTTTCTGGAGGGCTTAGCAGGCCGTATAAAGGATGAGCTAGCGGCTCGCGATCTGCCAGAAAACCTCAACTCTCTTATTGACCTTGCGGGTCGAATCGATCGGCGTTTACAGCAGAGGGCGAGAGAGGCTCGCCCTTTTCGACGCCTGACATCTGTGGCACCAAAGACCCTGAATTCTGGCTCTCGAGGTAGTACCGCCTCTTCAGCAACTTCTTCGGAGGAGCCCATGCAATTGGGTCGTTCTTCTTTGTCGCCCGAGGAAAGGCAGCGTCGCCGCGACCTGAGGTTGTGTCTGTACTGTGGCGGTAAGGGTCACTACCTTGCGCAATGCAAGGAACGAGCGGAAAACTTCCGCGCCTAGAGGTAAGGGAGGAGTGTCCCCTAGGCTGCCTTAGCACTGCTCCTCCATGTACCATACCAGTAACTTTGGAATACCCGGGTGGTTCTTTTTCCACGCAAGCCTTGGTCGACTCCGGGGCTGGAGGCAACTTCATTTCTAAGGAGCTCGTGCAACAGTTGTCTCTTTCTACACGAACTAGGACTCCTGCCTTGAGGGTAACCTCTATTCAGGGTACTCCTCTATCTGGGTGCATTTCCACAGAGACCTTCCCGCTTATTCTGCAGACGGGGTTATTGCACACCGAAGAAATTTCATTTCTGTTTCTGGAGAAAGCTGTACATCCGATGGTCCTTGGTCTACCCTGGCTCCAAAAGCACTCTCCAGTAATCCGGTGGAAGGACTTTCAGATCACCCAGTGGAGCCCCGACTGTTTCCAGTCCTGTCTCCAAGCTAAGAAAGTCCACCGGATTCCATTGGCACTCATCGAACCGGAGTTACCGGCCCCGTACGCGGATTTTATGGATGTCTTCTCCAAAGAGAAAGCGGAACTGTTACCACACCACCGACCTTTTGACTGTGCTATTGAACTGCTCCCGGGTTCTACTCCTCCTCGGGGACGCGTATACCCTTTGTCTCAGCCTGAGACTCGGGCTATGTCGGAATACATTACCGAAAATCTGGCGAAGGGCTTCATCCGCCCTTCAAAGTCTCCCGCAGGAGCTGGTTTCTTTTTTGTTGCAAAGAAGGACGGAGCCTTACGGCCGTGCATAGACTACCGTGGGCTCAACGCCATCACCAAGAAGAATCGCTACCCGCTGCCTCTTATCCCAGAGTTGTTGGACAGACTCCAGGGGGCTCAAGTTTTCACCAAATTGGATCTGCGCGGTGCATACAACTTGGTCCGGATCCGTCCCGGGGATGAATGGAAGACGGCGTTCAATACCCGGGACGGCCATTACGAATACTTAGTAATGCCCTTTGGGCTGTGTAATGCCCCTGCCGTCTTCCAGCACTTAATGAACGAGATTCTACGAGAGTTACTACATTCCTGTGTAATAGTCTATTTGGACGACGTGCTAATACATTCTCCAGACCTTTCCTCCCATCGACAACATGTGAGACAAGTCCTCCAGATCCTACGGGACCATCACCTGTATGCGAAATTTGAGAAATGTCTCTTTGAGCGGGAGTCGTTACCCTTCTTAGGGTATATAGTGTCCTCTACCGGTTTCCGGATGGATCCCAGCAAGGTGTCCGCCATCAAGAAGTGGCCCCGCCCTGAAGGGCTTAAAGCGTTGCAGCGGTTTTTGGGGTTTGCTAACTTCTATAGACACTTCATTCCCCAGTACTCTCATTTGGTGGCACCTTTAACTGCTTTGACTCGGAAGGGGGCTAACACCCGTCTATGGCCTGAAGAAGCTTGCGAGGCTTTTGATCAGTTAAAGAAGGCGTTTCTCCAGGATACTTGTCTACGTCACCCGGATCCCACTCGGCCATTCTTTGTTGAAGTAGACGCTTCGAATATTGCGGTGGGAGCGGTCCTTTCGCAAGTTTCTACTACCGGACATCTCCTACCCTGCTCCTATTTCTCCAGAAAGTTTTCTTCAGCTGAGTGTAATTACGGCATAGGAGATAAGGAGTTGCTGGCCGTCAAACTTGCACTGGAAGAATGGAGACAGTGGTTGGAGGGCTCTCTCCATCCGGTCACGATTTACACTGATCATAGGAATCTGGAGTTCTTAAACCAGGCCCAACGATTGAATCCCAGACAAGCACGTTGGTCACTCTTCTTTAACCGTTTTGATTTCATATTAAAATATCGGCCAGCCGCGAAGAACGTTCGGGCAGATGCACTCTCCCGTTATGAAATTCAGGAGGAAAAGGAAAATTGTCCCCAACACATCATTGACCCGGCTAAGATCCAGGTGGCCAATTCCACTGTTTCTACTCTAGGTCGAGTTGTGGTTTCCCGCAGGGACCGAAGAAAGGCGTTAGCCTGGGCCCACGATTCCCTTTCAGGAGGTCATGCTGGCAGAGCGAGGACTCTCGATCTACTAAATCGCTATTACTGGTGGCCTCAAATCCGTCAGGATGTACGGTTGTATGTGGATTCGTGTCCAGTATGTGCTCGGCAAAAACCCTTGAATGGCCGGTCCTGGGGCCTGCTGCACCCACTACCTATTCCCGCGGAACCGTGGTCCCACATTGCCACGGATTTTGTGGTGGATCTGCCATCCTCAGAAGGTAATACGGTCATTTGGGTAACCGTAGACCGTTTCTCTAAAATGATCCATTTGGTGCCTCTGCCTAAACTACCCTCTGCACCTGAGCTCACGCTTTTGTTTACTCAACACATCTTCCGGGCTCATGGACTACCTCAGAGTATCGTATCTGACAGAGGACCACAGTTTACGGCCCGTTTCTGGCGTGCCCTTTGTAAGAAATTTGGGGTACAGCTGAATTTGTCTACGGCTTTCCACCCACAGACCAATGGTCAAACGGAGCGCACTAATCGTACTCTTAAGACTTTCCTCCGCAGTTTTGTTTCTGAGAAGGGGACTAACTGGGTTTCTCTTCTGCCTTGGGCTGAGTTCGCCTACAACAACCACACCCATGCCATCACGGGACGAACGCCTTTTCAGATTGTGTTTGGTCGCCACCCGCGGCCCCCAATACCAGTACCTGTTTCCGTTCCTTCCCCTGCTGCACTAACCACAGCAAGTCAAGTGCATCGTCTCTGGAGGAGTATTCAGTACAGACTAACCAGCGCAGCGAAGAAGTCTCAGCAGTTTGCTAATCGCCACCGACGTCCTGCACCAGTCTTCCTGCCAGGCACCAAGGTTTGGCTCAGCACCTGGAATCTTCACCTACCCAATCGTTCTCGCAAATTGGTTCCCCGTTACTGCGGTCCTTTCCAAGTTGCGGAACGTATAGGAGCGGTATCTTATAGACTTCGTCTTCCCACTACCCTGCGCATACATAACGTTTTTCACGTCTCCTTGCTGAAACCGGTGGTGTTTTCACGCTTCCATCACCCCTCCTCGGATGCACTTTCTTCTGCTTCTTCAGGTGAGAATACGTATCAAGTACGGGAGGTTCTGGACGTCCGCTTCCACGCCCGTCGCTGGGAGTACCTGCTGGCATGGGAGGGGTGCGGTCCCGAGGAGGACTCGTGGGAACCAGCTCGGAACATCTTGGACAAATCACTGCTAACTCAGTTCCATTTGGACAATCCTGGGAAACTTGGCCCTCGGCGGAGAGGGCGTAAGGGAGGGGGTACTGTTGCGGTCGCGGCCGCCACGGGGGCATCCGAGCCCTTACCTTCCCTCCAGGTCCCGGGTCTGGGCCGCGGTCCGCGGGCTCGGAGCTCGTGCGGGCAGCATGGGCCTAGTTCCTCCTCGTGGGAGACGCCGCCGGCCGTCGCGGGGGACTCCTCCCCTTCGGGGGAACGCGCGCGCGCGACGGGAGGGTTTTTCTGCTGTCAGCACCCGGATGTGCTGACACGCCCCCCGTGATGTCAGACGCCGGGTAGGGATTTAAACCGGGACCCGGGGCTTTTCGAATTGCCTTGCAACGAGGTTCCTTCCTTGAAGTACTAGTTGCCTTGCTGCTACCCGGTTCCTGATTCCTGTTGCCTGCACTTGGATTCCAGCTTGTCTTCTGCCTGCCTTGATCCCGGTTCGTGACTCCGATTCCAGCTTGTCTTCTGCCTGCCTTGATCCCGGTTCGTGACTCCGATTCCAGCTTGTCTTCTGCCTGCCTTGATCCCGGTTCGTGACTCCGATTCCAGCTTGTCTTCTGCCTGCCTTGATCCCGGTTCGTGACTCCGATTCCAGCTTGTCTTCTGCCTGCCTTGATCCCGGTTCGTGACTCCGATTCCAGCTTGTCTTCTGCCTGCCTTGACCCCGGTTCGTGACTCTGATTCCAGCTTGTCTTCTGCCTGCCTTGACCCCGGTTCGTACTCCGATTCCTGCTTGCCTGCCATCGGCCTAGACTCCGGTCCGTACTTCACTCCTGGGCTTCTTCACCCTCGCCTAAGTCCCAGCGGTCCGGGTCCCTACGGGCTTCTCCTGGGGGGACCTCGGACTTCCAGGGCGAAGACTCCTAAGACCTTGCGACCCGGGCTCTCACAGCTCCTCTGGAGGAGTCGCGGGTTTCCAGGTGAAGCTCCAGTTGCCCAGTGGGAGTTCTGCCTCCCGACTGTTCCCGCCGGGCAGTCGGCCTAAGGATCCACTTCCGGATTTTGTCTATCACAACAACGTTTGCTATTTAGGCGGTTAACGTTTGAGTTATCCATCACTACAGCTTTTGTATATAGTCTTCTTTAATGTTCTCTCTGCTCTTGCTTTGTTCAGGCTAATTAATACTACAGTGCAAAAGGTTGCACACCATTTCAGTGTTAGAAACCATTTGAAAGTAAACTGGAGAAAGCACTGGAATGCCTCACTTAGGTCTTGATTTACCTTTCCCTCATTTTATGTTTCTGAGCAAAAAACGTAGGTGTCTCCAGTCCTCAGTGATACTTCAGTATGCACTGATTTGATTTGCCACTTCTCCAGCGGTCAATACAGTAAATCTGAAATAATTGCATTAGCACTCCATTGGCACGCAGCAAGTTGAGTACTAAAAGAGTTTATAGTACTGAAAACACTGATTAACCACTAGTTTACGTTTTCATTTTGCAACATCATCTGGTTCATGGCTCTTTTACTCCTGCCTCCTCTTTAAATAAAATCAATACACCCCCCCTCCTTTAATCAATAACAGAATTCAGCACAGATAAAGAATAATTTGGAAATAACACGATAATCTAACTGCATGATAACCTTTAATCATTGTGATTTGGGCATTTGGGATAAATGACAAAATATTGCACCTTTGATGTGCACAAAAACTGTTCTTTATTTAGTTTGTGCCCTATCACTGTCAACCATGCATGTTTCAGAAAAACATTCATTTAATGTTTGTAGCTAAAGTAACCATCACCTGGAATGACAGTGTTTTATTGGAAATGGCTTAATAGCTAAGATACCTGTCATTTGTTCATGAAATGTAACATTTAAGGCTGTTGAATGAATAGAAAAAGAAGTAATTTTTAATATTCAGTGGCCCTCAAACTGAAAAAGAAAATGTTTAAATATTTAACAAAGAGGGCCAGATGCATTAAGCTTCTTTTTTTTCCTATGGATACAAAATGGAAAAAACTCTTTAGTACATCTGGCCCATAGTAAATTGCAAAAGCAGCTTATAAAATATATTAATCTTCAGTGCGATTATGAAGTATCATCTTTGCTAATGTGCCCAGTTTAGTAGTATAAAGAGGCTAGAAAAGCAAGTAAATATGTTTATTATTCAGAGGTGTTCAGTAGGCATAAGAGGGTTTTTAAAACTTAAAAAAGTCCCACCAGCACTGCTGGCATAATAGCTTCTCGAGATGAAAACAAAATCTTGTCTTATCATAAGCAAATCATTTTGGATATGCAAATAAGTCCACTGTGAGAACAGTGAATGCCATATCATAATGCCTCTGCATAGATCGGGGTAATGCATATTCATTATAGATGTCCTGAACACCAGACCTGTTTGTGGCCTCGAGAACCAAAGTTGTGAGATAGTTTTAGTTGTGTATATTTTTTTGTTCATCGCCCAGGGCCTAGGTATGGGCAGTTTATAAATGTAAATAAATGCAAACATAAATATCCCTAGTACAGATCTATGGTGCAACTGCACTTTGAGAATTCACCAAGGGAAGGTCCTGTCAGACAAATCTGATCGACTTTTTTGATTGGGTGACTAAGGAATTGGATCAAGGAAGAGCCCTCAATGTCATCTACTTGGATTTTAGCAAAGCTTTTGATATGGTCTCATACAGGAGGCTGGTGAATAAAATGAGAAGCTTAGGAGTGAGTGCCAAGGCAGTGGCCTGGATTGCAAACTGGTTGACGGACAGAAGACAATGTGTGATGGTAAATGGAACTTACACTGAAGAGAGGGAGGTGTTAAGTGGAGTGCCGCAAGGGTCGGTGTTGGGACCGGTCCTGTTCAATATCTTTGTGAGCGACATTGTGGACGGGATAGAAGGTAAGGTTTGTCTTTTTGCGGATGACACTAAGATCTACAACAGAGTGGACACGCTGGAAGGAATGGAGAGAATGAGATGGGATTTAAGGAAGCTGGAAGAGTGGTTGAAGATATGGCAGCTGAGATTCAATGCCAAGAAGTGCAGAGTCATGCATATGGGGTGTGGAAATCTGAAAGAACTGTATTCGAAGGGGGGGGGGGGGGGAAGGGCTGGTGTGCACGGAGCAGGAGAGAAACCTTGGGGTGATAGTGTCTAACGATCTGAAGTCGGCGAACAATGTGACAAGGCGATAGCTAAAGCCAGAAGAATGCTGGGCTGCATAGAGAGAGGAATATCAAACAAGAAAAGGGAAGTGATTATCCCCTTTTATAGGTCCTTGGTGAGACCTCATCTAGAGTACTGTGTTCAGTTCTGGAGACCTTATCTCCGAAGGGACAGAGACAGGTTGGAAGCGGTCCAGAGAAGGGTGACCAAAAAGGTGGAGGGTCTTCATCGAATGACTTACGAGGAGAGATTAAAGAATCTAAATATGTACACCCTGGAGGAAAGGAGGAGCAGAGGTGATATGATACAGACTTTCAGATACTTGAAAGGTTTTAATGATCTAAAGACAATGACAAACCTTTTCCATTGGAAAAAAAATCAGCAGAACCAGGGGTCATGATTTGAAACTCCAGGGAGGAAGACTCAGAACCAATGTCAGGAAGTATTTCTTCACGGAGAGGGTGGTGGATGCCTGGAAAGCCCTTCCAGAGGAAGTGGTGAAGACCAAAACTGTGAAGGACTTCAAAGGGGCGTGGGATAAATACTGTGGATCCATAAAGTTTAAAGGATGTGAATGAAGAGAAGAGGCATGGGGGCAGTTTGCGGGAATTATGGCTACTGCCTGGAGATTAATACCCTTATTCAATAAACATACTCACTGTCAATGCAACTCCAGCATTGCTCTATGCTTCAATGGCAAGAAGAAATGTGGAAAAAAAAGGATTTGCATTCACAAAAAAACCAGGGAGTAGCTTGCTTGTTGCGGCGGTTACTACCCCAAACCAAATAAGTCTGATACTTCACTTTCAGTGCATATCCAGCATAGCTCTCTGCTTCAATGGCAGGGGGGAAAGAGGAAAAGAGGAATTAAATTCAGGCAACCACCAACAAGGAATGAATTACATAGTCTGGGCAAACAAATAATTATGGGAGTAGCTTGCTTGTTACGGCAGTTACTACCCTGAATCAATTAAGCCTAATACTTCACTGGGAATACATATCCAGCACAATGCACTGCTTCAACGGCAGGGGGAATAAAGAAAAGAGGAATTATATTCAGACAACAAATAACCAGGACTGTATGGCACAGGCTGGGTAAACAAATAAGCATGGGAGCAAACAAATAAGTGTGGGAGTAACTTGCTTATTGCAGCAGTTGCTACCCCTGCCCAATTGAGCTGGATGCTTCGCTTGACTGCAGCTCCAGCGCTGCTCTCTACATCGATGGCGGGGGTGGAGGAAACTGGAACCAGGGGGTTGCTGATGGGGCCAAGAGTAACAGATAAATATGAGAAAAATAAATAAATAAATACATAAATAGAAAAAAGTGTGAAAGCTTGCTGGGCAGACTGGATGGGCCGTTTGGTCTTCTTCTGCCGTCATTTCTATGTTTCTGTGTTTCTATGGGTGCAATTCTGGTCACCCATCTCAAAAAAGATATAGCACACATAGAAAAAGTAAGAGAGTAGCTAAATCACAAGCAGATTGTGATAAATTGCAGGAAGACCTTCTGAGACTGGAAAATTAGACATCCAAATGGCAGATGAAATTTAATGTGGATAAGTGCAAGGTGATGCATATAGGTAAAAATAACCCATGCTATAGTTACACAATGTTAGGTTCCATATTAGGAGCTACCACCCAAGAAAGAGATCTAGGAGTCATAGTGGATAACACATTGAAATCATCGGTTTAGTGTGCTGCGGCAGTCAATAAAGCAAACAGTATATTGGGAATTATTAGAAAGGGAATGGTGTATAAAACGGAAATATCATAATGCCTCTGTATCGCTCCATGGTGAGACCGCACCTTGAATACTGTGTACAATTCTGGTCGCTGCATCTCAAAAAAGATAAGAGTTGCGATGGAGAAGGTACAGAGAAGGGCAACCAAAATGGTAAAGGGAATGGAACAGCTCCCCTATGAGGAAAGACTAAAGAGGTTAGGACTTTTCAGCTTGGAGAAGAGATGGCTGAGGGGGGATATGATAGAGGTGTTTAAAATCATGAGAGATCTAGAACAGGTTAATGTGAATCAGTTATTTATTCTTTCAGATATTAGAAAGACTAGGGGGCACTCCTTGAGGTTAGCATGTGGCACATTTAAAACTAATCGGAGAAAGTTCTTTTTCACTCAACGCACAATTAAACTCTGTAATTTGTTGCCAGAGGATGTGGTTAGTGCAGTTAGTGTAGCTGTGTTTAAAAAAGGATTGGATAAGTTCTTGGAGGAGAAGCCCATTACCTGCTATTAATTAAGCTGACTTAGAAAATAGCCACTGCTTTTACTAGTAACAGTAGCATGGAATAGACTTAGTTTTTGGGTACTTGCCAGGTTCTTATGACCTGGATTGGCCACTGTTGGAAACAGGATGCTGGGCTTGATGGACTCTTTGTCTGACCCAGTATGGCATGTTCTTATGTTCTTATGTAAGGGCAACAAAAATGATAAAGGAGATTGAATGTCTTCCTTATGAAGAAAGATTAAACAGATTAGGGCTTTTCAAACTGGAGATGACTGAGAGGGGATATGATAATGATTTATAAAGTCATGAGTGAAGTGGGGAACGGTTATTTACTCTTTCCGGTATTACCAGGATGAGAGGACATTCCATGAAATTAGCAAATTCAAATCAAATCAGCAGATTCAAAACAAACTGGAGAAAGAATGTTTTTCACTCACTGCACAAATAAACTATGCGATTTGTCATTGGCGAATGTGATCAAAGCAAATAGCATACTGGTTTGGACCAGTTCCTGAAAGAAAATTCTGTAAACATTTATTAGCCAGGTAGACTTGAGGAAAGCCATTTTTTATCCCTAGGAGTGGGAAATGGCTCTACTTTTTGGGATCTGCCAGGTACATTCTAGAGATCCGGTTTGACTACTGTCATAGACATAATGCTGGGCTCAATGTTCCTTGGTTTGACTCAGCATGGCACTTCTTATGTTCTTAGGGGTAGATTTTATAACATGAACGTGCCGATTTTATAACATGCTTGAACCGGCAGCGCGCACAAGGGGGGTGGATTTATGCAAACTCCACGCGGCGATGCAATCGGGCCTTCCCAGTTCCCACCAATTAAGGAGTGGACTAGGGGGGGAACTTCCTTAAGCCCCTGCCTAACCTTCCTTCCCCTTTCCCTATCCTCCCCACCCCCTAAATCTAACCTACCTTGCCCGTTTTTTTAAATTTTATTACATGCTGCTCTTCAGGAGCAGAAGTAATTTACCGGCGTGCACTTCTACGGGACAGCGGCTAATGGCAGCTGTTCCAGCCAGCCTCCATCCTGTCCTGCCCCTCCCCACCCAGAACACGCCCCCTGGCCTGATTCTTTGAAGAGGCCCGGCACTTGTGCGCGTACTGGGGTTTACACGCGTGGCCGGGCCCCTTTGAAAATTTGCCGGGATCCGCAAGGTCCAGCCACGCGTGTAAACCCCGAGATTTACATGTGCAGGCCTTTTAAAATCCAGGCGTTAGTATATGAGCCACCTCTCAGCAGAAAGGGTGGAGATCCATATTCTTAATGTGCTGAAGACAGCAGGTACTAAGAAAAGCATCCTACTTACAAACACAGTACTTTTGTTCCAAAATTAAAGTGAGGCTGTAACTTTCACTTTAAGGAAATTCCATGCTAATAAAGTAGATAATTTTTGACTTTTTACTTTAGACTTGAATAATATATAAATAATTCAGCTACTGCAACAGGTAGAAATACTATGAAGAACATCAAGTAGATGGAACAAGATTCCATCTAGCCTCAGTTCTAGTCCCAATGCATTTTTTATGGCAAAATCTTAAATTTTTCCTCCTCCCACACCCTGTTAAAGCACTCCTCAAGCTTAAAAACTGAAATATTCTAACATCCCCCCCACAATTTAGCTCAACACCAAATTCAAATGTTATAAGTTGGTGATACATACACAAAGAAAGAAACCACAACGCACACAATCTGATAAACCTCAGTTTGTATCCAACCAAAGCTAAAAATAGAAAATGTACCCAAAATGATGTCAGTATTCATGATAAACATATTTTTAATTTAGCATTTTTCTATCCCAGTAACCAACTCTAGGCACATTACAATTAATTCAAATCATGATATTTTATCACATACAAGCAAGAATACTAGAGGCATAAAAAATCAATTTTGACATTCTCCTTTTTTAGTTTCTTACTTTGCCATTCCTCCAGAAGGAATGGAAATAATTGTAAGGGAACCTGAATATCAAAAGCAGCAAGGAGATTAAATATTTCTCTTTAACATAAAA
The DNA here is from genome assembly GCF_901001135.1 of Rhinatrema bivittatum. Classification (NCBI taxonomy): domain Eukaryota; kingdom Metazoa; phylum Chordata; class Amphibia; order Gymnophiona; family Rhinatrematidae; genus Rhinatrema; species Rhinatrema bivittatum. Next base: position 179,420,342 of record NC_042619.1, read on the forward strand.
TCATCTGCAGCAGAAAGAAGACAATACACACATCAGGTTTTAACTGGTCCAGCATCCATGCGTATTAAAACATTTCTTCATTAAATACTAGAAACATTCTATTATTCTTGGTGTAATCCTCCTTGCATTATTTAACATACTAGTTGGCATTGCTTCTGCTAGACACAAGTGCTGTATAGAAACAAGAGTTTCAGAATATTTAGTACGGAGGTGATGTTAAAGTTTTGCTTATGTAGTTCCTGTGTCCAAAAGGGCTCTTATGGATCCAATTGCTATTTCCCTCATGGGACCCATAATCCAGAAACAGCAGTAAGTGAGACAAAGAAGCCCTTAGCTACTACAAAGTGAACATAGACTAGTAAAGTGCCAGATAGCACAGACAAGAAGATATGATACTAAAACTTTGAGGTGGCTTGATCAGTGTAACAGAACATAAGAACATAAGGTGCCATGCTAGGTCAGGCCAATGTCCATCAAGTTCAGTATCCTGACTTCCACAATGGCAGTCTGGATCTCTTGGAAGTATCCAGAAGGTCCTAAAAAGAAAGTCCATGCCATCTTGTTCATGCCCAAAAGTAAAATATAGCACAGATCTTATTTATTTATTTATTTGAATTTTTTTTATATACCGCCTTTACAGACAATAGTAAATCTAAGCGGTTTACAATATAAAACATACATGATTGATCAAAATTACATTGAACAAATTAATATAAAATAACAAGAGAAAATGAACATATTAAGTAAGAGATAGAGAAGAAGTTTGAGCGAAGGAGTAGAAAGAGGTGGTGGTTCACCAGGGAGTTGAGAAGAGGGGTGGCTTATATTTGCAGAACAGGAAAGGCTAGTGAGAATAGATAAGTTTTTATAGCTTTTTTGAATTCATGTTTTGTGGTATATTGTTGTATAGAATTGGGTATTGAGTTCCAAAGTCTGGGACCTGCAACGGAAAAGGCACATTGCGGGTTAAGTCTAATCTAGTGGTTTTAACTGTTGGAACTTGAAGGTCATTTTTATCTGTTGATAAGGAGGTTGGTAAAGACATAGAGATGAACATAGCCAGACTGTGCAATAGAGGGTAAATGATCATAGGATATGACATTAAAACTTTGAGGTGGCTTGGTCAGTGAAACAGAATTGTGAATATTTGCATGAGGAGGGGGAGGGAAGAGAACAACATAATGTGCCATGCTAGGTCAGACCAACGTGTGAGGAAAAACCTTTTTGGAACCGTTCACTCATTTGGTTCATTTGGCTTAGAGATTTTTTTGTTCAGTTTGGGGCCGAAAAAATGTATTTGTTTTGTTGTGGCATTTGTTTATTCATTAACCATTAAAGTCAATGGGGAAAGCAATGCATCATATTTTGGGCTCAAAAACTGGGATCTTCAAATCAAGTTTAGTGAAACTTGCAGGTAGAGCACAGCAGAGTGAAGAGAACTCCAAGACCAGGTGAGGGACAAAGTGGCACCAAGAGTACCCTGAATAACCCAACGCATTGTGACAGGGCAAAGTAGCCCAAATAGAACAACACCCCAAGATATGAGAGGAACAAAGCAATACCAAGAGTGGCAAGAATATGCCAAGGCTCTAAAAGAGGTGCAAAGGCATCAACAACAGTGACAACATCTCATCCCGCATCCTCTTCAAAACACTCACCATCATACACAAATCTATCTACAAAAATAACTCCTCCAACGCACACAATCTGCCCGCCCTACCAGAGCAAACCTCAAATGCACACTTCAAGTCCCACCCCTCAAGAAGCCCAACTCACTGCAACTAGGGACCGTGCTCTCTCAATTGCGGGTCCAACCCACTGGAATGCACTGCCCTCTAACCTCCGCCTGGAGCCATGCCCATTTAAATTCAGAAAGATGCTAAAAACCTGGCTCTTCCACAAGGCTTTTCCAGATGAACTTAGTTTCCTTTCCCTCCCCTATTTCACTCCAAGCAATACGCACCCTGTAATTTCTGTAAATATGTTCAACACCTATTTAACCTCTCCTTTCATTTGTTCCAATTCTCAGGCTCTCTACTAGAGCCCCCTAACTCTTGTTTCTGATTGTCCACCTCCGCCCCTGTTCATTGTAATTTCTACCTCCTGTTATGATGTAAACCGATATGATGTGTATTTTAATGTCGGTATAATAAAGCTGGTAAATAAATAAATAAAGACTTCAATGCATCAGAAAATGAGCAAAGCACAAATACCTCAAGTCATGCCAAGATTTTGAAGAGGCAAAGTATCCCAAATAGAAATATGAATAGCCCAAAGCACCAAAAGAAAAGCAAATGGTACCAATATTAGTGGCATAAACAACCCAAAGCAACAAAAGAGGAGCAAAGTAGAACTAATAGTGGCATGAAGATACCAGGGCAACAGAAGAGGGGCAAATAGTACTAACAATATTGGCAGTAATCACCCTAAGGCCTGGATTTATCAAAATGCGGTAAGTACCGCATGCGATAGCAAAAGGGGCGTGTTTTATGCTAATATAGCAGTTATCGCAATTTGCGCTAATTACCTGTGCGAAGAGCTAAGTTAGCGCACGCGATAAGCCCTTAATGCATGCAAAAACGCCTTATCACATTTTGATAAATGACCCCCTAAGTCACCTAATGAGGGGCAAAGGGCAATAACAAAAGTAGCAACTACACTCTAAGGTACCAGAAGAGGGGTAATCTAAATCTAAATAAAAAAAATAATGAGATACCAACAGTGCCATGAATATCCCAAGGCATGACAAGACAGCGAGGGGGCAAAGTTTCCCAAACAGGAGTATGAACACTCCAAGGCATGTGAGAAAGGCAAAGTAGAATCAATGGTAGCACATGAACACCCTAAGGCTTAGACTGAAGGATACAGCAGACAACTGTATTACTTCTGGTAGGCCTTCATCTCTGTGGGGTAAAAATGATTGTTTTTTTCATTGACATATGCAGCTTTTGGGACATAGAAGTCATTTTTTTATTTCTTTCATTAGACAACTTCAGGAGAATGGAGTTCCTGCCTACACATCTAGATGACACCTCTTCTGTACTGGAAGCTGTGCTTTAGTGGAATGGCCTACTTCTTGTGCGCAACTATTCTCTCTGTACAGTACATTTAGTAATGGTGAAACATAAAAGAAGTTTCTCTTTATTGACTTTACCTATGCTTGTGGCTTTGTCGCACTCATTTCTTTTTCTCTTTGACAACTAAAGAGATAAATGTAGAGTAAAATTTCTGAAGTGTAATGACCATTGCAAACAGGTCATTCAGGGGAACAAAGTACAGACTGTACATCCAAATAGTTACACAGAGACAGCTGTAAGGGTAGATGAGAGGCGGATAAATATTACTGGACAGACTTGCATGGCAAGTACAAGCAAGACACTGTGTGGGTGAGAGATTGATAGCAATAGGCTGTTGCGTTTGGATGTGGACCCTTGTCCTGGAGTAGTGGAGAACGGCTCCCTGGTAGGGCCCAGAAAGCACCTGCCCCCAGGGGGTGGAGCACTGGAGGAGACAGAGGTTAGGATGAGCTTCACCACTGGAAGCCCGCGGTCACCCCGGGTGGAGCCTGAAGGGACCTGGGCCCTTGGACTTAGGTGGACCTCGCAGGGTCTCCTGGAGAGGTGGTAGAGAGGCATGCCCATGAGCAGCAAGGGAGCATGGTCAGACTCTAGGCTGTAGGTCTGGAGGAGCAAAGAAGGCCAGTACAGTGTAGGCGATGACAAGGCAAGGGACAAAGCCAGAATCAGGAGATGTGGTCAATGGCAGTTGAGGTCAGAATCCGAGGATCAGTCCAAGGAGTAGTCAACGAAGCCGGGGTCATGTTCCAGAGGTCAAATGAGGTCACAAGGCAGGCAGAGGTCAGGATCCAGGCAGCGAACAGAATAGTCAAGGAGCAAGCCGAGGTCAGTACCAGAGAGACAGTCTGAGGGTACTACCTGGGGAGACAAGACCGACAGATGTTGGAACACATGGATTCTGGAACAGAAGGATGCTGGACAAGGCTGAAACAGTAGGACGCTGGAAATGTAGGATGCTGGAACAAGGCTGGAACAAGACTGGAACAAGACTGTGAACATGGAGGCAAACTAGTACACCTACAGTGCCGACCTGATTGCCAAGGCAAGGAAGTGCAGGCAGGGACTTCCTTATATCGAACATTCAATCAGGGTGTGCCGTGAAGCTAGGATCTGCCCCTGGCCCTACAAGAGGCCAGGCGGTCTGCGCACGTGTAGGGGCATTGCCAATGCCACTGGGGATGCCGAACTCTGGCGTGAGGCCTGGTGCGCAGTGGAAGGCCCGGCGACCGCTGCTGCAGGATGCCGAGGCCTGGAGGAGCTTGCGGCTGCCGCTGGGGAGGCCGACCCTTGTCCTGCAGAGGAGCTAGCGAGGTGAGCAGGCCCGTGCGTGATGGGGCGTGCAAGAGTACCTAAATTTCAGACCTATTAGAAAAAATGTGTAACTTATCATTAAAATCATCCATTGTATCTGAAGACTGGAGGATAGCAAATGTAACCCCAATATTTAAAAAAAGCTCCAGGGGCGATCCGGGAAACTACAGACCGGTTAGCCTGACTTCAGTGCCAGGAAAAATAGTGGAAAGTGTTCTAAACATCAAAATCACAGAACATATAGAAAGACATGGTTTAATGGAACAAAGTCAGCATGGCTTTACCCAGGGCAAGTCTTGCCTCACAAATCTGCTTTACTTTTTTGAAGGAGTTAATAAACATGTGGATAAAGGTGAACCGGTAAATATAGTATACTTGGATTTTCAGAAGGCGTTTGACAAAGTTCCTCATGAGAGGCTTCTAGGAAAAGTAAAAAGTCATGGGATAGGTGGTGATGTCCTTTCATGGATTGCAAACTGGCTAAAAGACAGGAAACAGAGAGTAGGATTAAATGGACAATTTTCTCAGTGGAAGGGAGTGGACAGTGGAGTGCCTCAGGGATCTGTATTGGGACCCTTACTTTTCAATATATTTATAAATGATCTGGAAAGAAATACGACGAGTGAGATAATCAAATTTGCAGATGACACAAAATTGTTCAGAGTAGTTAAATCACAAGCAGATTGTGATAAATTGCAGGAAGACCTTGTGAGACTGGAAAATAGGGCATCCAAATGGCAGATGAAATTTAATGTGGATAAGTGCAAGGTGATGCATATAGGGAAAAATAACCCATGCTATAATTACACAATGTTAAGTGTTAAATGTTTCAATGTAAACCGCCAACGAGGCGACAGTTTCTTCCTTGTAAACCGGTGTGATATGTATACTTTACAGGAACATCGGTATATTAAAAATAAATAAATAAATAAATGTTGGGTTCCATATTAGGTGCTACAACCCAAGAAAGAGATCTAGGTGTCATAGTGGATAACACATTGAAATCAGTGTGCTGCGGCAGTCAAAAAAGCAAACAGAATGTTGGGAATTATTAGAAAGGGAATGGTGAATAAAACGGAAAATGTCATAATGCCTCTGTATCGCTCCATGGTGAGACCGCACCTTGAATACTGTGTACAATTCTGGTTGCCGCATCTCAAAAAAGATATAACTGCGATGGAGAAGGTACAGAGAAGGGCTACCAAAATGATAAGGGGAATGGAACAACTCCTCTATGAGGAAAGACTAAAGAGGTTAGGACTTTTCAGCTTGGAGAAGAGACGACTGAGGAGGGATATGATAGAGGTGTTTAAAATCATGAGAGGTCTAGAACGGGTAGGTGTAAATTGGTTATTTACTCTTTCGGATAGTAGAAAGACTAGGGGGCACTCCATGAAGTTAGCATGGGGCACATTTAAAACCAATCGGAGAAAGTTCGTTTTTACTCAACGCACAATTAAACTCTGGAATTTGTTGCCAGAGGATGTGGTTCGTGCAGTTAGTATAGCTGTGTTTAAAAAAGGATTGGATAAGTTCTTGGAGGAGAAGTCCATTACCTGCTATTAAGTTCACCTAGAGAATAGCCACTGCCATTAGCAATGGTAACATGGAATAGACTTAGTTTTTTGGTACCTGCCAGGTTCTTATGGCCTGGATTTGCCAATGTTGGAAACAGGATGCTGGGCTTGATGGACCCTTGGTCTGACCCAGTATGGCATTTTCTTATGTTCTTATGTCCTTCTAGGCCTCCCTCTACGCGGCTGTGGCTTTTCAGGATAGTTCCTATGGAAGGTCCTGAGGAGCTCCTTATCGAGAATGTTGTGGAAAGTTCCCATGCATTCTCCTCGGCCCCATAACCCTCCCAGGCTAAGAGGTATTCCCATCTGCCTCGATACCGACGGACGTCGAGGACCTCTCTTACCTGGAGTGATGAATCTGGTTCAGTAGAGACCCGCGGAAGTGAAGGATCTCTGCAAGAGGGCCAGGAGAGGACCAAAGGTTTCAATAGAGAGACATGGAATGTGTTGTGTATGCCCATGGCACGAGGTAGCTGAAGTTGATAAGACACTGCTCCCACTCTTCGAAGCACTAGAAACGGGCCAATATACTTGGGAGTCTCATTGCCTGGATGTCTATGGGCATCAGAAGTGCGCTTGGAGCACTCTATGGAACGGGACATCTATGGGCATCAGAAGTGCGCTTGGAGCACTCAGTGGCCTGGGTAAGGTGTTCTTTTTTTTTTTTTAATTCTTTATTTATAATTTCAACATATATACAAGGATAACTTGTCCATATGAAAATTACAGATAGTAATGTAATATAAGAAAAGAAATTAATCAAACATAGAATATTTTCATTCAAACCTAATATTTTCTTACATTACTTCTGTATTTATAAAGTAAAATTAGGGATGCTTATAGATTTTGAGCAATTTTTAAACAAAATAATATATAAGTAAATTAGGTTTAACCCCGTAGTCTATCTCTATCTAACATTCCTTCATCAACCCAGGAGTGTTTTTAGGTGTTCTGGATCTGTGAACTGATAATTATGTCCATCCAATTTAAGTGAGCACTTACAGGGATATCATAAAATAAATTGACCTCCCCTTTCTATTACTTTAGGCCTTAGTTCCAAGAATTTTTTCCTCCTAGTTTGAGTGTTTTTAACTAGGTCTGGGTATATCCATATTTTATTACCGTAATAGGTTTTGGACCTATTACGGAAAAAATATTTCATGACCAAATCTCGATCGGTAATGAAAGCGAAGGTTACTAGCATCGTGCCTGTCTTACCCACAACTAACTCTTCTTGAGATTTCTCTAAGAAATCTGACAAGTCTAATGTAGAATCCCCATTTTTTCCACCCTCTACCCCATCTACTTTTTCTTTAACGGTTTGGACATTTTCTTTCGTCTTAAACGAGTTATTTATATAAAATGCTCTGACTATGGTAGGCATATTTTGTTCAGTAATGTTTAAGATTTTAATAACATACATCCTGAACAACTCAATGGGCGACACCTTACTAATGACAGGAAAATTTATTATTCTTAAATTTAAAGCCCGTGAGTTATTCTCTAAATTTTCTAACTTCCTTTGTATTTCATCTTCTGCCTTAATTTGTTGGACCTGTATTTTTTCTATCTGCTCTATACGCTGTTCTACCACCTTTATCTGTTTTTGCTGTGCTACCAAAACTTCTGAGTTATTTTTAACAGTTAAGTTTGTTTCATTAACCGCTTTAGTTAAGTTTTTTATAGAAAAGTCCAATTTTGTCAAAACATTCCATAAAGTGTCCATTGTTATAGTCGTTGGCCTAACTATAATTTCTTGAGTATGTTTTCCTTTTAGTTGTTTTAAAGGTTCTTTGGGTACGCACACAGGTGTCACATGATTTTCTTCTACATTTCCTTGTTCAATAATTGTTGGGGATTTTCTTGCCGATGCCTCATTGTCCTGTATAGCTCCATTAGATAGATCCAGATTCCCTTCCAGGACCTGGGGAGTTTCTGGTAATATAAAGGATATATCCTTTTCTTTACCAGGAGGTGGTGGAACGTTTGGTGCTCCTGGACTTAAAGATATGTTATCGGTCAGTAGGGACAGGTCCTGCTCCATCTCTGCCCCTACAGCGACCCCCTCAACAGGAGTATTCAGCGGGTTAATCAACCAATCAGCTACCAACTTTTGGCTTTTCTCAGGAATAGGAGTACTAACGGAAGGCTTTAACTTTGCCTTCCGTTTTGTATGCGGCATCAGTGGTAAATTTACAGGAAAAGCCTAAGATGAGCTGTGGATTCCCTAATATATTTACTAAGCTTCCCTATGGGAGGATATAGGGATATCTGTTTATTAGTATTATTAATAATAGGAAGCGTACCTGCAAAAGAAATCCAATAATCCTAATCGCAATGGACCCAATGGACCCAGTTGGAGCCGGTCAGAGCCGCACGCGCCTTTGGCGCGAGGCTTCGGTGGCGCGCCGTCGGCGACTGTGCGCCGTAGAAGTGCCGTTTAAGAGGTTTCCCACGGCTCCTCCTACCGCAGCTCTGCTCTGCAATTGGCTGTCCAGCAACACCGTCGGGGCAGGCTCCTGCCTACCCCCGGAAGTCTCTTTTCGTTGCGGCAGGGAAAGGTAAATTGGTGCAGGAAAAGGTGCTTCACACAAGTTCAGGTAATAATCCCTTTTACCTCCGGTTTGAATTCCGTAGAAGTGCCGTTTAAGAGGTCTCCCACGGCTCCTCCTACCGCAGCTCTGCTCTGCAATTGGCTGTCCAGCAACACCGTCGGGGCAGGCTCCTGCCTACCCCCGGAAGTCTCTTTTCGTTGCGGCAGGGAAAGGTAAATTGGTGCAGGAAAAGGTGCTTCACACAAGTTCAGGTAATAATCCCTTTTACCTCCGGTTTGAATTCCGTAGAAATGCCGTTTAAGAGGTCTCCCACGGCTCCTCCTACTGCAGCTCTGCTCTGCAATTGGCTGTCCAGCAACACCGTCGGGGCAGGCTCCTGCCTACCCCCGGAAGTCTCTTTTCGTTGCGGCAGGGAAAGGTAAATTGGTGCAGGAAAAGGTGCTTCACACAAGTTCAGGTAATAATCCCTTTTACCTCCGGTTTGAATTCCGTAGAAGTGCCGTTTAAGAGGTCTCCCACGGCTCCTCCTACCGCAGCTCTGCTCTGCAATTGGCTGTCCAGCAACACCGTCGGGGCAGGCTCCTGCCTACCCCCGGAAGTCTCTTTTCGTTGCGGCAGGGAAAGGTAAATTAGTGCAGGAAAAGGTGCTTCACACAAGTTCAGGTAATAATCCCTTTTACCTCCCGGTAAGGTGTTCTTGAACTTGATTTCACACCTGGAGAATGGTGTGGGCCAAGAATTGCACAGCCAGAGAAGGAACAGTCAGAGGAACTGGAAGTGGCAGCCAAGGTTGTCATCTGAATACCACGGAGAACGGAGATATATCGGTGGCAGCAGCGACGTGAGTATTATGCGACAGCTCAGCCCAGGGTAACAAATCGGACCAGTTGTCCTGCTGGTCATTCATGTAGGAACGAAGGAATGTTTTCAAGGTCCAGTTGGTCCTTTCAGCTTGACCATTGGCCTGTGGGTGATAGGCCGACGCGAAATTCAAGGCAATGTTGAACTTTTTGCATAGAGCGTGCCAGTACATGGCGGCAATCTGTGGTCCTCGGTCAGATATAATTTCCTTTGGGAGTCCATGGAGACGGAGAATGTGTTTCAGGAAGAACTTGACTAGTTCTGGGGATGATGGGAGGCCCGGCAAGGGAATGAAGTGACCCATTTTTTAAAAACGGTCGATGATGACCCAGATTACGTTATTGTTCTGGGACGGAGGCAGGTCTGTGATGAAGTCTGTTGAGATGCTGGACCATGGCTCGGTAGGTGCTGGAAGCGGTTGGGGTAGACCCCAAGGCTGTCCGGTAGGTGGCTTCTGTTGGGCGCAGACAGGACTTGAATATACATAGTTACGAGAGTCTTGCACCATGTTGGGATACCAGTAATATCTCCACAACATCTCTAGGGTCCTGGTACGACCCGGGTGTCCTGCCAACTTGGAATCATGGGCCCATTTCAGAACTCGTTCACATAATCTACGTGGAACGACAGTTTTCCCAACTGGAACTGTAGTGGTCACAGCAAGGGATACGCAGGCAGGATCTATGATGTGTCTGGGAACATCAGGAACATCCTCTGGTTCGAAGGATCTTGATAGTGCATCAGCACAGAGGTTCTTGGAAGCTGGACGATAACGTAGAATGGAATTGAACTGTTCAAAAAAGAGCGCCCAACGGGCTTGTCTAGGATTCAAGAGTTGAGCTTCTTTAAGGTGCTCAAGATTCTTATGGTCGATGAAAATGGTAAATTTATGTTGCACCCCTTCCAAGCAGGGGCACCACTCTTGGAGTGCCAACTTGACGGCTAGTTTTCAGTCACCAATCGTGTAGTGCTGCTCTGTAGGAGAGAACTTTTGTGAATAGAATGAACAAGGTATCAATTTACCCATTGGAGAAAACTGACTTAATATGGCTCCTGCTCCAATTGCAGAGGCATCGACTTCGATGACGAATGGGCATCTTGGATCTGGATGCTGAAGACAAGGACCAGAACAGAAAGCTTCTTTTAGCATCTGAAAGGTGGCTTGTGCTTTGGATGTCCACACACGAGTGTTATCCCCTTTCTTGGTCATGGTGGTGAGCAGAGCAGCTAGGGTAGAATAATTGGCAAGGAAGCTCCTGTAATAATTAGTAAAGCCAAGGAAACGTTGTAAGGCCTGTAGGCCTACTGGCTAGGGCCAGTCTCGTATCCCCTGGACTTTATCTGGATCCATGGATAAACCTCAATCAGATATGATGTACCCTAGGTAGCGTAAGTGATTTTTCTCAAAGAGGCACTTTTCTAACTTGGCATAAAGATGATTTTCTCTTAGACGTTGGAGGACGAGCCGAACAGGATCTTGATGGGATTCAAGGTCTTTGGAAAAGATCAGGATGTCGTCAAGATATACAACTACAAATGAGTACAAGAGATCTCAGAGTATTTCGTTCATAAGGCATTGAAAGACTGCTGGGGCATTGCATAGCCCAAAGGGCATCATGGTGTATTCATAGTGACCATCCCTCGTGTTGAATGTGGTTTTCCAGATATCTTCAGGTTGGATGCATACCAGATTGTACGCACCCTTCAGATCCAACTTGGTGAAGATCCGTGCCCCTTGAAGGTGGTCAAACAGCTCACTGATAGGGGCAGGGGGTACCGGTCTTTGCGGGTTATGGCGTTGAGCCCTCTGTAGTCAACACAAGGGCATAAACCGCTGTCCTTTTTCTTGATGAAGAAAAAGCCTGCTCCAGAGGGAGAATCAGAGGGATGAATGAACCCTTTTTAAGTTCTATTTGATATACTCATGTAGATAAGATCTAAAATAGTATATATAAATAAATTAAATACAAAAGTTTACCTGTGTCTGAAAATGGAGCAGAGCTTCAGAGGTGTTAAGTTTTCTTTTAGGGAAAAGAGTGGAGCTGTGTCTTGCTTACAGTGGCTGTTGCACTTGTTGATAAAGAAAAAAAAGAAACAAAACTAAACAAAACAGGAGAGCAGTGCTGGTCTCAGTTTAAACTGAGACATGTTTGGATTGTTTGGTTTTTTTTCAGCAGGGTGGCATCTGCATTAGTGCAGGCAACAGAGATTTTCTTTTCTTGTTTGTTTATGTTTGTCACTGCCTCAGGCCTGATTAGAGTGGGGGCAGGGAGCATAGTCAAGCTCAGAGCAGGCTGCCAGGACAGGAAATAGGAGGAGTGAAGAGAGAGAGATTGTGGGCAGTTCAGGGGGGCTGCTGCTGCTGACAGCCTTCAGGATGGCTCATGAGCGGAGGAGAGTTGACAGAGACCGGCACAGGAGGGATCAGCTGAGCAGGGTCACTGTCTCTGCCCATGGCCTTTCCCTTCTGTGTAAGAAGCCTCAGAGCTGACAGGAAAGACCAGCTTCTGGAGTCAGGAGGGTCAGAGAGTTTGTAGGTGAGTTTTTGTTTTTATGAAGGGAGGAATTCTGTCCAGCTTAGGTGGGCTGAGGTTCTGATACAGGCCGAAGAAAAGACAGTTTATGTGATGTCATTAATGATGTCATCAGGGACCCGATCTTAAGTGGGGGGAGCATATTAATTTTAAGTAAAAGAAAGAAAATTAAGAATTTATTAAAATAAATGATACTGGTAGCCTGAAATAGAGGTTTAAGCCACTTGAAGGAGATAAGTCCAGGATAACAGAAACATGGATAAAAGAAATATGTATACTTATAATGTTTGGGTGAAGGGTGAAAGTGTAAGAAGGAATTAAAATACTAGGGAGGTAAAGAGAAAATATGTAAAATATTTTTATTACAGTTAGGAAAGTTATAATAGTCTGATAAAGTAAAATGAATAAATTAATAGTCTAATTGGAATAGTCTGAACACCCCTATGTAGGATAGTATCATCTAAAACAACTTTGAAAAATAAGGGGGTAACTAAGTAGTGATGTCAGTAGCTTCCTTGGTTACAAGTAACAAGGTGTGCACAAGTACACTAGTTTGAGCCTTAGCACTGAATTAAAGTAGCAAATAAGAAGGGATTTTATTAATAAACAATCTATTAAAATGTTTCTGATATTGAAATTAATAAACCCAAGTAGAAATGAATATGAGGGGAAAGACAGAACACATATAGGGGCGGATTTTAAGAGCCCTGCTCGCGTAAATCCGCCCGGATTTATGCGAGCAGGGCCTTGCGCGCCGGTGCGCCTATGTTCCATAGGCGCACCGGCGCGCACAGAGCCCCGCACAGAGCCCCGGGACTCGCGTAATTTTTGAGGGGGCGTGTCGGGGGGCGTGTCGGATCGGGGAAATGTCTTGTGTCCCCAACAGATGATGTAATCTTCCTGTGCCATGTCCAGCCCTATAAAAGGGCTCTGCTTGTTCTTCTTGGGGCCTTCGCATCAAATCTTCACAGTTGCCTGTGGTCTCTCTCCAGTCAAGGTCCTCCTTGGTTTCCTCATGTTTAGATGGTTCTTCATTGGATGTTCCTGATGTTCCTGGTCTTCTTAAGAACATAAGAACATAAGAAATTCCCATGCTGGGTCAGACCAAGGGTCCATCAAGCCCAGCATCCTGTTTCCAACAGAGGCCAAAACCAGGCCACAAGAACCTGGCAATTACCCAAACACTAAGAAGAACCCATGCTACTGAAGCAATTAATAGCAGTGGCTATTCCCTAAGTATAATTGATTAATAGCTGGTCTATGTTGAAAAAGAGGCGTTTCACAGCTCATGGGGGCCTCCCACGAGCCATGCTACTCACCTCAATGCTCTCGTGCCTTCCTGAAAGTGATCCCCACCAGCGCAGCAGGACATTGCCGCCCTCCTATAGGTCGTGCACATGCCGGCACTCTCAGACTTTAAAGGGTCCGAGGCAGTAAAAACTCTGCGGCACCCTTAGATGATGTCACCCACCTGGGCTTATTTAAAGGCAGGCCACTTGCCCTTCAGATGCCTCAGCAACATGTCCTCCTACTAATCATCGTGTTTGTTGTTTCCTGCTTCATATGCCCTGCCTGTACCTGCTTTGTCTGCCCAGCCTGTTCTTGTCTCATGCATCCAGCCTGAACCTGCCTCGTCCATCCAGCCTGAAGCTGCTTTATCTACCCAGCCTGTTTATGCCTTGTCTGTCTAGCTTGACCCTGCCTTGCCAGCCCAGCCTGTTCCTCTTCCTGTCCTGCCTTTTTCCTACTTACCCCTCTAACTGATATCTGGTTTTGACTCTTGCCAGGATCTCAAGTTTCATGAATCTGCTGCCCACCTTGACCATTGCCTGGACATCTGTTTTGCCTGTCTGCTGCCCACTTTGACTTTTGCCTGGCCCTGGACTCTGCTACTTCACCTACATCCAGAGACTCTTCCCTAAGTCCTGCTGGCCCCTGCACCCAAAAGCTCAACCTGAGGGGAACGAGGGCTGTTAAATATGAAGCCTCTACCTGCTCTCTGCCTCTTCAAGTTCTGCCTGCTGATGGTGAGAATCTGTGGGTCTCCTCCCTGCAGGTAGATCCAATCTCACCCTAGCCTAAGGGTCCACAGACAGAACACTTTTCCCACTTCACAGTTCCCTTGGAGTGTTTATTTCAGTGTTAGTCCTGCTTTACTCCTCTTGTGGTGCCTTGGGGTATTCATACTACTGGTGACACTTGCCCCCATCGTGGTGTCTTGGGCTGTTCATAAACTTTTCATTCTGCTTGCCTTTCATTCCATCACAATCACTTGGACTATTCATGCCATTCTTGGTGCCACGTTGCCCTACTCCTGTTGTCTTGGAGTACTGTTTCCCTGCTGCCAATACCGATCTGCAAATTTCATTTTGAATTGGATAGCAAATCCCATTGTTAGAGCCCAAAATAGGATGCATTGTTTCCTCCTTTTAATTTAATGGAGAATGAATGATTGAATGATGTTAATAAATTAATAACATTTTGGGTCCTATACCAAACAAAATGAATCACGGAGCCAAATGAACCAAAAGAAATCAAACAAAAAACGTTTTCCGTGCACATTCCCAATGCCAAGTTGAGATATAATCATTGGAGATCCTAAACAAATTTTTCTTTTAGTTATACGCATATATTTATAGACAAAAACCTAAACAGGTCTTTAAAATAACCCTTATGTTAAAATCATAGGGCTTAGTTCTTTAATTTGACAAAACATTCTTGTTTTTGGAACTTACGGTTATAAAAATTGCTCATCTGTTTAGTCACAGGCCATTTCATTTTGGAAGCATCATTGCCAGTTGGTTACAGCAATTAACATTCCCTGTATTGTAACTACCTCCCCTAAGCTATGCTAAGTAGGGATGTACTTTTGCATGAAAACATAAGCAGAGATGTGCAAATGAGGATGGTTACCCATCTTATAGACAGAAGCCATAGCTACAGCTTCTTGGCTCAGGATGCCTTATATGCCCACCTGCAGATCTTATTTACTGATTATTAATGACACAAATTGTAAGCAGCTGTGAAAGGCACAGCATGGCAGCTTTAAGCCTCACTCTGAGCTACCCTGCACAAAATCATCATGTTTTGAGTGGCATCTAACTTGATTTTAGCTTTTCTTGTGTAATAAAGTACAATATTCAATTGCTAGTGAGGGTGAGGTACATTTATTTGATGACCAGCTCCTCAGAACTAGGAGTATTATTAAAAAACACACTTATGAATGTTGAGAAGCATCCTTCAAATGTGATATTTTGAATATAATATTAACAATGTATGAAAGTATATAATATTAATATATAAAATCTTGAAATTGTAATGGAAAATTATTGCCCCTGTGGATTATAGCACGACTGATCAGGGATTATAATGCTTGAAGTTGAAGGCATTACTAAGAGCTGAATGGCATGTTTTCACTCTAGTGAGTATTAATTTTTTAATATCACCTGAAAAAGTATAGTTAATGTATGTTTTATCAAACTCTAAACAATTTTAACTCTGAAGGGCAAATGCATTAAGGTGGCAGAGAACATTTTAGTTTTGTGTTCTAGAATGTATCAAATGGTACCAAAATAATGAGACTTGAAGCAATTTCAATACAGATGCATAATGGTACCATTGTAGCTCCACGCCATGGCACAAAACAGTGTAACTAATGAAATGACATGAGCTCTGTCTAACCTAGAAAAAGAGGAAATATCAGAAAGGACTGATGGTTTGGGGAATCTGTTCCTGGGAAGAGTATATCTGCAGAGGATGAACAAAGCTGTCAGGAAACTGAGAGAAAGAGAAAGATGGAGTTCTCTGAGAACTGGACATCTTTGTGGAGGTGCTCATTCATGCAACATAATCATAAATATTTAAAAATAGCCAATTATAGGTTGATTTAAAAAAATGTTGCTCACACAAACATGCCCACATACGCGAGCAATGAAGATTTTAAAAAGCGCATATGTACCCTTGCACAATAGAACCTACAGATCACTGCAAATGACTTGCTGAAAAGTTTAGCTAACACTGGAATAGTTATCCATAGATCCACAGTAGAGTTGCTTGTACATCAATAATCCGCATGGAAGAATTTCTACAACCTCATCACATAGTCATCATCTAAAGTTTGCAGAACAAAAACTTGATAAGCCTGAAACATTTTTGGAATAAAAATTGAACTGTTCGATCACAACCACACAAGATATTGTAACTTCCATTTCTTAACAATGTTTCTGATAGTTGAAATTGATAGTTGGAAGCTTTGTAAGAGTGAATTACTTTATCTGCATGTTAAAATGTTCGGACAGCTGCTTTGTTTAAGATAGCTGGTTGTTTAAAATAGACATAACAACAATCATCACCTGAGAGATTAAAAGGGTCAGAGTATTTGTTCAACCTGAAATTGGGGCTGATTTTAAAAAGCCCTATGCGCGTAAATCCAGAGGATATTAAATATATATGTATATATTCAAATTCTGGTGTTACCTCAGTAGCAGCAAAATAAATTATCTTTACTGCCAAACCCTTTGTGAATTAACACAAAACCAGCAAAAATAAATAAATAAATAAAGAACGCCTAGAATGTTGCAATACTATACCATCCAATGGAAAGTGGAGATGATGAGCAGTTTACACAATTGGTATAAACCACAATAACAAATGGTATAGCGCTAAAAATCTTTTGGATCCTTATACTGAATTAATCAAAAAATGAAGCGTAAAAAGATGTTAGATTCAGCGTTTCCACCTTTATTCTTGAATAGTTGAAAGAAGGTTTTAGTCCACTGACATGGACCTTGTTTCGCCACATGGGCTACACATGCCAATGAGCTAATTTAAATATGCTTAGAGCTGGGCTTGGAATAATGCAGGATATTTGAAATATCTACCATAATATTGTGTTAGGCCATTTAACATGTAAAAAACTATGATTTTCGCACATTCAATGGCCTAACATAGCTTTGTGAATGAGACCCTTAGTTTGATGACTAAATGACAAGTTAGGGTCCATTAACACTCCTAAACTTTCAACTGATCAGGAAATTGAAATTTTTCAGGGGTTTCAGACTTGGCCTATGCCCGCAGCATCAAGCTTGGGTATACGCCGTTGCCAATGCTTTGGGCATCATCCAACGCCCAAAGCAGGAGCTTCGGATCTAGGCCTAGGCCGAAGTACCAACATCTCACTTGGGCTTAGGTTGCAGCCCTTGCTTTGGGCCTCATCCTATGCTCGATACATTATTTTTAAACAAATGCAATAAATAAGGTTTGTTTCATTTGGGGGATCCTCAATTAATTTAGAGACTTCCTGAATGAAGCAAGTTGCCTGTATTTGCCATGTTTTACACATTCATTTAAAATGAATGCACATCCCTACTAGTGATCAACTGTATCAAAGGCGCAGATATATCAAGTGTCATAAATACATAACTGCGGTCATTATCCAGACCTCTTCTGATGGCATCAACAGTTAACAGAATTAGGATCTCACGGCTCAAAGACTTTCTGAATTCAAACTGGAAATTATCTAAAATTTGAAGATCTTTAACAAAATCAATTAACTGCTTTATTACAGCTGCTTCAATAATCTTCGCAAAAAATGAAAGTGAGGAGACTGGCCAAATCAGAAGGATCAAATGTTGAATTTTTTCAATAAAGTCCTAACAGAAGCTTGCTTTAATGTGGCAGACATAGAGCGCTCAGTTAATAATGGGGTACTAATTTACTAACGTGTGTTATTATGATCTCACACACTAACTCACTGTGATGGAGAGTTTGTACCCCAACACAGAGCATTGAGGCCAAGAGAGAAACAGGTTGACAGAGCTAAGCTAGACCAGGGACAAATCATACTTAATAAAATTGGGAAGAAAAAAGAAAAGCAGGAAAGTAGGCAAAGAGAGTCCTTAGACAAATTTTCAGGAATGGTAGGCTTGGCATTACCAGGTGTACATACCATGCAATTGCACAGAGTGGCACACTTGGGAAGGCAGCAGTAGGGGGTCTTGAATAAAATAAAAATGGGATTGAAGACACTCTGAGTTTTTTTTTAATCAGAAATTTATGAATAGATGATCAAAAAGTATGCCAAATAATAAAGGGGTACATTTTTAAAAGACCGCGTGGGCATCCATATGTGTGCGGTTCCCGGTAAACATAAGAACATAAAATATGCCAAACTGGGTCATACCAAGGGTCCATCAAGTCCAGGATCCTGTTTCCAACAGTGGCCAATCCAAGTCACAAGTACCTGGCAAGTACCCAAACATTAGATAAATCACAAGCTTCTATTGCTTATTAATTACCGTAAGAGCAGTTTATGGAGTTTTCCTCTAGGAACTTATCAAAACCTTTTTAAAACCCAGTTACACTACCTTCTGTAACCACAACCTCTGGCAATGAATTCCAGAGCTTATCTATGCACTGAGTGAAAAAGAATTGTCTTCAATTTGTTTTAAATGAGCTACTTGCTAACTTCATGGAGTACCCCCTGGTCCTTCTATTATATGAAAGAGTAAATAACCGATTTAAATTAACTTGATCAAGTCCTTTCATGGTTTTGTAATATATCCCCTCTCAGTCATCTCTTTTCCAAACTAAACAGCTCTAGCTTCTTTAGCCTTTCCTCATAGAGCAGCCATTCAATGCCCCTTATCATTTTGGTCACCCTTCTTTGAGATGCAGTGACCAGAACTGCACAGACTATTCAAGGTGCGGACTCATCATGGAGTGACATCCTCCATTTTATTTGCCATTCCCTTCCTAATAATTCCTAACATTCTGTTTGCTTTTCTGATCGACACAGAACACTGAGCCAATGATTTCAATGTATTATCCATTATGATGCCTAGAACTCTTTCCTGCCTGGTAACGTCTAAGATAGAACCTAACATTGCATAACTACAGCAAGGGTTATTTTTCCCTATATGCACCACTTTGCACTTGTCCACATTAATTTTCATCTGCCATTTGGAAGCCCAATTTTCCAGTCTCGCAAGGTCCTCCTGCAATTCATCACAATCTGCTAGAGATTTAACTATTCTGCATAATTTTGTGTCATCCGCAAATTTGATCACCTCACTCATCGTACCCCTTTCCAGATCATTTATAAATGTATTAAAAAGCACTGCTCCAAATTCAGATCCCAGAGGCACTCCACTGTTTATCTTTTTCCATTGTGAAAGCTAACCATTTAATCCTATGTTCTGTTTCCTGTCTTTTAACCAGTTTGCATTCTACAAAAGGACAAAGCCTCCTATCCAATGACTTTTTAGTTTTCTTAGAAGCGTCTCATGTGGAACTTTGTTGAACGCCATCTGAAAATCCAAATACACCACGTCAACCGGTTCACCTTTGTCCACATGTTTATTCACCCCCTTCAAAAAAATGTAGGAGATTTGTGAAGCAATACTTCCCTTGAGTAAATTCATGTTGGCTGAATATCATCAAACCTTGTCTATCTAAAATTATGTTTTGTGATTTTTTTCTTTATAACAGTTTCCACAATTTTTCCCGGCACTGAAGTCAGGCTCACTGGTCTATAGTTTCCTGGATCACCCCAGATCACTTTTTAAATATCAGTGTTACATTGGCCAACTTTCAGTCTTAAGGTACATTAGATGATTTTAATGATAGGTTACAAATTAATTGAAATAGGTCTGAAATTTCATTTTTTATTTCTGTCAGAACCCTCAGGTGTATACCATCCAGTCCAGGTAATTTATTACTCTTCAGTTTGTCAATCAGGCATACCACATCTTCCAAGTTCACTGTGATTTGGTTCAGATGATCTGAATCATCACCCATGAAAACCTTCTCCGGAATGAGTATCTCTCCAACATCCTCTTCAGTAAACACCAAAGCAAAGAAATTGTTTAATCGTTCCATGATGGCTTTATCTTCTCTATGTGCCCCTTTAACCCCGTGATCATCTAACGGTCCAACTGACTCCCTCACAGGCTTTCTGCTTTAGATATATTTAAAAAATGTTTAATGTGAGTTTTTGCCTCTATGGCCGACTTCTTTTCAAATTCTCTCGTAGTGTGTCTTATCAATGTCTTACATTTAACTTGCCATTGCTTATGCTTTATGTTTCGGTCCCGGTCGCATGTGCCGTGACCAGGCCCTTACCTCCATGTTCCTGTTCCTGGTCCCGCTCCCGGTTCAGCTGGCGGAGTTTGCGGCCTGTGTGGTGGCGTCCCTACGGGGACGATACCGGTGGGAGATCTTCAGTGGATGCCCTGTTCCTAGGCGCGCACACGCACAAGAAGGACGCTTTTGTAGGCCTGTTCCCGCCATTCAAAGCTCCGCCCGCTTCCTGACATCAGATGCTGCGGCCTATGTAAGCCGGCCGCGGACCCTCAGTCTTTGCCTTGCAATGGGGTTACCTTGCGGTTCCCAGTTGCTCCATGCCCCGGAGTGTGTTACTACTTGCCTGTAGTTGCTCTTTCCAGCCTTGTTCCTGCTTCAGACTTTGCTTACATTCCAGCCTGGTTCCAGTACCCGTGTCTTGCTTCAGTTCCTGCCTGGTTCCAGTACTCATGTCTTGCTTCAGTTCCTGCCTGATTCCAGTACTCGAGTTTTGCTCCAGTTCCCTGCCTGGTTCCAGTTCCCAAGCCTGCTTGTTCCTGATCCAGCTACAGTACTCGCCTAAGTCCCAGCGGCCGGGCTCCTATGGGCTCCTTCCGGGGGAGCTCTCGCTTCCAGGGTGAAGCCTCATCACCGATCACCTAAGTCCCAGCGACTGGGCTCCTACGGGCTCCTCCCGGGGGAGCACCGGCTTCCAGGGTGAAGATCATCATTCGCATCCTGCCTGATATCCGCCTCCCGGCCTGCCTGTACACTGAGACTATAGTCCACCTCTCCCCAGTCTCCTGCAGGCTGGCCCAAGGGTCCACTAATACCGTTAATCCATAACAGATTGCAAGCCCATGGACTCGGTGGTTGGCTGGGCCCCCCCGGACCTCCCGGGGTTGGCCCAGCAATTGCAGTATCAACAGCAGTACCTTGATGTCCTCACGGGTTCTGTGGGGGAACTAACTGCCTGCCTGGATGCTAAAACCAGCGAGGAGGAATAGCCTAGTGGTTAGAGCAGTGGGCTATGAACCAGGAGACCAGGGTTCAAGTCCTGCTGTTACTCCTTGTGATCTTGGGCAAGTCACTTTACCCTCCATTGCCTCAGGTAAGATTGATTGCCCTCACATAGATTGTAAGCCCTCTGGGGATAGGAAACTACCTACAGTACCTGAATGTAAACCAATGTGATATCTCTATTGATCAAATGTTGGTATATAAAAACTAATAAATAGAAACACACACTCTTAGCCCGCACCTGAAGGACAAGCTACTTTGGAGACTCAGCTACCTGCACCCTTTTGCTACACTTGGGATGCTAAGACCTGTCGTGGGTTTCTGAACCAATGTTTCATACAGTTCTCCCTGCTGCCCTGGCAGTTCCCCAGACACGGTAAAGGTAACCTACATCCTGTCCCTGCTTGATGGGAAGGCCTTAGTGTGGGCCTCCCCCCTATGGGAACATAATGATTCTTCATTAGTGAATTTACAGCAGTTCATCTTGACAGGCTTTTGATGAGCCGGCCCGATTAGCCATGGCTATGTCCGAACTGCTACAGCTCCGTCAGGGGGTTCGCTCCTTGGCAGACTATGCTATGGAGTTCCGGACTCTTGCCCAAGAGGTGGCCTGGCAAGATGGCAGCCTCAAAGCCATCTTTCTGGAGGGACTATCCGGATGTATCAAAGATGAGATTGCCGCCCATGATCTTCCGGAGGACCTCAACGCTCTTATAGAGATGGCCGCCCGCATTGACCGTCACCTATAACAAAGGGCCAGGGAGTTGCGGCCGACCAGACACAGTCCAGCTTCTGTTTCTATGAGACCAGTGTCTTCTCCTAAGACTTCTCACCCAGACGTCCCTACCTGCGAACCCATGCAGCTGGGACGTGCCCCGCTCTCTGCTGAAGAGAGACAACGTCGTCGCTCGATGGGCCTGTGCCTGTATTGTGGGCAGAAGGGCCACTACTTGGCAAGCTGCCAGGAGCGTGTGGAATATGCCAGAACCTAGGAGGTTGAGAGGAGCTCCTCCTAGGTTGTGCTACAGCTCCTCAATGTACTGTGCCTATTACTCTGGAGTACCCGGGAGGGTCTCTAGAGACACTCGCATTCTTGGATTCAGGAGCAGGGGGTAATTTTATCCTGCAGGACTTAGTCTCCCAATTGCGGATTCCCACGCAAAGACAGGAGTTTCCATTACAAATTACCTTCATCCAGGGGACGCTCCTTCCAGGACCTATCATGACATCCACGGCACCCATCACTGTCCGCACCAGGGTGATCTATTCGGAGGAGATAGCCTTCTTAGTCTTGGAGAAGGACGTCCACCCCATGGTGCTAGGGTTGCCGTGGCTACAAAAGCACTCGCCTACGATCCAGTGGGATACTCTACAAATTACCAAATGGAGCCCGTTCTGTCTCGCTAATTGTATGAAGGTACCCAAGGCTCCAGGACTTTCGTTGCTGCACTCCACCCTCAGTTCTCCGGCACCTTATGAGGACTTCACAGATGTCTTCTCCAAGATGAAGGCGGAGATCCTTCCGCAGCACCGTCCATATGACTGCACCATTTACCTGTTACCCGGAACCATGCCGGAACCATGCCTCCTCCAGGTAGGGTATATCCTTTGTCATTACCCGAAACCCGGGCCATGTCCGAATACATATCTGAGAACTTGGCCAAGGGGTTTATCCGCCCGTCCAAATCACCCGCTGGGGCGGGCTTCTTCTTTGTTAACTGTTTCAATGTAAGCCGCCCCGAGGCGACAGTTTTACTTCCTTGTACACCGGTGTGATATGTATATTATACAGGAACGTCGGTTTATAACAACTAAAACTAAATAAATAAATAAAAGAAGGATGGCTCACTGAGGCCATGCATTGACTATCGAGGGCTTAATTCCATTACTAAGCGGGATCACTATCCACTCCCGCTAATCCCGGAGCTCCTCGATAGGCTTCAGGGAGCAAAGATTTTTACAAAATTGGACTTACGGGGTGCCTACAACTTGGTCAGAATTCGTCCCGGAGACGAGTGGAAAACCGCTTTTAATACTAGAGACGGGCATTTACGAGTATCTTGTAATGCCCTTCGGCTTGTGTAATGCCTCTGCGGTTTTTCAGCACCTGATGAACAAGGTGTTACGGGACCTACTGAACACCTGCGTAATCGTCTATCTTGATGATGTTCTAATCTACTCCCGAGATTTGCCTACACACCGTCAGCATGTCCGTCAAGTGCTCCAGATACTCAGGGAACATAGCTTGTACGCGAAACTGGAGAAATGTAGCTTCGAGAAGTCTTCCCTGCTGTTCCTGGACTACATTGTCTCAGCAGCCGGCTTTCAAATGGATCCCGAGAAAGTGGCTGCGATTAAGAATTGGCCTCAGCCGAGGGGCCTTAAAGCGTTGCAACGCTTCTTTGGCTTCGCAAATTTCTACAGGCATTTCATCCCAAATTACTCTTGCATTGTGGCGCCTTTAACTGCACTTACCCAGAAGGGAGCCA
This sequence comes from Rhinatrema bivittatum, assembly GCF_901001135.1. Lineage (NCBI taxonomy): Eukaryota > Metazoa > Chordata > Amphibia > Gymnophiona > Rhinatrematidae > Rhinatrema > Rhinatrema bivittatum. The sequence continues at coordinate 179,443,827 of NC_042619.1, forward strand.
ATGCGGTGGACTGGCCTGATTCCTCCTGCCAAGCCTTTGTCCAGCCCTTCCTCTGCCAAAGTTACCCTCAGCACCTGACTTGGCCAACCTTTTTCCTCAGCACATTTTTAGACTCCATGGCCTCCCACAGGACATAGTGTCAGATCGAGGCCCGCAGTTCACTGCTCGATATTGGAAGGCCCTATGTAAGTTTTTCAACATGCAACTCAGTCTCTCGTCTGCATTCCACCCCAAGAGCAATGGGCAGACGGAACGGACCAACCGGACATTAAAGACTTTTCTTCGGTCATTTGTTAACGAACGACAAGACATTTGGGCCAAGTTACTCCCGTGGGCGGAATTTTCGTATAATAATCATACGCATGCTGCTGCTGGAAGTTCACCTTTCCTCGTTGTGTATGGGAAACAACTTTGCCCGCCTCTCCCTCGCCAAATCCCAGTTCACTCCCAGCAGTGCAGCTTTCAGCCCATCAGTTACTTACTTTATGGACTTCTATCCAGGGGAAGTTGCATAAAGCCACCAGGACCTCCAAGAAATGGGCAGATAAGCATCGTCAGCCAGCGCCTATCTTCCTCCCAGGAGACTGCGTCTGGCTTAGTACTAAGAATCTATAGCTACGGATCCCGTCTCGAAGACTAGCCCCGAGATTTTGTGGACCGTTTCGTATCACCGAACAAGTGGGAACAGTCTCGTATCGGTTACGCCTACCCTCATCCATGCATATACATAATGTCTTCTACGTGTCATTATTGAAGCCTTTCGTTCTTTCTAGATATCATCCTCGGGCTCCTGACTCTCTGGATCCTTCTGTGCCAGATGACACCACATACCAGGTCCGGGAAATCCTTGATGTGCGCTTCCATCAACGATGCTGGGAGTAACTACTCGCTTGGGAGGGTTGTGGTCCCGAGGATAACTCGTGGGAGCCTGCCCGCAACATTCTTGACAAGGACCTACTAAGGCAGTTCCATCAGGACCACCCAGGTAAACCCGGGCCTGCTAAGAGGGGGCGTGTGCCGCGACCGGGCCCTTACCTCCATGTTCCTGGTCCCGCTCCCGGTTCAGCTGGTGGAGTTTGCGGCCTGTGTGGTGGCATCCCCGCGAGGGCGACGCCGGTGGGAGATCTTCGGTGGACGCCCTGTCCCAGGGTGCACGTGCGTGCAAGAAGGATGCTTTTGTAGGCCTGTTCCTGCCATTCAAAGCTCTGCCCGCTTCCTGACGTCAGACGCGGTGGCCTATGTAAGCCGGCCGCGGACCCTCAGTCTTTGCCTTGCAACGGGGTTACCTTGCGGTTCCCAGTTGCTCTGTGCCCCGGAGTGCATTACTACTTGCCGGTAGTTGCTCCGTTCCAGCCTGGTTCCGGCCTGGTTCCTGTTCCAGCCTGGTTCCTGCTTCAGACTTGCTTACGTTCTAGCCTGGTTCCTGCTTCAGACTTTGGTTACGTTCCAGCCTGGTTCCAGTACCCGTGTCTTGCTTCAGTTCCTGCCTGATTCCAGTACTCGAGTTTTGCTCCAGTTCCTTGCCTGGTTCCAGTTCCCAAGCCTGCTTGTTCCTGATCCAGCTACAGTACTCGCCTAAGTCCCAGCGGCCGGGCTCCTATGGGCTCCTCCCGGGGGAGCTCCAGCTTCCAGGGTGAAGTCTCACCACCGATCACCTAAGTCCCAGCGGCTGGGCTCCTACGGGCCCCTCCCAGGGGAGCACCGGCTTCCAGGGTGAAGATCATCGTTCTCATCCTGCCTGATATCCGCCTCCCGGCCTGCTTGTACACTGAGACTATAGTCCACCTCTCCCCAGTCTCCTGCAGGCCGGCCCAAGGGTCCACTAAAACCGTTAATCCATAACACTTTATTCTATTTTCTTCTGATGGATCCTTCTTCCAATTTTTGAATGAAGATCTTTTGGCTAAAATAGCCTCTTTCACCTCACATTTAATTATGTTGGTAATCATTTTGCCTTCCTTCCACCTTTCTTAATGTACTGTGCGTCTAAGATGGTATTTTTTAACAATATCCACGCCAGTTGCACATTTTTTACCTTTATAGATGCACCTTTCAGCTTTTTTTGAACTATTTCCTCATTTTATCAAAGTTTCTCTTTTGAAAATTTAATGTTAGAGCCGTGGATTTACTTACTGTCTCCCTTCCAGTCATTAGTTCAAATTTGATCATGTTATGATCACTATTTCCAAGTGGTGCCACCTCCGTTGGCTCTCTCACCAAACCCTGTGCTCCACTGAGAATTAGATCTAAAATTGCTCCCTCTCTCATTGGTTCCTGAACGAATTGCTCCATGAAGTGGTAGTTTATTCCATCCAGGAACCTTATCTCTCTAGCATGTCCTGATGTTATATTTACCCAGTCAATATTGGGGTAATTGAAATCTCCCATTATTACTGCACTGCTAAATTGGTTAGCTTCCCTGATTTTTCTTAGTATTTCAAAATCTGTCTGACTATTTTGGCCAATACAATTCAAAGCACTGTGCTTAATACACAAACTCATCCACGACGAAAAAGCAGAATGGCTGAACACAGCACTTAAAGTACACGTCCCACACAGAAATCTAAGATCAGCAAACAGAGCACTTCTACCCATTCCATCTGTAAAAACAGCAAGACTCACCCAGGTGAGGGAACGTGCATTAACTCTATCCGGACCCACATTATGGAACTCCATGCCCCTTGACCTCAGACTACAGAGCAATCATAAATTTTTCAAAACGCAACTCAAAACCTGGCTTTTCAAACAGGCTTTCAAGAAGGAGAATGAAGCAGGCAAGTAAATAAATTAAATAAATGAATTAAAGATAAGCAGCATAAAGCACCCAATGACTATATTCCAGCTCCCAATGGAATTAGTTCAACCTATTTTTAACTATAGTCAACCTTTAGGATGAATCTCTACTTAACACTCATCCACAAGTAATGTCTTTTGATATAATCTCTTGTTTGCTACCGAATTCTAATGGCACCACCCATGTAAATTATGAGATATATTTTCCTTTGTTATAGGTGCCCTATTGTAAACCGTTATGATGGTGAATATCTTAATGACGGTATATAAAAACTTTTAAATAAATAAAGAAATAAATAAATAAATAAATAAATAAATAAATAAATAGTATACTCCTATCACTATACTCTTACCCAACATATATGGGATTTCTACCCATATAGATTCTACTGAGCATTTAGTCTCTTGTATGATCTTTATCCTGTTGGACTCTATACCCTCCTTGATATAAAGTGCCACACCCCCACCAAATTGATCCTCCCTATAATTGCAATATAATTGTTCCCTGATATAGCACTGTCCCATTAGTTATCTTCCTTCCACCAGTTCTGTGAGATGCCAATTATGCCTAGCTCATCATTTACTGCTATACACTCTAACTCTCCCATCTTACTTCTTAGACTTCTGGCATTGGCATACAGACGTTTGAAAGTGTGATGTTTGTGTTAGCAACCTGCTTTTCCGTTGATAGGGATAATTTGGAATTCTTTAGCTCAGGTGATTCTTTACTTATAGGCACATGGACTACTTTTGGTTTTATTGAAACCTCTCTGTTGGGATACCCTAACTCTCCTATTTTATTAGTATCCTTAAAGATACAGTCCTCCAAACCATGCACTGCTAAGTGACTGTCAGCTTTCCCCTTTGTTCTAGTTTAAAAGCGACTCTATCTCCTTTTTAAAAGTTAGTACCAGCAGCTTGGTTCCATTCTGGTGGAGCCCATCCTTTTGGAAAAGTCTCCCCCTTCCCCAAAAGGTTCCCCAGTTCTTTACAAAACTGAATCCCTGCACTATCATCTCATCCATGAATTGAGATTCCAGAGCTCTGCCTGCCTCTGGGGTCCTGCACATGGAATAAGGAGCATTTCAGAGAATGCCACTCTGGACATTCTGGATTTAATCTTTCTACCTAATAGCCTAAATTTGGGTTCCAGAACCTCTCTCCCACATTTTCCTATGTTGTTGGTGCCCGCATGTACCACAACAGCTGGTTCCTCCCCAGCACTGTCTATAATCCTATCTAGGTGATGCATGAGGTCTGCCACCTTTACACCAGGCAGGCAAGTTACCAGGCAGTCTTCACGTCCACCAGCTACCCAGCTATCTACATTTCTAATAATCGAATCACCAACTATGATGGTTGTCCTAACTCTTCCCTCCTGGGCAGTAGCCATGGGAGATTTGTCCTCAGTGCAAGAGGACAACGCATCACCTGGAGAGCATATCCTTGCTACAGGATCACTTCCTGCTACACCAGGGTGATGTTCTCCAACTGGGAGACCTTTCTGATCCAAGGCAGCACTGGGGCTGCCAGACTGGATTTGGGATTTGGCTACTATGTCCCTGAAAGTGTCATCAATGTACCTTTTTGTCTGCCTCAGCTCCTCCAGTTCTGCCACTCTAGCCTCCAGAGATTAGACTCATTCTCTGAGAGCCAGAACTCTTTGCACTGGGTGCACACATAGGGGGAGTTCTTAAAAACATACACGCGGGCATAGATTTGTTCACGCAACCCGGCACAAACAAATCTACGCCCGATTTTATAACATGCGCGCGCTGCCGCGCGCATGTTATAAAATCCAGGGTCGGCGCAGGCAGGGGGATGCACAATTGTGCAACCTGCGCGCGCTGAGCCGAGCAACCTGCCTCCATTCCCTCCGAGGCCACTCCGAAATCAGAGTGGCCTCGGAGGGAACTTTTTTTCCGGTCCCCCCACCTTCCCCTCCCTTCCCCTACTAACCCACCCCCCAGCCTTAACTAAATCCCCCCCACCTTTGTTGAGAAAGTTACGCATGCCCAAGGCAGGCGTAACTTGCGTGCGGTGGCTGGCCAGGCCCCGACATAGGCCGCTGTGTTGGGGCACTCGGCCATGCCCCTGGACCGCAGCTACGCCCCCGGACACGCCCCAGACCATGACCCCGCCCACACCCCGCCCCTGGACTGCCCATTTTTCGAATCCCTGGGACATACGTGCATCTCGGGGTTTGCGCGCGCCGCCGAGCCTATGCAAGATAGGCTCTGCACGCGCAGGGGGAGGCAGGGGGAGGTTTTCGGGGGTTGCACGCGTATCTTATGCGTATCCCACATCCCGCCCCCAAAACGTATCTTATGCGTATCCCACGTCCCGCCCCCAAAACGCCACGCCGATCGGCCCCGCCCCCGACACGCCCCGACACGCCCCCCTCGAAAAACCCCGGGACTTACGCGAGTCCCGGGGCTCTGCGCGCGCCGGCAGGCCTATGGAAAATAGGCGCGCCGGTGCGCAAGGCCCTGCTCGCGTAAATCCGGGCGGATTTACGCGAGCAGGGCTTTTAAAATCCGCCCCTCAGTGTTTTCTTTAGAGAAATGATCTTGCAAAGAATTTTTTTGGAAGACGTATCATAAACTTGGAAGCTTTTACATCCTCTGATGCAGATCAATTTTGAAACACAGACTGTGTTGGGGTGCAGTTTAAAAAATATAAAGAAGATATATTATGGATTCCAAATAAGAGGGGGAGAGAGCGACAACAAAAGCCAGATAAGTGACTATATTCAATTTGCAGAAACTTTTTAAAGAAGTATTTGTTGAGTGAATTTTACATAGACTTGAACAGACGATTATTTAGAAGGAAAATGAAGGCTTTGTGCTGAGAGTGCCTATTATAATGGTCAGAAGATCTGGTTATTAATTGGAGGATTTTCTATTGCATTATATGGTTATTTTGTATTCTACTTTTTTGTTAATCAGTCATACTGCGAGTTCCTAATTTTTGTTCTAACATGTACAGTAAAGGGTGCGGTAGTGTTTGTTGATTTGATTTCTATGCAGATTATCTTCAAAAAGATAAAGGTAAACATTTGTTGAGTACTGTCCTTTGTTGTATCTTTCCAATGTGTATCCAATTAATGATCTAGCTCAATTGACATAGGTGATTTATTTCTTGATAGCTCCTTTTACAAAATTGTGTTTTCATTTATCTATAAGTTTCTTTTAGATATCACAATATGTGTTTAGTGACCTCTGAGTGCATGTCTCAGAACTGGGTGAACTGGTGAAGGTCTGGATGAACTGGTGGAGAATCAGAAAACTGATAATTTCAATTACGCATTCATGTTTTAAAATATATCGTCTTCTGCACGTAAATCTCTTTTGTTTTTTTGCAAGCAAGTCCTATTTAATTTTTGTATGTAAAATATATGCGCGAGGTGGAGTGATGATGTCAAGATGTGCAGTCGCCTCTAAGACACGCTCCCGAGGAATCATTGGCTAATTTACAAATCCTGTACAAGCAAAGTGAGTGATTAAAAGACATTTAGTCTGATCATATTCTAATTAGATGGGCAATTTCGTATTTTAAATATCAAATGAGATGTCGGGGTGTCCAAAGCAGATGGGGACCGATAACATTCCTTCTAGCGAAGACAAGATGGCTCCGGAAACAGGGCCCGTGGAAGACCTGACTGAGACGGCACTTAAATGATTAACATGAACGTTTACTGCTGCTGTTACTGACAAGTTGCAGTCACCTGTTGATTAATTGAAAGACAAGGTGGAGAGCTATAACAAATGATGGTAGGATTAAACACCACGGTCTCTGATCATAATGAGCATTTAACCTCGCTAGATCACACTGTTGTTGAACTGCAGGAATGCAATAAAAATATAGAAGATAAATTGGACAAGCTTGAAAACCGCAGCAGGTGTAACAACTTGCGCATATTGGGAGTGCCCAAAACTTTGCAAGGTGAGGCGCTAATTAAATACTGTGAAAGCTGGTTGGCTGGTGCACTTAACATCAGTATCACTGAACGAGCCATCTTTGCAGAGCATGCGCATCGTTTGGGAGCAGAATGTGCAGAATCGAATAGGCCCTGTCAAGTCATTGTTAAATATTTGAATTATTCTGATAAAATCAAGATTTTTATGGCCTACTGCAAAGTAGAAGAGCTGAAATATGAAAATAACCAGTTCCTGATCTTTGCTGATTTTTCTGCGAAAGTGCTTGCATGCCATAAAGGGTTTATATCATACTGCATCCAATCATATTGCAGAGGTGTCAAGTTTTCACTACAATTTCCGGCTAAACTAAAAGTATTTCACAATGGAAAAACCAAGATTTTCTCCTTGAGTCTGGAAGCAAAGTCTTTTATGGCACACTTGGATAACAAAGAATAAAATTCAGGCGCATCATTCATCTTCAGGAATTGATAATATTGGCTGTGCGATCAATCTTTACAAAATTTTGAGATGTCATTAAGAATTACTCACGTTTGCTGCTGCAAATAACTTTTGTTGGTAAAGTTTACAATCGTGTAAATACCAGTTAAAATATTAGGAAGCAACAAGTTCCTTGTTTTTTTTGGTTGATACTTGGCTGTTTGGGGTATCTTTTTAATGTGTTTTGTGCTTGACTGTGAAATTATTTTTTTTTGTGCCCTGATGGAGTTATATTGTGACAGACTATATCAAATTTGTGCAGCAAGATCTTCCAATGATTCAAAATACTGCTGCTTTCTGTTGCGCATCCCAGTCACAGCCGGTCTTGCTCACCTGGCCCGAACGTCTACCAGCTCCACCTTGAATCCCTGCACTGCTCGGCTGCAGCCTCCACGGGCATCCCCAGCTCCCTCGCGGCCTTCCTCGTCGCAGCTGTCCTTGCGCCAGTGCTCAGCGTCCTCCTCGGCGTCGGCCCCACCCCCTAGCATGCACACATGTGGAACTCTCCCACAGTTAAAGGGCCAAGTGCGGGAAAACCTCGGGCAGCGCCCGAGTCTGACATCACGAGCAGGGTATTTAACCTCACTGCAGCCCTTAGCTTATTGCCTTGGCAATCGGGTCATACACTGACCATTGCTTGCTTATGACTATTCTTGACTGCTGCCTGAAACTGACCTCTGCCTGAACACTGACCATTCTTGGACCGCTGCCTGGAAACGACCTCTGCCTGAACACTGATTATTCTTGACCACTGCTTGGAACCGACCTCTGCCTGGACACTGACTACTTCTGGATTGACTACAGGTACTGACCCCTGCTTCAGCTGACCATTCTGATCCACTACTCTGGCCTTGATTCTCGCTATTCATTCGAACTCTCTGTTCTGGCCTCCTGTGACCACTAGACATTCTGGTTTGGACCTCGACTACACACCCTTGTTCGTGGTGGGCACGCCTCTACGCTTCCTCTCCAGGAGATCCTGGAGAGGAAGGGCTCAACCTGAGTAAACCCCAGGTTGCTATTGGTGAAGCTCCAGCTAGCCTCTGTCTCCTCCTGTGCTCTGCCTCCTGGTGGCAGGTGCTCTCTGGGTCCAACCGGAGGGCCGTACCAATTCTGTACTGGGCCAAGGGTCCACCTCCAGCGCAACAGTTTGCCAAGGCTATGGACTAGGCGGAGTCTCCTGCCTTGCAGGCCATTCCTGGCCTAGCCGCACATGTCCGAGAACAACAGCTAACCATTGACGCATTGACTTCATCTGTGGAGAGACTACGGTCTCAGCTTCAAGATGTTGTCATGGCCATTTCAGGAGGGTTGGGCTCAAATCCCGCTTCCATGGGCATCTTTAGCCCTTCCAGCTCCACCTCGTTTCAATGGGGATCTACGCCTCTGCCGAGGCTTCATCAATCAGTGCTTTATGCAATTTGCACTGCAGCCTGCATTGTTTCCAAGTGAGATTACCAAGATTACCTTCATCCTCTCATGCCTTGGAGGGAAGGCCTTGGCATGGGCTTCCTCGCTCTGGGAGCATTCAGTTGAGGTTCTATGCCATCTCTCCTACTTCATGACCCTCTTCAAGCGGACCTTTGAAGACCCTGGTCGTCAGACGGTTGCGGGTCATCAGATACTTTAGCTCCGTCAAGGCTCGCACTCGCTCACCGAGTTCACAGTGGAATTTAGGACACTAGCCACGGAAATGGGGTGGCAAGAGGACTGCCTTAGGTCAATCTATCTGGACGGCTTGTCTCCTACCCTCAAGGACAAGCTGGCTGCTCGCAAGATTCCCATATCACTGGATGACTTGATTTCCCTGGTTGGCAAGATTGACCATCACCTACATCAGCGACACCAGGAGGTAAAGGTCTCCCGGTCTCTGGCCTCATGTCCAATCTGTGCTACCAGTCCCCATTTGAAGGCCTTACTGGCACCTCCTCTACCATCTGAGGTGCCGATGCAGATTAATCGTGGATGCCTGTCTCTGGAGGAGCGTCTTCATCGCAAGAAGGAAGGCCTTTGTCTGTTCTGGACACTTTCGACAATCCTGCCCTGTACGTCCAGGAAACTGCAGAGCCTGAGCCCAGCAGGGTCCTGAGCTTGGGCGCCACTGTTACTGGCCCTCAATTGCTGCTTCCGGTGTCCCTTTCCATGGAGACATGTTCCTTTGCCACAACCGCACTTGTGGATACTGTCGCAAGTGGTAATTTCATCCTGGACGACATTGTCTCCTTACTCCAGATTCCTCTTCAGCTTCTGGAGATTCCTCTTCACAATGCATCCATCCAGGGAGAACACCTTCCTGACACATCACTCATCGCACCGTGGTCTTTCACTTCTCAGTAGGAACTATCCATGAAGAGGAGATCTCTCTGTACGTTTTAAAGCGTTCTACGCACCCGATGATCCTAGGACTTCCTTGGCTCCAGGTCCATGGACCCCAATTCAACTAGCAATCCCTGCAGCTGATTCAGTGGGGACCCCAGTGCCAGAGTCATTGTCTGCACCAGGTGACATCCACGCTCACTGTCCTGAAGTCCACAACCCTTACCAGGTTACTGGAGCCATACTCAGACTTTCAAAATGTATTCTCCAAACAAAAGGTAGATATCCTGCCTCCAGTATGTAAATACAATTGCCCTATTGAACTCCTGCCAGGTACTATGCCTCCCAATGGCAGAACCTACCCACTTTCGCTACCTGAGACTCAGGCAATGTCTGAGTATATTAAGGAGAACCTGAATAAAGGTTTCATCAGACCCTCTGACTCCCCGGCTGCAACCGGATTCTTCTTCGTGAAAAAGAAGGATGGCAGTTTACATCCGTGCATTGACTATCACATTGACTATCATGGGCTAAATGCCGTGACCTGGAAGGATTGTTATCCTCTGCCACTCATTGGCGAACTCTTTGATCGCCTCCAAGGAGCCCAGATATATACTAAGCTAGATCTCTGAGGGGCATACAATCTGCTGCGAATACAGCAGATTGTATGCCCCTCAGATATCTGGAAGACCGCTTTCAATACTAGGGATGGTCATTACGAGTACATAGTAATGCCATTCAGACTTCGTAACGCCCCTGTGTTTTTTCAGCGCTTGATGAATGAGATCTTCCGGGTTCTACTCTATTCGTTCGTCGTGGTATATCTAGATGATATACTGATCTTTTCTAAGGACCTGAAGTCCAACTGTTCACCCGTCTAGATAGTCTTCCAACGCCTTAGAAACAATCATTTCTATGCCAAGTTAGAGAAGTGTATCTTCGAGCAAACATGTCTTCCCTTCCTGGGTTACATTATCTCCAATTGTTTCTCAGGATCCTGGAGTTTCTCAGGATCCAATGGATCCTGAGAAACTCCAGGAGATTTGAGACTGGACCCAGCCAGAAGGTCTCCGCGCCCTACAGAGATTCCTTGGATTTACAAACTATTACAGGAACTTCATCGCTAACTACTCCACGCTCGCAACTCCACTCACAGCCATGACTAGGAAAGGTAGTAACCTCCAAATCTGGAGCCCCAAGGCTCAATCTACTTTCTACGCCTTGAAAGAGGCCTTCTGCACCGGATCTTGTCTATGTCACCCAGATCCTAACTGCCCCTTCTTTGTTGAGGTATATGCCTCCGCCATTGGGGCAGGGGCGGTCCTGAGCCAATATTCTCCCAAGGGGATCCTCATACCCTGCTCCTTCTACTCTCACAAATTCTCGCTAGCAGAGCAAAACTACATCATTGGAGAGCATGAGCTCTTAGCCGTCAAATTAGCTCTTCAAGAGTGGCATCCCTGGCTGGAAGGAGCCCAACATAAATTTACAATCTTCACAGATCATAAAAACCTTGAACACCTGAAGGAGGCTCGAATCCCAGACAGACCCACTGGGTGCTGTTTTTCGAGTGCTTTCATTTTGAGCTCTGCTATCGCCCTGCTGCCAAAAACACCTGAGCGGATGCTCTTTCTCGCTCTCTTGAACCTGAAGATAAGCCTGAAACCCCCAAGCACATCATTGACCCAGCCTGTATAAACCTCGAGGTTACCCACACGGTGCCAGCTGGGAATACGGTGGTTCCACGCCATCTCCGAGAATGCGCCCTCCTCTGGGCCCATGACTCAAAGTTGGCTGGCCATCCCGTTCGAGCTCACATTTTAGAAATGTTGAGAAGACATTACTGGTGGCCCAACATGGTCAAGGATTCCCACAGTTATGTTGATTCCTGCCCTATCTGTGCGCAGCAGAAGCATTCCAGGCCATCCTTGGGGAGTCCTCCAGCCTCTTCCGGCTCCCATTCAACCCTGGTCCAGCATCTCCACCATCTTCATCGTCGACCTGCCCCCATCAAAGGGCCACACGGTCATCTGGGTCATCATCGACTGCTTTTCAAAGATGGCTCATTTCATCCCACTCCAAAGTCTTCCTTCAGCTCCCAAGTTGGCAAAGCTCTTCCTGCATCACTTATTCAGATTACATGGCCTACCCAAGGAGATCATTTCCGATCGTGGACAACAATTTGCAGCCAAGTATTAGAAGTCTCTGTCATAAAGTTTGACAGCACTCTGACCTTGACCTCAGCCTATCACCCTCAAGCAAACGGCCAAGCTGAGAGGACGAACCATTCATTAAAAACCTTCCTGAGATCCTACATGAATGATCAGCAGGGCAACTGGGCCGATCTCTTGCCCTGGGCCGAGTTGTCCCAGAATACTCATCTCACCTCTGCCACCGATGTATCTCCCTTCTCCATGGTCTTCGGACGCCAGCCACACCTGCCCCTTCCAGTACCTCTCTCCGGACCCTCACCTGCAGCCCAATCCATGGCCCAGACAATTTGCCACCTCTGGAATCAGGTCAAGGACAGACTGGAGCAGGCAGCCAAGAAAGCCAAATGCGTTGCGGATACCCATCATCGCATGGAAGGGATGTGAATCGTGTGCCCGATCGTTTTAACGATCGGGTTCGGCTGGGATGGGCGGGAGGGGGGGGGGGGGAATCTGATCGTTAGAGATGTGAATTGGGATCGGTTCCGATTCCAATTCTCATCACTAATTTTACCTGGTGGTCCAGTGGGGGGGGGGGGGGGGGTCCCGGCGCGATCTCCTGCTCTCGGGCCATCGGCGCCATTTTGGCTGCCACTAATATAAATGGCGCCGATGGCCAGATAAAAAAAACCCCACCCGACCCTTTAAAATTACCCCCTTAGCCTCTCCCACTCTCCCGACCCCCCCCCAAACTTTTTACACATACCTGGTGGTCCAGGGGGGCCGTGGGCAGCAATCTCCCGTTCCCAGGCCATCAGCTGCGCTAAAAAAAATGGCACCGATGGCCCTTTGCCCTTACCATGTGACAGGGCAAAGGTAGCGCCGGCGCCATTTTGAATATTGGCAATACGGCCCGAGTGCAGGAGATCGTTCCCGGACCCCTGCTGGACCCCCAGGGACTTTTGGCCAGCTTGGGAGGGCCTCCTGACCCCCACAAGACTTGCCAAAAGTCCAGCAGGGGTCCGGTAGCGACCTCCTGCACTCGGGCCGTATTGCCAGTATTCAAAATGGCGCCGGCGCTACCTTTGCCCTCACAATGTCACAGGGGCCGACCGTCGTAATTTAAAACATTTTGGGGGGGGGTTCGGGAGGGTGGGGGATTTGTTTTAAAGGGTCGGGGTGGGTTTAGGGGTTGTTTTGGTGTGCCAGTTTTCCCGCCCTCCCTCCTCCCCCGATTTACGATTTTTCACGATAAATCGGTGGAATTTCTATTGTATCACAACTCTAACGATTTTTGACGATTTAAAAATTATCTGACGATTTTTTTAAATCATCAAAAAACGATTCACATCCCTATCACATGGCGCCTCTATTCCAACTTGGTCAGAAGGTGTGGCTTAGTAAAAAACACATCAAGTTACATCTGCCTTCTTAGCGCTTGGCTCCCTGGTTCATTGGGCCATTCCTAATCATCTGCAGGATTGGAGCAGTCACTTACCAGTTACGACTGCCTACCTCTATGGGAATCCACAATACTTTTCATGTTTCCCTGTTGAAGCCTCTAGTCTTGAACTGGCCTTCTCGCAGGCCTCCCGCTCCTTCACAGGTCTCGGCTAAACCCGAGGACGTCCTCCAAGTTAAGGAAGTGTTGGACATCAGGCGAAGACAAGGAGATTGGGAGTACCTCTTATCATGGGAGGGCTTCGGTCCAGAAGAGAACTCCTGGGAGCACTCCCACCACATATACGACAAGAGCCTCCTCACGGAGTTCCATAGGACTCATCCTGAAAAACCAAGGCTGGTAAGGGAGAGGCCTAGAAGGGGGGTACTGTTGCACTTCCCGGCCGTGTCCACTCCACGGCCGGTCCTGCTCACTTAGTTCGACCGTCTACCAGCTTCGCCTTGAGTCCCTGCACTGCTCGGCTGCGGCCTCCACGGGCATCCCCGGCTCTCTCACTGCCTTCCTCATCGCAGCTATCCTCGCACCGGGGCTTGGCATCCTCCTTGGCATCAGCCCTGCCCCCTAGCGCATGCGGAGCTCTCCCAGAGTTAAAGGGTCAAGCGCAGGAAAACCTCGGGTGGAACCCGAGTCTGACATTACTTAAGCTGGGTATTTAATAGAGATGTGAATCAGAACCGGAATCGGTTCCGATTCCGGTTCCGATTCACATCGTGATTTTTTTTTCGTGCAGCCCGATCGGGTTTTTTTTTATTGGCTGCGCCCGAGCTGCTAAACAAAAAACACACCCCGACCCTTTAAAACGGATCCCTTAGCTTCCCCCACCCTCCCGACCCCCCCCCCCCAAACATTTTACAAGTACCTGGTGGTCCAGTGGGAGTCCCGGGAGCGATCTCCCGCTCTCGGGCCGTCGGCTGCCACTAATAAAAATGGCACCGATGGCCCTTGCCCTTACCATGTGACAGGGTATCCGTGCCATTGGCAGGCCCCTATCACATGGTAGGAGCACTGGATGGCCCGCGCCATTTTTAAAGATGGCGCCGGCCATCCATTATTCCTACCATGTGACAGGGGCCGGCCAATGCCACGGATACCCTGTCACATGGTAAGGGCAAAGGGCCATCAGCACCATTTTTATTAGTGGCAGCCGACGGCCCGAGAGCGGGAGATTGCTCCCGAGACTCCCACTGGACCACCAGGTACTTGTAAATAGTTTGGGGGGGGGGGGGGTCAGGAGGGTGGGGGAAGCTATGGGTTCCGTTTTAAAGGGTCGGGGTGGGTTTAGGGGTTGTTTTTGTTTGCCGTTTTTCCCACCCTCCCCCAAAACGATAAGAGAACCCCACGAACAATTTCGTGGGGCTTTCCTATCAGTTTTGGGGAGCCCCCGATTTCTGACGACTTTGAAAATATCGTACGATATTTTCAATCATCAGAAACACGATTCACATCCCTAGTATTTAACCTCACTGCAGCCCTTAGCTCATTGCCTTGGCAATCGGGTCATACACTCCGGTGTGACTAGTTTGCCTTCCAGCTTTTCCTGGTCCAGTGTCTCTTGTTCCAGCGTCTCCTGTTCCTGTGTCTTCTGTTCCAGCTTCTCCTGTATCTCCTGTTCCAGCGCCTCCTGTTCCTTCGTCTCTCCATCCCTGGTAGTACGTTCCGGACTGATCTCACGGTACTGACCATTGCTTGCTCCTGACTATTGTTGATTGCTGCCTGGAACTGACCTCTGCGTGAACACTGACCATTCTTGACCACTGCATGTAACCGACCTCTGCCTGAACACTGACCATTCTTGACTGCTGCCTGGAACCGACCTCTGCCTGGACACTGAATACTTCCGGATTGAATACAGGTACTGACCCCTGTTTTGGCTGACCATTTTGATCCACTACTCTGGCCTTGATTCTCGCTATTCATTTGGACTCTCTGTTCTGGCCTCCTGTGACCACCAGACATTCTGGTTTGGACCTCGACTGCGCACCCTTGTTCATGGTGGGCATGCCTCTACACTTTCACCTAAGACCAGGTGGCCCAGGTAACCAAGGGCTCAACCTGAGGGAACCTCGGGTTGCTATTGGTGAAGCTCCAGCTAGCCTCTGTCTCCTCCTGTGCTCCGCCTCCTGGTGGCAGCGCTCTCCGGGTCTGACTGGAGGGCCATACCAATCCTGCACCGGGCCAAGGGTCCACCTGCAGCGCAACACTTTCAGGAGATCCCAGGATGTGAATGAGTCATAGATTTGCAGTTCAGAGAGAAGGAAAACCTTGATGCTGAAGTGAATGGCAACTCCATTCACACTGTGGAGGTAGAACTGTTGTCTTTTGTGTTTCTGAAGTTTTTGGTTTAGGGAATTGAAAGGTACATTTGTGAGAAGGAGTGAATGGATGATAGTACAAACTGTGAAAGGTTAAGAAAAATTTGCTATGTATGTATGGTATGTTTGATGTATGTATTAAATGGCGTTCTTGCAACCCACTTGCTTTATTCATATGTTAGTTGTACTGTATGGTGTTGTGAATTAGGAGAGGGAAACCAGGCTTGGGGGTTCCCTCTGTATGGCACTTGGATTGTTATTAGAGATAATTATTAGAGAAGTACATTAATGGCTATTAATCAATTTTACTTAGGCAATAGCCACTGCTATTAATTGCATCAGTAGCATGGGATCTTCTTAGTGTTTGGGTAATTGCCAGGTTCTTGTGGCCTGGTTTTGGCCTCTGTTGGAAACAGGATGCTGGGCTTGATGGACCCTTGGTCTGACCCAGCATGGCAATTTCTTATGTTCTTATGTTCTTATCTTTAATGCTTTCATCATTTGGCTAATCTAACGGTATGCTCCCTTAATGTGGATGGGTTACATTCACCCATCAAATGCAAAACATTCTTGATGGAGCTGAAATGGAATAAAACTGATATTACCATTTTGCAAGAAACACATCTTGTTGATATTGAGCATGTAAAATTAAGGAGAGAATGGGTGGGGCAGGTATTTTTTCATCTCACCAACGGGATGCTGCAATCTTAGCTCAAAAACAGTCATTCTTTGAGTTAGAGCGTCAATTTAAAGACCTGTCATGATGTTCTATAATAGTGATGGGTTCTTTTGTTGGTGTTAAAGTGCTGTTGGCTAGTATATATGCACCAAATCAGTACTCCCAAATTTTTTCAATACTATTGTTTCAAAATTAGTTTCTTTACAAGAATATGTTCCTTTGCTTGGGGGAGAATTTAATATAACTGACAACCCTTTAATAGATTGTTCACCTCCAAAGACACCAAAGAAAAATCAGGCAGATATTAGAATTGGGTTTCCTAGTCAGGAGCTCTGGTTAATAGATGTATGGTACCTAAAGCATTTAGATGATAAAGAATATACTTTTTATTCCCAAGTACATGATGTATATACCCAGGTATACTGTATATTGGTTCCAGAGCTATGATTTGATAAAATACAAAACTGTGACATACTGAAGGTCCCCTTCTCAGAACATTCTTTGCTCAAATTACAACTATCATTCATAAGTAGGGGAGGGAACCCTCCAAGTTGGAGAATGTCAGTGGCAATTTACTTTGAAAAGAATTTTTGAAATTTCTGAAACAATAATGGAAGGAATTTACACAATTTAATTTAGATGAAGATCTTAATGTTCTCACATTCTGAAATGCTAGATAGGCATATTATTGCCTATCAGACTACGCAACTGTGAGAGCATTCTAGTAGAATCTTAGAACTTTCTAAAGTGTTGACTCAGCTTAGATGGTCACATACTGTAACATTTGACCCTAGTTTCAAACAAAAGATTAGTGATACCCGAAAGGAGTTAGATGATTTATTGAGCTATAAGTTAAGCAATATCTTCTCTAATTCCAAAACAGGCTTTTACAGGCTTTTCCAATGGAGTAATTAAGTCCAGCAAATTACTTGCAAATTTAATAAAAAATGTTAAATAAAAAAAATGGTACACAGGCTGCCCTATTGGGATGCTATTCATCAAGACACACCCTCAACATTAGCTGCATTTCAGGATTTCCATCAATAGTTCCATATGAGTGAAGATTCCTCAGTGGATTCTCAGTGGAAGTTATTTCAAGATCTTTGTTTTCCTCAGTTGAATCAACATAGTAGGGACACCTTAGAAGAGCCTGTTAAGGAAGATGCAATTAGGAGGGTTATTAGCAAATTACAACAGGGAATATATCCTGGGCTGAATGGGTTCAGTAGAGAATTTTATAAACAAGGGGAGACAAAATTGTTATTAACTTGAAAGAAATGTTTTTAGCAGCTAAAGAGGGTGGTCATTTTGAGATGGGATGAAATCTTGCCACAGTGGTGCTATTACCAAAACCAGGTAAGGATATAATGTTTCTTTAATCATGCAGACCAATATCCTTACTTAATCAGGATATCAAGATTTTAACTGCCATCCTTGCCAACTGAATAAACCAATATGTCCAATCATTAAGTGTACCAAATCAAACTGGTTTTATCACCAGAATGCATTCTTCTGCAGATCTGCTAAAGGCCTTGGTGGCTGTCCAAGGAAGTCATAACAAACAGGGAGATAATTTCCTTGTTAGTTTGGATGCAGAAAAGAATTTTGCATTGAATGGCCTTTTATGTGATGGATATTAAGACTGTATAATTTTGGAAACACCTTCCTAAATTAGATATGGCTCTTTTACACAGATTTTTATGTGCAGATCATGGCAAATGGAGTTTTCTCCAATACTTTTTCTTTGAGTAGGGGTATATGGCAGGGGTGCCCATTGTCTCCCCTGTTGTATGAAATTGTCAGCCCAGTGTGCTGTGGTGATCAAAAAAGCAAACAGAATGTTAGGAATTATTAAGAAGGGAATGGAAAATAAAATAGTGGATGCCATAATGCCTCTGTATCGCTCCATAGTGAGACCGCACCTTAAATACTGTGTGCCGTTCTGGTCACTTCATCTCAAAAGGATATAGCTGCACTGGAGAAAGTGTAGAGAAGGGTGACCAAAATGATAAGGAGCATGGAACAGCTGCCCTATGAGGAAAGGCTAAAGAAGTTGGAGCTGTTCAATTTGGAGAAGAGATGACTGAAGGGGGATATGATAGAAGTCTACAAAATCATGAAAGGACTTCAACAAGTTAATGTAAATCAGTTATTTACTCTTTCAGATAATAGAAGGACCAGGGGGTACTCCATGAAGTTAGCTAGTAGTTCATTTAAAACAAATTGAAGAAAATTCTATTTTACTCAGTGCATAGTTAAGCTCTGGAATTCATTGCAGAGGATGTGGTTATAGCAGTTAATGTAACTGGATTTAAAAAAGGTTTAGATAAGTTCCTAGAGGATAAATCCATAAACTGCTATGATGGTAATTAATAAGCAATAGTAGCTTGTGATCTTTCTAATGTTTGGGTACTTACCAGGGACTTGTGACTTGGATTGGCCACTGTTGGAAACAGGATACTTGGCTCAATGGACCCTTGGTCTGACCAGGTATGGCATATCTTATGTTCTAATGTTTTAGTGCTGTTACCTCTGGCTATTAAGTTGAAAAATCTGAGTATTTTTCAAGGAGTTGCCA
The DNA here is from genome assembly GCF_901001135.1 of Rhinatrema bivittatum. Lineage (NCBI taxonomy): Eukaryota > Metazoa > Chordata > Amphibia > Gymnophiona > Rhinatrematidae > Rhinatrema > Rhinatrema bivittatum. The sequence goes on from NC_042619.1 coordinate 179,462,535, forward strand.
TTAAGAACAAACAAGTAAAACTTAGTTTATTTGCAGATGATGTGATGTTATTTATAGTAGGGATGTGCAGCAGGGAAGGATTCATCCCATTCGGTATTCGTATTCTTCGGGACCCAAATCCGTTGCATCCGTTCTCGGGGGACCCCGATCCGTTCATTAGTTACATATGTATTCATTGCCCAAAAAAACCCCATCCCAACCCTTTAAAATTAATTAACTACAGCCCCCTACCCTCCTGACCCCCCAAGACTTGCCAAAAGTCCCTGGTGGTCCAGCGGAGGTCCTGGAGACATATCCTGCACTCGGGCCGTCGGCTGCCAGTATTCAAAATGGTGCCGGCCATCCATTGCTCCTACCATGTGACAGGGGCTGACCAATGGCACTGGTAGCCCCTCTGACATAGTAAGGGCAAAGGCTATCGGCACCATTTTGAATACCGGCAGCCAACAGCCCGAGTGCAGGAGATCGCTCCAGGACCCCTGCTGGACCACCAGGGACTTTTGGCAAGTCTTGGGGGGTCAGGAGGGTGGGGGTTTGGTTTATTCGTTAGTGATATGTTGTTGTGGGGGTTCACCATATGTTTTGTGACCCCCACGAATACAATGAATATGGCATATCGTTGCAGATTGCCAATACATTGCAAACAAATGCACACCCCTAATTTATGGGCAATCTTAGAACATATTTCACTGAAATTATTAATACTATTCAGTTGTTTGGGGCTTTTTCAGGATTGAAAAATAATTTCAGCAAATCTGAGTCATTTCATTTAGATCCTATTGTACAGTCAGATGGCTGGAATCATTCCCCCTTTAAATGGTCTTTGGATAAATTTCAATATTTAGGCATACGGCTTACACATAGGGGCAGATTTTAAAAGCCCTGCATGCGTAAATCCAGCTGGATTTACATGCGTAGGGGACTTGCGTGCTGGCGCGCCTATGTTGTATAGGCCGCTGGCGCATGCAAAGCCCCAGGATGCATGTAAATCCCGGGGCTTTTCTTGGGGGGGCGCATCAGGGGCGAGTCAGGGGGCTTGTTGGGGGCAGCGCGGCATTCGGGGTGTTGCGGGGGTGTGGGCGTGGTGCCGGCCCGGGGGCATTCTGGGGGTGTGGCCAAGGCCTCCAAACCAGGTTACGCACGTGCCAGCCGGCACGTGCGTAACCTGCACGTGCCGGCTGGCACGGGCAGGCGTAACTTTCTGAACAAAGGTAGGGGGGATTTAGTTAGGGCTGGGGGGTGGGTTAGGTAGGGGAAGGGAGGGGAAGGTGGGGGGGCTAGAAAAAGAGTTCCCTCAGAGGGAACGGAGGCAGGCTGCTCGGCTTGGCGCACTCAGGTTGCACAATTGTACACCCCCCTACACCCTGGATTTTATAACATGCACGTGGCAGCGCGTGCATGTTATAAAATTGGGTGTAGATTTGTTCGCGCTGGGTTGCGTGAACAAATCTACGCCCGCGCATAACTTTAAAAATCTACCCCACAATGTTCAAGATATTTTTAAATATATGGGTAGGTTTTAAGAGACACGCGTACGCACATGGAAGCAGCGATTTTATAACATGTGCATGTAGTTGCACGCATGCTATAAAATACTATACCCACTTGCACATGAGGGCGGGTGGCGTCTCATGCGTGCAATGAAGGATTTTTAAAAAAATATATGCGGCGACGCTTGTAGGCCTTTCCCAGTTCCCTCCCAGTCCGTTCCAATTAAGGAGTAGACTGGGAGGGAACTTTCCTATCTCCCTAACTAGTCTTCCTCCCTTTTCCCCTCTCCTCTCCTCTCCTCCCCGACCCCTAAACTCCACCTAACTCCTCTAATTGTTTTGTTTCAGAACTTATGTGCTCCTTCGAGCAGCAGCAAGTTCCATGCGCCAGCCGCCTGCCGGCACACGCTTCCCTAGGACAGGGCCTAACGGCCACTGTCCCAGTCGGCCCCCGCCCCACCCAGACCCCGTCCCCCAGCCCACTCCTATCATCAAGCCTGACACTTCTGCGCATATCGGGAGATACACATGTGGCCAGGCCATTTTTAAAATGCTCTCGGCCCAGCCACACGCATATGCCCCGGTTTTTGTGCGTGCCAGCGTTTGAAAATTTGGGCTTTAGTGTTCTAGACAACTTGTGTAAAATTAAAGTATTCCTTAAGAAATGGATAACATATTTATTTATTTATTTATTTATTTATTTATTTATTTATTTATTTAATTGAAGTTTTTATATACCGACATTCATTTAGTAACATCACATCGGTTTACAGACAACAATTTCGCAACAGCGCTAAGAAAAAATAGCCATTAGCGGCAGTGCTTTATAAATAATGTTAAACTTAGGAGAATGATAGAGGCGTATAGATTAAATGCCAAACATGGTTTGACAGGGAGATGTGCAGTAATAAAAAAGGTTATTCTTTCTAAAATCCTGTACTGCGTGCTAATTTGGATAAAGAACAAGGAAATACGAAGTTTTAGATCAATGATTATTTCCTTTATCTGGCATAACTAGTGAGCATATCTGAAATTAGACCCTTTAAGCTGTGACAAGAAGATGGGAGGTTTGGCTATGCCTGACCTATGTCCTCATAATAAAGCCTGTCTCATGAGATATAGTAGTGAAGGACTATTATAGGAATGGTCTCGGCTGTATAGAATTATTAATATATTCAATAAATCCAGGGCAGTGACGAGCTCTCTATGGATTTCTGGATTCTGAGTTTTCACTTTTTAAAAGGCATGGAGATGGTGGAGAAAGAGTACTCATAGATCATGTACTGTCTTTCCATTCTTATTTTTTTTATGGGTAATGGAAAATTTCCATCTGGCCTAAATAACACACTTTTTAATTCTTGAGAGCAGAAGGGGTTTTATTGTTTGAGCTATTTAGTAAATCCAGAGTTGGAATTCTATACTCATTCCAATAATTGCAGGAAGAATGGGAACTTCCTGGAAAAGATTTTTTTTTGGCTTATCTGCAGTTAAAACAGTATTGTCAGTATTTGCAAAGAGAATTTAGCTCAAATTACAATTTCAATGATGAAGAAACTTTTATGGAAACAGTTCCCAAATTTAATAAAGTTGGAATTTGGATCATGTCTCTTAGAAAACAAATCAGTACATTTTGTTTGTCCAATCTGGTAAAAAACTGGAGAGCAGATTTCAGCTATGCAGTGGAGAAAAGTGAAGTTATTGCTGCATTTGCTGCAATTTATAGACTTCTCTTCCCAGCTAATCTAAGAGAGATTCAGTATAAAATAATACATCACATTTATATTCCCAGATTGAAAGGAGTTAAAATGCAACTTTGGAGTTCGGTTCTCTGCCTGAAGTGCAAGCATCACGCTCTGATTCTCTCTGTAAAATATTTACACAAAGCTATAATTTATAATCTTTTTGGAATCAACTTGTGACCATTGTTGAGAGCTTACTTGGCGTATGTATAGGCTGGAATGATAAATTACTGTATTTTTACTTGTTGGATAGAAATGTTATTTTATCTACTGGGGGGGGGGGCAGAGATTTGTAGCTGTATCTTTAATATTGTCAAAAAAAAATTGAAATGTTAAGTCATATAGGTATTGAAAACTTATGGAGCAAAGAAATCTCAAGTTTTAAGGCTTTATTAAAGCTGAAAGGTTATTTTCATTTGTGGGGAAAAGTGTTGAAGGGGTTAATAAACATCTAGATATAGGTGAACTGGTAGATGTAATGTATTTGGATTTTCAGAAGACATTTGGCAAAGTTCCTCATGAGAGGCTTCTAAGAAAAGTAAAAAGTCATGGGATAGAAGGCGATGTCCTTTCGTGGATTACAAACTGGTTAAAAGACAGGAAACAGAGAGTAGGATTAAATGGACAATTTTCTCAGTGGAAAAGGGTAAACAGTGGAGTGCCTCAGGGATCTGTACTTGGACCGGTACTTTTCAATATATTTATTTATTATTTATTTATTTAACGTTTCTTTTATACCGATGACCGTTCGCACATCGCATCGGTTTACAGTGAACACAAAACCATTGGGCGGGGCCCTTACATAAAACAGATAATATACTGAACTAGGAAACATATAATTGAAATTAGGGGGGAGCCCTTACATCAAAACTATTTACATTAAAACTATATACAGAAATTAGTGCACAGTACCAAATCGACAAGCATAGAGGTGGTCAAATCAGGAAATCCGAGTAAGGGTAAGGGTCGGAGGGGGAGTTATGTAATAGGGGGTGTGATGGAGTAAGCTTGTTGGAAGAGCCAGGTTTTAAGTTTCTTTTTGAAAGCGGGGGTATAGGTCTCAGTGCGAATATCATGGGGCATAGAGTTCCATAACGTGGGGCCGGCCAGAGAAAAGGCTCTATTAATAGTGGAGGAAAGCTTAAAGGATTTAATAGTTTGGGCTTGGAGTGTTCCTTGGAGTGCTGGGCGTGTAGGTCTCTTGGAGGTACGGGGTATGAGGGGGGGGTTGAGCCAGTTGAGGTTGGAGTTTAACAGACTTTTGTGTATGATTGAGAGAGTTTTATAAAGAATTCGTGACTGTATAGGGAGCCAGTGTAGTTCCATAAGTATAGTTCCATAAGTATATATATATAAGTGTAGTTCCATAAGTATATATATATAAATGATCTGGAAAGGAATACGACGAGTGAGGTTATCAAATTTGCGGATGATACAAAATTATTCAGAGTGGTTAAATCATAAGCAGATTATGATAAATTGCAGGAGGACCATGTGAGACTGGAAAATTGGGCATCCAAATTGCAGATGACATTTAATGTGGATAAGTGCAAGATGATGCATATAGGGAAAAATAACCCATGCTTTAGTTAGACGATGTTAGGTTCCATATTACGGAAAGAGATCTAGGGGTCATAATGGATAATACTTTGAAATCGTCGGCTCAGTGTGCTGTGGCAGTCAAAAAAGCAAACAGAATGTTAGTAATTATTAGGAAAGGAATGGTGAATAAAACAGAGGATGTCATAATGCTTCTGTATCTCTCCATGGTGAGACCGCACCTTGAATACTGTGCACAATTCTGGTCACCACATTTCAAGAAAGATATAGTTACGATAGTGAAGGTACAGAGAAAGGCGACCAAAATGATAAAGGGGATGTAACTGCTCCCCTATGAGGAAAGACTAAAGAGGTTAGGACTATTCAGCTTAGAGAAGAGGCGGATAAGGGGGGATATGATAGAGATGTTTAAAATCATGAGAGGTCTAGAACGGGTAAATGTGAATCAGTTATTTATTCTTTCGGATAATAGAAGGACTAGAGGGCACTCCATTAAGTTAGCATGTAGCACATTTAAAACTAATCAGAGAAAATTCATTTTCATTCAATGCATAATTAAACTCTGGAATTTGTTGCCTGGGGATGTGGTTAGTGCAGTTAATGTAGCTGGGTTTAAAAAAGGTTTGGATAAGTTATTAGAGGAGAGGTTTATTACCTGCTATTAATCAAGTTAACTTAGAAAATAGCCACTGCTATTATTAGCATTCAGTAGCATGGGATATACTTAGTTTTTTGGGTACTTGCCAGGTACTTATAGCCTGGATTGGCCACTGTTGGAAACAGGATGCTGGTCTTGATAGACCCTTGGTCTGACCCAGTATGGCAATTTCTTATGTTCTTATGTAATGTAGATTGATATGGATGTAAGTGGGCTAGGTTGCATTGTACCATGATTGATATTGCTTAATATGGGAACTAACTTGATGCTGGTATGAATGATAAGGTGTAAATGGTGTGGGTATGAATGGTATTTGCATGAATGGGTATGTGTGGTGGGGAATTGTTTGAGATCTGTTGCAAGGAATTAGCAATCTGTTAGTAATCTGTTCGAGATCTGATGCCTGATGGGAGGAGCAATATAGGAGTGTTGTGGGAGGATCCTTGGACCGGTGGCAGATGACCACGCCCCCAGGGAAAGCTCCCGAGAGGGACCACCGATCAGGCTCAGAGTTAGGAGACAAACACACACTAGTTCTTTTATTAGACAGTATACTGAACCACCAAAGATGGCAGTAGTGAGCTGGAAAGCCCGGCTGAGCTGTAGTCCCTCAGATACTGGAACAGCGATCCCTGGAGGCTGAGCTGTAGAGAAACTGAGATATAGTGAGTAGGCAGGGTATGCAGATGGTAACACTCACACAATGTCCCAATAAAGCTCAGGAGCTGGAATGTATAGGCCCTCGAGGAGCAAGTACCTGGTTCCAGGGAAAGCTCTGAGAGAACGATGATAACTCACTAATGTAGTTGATATAGTTGGTAGTGATGACTTCCAGGCAAAAGAGCAAACGGAGCAAGTCTGGGAACAAGGGCCCTCAAAGAGCGAGTACCGCTTCCAGACTGTCACCTGAAAAACAAAGGAGAGAGCGAGGCCTCCAAGGAGCAGGTACCTCTAGTAAGTCCGAGGAGGCAGAGTAGCTTAGGTAGCGAAACCCTTGCTAACTCAATCTGTTAGAAAATACTGAGACCTTAAATATCTGTCACGGGTGATGTCATCTTCGGGGAACGCCCCCGAGGTTCACGCCATCGCCGGTTCTTCAGTCGGGGCCGCGCCGCGTGCGTGCCCCTAGGCCTCCAGGGTCATGGTGGATAGCAGCGTCGAGCCGGTCCACTTGAGGACTTGCAGCAGAAGAACGCCGCGGCAGCCAAACTTCCCACAGTCAGAGAAGCAGGCGCCAGAGAGGTAAGGAGGGTGGAGAGAGGGCATCAGGCACTGACAGACACAACAGTACCTCCCTTCAAAGGGCGATTTCCTCTTCGGGTACCAGGCTTAGGTTTTGAAGGATGCGCGAGGTGGAACTGACGAAGCAGTTCTTTGTCCAGGATATTGGTCTGAGGCTCCCAAGAGTTTTCTTCGGGGCCGAAACCTTCCCATTTTAGAAGGTATTCAAAAGTCTTGCCTCTCTTATGAACATCCAGGACTTCTTCGACTTTGTATTCTAAGTTGTCTTCTGCATTGATGACAGGTGGATCTTGAGTCTTAGAAGAAAATTCACTGAGTATGAGTTGTTATCAGCAGTGATGGATGAGCTGCTGGGGACATCACTGAAATCTTCAGTGAAAGTGGCGAAGTTGGGGAATGTCCAAAGCCCACTTCAAAAGATGACACTGTAGTGGATCTTTCAGCTTGTTGAGAGGACTCCTCAGGTCTTCCACTAGACGTCTGAGAATGAAGTTGCCTCCTGCCCCTGAGTCCACTAGGGCAGGAGTCTGAACCGTGACTGGTCCGTAAGTCAAGGAGACTGGGAGAGAGAGTGTACAAGAGGGTGCAGTAAGGCCTAAGTATAGTCCTCCTGTAGGACTTTGGCCCGTCCGTGCTTTTGGGCGAGTAGAGCATGTAACGACATCATGGCCAGGCTGACCACAGTACATGCAAAGGCCGTGCTTCCTCCAAAACCTTCTCTCCTTGGAAGTCAAGTGTCCATGACCAAGTTGCATCGGTTTATCTGTATCAGCAGCAGGGACTACTGGAACCATCTGAGATGTAGAGACAGCACTGGCCTACCTTTTTTTTTCTTTATTTCAGAATGTATGCCAGATCCTGAGCTGGCATAAGTTGCGTGCGCCAGCAGTCTGCTGGCACGCGATCTCCCGGCACAGTGGCAAATGGCCACTGTACCGGCCGCCTCCAACTCTGCCCCTCCCCGCCCCTTTTTCTAGGGCCTGCACTTCTGCATGTAATGGGAGTTTCGTGCATGGCCGGGCCTTGAGCACATCGCGTGCATATTTAAAGGGGTCTGGCCACACACGTAACCCCCATTTTCCCCGCTCACAGGGGATTTAAAATTTAGCCTTTATTGTATTATGACCTCTCACATCATCTCTAATAAGAAATGTAAACAAATATGCCAGATTTCTTTCTGGATGAATGTTTATAGAGTGGCATTAAATCCATCAAAAACTGAATTGATGTGGGTTAATAATAGTGATGTGAAGTTGGTGGATATACTTTGCTGCCAGAAGCAAAAAGTTTGAAAATGATTTTGGTTACCACTTAACTCTTGATGTACACATCTCTTTGCTTTGCCAAAGAGCCTCTCATTCCCAGCCCCAGCAGCAGCATCCCTGCCTGTTGACAGGGAGAGGAACTCCTGAAAGAAATCTGAGGTATAGAGGCACTTCAGAGTAAAGATGGCCTGTGTTTTGCAGAGTGCATTCACTTTGCAAAACACATCACTGCATCAGTAGAGAAAACGTACTGGGCATCTTACAAACAGTGGCATGCTATTCATGTAAAAAGATCACTTGTTAGCATAGTCTTCAAGGGAAGGCACCAGTACTAGCCTTGTAACCCAGTCTGCCAGTCAAAGAAGCAGTAGCAGTAACAGCAACAGAAAATTGCTAAAATTGGGGAAGTCAGTCTTCCAAGCTAACCCCTGGCCTCCTCCCCATCCTCAAGTGAGTTGACAGGCAAGCAGCCCTCAGCCCTATATCAGCAGCAAGCCACCATGGAGAAGTTGGAGAATATGTCATCACATCACTGTCCCATAGTAGGAGACATGCAGTATCAAAAGTGTTCATGTACTGCATTGGGGAAATTATTGCCATGGTAAAGAACATGGGATTTAAGCAACTGCTCCAGCTGTAGGCCCCCAGTTACAAAGTACCTTCCTGGCCAACATTCAGCAGGCAGGTAATCCCCAGTCTGTATCCTCCAAGCTGTGCTATCACTCTGGTGCAACAGATCAAGTTATAAAGGGGGAAAGGGGGAACATCCATTTCACTAGTGGCACTTGTTTAGTGATAGATTTTATCTGTTTTACAATATTAATATTGGTGCCTTCCTGTAAACCGTTATGATGGTACTTAACTTAATGACGGTATAGAAAAGCTTTTAAATAAAATAAATAAAATAAAATCTGGACATCCAGAATGCTATACATGCTTATCTTTCCCTGATACTACACTGAGTTCAGCTGTCTGAGGCAAGAACAGGTTGCTGGCCTAGCAAAGGAAGAGAAACAGGGTTTAGGTGGCCTGTGTTCCATACCCAGCTGATGGACAAGTGTAATACTTTGGTGAATATTGGAGACTGATAGATAGAGTAGATATAGTGAATTAAGAACATTTATTAATTTAATTTTTTGTCTCTGCTAAGCTGAAAGATAGTTAGTAACAAATGAGACAGTCCTGGCCATTTTGTTTGAAGTCAGGAAATGCCATATTGTAAAAGAGCTCAAATGTTCTTTTGAAAAACAAATGAAAAGCAATTAATTTTTGTTTAAGATAGAAATTGAGGCTTGTGCTTTCCATTTGAAGTGTTAATAAGGGGGTAGAGGAAGAAACCCTAGTAGCTAGCAACTACAAATGATGCCATTAATTCTACTGGCTGAAAGCAATTTGCTGGTCAACATTGCCAATCTCAGGACAGTACTGTAAAAGGGGCAGGATATTACAATTTTTTGATAGCCTGTCAGACAAGGTTGGAATTTAAACTGGGGAATGGTAGACGTTTGCATCAGAGCTTAGTTCTATGATCCATTACTTATTCATCCATGTAGCCTATCAAAGACAAGGGACCACTTACTAATAAGACATTAACTAATTACTTATAAAGATGGGTTTTGTTTTGTTTTGGGCAGGGAGAGGCAGAGAGACAGAGATTAAAAATAGCTATGATATACTGGACTATATAAAGAATTAGCAAACAAGGAAATGGCAGTTTCCTATTGGGCTGCTCTGGTACGTTCTTATCCAGTAACTGGAATGAGCACAGCCTGTTGTTGTTTGGCAGCAAGGGCTAGTAAGGTGATTTCTAGATTAATCTTGGTTTTATTTTACTTTTTAGATAGATAAACAATATTAGCATAATAACACATCATTTAACCTTAAGCAAACTGAGTTTATTTTTATTTATTTATTTATTTATTTATTTATTTATACTTTTTCTATACTGACGTTCGTTTGCACATCACATCGGTTTACGATGAAACAGGTAGAATGCATAGAAAACATAAGATAAGAAATTAGAAATTACATCTCAATGTTTTTGAACAATTAAATAATTTAGGACAGATAAGATTCAGCATTAGGGAAAGCAGAGAAATAGGATTAAGTAATGAAACTTTTAACAAAAATATAATAATAATACTGGTGTGAAATGAACTTTATACAAGACTATTATGAGCATTTTGTTGTTTCTGGGATTGGATGTCGGAGAGGGTGGGAGTTTAGACAATAACCATGCAATTTTATAATGAATAGAGACAGAGTTTCCGTGAGGATCACCTGGTCCATGTGTAGTGCTGGAAGTCATTGTGAATTCTTGCAAATTCTTTCATCACATAGCTGGAGCAACTGGACTACAAAGAAATTCATTTAAAGGATTCAGCAATCATGTGAGGTTGAACTGAAAAAATCATTCTGACCAAAATTTAGATGGGATTTTGGAGAACTCATTTTTAATTTACTTGAACTGAGAATTGAGAGAAAGGGTTGGGTTTCTAGTTATAAGTTGCAAAAAGCTAATTTTTCAATCTTTTTCAATACTAATAAATTCTTCTTTCTTAATAATGCCATGGGTTTCTGTATTCAACAGAGAATAAGTCTCAATATGTTAGATAAATATGCATGCACTGATTTTGCTTATATACTTGTAATAGTAAGATTTTTTTAAATTGAATTATTTTTTTTTGTTCTATCCTCTACTGTCCATCCCAGGGAGAACATTTAGTTATGTGGGTATATTACAGATGCACATTCTAATCCACCCAGGTAAGAGGTGGAGTTATTTAGGTGGCCCCTCCCATACTGGGGGCTGTCAAGTTCAAGTTTCTCCTCCTACCTCACCTCTTTCTTGGTTCTGCACCTTACTATTTTGTTGTACTACTCTAGGACAACAATTGAAGTCATCAGCTCAGTGTACTGCAGTATTCATGAGGGCAAACAGAGTGTTGGGAATATTTTGGAGGAGAGTGGTGAATGGAACAGGGGTGTCGTAATGCCTCTGTATTGCTCTATGGCAGGGGTCAGGAACCTTTTTGGCTGAGAGAGCCATAAACGCCACATATTTTAAAATGTAATTCCATGAGAGCCATACAACATGTTTAAAACTAAATACAAGTAAATGTGTGCATTTTATGTAAGATCACACTTTTAAAGTACAATAAGTCTCTGAAAATATTACACCAGGCCTTAAGACACCAATACATCTCCTATTAGGAAAACGGACCAAGTCAGGCTGCTATAGAGTCCTACACAGAAACTACACGCCAGCAGAAAACCTCACCTGAATCACGTGCTGACCCTCACCTAACACATCCAAAGAGACCAAAACGCATAACTAGAAGCATGAGAAAAAACTGAATTGGAAACTGCAACAAGCCAGAGTCTCTGTATGCAGTGTAACAAAGGAAAAAAGAAACATCACCCATCCTTATAAAACAAATCAAGAAATATAAAATCATCAGCAGTAAAACTGTACTAACAAAAAGAACATATTTTGAAACAGCTGATGAGAGGAATATCCAATAATTAAAAACTCATATAAAAAATTTCCAGATACCAACAAAATATTTTAAAATAGCAGACACAAAGACCCAGTAATGAAAAATAATAAGGATACAAAACATTTTTTGCTCTGCATACCTGGGAACATTTGATATCCAGGTGCCCTGAGATTGTTCTGAATTAGCAGGAGGAGGGATGGTTTGCTTGGAACTTTCTCCTCTCTCTGTCACATACCAGCACTCTCTCTCACACTGGCTCTCAATTACACACCTATACACACATGCTCTCAGCAACTCACATATATACATGCTTTTTCTCTTTCACTTATATAGGCTCTTAATTACACATTTACACACATGCTGTCTATCTTTTCACGCTTACACACACACACAGGCTTTCAATCACATAAATACATGCTGTCTTTTTCTCTCAAACACAGATTCTCATTCACATGTTTATAAACATGTCCTCTCTTTCTCTCATTTATACACAGGCTCTCAATCACATACTCACATGCTCCCTCACCTAAATCAGCTCTCAATCACACACAGACACACATGGTCTCTCTCTCTCATTTAAACACAGGCTCTCAATCACATACTCACATGCTCCATCACCTAAACCAGCTCTCAATCACACACAGACACACATGGTCTCTCTCTCTCATTTAAACACAGGCTCTCAATCATATACTCACATGCTCCATCACTTAAACCAGCTCTCAATCACACACAGACACACATGATCTCTCTCTTAATTATACACACAGGCTCTTAATCATACATACACATGATTTCTCTCACACACAAAGGATCTCAATCATACACACATACTCTTTCACACAAACAGGTTTTCAATCACAAACTTACACATACAGGCTCCCAATGGTAAACTTACATTCATGCTCTCTCTCTCACAGGCAGGCTCTCAATCACAGACATACTCTCTTTCACATATACAGGCTCTCAATCATTCACATACATGCAATCTCTCACTCACACACACAGGATCCCAAACACACATGCTTGCTCGCTCATTCACTCTCTCTCTCCCCCACCCCCACCCCGGGAACTCGCGGCAGCAGCAGCCTCCTCCCAACGCTAACCTCCTTCATTTCAGCCCTCGCGGAGGAGGAGTCCCATCGGCGGCGGGGGTTGACGCTCTTCTTTATTTTCCTCCGAACCGCGCTGCAGTCTTCTTTTCTTCGGGCCGATGCCGAGCGCACTAGCGTGGCCTCTTCTTCCCGTGCACGCACCCGATGCTCACCACTTCCTCTTCCAGGCCGTGGGGGGGGGGGGGGGGGGGGCGGGAAGAAGAGAGCACGCCGGTGCCGCCGACTCCAGCTAATCTGCCGTGTTCCGCCCAGGCTGACAGCATTTTAAGCCCGGGCGGAGGAGGACCGGGGAGCAGCTGGGTCAGCGGGGGACTGGAAAGTGTGGCGACACTTGTCTGCGAGCCAGATGCAGCCCTCAAAAGAGCCATATCTGGCTCGCGAGCCATGAGTTCCCGACCCCTGCTCTATGGTGATCTCACTTGAGTGCTGTATTCGTTTCTGCCCGCCGCATCTCAGAGAAGATATAGCTACTCTAAGATTAACAAGTGGCACAATTAGAGCAATTCAGGAAAGATTTGTTTTCACTCAGCACATAGTTGAGTTCTGGGGTTTGTTCCTGGAGGATGTGGTTGGGGCATTTTGCTTAGCTTGGTTTCAAGAGAGTTTGGATGGGCTCTTGGAGAAGAAGTCCATGGATTGCTATTGGTTAGGTTGAAATGGGGAATGGCCACTGTTTGTTACTGGCATTGGTAACATGGCACCTGTTTGGCCAGTGTTGGAAGCAGGATGAAGGTTTAATGGATCTGATCTAGTATGGCAACTTATGTTCTTATGTTCTAGGATCCTGGCCCCCTTCTTCCACCTTGCTTCTCTGTTGGTTATACTAGGTGTTTTGTTCACAAAAAGAAAAATATGATGTTTCTTCTCATCCTACCTCATTCCTGGTTCTGCATCTTGCTGTGTTAGTCTGCTTAGTCAGATTTGATTGCAAGGAGACACACATTGCTAACTGTTCTTGTGGCCAGCTAAGTTGAAAAATTTAAAGTTAGTCATATTATAGATTGATTTCTTGGTGATATTCTTCTGAATTTCTGTATTGCATGCTTTGAAATCTCTATTTTTCCAAGTTTTGATACTGCTAGTCTGTATTAAGTAGCTGTCGACATCATTCTTCAAAATGCGTTATGCCATTAACGTATGAGATAATGCATTAATGCAAGTGTTAACGCCATAACGCATGCAAAAAATGCTGTAGTGCATGGCATGAATGCAAATTGTTTTGGGGGGTGGGATCATGGAGGAGTTTTGGGTGGGAATTAGTTAAATTAAGGGACATAGCATGTGTTATGCTATTGCATGGTCTTAACACCAGAAATAACTACAGCTTTTTCCCTTGTGTTAAGCTGTACGATATGCATGAAATGGCCATAATGCAATTTGTGATCAATTTTGGGAATTGCATTTTGGCCATTTCTGGGCTTGGGGAGGGAGAGGCAAGAGGGGAGAGAGTGGTGTGGAGTAAGTGAGTGAGTGAGTGAGAGAGAGAGAGAGTCTAGGAGGGCCTCTCTGTGTGCACCTATTTAAATCTCTATAGGAGGGCCACCTAATAGGTCGAGGTGAGGTATTAATGGTGGTTTATTCAGTCTTCCCACCATTACTCTTACACAATACCTTTTCTGCATTGGATAACAAAAGAAGCTCTAGGAATAGAAAATGAGGTGATATCTAAAGTGATGTAATTACTCTATGTACCCAGAAACTCTTAAACATTATCAAAGGTCATATAAGGAATCTTCTTCTGCTGGGAGACTCAGTCATCAGAGGGACCAATTTGGTAATAATTTTGATGGGGACCCAACAGTTAAATGCCTTCCAGGATTTTCAGCTAAAAGAAATACCAACCAGATAGTCAACACAATTACAGAAGAAAGCAGAGACTCCAGAATCGATGATATCATCCATTTGGGGACCATCGATCTTGCTAGACATGGTATTCTTGTGGTTCATAAAGATTTCCAAAACCTAGGGACAAAGATTAGAAACATGGCAAAGACAATTGCCTTTTCAGAAGTATTACCTGTTCATGGAAAGAGGAAGAAAGGCTCTGCCATATAGATAATGTCAATGTTTGGCTCAAAGCATGGTGTAAATCTAGTGGTTTCAGTTACATTGGTAGATGGGGCCTTGTATAGAACAGTAAAAGGTTATACTGTAAGGATGGTCTACATTTGTCCTTGGCTGAAAGAGGATGCTAAGTGAGAAATTCAGAGCATATATAATGAGGCATTTAAACTAGAAGGTAGGGGTGGCAGGAGGTGGCCAATGAAATTTCCATTTCATCCCCAAGCAAAACAGGAATTGGGAGAAGAAAACAACAGTCAATCAGCTCAATAGCAGAAAAGATGATTAAGAAGAGCAGCAGTCCTAAGGAGATGGGCTGGAAAGCTCTGACCTCAAATGCTCGTAGTCTGGGCAATAAAATCCCAGACCTGCAGGCTTTAATAGTGGAAGCGGACTTGGACATAGTTGCTGTTAGAGGGAACTGGTTCACTGAGTCTCATGATTGGGATATGGCCATACTGGGCTATAACTTGTTAAGAAAGGACAGAGAGGAAAGAAAAGGGGGAGGAGTAGCTCTATATGTCAAAACAATATCCAAGCAACTGAACTGCAAAGAATGTGAGGTAGAGAAGATGCATTATTGGCCATTCTTAAATAAGATGAGGGTGCATTCATTTTTACTGGAGTGGTTTACAGGCCTTCGACTCAAACGGAAGAACTAGATAGAGATCTGATTGAAGACATCCAAAAGGTGGGTAAGAAGGGAGAAGTGTTGATTGTTGGAGATTTTAATCTGCCAAAGACCGGAGAATCCCTTCTGCAGAATCGTTCAGAAGTAGAGAGATAGTGGAACTTCTCTGGGGAGGAGTCAAGATGGCCGCTGCTGCAGGACGCTGAGTCTCGCTGCTCTGCATTCTTTTCCCAAAGAATTTCTTTTCCTCAAGTTTAATACTTCTTTTTGAAGAAATGCCTCACAAGAGGAAGGGCAAGGTTAGGATTTACCCTCCGGACCTACCTTGCACCTCAGGACAGTGAATAATTACTGACTTCGCGATCCCAGGAATCCAATCGGGGGAGCCATGGCCGCTGCGGTAGTCTCGAGAGGAGCGAGACTATCATCAGGCGAAATCACACTGAGCACCCCGGATCCCCGAGGCCCGCTATGTAGCTCTCCACTCGTCGACGCTGGAGGTATTGGATTCAGTGACCCAAGAACGGCCAATGGAATTCAAGTCGGAGGAACCCCCAGCATGGTAGAAGCCGGGGTGGGAGCTTCGGCTCAACCTCCACCACAGCAGGAGTGGGAGATCTCAGAAGGGGAAATCCCCGGAGTGGGAACTTTGCCATCAGGAATATCGGACCGGAGGTCCAGACGGGAGGAGGTAGGAACTGAAACCCCAGTGCCCTGGGAGTTTGTGAAACCGGTGGAGATAACTTTAGAGTCCCTTTGGGACCTAATGATGGCTAATGCCCACACCCTTAGAGACCAATCTCAGCAGATGGGGGTAATGGTGAAAAGACTGGATGTGGTGGAGAAAGACCAGAAAGAGAATTCTATTCAACATAATTCGGCCTTCCAAGAAATAGTTGTTAAAGTTAAACAAGTTCAAGATGTAAATATTTCTTTGATGAGAGATCGATTATCATCACAGAGAAGAATAGAGTTGATTGAGAACTATTTAAGACATTTGAATATCAGCGTGGTGAATTTTCCCAAAGTTATGGGTGAACCAGTATTATTGACCTTTAAAAGATACATGTCTGAGGTTCTAAATATCCCAGTGGAAGCGCACCCTTCTTTAAAGAAAGTTCTGTTTTTACCTGTTAAAAGTGTATCTACACAATTACCTGTGGGTGGAAACAGGGTAGATTTAGAAAACCTCACAGAGTATCTGGAAAATTCAGGCTTGGAAGTGATAGAGAGAGCAGTTTTGTGTGTGTCCTTCTTCACCGAACCAGACAGAGCTACTATGATGAAAGCTTATTTTCAAAACATTAATACTCCCTTTATGGGGGCCACAGTTAGGGTCTATCCAGACCTTTCTAGGGCCACCCAACAGCGGAGGAAAATGTTCATTAATATGCGGCCCGAGGTTCAGGCCAAGGGCGCGACTTTTCTTCTCAGATTTCCGTGCAAGTGTGTAATAAAATATGTGGGGAATACCTATATCTTTTTTCTCCCTGAACAACTGAGACAGTTTCTAGAAGGAGGGACATAACCTTGTATACATCGGGGACATATATATTGAAGGGTTCCTATCAGCAGGTAACAAGATATGATATGATTTCAAATTTCTCCTTTTATTTTCCCTAGAAATCCTCCCCTCAGTATTTCCAATGTAAAGCAGCTTAATGTTTTTCTTTCTATCCATGTTTTAAGATTTTATATATGGAAGAAGTTATGTTCATGGAAATGTTAGATTTCTCCTTTTGAAAACTGTATTTCTGTATTTCCTTACAAAGTGTTTCTTTGTTATATTATTTGAAAATTCAATAAAATATAAATTAAAAAAAAAAAAAGAAGTAGAGAGATAGTGGATGCCCTGCAAGGGGCTCTGTTCAGACAAATGGTAATGGAACCCATGAGGGAAGGAGTTATAGTCGATCTAGTGCTCACTAATGGGGATGGTGTCTTTATTGTCCGTGTGGGTGCCCACCTGAGCACCATTGATGATCAAATGGTATGGTTTGATATTGCAAATAGGAAACAGAGAGGTCACACAAAGACCTGAGTTTTGAATTTCAAAAATACAGACTTTATTGAAATGGGGAGGTAGAACTAGAAAACTGGGAGAAAATGAGAGACGTGGAACAACAGTGGGCCAAATTAAAGGAGCAATTACAAAGGCAACAAATCTATATGTGAGAAAAGTAAACAAAAGTAAAAAAAATAAGAAACCAATCTGGTTCTCAAAGGATCTGGCTGTTAAAATAAAAGCAAAAAAAGCAACGTTCAATTAATACAAAGGATCCCAAAAAGAGGAAAACAGGGAAGAATATCTGGTGAAACTGAGGGAGATGAAGAAAGAAATCAAGAAAGCAAAAAAATCAGGAGGAAGAAAGAATTGCCAAAGAGGTAAAGCGAGGTGACAAATAATATTTCAGAAATATCAGAGAAAAGAGAAAAGGCTGAAGTGGTATAGTGAAATTGAAAGGTGACATAGATCAATGTTTGGAGAGAGACAAAGAATGGCTGAAATATTAAACAAATACTTCAGTTCGGAATTTATGTATTTGTTTATTTATTTATTTATAACTTTTATATACCGAGGTTCAATTAACAAGGTTAATTATCACTTCGGTTTACATTACAACCAGCAAAATAACATAGACAAAGTCTTGTTTTACAATGAACAGGGAAGAATAACCTGGATGAAAACAATTCTGATGATGGACCATCGATAGTTGACAGGACTGTTGATGGGGATAGAGTAGGCAATACTCTGTTTACAGAAGAGAATGTATGGGAAGAGCTAGGAAAACTGAAAGTGGCAAGGCTATGAGGCCAGATGAGATACACCCCAGGATACTGAGAGAGCTCAGAGATATGCTGGCAGGTCCGCTGAAGGACCTGTACAATAGATCCCTTGTAATGGGAGTGGTGCCACAAGATTGGAGAAGATTGGTAGTGGTCCCACTTAACAAGAGTGGAAGCAGAGAGGAAGCTGGAAACTACAGGCTGGTTAGCCTCATCTTGGTGGTGGAAAAATTAATGGAGACTCTGCTGAAGGAAAGGATAGTGAATTATCTTCAATCCAGTAGGTTGCTTGACCCGAGGCAACATGGATTCACCAGGGGAAGGCTCTGTCAGATAAATCTTATTAAGTTTTTTCAATGGGTGACTAGAGAATTGGATCAGGGAAGAATGCTGGATGTGATTTACTTGGATTTTAGTAAAGCTTTTGATATGGTCCCACATAGGAGACTCAAGAGGCAAAATGAGAAGCTTGGGAGTGGGTGCCAAGGTAGTAGTACGGATTGCAAACTGGTTGACTGACAGGAGACAAAGTGTAATGGTAAATGGAACCTACTCTAAAGAAAGAACAATGTTAAATGGAGTACCACAGGGATCGGCTTTGGGACCGGTTCTGTTCAATATCTTTGTGACTGACCTAGCAGAAGGGATAGATGGTAAAGTTTGCCTATTTGCAGATGATTCTAAGATCTGCTACAGAGTGGACATGCTGAAGGAGTAGAGAATGAAAAGTAATTTAAGAAAGCTTTAAGAGTGGTCGAAGATTTGGCAGCTGGGATTCAATGCCAAGAAGTGCAGAGTAATGCATCTTGAGTGTGGCAATTCAAAGGGGTCCTTCATCAACATTAGGGCATGCTATAACATATCATGAGATTCATATGCAAATTCTAAACATTTAGTCAAAAGGAAGTAGTGTGGGTGGAGTTTATTAAAATGAGGGGCGCTTAATGTTGCATGCAATACCATAACGCATGCTATCTCAGGATTTAACACTGGAAATAACTACACCTTTTTTCCTAGTGTTATGCCTGCGATAGCTATGTGTTATGGTTGCAAATCCCATTTCAGTCAGGGAGAGGGGTGGAGAGGGAGGGAGAAGAAGAGGGATCCTCTGAGGAGGCACACATATTAGTCAATTTTTTATACCACTAAGAGGGGCAATTCTGAACTCGGGGTGAGGTTTTGGTGGTGGTGACCTAGGTTTTGGGGAGCAGTTTTACATGCACATTCAGAGGTATGAACAGCAGAGTAGACATAAGTGAAGATTTTATGTGATTTGTAGTGATGAAAACAATATAAAGATGATATTTTTACAATGTACTCTTGACCTAGCTGCTATCAAGCTAGGCCATAGTACAATGTGATTTGTCATCGCTCCAAATCACTTAAAACCTTCACTGATATTTACCTTTGCCCTCCCCATGATACCTTGGAGGTTTTGATGCCACTAAGCTGTTTTCCATACCTCATGCTTTATACCTTGGGAGTTTTTCTGTCACCTGCTGTTTGCCAAAGCATGCACTCTGCATGTTTGGGGTTTTGATGCTATGTTTGCCATACCCTTCACTCTATACCTTGGGGATTTTGATGCCACTGTGCTATTTGCTGTAGCCAACACTCTATATCTTAGGAGTATTGATATCTCAATGCTTTTTGCCACAGTTTGCACTTTATGCTTTGGGGACTTGTCTACTGTTTGCCATATCCTGCACTCTAAGCCTTGGGATGTTCATGCCACTGTTGCTGTTGCTTTGTTGTATTTTTGTTGCCTTGTGGATTTCATGCTACTATTGTTGATGCCCTTTGTTAATCTGTAGGTGCCTTACAGTGCTCATTCCACTATTTTGGATACTCTTTCCTCCATTTTAAGTGACTTGTGGTGTTCATGCCACTGCTTTTGGTGCCCTTTTTTGCTCTGTAGGTGTTTTGTTGTGCTCATGTCACTATTGTCAGTGCCCTTTGTTGCTCTGTAGTTACCTTGTGGTGCTCATGCCATTATTGTTGGTGCCCTTTGCTCCTCTTTAGGTGTCTTGTGGTGTTCAGGCCACTGTAGGTGGCTGGTTTTCACCTCCCATGCTACTTTGGCATCTTTATGTCAATGCCTTGGCGTATTTCCTGCTACTTTTGGTGCTTTATTTGCCCTCTCATTGTGCCTTGGGCTGTTCATGCCACTCTTGGTTTTGCTTTGCATCTCTTTTAGTGCATTGGGGTCTTCATTCCACTGTTTTTGCTGCCCTTTACCCCTTTTTTGGCCCTATGGGGTGTCTTGCCACTCTTGCTCCTTTCAAAGTGTGTTGGGGTGTGGCTGATTTTGTTTGGCTTCTTTGCCCTATCATGATGTCTTCAACTATTCATGCCACTTTTGGTATCCCTTTGTCACAGAAACTCCAATTGTGGAGCCCAAAAAAGGATGCATTGCTTCCCCTGTTGACTTCAATGGGAAATGAATGAACAAATGACACAAATAAATGGAAAAAGGTTTTTGTTTGAAATGAACAAAATGAATTTTTGCTGCATATGAAATTAATGAATGAATGAAAACAACATTTTTCTCTGTGCATACCCTTATTTTTTTGGTTAAATTGTGACATTGATATTTTGACAAAATACTATAGTTTCACATTCTAACTTCAATCCTGTGATAAGAGGCTTTAGTAGGAGAAGGTAAATAAAGCTGTCATACATTTCGACAGTCATACAATATTATGGCACATTTTTTCAATTTTGGAATTCTGGAATTAACATGGCACATGTTTTTGCTACTTAAACATATACCAGCTGCCGTCTTTTTAACTCTGCTATGATTTTGTCAGCTCAATGACTGCCTACGTGAGCAAAAATTCATGGAAACTGCATCCTAACAGTGTTGACAAGATTTTTTATTTTCATGATTACTTTCCTGCTTTTTTTTTTTTCATTTTGCCTGCAGGCAAAGGTTGGCATACATGTCAAGAGAATGTTCTCCAGCTGGGGCTTGCAGTATAGAGAACTGTATACACCAGAGGGCTCATGGGACCTTAGGCAGATTATTATGGTAATATTGGAGAGCACTCTCCTCTCCCTCCCACAGCTGGGCCGCCTCTCTTATTGTAAGTATTGAAGCAATATGTTTTGCAAATTATACACTGGGAACTACAGGGACCCAGTAAAGTGAGGAAAAAGAGAAACATTACAAAATATTGCATTTAATATTTTTTTTTCTTGTTCATCAAGCAGAATAAATTAAAGCTTTAATTTTTTTTAATTAAGTGAAGATCGTATGCTGATAAAAAAGCTAGAACAGTACAAACATATTATTGATTTTACCGAGTGAGAGTTTAAAGAGAATATTGTTATAGAGAAATTCGACACCATCCTGATATCAGAGAACCATACTTGGATTACATAATAGCTTTTATTACGGATTTCAGAAATCCTTTTGAGCCCAAT
The DNA here is from genome assembly GCF_901001135.1 of Rhinatrema bivittatum. NCBI lineage: Eukaryota > Metazoa > Chordata > Amphibia > Gymnophiona > Rhinatrematidae > Rhinatrema > Rhinatrema bivittatum. The sequence goes on from NC_042619.1 coordinate 179,484,009, forward strand.
AAAGATGGATTAACAAAAAAAAATAACATTTTAATCAGTCCTATCGTGGTCTTTTTGAGATTTCACTGTTTCATAAGTGATGAAAGCTTCTTACTTTGTTGGAAATGCATAATAGAAAAAGTGCTTCAAATTTTTCACATTTATAGGTTTTCTCTAGTGAAAAGATATGCGTGCCAGCATTGTTATACTTTTTATCCAGGCATGAGGGCCATCAAAAATTTTAAAACAAATAAAAAGTAATTAATTGTAATCTATACTTTTAATATACTACTTGGAGAAAATGAGAACATAATTTGAATTCCTACATTGGATAGTATATTATTATTTTATGTATTACTAAAAAAAATACTTCAGATATACTATAAAATATTACATTTGTCAATTGCTTCTTTCTTTCCACCAGGGTAGTAACATAGGGGCTAATCAATGGTAACCTTTATTTACACATCCCCTCCTCTTTATCCAGGACATTAATGCTCAGTAGAAAGGGGAATTGTTTGGGTAGGAGCCATGAGCATGCAAACTGTACTAATTGGAATATGAAAGGCTTAGTGAACATTCAAATTTGTTCTACAGTAAGGATGACCACTAGAGTCTGAACACTGTATATACAGAGACTGAACACGAACACTGAAATCAGCTTATAACAGGGGACAGCAGCAGTCTCTGCTTGTGCTTACTTTACACCCCACAGAATGGTGAATCGTGTTTGGGGATTGTAAGATCAATTAATGTGGAACCATTCAAAATTTGCAAGAAAAATTTTAATTAAAAAAATCCTTGGTGGATCATACCCTTATGATAAACAATGCCCCTGTTGGTAGTTTAAGAAGAGGAATTAAGAATCCCTCTTGTGCAGTGCTGCTGTGCTGTGATGAGGACAGTGTTAGGACACTTGCACTGCCACTATACCATTTTACGTAGACAATGAACATGTTTGCTTGTTTTCATTTATGCGGTATAAAACTTTTTTTTTAGATTCACTAGCAACCTATGTATAAAAAGAAGTGCTACAATAATATTTCTTACATACAATACTAACCATGTAAAAGTGACAGCACAGTGCAGGCTACCTTAGCCATGAGCAGTCTCATTAATTTCACGAGGGCTTCCTGCAGCTACAATCTTTTCTAACCTTTATGTATAAATGGATAGCAATAGAAAAATATATTGTTTGGCTTATTCTGTACACTTTACACAAATGTTCAATAGCTAAACTCAAATTTTTTTTGTTTCTATAATCTTTCTTCTACACAAGGATTAACAAGGTCAGTTTTTGTAAATTAATTTTTAATTGAATTCCCCAAGTAGTTATTTTTATTAAAATAAAAACAGGATGAAATTGGCAAGAAACCAATTGGGGATCTTACATTATGAGAGGCTTTTAGGACTACCATAGTTAGAGCTCTGACAGCCCTTCTATGTTAAATTGCTATTTCTCTTAGACAGCGTTCCACAAAAAGAGGAATATTCAAAAGAAATGAATTCAGCATTTTTTTGTTTTCAATCCATAGCTGTGCAGCAATTTTTTCACAGTATGCCAAGACAACCTACTCTGGCTCCAATAAGATCAATGAAGCTAGTCACAAGTTGCCCTAGAATACTGATAATAATGGCTATGAGCCACTCTTTTGCCATCCGTCTGTCTCTGTCTTTCAAAGTTGCTGCTAAAACGTTTGTCAGACATCTAATGTAGGAATATCTAATCATGGTGGGACAATGGACTAAATTAGGTATCCCTATTTAGGACTAGACAGTTTAAGAATGTGGGCAAGATGCTGAGGACAAGAGGTTCCATATATATAACTAACATACTTTACTTTTCAGGACATGTGTATAGGTACATGATTGACCACTTGTATAAATGGATCCTAAAAAATTGCCCCTGGGAAAATCCTCATGCACCCCCTGATGAATCCTAAAAATTTGGTGTGAATAGAAGACTAACAAAATAGCTGTTAGGGACATACACAGACATGGTAATCTTCCAAAACTAGTCTAAAAAAAAAATAGAAATGCAATGTTCTCGCAACCTAGCTTGATGGACTCTCTACCCGGGTAACATCAAGCTAGGTTGAGAGAACATTGCACAAATCTCATCTTTGGGTGAGTTTTCTCACTCTGAAAGTCATCAAATCTTCACAAGAGAGCACTGTTCTGTTCGTATGTCTCACTTTGAATGTCAAAGTGGCCCCTAACCCCTACACTAATACCTAAACGTCACTTGAGTGACCAGGTAGGCCTCATATAGAGGTATAAATACCTATCTAGTATGAGGGCATTATGTTTAGTCTCTCTCTCTCTCTCTTTCTCTCTCTCTCTCTCTCTCTCCCAGCAGATGTAGAAGGGCCCTTATAGCTAGGCTGGAGCTTAAAAAAACTAAAAATGGCATTTGCAAAAACATCATATAGCACGATAAAGCCCTATCACACGGCTTTACACAAATGAAAAAGGTGTAGTTAAAATATGCGATATGGCTTTGCAAATTATGAAGCCAGCCCAATTGGCCACAAATTCCTCCCCTTTTTCTAATTTGCTTCACACTATGCGTTATGGCATTTTTTTCATGTGAAAACGCCTTAACACATGTGAAAATGCCATATAGCACTTTGATAAATGACCCCCTTAGATTGTAATTCAAGGGTAGGCAACTCCAGTTCTCAAATGCCACAAACAGGTCTGATTTTTCAGGATATTCACAGTGCATATGGATGAGATGCATTTGCATGCATTGCCTCCACTTTATGAAAATAGACATATCTCATGCAGATTCATTGTGGATATCTGGAAAAACCAGACCTGTTTGTGGCACTTGAGAATTGGAGTTGCCTGCCTCTGCCTTATTGGATGGTATATGACATAATAAGAGGGATGAAGCAAATTTTACTTCACTGCAAAGGTTTTCCCTGATTAGTCTTTATTTATTTATTTGTTTGTTTGTTTATTTATTTATTTTTCTATATCGGTGTTCGATGTTACATATTACATCGGTTTACATTCAACCGAAAACTGCAGGAAATCAGGCGTTTCCTTTGTCTAATACATTGAACATTTGTCTAATACATTGAACAATTGTAACATGGAAGTGGTTAATAAGGGATATGAATGGAACATGGAAATGGTTAACAAGGGAGAGGAACATTAATGGAGGTCAAAGTGAAAGGAACTCTTATCATGTTGTAGTCAGGCGTAGGATTTAATTCTTATAGTTAGGACAAGGTGGAAGAGCTTCTATTTTACAGTGGTCTTGCCCATAGCCATTATTTTTAACAGGAAAAATGTACAATACTGGAAAAATGCATGTAACAGAGTTAAACTGCATAAAAACTTCTGTAATGTGTGGGACTGTAAGATTTACTTAACTAGGAGGTAACCCGTACTAATGTGTCTAAGTCTTCCTCTTTCTGCCTGCTTTTTGTGTTGGTCACAACAGCACAATTCCTCCTAGGTATAGAACCATGAGAGTGTGCATACAGAGGTGATTACACATGCAAAAATTATTATATACATGTGTAAGTAGTCTGTACTCACGTATTCTATATTTCATAGAAGTCGCAATTACACACGTATTTTCACTTTTGTGTGCACATTATGGGCCTGATTTTAAAAAGCATTTACTCGAGTAAAACAGGGTTTTACTCGAGTAAATGCACTTTACTTGAGTAAGTGGGCTTTTGAAAATTGCTATAATATATGCCATTGAATTGTCCATAGGATTTACTTGTGTAAGTGCAATTTACTCCAGTAAATGGCTTTTGGAAATTGCTACAATAGTAGTTACATTTACATGCGTAACTCCTTTTGAAAATTACCCCCAAAATGCATGTAAAAAAGGGACAGTGTAAGGGCATTCCAGGGCAGGGCCAACACTTATGCACATAAGTTGCTATTTTAAAAGATACTTATGTGCGTAAATTTGCCAACTTGTATATTTTTACACCTGCTAATTATCTTGTGTAAATGTTATTAAACATGTTTATTGTGTAGTACTGACTAGGTGAGAGGCCTGGATAGATTAAAGGGAGTTCAGGTTGAAGAACCAGGAAGGTCTTTATAACCTGGAGAAGTACTGGGTGAACTGATGAACTAATTGGTGAACTGGTTAATTTCCTCACTTGTGCATTTTTTAAAATTGTCTGCCATACACATGTAAATTGGGAAAAAGTCTTAGGTTTACTTTCATGCATAAAATATATGACAGTAACTTTTAAACAGGTGCGCGGGTGTACATGTGCACTCGCATGCCAGCTCGCACATGTTCTCGTCAGTTTTATAATATATGCGCATATATGTGCATATGTTATAAAATAGCTTGGACATGCGTACATGTATGCACAATTTAAAATAGATATGCTCAAATGTGTGCAAATGCCACTTCTATCGTGTAGGTAAGGGAATTTTATAAAGGATGCATGCTGACTCCATAGATAGTTTTCCCAGTTTGTTCCCAGCTCTTACAGTTAAGAGACAGGACTTCCAAACCCCTCTAGTTTGATAGCCTCCCTTCCCCCCTATTAGCCCCAAAAAAGACACGTAAGAATTTATGTGCATATTTCTTGCCCAGGCCCTGATACACACACACCCCACCCAGACATGCCCAAGTTCCCTTTTAGAAACATTTTAATTGTGAGCTGGTGGTAGATACACACTTCCAAGGGTGGCTTTTAAAATCTACTTGGCGCATGCCTGCCCATGTGCACATATCTCCCAGTTTTGGCACATGAAGGACTTAATTCTCCTTTATGCAATTATATTTTTAAAATAGGCAGGAAAATATGCGGTTTCAATGTATTGCATGTCTTTGCGTGTATGCACGCATATATGTGTATGTTGCAGGGTAAAAATATGTGTATTTTATAATATGAACAATTGTGATATGCGTGAATTATAAAATATTATGATAAAACTATGCACACCATATAAGCGCATATACAGTATGTCGCCATGCATAGTTGTTTGAAAGTTAATATTTCTTGTTTTTCTATCCCATTTCTTTGTTGCGTCCGTCACTGCTCGACGCCCTCACTCCGTCCTCTTTACCTCTGTGGCGACTCCCTCCGGGTCTGATGGACGGTTTGATTCCGCGGCGTCTTCTTGCCGTTTCCCTCCGGCGTCCCCAGACCGGCATGACGCTGCAGATCCGCCATGTTGCCTGATGACATAGGGTGCACGCGCTCACTCCGATTGATGTACCAGCAAGGGCGCGAACCTCGGGGCGTCCCCCGAGATTACGTCATCCGCATCCAATATAAAAGGTCTCAGTATTTGCTAACGAATTGAGTTAGCAAGGAGAAAGTCTTCGCTTCAAGCGGGGATTCGTCCAAGCTATTCTGCCTCCTCGGACTTACCAGGGGTACCCGCTCCTTGGGGGCCTCGCTCTCTTTTCTTTATTTCAGATTGCAGATAGGAACCGGTACTCGCACCTCGAGGGCCCATGTTCCTGGACACTTTGAAGATTCTCTACTGCCTGGAAGCTATTGCAGATACAGACTTTTGTGAGTTACCATCACTCTCTCAGAGCTTTCCCTGGAACCAGGTACTCGCTCCTCGAGGGCCTAACCCTTTCCAGCTACTGAGCTTCCTCAAGACCTTATGGGAGTTTTGTCATCTAGTTCTGGCTATGAACAGAGCATACCCTGTCTACTCACTATCTATAGTTTCTCTACAGCTCAGCAACCCTGGGATCACTGTTCTAGTACCTGAGGGACTTCAGCCCTGCTGGGCATATCAGCTCACTACTGCCACCTCTGGTGGTTCTACTAACCTGTCTAATAAAATAATTATCTGTATCTGTCTCTATACCCAAGCCTAGCCGGTGGTCCCTCTCAGGAAACCCTCCTGGGGGTGCAGTCATCTGCCATCGGCCAAGGATTCACCTATCTACATTCCTCTACAGCTGAGTGCCCTCTCTAAGCACTCCGCTGGTAACAGATTGCCTCTCCTTCTCCATCAGGAGTCTTCAGCAACAGATTCATAACAGATTGCTAGCTCCGCAGTCTAACCTCTAACAGATTGTTATCTACTCCCTCTACAAGAGCTGAGCATATCAGATTGCTAACTCCTCCTTCCTCAGGAGCAGTTCCATAACAGATTGCTAACTCCGCCCATGGAGCATAACAGTTTGCTAACTCCTCCTTCACAGGAGATGTATTCATAACAGATTGCTAACTCCTCCTCCAACAGGAGTATCCAACAACAGATCTACAACAGATTTACTACATTCTTTAAGTAAAGCATTCTTGCATGCTGACATAAATGAATGCTGAGTCATTTCTGCTTCACAGTAAGTGTTTCTCCTAGAGGTGTGAGGATCCCTACTGCGCTCATTAAGGAGCACATGTGACAGGGGCCGACCAAGGCACCGGTAGCCCCTGTGACATAGTAAGGGCAAAGGCTATCATGCCATTTTGAATACCGGCAGCCGACGGCCCGAGTGCAGGAGATCGCTCCAGGACCTCCGTTGGACCACCAGGGACTTTTGGCAAGTCTTGTGGAGGTCAGGAGTCCCCTCCAAGACTTGCCAAATGTTCCTGGTGGTCCAGCAGGGGTCCTGGAGCGATATCCTGCAATCGGGCCGTCGGCTGCCAGTATTCAACATGGCGCTGATAGCCTTTGCCCTTACTATGTCACAGGGGCTACCGGTGCCATTGGTTGGCCCCTGTGACATAGTAAGGGCAAAGACTATCGGCACCATTTTGAATACTGGCAGCTGACAGCCCAAGTGCTGGAGATCGCTCCAGGATCCCCGCTGGACCACCAGAGACTTTTGGCAAGCCTTGGGGGGGGGGGGAGGGGTGTCAGGAGGGTGGGGGGTTATTCGTTAGTGATACGTTGTATTCGTGGGGGTTCGCCATACGTTTCATGACCTCCACATATACAACAAATATGGCAAATACATTGTGGATTGCCAATACATTGCAAATGAATACACACCCCTAGCGCTCACCCACTTCTGACCCTGAGGAAATAAATTGGGTCAGACTGGTATAAGAGAGAAGAAAACCCCACATGTAGAAATTAAGGAATACCAACAACAATGAAACTTTGTCAGTACTTTCATGTTTGGTACATTTCATACATTTACAAGTCACAGTAGCACCACAATTTGATATCTATAGTTCAACACCTATGCATTCTATGGCTACACAAATTCCTTAAATTAAGGTTGTCAAACAGTCCTCAAGGGCTGCAAACTGGCAGGAATTTTGGGATATTCCTAATGAAAATGCATGAGCTAGATTTGCATGCACATTGCCTCAATTCTAAGTAAATCTATCTCATAAATATTCATTAGGGATATCCTAAAACGAATGTGGCCCTTGAGGACCAGAGTTTGACAACCCTTCCTTGACATTCTCTTATAATTTTAGCCACCATGATCAGGGTTCCTGCTATCCTTGTTCATCACTAGGGATTTGCAGTATTTTTTTTTGTTTTGTGTCATTTTTTGCTAGATTTTGTTTTTAAAATGGTTCATTGTGTTTTTCCCTAATTTATACCTAGATTCATCAAAATGCTATAAATGTAAGCTATTTTAGTGTTTTGCATATGTATTTTATGAGAAAGGGGAGAGAGAGAGATTCTTTATAAGGGCTTCAAAGTAGTCAACTATTTATACCTCTATAGGAGGGTCATCTAATAACTCGAGGTGAGGTTTTGGTGGTGGACTAGGGTTTTGGAGCCAGATTTTTATATATACAGTCAGACGTACGAACAGCACAGTACACATCAGTGAAGATTTGATTTGATTTGGAATGAGGAAAGATGCACAAAGATGAGATTTCTTTCTACAATGTTCTTTCGCCCTAGCTTGATAAATCTCTACCTGGGTACTAACAAGCTAGGGTGAGAGAACTTTGTAGAAATCTCATCTTTGTGCACCTTTCCTCATTCCAAATCACATCAAATCTTCACTGATGTGTGTACTGTGCTGTTCATACGTATGACTGTGCATGTAAAACTGACCCCAAACCTCTAGTCCACCACCAAAACCCCACCTCGAGTTACTAGATGACCCTCCTATAGTGGTATAAATAGTTGACTAATATGTGTGCTATCCTAGAGACTCTCCCCCTCACCCTCCCTAAAATGCCTAAACAGAATTTACAATATTTATTATAAATTCTGTTTCAGGCATATCACACAGCTTAACCCTAGGAAAAAGATGTAGTTACTTCCAGCAGAAGAAATGCGTTACACTATCACATGCAGTGTTAATGTCCCTCATTTTCATAAACCCTGCTAAAACTCCTCCGCTTTGACTAAAATTTAAAAATTTGCATTCGCATCTCGCAATGTGATAAATAACACATGCGTTATGGCGTTATCGTGGGCATTAAGGCCCTTACGCCCATGATAACACCATAACGCATTTTGATGAATGACCCTGTTAGTGGTTAGTGCACACTAACAGATGAAATTTAAAAGGCAAAGGCACACATTAATTAGGGATATGCAAATAAGTCAGTCTCATGCATTCTGACCAGATTTTAAAAAGCATCCAGATACATGCGTAAATGCCGCAGCATGCACATCTCACAACTTTTCAAAAAGGAGCAGGGAATGGGCATGGTGTGGGTGGGGCATGAGCACGGCAGGGCCTAGACAAGAGGTGCGCAAATAAATACTTACAAGCTCCGGCACGCAATGAAATCCCCTGCTGCTAACTTTACTTCTGCTAAGGATCGTGTGTAAGTTAAAAAAAAGAATGAGCCATTTCAGAGAGATTTAAAGGATCTCGGGTAACTGGGGGGAGTACAGGCTATCAAACCAGGGGGGTCTGGAGGAGTTAAGCCTTTAACTGGGCAAACTGGTGGCTGAATTAGTAAACTAGTAACAGCACTGGTGAGTGTACCTTTTAAAATTCCCCAACTGACGTGTACACAAATGTGTGCCTGTGCAACCCATTTGTAAGTTTCCATTTCTGTTCTATTAGTACACACTAAGTTAGGTTAGTGCGCACTAAAAGAACAGATTAATTTTAAAAGGAGTGTGTGTGCGTGCCAGTAAACGTGTTTGTGGGTGTGCGCGCCAAAGCAAAAGTATTTAGTATCATGCGCGCAGGTATAAGCACATGATGGGAAATGTTTGTAAGTTTTTGCCAAAATGTATGCGCCTTCTACTCAGGCACGTGTTGATCTGTGCGCATGCACAACGCAAACGCAAGGGTGGTACTTCCACAGTTCATGGGTATGTAGTCTTAACATGCCAGCACGAGCCAGACAACCCAATTTCACCACCAGGGACATTGCCCATCTGGCATTCCTGGTGGTGGCAAATAAAGGAGAGTTCTTTCCAGTGCCTGGTCAGAGGAGGAACCTGCAGCTGATGCAAAGGGCCTGGAGGGTCCCGCAGCTGACCTTCAAGCAGTGAACATCTTACCAATGTGGGTAAGTAGAATGTGGTTACTGTGATTAGCTAAGCTAGTGCATAAAGGGGGCACTGGGGGGTTGTCAAGGTATGGCTATGCATGGGGGGGGGGGCCCAAGTGGCCACCATATAGAGTGATATTAAATATGTATGGATGGAGACTATAATGGTTTAACCTGTCATTACTAGCATGGATGTTCATTTGTTGACTATGTCGTACTAGGTAACAGACATATAGGAGGCCGGGTTTACATGGAATGATTGAAGTCCTATAGGTCCAAGTATAATAATGCTGTAAGAAAGAGATACTACGTCCTTTCTCAGGGACAGAACATTTTTTCATGCTGATATCTATAGCAATGCCTCTCAAGCCAGTCCTCAGGGGGCCCTTAGGCAGTCAAGTTTTCAGGATACCCAGAATGAATATTCATGAGACAGTGTGACATGCACTGCTGCCATTTTCTCAGATCTATATGATGCATGTTCCTGGAGGATCTCCTGAAAACCTGCCTGCCTTGGTGTGCCCCAATGACTGGTTTGAGATGCACTGATTTATAGGATAGTCCAGCATTTAGAAGGCATGTAGAAGGCACAGATTAGGACCAGTTGCAGGGTTCTTGGTACTCCACAAGGATATTCCCACTAGTTGCACAGCACAGCTACGTGACTAGTGACCTGGGGCATCATAACCTTTCATAGAGGCTATGTGTTCAGGTATATTTTAGCTGCAGGTGTCATCACACCATTTCGATGTGCATTAATGGATTGGCAAGAGCCATTACTCAAATCACATAGTAGTAGTCTAAATTGTTACATATCAGTAAGGAGGTGACATTACCAGCTACAGAGAACACTCAAATGTTCTCATCTGATTTATTTGCTCTAGCCTGAGGACCTTAAGAAGGTCCAGTGGCTGCACCTCTGGAGGTGGTGGCTTGATTGGCAGCATGCTCAGTAGGATGGGGCTGATGGCAAGTCAATTTTCATGCTTATTGGGCATTGTCCTTTTAAAAAGAAAATGTCTCTGTGTACCTATAACTGGACATCATTCTCACATGTATTTATTTATTTATTTATTTATTTATTTATTTAAAAGATTTTCTATACCGTCATTCATAATCACATCACAATGGTGAGCTTTTGTCTTAAGGTAATGATGAAGAGATAGAAAGGGCGGATGATGCTGAGGAGAAAACACCAACCCTAGCCCCTGCACAAGCAGCAGCCGCCACTGGTTGAGAGCAGGATGCTCCTTCCCCAGCCTTGTCACCACCTATGGAGGAAGCGGTGGTGATTGAGCAACACCTCCCAGAAGAGACGCACACTGGGCCTCCAGCTGGTCCTGACCCCTTTCCCATTCATGTAGGGCCTCCTCCCCATTTTGTTTTGGAAGTTAGGGATGCAGAGACCCAGACCAGCCAGCCTTTGCATGGCACACGCCTTCATCTGCTACTCCCCTCCCCCCAGCTCAGCAGCCAAGAGTCTCATCATCGGGAGCAAATGCTCCTGATTGTGAGCCTCTCACCAGATGAGAATTTTAGGTTTTTCTGAGGCGGATGATGGCAGAGCAGAGAGCTTTGCATGCCTACCAAAGGAGGGTGCTCAGGACATTAGATGCCCACCTACAGTCCTTACAACTCCTCGGGGCAGCTGTAAGACTCTTGGGCAACAGGATGCCACCATCCTGATCACCCTCCTACCTCCCTCCCTAACTCCTGGGGATTTTTTATATTTTAAAGTTTTGTACAGTCTTTAGTCCCTAGATGTCCCCTCCCCTGTTCCTTTATTATTTTTTTTATTTAATATGTAAATATAGTTGCAAAGTTTTAACAAAGAATTATTTGTTGGCAATTCACGTGCCTATGTTTATTGAGTACCTTGTGAGAGGAGGAAGGGGGGATTGGGTGAGGTGGGTTGGGAGAGGGAGTAGCTAGTGAGAGAAGACAGGGGGAGTGGGGGTAAGGGATGAACGGGGTTTGGAAGAGGGAGTAAGTGTTGAGAAATAAATAAGTAGAAAATGAAGAACAGAGCAGATCATAAGAAAAAAAAACTCCAGGCATGTATTATCAGTTCATGTAGTTTATTTTTTTGTTTTTAAAAGCCTCTACTTGTTTATGTTCAAATACTTATATACTTACCTTTGTTAAATGTATAACGCTCCGGCGTAAGTTCCTGTTCACTGTACACCGACGTGATATCTCTGATGAGCGGCGGTATATAAAAAATTATAAATAAATAAATAAATAAATAAATAAATAAATTTCACCTTAAAGAACCATGCCAACAGTCGAGGAGGGAGAGACATCTGCAATGAGATGAGGCATGCAGGCATGAGATGCATCTATGCTGGAAGGAAGTGCTGGAGCGCAATCACCATCTCCACATACAGCAACAAGCCACGACATTGACATTGACCTGAAAAAAAGAAAAATTAAATTAAATACATTTGCACTGCAACCTTCACACATTTCTGCATACCCCGGGGACCCAGAGAGGATGGTACTACTTAAAATTAGGAATGCGGCTACTGACATTTAGAGATGAGATGAGTGAAGGTGGATGGTGGGACAGGCAATGAGCGAGTTCAGGAGGGAGGGAGTGGCATCTGCAAAGAGAGGAGATGTGCATCTGTTGGTATCCTTTCTTTAGTAGCAACTAGGGCCTAATTTATTCCCTTATCAGGATTAAGAAGACAACATGCAGAGCTGTTCTGCTCTAGGCTCTCCATTCTTCATCCCCCTTCCCCCTTGCTCTCACCTTGAATTGCTCGGAGAAGAACAGGAAGGGGGGTCATCCTGTGGCTTACACAGCAGAGCACAGAACACACACACAAAGGGAAGGATTTAGCATTAATCAAAAACTGTTGCGCATGTGAATTCCACTCTGGGCCACTGCTTTACATACTCCTACGTGTTTTGCCTTCCAGCTTCTCAGGCTATCACCCCAGGCCTTGCTGCATCTGTGACTAACGACCACAGACATTAGGGTAAAAGGGGGGAGATAGTAAATCAGGGGATGGGGAATGAGAATAAGGATGGATGCTCTGAGAACCAATGCAAAGAAGACCAGGTCTTATGGAGAGAGAAAGCCCTATTCTCCTCTTCAGCCCTGTGCTCCAGCATTTCTATCCCCCTGCTGCCTTTCTCCTACCAATGCTCGTAAAACATATAAAGAGTGTAAACAATAGTGAATTAGTATTCTAAAAGGTCCGATTGACATCCTCTTTGCCCCATGGACCTAAGATGTAAGAGAAAATAAATGCTAGATTTCAGTTCCTAAACATGCCTACCTGTTTTTAAAAAAGCTGCCTAAATTATGAGCTGTGCCTTAAGTAGTCCTTGCCATGCTCATATGTGTTAGCTGGTAATCCCCTACTAATTAGCTAAAGGATGACCTCTTCCAAAACCACCAAAAAAGTACTTCTGTAGCACCTACCTGGGTCTATCCCACAGCATCTTTGAAAAGTAGGGCATGCAGGCTCAAGCGCAAACAACCAAGCTCCCAGCTGAAGGCAATTATGCACTTCAAGGCTACTTTTTCCATATCTGGTAAATGCCAAGGACTAGTAGAGTCACCTGCTTGAAGGTAATCCTGAGAGCTTGACTCACACCTGGAGGTTGATGGGAAGTGTAATAGTCAGCAGCTGTTTCACAACAACTCACATTAATAGGTGCTCACCAGAATTGAAAAAAAGAATGTTACATGTGTAAATCACAACAAATATGCCCAAATAAATTCTTATTCCAGAACCATATACATGTACACACACATCAAACAAAAATAAGGACTCTGGTATATCAATTTTCATCAATATTACTGTGGAACCACACACAATTTCTTTTTGTATTTGTAGGACCTCTGTGCTACATGAGTCTGTAACATGTACAGCCCATGAGTAGTTTACAGGACCAAAATTACTTTATTATTCTAAAGAACACTTTTGGTGTGAATGACTAATCTTTTGATACGAGAGCTGTTGCCTCTGTTATATTATTGGCACGGTGATGCCACAATATCATAACGTGGGGTCTTTTGAATAGTTTTACATAAAATATGAAAAATTTGAAAAACATTCCATAAAAAAGTGGGTTTTCCAAAAACTCCAACAAAGAGTGTTCTTTAGAATAATAAAGTAATTTTGGACCTGTAAACTACTCATGGGCTGTACATGTTACAGACTCATGTAGCACAGAGGTCCTACAAATACAAAAAGAAATTGTGTGTGGTTCCACAATAATATTGATGAAAATTGATATACCAGAGTCCTTATTTTTGTTTGATGTGTGTGTACATGTGTAAATCAAACATATTTACATGTATACTAATTCATGTGCATAATAATGCTGTGTATTTATACTTTATACGTGCATAAGATGTACATGCGTTAGCACTGTCCACTTATGCACGAATACGCACGTAGTTTATGCTCCTGTGCGCGTATCTGTATGCGCACTGCGTGCCTCTGTGGGCATAAAAGGAGTCAGTCTGGTCCTTTTTTCTTTACACCACCATGTCTCAGGGCCAGCCAGGACACATGCTTAAGCCAAATTTTCTGCCCAGGGAGGATGAACTTCTTGTAAAGGAAGTGATGAAGGCTTACAGTGCTCTATGGTGAGAGGGCAAAAACTGTGGGCTCCTACCAGAAGGAACAGATCTGGGAGTGGATTAGGCACAAAATTAATGCTATTTGAAAAACAGCAGGAGTGTGGGTGAGTTGTGCCACAAATGGAGAGACCTGTGACGTCTGGAGGAAAAAAAAAACCAGACGCAGAGGCTAGTGGAAGGGGCAGACTCCCAGCTCACCTTCACAGCGGTGGAGCGGATGGTGCTGTCCACCATTTCAGAATCAGCTGTGAGTAAGGTGGATGACCTGGACACCTCACAGCCTAACCAACAGCATGGTGAATAATGTATATAAGATACCTAGTGCAAGTATATCTACATGGCATATAGTTATTGTGAAGAGAAGAAAATCCCAAAGAGCCAAAACAGTCCTATAATATATGACAAACAACAGCAGCAAAAGTCCTTTTGCTGCTGATATAGCTAGGGTGGCCATACCCTGTCCTTCTACTATCATAATGTAGGCCACAAGTGCCCACAGAGAAGAGCATGATTCACCCCTGGTTCCAGAGCATCGGGACTAGAGTGTAGGGCACTGTACCTAAAGATAGGTCTTTGTGCTTTGTGCCATAATATTATACTTGGACCTATGGTCTGCACATAGAAAGCATGCCTTTTTAGTAGGAGACCGGTACATGGGATAATTTTTGTACTTTCCATATCTGTATGTTAACAGGACCTACTGCTGTCTAGGGGTGTGCATACAATTTTTTTTCATCCCCGTTTCGTTTTTAGGTCAGGGGAAAGCCATTTTGGTCCACTCCCCGGATTGGAACACTTTTATCGTGCTATTGCATGAAAAAAAAAAAAAACAAAACAAAAAACCCCACCCCAACCCTTCAGATTTAATTAATTACAATCCCCCACCTTCCCGACCCCCCCAAAACTTGCCTATAGTCCCCAGTGGTCCAGCGGGGTCCTGGGAGTGATCTCCCGCTCTCAGGTCGTTGGCTGCCAGTAAACAAAATGGCGCCAGTGGCCCTTTTCCCTTACCATGTGACAGGGGCTATCGGTGCCATTGGCCGGCCTCTGTCACATGGTAGGAGCAATGGATGGCCTGAGAGGGGGAGATCACTCTCGGGACCCCTGCTGGACCACAAGGGACTTTAGGCAAGTTTTGGGGGGGTTGGGAGGGAAATTTCATGGGGTTTTCCTATCATTTTCGGGGACCCCCGAACCGCAATGAAATAGGAAATATCGTCTATATTTCCTATTTCCTTGCAAACAAATGCACATCCCTACTGCTGTCTACTGTCCTTTCACCTCCACACTCAACTAAATAGAATCTTCTTTGCCAGATTTATTATTCAACTATATAACTTAAATGTGATAGATGAACTTGCAGAGCACCAGATCTAGAGCTAATAAGTAATCCTTTTCAAGAGTGTATGCAGATAATTGGTTACTTCAGCAGCTAAGCATGCAAAATAAATGCCTATGGTAAAGAAACAATATGTTTGGAAGGCATACTTGATTGATATTTTCATGGGAGTATCAGGAGTTACAGAAAGAGGAGTTGAGAACATGAATTGATTGTGAACATAGACATTCTTTAGACACTTATACACTATGATGTGAAATATCAACATGTACCATGTTTACTGTTGCCAGGGAGCCGAGATGAGGCCAAGGCAGTGCCAAGTGGCCTGCAAAGGCCATGGCACAGCATACAGCAATTGCCCAATATCTCGGAGGAGGAGAAGGCAGCAGAGCTACACCAAGGGCCATCCATGAGAGAAGAGCAGCCACTTTCTTGCTTCAAAAGGGACAGTTTTTATGCTCATCTCCTCAGACATTATTATTTTATGCTTTATTTATTTTTATGTTTATTAGTTTTTTAACTTAATTATGTTATTTTACTTTTACTGTGAATTACTTGTTTTGATATTTATGTTTTTTATTGTAAATCGCTTTGATTTTGATAAGAAAAGCGATCCATCAAATATAATAAACTAACTAACTAAAATGATGATGTAATCTCAGGAAAGAACAGAGTTTTAAATTCCATTTTCACTCTGCAGTGTTTGAATGTAAAATAATAACATTGGCTTGTAAGCTGAGCTAATATGACCTGGAGGTCACAGATCATGGACATGGAGACCATGAAAGATCATCATCTTACCAAATTTACCTTTTCTATCTGTTAGACAACATCTGCAGTCAAAATCAGAACAAAGGTCAGCCTTATGATTGGCATTAAGGGGCCTTGAGTATACAGGAAAAGACACAAACACCCTCACAAACATCATGGCATTTTCAACACTGCAGAAAAGACTGATTCTGCCTGAGGAAATGGACCTCAAGTGCTTCATAAGAACTTGTTTGCTGCTTTCGTCAGGAAAATACCACTCAGCTAAGAGGAGCAAGCAACAGGACCTAGAATAGATTTAAAGTTTCTAACCTGAATTGTTCTCTGAGGACAGGCAGGGTGTAAGTCTTCATGCAGGGTGACGTCATCTGACGGAGCCCAGGTAGGTGACGTTTTATTTCATAGCTTCTAGAAGCTTTGGCATACTCTTCTGAGCATGTGCATGCTGTGCCATGTCACACACATCGCGTTATCCCCCTTCAGTCCGTATCATAAGTTACAAAAGTAGGAACCAATTCCAAAGGGAGGTGAATTCTGTCTGCTATCCTTGGGGAACACCTGTTACAGCAGCTTTCACTTTCTCCAAGGACAAGTAGGATGTGAAGTTTTCACAGCCGCAGAATCCCTAGCTACAGGTTACCCCCTAATAAAAAATATAACCAGAAAACAGTGCCAAAGTGCAGAACTATGTTTGGTAGCCACAAGCCATTTTTGCCATTTTCTTTCTTTTTTTTTCCCCCAAATAGCAGCCTAGAAACAATAATAACGGGCCCTAGGGGGAATGGAGCTGGATTCTAAACTCAAATTGACCACAAAGGACAGATTGTTCAAACCTATTGTTGTGCTGGGAATCTTTATCTAAATAATAGTGAGATGGGAATACGTGGCCTGCACTCCATGTACTAGCTTTGGAAATCTCTTCCATGAAAGTCGACCTCAGATGGTACTGATGCCGCCATGGCTCTAACACTATGAGCCTTGATGTTTATCCAAAGTCATAACTGCCAGGGCATAACAGAAAGAGATGCAATTGCTATCAAATGAGAAATGGTGTTGTGAGCAGTAAAAGTTCTAGGTTTATCAGGGTCAAAAGAAACAAAAAACTGAGTGGACTTTCTAAGGGTTTCAGTTTGCTCTAGATAGAAGGCTAAGGATCATTTGCAATCCAGATAGTGTAAGACTTCTTCATTTTTGTGAACACTTGGCCTGGGGAAAAATGTTGAAAGGACAAATGACTGGATGTGTGCGCAGAACCACACTATTATTGAAAAACTTAGAATAAGATGGATAAGTCTTGAGCTCATTGATTCTGAATGCTGAAGTGACCACTATCAAAAGTATGACTTCCAAGTTAGGTACTTCAGCTCACAGGAGTCTAATGACTCAAAAGAAGCTTTCATCAACTAGGTAAGTACCGTATTGAAGTTTCAAGACAAAAGGGGGAGCCTTGGTGGAGGCTTCAACTGTAGCAAGCGCCATATGAGATTGACAATTAAAAGCTGTACAGAGATGGGTTGTGATAAGTAACAGTTTCACTGAGATGACCCCTAACAGAGTTAGTCTTCCGATCAGACTCTGAAAAATGTATAAGGCATTCAAGCAGTTTTTGTGTGGGACAGGTGGAAGGGTCTAGGGCTTGTTCTTCAAACCAGAAGGCAAACTAGTTTCATTTTAAATTGCATGATTTCCTTATGGAATCCTTCCTAAAAGCCAGAAGAATTCAAGACATAGCCTCAGATAGGTTAAGTGAATTCAGTGCAGTCCTGTCAACATCCAGGCTGTGAAAACTAGAGACCTAATTTTGGGATGACACAATGTTCTCTGGTTTTGAGTGATGAGAGCAGAGGAATTCCTCAACTAAATTGGTTCCCCAGTGAACAATTACCAGAAAGCTACATTTGTCTCCACTATGAGAATCATGATCCCCTGATCTCTTCTGAATTTTAGCAAAGTTTTCGCTGCTAGAGGAACTAAAGGATAGGCATACAGCAGATCCCCTCCCCAATCTAGAGAGACTACTTTGCCTTGAGTCCCTCTTCTGGAGTAGAAGATCAGGACCTTCTTGTTCAGATGAAACACAAATAGATCTAACACTGGTGTTTCTCACTTGTAGAATATCCAATTTGCTTTTCCCCAATCCAAGGACCATTTGTGTGGTTCTATAATCCAACTCAATATATCTGCCAGAACATTCTTTTTGCCTTCCAGGTTTGTGATCCTAAAGTTCATTCCTTGAGAAATGTTTCAGGCCCACATCTAGATAGCTTCCTGACATGGGAAGTATGAGCCAGTTCCTCCTTGCTCCTGATTTTCTGAATGAATGAGGACAAATTTGTTGGCCAACTGATTTTTGACAGCCTGTAAAGCATACACTATCACCTGTAGCTCTAGGAAAATTATGTGATAGAGTTTTTCCTGAGCAGACCAAGGACATGGGTGTGGAGTCCTTCTACATGAGCTCTTCTACCCAGATTGGATGCATCCATTTAGGACAATTCAAGTTGGAAAAACTTTCAAGACAATTCCTCTGGTCAGATTTGATTGAATCAGCCACCAGGACAAAGTCCTTGAGCTGCTGGGGTGATCTGGATGTTATCTTGAAGATCATGTATGTCCTGAGTCCACTGTGATTGTAGGGTCCATTGGGCTTGTCTCATATGGAGACATGCCAAGGGAGTAACTTGTACTGTTTATGCCATGGGGTCCAACAACCTCAATTTTTCCCATGTTGGTGATACCTACTGACTCTTTCATTTCTTCCCCTGTGAACATCAGTGTGATGATCTTTTCTTGAGGAAGAAAGGCTTTCATTTGAGTCATATCTTTCAGAGGTCCTATACATTTTAAATGAAATAGGATTTAGGATAATTTTTATGATGAACACTAGCAATTCCAGCCACCAGATGGTTTTGCTCATTGATTCTATGGAACATCCTTGAGAAATACTCTTAACCAGCCAGGGAAATTCATGCACCCCTAATTTGCACTGAAGTGCCACAGCTACTGCAAGATATTTCATGAATACAGATGAAGCTGATGCTAGGCCAATTCATAGTGGGGTAGATTTTCAGAGGGTTATGCGTGTACGTTATGCGCATAACGGGGCTTTCCTGGGGGGCGTGTCGGGGGTGTGTCACGACCGGTGCATCATCGGGGTGTGTGTCGGGGGCATGATGTGGCCGGCGTGTCATCTGGGGTGGGGCCGTGGGGCCATGGGCGCGGTTCTGGCCCAGGGGTGTTCCAGGGTCATGGCCGTGGCTTCTGGACCAGCCCCCAGACCGGAACATGGCGCACTGGCAGCCGGCCCGGCACGCGCAAGTTACGCCTGCCTCAAGCAGGCATAACTTTCGCGACAAAGGTGGGGGGGGTGTAGATAGGGCCAGGGGGGTGGGTTAGGTAGGGGAAGGGAGGGGAAGGTGGGGGGAGGCCGAAGGAAAGTTCCCTCCGAGGCCGCTCCACTTTCAAGCGGCCTTGGTGGGAACGAAGGCAGGCTGCGCGGCTGGATTTTAATGGATACATGCGGCTACTCGTGTACCTATTGAAATCCTGCGTACTCTTGTTCGCGCCTGGTGTGCGAACAAAAGTACGCATGTGCGCAACTTTATAAAATCTACCCCAGTATGTATTATTAGATGAGTTGCTTCCCTACTACTAAAAATCTGAGATACTTCCTGTGACCCAGAAATATTTATGTGAGTATAAGCATCATTTAAATCCAGGGAGTATAGCCAATTCCCTTTTTCCAGGATTGGAATTAAGGTGCTTGGAGAAACCATCTTGAACTTTTCCTTTACCAGGAATTTATTCAAGGTCCTTAGATCTTGGATGAGTGGAGTTTCCCTCTTTTCTTTAGAATCAGGAAATATTTGGAGTAGAAACATCAGGGACAGGTTTGACCGCATTGTCCTCTATGAAGGAGGAAGGTTTCTTTTGCAGCTTTCCTGATGTTGAGAAGCAAACCACAAGCTTCTCAAAGTATAACTTGGTGGGGTTTCTGTTAGATATACTCTGAATCCATTTCTGATTATCCTGAGAACCTAAAGTGCCTGGGGTTGTTGTGGGCCAATATTTTACATAAAACCTCAGTCTTCTCCGAGCAGGAAGGCTGTCTGGTACAGATACTGGAATTCTGGCTATGACTTTCTGGGTACAATCAAAACTTCACCTCAGGTTTTGGATTGGATGCTTGTTTTGGCGTTTAGGTCTTCTGCTGTCTGAGGTAACACAGTGCTGTCTGTTGAACACAGTGCTGGTCCTGCACTAAGTGGCTCATGAAGGGTATGCTAGTGCTTGCAAATGCTGCATGACATCACAGATGAGGACACAGAAGGAGAGGAATCCACAGAGGAGCAACACAAGCCCATAGTGGAGGAAGAGGAGGAGGAGGAGGACCATTCGATTAGCTTATCAGAGCAGGAGCAAGTCCCTCCTCCAGAGGATGAGATGGTGGCCAGTTGTTGACAGATATGCATGGCCTCTGGGATGTGGTGTGGAAGGAAGTGCAGGATCTCCATGAAGCAATTAGAGAGGAGATGCAGGGCATGCAGCATGAATTAGGGGCACTTCTCCAATCCGTTGATGCCCAACATATTGACCTGAGTACCCATATGGCTAATATAGTCATAATGAAAATAGAATCTTCAAGAATAACTAACCCTCCAAATATATGGTTACAATAGTCTCCTATCTCCCCTTATAGACATTTCTGTTCCTGTTTTTTCCCTATCTATTCCTCTAACAAGCAGTAAACACCAGTATATCCCAGTAACAAACAAGTGCTGAAAAGCAAAATATAAATAAGTAAACAGAAGTAAATAACTAAGTAAACAGTAACAGAGGTATGATCCTGTTTAACCAAGATTCACTCACTACGAACCCAGCAGTATGCCCCTTCTGTCCCTGTAACTCCCATATGAGCTTGACTTTCCCAATGTCCCCCAGTAGGTCCCAGTCTGTCCCTATTACACTTCCTCCCACTCCCTGACTTGCTTCTTTGTCCACTCACCCAGAGAGACTAGTCCATCATTAGACAAATTGCTATTCAAAAGGAAAGTTTGCACTGATTGGCGTAAAAGGGCAGTAGCAAATGTGTGTTTATGCAGCGAAAAGCACTTCTGCACAAGCACATGTCCCTTATAAAATACATCATTACATGCGTATGTGCAAGCTACTCCTCATCAAGACCCACCATGCCCCATCATGTCTCTTTTTTGCGCATGTCAAAATGCTCATTCATACACAAATACACAATATTGCCACTTTATAAAATACCATGAACGCATGCACTAACTACATACATGTATATGTGCTGCTTTTTTGCATGAACGTCTTTTAAAATTCACCTTTAAATTTTCAAATATACACACATTATTTTGCCCTTCCTTGGCCATTCGCACAAATAGCATGTGCAATATACTATACACAATTATTTTTACCACACAGACTTTGCACTTGCTTATTTTCAAAGGGAAAGAACTTAAGTACAGCTTACAGCAGTGTTTCCCAACCCTCTCCTGGAGACACACCTAGCCAGCTGGGTTTTCAGGATTGTCACAATGAATATGCATGAGATAAAAATTGCTTACCCAGGGTCTCCAATGTATCCTAATCTATCTCATGTATATTCTTTATGGATATTCTGAAATCCTGACTGGTTAGTTGTACCTCCAGGAAAGGGTTGGGAAACACTTGTCTATGGTGTATACTGGCTAAAAATGCCCTTGCACCTTGCAAACAATCAGGGTCATTTATCATTTCGTGTTAGACCCTTAATGCTAGCAATAATGCCTTCACACACGCTATTGTGCAAATATCACATTTGCTATGCAGGTAGGAGGAGTTGGGACGCAGTTAATGGTAATGAGCAGCTCCTAACATGGAATGCGATAGAGAAATGCACAGTAACATGGATTTTAATGCCAGAAATATCTACATGTCTTTTCTGTGCTTTGTGCCCAAGTTAGCAGTGAAAAGGTTTTTATCGCACATGCCATTCAGGAGAGAGAGAGAGAGATCCTCTGTATAGAAATCAATGTCATTCTCTACCTGTACTATACAAATCAACTCCTCTTGTACGTTTCATCGATTCAAACAACAGAACATCTTCAGTGATGTCAACTTTTCTGTACGTACCTCTGACTGTGTATGTAAAACAACCCCTGTTCTGTCCCCAGCTGTGGGTACATGTTTTTATCTGTACATATTGTAGTTTATTTATTTATTTATTTATTTATACAACTTTATATACCGACTTTCAAATACATGTCAAGCCGGTTTACAATTATCGAAATTGCAGTAGCAAAATCAAACTAATAATAGATTGTTATAAAACTTATCTAAGTTTACATTCATTCAATAATAAAATAAAATTATACTTAAAAATTTAAACAATAAAAACACTAAATCAATCTCATCAATAAAATAATTCTCAAATTAATAAAAAAAAAAAAAACCCTAACCTGTGAGCCTTGCCTTTAAGGGAGCTTTGCCCTTAAGAGAAGTTCCCTCCCCCTTTGCTTTCTCTCACTTGGGAAGAGTTTGAATGCCCTCTCAATCTAACTTGATGTTGTGTCTGTCACTGTCTGACGTCTCTGCTCCGCCCACCTTACCTCGTTGGCGACTCCCTTCGGGGTTGATGGAAGGCTAGCTGCTGCGGTGTCTCTAGGCCATCCTCCTGCGGCGTTCCCAGACCGGCTCGACGCTGCAAGCCGCCATGTTGACCAGATGCCTAAGGGAGTGCGCATGCGGCCCGACTGATGTACCAGTGTTGGCGCGAACCTCAGGGGCGTCCCCCTGAGATGATGTCACCAGCTCCAGATATTTAAGGTCTCAGTTTTCGCTAACAAGATGAGTTAGCAAGGGATTGGATTACCTAGCTTCCTCCTGGTTGCTGAGGATGGGATTCACTCTCCATAACCCTAGCTAATCTGCCTCCTTGGACTTCACTAGAGGTACCCGCTCCTCAGGGGCCTCACTCTCTCTTTCTCTTTTCAGGTCGCAGTCCGGAACCGGTACTCGCTCCTTGAGGGCCCACATCCCGGACTTGCTCCTGAATACCACTTCTGCTAAGAAGTCATCGCTGCTTACAACATCTGTGAGTTTCCATCTATCTCGCAGAGCTTTCCCTGGAACCAGGTACTTGCTCCTCGAGGGCCTAATGCATACCAACTCCTGGGCTGCCTTAAGAGACTATTGTGTGAGTGTTACCATCAAGGACTTGTTCCAGAACTCTGCATATACTGCCTACTCACTTTCTTAGTTTCTCTACAGCTCAACCACCTGGGGATCGCTGTTCCAGTACCTGAGGGACTACAGCCCAGCTGGGTGCTTCCAGCTCACTACTGCCACCTCTGGTGGTTTACTATATTGTCTAATAAAATAACCAGTGTGTGTCTGTCTACTACACTAAGCCTGACCAGTGGTCCCTCTCGGGATTTCCCCAGAGGGCGTGGTCACCTGCCACTGGTCCAAGGATCCACCCACAACTATTCTAAATAACATCATATTGCTAACACTCACCATACAGCTCTTAGTGACAGATTGCTAACTCCCAGTAGAGCTTTTTGTAACACTTCAGTCTTCTTAAATGCCTCATAGACTCAAGGAGTTGTCCTTCATGTTCCCCCTGTGTCACATGGGTCTTAGGCTCGTTGCCATTGGACCTTGCCCCCCCCCTGCCCCCAGCTTGTGGAGGCATTTTCCGTTACAGCTCTCCAGGAAAGTCTTCAGTCTTGCACATGTGAGCTTCAAAGCCAGCAGCACTTTGCAAAGCTCTGTGAAACAATTGGCTTTTTTACATTTCTTCTTATCGCTTTGTTCTAAAAAGATTAAATCAGCCTCAGAACCCTCATGCCTTCTCACCCTGCAACCCAAGAAACTCCGTTCTCCCCTCTCCTACCTATCTCCAGCTACAAAGATCTTTGCCTGGGGCTACACTTTTGGAATGCAACAATTGTAAGTAATAAAAAAGCCTACTTGTTCAATAAATAATTTCAAACTTAAAGGATCTTTGTCTCGAGGATTGATTGGGAAGAAAAGTTAGCTGTCTGGATGAGAAAACATGTATGTTTTTATTGAGCTAGCACAACCCCCTAAACTGAATAAAAAGTGCCCCCTCTTACAGTGGTATAGTCAATGACATAGTGATTTCTATACAGAGGCTTACTCTCTTTCTCTCCCTCTCTTTCAAAATGCTGTGATGTGTTAAATAACTCAAGGCAATGCATTTTGTGGAAATGACCACAAGGCACGATAATGTAGTATGCAATGTGGTAGCTTAGAAATTAGCCTAACCATGCCCATTTTGTTTTTTAAATCACAGGTGCTATTTCTGCTATAAATATAGCATTTTGATAAATCTAGGGGTATGTATGCTATTCAAAATTGTCCCTTAAAAGTGCAGGTGTGATATTCAAACTAGCTATTGTGGGATTCTAGGGTAATTTTCTTTGTAATCACTTTAAAAAATGTAGCACAAAATGAGGCACTCTCTAAAGACTAGTTTTATATTCTGTAGCACAAATTCTTGCATAACATTTCGATATAAACAGTGACATACTGTAATACTGTCATTCAGAAAATAAAGTTAGTTCTATCTCTTTGACTCTAGCTCCAATATATTCTTTATTTCTTCCATCCTTTCTTATGCTTTGACTCTTTTTGCAGTCTCATTATTTAATATTTTTTCTTTTCCTTTAATTTTCTCTTTATCTCCCTCTGGCTTTTCTCAGTTCAGGAACCTCAATTCCTTGTCTCTCTTCTGCATTCTTGCTGTCTCCTACAACTTGTCTTTATTTATTCAGTTTCTCTTATTTTCCTCCTTAAGTGTACCACGAGACAATTCACAATAAGCAACATATAATGACAGAAGTTCCACGCAAGTGGTAGAATCACAGTAGAAACAGGTGAACAAAAACAGAAAAGGATCAGAGCCAAAAGCTGAAACAGAGGAATTGGGTTCAAATATATCTGATGTCAGAGGCATCATGCTATGGAAAGGAAATAGATGTATATAGAAGAGACCTTCAAGGATATAGTAGAGTTGTTCCAACTTCTATCTAGCACCCCTTATGCTGCTTTGGAGGTCATCTGGCAGGAGACCAAAACCTTGGTGTAGCAGGAAGTGATCCTGTGTCTAGAACCTGTCCTCCAGTTGAAGCTTTATCTCCTTGCATTGAGGATGTATCTAGGGGGTCCATGCCCAGGAGAGAAGAGTTAGGATAGCTGTTGTAGTGGGTGATTTGATCATTAGGAAAATAGCTAGCTGGGTGGCTGGTGGGCATGAGGAATCCTTGGTAGCTTGTCTGCATAGTATGAAATTCACAGACCTCATGCGCCATCTAGATAAGATTTTAGAGAGTGCTGATGAGGAACCGGCTGTCGTGGTACATATGAGTACCCATGACATAGAAAGGTGCAAGAGGGAAGTTCTGTAGGATAAATTTATTCTCTTAGTAAGAAGAATGAAATCCAGAACCTTGAAAGTTACATTCTCAGAAAAATGTCCTGTTCCATGCACAGGACCCCAGAGGCAGGCTGAGTTGCAGTCTCAATGTGTGGATGAGACAATGGTGCAGAGAAGAGGGTTTTAGGTTTCTGAGGAACTGGAGAACATTCTGAGGAAGGAGGTGCCTATTCTGATAGGATGGGCTCCACCTTAACTAGAGTGGAACCAGGCTTCTTGCACTAACTTTAAAAAGGAGATAGATCAGCTTTTAAATTAGAATATGGGGGAAAGCCGACAGTTGCTCAGCAGCACATGGTTCACAGAGAGATATCGTCAAAGGAGGCTGGCAAACCCAGAACGTTAGGGAGGTAGTTGTAAATGCTGAAAAAACACAGATGCATTTAAATATAGATCACAGTGGTAAACTGCCCTACATGGGAAAGCTCCTCCTGCTGTGGTGTCATAGACTGATGGTAAGGGAAAAAATATGGGACCTTATTATGTTACTTGCAGGGGTCACTCCCAGAAGTCATCTCTCCTGTTGAGTTAACATAAGAACATAAGAACATGCCATACTGGGTCAGACCAAGGGTCCATCAAGCCTAGCATCCTGTTTCCAACAGTGGCCAATCCAGGCCATAAGAACCTGGCAAGTACCCAAAAACTAAGTGTATTTCATGTTACCATTGCTAGTAAGAGCAGTCGCTATTTTCTAAGTCAGCTTAATTAATTGCAGGTAATGGACTTCTCCTCCAAGAATTTATCCAATCCTTTTTTAAACACAGCTATACTAACTGAACTAACCACGTCCTCTGGCAACAAATTCCAGAGTTTAATTGTGCGTTGAGTGAAGAAGAACTTTCTCCGATTAGTTTTAAATGTGCCACATGCTAACTTCATGGCGTGCCCCCTAGTCTTTCTATTATCTGAAAGACTAAATAACCGATTCACATCTACCCGTTCTAGACCTCTCATGATTTTAAACACCTCTATCATATCCCCCCTCAACCGTCTCTTCTCCAAGCTGAAAAGTCCTAACCTCTTTAGTCTTTCCTCATAGGGGAACTTTTCCATTCCCCTTATCATTTTGGTCTCCCTTCTAATATGTTAGAGCTCAAAACCCACCCAACCTAGTCTCCAAGAGGCTTTGGAGAGAGCATAGGGATAAAAAGATCAGGAATGGAAGTTCAGTGTTCAAAATATTTAAATTTCCCTTTAGTAACCAAAATAATTTATTATATTAAATTACAGTTTAAATAGACATGAATTAAAAATGTAGGCAATTGTAAAAATTCCAGTTACAGCTCTTTTCTTTTTATTCTAGGTTATAGAAATAATCAGAACAGGTTCTGTGTTACTATCAGATTAGTATTACTTAGTATAACCTAATAAAAATGTGTAAATATTGATGTCAACTTATATCAATGTTTTTAAGGTTGGGAAGAATTTGATTCTTTGTTAATACCATTCTTTTCAGATGTTCCTGTTTTTTCTTGAAGAAGACAAAGTCCCACGCCATTGTTTAGTGCCTCTACCCACCTTTAGGCTTTGTATATAGTACTTTTTATGTTATCAACCCACATATTTATTTCCAAGTTATTTTCTTCCTGTTCCTTGTAAGACATTTACTTGTCACTGTTGTTATTGTTCAAAATGTAAACCGAATTGATCAGTAATTCTGTTACTGGAAAATCGGTATAGAAAGGTTCTAAATAAATAAAGAAAGAAAGAAAAGGTGAGTATATTTGCTGTTATTTATTTCAGATCTTTCTCTCTTTCACTTGTCTGATGTCAGTGTTTTCTTTCTTCCTTAACACTGTCTTGTTTCTGTGTTTTCTCTTTGTTGCTTTTGTCTATATTCTTTACTCTGTGTCTCCTTATTTATAGATGTGTAGTCCCTTTTATTATTCCTTTTTCCTCTTGTTTTGCCTTTGGTTCAGATATATTTTTGCTTAACTAGCCTTACACATAGCTGAATATCAGTTGCTGGAGCAGTTTGTGAATCAAGAGAAAGTTTGTTGATAGCTAGTGTAGATTAAACTTCCCATTGTGATTAGGGATCGCATTTAGCTATCATGGCTTGAAGATGTGGCTTGAGTAGTTTGGACATTCTTCATCGTCATCCCCTCTACAACCTTTTACCATTTTGAGTGAAAAATCTCTCTGAGGTATGCTGTCCTCTCCTTTCTGATGATTTCCCTATTGACACTTGAAATAAAATATTAGTGTATATTCTAATTTCGCTAGTCACGAGAAATCTTCTGAAGAAGTACTAGGTATTCCCTGGATGTGGTCTGTGAGGGCTTGTTGTACTTATTCTAGTCTAAAGTGACAAAATAATAGATAATTAAAAAAAAAACCGAGTTCTCTAAACAAAGGGAGTGAAAAATGTGTGAAATAGTATGCACAATGTTCTTTAAAACTCTCTCATTCATACTTTTGTTCTCACTGTTAGCTTTATTGTTCTATATCTGTTTGATTTTCTCAATAATCTGTCAGACTTTATTTCAACAAATGTGGTGTTCTGATTCCACTTCACATCTGTCAGTGACTTCTTATGTGTCCAAACTGTTTTTTATTTGTTCAATGATGTAATATATATTCTCCCTTACAATAGATAAACTGTCACTTAAATAAATATGTTACTTCTGTCTCACAAATATTGAGGCAGTACTTCTATTTTCAATCTTATCTGAATAATATTATTTGGAAAAGATGCAATCCTCCACAACTCTTATTCACCCACACATGTTTCATATTTATATTTTGTCAGATAATTATGGCCAATTAGGGCACACACCAAATATTATAAGCGTCTCACAATTCTTCATTCACCATAAATATTCTCAAAAGGCTGATAGAATAATGTGGTTCACCCTTCCTTTCTTTAAAATGAGCAAACAGTTCTAACAATTCTCTCACACACACACACTCTCTCATTCATTCTTGTGTAGAATACACCTTTCCATTTGTGTTTTCACTGTTATTTAACAAGGGAACAACCTCTGTGAAAGAGGAACAGAAAAAAAAATATTCCTGCTGTTTCTGTGTTCTCTATTGCTCTCTTCAGATTTGTTACTGTCAGAACTTTTTCTGTGCAGTGAGATCCTTTCTTGGCTGATGTCATAAGAAACAAAATAGTGCCCAAGGGTATCCTAAGATGGTACTTGTATTGTTAGACACTTATTACCTTCTTGCTTCAAGTGATAGTACAGAATGAGAAGTTTTGGTATCATTTGAACTGGTTGTTTGGATTTTAGAAACCTCAAGTGAGATAGATTACTATATATTTAGGTGTTATTATTCCTGCCGTTTTACCTTGTTTTTTCAAGTACCTGCCACAAGGCAGCTCATTTTCCATGGATTCAGCTTCACTTGAGCATTCCAAATTGTTTTGTAATGTTGCCAATTTTTGCTCAAACTATGTCCAAGCTTTCCAAAAACCTGGACTGGATCGCAAAAACAGTCCAGAATGGAGATACATTTTGTAATAAAATTTACTTTTTAAATTTCTTTCCCCTGAAATTTATTCTTTGGCCAATTGTAATATGTTAGACACCTTTGGTAATTTTAAAAGGAGTTACAAGTGTAAATGTAACCTACTATCATAGCAAATTTAAAAAGCCATTTACAGATATAAAGTGCACTTACACATATATAAGCAAATGATAATTCAATGGCATGTATTGTAGCAATTTTCAAAAGCCTACTTATACAGATAAAGTGCTATGTAAAATTCAGCTGAAAGTGTGCAAATGCTTTTTAAAATCATGCACATTTTTAGTGCTTTTAACCTTGTTTTGCCCCATTTTATTCCACAAATGTTGAGAAAGTACTGACAGCCAAAATTATTTATTTTTAAGATTTTAACAACTAAGAGTACACGATGTGAGTTCTGTGTTAGGAGTTATCACTCAAAAAAAGGACTTTGGGATTGTTGTGGACAATACCTTGAAATCTGTGGCTCAGTGTATGGAATTATTTGGAAAGGAATAAAGAACATGACTGAGAATATCATAGTATAGATCTATGATGTGACTGTACCTCAATTACTGTGTGCAGTTCTGGTTGCCCCATCTTAAGAAAGTCATAGTGGACATAGAAAAGGTACAGAGACGGTTGACAAAAATGACAAAGGGGATGGAAAACCTCCCTGTGAGGGAGAATATAAGAAACTCTTTCAGAACACCTTAAAGGATCAACCACAGCTATTTGTACCAGTCCTACATAAGCCCCAACCCAACAAGGGATTCTGGGTTAGGGTGCAGATGAGGGATAAGAGACCAGAGGCTTGGAGGAGGTCCCGGGGAGCAGAGAGAGAGAGAGCGAGAGAGAGAGCTATCATTTGCAGGGATCTGCTAGGTTTAAGGACTGTGTTGTACCTGAAGTAAGGTGAGCTGTATTAATAATTTTGACTCCTGAAGTAAAGGGCACTTAAGG
Organism: Rhinatrema bivittatum; assembly: GCF_901001135.1. NCBI lineage: Eukaryota > Metazoa > Chordata > Amphibia > Gymnophiona > Rhinatrematidae > Rhinatrema > Rhinatrema bivittatum. Next base: position 179,513,975 of record NC_042619.1, read on the forward strand.
AACTGCCAGAGTCTGCCTCCAGTTTCCTCTGGCTGTTATCAAGCCGCTGAATGCTCAGGCTAAACAGATTTGGGCTCTTTAGTTTGGAAAAGAGTTGATAAGAGGGGATATGACTGAAATTTATAAAATCATGACTGGGGTGGAATGGGTAAATAGGGAATGGTTATTTACCCTTTCAAGCAGTGCTAGGACTAGGGAACACTGCATGAAAGTAGCAACCGGCAGATTTAAAATAAATTATAGAAACTATTTTTTCACTCAGTGTACAATCAAGCTATGAAATCTGTTGCAGAAGTATATGATCAAGGCTACTCACACAGAGATAGATTTTAAGAGCCATGCACGTGCACAGATGGACATAGCAATTCTAAAACATAGCTATAGTAAAAAGAGATACCAGACAAACTTACTGGATGGATGTGGTGCTAGGCTATTATGCAATTATATAAATCCCTAAGGGAAAAAGTGCTACAAAAAATTATTGTAAAATCAAAATTTTATTTTTATTAATACAAATTTTAATATTTCCTAACTAAAAAACTATAATATTGTTAAAAAGCCTTACTCTATATTGTACAAAAAACTTCTACATAAAATATACACACAGTGGGCCGGATTTTAAGACCCGGCGCATATTATAAAATCTGGGGTCGGCGCGCAAAAGGGGGTGCACCACTTGTGCACCTTGCATGCACCAAGCCCTAGAGGAGCCTCGTTGGCTATCCCTGTTCCCCGAAATCAGAGCGGCCTTGTAGGGAACTTTCCTTCCATCCCCCCACCTTCCCCTCCATAACCCGGCCCCCAGCCCTACCTAACCCCTCCAACCTTTATTATTCAAGTTGCGCCTGCCTCCCCCGGCCTAGCGGGCCTTCGGAGGCCTCTGGCCATGCCCCGGCCCTGGACTGCCCACACCCCGCCTCTTCTTTCGAGCCCCGGTACATACGCGTGTCCTGGGGCTAGCGCGTGTTGCTGAGCCTATGCAAAATAGGCTCGGCGTGCGCAGGAGGAGTTTAAAAGGGTTAAGTGTGTATATTATGCACGTAACCCTTTTAAAATCCGCCGCAGACTGCACTCATACTTCAACAATATTATAGTTAATGTTAAACAATAAACAGATCCATTGACATCAAATGAAGTTAATCATACTTGATCATATTACAGTACACACATGTATTTTAAGATTGGCAATTTGCCTGTACATGTGCATCCAATTTTATATTGATTTGCACATGTGCACACAAATGCCGCCTTGCTTGCATAAGTGGGGGGAATTCTACTAGACACGTGCGCCAATGCTAGAGGCCACTTTTAGCCCGGGTTTGGACGCACGTTTTCGACACTCTAGCTTTACCCCTTATACAGTAAGGGGTAAAAGCGTGTTGAAAACACTCGGCCAACTCCCCCGAAACTAATAGCAAATGCATGTTGATGGGCCTATTAGACATTCCCGCGAGATACAGAAAGCAAAATGTGCAGCAAAGCCGCACATTTTACTTTCAGAAACTAATACCTGTCCAAAGGCATAGTGATATTAAGTCAGAGGCACCAAAAAAAAAAAAAAATTTAAAATGTGCCCATGGCCCATGGGTCGGAAGACGGATGCTCAATTATGCCGGCGTCCACTTTCCGAACCCGTGGCTGTCAGCGGGCTCAAGAACCGACGCCGGGAAAATTGAGCATCTGCTGTCAAACCCACTGACAGCTGCTGCTCTTGTCAAAAAGGAAGCACTAGGGACGTGCTAGTGTCCCTAGCGCCTCTTTTTACCGCGGGCCCTCATTTGCATGCGGGCCGATACTAAATCGCGCGCATAGGAGAGTGGCCTGTGTGCGTGTCAGGAGAGCGGGTGCTCGCCGGCTCTCCCACACTTTTTTCTGTATCGGCCCGAATGTATCATTTTATTTGATTTTCTGCATCGCTGTCTTATGTAGTCATCAGTATAGTAGCCATTTTTTGTTTAATGTCTAGTGGAACTTCATCATCAAAAAATGCGAATGCCGCAGTTGCTCGTGATAGATACCATAATTTCTGGATCTACGTCCTTATTTATACTCGATTAATTTAGGTAAAAAATTGTAATCTAGATACATAGCTTTTAGAGCCAGCAGTGTTAGGAACCAGGCTTGTAAATAGAGTCTGATAAGAAAAATGCATGTTCTTCTGATTGAATTATTCTCTTTTTTGATCAGTTTACATTGATCTTGGAATAAATATATTTTAAAGGTATAAATAGCATTTGCCATCCACAGAGCATGGCTCACAGCTCCAGGAACGTGAAATGAGACTCCTTTTGGGAGAGTACCACTGAGGAAGGTCATGGCCAATTCTAATAATTCACAGAAATTATTTCTATGCTGTTTATGACGTAACTGCTCTTGTAGAAATTCCAGCATACTGACATAAACATCTTCAATGACATCTTCTATCCCACTTGGGTATTTTTTGTTGTCTGTGGCGAACCAGGTTTCCCTAAATCTTTTAAACAAATTCACATCTGGTCCGGAAGTTGCACCCATTACTACATCAAAACTACGTCTCAAGACTAATTCAAATATGTGATGTTGACATGGAAGGTAGAGTAAATCACGATCAAACATTTTCTCAAGATTTGTACAGGCAAAAAGCAGTTTAATATAAAAAAAATATCGATTTTGTTAGTCTGAAACTTAAGGGTCTTTGGGGGCCATTTTAATATTATCTGATTGACCTGAAATTTTACAGCAAGTACTTTTAAACAGATTGGAACAATTTTGGGGGTTGGGAGATGAAAACTATTTCAGTTCACAAAATCATATACAACTAAGGGCCACCCTAATATATATATCAAGAACCAATAAAGAACACTAATGAACCAGTTTTATAGTACAATCATTAAAAAATATGTATTTATTTTTATCAAACCTTAAAAAGCTGGTCTTAACCAGACTATATGAAAACATTCTAATGTGATAACAAAATAACCACTTTGTTTTACAAATTTTACATAAATCATGTTACGGCTAGACTGCTGTGAGGGTAGATGGTGGTCCCTTGGGCTGGCCTACCAGTGACCACAGGGCAGGCCGGGAGGCGGAGGCAAGATCTGGCAAGGTTTCACCCGGAGCCTGGGGTCCCCCCGGGAGGAGCCCGTAGGGACCCTGGCCCTTGGGACTTGGGCACTGCTGAGAATGTCCAGAAGAGCTAGTGCGTAGGGAAGGCAGGAGGCCCACTGGGAGCTGAGCCGGCTAGAGGTTTGCCAGAGAGTCAGAGAAACAGGCCGGGTCAGGAAGCGGGCCCAGAAGGTAACACTCGGGGCCAGAGCAGGCGGGCAGTGGTAAGGAAGTCCGTGGCAACCCGGTTCAGGGCAGGCTGCGGGCTGTAGCGAAGTCAGAAGCAAACCGGAGTCAGGGCAGGCCGCAGGCTGTAGCGAAGTCAGAAGCAAACCGGAGTCAAGGCAGGCAGCAGGCTGTAGCGAAGTCAGAAGCAAACCGGAGACAGGGCAGGCCGCAGGCTGTTACGAAGTCAGAAGCAAACCGGAGTCAGGGCAGGCCGCAGGCTGTAGCGAAGTCAGAAGCAAACCGGAGACAGGGCAGGCCGCAGGCTGTTACGAAGTCAGAAGCAAACCGGAGTCAGGGCAGGCCGCAGGCTGTAGCGAAGTCAGAAGCAAACCGGAGTCAGGGCAGGCCGCAGGCTGTAGCGAAGTCAGAAGCAAACCGGAGTCAAGGCAGGCAGCAGGCTGTAGCGAAGTCAGAAGCAAACCGGAGTCAAGGCAGGTATCAGGGAGTCAACAGGAAACACAAACAGGAAGCAACTAGTCAGCTAGGAACCTCGTTGCAAGGCGTTTAGTGAACGACTGAACGCCGGTTATATCGGGAGCAGAGCGTGACGTCAGCCGAAGAGGTGGAGCCGGGCTTCCGGGAGCTGGACGCACAAGAGGAGCCTCTTCGCGCGCGAGGCCGGAGGAGAACAGGCCTGCAATGGCGTCCGCCACGTGGGAACCGCACGGACGGAGGGACTCCCGGGACCTGGGCTGGGCGGAATCCCGCGGCTGCCGGAGCGGAGGTAGGCGGGCCTGAGCCCGATCAGGAGAGGGGCGGCCGGGACCGCAACAAATCATACAAACATATAAGTTTAGATATTAGAACTTCAATAAAATTTACAGAAACATAAGACACAAATGAATGCTAATGACAAAAAACCACAATACACAAGGTAGACAGATCAGACGAAGCAAATCCAATGATGTAATACGTCAAATGTTGATGACAATGAAGAACAAGGGCGGTCTGGTTACAAAGACAACGCTAACATGAGACTCAAAGGTACAAATCTTCAAAGGAAACCCAGAAAAAGGCCTTTTTGTTTCGCCCGGAAAGGCTTCATCAGGGGGTGAACATTTTGTCAAATTATCCTAGCATCATTCACTTCCTCAGTTAAAACAAGTGTTTGTGCAATTTAACATAGACATTCTTAAATAAATATCAGAGCCTTCCTCCTGTTGTGTTTAAGGAAAACAGTATTTCCTCTATTTGCATTCATTTGGCATTCCTCAAGACTCCCTGTTTTTACCATTATTTTTTTTATGTTTTTGTTCAGAGATTAGAGATTATGGGGTCAATTTTAAATTTTACGCACGGGGGTTCATTTGTGCGTGCTACCCGGTGCGCCAAAATGTACACCCGATTTTATAACATGTGTGCGCTGCCGTTCGCATGTTATAAAATCCGGGGTCAGCGCACGCAAGGGGGTGCACACTTGTGCACCTTGCGCGTGCCAAGCCCAAGGGGAGCCCCGACGGCTTTCCCCGTTCCCTCCAAGGCTGCTCCGAAATCAGAGCGGCCTTGGAGGGAACTTTTTTTTGGATCCCCCCCACCTTTCCCTCCCTTCCCCTATCTAACCCAACCCCTGGCCCTACCTAAATCCCCCCCACCTTATTCGATGGAGTTACGCCTGCATCTGGCAGGTGTAACTTGCGCGCGCTGGCACGGCTGATTTGCCGGAGGACTTGGGAATGCCTCCGGCCCCACCCCCGGATCGCCGCAACGCCCCCGGCCCCGCCCCAGCCCGCCATCACGCCCCCGGCCCCGCCCCAGATCCATCCATTTTCGAAAGCCCCGGGACATACACGTGTCCCAGGGCTTGCGCGTGCCACCGAGCTTATGCAAAACAGGCTTGGCGCGCTCAGGGGTAGGTTTTCGGGGGTTATGTGCATATCTTACGCGCGTAACCCTTTGAAAATCTACCCTTATGGCATTAAATAATTTTTCTTTGCTGACGATATCCAGTTATAGTTCCCATTAGGTGATGACTGGATTGAAGTAGTGGATAGGTTGGGCATGTGCTTTGCTGCCATCTCAAACTGGATGGTGTTAAGAAACTTAGGGCCTGCATGTGTATCGCAAGTTGCACTATTAGCCCAGAACAGTGGTCTCTTATGAAGATTTGATGACCTACGGAGTGAGGAAACTCACCCAAAGATGAGATTTGTGCAATGTTCTCTCCACCTAGCTTGTTGTTACCCAGGTAGAGAGTCCATCAAGCTAGGTGGAGAGAACATTGCACAAATCTCATCTTGGAGTGAGTTTCCTCACTCTGTAGGTCATCAAATCTTCACAAGAGACCACTGTTCTGTTCGTACGTCTCATGTTGAATGTGAAAGTGGCCCCTAACCCCCTACACTAATACTTAACCCTCACCTCGAGTTACTAGGTGGGCCTCCCATAGGGATACAAATACCTGTCTAGGGAGGAGGCACTAGGCTAAGTCTCTCTCTCTCTCTCTCTCTCTCTCTCTCTCTCTCTCTCTCTCTGCAATTTGCAGAATTATCACACACAGCAACCCCTTGGAAAATGAGGCCCTTAAATCTTGTGAAAACTGAGTTGCTGTTCTCAGATCTAGTCTTTGAGTTGGAGGACACTTGCTTAAGATGAGTGATCACTCATGTGAGTAGTTTGGGAATAAAAATTGATAGTAGCCTAACTATTTAATTGCAGGTTGCTTTCCTGGTAAGCAGCTTCATTTGCTATATCCATTTTTTAATCAAAGAAATTTTGCAGCTATCTTCCATGTAACCTTGACTGCCAAGTTGAAATATTATAATCTTTTATATTTGGGTTTACCAAAACAAAATGGTTCAAGAAACTTAAAATAATACAAAATTCTGGCGCTCGCTTTCTTACAGGTCTCAAATATAAAGAACATTTCCCCAGTTTTGCTGAACTTTATTGGTTATCGATAAAGTATGGAATTATATTTAAAGTTTTGACTTTGACTTATAAAGTACTAAATGATATGGACCCATGAGATATGAGAACCAAATTGTTGAAATAGAGTCCATGCTGATTTTTACGCTTCCAAAATGATAATCTTTTGGAATTATCCACACTGAGAAGGTGAAATCATCTAAGTTAGTCTTTCTCCTGTTCCATCCCATATTTACATAGTAAATGACAACAGATAAAGAACAAAATTGTACATCCAATCTTCCTAGCAAGGTGTTTTGGGTTCTAAATACTGCTCTGTACCGGAATTTGTTGCCATGTGAAATTATTTGGCTGAAGACCTCCTTATTTTTAGATGTATATTAAAGACCTGGCTATTTTATCCCTTTGGGGTGACAGCCCGGTCCTAAAATTTCTTGGTTTCTAAATGTTTTTAGTTGTTATAAAGACTATGAAAGGAAAATTGATTCAGAGCTATATTATATGTTTGACTGAGAGTTTAGCATGTAATTGATATGTAAAATACTGAGTCTGAAATACTGTTTTAAGTTTTATTATGCTCTATGTGAAGAAAGGATTATAGGTGATAGTGTATTATATTATTGCTATATGTGATATTTTGCCATTTTATATGGCTGTTTTATGTTTTGTCAATTAAATTGTATTATTGTATTTTGATTCTCCTGGCATTTATGATTTAGCAGTCAGAAAGATGTGAAGCATATAAATTTATGAGGAATTTGTAAAGGAGATTTGGTTTTTACTGTATTCAAAATTAATATGTTTGTTTGGTATTTAGATATAATTTAATGTATTATGTGCTCAGGAGAAGAGTAGTTTTTTTGGATGTGTTTTGGGGAATGGTATATGTTTTTTAAATATGTGTGGGTTATATTTCCCATTGTAAGTTGCCACGAGCTTCCCTAGTTCATGCTGATTCTCTTTCTTGTTCTAGGCCCCAGGGAAGGAATCTCTGGCCATGTGCTCAGAGAAGGGATACCCAGTCAGTACTGATTTTTCTTTCCTCCTGCAGATTGGGAATGAAATCTTTGACCCAGCATGTAAAGGTGGATTTTAAAAGCCCTATGCATGCCAAAGCTAGGAGATATGTGAGTATCTCAGGCCAGCACACACCGCCGGCCAGCCAGTGCTCCTACCATGTGACAGGGGCCGGCCAATGGCACGGATACCCTGTCACATGGTAAGGGCAAAGGGCCATCGGCGCCATCTTTATGATTGGCAGCCGACGGCCCGAGAACGGGAGATCACTCCCGGGATCACCATTAGAGCACCAGGTAATTTAAAAGTGTTTTGGGGGGATCGGGAGGGTGGGAGAAGCTAAGGGGTCATCTTTAAAGGGTCGGGTGGGTTTTTTTTTAATCGGGCCATCGGCGCCATTTTTGAGTGGCAGCCAAAATGGCGCCGATGGCCTGAGAGCAGGAGATTGGTCCCCGCGCCCCCACTGGACCACCAGGTACTCGTAAAAAGTTTTGGGGGGGTTCGGGGGGTGGGGGAAGGTAAGGGGTCAATTTTAAAGGGTCGGGCCTCACTAAAAAAAAATTAACGATGTGAATCGGAACCGATTCCGATTCACATCTCTAGTGATCAGATTTTTTTCTCCCTCCAGCCGAACCCGATCGTTAAGACGATCGGGCACACGATTCACATCTCTAATATACACCCACGCGGCTGTTTAAAAGTTACCATTTTACTTTTTTTTTTCTCTAGTGGCTGGGGTAGAGATGATCGCATGATTCAAAAGCCTAGGTCCACTGCAATAGCCGCTATATAGACTATGTATCACATTCCAAAAGCAAAATTGTGATTTTTACTCTTTGAAAAGACACCATAACCATATACATAGAGAAGAAAGAACACTGACAAAGTATTCAGACAAAATGGTGATTTAGCTGCTAATATGTATATGCAGCATATATGTTAGAGATGTCATTCGTTTGAAATGACATAGAAAATGTCAATAACATTTAAAAATAGTGTGCACTATTTCCAAAATCTTAAAAAAAAAAGAACAAGTTGGGAAAAAAACCTAAGGGCTGGATTTTCTAAGTTCACAGAACTTAGAAAATCCGGTGGTCACAGGGGGCAGGGGGGCAAAAAGGGGGGGGGGTATCCTGCGCTAGCCGGCAGTTATCGCACCACCGTGATAGCCTTAGAAAATAAGGCCCGTGATATCCGGTGCCTGCGCTCCCGTATACAGAAGTTTCTCTGGAAAGGGAAACGTGCGCGGCTAGCCTACCCAGTCTTAGAACTACCAAGGGAGTGGGGAGGGCTTAAAATGTCAGATTTCCGTTGGTACAATGTGGCTTGCCAGCTTCGGTTTCTGGGGGAATGGCTTACGGGATCTTACCAGGCGTGTGCAGCGGGGATGCTAACTCGTATGTTGGCCCCTAGTTTGCCCTTGAATATAATCCAATCCCGCACTGGAGTGCGCTGCAGCATAAATCAGATATCAATGAAGCAGTTCTACGCTTTTCTTCAGGTCCGTCACTACTTGCAGACCTTTGCCTGGACACCTGCTGAGCTGGAGGCTGAACTCAAGTTTGCAAACACTTTTTTTGATACTGCCTATCTCAGCAATACTACCACTGGATGGAAAAACTTGGGGCAGAAGCTTCGAACTGCTGATCGTGTGACCTACCTGGCCAGCCGATGGTCCAAAACCTTGGACTCCCATATTACTGGGGCTCAGCTAACTGCTGCCTTTACCAATTTGTATAGGTTGATACCTGACATTGGTCTCCATGAAGTACAGTTTAAAATCTTGCATTGTGTTTATTGTGACGATGTTCGCCGGTTCCAGATGTGGCTGACCACTTCCCCTTTATGCATTAAATGTGGCACAACGGCAGGTACCTTATTGCACAGGCTTTTTGCTTGCCACTCCCTTCAACCATTTTGGATAGCTGTTTTGGCAGTGATTGGCACCTGCACTGGAGTCTCTCTAGGCGTTACAGGGTCTGTGATTTTGAATGGCTCATCACCGAATCCTCTTCCTGGCGGCCGCTCGAAGGCTAAATTTGAGCGTGGTGCTATCATGCTGGCCTGTCGCACTGTCTTGGCAGATTGACTGGAGCCGGCGACGGGGCCGCCATTCTCTGCCTGGGTCAATCACATGGCTTCCCTGGTGCAATTGGAGCGTCTGGACTTTTTAGCCGGAAATCGGAAGCCAGACAAGCTCTACTGCGCATGCTGGGATGCTTGTGTCTCTACCTTCCCTATGGAGTTGCAAGATGGACTTCGACTCAATGGTTACACATCTGACTGGTCCTTTTAGGTGGGGGGGGGGGGGGGGGGGGGTAAGGGGTAGGATGTGAATGGTAGATGTCTGTACTAGTATGCATGGAGTGGGTCATGGGGCTAGGGGGGGTGTGGAGGGAGGTGCCTGTTGTTTTGTAAGTTTATCAAAGAGTAAAAGGAAAATCAGGATTGCGCAGAAGTCGGGGGTTTGGTGTTCTCACTGTTATTGGCGTTGTCTTGCTTACTGTTTACATTATTCACAGTTTTGGTGTTGGATGCCTCTGGCGACTGCCTACCTGTCAATAAAAAGTATTTTGAAAAAAAAAAAAAAAAAGAAATTTGTCTCCAAATAACATGACACAAATTTTTTTGCCTACACATCCTTAATATAGATAGATAGATCTATATCTGTCTATCTATCTATACACACATACCTGTGAGAGAACAAGCCATTGTTATATTTGTTGCATTGCATGCATGGATTTGTAGCTTTCATTTACCTAAGGAAATCATCCCCCAAACAAACTCTTTACATTTTCCAATGCATTCTTCATTTAAGATAGTTTTGAAACTTGTTTGAAACTCACTCAATTAGAATGTACGTCAAACTATCTGTAAGTAAGGAAACGTAAACAAGAACTGAACCATGAGATGTGAAGATTGAACTTTTCAGCAGTGGGGCAAGTTAAGCAGGATATGTCAAATGGGGGATAAGGAGAACCACACATGTTACTTATGAAAAGCTAGGCCCCGATGTACTAAGCATTTTTCTCATTGAGTTTGATTCATTTAGGCTTTTTTTCTTTTCCCATTCCGTGTTTATGAAAGAAAAAAGCCTCTACAAATCAGGCCATAAATGGGAGAAAACCTTTACTACTTAGCCCTTTAGTTTAATATTACAGAGCCAAGTAATATATTTCTACTTGTTTGACAGCAAAACCATATGAGGTTACTTTCTTGTCACCTAATGTTAGTTTATGTCTTTGTACCATAAACCTTGTAACATTTAACCCTTAAATAAAAGAGTTTTAAAGTTTAATGGCACATTTTGTGTAAAATGTTCTCACTTTGAGAAGCCTTTGATGCCTTTGGCTGTGGTAGCTTTAGAATTATTGATTGTCCTAGCTGTTAAAAATACTCCAAGTAAATGCCACTTGAGTAGATCACAGCAAGTAGAACAAAACTATTATATGTAGGAATTTAATATTTTATGCTGTGTTAATGACTGGTGTAGCATTTATTAAGAAAGTGTGTCTAGGAATCAGAAAAAAATTTAACAGATGTTAACCTTTGTACTCTCAAATTTTGTTTTAACAAAGTAAGAGAAAAAAAGTATTAATTGAAAACTCCACTTCTATCATAAAAAGTGCATTTATGTGTTTATTTATTTAAAAAATTATTATGTTGCACACATATCTAAAATTCAAGGCAGATCACACAGCAACATGTATAATAGATAAAAATAACATACAAAGCATTACAGCAAGCAAAGTATAAAAACAATAAATAACAACCATGAAACCAAATCATATTTAAACACTCCTTATAATTAGATAAATGGAATCTTATTACTGTTAGTTGAATCTTAATTGCAATTTAGATACAGTCCAGTCAACCAACCTTTAATGCTTTGTTGGCATTAATGCCAGCAATATTATTCACAATGCATGGCACAAATGCTAATTTTTAAAATTTATTCAAAGGGCAGGATTGGGAAGGGGTTTGGATGAGATCAATGAAAAAGAGGGGCATTATCACACTTTTAACACCGGAAAGGCATTAAATCTGTGCAAAATACCCAAAATGGAATTATCACAAATTCCTTAGGGGTAGATTTTCAAAAGGTATGCACGCGCGTCCATGTACGTGCGCTACCAGTCGCACACACATGGATGTGTTATAAAATTTCAGGTTGGCGTGCGCAAAGGGGGTATAATTTAGCAAATATGCACGGTGATACACCCTAACCTCCCTTCCCCTATCCTACCTTCCCCTTCCCCCTATCCCTATCCTAACTATCCCTATTTTTTGTTTTACTTTTTGCTCCTGCAAAGGAACAGGAGCAAGTTGTGCGCACTGGCACCCTGCCGGCGCGCAATCCCCTGGCACAGCAGCTAATGGTCGCTGTACTGGGCACCTCTAGCCCCGCCCCTCCCTCTCCCCAGACCGCCGCACCCAGAAAATGCCCCCTGGCCTTCCCCTTTCAGGAAGGCCCACGCTTATGCGCGTACCGGCCTTATACGCGTGGCCAAGCCTTTTTGAAAATAGGGGGTGGGTTAGGTAGGGGAAGGGAGGGGAAGGTGGGGGGGAGGGCGAAGAAAAGTTCCCTCCAAGGCCGCTCCGAAATTGGAGCGGCCTCGGAGGGAACAGACAGGCCGCGCTGGGCTCGGCGTGTGCAGGTTGCACAAATGTGCACCCCCTTGTGCGCGCCGACCCTGGATTTTATAAGATACGCGCGGCTACGTGCTCCACAGTGTGGTAACAGGATATAATTTAGAGCGGGTCCCCCGACCCGGACCCGTGTTTCGCCGCGAGGCTACGTCGGGAGGGACGAACAGTACTTTATTTATTCTACAGACTAAAACAGAAATAATATTACAAAAACAGAAAATCAAAAGGTGGACAACAAGAAAATGACCTTTTTTCTTTCATTTTCACTTCACGGCTACATTCTTGTCCTACACCCGTCTGTCAGAACTGACTGCTGAATTTGTGGTGTTAGATAATAGAGATGTGAATCGGAACTGGAATCGGTTCTGATTCCGGTTCCGATTCACATCATGTTTTTTTTTTGTCCGGCCCGATCGGGTTTTTTTTTAATCGACTGCGCCTGAGCATATAAACAAAAAACCCACCCCGACCCTTTAAAACTAATCCCTTAGCTTCCCCCACCCTCCTGACCCCCCAAAAAACCTTTTACAGGTACCTGGTGGTCCAGTGGGGGTCCTGGGAGCGATTTCCCGCTCTCGGGCCGTCGGCTGCCACTAATCAAAATGGCTCCGATGGCCTTTGCCCTTACCATGTGACAGGGTATCCGTGCCATTGGCCGGCCCCTGTCACATGGTAGGAGCACTGGATGGCCCGCGCCCTATCACATGGTAAGAGCAAAGGGCCATCGATGACATTTTGATTAGTGGCAGCTGACAGCCCGGGAGCAGGAGATCACTCCCAGGACCCCCACTGGACCACCAGGTACCTGTAAAAGGTTTTTTGGGGGGGGGGTCGGGAGGGTGGGGGAAGCTAAGGGATTAGTTTTAAAGGGTCGGGATGGGTTTAGGGGTTATTTTTGTGTGCCATTTTTCCCACCCTCCCCCAAAACGATAAGAGAACCCCCATGAAGAATTTCGTGGGGTTTTCCTATCGGTTTCGGGGAGCCCCCGATTTCTGACGATTTTGAAAATATCGTACAATATTTTCAATCGTCAGAAGCCCGATTCACATCCCTATTAGATAATTACAGCCATGAATTCTTTGTTAAAAAATTTTCTTGTTTTAAAAAAATCTCTGTTATCGCTGAGGTTATATAGACACCAGTCTCCATGTTTGTGCTATTTTGAGATACGTTAGAGTGTTGATTTTTAGTTTTTTTTAGTTTTTTTAGTTTTTTAGATCTTTAGTTATGCCAACACCATTTTCTTGTTGTCCACCTTTTGATTTTCTGTTTTTTAAATATTATTTCTGTTTTACTCTGTAGAAGATAAAATACTGTTCATCCCTCCGACGCAGCCTCGCGGTGAAGCACGGGTCCGTGTCGGGGGTCCCGCTCTAAATTATATCCTGTTACAACACTGTGGAGTTGCCGTTTCAAAAGAATACATTTCCTTACTCAAAATTATGTGTGGACATTGAATTTATTCTGCACATTTTCCTGATTTATCTGACTGTCTACGTGCAGTAGTGCTCCTTTCATGTTTTCTCGAACAGCACAGTACACATCAGTGAAAATTTGATATGATTTGGAGTGAGGAAAGTCACTTAAAGATGAGATTTATACAATGTTCTCTCACCCTAGCTTGACAGAAGAAAGAAGACAGAAGATAGAAAAAAATTAGAATACTGGGCAACATACTACAGATAAGCGTGTGCACACAAGACATTAACAAAGATAAAAAAAAGAAAATTTGAGAGGGGAAAAGAATACACAAATATTAAAAACAAGTGTTGGCATGCTCATGTTATAAAATGCAATATCTGCACTCACGTGCACGCCAGATTTTAACATCTGCATGCGCATGTGCGGGCAGCCCATGATTCACAAATGCAGGGGGGGAATATTCTGAAGTACGTGTGGCGATGCGATCAGACCTTTGCCCAGTTCCCTCCAAGTCTGTTCCAATTAAAAAGCGTACTAGGAGAGAACTTTTCTACCCCTAACACTATCCTTTCTCCTCTCTCCTCCCTGACCCCTAAACTAATGCGAACATTCCCCATTTTTTTTTCATTTTTATACTTACTGCTCCTCGGGAGCAGAAGTAAACTCCTCGTGCCAGCCAGCTGCTGGTGCACACTTCCCCAGGACAGCAGCTAATGGTGCTGTCTCAGTCCACCCCCCCCCCCCCCCCCCCCGCCCAGAGCATGCCCCCTGGCCTGCCCCTTTTGCAGGGCCCAGCACTTCTGCGCAAAACGGGAGTTACGCACGTGGCCAAGCCCATTCTAAAATGTGCACGGTGCGCACAAGGTCTGGCCACGTGCGTAATTCCCGGTTTTTACATGCGCAGTCTTTTAAAATCGGCCCTTTAGGTTCTGGACTTTTCTTAAACAGGCATTGCTGATCACTGGCATATCTCTCTCTATAGCAGATTTAGAACGTTTCTCAACAGAAGGGAAAATACGTGACCCTCTTTTCTCTGGTACTTATACCAAGTCTTCTATAAGTTATTATCAAGTAACTTTGTTTCAATCGCTCTTTGTATTACTAAGCTGTCTTTAATATCATGGGACAGCTTCCAATTTATCTTAAATTAGCCCACTCTTCCATTTTACCTTGCTTGTACTGTGAGTTCAAATTAATACATATACACTCACAAATTCATACTAATAGTGTGTATCTTACTGTTATGTTTCCCTAATATTGTGATTTTTGGACATTGGCCCTTAGAGACAGAGCACCAAGTCTGTGCTTCTGTGCTCTTCAACTGCTGCCTCAGATCTATATAGATTCTAAACTGTTTGTTTTTTCTTTGTTTTTTCTTCTCTGAATCCTTGCCTGATGATGTCATCAGGTTTTTTTTTTTCAATGCACTACACTGTACTAGCTCAGCAAATGTTAATTTATAGTTTTACTACTGCAGCTCTATTACGAATGTTATCAGAATTTTTCTGATATTTTATTTTTTTTCTTAACGCAATCTACTTTTAAAGTCTTATTAGTGCTTTAACTGTTGTGCGCCCTGTCCTCGCTTGGCCCGCGCATGGGCCTGCTCACCTCGCTAGCTTCTCTGCAGGTCACTGGTCGGCCTCCCCAGCGACAGCCGTGAGCTTCTCCAGGCCTCAGCGTCCTGCAGCGGCGGTCGCCAGGCCTTCCACTGCGCACCAGGCCTAACACCAGAGATCAACGTCCTCAGTGGCGTCGGCCACGCCCCTACGCATGCACGTGTGGACCGCCTGGCCTCTTGTGGGGCCAGGGGTGAGTCCTAGTGCCGCGGCGTGTCCTGATTGAACGTACTACATAAGGAAGTTCCTGCCTGCACTTCCTTGCCTTGGCAATCGGGTTGGCACTGTATGTGTACTAGTTTGCCTCCACGTTCACAGTCTTGTTCCAGTCTTGTTCCAGCCTTGTACCAGCCTTGTTCCAGCGTCCTACTGTTCCAGCATCCTTCTGTTCTAGCGTCTGTCTGTCCTGTCTCCCCAGGTAGTACCTTCAGACTGATTTTCTGGTACTGACCTCTGCCTGCTCCATTGACCAATTCTGCTCGCTGCCTGGATCTTGACCTCTGCCTGCCTTCGTGACCTCATCTGACCTCTGAAACCTGACCCCTGCTTCATTGACTACTCTTGGACTGATTCCTGATATCTGACCCCTACTTTGGTGGCACTCCTCGGACTGATCCCCGGGACCTGACCCCAGCTGCCATTGACCACGTCTCTTGATTCTGGCTTTGTCCCTTGCCTTGTCATCGCCTATGCTGTACTGGCCTTCCCTGATTCTCCAGGCCTACAGCCTAGTGATCGACTGCGCTCCCTTTCTGCTCATGGGCATGCCTCTATACTACCTCTCCAGGAGATCCTGCGAGGCCCACCTAAGTCCAAGCAGCCCAGGTCCCTACGGGCTCCACCTGGGGGGACCACGGGCTTCCAGTGGTGAAGCTTATCCTAGTCTCTGTCTCCTCCTGTGCTCCACCCCCTGGGGGCAGGTGCTTCCTGGTCCCTACCAGGGAGACATTCTACACTGCTCCAGGACAAGGGTCCACCTCCAAGGTCAACATTAACTCATTCTCGTGCTGTTATGCTGACCAGCTTACTAATTGCTAGGGAAGCTAAACGCAAGTATTTCCTGGATACAGTCATGGAATTTTCTCGTCACTATAGAATCCTCTGCTTATTATGGGATGACCAAACTGGTTCAACAGAATTTAGTGGTGTGTGGATAATAACATTAACCCCCAAAAGCAAATTTTAATTTTCCTTTCAGCACCAAAAAGTGTTCTTCTCAACAGTATATAAATGATCTAATTTTAATAACATCCCCATAAGTTATTCTCACTCTTAAAAATTGCTTTACAAATTTTCATTAGTATTTATTTTAATCATTTAAAATTATCCAAATTTCTTTCAAAATGTTATTGCCACTAAAATCCCTAGAGTCTCCTTTGATGTAAACAATTCAAATGTACTAGTTTCCTACAATTTTCAGGAAACTTTACGCAAAAATCAGATGCCACCACCCTCCAAACGGCGCCAACAACTTCCCTCACAAACTCCCCAGATGTAAATACATGGGATTCCCCAGGTGATCCAGGTATCTTCTGGTGACCACCTCTGACATTTTTCCAAAAAAAGATTTCTATTTTTATATGTTTTTGTTAAAATTTAACCCTTCCCCCCTTTTTTTTAATAACAGATGACTTGCTGACATTATTATAGATGTTTTAGCATCACAGCCTGGCCCTTCTAAATGCAATGTCGGGGCCTCTGCACAGCCTCGACACAACTCTCCTCATCCTCATTTTCTTTTTTTAGCGGGGGTGAGCCCATTAAAATAAGATCAGGGACTTACCCAGTTTCCACAGGCACTGGCGGTAGGATCATTGGGCCATATATTGGGCCCATAAAAAAAAAAAACGGTGCATCGGGCCTCCCCGTCCACTAGACCGGAATTGCAGTCACGCGTAGGAGTAGGAATAGGATGTCACCAGCGACGGCAGCAATTCAACACCGCCTGTTTCTGCCAACTGGCTGAGTCCTCCCATGCCTCTTCTTTTATCTCCCTGCTTCATGCAGGCCTCCCGCTCTGTTAGAGGGCACATGACAACAAACAAGACTCTCTCTCTTGTCTGCACTGAAGCAGACATCACAGTGCCAGCTCAATCCTGAAACAAGCCCCCAATTATAAAAACTTAATCTACAGCCCTGCTAAGCTGCCTAAACTTAATTCTTCTCTAGGTAGGATTTTAGTTATTTATCTATTCTTTTCCTCTATTACATTTAGAAAAAAAAAAAAAATCAAAGATCCGGAGGGGAGCGAAATTCAAGTTTTCAGCTATTTACAAAAGGCCTGAATTTCATATACATTTTTGAACAGGGAAAAAATATACTGGGTGTTCCCCATTTTTCAATTAATCATATCACTTAACATAGATCTTCCTTTAAATTACTGTGCTTGAAGAAATTGTGCAAAAAATGCAGTGCAATTGTCACATTTCTGCCAATTTGAAGAAACTTCTGCTTGACATAATTCTGGTGCCAGACACAAGAGAGTGTACACCAGAAGTGTGCAAGTTAAAATATCTAAAAAATGCACAGAATACACTATAGGACTTTTGCCTTATCCTTAAATCTAAGCCAATCATATTATTTTATTTAACTCTTAGTTTATAATGGTATCAAGATTTAGAGGCTCATGATCATAGTAAAACGTAAAAAATAAATAAAAACCAGAAAGAATGGTCAACAAATGTGCTCTTGTTCTTAAATGCAATATAGCAAGTATAAGATTATGAAACTCATAATTTTTCTATATATTTTTCCTATGAAAGATTTTATAATTCTGTATCCAATATTCAAATATTTTTCCAGAACAGCATGACACATTGTTAGATATGTAATTTTTAACCATGATCCAGGCAGCGGAACACTGGGCAAAATTGCATTTCATAGCAGGAACCATCATCACCGCATATAGATATGACAAACTGTAATTTCCTGCTGAGATGCTAAAAGCAAATATATATATTGTTTTATGAAGCATATATTATTATATATAAAGATTCTCAGGGTTTATAGGCACTGTGCATTATTATTATACTTCAATCACAAAATTTAAGGTAATGTAAGTGACAATCATTTATTATATGTGCAGCGAAACCATAGCTGGCATTAAATAATTTTTACATGACATCACAACACAACTAACAAGAAACAAAAAATAAAAAAACAAAAAATCCCAAAATACAAAAGACCACAGTTCAATGTGTTTGATTTTTTAAAAGAAAATTGCAATAAGAAGTAGGCTGAACAGTTTTACAAAAAAGGTTGTTATTCTGTTCAAAACGCTACTAATAGCCCAGTGTACCGCTACAGTCCACCTTTGCTGGTTGCTATTTCCAAAATGAAAAGATGGCTGAGAGTGTGCTTCAAAAAGATATGTATGATCCAAACATTTGGAAAAACTGTCAAAATAAACTATTGCATGGTTACCAAATTCAATATTTGTATGAGTCCATTGCATATTTGTCGGGCTTCTCAGATTTCACAATATGGATTTAGAAAAACCTAAACACAGAATCTCTCCTCATCTCCCTAAATGACATTATTATAAGAGGCTTTGACAAAGGTGAAAAATACTTGCCCAAACTCCTTGACCTCTCAGCCGCCTTCGACACAGTAAACCACAATATACTGTTGGAGCAACTAACCCAAATTGGCTTAACTGGCACTACCTTACATTGGTTCTCTTCCTATCTGATCGAACATACCAAGTATTAATCAACAACAACCCATCAAAAATGATCAACCTCAACACTGGAGTCCCTCAAGGATCAGCTTTATCAACATATACCTTCTCCCCATCTGCCAACTACTAAAAGAAAATGGAATCATACACTTCCTCTACGCTGATGACATTCAGCTTCTAATTCCCATACAAAATTCGATCGAAGACACCTACAAGAAAACCTCAGATCTACTTATTTCAATCAAACATCTCCTAAATTCTCTGAAACTCATAATCAACTTCGACAAAACTGAAATAATACTCATGGACAAAAAACCCAATCCAACTCCACCACCCCTGTCAATACTAGACAAACAAATGAGATCTATACTCCCTACAACCCACACCAGGAACCTCGGAGTTATCATCGATAAAGAACTTTCTTTCAAGAACCACATATCAAATAAAACTAAAGAAGGATACCACAGACTCCTAACCCTAAGACATCTGAAACCATTTCTCAACCCTTACGATTTCAGAACTGTCCTACAACTACTTATTTTCTCCACATTCAACTATTGCAACTCCTTACTAATTGGAATACCTTTTTCAACCCTCAAACCACTCAGCTACCAGAGTCTTAACAGGAACAAAAAGAAGTGAACACATAACGCCCATATTGACTTCACTTCACTGGCTCCCTATTACAGCACGTATTGCTTACAAATCAATGACCATCATTCACAAAATTCTAAACAATGATCATCAAGGTCTAAACACTCTAAACATAATTCCTCAAAATCCTTCAAGAAACCTACGCTCTAATAACTCAGGTTACCTAAACATCCCCCCTTCCCCATCAAAGAAGCGCATTTGGCAACCACAAGAGAAAGAGCCTTTTCCATTGCTTCCCCTAAACTTTGGAACACCCTACCTAAAGTCCTGAGAACCCAGCACAACCTAAAAACATTCAAAAAAGACCTAAAAACACTAATGTTTCTCAAATTCTACACTGACCTTCAGACGACTGACCATCCCATCTATAAACCTCTTAATACCTTCCCTCCAATCTGAACCTGCATACCCTCCTCATTCAACCTAATAATGGTTTCTGGACTTGTTATGTTTATTTCTGAAAATGTTCACATTGTTATACTGTTGCACAACTGATAAGAAAAATGTATACTTTGTAAACCGTTATGATGGCTCTACCGAATGACGGTATATAAAACTCAACAAATAAATAAATGCATCTCTGGTGCACTTCACATGCTGTGCCTCCTGCTTCTAACTAGTTCACAGACTCTTCCGATCTTCCTAAAACACACGGGGTAGATTTTATAAATCTATGCGCATGTACTTTTGTTCGCACACTAGGCGCAAACAAAAGTACGCTGGATTTTATAAGATATGCGCGTAGCTGCACATATCATAAAATCTGGGGTTGGCGTGCTCAAGGGGGTGCACATTTGTGCACCTTGCACACGCTGAGTCCTGCGCGCGCTGCCCGTTCCCTCCGAGGCCGCTCCGAAATTGGAGTGGTCTCGGAGGGAACTTTCCTTCCACCCGCCCGCAGCTTCCCCTCCCTTCCCCTACCTAACCCACCCCCCCAGCCCTATCTAACCCCCCCCTACCTTTATTCGAAAAGATACGCCTGTCTTCGGGCAGTAGTAACTTACGCGCGCCGGCTGTCTGCTGGCGCGGCAGGCCCCGACACAGGCTGCTGTGTCGGGGCACTTGGCTACGCCCCCAGACCACCCACATGCCCCCGAACACACCCCTGAGCCGACACCATGCCCCCTGGCCATGCCCCCAATTGCCCCTTTTTGCAAGCCCTGGGACTTGCGCGCCTCTTTAAAAGGGTTACACGCATACCTTTTAAAATATGGCCTACAGTCTTTTCAAAGGAGAACGCTGTCTCATGCAGCAGGAACCGATGACTTCATATAGGCCTGGATTTATCAAAATGCACTAAATATTGCATGTGATGGGAAGTGTTACCTATGTGAAGCACTAAGTTTCCTATATACAACCACTGGGGGGACCATGTTTAGTAGAGAGTGAGAGCGAGAGTGAGAGTGAGAGAGACACTAGCCATATTGTCCTCATCCTAAGTTGGTATTTATATCTCTATAGGAGGCCCACCTAGTAACTCGAGGTGAGGTTTAAGTATTAGTGTAGGGGTTAGGGGCCACTTTGACATTCAAAATGAGATGTATGAACAGAACTCCGAAGGTCATCATATCTTTACAAGGGAGCACTGTTCTGTTCGTATATCTCATTTTTGAATGTCAAGTGGCCCCTAACCCCTACACTAATACCCAAACCTCACCTCAAGTTACTAGGTGAGCCTCCTATAGAGATATAAATAAATACCTAGGATGAGGGTATTATAGCTAGTCTCTCTCTATCTCCCCTTCTCTCCAAGAGCTTAAAATGGCATTTGTGAAAACATCACAAAGTGCAATAATGCCCTTTCACACAGCTTTACACAAATGAAAAAGGTGTAATTAGAATACACATTAAAGTCATGCAATACAGCTTCATAAAATTGTGAACCTTGGTCACAAATCACACCTCAAACTCCTCCCTTTTTTCTGATTTGCATCGCACTATGCGTTATGGTGGTTTTGCAGGCATTAAAGGCATTTTCGCATGCGTTAAAGGGGCTCAACACATGCGAAAACACCATATAGCACTTTGATAAATGACCCCCATAGTTTGGCTCAGGCACTCCACTCCCTTTAGAGCTGTTCAACAGCAACACCATTCAGTTTCTCTAACACAGGAAATCCCGACTTAGACCATTCTGCAGGAAAAAGGACAGCAATGAGTCTAATCTCAAATGGCACCCGATGCTTCAGCGTTTTGGCAGCGCTTGCTCCCTGCATCAGGAAACAGCTGCTCTCAATCTAAGAATAAAAAAATAGTAAAAAACATGTATAAAAACATATATCACACAAGACCACACACAACTGCACAAAAAATTCCAACTCACCACATCTTTTCCTCTTACTTAAACCCAGCCATCCATGAGTGTGAGTGTGCTCACATCTTAAATAGACCTCTAAATCCCTGTAATGGTACGCTGGGTTATTAGTAGCATTTTGAACTGAACACCAACCTTTTTCTCAACACCGTTCAGCCTACATTATATTGCAATTTTCTTTTAAAAATACAAGCACACTGAACTATGGGCTTTTGTATTTTAGGATTTTTTTGTTTCATGTTAGTTGTGTTGTGATGTCATGTGATTTTGGGGGTGTGCACCATGAGGGTTCTATGTTGTTTGTGTTGTATTACTTGAGGGAAAGGTAGTGTTGAGCAGTTTCTTAACTGTACAATAAGGTTTGTTCCTTGGTTAAATGGTATAATATTTAAATATAAATGATCTAATAAATATTTAATAAAGATTAGTCTGTTTGGACTATGGGATTTGTGAGCTATTTTGGATTCTGTTCTATTTCGTTGTCTGTGTTTTCGATATCGAGGACAGTGATAAAAGCAGTTTTTTCATTGTGTTTTTCTGGATTAAATAATTTTTCCAAAACAACTAGATTAGTCTTCACTTTTTGTTTTGTTAGCTACCTTCCGTGATACAAATATACTAGAAGGTAAGCTGCATTTTACCCTGGAACAATAGAAGAAATAAAATATATACCACTGGTCAAGAATTTGATGATTCATTATGGACTTAAAGTTCAAACAGCAAAACTATTGCTCTGGTACTCAAAATTTCAAAACAGAAAAGCCTTTAATTTCTAATAACGGTATCTTAGCAACCTACAGTTTGTTATAATTTTGTAAGAATGTGAACCCTGGGCCGAGGTGAGAGATGTCTCCACCCACAGGGAGGAGCCCAGTGAGCCTCACTGTCGGTAGGCGTGGTCTCAGTGGTATCAGACACAGCTGTGGAACAGAGTCTTTATTAATAAAGAAGAAAAGCACAGCCCGCGGAGCGGGAGGTGCAGAGTACAGTTCAGAGTAGAGGGGGATACCCCCGTGATGATATCTCTGATGAGAAGATCCCGTAGTGGCCCGCAGAGCAGGGTACACCAGGAAGTCTCTCTGTAGTGAAGCTGTAGCTCAGACGAGTAGCTTCAGTAGTGGCCCGCAGAGTGGGTTACGCCGAAGAGATATCTATGTTGCAGTGAAGAGATGGTAGTCTGAGGTGCAGGGACCCTGAGAGAATCCTGTAAAGATATAGTAAGGACCTGCAGCACAGGGTATTCTGGAGTGACTCCTACTGGGGATGAAGCGGTACTGGCATGAGGCATGGGGTACAACGAAGAAGATCCCACGAGGAGGTTGGGTATAGATGAAGTTCGTAGCAGAATGGTACTCACAGTAGACAGTTCCAGGAGAGATCCCGGGGAGTGGTATCGAAGAAGTCTAAGGCAGAAGTCCCTCTGAGGAGTGGATAGCCAGAGACGAGAGAGGGCCCCCGAGGAGCGGGTACCCGGAGCGTCTCACACCAAGTGCAGAGTCTTGAACCGAAAGTCCAAGAATGGAGTGAAATTCAGCAACGAGGGAACTCCTTGCTAACTTGTAGAAGTGTAGGGCCAGTCAGCTTAAGTACAATTGATAGTGGAATGGCAGAAGAGTAAGAAGAACCACCAGAGGAAATTTTAAAAGTACGATGGGAGAGGTAAGAAGAGAACCAAGACAGGGCAGAGTCCCGAAATCCAAGCAAGGACAGAATATCAAGGAATAAGTGGTGATCAACAGTGTCAAAAGCAGCAGACAGGTAAAGGAGGCTATGGACCTTTTCCACTCTCTGTTCCTTCCTCAATCTTCCCTCGCCTCCCTTCTACCCTTATTTCTCTGCCAGACTATGGCTGACTACTTCCATGCCAAAATTCACAAAATTAGTCTGGAGTTTCTTAACTATTTCACCTTTACCTGCCTCTCTCCTACTTCTTTCCTCTACCCTTCCCTTAGCCTCTGCCACTCTCCTTCTTTCCTGAAATCACAGTGGAGGAAATTGCTCATCTTCTCTCTTCCTCCAAACTCACTACTTGTTCCTCTGATCATGTCCCCACCCGATTCCTCAGCTCCATCTCCACTGTAGTCATCCTTTCTGTTGCATCTATCATTCTCTACTGCTCCTGTTTCTGCTGCCTTCAAAAGTACTGTAAGCATACCTTACAAAACCCTTGATGGATCCTACCTGTCCTGCCAATTATAGTCCCATCTCCCTTCTCCCTTTTGCCTCCAAAGTACTTGAACTGCTATTCACCACTGCTGCCTTCACTTTCTTACATCTCAAGCCATTCTTGATCCACTGTAGTCTGGTTTTTGCCCTCTACATTCAACTGAAACAGCCCCTGCCATTCCACTATCAATTGGTGTGCCTCAGGGCTCCGTCCTGGGCCCTCTTCTCTTCTTACTATAGACTAATTGCCTTGGTGCTCTGATTTGCTCTCATGGCTTTCAATAACATGTTTATCTGATGACTCCCAGATTTACCTTTTTACACCAGAAATTTCAACAGCAATCCAGTCCTGGATCTTGGCTTGCTTGTCTGACATTGCTACCTGGATGTCCCACCGCAACCTTAAACTCAACGTGGCCAAGACGGAGCTCCTTATCTTTCCCCCCAAGCCCACCTCCCCTCTTTTTCCTTGCTCTGATTCTGTGGATAACATGGTCGTCATCCCAGCCTCATCAGCCCATAACCTTGGAGTCCTCTTCAACGCCTCTTTCTCCTTATCTATGCATATCCAAAACACTGCTAAAATGTGTCTTTTCTTTATAACATTGCCAAAATCTGTCCTTTCCTTTCTGAAAACACTACCAGAACCTTTATCCACTCTGTCATCTCCCCCCGTTTAGACTATTGCAATCTGCTCCTCACAGGACACCCGGCAAGCCATCTCTCTCCACTGCAATCTGTCCTAAATTCAGCTGCATGACTTATCTTTCACCAAAGTTGCTATGCTCACATAGCCCCTCTTCTGAAATCACTGCATTGGCTCCCTATCTGCTCCCGCATACAGTTCAAGCTCCTCTTTCTCATCACAAACACCTTTACTCTGCAGCACCTTACTACCTCTCCTCTCTTTTCTCTCTCTGCAGCCCTCCTCGTGCACTCCACTCGTCAGATAAGTCACTCCTATCTGTGCCTTTATCATCTACTACCGATTCCCGACTCTGTGCTTTCCACCTGGCTGTGCCATGTGCTTGGAATAGTCTTCCTAAACTGGTGCGTCATGCTCCCTCTCTTGCCATGTTTAAATCCCATCTAAAGACCCACCTTTTTGAAACCACGTTTAAATCTTATGTCTGATTGTCTGCTTTTAGTCTTGTTAACTAATTTTCTTTTCTTTTTAACCATTGTCTTGCTATATGAAATATCCCAAGTCTCTTGTCCTGTATGTTTGTCTTATTAGATTGTAAGTTGTATTGAGCAGGGACTGTCTTTTTGTAATGTTTGTACAGCACTGCATATGTTGTGTAGAACTATAGAAATGTTAAGTAGTAGTAGTAGTAGTAAATCCTCAGGGGCAGATTTTCAAAGACATACGCATGTAAATCCAGCAGGATTTACGCACGTAGGGGGTTATACGCGCCGGACCTATTTTCAAAAGGCCCAGCGACGTGCGTAAAGCCCCAGGATTCGTGTATGTCCCGGGGCTTTTCTGAATGGGCGGGCAGGGGGCGGGACGGGGCATGGCAGGGCAGCCAGGGTGCAGTCCATGAGGGGTGGCCAAGGTCTCCGGTACAGGGGGATCACGCACCGGCAGTTGGCTGACGCTCGCAAGTTACGCCTGCCTCTGGCAGGCGTAACTTGTGAAATAAATGTACGTTTTTTTTTTTTTCAGGCTGGGAGGCAGGACAGGTAGGGGAAGTGAGGGGAAGGTGGGGGGGGGGGGGGAAGGAAAGTTCCTCGGCCTTGTAGGGAACGGGGAAAGCCAGCTAGTCTCCCCGAGGGCTTGGTGCGCGCAAGGTGCACTAGTGTGCACCCCCTGACCCCTGATTTTACAACATGCGCGCAGCTGCGCACGCATGTTGCATACATTTTAAAATCTGCCCCTCTGTGTTTATCCTACTGTTTTTTTTTTTATTCTGTTACTGGTTTTCTATCTACCAACTCCTGTAGAAGGGCCTTCCAGGTATCCACTACCTTCTCAGTCAAAAAATACTTCATGAAATTATTTCTGAGTCTACCTCCATGGATCATCATATCATGTCACCTAGTTTTAGAATTTTCTTTCCACTAAAAATGTTTGCTTCAGGTTTTTAAATATCTGTATCATATCCCCTGTCTCTCCTTTCTTTTAAGGTATAAGTATCAAGGTGAGGGTGCGTATAATGAGATGACTATTGGGAAAAGTTTGACTTTTTATGGTACCAGAAAGGTGTGGTAAACATGAGATGTGATCTAGCAAAATTTGAGGAATAGTCTAGACTCTAGAGTCTTGCAGGTAAGATTTAATGCTTGAAATATGCAGGGTCCTGAATTTGGGAAGCAATAGGACAACTACATATAACAATGCAATCATTGTATATAAACAAATAAACCATCTAACTTCCCAAAATACCCGCAGGTTGAACATAGAAGCCAGCCCCTCTACACATTTTGCAGTCTGGAGAATACAGAGCTGTCAAAACCTTGTCCCTCGCATTGTCCTGCAATTGGATTTTTGATTATAGTGTAAACATTGTCTGCATTACAAGGTCTGTAAAAGAGCAGGATTCCCTTAAAAGTATGCAACATCCCTTAAAAGTATGCAACATCATTCTTTGGGTGGTGAGCAAGCCAGTCCTTGTCATCAAAACTGAAAACTGACAGGCAAGTCATCTCAGCTCTCCCACACCCAAGCAATAGGGATGTGCAGAGCAAAAGTTTAAGTTCATATGTCCATATGTCCAAAGGGGGTCCCATTTGTGGTCGATATGGACATAAACAGAATTCAATGAGTTGAGTATATGTCCATATGTGCAAATTTATTTATTTATTTATTTATTTTAAGTTTTTCTATACCGGCATTCGCGATAAATATCGCATCATGTCGGTTTACAATTAACAAGTGGATAGGGAACAAAGTCAAAAAATAACATTTAGTAATAAATAATAATAATAATAGTAGTAAAAAACATAAAACAAGCGAAGGCTAAGGAATGCAGTTACAATAAAACAAGGGAATAAAGTAACTTGGATCGGAGAAAAGAAGCAGGGGTTTAAATAGAAAGAACATATATGCCAGTCAATGTGCTTATAGCATTGATGAATTGCCCTTAAGAGGTAGGGATGTTAATTACCATGATTAAGGCAAAGTCTGGGCGACTGGTTGATAATGGAATAGGTTCAGTTTAGTTCAGGAAATGCTTTCATGAATAGCCACGTTTTAAGTCTTTTCCTAAAAGTAGGAAGGCATGGCCCAAGCTGGCCCAAAAGGAACTTTTGGCCAGCTTGGGGGGGCCTCCTGACCCCCCCAAGCTGGCCAAAGGTTCCTTTCGGGCCGAACGAGCGTTCCGGCGCGAACCCGCGGGGAATCACGTGACGCCGCGTCACTCCGACGTGGCGCCGACGTCACGTGCTCCTCGCAAAGGATTTCAGAAATGGCGTCCTCACTCCTCGCTGGATCACCAGGGAGTTGTGGTAAGTCTTTGGGGGGGGGGGGAGGATTAAGGAAGGTGAGGGGTTTAAATTTTTATTTTGGATCAACAATCGCGATTTCCAACTTATTCAACATAGCTATGTTGAATAAGTTGGAAATCCGATCGTTTATGTCTCATCACTTTTTTAAGTTAAAAAAAAAAAAAAAGTAGCGTTTTACATTTATGTTCAATACGAATGCACACCCCTACCAAGCAAGGTAGACACAGAAAGAAACATAAGAATCATAAGAAATTGTCGTTCTGGTTCAGACCAAGGATCCATCAAGCCCAACATCCTGTTTCCAACAGTGCCCAATCCAGGCTGCAAGTACCTGGCAAGTACCCAAAAACTAAGGATATCCATGCTACTGATGCTAGTAAAAACAGTGGTTATTTTCTAAGTCAACTTGATTAAAAACAGATAATGGACTTCTCCTCCAAGATCTTATCCAAGCATTTTTTAAATCCAGCTACACTAAGGGGTAGATTTTCAAAGATGTGTGGGTGGGTGCACACTTGTGCATTCTGCGTGCACTGACGCCCGCAGCCTTCCTCAATTCTCTCACAGTCCCCTTCCCCTAACCTACCCACCCCCTAGCCCTAACCTAGCCCCCCTCCCCAAATCTTTATTTTATTTTTTGCACCTGCCTCGAGGCAGGTGCAGCCTACGCATGCCGACACCCTGCTGGCACACGATTTCCCGGCACAGCAGCAAATGGCCACTGTGCTGGGGGCCTCTACCCCCACCCACCCCACTCTGGACCACTCCTCCCTGCCCCTGCCCCCTCCACGCCCCTTTTCCGAGGCCCTGGGACTTACACGCGTGACTGGGCCTTTGAAAATTGGCCCGGTGCACGTAAGGCCAGTCACGCATGTAAATCCCTGGGATTTACACATGTAACACTTTGAAAATCTACCCCTAACTGCACTAACCACATCACCTGGTAACAAATTCCAGAGTTTGTGCATTGAGTGAAAAAAAATTTCTTCGATTAGTTTTAAATGTGCTACATGCTAACTTCATGGAGTGCCCCCTAGTCCTTCTATTATCCGAAAGAGTAAATAACCAATTCACATTTACGCGTTCTAGACCTCTCATGATTTTAAAGACTTCTATCATATCCCCCCTCAGTGTCTGTTCTCCAAGCTGAACAGTCCTAGCCTCTTCAGCCTTTCCTCATAGGAGAGCTGTTCCATCCCCTTTATCATTTTGGTTGCCCTTCTCTGTACCTTCTCCATTGCAACTATATCTTTTTTGAGATGTGGCAACCAAAATTGTACACAGTATTCAATTTGCGGTCTCACCATGGAGTGATATAGAGGCATTATGACATTTTCCATTGTTTTCACCATTCCCTTCCTAATAATTCCTAATATTCTGTTTGCTTTTTTGACTGCCACAGCACACTGAACCGACGATTTTAATGTATTATCCACTATGACTCCTAGATCTCTTTCCTGGGTGGTAGCTCCTAATATGGAACCTAACATATTTGTGAAGAACCTTTGGACCTGGTCAATCCCAACTGGCCTATGCCATGACAGGTTGGAGTTCTCAAACTCACACCGCCGCACACAGACTATAGTTAAGTGGTCCATGTATGATGATGGGTGGGAAAAACTGCTGCAAGAAGAGAATGGTGGACAGGCCAGCCCACATCTATTTTATGGTTGCCAGAATGCCCCTTCAACCCTCCCTGCCTACCCAAACTCGCACCCCTACCTGAGGCCCTCCTCCCTCTGTCTTTGAAGGCAGAGCACCACCCTGGTTGTGACCTCCCCACCCCTATATTTATTTATTTATTTATTTATTTGGCACTTTTATATACCGATATTCTTGTAACAAGTTACAAATCACCTCGGTTTACATTCAAACAATAATCTTTGCCCAAGGATGGGGGATGGGTCAGATCCTCAACCTTTACAGGTGCAACTTGCCTCCTGCCTCCCACCCACTGTCCCGTTCCCCTTCACACTGCTCCAGCATCAGACTGTTGCTCAAGAAAGAAGCTGTTTATTGGATGTGCATGGTTGCAGCAATAGGTTAACTACATATTGTACAACAATGCAATCATTGGATATAAACAAATATACCATCTAATTTCCCAAAATACCCACTGGGTGACCACACTGTCATCTGCAGCATAGAAATTCACAAGTGCTCAACAAACGTTATGACAAGCAATCCATCAAGCATCATGCCGCTGCAGGGTTGGCCATAGAAACCAGCCCTTCTACATATTTTGCAGTCTGGGGGACACAGAGCCATCAAAGCCTTGTCCCTCCCGTTGTTGATTATCGGGTAAACATTGTCTTCATTTTGATGATATCCTGGTCAGTAAAAGAAAATTATTCGCTTGAGAGTATGCGATATAATTGTTTGGGTAGTGAGCAGGCCAGTCCTGGGCATTAAAGCCAAACTCTGACAGGCAGTTCATCTCAACTCTCCCATGCCCAAGCAATGCATACACAGAAAGGTCAGTTACATTGGTATTCCTTGTTTGATTAGCTTATAAATCAGTACATCTTTGGATGTGTTCAATCCCGCCCCAGCTCATGGCAGCAAAACCTCACTTGTTGAGGGCTCCCAGTAACCTAACTGCAGCCATATCTTGAAACTTGGTGCTGCGCATAACTGAGACCCTCTGTGACCTCACATTGGGATAATGATACATTGAAATGCAAACTATAAACCGGCACCAACCTGGAGCCCACATCAAATGACTATCACCACCATTCCCTCCAATTGTACACAGAGGGAGAGAACGAGGCCCTCCAACTGGGGTTATCCTGTACCATTGTTGCCCATATCAGACACGCTGAGGTTCAAACAATACCTAGTCACCAGACATATGGAAACCATATCAATTGACTACCATCCCCATCTTTTCCCCTCCAATTGTACACAGAGGGCTAGGTGAGCGAGGCCCTTTCATCTGGGGGCTATCCTGCACCCATCATTACCCATGTCTGACCTACTGCAGTGCCAACAATACCTAGTCACCAAACATATGGAAGTCATATCAAATGACTAACATCGCCATCTCCTTAACTGTTTATGTTTAAGTATCTTTATTAAGTTTCACATATAACCAACAGTGTCACAAAGCAAACAATGTGAGAACCATAGATGAATACATGAATAATAGTGACAGCAAATACACACTAAAGAGATAGCAAGTCCCAAAACCCACAAACCGCCCTCCCCCCTCAAGAAAAAAGCTCATCTCTGAGAAAAATACCACTAAGGGGAGGCTGATAGGTTCTGCTCAACCTGTCCCAGTAAAGCAGTTAACCCCCCCACCAAAAAAAAAAATTCCTCCCCCCACCCTTAGGCCATACTAAGGTACGAAGCATAAGTAAAGCAAAAAACAGAATTACAGAGCAGATCATTTAATATTAAGCTGTGTGCTCTGTGCAGCAGCAATTGGATGTAGGCATCCCAAACAGAGAGGAAGGGCTGGGTTTTGTGAGAAACATCTATGCGTTCCGCCACCTACTCAGCTTGGCATAAAAGGTGGATTTGATTCTTCCAAAATGTCAGATTAGGCAGGTCGGGTCCTACCCAGGTGTGGATTTCCTAGCTAAAAGTAAAACTTTCCGACTCCACAACCGCTTGGGCCGCTGTGCTAGTGCTATCCCACGAAGGTGGTCGAAGAGAAGTGCATGTGTCTGAGCCGGTATCTGTACCAGTCTCTTGGAAAATATAAGCTATCACTGTGCGCCAGAAGTTCTGGACTTTAGGACAGCCCCAAAACTTATGACCTAGCGTGCCTGGTGAAAGGGTGCATTTCTCACAGATGGGCGAGGGGTGAGACTGATACAATGTACTCGAATCTGAGAGTAGTAGCAGCAGCAGCGCATGAGGAATTTATATAGTCAAGCTTAGTGATGAGCATCATCACATAATTTAAGAAATGGAGGGGATCTGCTATCCCTTAACTTAGTAGATTAACAAGCTAGTTTAATCATACCATTTGTACCTGAGCTCACAATATCTCATGGCACTTAAGAGTCACAAAAGAAAAACTTATGTGGAACTTCCTGCCTCACTGGAGGAACCACAGGTACAAAATTATCTGACGCTTCATGCCAAACTATAGATATACCAGGGGCTTATAGTACTTATAAGAGAGAAAGAGAGAGGGAGACCAATGTACCATCAACCAGAGTTACAGCACATGCCAGCCCGGAGCCAACCTATTAGGAGGTCTTTCCCTCACAGCAATGCAGTGTTGGGCAGATAGCAAAGACAGGGTACCAGCAACCACCAAAACAGTACCTCTCAGTGGAGAGTAGCTCAACAGGAATCCACAGTCATGGATGGAACCACTTTGGCCAATTAAACTCCAAAGTAATTTCTTCCACTGACCCAGCCTATGGCACCTGAATTGGAAACATTTCTGTAAAGAAGTGTGAGATGCAAAGATTATGTGATTCACAGGAATAGATCTGCCACCTCATCTAGGGTTGGGTAAGGAGTCTTGAAGTAAGAATTATAACAACTATTGTATCATGTGAGATTACCAGAGCCACAGAATCTTGCAAAGTGGTTATGGCCATCTCTGCGAACACAGGGAGATTGACACGCATGCTGGAAACTGCAATATGGTACCTACCCTCGACACTACAGGGTTGCTTTACCAAGTTCCTCTAAAACTTATCTAGCTGCACTAGAGACTAGACTGAGCTAAAATCTGAAAATTTTCAGATGTTTTGTTTCTAAAAACATTAATTAAAAAAAAAAAAGGAAATGGGGCCTCCTCAGACCTTCCCAATTCCCCTTCTAGACCTGAAACAGTTTCTCCCCAGTTCACAATTACCCCTTCTGTGGGTTCTTCATTATAGAAAGTAGAGATGTGCAATCGTTTTTCACGATTTAGTCAATGCCAACGACATTGTCTAAATCGTCATTGTTGGGGAAGTTGGGAAAAAGAATCAAAATTCCACGAATTTTCGGGTTAAAGTCGGTTTTTTATTACTGCGCACTAACGGATGTTAGTGCGCATGGACTATCCGTTAGCGCGCAGTCGCTGGACGTAGTGCGCAGTACATGGCGCCTCACCATACTGCGCACTAACGGATTATTAGTGCGCGCTCAGTACATGGCAGTGCGCGTTGATATATGTTAGTGCGCACTAACGTAAATTGATACTAAATTGACACTTTTTTTTAAATTGAAGGTTGAATATGTATTCCTATTGGGTGTCTTCTTGTTTTTTATTCATTACCAAGGTTACCAACAGCCAAGGTGCTGTTTTTTACAGATTGTTTTATATGGGGGATGGGGAATGGGAATGGGGGATAGAGCTATTAGCTTTTAGCTTGAAGTTCTAATCCTACTGTAGTAGTGTGTCTGTGGATATTGTGATTAAGTCATCAATCATGTGACTAGAATTTGTTTGATATATTATGCATAATATTCATTTGCATCATTTTTGAATTGGCCACTTAAATTAATAGGTTTATTTTCCCTCCTACTTTTAGTCAATAGGTAGCTATAATAGCTATATAATAAGGGGTGCTCTGCTTATGTGTTGCTTTTGTTTTGTGGGTTTGAGGAGAAAACATCAGTCAATCAGTCATTATAGCTAGCTGCAGCTGTTGATTGATAGCTAATATTATACAGCCTTTATTGTTATTAATAAGGGGTAGCTGCTAGCTGGCTTAGCTAGCTGATACTAGTATCAGCCTATGATACTAGCCAGCCAGCCAGTAGCCATTGCCACTAGCCACAGTAGCATATAGCTACTGCTAGCAGCCAAGTACCACTAGCCAAAATAGCCAATAGCCACAACCAGTGAGCTGAGCTGAGCTCTACTCTTTTTTTCTGTTTCTTGAGTGAGCTCTTCGTTCGCAGCATTCCTAGCCTAGGCATAGGCAGGCACCAGCACTCCAGTCCAGCAGCAGTGCTTGCTTATAAAGGACAAGGTAGGTGCTTTGACTGCTTTCTGAACATTGTAGCAGTAGAGTTTTAATAGATTTATAAATATATAAAATTATATAATATTATATTTATCAATATTATATAGATGTATGTGTAATCTACTAGATTTATCACTAATAGTGTTTATAGCTAGCTAGCCATAGCCAGTGACACTAGGCTAATAGCTAGCTTGGCTATTAGCCTAGTGTCACTGGCTACTAGCTATTAAAGCCAGTGAGTCACTACTATCAAATCAATTCTACTACTAAACCTATAATTGGCCAATAGTCTGTCCAATATCCTATATTATGTTTCTTGTGCTTGGCTTAAGGCTTCTGCTCCTGTGTGTGAGATTTGTGGGTAAGACTTGAAGTGGGAGGGAGAAGTTATTTTAGTCCAAAGAACAGAATAGGCCTGAAAAGGATATGAAAAAATAAGAATAGGACTTCTCTAACCTCAATGCTTGGCTTGCATGTAGTATTAACAGAAAAGCCTAGCCAGTCCTGCCAGGAGGCTAATGTAATGAGTGAACTGAAGTATTGCAGCCTAGTTTCAGTCTCAGTCTGCTGCAGTTTGATGTTCTGGCCAATGCATGGTATAAATTGCAATATAATATATTAGTAAGTATACTATATCAAATTATCAATTGTCAGTGTCACTCACTGACTAATAAAAAATAATCACTATATCCTTCTTTGTCCTGTGGTCTGGGGGTAGCCTTAGCAATAGCTAGCTAGCTAGCTAATGCTATTAGCTCAATAAAGTTTTAAAAATGAATACCAAACTAATTTATTAACTTGTTTAATGTACTATATTTATTATATATTTCTTTGACCACAGGATCATAATGCCCCTACCAGTACCCTCTGGAAAAAAACGTGTTGCTAGTGATAGTGCTACTGGAAAGAGCTGTCTGCCAGTCCCTAGGAAAAAACTGCGATTTTTTGAGAAGAAAGAGGATGTAGAAGTGCAAGGAAACTTGTTGCAAGGGAAGGAACGAGCAGAATTTGAGGGAAAGGTGAAAAGATTAGATGAAAGAATGGTGCTACAGAAAATATTTGATGATGATGAAGAATCAGATATTGAGGAGGAGGAGGAGGAGGAGGAGGAGGATGATGATCAGGAGTTTTTGGCTAGTAAACATTCAGAGGAGAAGGAGGAGGAGGAGAACAGAAGCAATGACAATGTTAGTCAGATTGCAAAACAAACAACTACTGCCAGTGCCAGCAGTATTGCTGGTACCCTGTCCCCTACACCATTTGAACATCCACGTGTGACTACTACTACTACTACTACTATTTCTACTACTAGTATGAAAATGACAAGTATCCAGCCTAGAGTAAGGAACAGTACAAGGACATCAAAGATTTGGAATCATTATCATGTTGTGGCTGACCAGAGATTTGGACAATGTATCCATTGTAAAAAGATGGTGAGCCGTGGAAGAATTATTGGACATCTTACTAACAGCAACATGAAATATCACCTTGAAAGAGAACATAGAGCACTGTTGCTTGCAGAAGAAGCTGGTCCCACCGTGCTTGCCCAGGCTTCAAGTAAAGCAACAGGGAAGCAGCCACAGAAGGAAAGTAGTAGTACTAAAGAAGATACAGATTGTGTGCATCTGCAGAAGCAGCAGTCTCCTCTTCCTCATCCCCAGCAGCAGCGGCAAGCTACCATGGAGCAGATGGGGTGGTGTTCTTCTGCAATGTCACAGAGCAGGAAGCAGGCAATGTCTAAAGTGGGTACACGACATATTGCTCTAATGATTGCTTTGGATGATCAGCCACTGCAGATTGTAGAAAATGAGGGATTTAAGCGGATGCTCCATTATTTCGCCCCTTACTACAAACTTCCTTCAAGAAGTACATTTAGCCGTCAGGTGCTTCCTTCCCTATACAGAAAATGTCGTGCTGAAATGCAGATTATGATGGCAAGGGCAAAGGGGAGGAGCATCCATCTCACCACTGATGTTTGGACTAGTATGAATGCAATGCATGCATATTTGTCTCTAACAGCACATTGGTGG
Organism: Rhinatrema bivittatum; assembly: GCF_901001135.1. Taxonomy (NCBI): domain Eukaryota; kingdom Metazoa; phylum Chordata; class Amphibia; order Gymnophiona; family Rhinatrematidae; genus Rhinatrema; species Rhinatrema bivittatum. The sequence goes on from NC_042619.1 coordinate 179,549,081, forward strand.
CAGCTGGATGAGGCATTAATACCTGTAAGCACTAGCAGCATTGGCAGTGGCAGTGGCAGCAGCTCCAAAAAGGTTTCGCCAGGATACCATTGGGCTTTACTGCATGCTCAAGTGCTAGACAAGAGACATACTTCAGAAAATATCTTACACGCAATTCAGGGGATGATGGAAAAATGGAATGGGCTCCTTAGAAGCAGTGATATGGAATGCTTAAATGGATTTTTCATTACTGACAATGGTTCCAATATTATTAAGGCTCTGGCTGATGGCAGATTCAGCGGCATCCGATGCTTTGCACATACCCTGCATCTGATAGTGAGGGATGCTTTGGGGCTTAGTGGCAAGGAAGGTGGTACTACTACTAGTTGTAGTAGTCAACTCCTGAAGCGGTTGATTGAAAAGTGTCGCAAAATAGCTGGGCATTTCAATCGTAGTGTAAAAAGTGGGAAGCAACTCAGAAAGAGGCAAATAGCAGTTGGCGCACCTTTGCACAACCTTCTTCAGGATGTGCCTACCAGATGGAATTCCACCTATCTTATGTTGGAGAGGTTGTCTGAACAGCAGACACCTCTTCATGATTTGGCAATGGCAACTGAAATTGGATTGGAAAATCCTCTTGGATGTCAGGACTGGACAAACATTGCACACATGGTGCATGTCCTCAAGCCTTTCAAAGTATATACTGATGCATTGAGTTCAGCTAATGCCACTTTGGGTGGTGTCATCCCTGTAGTAAACTATCTGGAGGAGGTATTACAGGAATTTCTGCATCATCCAGATTTCTCTAAGGAAGTGTTAATGCTTGTTAAATGCTTAAAAGAGCAAGTTGAAAAAAGATTGAAACCTCTCATGCAAAGGGATTGCTATATGTTAGCCACGATGTGTGACCCACGTGTGAAAGGCAGTATTGCTCTCAAGAACAATGCTCTTACACATTGGAAAAAAAGTTGATTACAATGGTTGAAAACATAATGTCTAACAGGGTCTGTTCCACTGGTAACGATGAAAAAGAATTAGTATTATCCTCTCAGTCTCCAACTCCATCCTGCTCAAGTACTAGTATGATCAGCTGCTCCCCTACCCCTTCCATAACACATCAAAATATGAGTCATTCCACATTTAATGAACTGCCTGCCATGTCACAAGCAATCGCATCAGCTGTTGGCAGAAGAGTTACTACTACTGAGTCCTACCTGCAGGAGAATGTTTCAGAACTGCATGTTAAGAGTTTTCTGTCTGAGCCAATTCAGAGCATGGACTCAGATCCCTTGAGATATTGGGCACAGAAAGCTTCAATGTGGCCTGATCTTGCAATACTAGCACAGCACTTTCTTTCCTGCCCGCCAACAAGTGTGCAAAGTGAAAGAGTATTTTCAATGACAGGGAACATAGTGAGTCCACACCGTGCACGTTTGTCTCCAGACTTAGTCGAGCAATTGGTTTTTATCAAAACGAACTTTCCACAGCTTGGGTATCCGAACTTTCCCTGTGACTGGGAGGAGTGAGCCTCTTGTCGAGGGCCGAGATCCAAGGTCAAGGGGTGGAAGAGAGGCTTGGCTCTATGCAGCTGTGCTCCCCGCATCGCTTGCTGGGGTGCCCGGCCACAAGAGGCAGCAGCGGCCACAACACTGCCGCTGCTGCCTCTTGTGGCCCACAGGAGAAGCCAGTCTGGGAGTCACAAGACATGAACACTCTGTCCTGCTGCGTCTCCAACACAGGCTTCTCACTCCCAGGCTCCTTTCCCCCAGTGTCCACCTCTGAGGCAGGCAAGTCCTCGCTGGGTTCTTCTGCCTCAGCGTCCATCTCCGACAGCATGATTGTGTGAATGAAGTATGAAAGAATTTCAGGCCAATACAATATAAAATTGCACTTACAGTGCACAGAGAGGTTGATACTCTAACAAAGTAGCTAGTGGTTGTACTAGTAGTAGCTAGCTACTAGCTAGCTACTACTACTAGCTACTACTTGGATATCCAGTTTATATCCAACTAGTAGCTACTACTACTAGCTACTAGTTGGATATAAACTGTTACTGTTATATCCACTACTGTAACAATATATTGATTAACCAAATATATACAAACACCCTTGAGTGTAATAAAAAGAGAAAACTGAGCACCCAGAAGTTGTACATTTCTGAAGGATTTTTTGTTCATGAGTCTGCTTTCTCCTAGTCCTTACTCCTACTTTAGTATCACAAGCATTAAAGTTTTTGCTTCAAATGGCTGTCTTGGTCATGGAGCAATTTTTGGCATTGACGTGTGAGTCATTGCAGTAGCTTGAGTGCTGCACACACTGCACACAGTGCACAATATTGTATTGGCCAGGTTGAAAGATGTGTGAATGGTCAGTAGCCACGGTTGAAGCCTTGACGTTGGCGCTACTGCTCACAAGTATACAACTTGTGCTAATTCAGCCAGACTGAATGTTGTATGGAAGTGTATGACTAACTTAGTTACTACTAAAACAATGAAATATGTTGGATTATAATAGACATACATCCGTACATGTCTGCTCTTTGTAATTTAGTAGTACCATACTATATTATTTATGAATAATTATTATTAGTTAAATGACTAATAAAATAATATATAAAAAAGAACAAACAAACATTTTTAACAATGTTAACATTTATTTTTTTTTACAAATATTTAACTATTAGAAGACATTAACAAATTACAATAGACAAACATTTTTGTCAAAAAAAATAAATTAAAATAAAAAAAAACCAGCCCAGCAGCCCAGGTCAAGGCGAAATATGATGCCTTGACTTCATGATGTTGCAGCAGGGTCAGGCTCATGTGGAGAGGAGGGTGCCGCCACTGGAGAAACCTGCTCTGAAGCAGAGGGAACTGGCACCTCCTCCTCATGAGGCATCTCATGAGGAGGAGAAGCCATTTCCCTCTGCTCCTGAGGGGCCTCCTCCAGGGCTAACAACCTCCTCTCCACATTGCTGACACTGGCCTGCACCTCTCCGACCCTCTGCTGCAACATCATGAAGTCGGCATCATATTTCGCCTTGAACTGCCGTACTTCCTGCAGGATCTCCTCCAACTTTGAATATTGTGCACAGCAGCACTTACAGGTTGGAGGAGATCCTGGAGGAAGTACGGCAGTGCTGGTGCTGGTGCTGGCACTGGCGCTGGCGCTGGTGGTGGTGCTGGTGGAAGTGGTGGGCCGCTGGCTGGTGGCAGCTTTATCTTGGCCTGTAAAGAAATTAAAAAAAAATAATAATTCAACATGAGACACAGAACTATACATTATACATACATTACACATAGTCAGATATGACAAATAAAAAAGCAAATACTGGATGCGTGCGAGCAAGTTTATAAAATAATCTACCCCTTATTTAGTTTATTGACCTTGAGGATTATAGAAAAATGAGGAGTCCATTGCAGGGGAGAAGGAGTGAGGGGGAGAGTGGAGGGATATCAAATCTATCAACATAGATTAGAGAGAATACATAATTTGAAGGATTGGAAGGAGAAATAATAGTCAATCTCAGGTTACACAGAATATGATGGTAGGAGATACACTACAAACCTCTTCTTTTTTTTCACCTTCAATTCTTTAGTTTACTATCATAGCCACTCAGTGTCATTTAATATATACAAATAAATAAATACACACTTCCCCCCATTCCCAATCCCCAGCCACTAAAACTGATTGATATAAAAAAAAAAAGATTTTGTTTTTCAGCCTCAGATAATATATACTACTTTACTGGCCGTGCCAAGAGATATATTATTTCCTACCTAGACCACTACTGGTTGCTGCCTCCGTCCTCCTCTGGTGACAGCTCTGCCTCCCACTAGGCCCAGGAAGCCCCGCCTCGTCTCTGCCTGGGTGTTGTTCTGTACAAGACAAATCAAAATTCAGAGAACAGTTAGAATTTTAAAAACAAGAATGAGATCAGACACAATGATTCATTCACTGTTATAGTAAAGAAACATTTTTAAACACAAATTCCATTACAATTAATTGAATACTTGTGTAATGTGTGTTGTTCTTGTGTAGTATTCTGAAAACAACTTACCAGGCACGGAACGGGCCACGGTTTGGCGGACCTCCTCGAGCCACCTACCCTCGTGCAATCGCAGATGGCGACCTGAAAATTAGAGGGATATACAGGAAAAAGAATAACATTCATTAATTTTTACAACATGCCCATGTTTTGCCTTGACCTACTAGATTATTTTTTATGCAACATACAAAAGTTAGTTATACATAAATACTATTTTATTTATATTTCAATGTGGCTTTCAAAAAAATCCCAAATACCACCATTTCAAAACGATTAATATATAAATATCAATAATATACCACAGATAATTTTATTTCCTGTGTAGTCTAGTTATTAAGTATTAATACTAGTATAGTATAGGGTAAGGGTGGTACACTAGTAGCTAGCTAGCTAGTAGCTAGCTACTAGTATTTCTGTTTTTTTAAAATATATTTACTTAACATTATAACTTTTATTACTTATAGTAGTTAATTATTACATTATAATTATATAACTCAATGTATGCTACTAGTAGCTACTGTAGCTAGTATTACTATCATACTCTATTTAATTTTCAATGACAAAATAATATACATAATTTATAATTGAATATTATGATCAACATTATTATTTTCACCTTTCTTTTTCAGGTCTTCCACCTCACGAGGGTAGGAGGCCCGCCGGCAAAACTCCTCCTGGAGAGAGGCCCAGGCAGCAGTCTCCCTTTGCAGGTTAGGCCTGCTGCCTGGGGGGGTGTAAAGGTTCCCCTCATCCAGGAGCATCAGCCGGGCCAGGAGGTCCACGTCGGCCTGGGTAAAGCGGGGCTTCCTGGACCTTGCTGCCACCTTGGAGGAGGACGGTGGGGAGGAGTCTGACTCCCTCCCCCTGTCATCTGACTCCCTTTCACGTTCCATCCTACCATGAGAAAATAAAAAAGAAGATGAAAAAAAGTATGTGCTATAGGACAGCTGTTTGTTCAGAAGCTCACACACTAATGCAGGGAGGGGCTAGGCAGCTCCCCCCTGTCTGTGAAGCCAGCCCTCAGCCCTCACCCTCACAGTGACAGTACACTATTCAGTTCAGTGGCAGGGACATGGGGGGAGGGGAGGAGTGAGGGTCAGGCAGCTGAGCTCCCCCCCCCCCCCCCCCTGTCTGTGAAGCCAGCAAGCCTCTCACTACGTAATGCAGGCAGGGAGGGAGCTGTCTCAGCCCTCACCCTCACAGTGAGGGCTGAGACAGCTCCCTCCCTGCCTGCATTACGTAGGGGGGGGGGGGAGCTCAGCTGCCTGACCCTCACTCCTCCCCTCCCCCCATGTCCCTGCCACTGAACTGAATAGTGTACTGTCACTGTGAGGGTGAGGGCTGAGACAGCTCCTGTCTCAGCCCTCACCCTCACAGTGACAGTACACTATTCAGGTGAGGGCTGAGACAGGGCTGAGACAGCTCCTGTCTCAGCCCTCACCCTCACAGTGACAGTACACTATTCAGTTCAGTGGCAGGGACATGGGGGGAGGGGAGGAGTGAGGGTCAGGCAGCTGAGCTCCCCCCCCCCCTGTCTGTGAAGCCAGCAAGCCTCTCACTACGTAATGCAGGCAGGGAGGGAGCTGTCTCAGCCCTCACCCTCACAGTGAGGGCTGAGACAGCTCCCTCCCTGCCTGCATTACGTAGGGGGGGGGGGGAGCTCAGCTGCCTGACCCTCACTCCTCCCCTCCCCCCATGTCCCTGCCACTGAACTGAATAGTGTACTGTCACTGTGAGGGTGAGGGCTGAGACAGGAGCTGTCTCAGCCCTGTCTCAGCCCTCACCTGAATAGTGTACTGTCACTGTGAGGGTGAGGGCTGAGACAGGAGCTGTCTCAGCCCTCACCCTCACAGTGACAGTACACTATTCAGTTCAGTGGCAGGGACATGGGGGGAGGGGAGGAGTGAGGGTCAGGCAGCTGAGCTCCCCCCCCCCCCCCTACGTAATGCAGGCAGGGAGGGAGCTGTCTCAGCCCTCACTGTGAGGGTGAGGGCTGAGACAGCTCCCTCCCTGCCTGCATTACGTAGTGAGAGGCTTGCTGGCTTCACAGACAGGGGGGGGGGGGGGGAGCTCAGCTGCCTGACCCTCACTCCTCCCCTCCCCCCATGTCCCTGCCACTGAACTGAATAGTGTACTGTCACTGTGAGGGTGAGGGCTGAGACAGGGAGGGAGGGAGCTGTCTCAGCCCTCACCCTCACAGTGACAGTACACTATTCAGTTCAGTGGCAGGGACATGGGGGGAGGGGAGGAGTGAGGGTCAGGCAGCTGAGCTCCCCCCCCCCTGTCTGTGAAGCCAGCCAGCCTCTCATGCAGAGAGGGAGCTGTCTGACACTGACAATTTCTGTTAAACTTTTTTTTTCACTAAATTAGCATAAAATTAAATGAAGTACTTTTGTGTGTTAAACTTTTAATTTCCCCTAATGTAAGTAACTTCATTTAATATTATTTTTATATTATTTTATGCTACTTCACCGAAAAAAAGTGCATTAACTATTTCTTAACCAACTAAGTAACTACTAGTAAAGTAATACTGTTGTATAAAAACTAAAACAAAATCTTATATATTTAATTTATTATATTATACACTTACAGTGGTAGAGTTGATGATAATGTGGGAAGAATGAATCAACGTCTGTTGAATTGATGATTTTATTACTGGACTGGTGTCTGTACTGCTGCTCACAGTGCTCAGAGACTCAGAGTCAGCTCACTGCGCGTGCTGCTCAGCTCACTGCTCTGTCTCAGAGACTGCACGTAGTAAGAAAATAATTATTAGTGCGTGTATTTTAAGCAAAATGGCCTCCGGGGACCTCACAGAGCATGCTCAAGGTAGTGCGCACTAATCCGCGATAGTGCGCACTAGCCAGCGATAGTGCGCACTACCTACGGATGATTTAAAATACTGGTTCTACATTCCCATTGCCTGTTTTCCAGGTGGTGCGAACCAGTGGGAGCTGGGAACCGTACATTTAGCTAACGGACTCCTTAAAAATTGATACGTTTTACTTAAAAGTTGCAATTTTTTGGCTGTGCGCACTAACTTTAGGTAGTGCGCACTAACGGTAACAGTGAGCGCACTAACCCCGTTAGTGCGCACTAACTACGGATGATTTAAAATACTGGTTCTACATTCCCATTGCCTGTTTTCCAGGTGGTGCGAACCAGTGGGAGCTGGGAACCGTACATTTAGCTAACGGACTCCTTAAAAATTGATACGTTTTACTTAAAAGTTGCAATTTTTTGGCTGTGCGCACTAACTTTAGGTAGTGCGCACTAACGGTAACAGTGAGCGCACTAACCCCGTTAGTGCGCACTAACTACGGATGATTTAAAATACTGGTTCTACATTCCCATTGCCTGTTTTCCAGGTGGTGCGAACCAGTGGGAGCTGGGAACCGTACATTTAGCTAACGGACTCCTTAAAAATTGATACGTTTTACTTAAAAGTTGCAATTTTTTGGCTGTGCGCACTAACTTTAGGTAGTGCGCACTAACGGTAACAGTGAGCGCACTAACCCCGTTAGTGCGCACTAACTCCGTTCGTATAAAAAAACAAAACACACGCGAAAAACTAAATTTTTAAACGAATCGGTCGACCGAAGCCAGACCCGATACCTAAACACGAAGCACATCTCTAATAGAAAGTGCAAGAGTAATCCCCTAGTTGCCCCTGCCCTGCCAACTACTGGTTCGATAATAGCAGTGAGACTGGCCTCAAGGATAGGGCCATTTTCTTTACAGCCATAGAACAAACCAGTGGCCTTTTGTTTTACAATCATGTGCTTTATGACCATGAAACATTGGCACTGGTCTCAGGGCTGGCAGGTGCCATGGTTAAGAGGGAACCAGTGGGGCAGAAGAGACTGGGGATCACTCCCGCACCTTTCTGCATTGAATGCCCTGTTGAAGGGGCAAGTGGGGGTCGGGGAGGCCATGTTTCAGTGGGGGGGGGCATGGGGGGACCTGAGAAGCCCTGGTTCAGTTGCAGATGGAGGTGGGTGCTCGGAGATGCCCCATTTGAAGTCCTCTTTTCATTTGTTAAATTTTCAGTAGTTTGGCAGTTGAACCAAACTGAAATACATATTAAATGAACCAAACCCGAATATAAAACATAAAACAAAACCTGAAATGAAAAAATAAATTGAAGTGAAAATGTTTTCAGTGCAGATTCCTAATACTTTTTTTTAGCATTTGGGTATCCTTTTCTGGATGGGTGCTAAAAACTGAAATACCATATACCAAATGTGGCCTGTCAAAGGCCTTATACAATAGAAAAATGACGTTTGTTCCTTGCATCTGCGTTTAGTGCACATCAATATTTAGTCAGCTTTGGCTGTTGCTGCCTGACTGTGTTCATTGAGTCACAGTATATCAATTAACACCCCGGTCTTTTTCCTCGTTAGTGTTAGCAAGTGTTGTCCAAAGTATATTACACCTGCCTATTGTGTCCCAAGTGTATTGCCTTACACCTTGTCCACATTAAATCTCACCTGTCAACAATCTGCCCGATTTCCTAACATAGCTATATCCCTGGAAAATCAGTGAGTCCTGCTGTGTATTGACAAGGTGACAAAGTTTGGCGTTATCTAAAGAAAAACAATATTGCTGCTTATTTTTTTCCTCCAGAATGAGCACGGCAATCACATGCTGATGCAGTTTTTTTCTGCTTCATTCTGTGTTTCTTCCAGTAGAAACAGAACATCTTATCTTACATATTAGAAGTGACTTCTTTGAGATGTTCCCTCTTCTCACACGCTGCTGGAATTCTGTACAGAAAAGGAGTCACTCTGAGAGTCCCTCTAACTTTAGTGCACATGCTTAATAGTGACCTGGGGTTGATTTTCAAAATGACCTGATTTGAGTACTTATGCAATAAAACTTGCACTAAAATTTCTTTAGTATACACTCGCTAAAAATGTTAATGTGCATGATAAAAAGTCACTTATGGGCAATGTATTAGGTAGGCAAATTTTCAAAATCCATTTACCTGTATAAATGACTACTTACATGGGCAAACGATCTATTTGAAAATGTCCCTCCATGAATGCGGAAAAAAGAATGCATGTTATGCCACAACAAGTGTATTTTACCTGCATTTGGAAGAGGTATTCCCAAGGGCAGGGTTGGAGCAGAGAATGCAACAATGTGTGTAGTTTTCTTTTTTCAAAACTATGTGTGTGTTTTCTTTTTTTGGCCAGAAAAAGTACCAGCAGAAAAGACGGTTGCAAATCTCTACAGGTCCTTTTTCCTTGGGCAATTTTCAAAGGGAAACTATGCACATTCTTTCTCTTTGTAAACTGGTGCAAAATCCAAGGGTAAAATTGCTTGGGATTTTTCACCTGCCCGCACAGTTTTTAAAATTGCTGCCCTAGGGGCGGATTTTAAGAGCCCTGCTCGCCTAAATCTGCCCAAATCAGGGCGGATTTAGACGAGCAGGGCCCTGCGCGCCGGTAGGCCTATTTTACATAGGCCTACCGGCGCGCGCAGAGCCCCGGGACTCGCGTAAGTCCCGGGGTTTTCGGAGGGGGCGTGTCGGGGGGCAGGCCCGAACCGCGCTGCGTTTTCGGGGCATGTCGGGAGCGTTCCGGGGCGGGCCCGGGGGCGTGGCTGCGCCCTCCGGACCCGCCCCCAGATCGCGTCCCGGCGCGCTAGCGGCCCGCTGGCGCTCGGGGATTTACTTCTCCCTCCGGGAGGCGTAAATCCCCCAACAAAGGTAAGGGGTAGATTTTCAAAAACCGCGAATAGGCGTACTTTTGTTGGTGCTCCAGGCGCCAACAAAAGTACGCTGGATTTCAGTAGATAGGCGCATAGCCGCGCGTATCCGCTGAAATCTGGGATCGGCGCGCGCAAGGCTATCGATTTCATATAGCCGGCGCGCGCCGAGCCGCGCAGCCTACCCCTGTTCCCTCCGAGGCCGCTCCGAAATCGGAGCGGCCTCGGAGGGAACTTTCTTCTGCCCTCCCCTCACCTTCCCCTCCCTTCCCCTACCTAACCCACCCGCCTGGCCCTGTCTAAACCCCCCCCTTACCTTTGTTGGGGGATTTACGCCTCCCGGAGGGAGAAGTAAATCCCTGCGCGCCAGCAGGCCGCTAGCGCGCCGGGACGCGATCTGGGGGCGGGCCCGGAGAGTGCGGCCACGCCCCCGGGCCCGCCCCGGAACACTCCCGACACGCCCCGAAAATGTCGCGCGGTTCGGGCCCGCCCCCCGACACGCCCCCTCCGAAAACCCCGGGACTGACGCGAGTCCCGGGGCTCTGCGCGCGCCGGTAGGCCTATGTAAAATAGGCTTACCGGCGCGCAGGGCCCTGCTCGCCTAAATCCGCCCGGATTTGGGCGGATTTAGGTGAGCAGGGCTCTTAAAATCCGCCCCTAAGGGGGGGGGTTTAGACAGGGCCGGGCGGGTGGGTTAGGTAGGGGAAGGGAGGGAAGGTGAGGGGAGGGCAAAAGAAAGTTCCCTCCGAGGCCGCTCCGATTTCGGAGCCGCCTCGGAGGGAACGGGGGTAGGCTGCGCGGCTCGGCGCGCGCCGGCTATACGAAATCGATAGCCTTGTGTGCACCGATCCCGGATTTCAGCGGATATACGCGGCTACGCGCGTATGTACTGAAATCCAGCGTACTTTTGTTTGCGCCTGGAGAGCCAACAAAAGTACGCCTATTCGCGGTTTTTGAAAATCTACCCCTAAATGTTTTAGCATATGAAATAAAAAATTGACCTGTATACTGCATGCACAAAATGAGTATGCACGCTAACCCCCACAAGTAAAGAGGTCAATATTTAAAATGGTTTGTCTGGCTAACTTCAGGACATAGCCGGACAAATCTGAAGGTTTAAATATGACATCCCCTTCCCCCCAGCCTGTCTAAAGAAGTTTTAACTAGACAAGACATTTAATCATTAAAACATCTGAATAAAAAAGAGGCATTCTGTGAGGTAGGGTTTAAACAAGCAGTGACAGAAAGGAGTAGTGGCGTGGGTTCCTACTTCTTCTCCCAAAATGCCTGCCTGTGACGGGTCTGGGTTCACACGACTTGAGTTGTAACATGAGCAGCTACTTAAGGAACTCTCTTCAGCCAGCCACACATGCATGCACCAAGGGGAATAGTGTTGGCATTGAGCCAGGCCAGTGATGCCCCTCATTGCACAGTGCCTGGGGGACTGCCATACTCACTCTACCCTAAAGCTAGCCCTGGGGCAATCCACACATTTCTCACCTTCCAGAGCAAAAACATGAAGATAGGTGGAATTCCATTTGTTGCCCACATCTTGAATCAGCCAGTGCAGAGGTGCTCCCACTGCTTCCTGCTTCTTGTGCACTGTGATTTTCCTGCTTCTCTAGATCAGTGTTTCCCAACCCTCTCCTGGCAGCATAACTATCCAGTCAAGTTTTCAGGATAACCATATTAAATATGTATGAGATAGATTTACATATACTGTCTAATGCATGCAAATCTATCTCATGCATATTCATTATGATAACCTGAAAACATAACTAGGTGTGCATCCAGATGAGGGTAGGGAAACATTGCTCTAGATTCCTTCTTTCAAGACTAAGCTTCTGTTTTGCTCCTTGGCCTCTTGGGTGACCTTTACTGCCAGCGCCAGGTGCAACAAGTGTGCAGTGCAACAGATCCCCTCATAATGCCCATCTTCTACTGCCTTTTTCATATTTGCACCATCTACTATCATGAAAAAAGAAGGAACAACAAACCTGTCTCTCTGCTCTAGATGTTAGCCATCCATCATCTTCCTTATTGCTGCTAAGATACTCATCGAGGTATGACCATCACCTGGGTGTGGAGCACAGCCCACTTGTACCTGGCTTCTCTACCCCTACTAGAACTGCTGTCTATCCTTCCCTCAGCAAATTGCCATCAGTCTGCCATCAGGGAAAGAAAGGCACGTATAGCATTCTCTCTGTTCCAGATGTGGCTGCTGATATGAATACTTTCCCTTTCCACCTTTGCAAGTTGTGCCTGTATGTGAACACAGCACTGAGATGCCGATGTAATAAAATGTGCCCAGCCTAGTGCACAGGACAATGAGCAGTTGGATGCTCCTCCATAACCCCTGATGCAAAAAGGGGATCGGCACCTCCAAAACGCATGTCCAAACAAAGGCATAGCTAATAGCGCTCATCACATGTAAATGCCATGTAGATGAGGCTATTAGCTACTACCCCGCGATGGAAGAAAATCACAGTGTACCCAAATCACACTTTTTAACCCATAAAATTTGATGCCTGCCCCGAAGCAGGTATAAAGTCTTGCTGTGCATCAAGGGGTCTACTTAAACAAAAAGATACTGCTTTTCCATGGTTCCTCCTACCTAGAATCGTCGCAATACAAGTAGGAGGAACCACAGAAAGCATTATCCTGAAAAAAAAGGCTTGAGGGAAAACAAATTTGGGGCGCACAATGCACACACACAGTATATATGCTCCAGGCTGTGCATATTGTGCTGATAAATTTGCTGCTGCGGGATAAAACAGATGATTGAGCGTCCGTTTTAATAAACTGCATACAGCTATGTCTCCTGGGCACCTGATGCCAAGGACACAGTAGGAACACAATTTATTCCTAGTGCATTCATTTTAACATGGCGCCTCATTTACATTTTGCATCAGGTGCCCAGGAGAGATGAATGTGCACATGTTAAAAAAATGGGTGGCCAGTTTGGATGCAGTTTTTATGAGCACTTTATTGCCTCAGCCTGCATGTTACTAACGCGCCCTGCGGGCCCTGAGGAGGGATGCCAAAGCACGGTCATCTGCTCCTGGGAGAGAGTGAGCCCTTGGTCCATGAGGCAACTCAGGGAGGAGCCCCAAGGCATGCCCCAAGGGAGGTGAGCGAGTGCAAAGAAGAGTGGAGCATGTACACTGGAGCTGAGATGAAGAGGATCAGCCCCCTGCTGAGCTTCATGCCCCAGTGAAGTCAGACAGAGGCAGAAGGCTGGGAACAAAGAGACCAGGAACTAGAACTTGAGACTCTGGATCCTGGAATGAGAAAAGAGTCAGAGTACATAGGAGAGACGAGACTCTTGGAGACTAGGACGAGACAAGGCTCTTGGAGACATGGAAGAGATGAGGCTCTTGGAGATGTGGAAGGTGCTGTCCCTCAGGGCACCCAACACAGCCTGACGTGGACTGGTGATGGACCACCCTGTCCCGCTGCGCGCCCTACACAACCTGGAAGGCTGGTTGCGGACCACGTGGAGAGCGGGACATGACAGAATGGAGAAGAGGGTCCGGGCAATGCTTGAGAGAGTTCAACCAGTGAGGATTCCAGTCACGTGAAGATGGACACTGAATGAGACGGATAACTCCTGAGACGTTCAGCTGGAGATGAAGTCTGGTGGATGGCAAGGCCGCTGGCGGATTCTTCCGGATTGAGATGAGGAGTGGCAGAGAACGGGACACGGGAGAAAGGTACCTCAAGCATAAGCCATCTGACATCTGGAGCCCTGGACATCTGGGCCTCGGGACATCAGAAAGGATGGACTTCTGGACAGGAAAAGATATGGAAGTCTTGGACATCAGGAACACGAAGAACATGAAGTCATCTGGACAGGAGCAGAAGATGGATTCCTTGGAAGCTAGAGGAGGTCCAAGGACATTGAGATGGCATCAATGCTGAGGTGATCCAAACTGCATCAATCCGAAGGCCCTGAGGGAATGAAGCAGGGCCTTTATGTAGGGCAGGATCAGGAAGAGCCCTGAAGACGTGGTCCAAAGAGCCAGAGTGAACTCCCTGTTTCTGGAGGAGAGGAACCCCAGAGGCCTGGTGGGCGGAGCCAAAGCCTACAGCGGCATCCTGCCATGAAAAGAAGGAGCAGGCAGGCCGGAGGCGGCTCCTGCCGCTGAAGAGGAGCCCCGACGGTGGCGCTCAACTGCGTGGGCGGAGGTAGTTCTGGTGGGGGCTTCCCCGCTGATGATAGAATCGGTGGCACAGCTCAGCCTCGAAGAGGAGAGTGGCATCGGGCCTCTTGGAAGAGCGCCAGCAGCAGTCAAGGCTGAGAAAGGGGAGCAGCAGCACTGGGCTGAGAGAGGTGAGAGCTGTCCGTGGGATGGGGTCCTCGGACAAGATCGGAACATATGGGCTGCAGATAACTTATTTAATGAATGTTATCCAGGAGGGCACTTTGTAACTGGGAAATAACAGCTGCAGCAACTGCTCCAATTTCACATTCTCCATCCTCAGTAAATGCTGGTCACCATTTCCTCAAACCACAGGGGCGGATTTTCAGAGTCCTGCTCGCCTAAATCCGCCCAAAACCGGGCGGATTTAGGCGAGTAGGGCCCTGCGCGCCGGTGAGCCTATTTTACATAGGCCTACCGGCGCGCGCAGAGCCCCGGGACTCGCGTAAGTCCTGGGGTTCTCCGAGGGGGGCGTGTCGGGGGCATGTCGGGGGGCGGGCCCGGTCGTCGCGGCGTTTCGGGGGCATGTCGGCAGCGTTTTGGGGGCGGGTACGGGGGCGTGGCTACGGCCCAGGGCGGTCCGGGGGCGTGGCCGCGCCCTCCGTACCCGCCCCCAGGTCGCGGCCCGGCGCACAAGAGGCCCGCTGGCGCGCGGGGATTTACTTCTCCCTCCGGGAGGCGTAAATCCCCGGAGAAAGGTAAGGGGGGGGTGTAGACAGGGCCGGGCGGGTGGGTTAGATAGAGGAAGGGAGGGGAAGATGAGGGGAGGGCGTTAGAGGATTCCCTCCAAGGCCGCTCCGATTTCGGAGCGGCCTTGGAGGGAACGGGGGTAGGCAGTGCGGCTCGGTGCGCGCCGGCTATACAGAATTCATAGCCTTGCGCGCGCCGATCCAGGATTTTAGTGGATACGCATGGCTCCGCGCGTATCTACTAAAATCCAGCGTACTTTTGCTGGCGCCTGATGTGCCAGCAAAAGTACGCCTATTCGCGTTTTTTGAAAATCTACCCCACAGAGTCCATGGAAGTTGACAGTGAAGTAACAAGAGCAAGGGCAATAAGAGCAGAGCAGCCAAAAGCAGCACAATGTTCCTCCCTGATTCCTCCTGAGGAATGTCTGCAGTAGTTTCTGCAAGAAAGTACTGATTAACGTCATGACCGCAGATGCACTACGTGCACCGCCACTCTCCTGTGCCTTCTGTATCTTACTACAATTTATTCAAACATATGAGAATCAGTCTTGTGGTGTAAAAAGGCCACAGCTTTATTATTTAATTAACAACAACATTGTGATGCATGAGTTGCCCTTCTTATCTGTATATAATCACCAGTTCAGCGTGCCACCCGTGTCTCCTAGCAAGGCGATC
This sequence comes from Rhinatrema bivittatum, assembly GCF_901001135.1. NCBI lineage: Eukaryota > Metazoa > Chordata > Amphibia > Gymnophiona > Rhinatrematidae > Rhinatrema > Rhinatrema bivittatum. Next base: position 179,564,386 of record NC_042619.1, read on the forward strand.
CCTTCCACCGGCCCCCCGCCGTGCTCCTCCTAGCAAGGGGGCTCCCATCCGGGCCTACCAACTCTGGCCCGACTTGTGCACCCGCTACCAGCATGAGGTAGTAGCACTTGCCTCATGCCCCCCAAAAGCTGCGGCCTTTTCAACCGAAAAGTTCTTCAATGGCTTCCTGGATCGAGTTGTTGAAAAGGTCAATGCCAATGTCTGATAGATGTATGTGGTCTGCCCTGTAAAAACCTTTGCATTTGTCTTCAGCCCAGTCGTGTCATATGTGCCGTCCCTCTAAGCTAGTCGCCCATCTTCCCACTTGCCGGTTTACCTTCTTTCAACCTCTTTTCCATAGTTTACTGTCCTTCCAGTTTAGCCGCTGTATTATGTCTGGCCACATATTACACGAGTAAGGCAGGTATGAAACTAATTCCTTCCAATCATATTTTATGCGTCTTATTAACTCAATGCATGTCGTCGCTCCCAGGTCATTGCCTCCCAGGTGAATGACCACGGCTACAGGTTCGGCCAAAGTGTCTTTACTGTGCTTTATTCTGGGTAAAAGTTGCTCCATGATTCTCATTTTTTTTGACACCAGACCCAAGTGAGTCCTGTATGATTGCACCCGCGCCCTCCTTTCTGCCCAGTGAACAAAAGAGTGTCTGATAATCCAGACACTCCTTTGCCATTTCTGTGTTTCTGTAAAAAAGGTTAAATAAATGAGTTTATGTCCTATGGCACTTGGCCTAATATAGGTATACACAGCATCCGATTTCCATTTACCGATCTTCTGAATAGTGTCTATATTTAATCCTGCTTGCACAGCGCTGGTGGCCATGCCTATCCTGAAAGAGGGAGTACTGAATTCATTGGGATTGTGTCCTATTTGCTTGATTGCCAGTTTGATATCCAGTGAGTGGTGTTAGATCTTGATGTACTAGCAAATGTGTGCCGCCTACTGGGCGAGTTAATAGGTACGTCTTCAGATTTTGTACCGGGCATGTGCAGGTCTTGATCTTCTTTAAATGCAGTTTAGCACCTCTAGCGGCTAGGTCCATTTTTGACCTATGAATGGTTATCTAAACTACTTGTTCAGTCACCATGATGTTCTTGAATAAGATACCTCCAGCACCGGGCTTTGTATTTTGATGTGGCCATCTCGCTGATTCGCAGTGCTCTGAAAAATGCGAGAGAAAAGGCCGTTCTAAATAACTGGACCTCGAATTGTGATACACATACAATGAGTAACACTGACCACATCTGTGAAAGCAAGTCATGCGTGATCAGCTTATGCGTGTCTATGGCTGGTCCTGCCTTTTTGACCCAACCTGCCATTAATTTCTTAATCAAGAAATTCTTTGATGGGTCGCCCCATCCTCTTGCCTTTGAGAAAAAGGCGAAGCTGGCTCTCTTTTGAACTGACAATGAATTTGACTATTAACTCTTGTGTAACAGATCCTTTGTTCCAACCTCTCTCTTGCAGGAACTCTTGACACCGTGTCATATGCTCTGGTGTACGCATTCCATGTGGATGGGGCAACTGATCTCCTTAGAAGGCATCGTCCCAATGCATCACAACTTCTTGGGAACTGCTGTGCCTTCCTCATCTGCTCCGGGAACCTGTTTACAAAACAAATCCCATTTAGCTCTTGATAAGGCATCAGCAACTGTGTTATAAACTCCTGGGATGTGTCTCACCTTTACCATCACGTTCAACAGTATTGTCACATTTCCACTGTGCACTCCCAACTGCCTTGTTTCCAAGGACCAGCCCCTGAAAGAGCTTTCCTGGCCACTTGAAAATTCAAATAGAAGCTCTATGTAATTTATCGTTACAAGTCTCCAGGCAGGGTTTGAACCCTCCTGGTTTGGTTGGAAGGCAGATGTCCTCCCCACTGAGCCAGTGACTCACTTTGCAAAGGCTGGCTTCAAAAGTTCAACTCAAGTCTTTAGCCTTTGCTGTCCTTCCTCTAGGCCATTCATGAGCAAACAAACAAAATCTACATATGTTCTCACAAAGTCCAAAGACTGGCCCAATGGGCCTAACTGCCACCTCCCACTGTATCTCTCTGGATATTTTCCTTGTCCCTTCCGATACAACCATCCGCTGGCAGTCTCTCAAAACAATATCCTTTTAAGTAGGTACATCCGGAGAGTAAAACAGTCTTTATCTACCAGCTCACCTTCCTGGAAGTCACGCCAGCCGTCCATCTTCCATCTAAGCAGGAGCACCAAAGTTCCAGTCTTTTAGAGCAGCAGGTAGCATGGTCTTTCTCCTTCAGTCCCCGGAAGGAGACTCCTCTGCTGGGTTAGGGAGTTTCTTTTATACCTTGTAAACTCCTCCTCCTCTACTAGCTGGTTGGCTCCGGAAGTTCCACCTTCACTTTGGCCCTCCCCAAAGCCAAGGATTGGTCTTTATAGCCCCACCCTCAACTTCCCACAATGGTCAATGTGCCTTCGGCCGAATTACCCACGGCTCTTTGCCTGGCCATGCTCACCATCCCCATGGAGGGAATGTGGGGTTGTTTGCTGTTGTTCCCATGTTGCCCGGGAAAGGTCCCCCAGGGAACCAAGGCCACGGAGAATTCCAGTTAGGCTGTGTCCCACTTTGCATTTGGCTGCTTGGGCCACCTGACCCCATCGGCATTCCAGTTGTACCTTGCGTCGCCATCTGATTCGTCATCTTGGACTGACTGGTCTGACTTGTCTTCTTTTTTGTGTATGTGACGTCAATTTTGCCTCTTCTGTATGTTCTATGCTGTTGCCATCCACTCTTTTTTGCTTTTTTCTGCTTGCTCGTTTAGGGGCAGGTGGCTCCTCGGGATTTGGTGCCTTGGACGGTGAGGCTCTCCCCCCTACATCTGCATGGACAGGTACAGTCTCCTGTGCCCGACCATCCTCCCTTGTCACCTCGACAAGTGCCACTGCCATCTCTTCTGACTCAATCTCATATAGGGTATTCTTTGAAACCGCTTGCAGACCATCAGGGATGGCTCTCGGTGACTTATGTGCCTCCATCTCTAACTGCGTATGATGCAGGTGTGATTGACTAGTAACTCAGCAGTTGTCTCTGCTGAAATACTCGGCCCTGCCTTCTATGGCACAGCGTTAATCGGTAAATGCAGCCTGTTAATTGAGTATTTAATTATTTTAAAATTTTAATCCGGTGGGGCAGCTTTAATCTTTGTGCAGCCGAAAGCCACGTGAGGCTGGCTAGGGGAGGGCGGGTATGGTCTTCAAACTGAATTTCTTAGTTTGTGCTTTGCCCAATTCACCTGATATTCATTTGATACAAGAAATTCAGTTTGTCAAATATTTGATCTCAACAATAAATCTCTATTGGTCCAATGGGCATGAGAATAAGCATGTTTTATAAAAAGAGCAGGGTAGCAATGATCCAAAAACTGATTATATATTTGAAATGCTTCAACTTTGAACTCTTCTATTAATGTACCCAAATGACACAATTTCAAAAGTTATCAAACTGGTGAATTTTCTCACATCTTACATGGATGACAACTAGAAAATTTCAATAAAGTGTTATAATCCATGGATTTATGATAGATCATAAAATAGAACTTATTATCCAATTAACTGATCATGATGTCCAAAAATGGTACATGCAAATAACTGAATTGATATGTGAATTGTAAATTCTCAACAAACCCATTCAAACATATAAAAAACAATTCCAAAGTTGGTAAATCACCCATCTATAACATAATCTTGCCATTTGTATACCTCCTCCAAAGTTGTATTTATTGTTTAAAGGGATCTTGGGGTAGCCAACACGATTCAAAATGACCAACATACAAGTCGGCAACATTAGGGGCCATAGTGGCCTGCATTGTTGTACCCTTGATTTGTTGGTAAAACTGGCCATTAAACATAAAACATTCTCTTTTAAAGCAAACTTCACTAATTCAAGTCAAAACTCTGATGGCACACATAGAGGGTCAGACCTCCTTTGTAAGGTGTCAAAAATGATATCAATAGCTACATCCTATGGAATATGCATATACAAAGCAGTAATATCAATATTTACTAAACTCAAGCCCTCAAAAGGGCTAGAAAAAGATTGTAAGACAATAAGAATCTCAGATGAATCTCTAATGAATGCTAAAATTAAAGGGCTAAATGGCCACAAAAAAATAGTCAATAAACACAGACAATGACTCTAGCAGAGAGCCATTGGCAGAGATTATTGGTCTTCCAGGAGATTGATCAATGTCTTATGTATCTTTGGCAACATATAGAAAACAAGTATAATGGGATGCTCCACAGACAAAAACTGAAATTCTTTGCAGTGTAATCATTTCAACTGATACGTCTGCATCAAACACTGCTGAATTGTATCTTTCAATCTGATATTAGAATCAGTTGATACTAGATAGTAAAATGAATTATTTGATTGTTGTCAAAGGGCTTCTTGTAAATAATCCCAGATGTTCATGACTACCACTGCACAGCTATTTACAGCTCTTCTGATCACTACATTTTTATCAGCACTTAGGGCCTCATTTTCTAAAGTATCGCAGGCCTGCAATACTTTAGAAAACTGCACTAATGGGGGGTGGAGGGTCGACCGGGGGGGCGGTCCTGAGCTAGCCAGCAGCAATCGCACCGCCGTGGTGCAATCGCTGCCGGTTTCGCACCCAATAATTACACCATAGAAGGTGTAGCTATTGGGCGTGAAATAGGACGCGAAAAGGCCCTTACCTTTTCGTCGTCCGCAGCGTCTTCGCGGAGTAGGCCCCAGTGATGCCCTGACTCCTCCTCTTCTGGGGCCGACTCCGCCCCCATCTTGGTATCGCGTGCGATCCTTTTGATAAATGACCCCCTTAATTCTCAAAGTGCTGTTCATTCAGCTCGAGCATGTTGTTAAAATGTTTATAACAATGTAAACTCATACCCAACTAGATTTTTTAACCAATTCATAAAAAGAATGAAAAATAGGATCTAAATTGCCTGGAGGAACTTTAGAGAGCTTAAAGGCAACTGACATATCATTGTCAATATTGTTAAAACAGGTAGAGTTATCAGCAAAAAATAATCTCAGTCATAACAACTGAACAAACTTATATAATACTTCAAATGAGACTTCAGTCAATGTAGTAGGTGCCAAACAACACAATTGTTTAATAGGCACATATTATTCAGAGACGCCAAACTTTTCCAATTTTCTGTTACTTTGTTTTACTAGCTTTCAGCTTCTGTCCCTCCCAATGCAGCCAGAGTGGCAAAAGGGGGACCGACATTTGTCTCACTTCTACATAACTGCCTATTATTTATTTAAGATGTATTTAAGATATTTCTATAGCATCTTAACAATGTATAATTGACCAAAATGGTTTACAATAGTATTACAATTAAATAAAATTAAATAAGAAAAAAATAACTAAAATAACATTGTATAGATTGTATAGTTTAAGTCTGTGCATAAACATAAAATAAAACAAAAGCGAAAACCAAAAAGAAATAAATATAATAAAATAAATCAAAGTTGGAGAAAAATACAATTTCCATATTTAAACCCTATACTACTCTGACATCTTAATATAACAGAGAACTAAACTCCCTATTATTATAGTTACATAAAAAAATCAAGAACAGCAAGAAAAACGAAGAACTGAAAAACCTAAAAGAAGGAGTAACAAACATATGAGCTTTCTCTAATATGCCGAGTTATTATTGACCTGTGACTGCAAATGCTTCTTTGAAGAGATGTGTTTTGAGTGACTTTTTGAATTCTTTACTATTGGTGATTTGTCTCAAAGCATTTGGGAGATAGTTCCATAATATGGGACCTGCTACGGAAAACGCCCTTTCTCTCGTGATATTCAGTCTGGCTAGTTGTACTGTAAGAACTTCAAGCAGATTCTTACTGATGGATCTGAGGTTTCTCGTTGGTTTGTAGAGTCACAAGGAGGTGCACAACCATATGGAATCTTGGTTATTTTTGTGCGTGTATTAATGACAATATTTTGCATTTAATTCTTTATTTAATTGGTAATCAGTGTAGTTTGTATACGATGGGGGTTATATGTTGCTTTATTGGTGTACCAGTTAGTACCCGGGCTGCTGCATTTTGAATCAATTGCAAAGGTTTAATTGTGGAGTCTGGTAGGCCTAGGTATAGTCCATTACAGTAGTCTAAACTGGAAAAAATTAAAGATTGAAGTAGTGTTTGCAAATCAGACAAGAATAGTAATGGCCTCAGCCGTTTCAAGATATGTAGTTTAAAAATGAGTTTTTAACAGTATTGGAGATATGTTGCATGATAGATTTGTATCTATTAGAATTCCTAAATTACGAGCCATTTTTTAAATTGGGATCCTCTCATTTCCTATTATAGTATAAGATGGCGGACTATTGGTGGGATTTTCAATAACACTTAAAAATAGGATTTCAGGTTTTTTGCATTTAATTTTAACCTGCTGCGTGCAAGCCATTGTTCAATGGTTTTGACGTAAATTTGAATCAGAAAGGGCGTATCAGTCCATGAGGATTTGTGTGGAACAAAGATCTGTATGTCTGCGTAAATTTTGAAATGGACATTTAAAGCTGATAATATTTGACAGAGTGGTAATAAGTATATGTTAAATAATATGGGAGATAGGGAGGACCCTTGTGGGACTCCTGTGGATTGAGTGTAAGAGTGAGAGGAACATGATCCAATATTGATTTGGCATTGCTTGGAACCTACTACATTGACTGAAGTCTCATTTGAAGTCTGAGAATCCTTGCATTACACTTGATCTATTGTAGTTGCTCCATTGTGTGTACCACTCCTCTTCTCCACCTTGCTATCGTATGAATATAATATTTATAGGGTTCAATCAAATTCCTTTTTGAGATCTTGTCATTAGGGATATGCAGAGGGACCGCATACATTACATTCGGTATTCATATTCATGGGGGAGCAGATATGTTGCATTTGGCAAGGGGGGGCCCCGATCCATTCATGCATTCCATTCTTATTCGTTTCCTGGCTAAAATTTAATTAACTACAATCCCCCACCCTCCTGACACCCCCCCCCCCAAGACTTGCCAAAAGTCCCTGGTGGTTCAGTGGGGGTCTGGGAGCCATCTACTACACTCATGCCATCGGCTGCCGGTATTCAAAATGATGCCGATAGCCTTTGACCTTACTATGTCACAGGGGCTACCGGTGCCATTGGTTACCCCTGTCACATGGTAGGAGCAATGGACGGCTGGCGCCATCTTGTGCTCCTACCATGTGACAGGGGCCGATGGACCACCAGGGACTTTTGGCAAGTCTTGTGGGAGTTAGGAGGGTCCCCCAAGACTTGCCAAAAGTCCCTGGTGGTCCAGCGGGGGTCTGGGAGCGATCTCCTGCACTTGGGCCGTCGGCTGCCAGTAATCAAAATGTCGTCGATAGCCTTTGCCCTTACCATGTCACAGGGGCTATCGGCACCATTTTGAATACCAGCAGCCGACAGCCTGAGTGCAGATTGCTCCCGGACCCCCACTGGACCACCAGGGACTTTTGGCAAATCTCGTGGGCATCAGGAAGGTCCCCCAAGACTTGCCAAAAGTCCCTGGTGGTCCAGCGGGTGTCCGGGAGTGATCTCCTGCACTCGGGCTGTCGGCTGCCAGTAATCAAAATGGTGCCGATAGCCTTTGTCCCTACTATGTCACAGGGGCTATCGGCACCATTTTGAATACCGGCAGCCGACGGCGTGAGTGCAGTGGATGGCTCCCGGACCCCTGCTAGACCACCAGGGAGTTTTGGCAAGTCTTGGGTGGGTCAGGAGGGTGGAGGTTTTGTTTTAATTCGCTTCTTTAGATGGCCAAATAATTTGGTGAAGATTCGTTGTATTCATGGGAATCGCGATACATTTCGCTTCCCAACAAATACAACGAATATGGTCCTATACGTTGCGGATTGCCAATACGTTGCAAACGAATGCACACCCCTACTTATCATTACATATGTTTGGGTGTTGTGATATTGTGACCTGCATAAATAATGGCTTGATTTTTCCGCCATTGTTTGAAAACCTGCTGAGACTTGATCCATGCCAGAGTAGGTTATGCTTATTTGCAGTATTTTGAATATTTTGTATCATGGTATATATATGTGATATTCACTAGTGGTATATGATTGAAATTCATGTGCTCTTAGATGATATGGCCTACAGCCCCTTGCGAAAAAAAAAAATGTGGATTGAGTATTTTGCACAAAGATGTGCTGATACCTTAAGTGTTTATATTATAGGTGTCTTTATTAATTCCTTCACTTTCCTTTTTTCTTTTTGGGTCTTATAACCCAAAATAGCATTTGTGATTTGTTTTGAAAAGTTAATTGAAAATATAGAATCCACATACACACCTTTTATTCACAGAAAGACAGTGTGAATCCATTTTTCAAACTAAGAAAAAAACTCACAGAGAACCAAAACTTCAAGCCTGGCTCCAGTCGCTGTGTTTGATTTAATCAGTACACTGTATTTCCTAAGTTTAAATAAATCTCTCTGTCTGCAGTGCACTGAGTAAAACTGTGCATAGTATACAGCACACAGAGATCTCTCTCATCCTTCTGCTTTGTTCAGTGATACAGAACAATGTAAGCACACAGTGTAACTGTGTAACACTGAACAATAGACAGATTTTTACACACAATAATAGTGTGTGAGAAGAGGAAACAGCAAAAATAGTTCACTTCACATTTTAATTCTTCGAGTCGTTGTCTTCTCATTCTTTGGGAATTTTTTCTTCACCTCTGAGAACTAGAAAAATACAACCTTCCTGTCTGCAGCCCAAAGACAAGTAAACTAAAATGGTGTCTGTTCAAAGTTTATTTCTCTTTCAGCTAGAAAAAAAACACACAAAGTCAATGTCAATCTATACATATGCCAGATAGGCTAGGCAAGTGAAAAAAATGTTTTACCTTGACTGGTCCTGCTTCCTAGCTTCTTTTCTGCCCCTTCCCATTATAGCTCAGATCAAGTCAGAGCCACATTAACATCACTGGCTACTGGCTTGACCTGAGGAGAAAATTAAACCCTGAAGTTTTTCATTTTCCATAGACCTTAATGATATCCAAAAAAAATACAAAGGAAAATTGTCTTTATTTTTTGGGGCATTGGCCATTTGTTTTCATTTTCAATGAACCAAAACAAACATACCTCATTTGGTTTGGATTCCTTATTCATTTTAGACATATGAACATCATTATTATCCAGTGAAGATTTAGAATTTTACTCTGATGCTCATTTGGTAATAGAATTTGGGATTTTTTGCCAAAGCTCATGTTGCACTACAACATGGCCTGTGGACTAGATTATTTCAGAGTATTATTTTTTGGAACATTTTCCAGTTATGATCACTTTGCACATAGGGAATGCTTGATATTCTGGGGTGATGACCTGGAAACTGTAAAGATCATTAATTGCCAGACTGCTAAATGCTTCTTGGTATCTGAGCTGATGAGATCTATATATTAATTTGACTTCATGTGCTAGGCATATTTCCTGGGGTATACCATGAGATTGGCAACTGTCTTTCTTGAGACGTGGCTAAATTCAGCATGGTCTTGGAAGCCGAAACAGCAGAAACCCAGTTCTAAATCACCTTTGGGACTATGGAGCAAGAATGTATGGGACATACTGCATAGATCTGTGGCCCCTTCTAACAAGAAAGTGTATGTGTACTGTAATGGAATATCTCACTAGTACAGAATGGCAGCAAGACCCTGTCCTTGATCACATAGTGATGGCATACATTCTGCATGCCAAGCAGGCTAGGGTATCCAGGAGAAGGGGTACATACTCATCTGATAGGTATGGCCTTCTTTGCCAAGGCCCAGGATTGGCCAAACCCAACTATTTTCTTCATGGTTAAATGCGTTATGGCAAGGTGGACAAGAGAGAGGAAACCATCCCCAGTTTCACAGAGGCTTATTATATAAGATTGCCTGCTGAGTTTGTGGCTTGTCCTTCCATTAGTACTAATAGATCCATTTGAGGCAACCCTCTTCCGAGATGCATTCTCTATCACATTTCCTGCTGCATTGCAAGTATGTGAGTTGGTTGCATTGACAAGCATGATCAATGTTAATTCAGGCTTGCTGAATTCTAACATTTACCTGTCAGCAGTCAGGTTGCTGCTGAAAATTCAGTGGTCCAAGGATGATCAACTATGGCAAGAGCAAGTTGATCATATTTTTCGTGAACCCTGGATTTGTCACTTGTCTAGTAAAAAGTGTGAATAAATATATGGCTGTGAGACTGAGGAGAGGACAGCAATTTCTGATCCATGTTAACTTTTTCCTCTGAGCAGGTTTTATCTTACAGTAATTTGGAAGTGGGCACTTGGTGTGGTGAGATTGTAGAGAATTTTGGGAACCATTTATTCAGGATCAGCATGGCATCCAGTGCCACAGCTTCAGGATTGTTGGGGATCACCATTCAGTATGTTTGAAGGTGGCACTCTGAAGCCTGCCTGTGCTATTGCAGACAGATGAAAGGCAATCTAGAGCTAGGGTTTCCAACTGGCTCCATATTTTCAGGATTGGCTGATCCAGTCCTGGTTTTACCTCTCTGCCTGCATGGACTTGTAGTTCTGTTGTCCCTACTGATTTCCTAAAGAAAAGCTAGATTACAAGTCCATGCAGGCAGTGGGGAAAATCAGGACTAGATCAGACTGTCCTGAAAATCTGGAGCCAGTTGGCAATCCTATCCAGGGCAAATACAATATTAACAATTGTCTATCCCTGTCTCTTGCAGGTAGGGCCGATATGTCTCATTATGCGAACTAGACAGTTGCCTAGGGCACCAACCATTAGGGGGGCGGTAAAGAGGAGCTATGTGGGGCCATGAGCAGAACCTATCCTGCTCATGGCAGACAGGAGTAGAGATTTTGTGGGCTGTGAGTGGTGCCCATCCTGCTTAAGGCCCAGAAAAGCACAGAATTGGCTGGCTGTGAGCAGTGCCCATCCTGCTCATGGCCAAGAAAAGCAAACACTCAGCGGGCCATGAGCTGCGTCTCAGTGAATGAGGTCGGGACCAGGCAGGGAGGGAGGGAGGAGCATGGGCGCAAGACAGAAGGTTCGCCCAGGGTGCCTAACACCCTTGCATCGGCCCTGCTTGCAGGTCTTGGCTAGCGGTGATGGATGGTTTAGACTGCAGGTAATTCATTGTGTTTTTGCTTGTAAAATATGTAGTTCCCCACTTGGGCCCTCACTTGGAGCTAGCAGAATGGAATGTGTGGGCGTAACGGCTAAGCATAAGTGGAATATATGAGTCCAGCTCATGCCTCACCTATGCTGGTTACTAATCAGGTTTATGCCCACAGAGATTTTAGTCATTCATCTCAGGGGCAATGATTTTGATTGCAATCTCAGCTGACAGCTGCTAGATGATATCAGGAATGACATCATGCACATCATGTCATTGATGCCTGTTACCCATATCATGTGGTCAAAGTTCATCCCTCATTGCTGGCTGTACAACTCTATTCTCTGAGGGCAGTAGGCATCGAAGCTTAACAAGCAGGTGAGTAACTTTACTAGCCACCACAGTAGCTTGCATGTGAGACACAATTGGGTATCCATCAACTGCATGGAGCTGTTTCATTTGGATGGGATTAACTTGTCTGACATAGAACAGGGCCATTTTTATTACTCTGAAGAGGGTTATTCAACAGGTGACAGAGATCTAAACAACAGTATATTAGCTGCTGTTTGCAGATATGGAAGGAAGGAAGGCCATGGGCAATCTGGTTGCAGGCTACTTAATTACTGTGGTGGGAGTGCCCAAGCCCAGGTGGCGGGCAGGGGGCTAGATGGCTAGCTGAGAGCTGGAGATTACTGCACTTAGAAACTGCACTTAGGACTATCTGTCACCAGGGTCATCCTGGCCTCAGTATGGCAGCAGACCAGTGGCCCCTAGTACAACTGTAGCATGACTTGGAGAACTGGCAGCCTTGCTTACATTTGGTGGTCTGCCTAGCAATGCCTGACCAATATTGACTCCTGGAAGGACCATGCCCTTGCTTGCCCACAGCTGATCAATGGTCCAGAGATGATTTCTCTATGAGTCCCAAAAGGCTCATCTCCCATTACCCTTCCTTCTATCTTATTCCTGATATAGGACAAAAAGGGGAAGGAGCATAGTTAGACATAAATATGTAATTTCAGAGGGCTTGGGTACCTAGCTATAGCTAAGTGATTTGTTAGTTGTTAATTTGATTAATAAAGCTGCAGCCATACATTATTCTACTGGATATTTTGTGTATGTGTATGTGTATGTATTGTTTGTGATGAAACCCCCCCACCCCCCCAATCACTAGGATATGCTGTGTCTGCCCTGATTATAAATGTTTCTATCTAACTAGCTAGAGCAGTGTTCCCCAACCCTGTCCTGGGGGCCCACCAGCCAGTCGGGTTTTCAGGATATCCACAATGAATATGCATGAGAGAAAATTTGCATGCACTGCCTCCTTAACATGCAAATTTTTTCTCATGCATATTCATTGTGGATATCCTGAAAACCTGACTGGCAGGTGGGCCCCCAGGACAGGGTTGGGGACCACTGAGCTAGAGCACAGAATTGCTCAACATTTTAAGAACTCTATCAGAGAACTTCTTATGATTTGTGGCTTAAAAGAGTTACTATGTAGTGTATAAAATATTTACAAAAATATTAATTATAGTTTAAGCGTGCTTAGGAGTATTCAAATGGTTATTAAAGTATTGTCTTGTTATCTTTGAGTTGCCAGAACCTTTTAGTACTGCTACTCAGTTACCTTACTATAAAACACTCAGCTGGTCTAAGAGTTTTCTTAACTTACCAACAAACACAAAGCACCTTACTGAAAAAGGACATTTCCCTTTCTTTGCCTATGAAAAAAAAAATTCTTTCTTCAATAAGTCCCAAGAAGTGGTTCTATAAAACAGACTGGAAAGAATTAAACAACTAATTCTCTGTCTTTTAGCCAATTAAATATTTTTTTTTACATTATTTTCTTTGGTGGAACTCATCAAAATTGAACTTTATGCCAATATTAATCCACACACCAGAAGTTCTAACAAAGCATACACATCCAGGGACAGGTTTAGTTCCCCAGGGAAGTGAAGAGAGTCAATGATTTACTGATAAAGCCACCCAGTATATACATCACGCAGGTCCCATATATCAATGTCACAGGCAACAGCTTGCCTTGCTAAGTGATTCTGCAGTGTCCTCTCAAAGGCTACTTTGTTTTATAATCAGATCAACTTATCAAGATGAATGCTTTCACTTTTGCTAAACTTAATCTTTAATGAAAGTATTACCTTTGCTGTATACTTATGGATAATGTTCAGCAGGAAAGATTTTATTAACTCATCTAATTCTGTCCTGAAACTACGCTAGCACTCTTTTTGTTGATTTGACATACTGTAGGTTTTCTTTTAGAAACATTGCCTTATACATGAAATAAGGAAGTCCTGAAAAAGTAGATGAGATATTTTCTTTGTGATGGTGAAGGAGCCAACTAGAACTCAAGAGTTTAGGATTCAAGTTTAACCAAGAATGTATATTTATTGTGTCCTGGAATAAGATGCAAATAAACGGAAGAGCTACTGCTTTCTTCAAACATTTGTTTGATGACTGATGGATTGTACATGGTGCTAACTTTTGATAGAAACAGATGTTACATTAAATGAACAGAAGAGTTTGGCAATAATTATCAACCATTTTTGTTGAACACGAGCACATTAAAAATATTGTTCTACTTCAGGTTGTAGGTAATAGTTATTGATTTCTGTCTTGATCCACGATTCTGTTCTTTAGTTTGTTTTCACTCATGCTGTATTGTCTAGTAAAAAAAAATTGTGCTTGCAGCATATATTTCTTCAGAGGTTTTGCGTTTCTACATTAAAGCTTATCAATTATTTGTAGCTGCTTGTCATCATATTCTGATAATAGAGGCCTGGTCAAGGATAATAATTACCACTTCACCTTTCAGCGCATGCATATCCGCCACTCCTGGTGCAATATTACCCAAAGCAACTCCTCTCTCCCTGTACACAGGACCAAAAGTGCAGGCACATCATTTATTGATAAGACAAAAAGAATGTAATGAAATTATCAATGTTCTTGAATTAATTATGAACATGATTAAGAAAGCTAAAATCTCAGGAGCCAGGATCTCATTACCCATTCAGTCTTAGGGATTGCTTTCATTCAGCAAGGCAAAAGGCTTTGAGCAGTCCCACAGTTGCCTTTCTCTCATTTATTTGTACTGGTATTAGAGATTATTTGTTTTTTGTTTTGTTCTTCCTATTCTGAAAATATTTCTTAGTATATTCATTTAGCAGACTGTGCCATGCAGTATGGTGGAAGAATGCCCCTGTAGGGCCTACATCCATGTCTCTGGTCTAGAAGCCTCCTTTTGTCTGCATTTCCCTGACCTCACTGTACAGGAGCCCCTACATATCTTTCAAGGTAAGTCTGAGAATGTAGCCAAAAAGTTCTTTCAGATTTATGCCTGCAGCTCTGCTCATAGCACTGTCTGATTCCCATTCAGCTAGGAGGCTTAATGACATCATTATTGCACTGCGTGAAGGTTGTTGTTTTGGAGGTGGCAGTATATTACTCCATGGCTTTCTTGCTGGTTGGAAAAGATGATGATTACACTCTGCACACGAACTGATTATAAATGGCATATAGGTTTGATGATATAAACTGTTTGTTGTATGTCACAGATCAAAAGACATCTTTAGCAGATGTGAAAAAAAATTAAATTCCCAAAATATTGCATTGTATTAACATTAAGATGTATGAAATGCTTTTCCTGAGTTCTTACAATTCAAGTCATTTTTCTAGGAAGAAATGTGCTCTGCAATCAAGATGATTTTTTTCTACTGTAAAGTTATGATTTTACTTAAAATGTTATTTTTTTTTCACTCATTACAAGGCCCCTCTGAATTAGCACGTTTTGCAATAAGTCTCTTTGTGGCACAATAAAGTATTTGAATTATTCTATGAAAGTCGGCAGACATGTAGATGTTTTCTAATAAACTGAACTGCTATTTGTAAGCCAGAGTAGCAATATTATCTAGAGTATAGCTAATTGCTAGATAATTAGATAACATAAAATCTATTGCTGTAAATAATTCTGTACAGTATACCATTCTGAATGTGATAATGTAATATACACTGTGAATGCATACAGTAAATCAATTTTTAGTTTGAAAGGTTTACTTTTGCTGCCATATTTGGCACGATTGTAACTAATATCCAGTCCGGCACATAGGGATCAAATACAGTAAGAACATGTATAAGCTTTACCGCACAATGCTCTGTAAGTTTAACAAGTAAATATTTCATCCTGATATTATTATAAGGTTAGAAACACAAAATTGCTTCTCGGTACTTATAGTATTCCTAAGAAATAAAGGAAATTGAACTGGAAAGCAATTAGTATAGTCTGTATTTAAAAAGGTTCAGAAAAATACTTGCTCCCTACACAGATAATGCAAACAGATTTAAGTGTTCCCTATATCTAGAAAAGTTGTTCATGATATTTAAAACAAGTGTTTCGTTTAAGAAACATGCTCCATTTTCTTTCTATGTATTTCTGCACATCACATCTGTTCTAGCTGGGTGCAATTCTACAAGCATTATCGAAGAGATTAAAACAAACAATCATAGGCATATTTTTACAGGGTTAAGCTCTGCACACTAAAGAAATTGTAATTACAGACTGTAAAAAATGCCTATTGAATATAGGCTCACAAAGAAACTAATTCTTGAAAACTGCTAATTGTTTTCTATTGTATTATTAGGCCTGGGTTTAACATACACCAAGAAAACGATCAGTTATGAAACAGAGAGCAAGGGGTCCATATTCCATCCATATTTTTACTTCATTTCAGCAAAGCTCTTCAAATTCTTGATTTATATATAATAAAAATAGAATTATATCATATATCATATGTCATCTCCATACCAAAAGAGTATGAAGTTCGGCTGGACATTTCCCTGGGGAAATTCAGTATTATGGTTCACTAGTTGGTGGCATTTGAGGTATTTCCTGGTATGCAGGAGAAATAGTTTGCAATATTATTATGTAATGCTGTACATCATGCAACAAAGTCTGTATCAAATATTCCCAAGGAAGGAAAGAGGAAGAAAAATATATGTATCTGCTGGGTACAAAAAAAAATGAAATCACAATCCAAAATATTTTCAATTACTCTTATGTACTCATTCTTTACAATCCATGTTTTAGAGTCAAATACACAAAATAATTGCTTTTCACTTAATCCTGGCACATTTTGTGTATTTTCTCTTCTGCTAGATTAAATACTTTTAGATGTAATATATTTAAAAATATATACAGTTAAATGTATCAGGTTCATGAAAATATTATAAGAAATAATATAATACCACAAACATTTCAACTGGTTGGTTTTTACAGAAACAAGAAGTAAAAAGAATTTTAAAAAAATGTTAAAATAGGTCAACAGATAAAGTATTGTTAGTATTTCAAGCATATGTTTTTGGAGAAAATAATGATTGTAGAGCTGATCCAAATAATGTAACCTTTGGAAAGATGTGCATGTTCCAAAAACTAGCACTACTACAGTCTGATCTTGTTGAACTCAAAAAAGTGTTGATTGCATAGGAAGTATATTTTAAATATTATAAATACAACATTAAGATATATTTCCCATATAGCTGTGTGTAGGCACAGTATTTCAGAATATAACTTTCTGAGCAATACAGTTCCTTTATTTAACAGGAATCATCATTAGAAATTTTAAGTATTAGGTAAAAGTTAGTGATCACATGTCATGGCATCAATTACTAGTGGCTTGCACTGAGATTGACTTTAGTTTTCCTTCAGTACTATATGCAAGGTGAGCCAATGGAGTCTTTTATTTCTTGTGTCACTCTGGAAGAAAATTAATAAAAGTTTTATAACATTAGTATTATAAAAATAATGCTAATTGTATCATTTGCAACTGCTAGCAGAAAACTGTATGCAGTAAAAACAATATTGAAAAATGTCTATATAAAATATACATTTAAAAAACCATTTGCATACTGAGAACAATGTCAAATTGCCAAATAATACGTGGTACAAATCAAATAAGAATATAATTTAGGATTATAACCTATCACTTTGACTTTCTGTAGATTCAAAATCTTGTTGATTTGATCTTTGCATTCAGAAGAGTGAATGAAATAGACCCTGTAGTTGTCAAAATAGTGAAACTTGTACTGCAGAAAATATATTGTTTAGGGATATATCAATATAATGAAGTTTTAGCACTGGAAAATAATATGATGCAATTAATTTTTATCTAGATCATTTTAAGGCAGAATTCAGTTTTTCTTTCAATGTTTTATGGTACTGTTGACTCTTTGGCTGAATGTTCACCAGCACTTAAGAAATTAGAATGCATGAAACTTTGATTATAAACAGAGCTATGCAGATCTTTTGTCATGTGTGCTTTAGTTTCATGGCATTTATACTGCATTCTTCATTCTTCAAATATAGGAGAGTAACAACTGCATGCAAGAAAAGATCATGTTATTTGTGGCACAGATTACATTTGCAGAGAGATTGCACTTGCTCTGAAAGAGTTAAATAGAGCTACCTTCTTTGGATTGATTTAAATCAGTAATGGATCTTCTCATAATGCTTGCTGTTACTAGATATTGCACTGCTATCTCAGTCCTATGATAGCCCAGATAAGAAGTGCTTACCGCAAAGGATGTTCCTAAAGGGCAGATATTGTTTCCTGTACCTCAGGGAGTAAAAAGCCATACTGCTGGATCAGGAACTTTTACTAACATCAAGTAAATTCAGGTCTTATCAAGTTACAGCACAAACTGCACTCATGTTTTATTATTCTCATTAGAGATTTAAGGACTAATTCCAGTTGTTAGCACTTAACAGTTTAATGTTTTCCATAGATAAGAATTAAGATTCTTCTGGGGAATTCTTTTATTTGCAAAAGCTTGCAAAAAATATAATGCACTATACACTCTAATGTAATTCATTAGGCACCTTAAATGTTATTAACGAATAGCATTTAAAAATGTAAATACAACTAAACTTTAAAAGCTAAAACAGAATAATTTCAATCAAGACATTCTTTTATCGAACTAGCTCAATATGTTCCACAATTGAATCTGTTTTATACATACGTGAGTGAACTGTCTACAAATAAGAATTGCAGTATGAACATAACTGCCATAACCTGACAGTATACAGTGTAAACTAAAGTATATATGACATATAAATTATGTTGCATATTATATTTTTATACCAAGCTTTTATAGAGACAAATGAATTACAATTGCAGAACATATAATGGAGAAGAAAATGTCATACCTTAGATTAATTACAATTTACGTTTTAACATAAGTAGGGACTGGAAAGCATCATGAAATAAAACTTATAAACATTAATTATGGCCTTTATCCAATGGCTGGCCTTCTGGATTATGATTTGAGAAGTGAACTGCTGAATTCCATGAGATCTCTGTGCTTGGAGATCCCCAAACAACCAGAAAGCTAGTGGTTAGCTGTATATTTGGATTTAATTAGCAGAGTAGTAAGGGGGTTCTGCAAGCCTATCATGGCAAACAATGGCATTTCCCCAGGATATTGCTCCTACCTTTGGAGTCCAGGTTAGCAGGCCAGTAGTTTGGCATCTGATCTTCTTCTTCTTTGAATATGGGCTGCAGTGTTATTTTTTTCATACTTTATATAGATATACATATATATATATACCTCCTATAGAAGCTGCCATTTGGGGGATATCATAGTGTGAAAATGTACTGACTAGCTGACACTGTTCTACCCTTCATGATAATAACCCTTTCTAGAAGTGAAAATGCCAAATATAAGATGAAAAGATGAATTTCCCTGGTTATTAGTAGACTACGAGTGTCTGGGACACTCATAGCTGCCACATGGGTACTGAATGTTTTTGTAGCATCCCATTTCATTTCACTATGCAGAGAAAGAGGCGTTATGGTACATCTTCTGTAGCAGTACAGATGATTTTTCTAATTTTCAGCTTGTACGCTTCATGTGAGATTATTATCTTGCACTACACTTCAAACAAGCAATTTACATTTCTATTTATTTGAGTTATATTATTGGGTGTAATCCTCCTTAATATAGAAAATAAATTTATTATGAAGAACTCCCACTAGAAATCTTGGAGAACTTGCATATAGCTGTACTGTGTCCAAAATGCTGTTCAGTAGGCTTTCCAAAGCACCCAGGTAACAGCTGGTGCAGGCCATGTGCCAGGCCTGACAGCCCATATGCTCTCTTTAGTGCTGTAATTATCTCAACACAAAACTCTGATAACCCAGTCTATGGGGTCCAGTTTCACTAGGTTAAATTGACTCAGTGGCTTTGTTAGTAAGTTGCTTTGGCACAGTAAGAACTTCATCAAGAGTTTAAGCATTGTGGCAGCCTTGGAAAACCAATATGAGTGCTAGTTTCAAGACAGGTGTCTTATTAATCCTGCGAGATTGTAGCTTTTAGTTCATAGAAATAGTTTTGGCAAGAAGCAAAGAGACTATGTTGCAGTTTTTATGACAATAGAACTGGCTTTATTTGTGCATTAAACCAACACATGAGTTCTCATTATCTAGTTTCCTTCTACAGGTATCCAGACTTTGAAAGTTATTATTTATATGTTGTCATGCATACTCAACAAATGTACTGCCCTGTACATTATTCTTTGCAGATAAGTTCTGGATGCTTTCTCCATATTATAATTAAAAAGGTAGGGATTTAATAATTTATAACAATTTAAACTCCTCACTGAATATCAATGTATCATTCAATGTGAAAGAATGAATTAAATTTGTCACTGTCAAATAACTGTATAAAAGATGAAATATCTCTGATCCCACATCATTAAGCAATAAAAATGCCTGTGTTTTGTATGAAATACAGAGCACAGATTATACCCTCTTTAACATGCTTCTTAAGAATTTATATTCTTTAGTAACACACATAAATCTAATAAGATACATGCTTTTAATAGAAATAAATTTTTAGGCTCATCTAAGGAGTTGTAGTTACTTCCCTCAAATTTTTTTTTCTGGGAATTATGTATGTTTTCAATTATTTTAATGATCCAATAAGTATAGGTTGCATTTATCTATCCTGTGTAACAACAGAATATTCATGGAGGAGGTTGATATATCAAGAGTCAGTTACAGATGGCAAACATTGAATTATGGGCCACACTGCCATAAACAACCATGGGAGTTTTCTGCGTATTTTAAATCTGTTATAAAGATAATATACACCAAGAAAATATATGAGGGTGAGCTTATAGTTGTACTAATTTGGTTCAGGAGATGTTATGCTGTCATATAGCTATATGTAGTGCTATAGTCGAATTTGAACTATATAACATGGCCATGTTAGCATGGTTGCACTGTCTTTTAAGAAGCCAAGGTAACACTGCAATATTCTGCATCTCATTACTTTAGTAAATTGAGCTTTAAAACCGACAGGGAACTCACATTTACTGCTGGTTAATACTTAGATCCCATAGTAATCTGCAGTGTTCATTGGGCATCCTTGGTGTCCCATTGAAAGGCTAACGATTGTCACAGAGCACTATGGGATCTAAGTATTAACCAGAAGTAAATGTGAGTTCCCTGTTGGTTTTAAAGCTCAATTTACTAAAGTAATGAGATGCAGAATATCACAGTGTTACCTTGGCTTCATTAAAGACAGTGCAGCCATGCTAACATGGCCATATTCTGAAGCTCAGGTTTCCATTTTCAAAGTGACATAAAGTGAAAGGGCCATTTAGTGTAGGGAAAATCTCCTGCCCCTCGAGCTCTAATATAAGCCTCTGTAACCCTCTGAAAAAGCTTGTATTTGGTAGGAGGATCAATGGCACCATATTGATTTTGGTGCCATTGTCAGAAAGCAGGAATGTCTCCCTCCTTCCAGAGAAGATTTGTATAATTTTGAGGGTAAGACTGGTTTTGGGGAGCACAGATATTTCTGTCAGTTTGGGACAGTTGGAGGGTGGTTTTTCGGAGGGCTGAATGGCCATTGTCATCTTGGGGTAGAAGGAGGGATGTTGAGTAGGCTGAGGTCCTTGCCAGCTTGATGGGAAGTGGTATTGGCTGGACCAAAATGCCCTTGTCAGTCTGGGGGGAGGGAGATGGGGTTGGGTGAGGAAAGGGTTGTCAGAAGGTCATAGAAACTTTTGTTTTGGGGACAGAAGAAGGCCCTGAGGCTATTGACAGCTTTAGGGGGAGATTTTGGGTTCAGAGCCCTGAGTTAATGTGTCCTACTAAGAATGCTACAATTAACTAGAAATCTTGAAGTATGGTTGATGTTTTCAGCATTATTAGGCTGCATTAAGGCTCTTAGATATTAATACTGAATAATACTGCTGGGTTAATATCTAATAATTTAAATATTAAATTTAGGAATTTACATGTGCATTAGTGCATGCAATAAAACTACATTAATGCAATAGTGCATGCATTACCTAATGCCCAAGTAATAATGTGCACTTGCTGTGGACATTAACGCTAATGCCCATTAGTATATAGGTCTCTATATGCACATCTTGAGTGTGCTATGAGGCATGAAAACAAAGGGTGAGCACCTTCTGAACTTAAAAGTTTTGTATATAACTGTAAGACCATATAGCTTGCATATTATTCAGCAAATGAAATGGATAGATTGTGCTAATTATTTTGCAGCTTACATAACACCTCATCATTATATTGTGATGAAAAAATAATTTAAATAATCTATAATGAGCATTATCACATAAATACGTATATATACTAAACATTATTGTAAATGCTCCTATCAATAACTTTAAAAAATTGAACCTAGTTAATATATTCATTAATTTTATTAAATCTTCTGCCAAAGGATCTTAAACACTATGGGGCAGATTTTAAAAGCCCTGCACACATAAATCCGACTGGATTTATGCGCACAGGGGGGTTACGCACGTCGAGCCTATTTTGCATAGGCCTGGCGATGCACGCAAGCACCAGGACGTGCGTATGTTTCGGGGCTTTGAAAAAGGGGCAGGAAGGGGTGGGGCATGGGTGGGGCATGGGTAGGGCGCCGGTCCAGGGGCGGTCTGGGGGCAGTCCGGGGGCGGGACTGAGGACTCCGGCACAGCGGCCGTGCCGGGGGAAAACGCGCCGGCAGCCGGCCGGTACGCGCAAGTTACGCCTGCCAGAGGCAGGTGTAAATAACACAATAAAGGTAGGGGGGGATTTAGGTAGGGCTGGGGGGTGAGTTAGATAGGGAAGAAAGGGGAAGGTGGGGGGAACAGATGGAAAGTTCCCTCCGATTTTGGAGCGGCCTCGGAGAGAATGGGGAAAGCCATCGGGGCTCCCCTAGGGCTCAGCACGTGCAAGGTGCACAAGAGTGCACCCCCTTGTGTGCGCAGACCCCGGATTTTATAACATGCGCGTGTAGGTTATAAAATCGAGCGTAGATTTGTGCGTGCCGGGTTGCGCGCACAAATCTACGCCCGCGCATAGCTATTAAAATCCGGCCCTATATTTGAACTGGAAATAAAATTTTCAAACTGCCTACATTGTTAGCATCTTAGAAAAATGGTGGTACAAGTGGACTGATGTATATAGATGCTATAATTATTTAAGCTATGGTTCCTCTGAATGCTGTATTAAAATTCTATATGGCATTTTAAAAGTTGGCCTACTGCAGAAAAATATTTGATTCTAAACAGAAAGAAAATGGGCCTTCAGAGTCACTTTTGAATGTGGACAAAAGTGAACCGGTAGATGTGGTGAATTTGGATTTTCAGAAGGCATTCGGCAAAGTCCCTTATGAGAGGCTTCTAAGAAAACTAAAAAGTAATGGGAAAGGAGGTGATGTCCTTTCGTGGATTATAGACTGGTTAAAAGACAGGAAGCAGAGAGTAGGATTACATGATCTGTTTTCATAGTGGAAAAAGGTAAACAGTGGAGTGCCTAAGGGATCTGGACTAGGACCGATGCTTCTTAATATATTTATAAATGATCTGGAAAGGGTGAATGATCTGGAAAGGGGCACAAGTGAGGCGCTTAAATTTGTGGATGACACAAAATTATTCAGAGTAGTTAAATCACAAGCAGATTGTGATAAATTGCAGGAGGACCTTGTGAGACTGGAAGATTGGGCATCCAAATGGCAGATGAAATTTATTGTGGACAAGTGCAAGGTGATGCATATAGGGAAAATAACCCTTGCACATTAGGAGTTATCACCCAGGAAAGAGATCTAGGCATCAGAGTGGATAATACATTGAAATCATTGACTCAGTGTGCTGTGGCGGTTAAAAAAGCAAACAGAATGTTAGGAATTACAAGGAAGGGAATGGTGAAAAAAATGGTGGATGTCATAATGCCTCTCTATCACGCCATGGTGAGACCACACCTTGAATACTGTGTGCAGTATTCAAGATATAGTTGCACTGGAGAAAGTACAGAGAAGGGCAACCAAAATGGCAAAGGGGATGGAATGGCTCCCCTATGAGGAAAGGCTAAAGAGGTTAGGGCTGTTCAGCTTGGAGAAGAGACGGCAGAGAGGGGATATTATAGAGGTCTACAAAATCATGAAAGGACTCGAACGGGTAAACGTGAATCTGTTATTTACTCTTTTGGATAATACAAGGAGTAGGGGGCACTCCATGAAGTTAGCAAGAGGCTCATTTAAAACAAATTGGAGAAAATTCTTTTTCACTCAACACATAATTAAGCTCTAGAATTCATTGCCAGAGGATATGGATATGGCAGTTAGTGTAACTGGATTTAAAAAAGGTTTGGATAAGCTCCTAGAGCAGAAGTCCATAAACTACTATTAATCGATAAAGATTAGTAGCTTGATATCTATTCATTCTCGTCTGAATTTCCAATGGCCTGTGTGCACACATAACGGGGGATATGTGCATGGCCGGGCCCTGCGTGCCAAGCGCATTTAGAAAGGGCTCGGCCAAGCGCATATCTCCTGGTATGCACAGATGTGCCGAGCCAGCAAAAAGGGGTGATCCAGGGGGTGGGGTCTGGGTGGGGATGGGAGGGGGCGGGGCGGAGGTTGATTGGGACAGCGGCCATTAGGCCCTGTCTCGGGGAAGTACATGCCGGCAGCTAGCCAGCGTGCGGAAGTTATTTCTGCTCCAAAGGAGAAGTATTAAATAGAGATGTGAATCGTGTCCTCGATCGTCTTAACGATCGATTTCAGCTGGGAGGGGGAGGGAATCGTATCGTCGCCGTTTGGGTGTTTAGAGTATCGTGAAAATCGTTAAAATCGTGAACCGGCACACTAAAACCCCCTAAAACCCACCCCCGACCCTTTAAATTAAATCCCCCACCCTCCCGAACCCCCCCCAAATGCCTTAAATTACCTGGGAGTCCAGCGGCGGTCCATAGCTAAATTGGGGGAAGGGGGAGGGCAGGAAAACCGGCACACTAAAACACCCTAAAACCCACCCCCAACCCTTTAAATTAAATCCCCCACCCTCCCGAACCCCCCCCCCAAATGCCTTAAATTACCTGGGGGTCCAGCGGCGGTCCGTAGCTAAATCGGGGGAAGGGGGAGGGCAGGAAAACCGGCACACTAAAACACCCTAAAACCCACCCCCGACCCTTTAAATTAAATCCCCCACCCTCCCGAACCCCCCCCCCTCAAATGCCTTAAATTACCTGGGGGTCCAGCGGCGGTCCGGAACGGTCTCCTGCAATTGAATCGTGTTGTCTTCAGCCGGCGCCATTCTGTGCCGCCATTTTGCAAAATGGCGGCACAAAATGGCGGCGGCCATAGACCAACACGATTCGACTGCAGGAGGTCGTTCCGGACCCCGGCTGAATGACCTCCTGCAGTCGATCTCCTGCCGGCGCCATTTTCCGTACAGAAAACGATTCGCGGCAGGAGATCGCTCCCGGACCCCCGCTGGACCCCCAGGGACTTTTGGCCAGCTTGGGGGGGCCTCCTGACCCCCACAAGACTTGCCAAAAGTCCAGCAGGGGTCTGGAATGACCTCCTGCAGTCGAATCGTGTTGGTCTATGGCCGCCGCCATTTTGCAAAATGGTGGTGCAGGATGGCGCCGGCTGAAGACAACATGATTCAATTGCAGGAGGCCGTTCCGGACCTCCGCTGGACCCCCAGGTAATTTAAGGCATTTGGGGGGGTTCGGGAGGGTGGGGGATTTAATTTAAAGGGTCGGGGGTGGGTTTTAGGGTGTTTTAGTGTGCCGGTTTTCCTGCCCTCCCCCTTCCCCAGATTTACGATTTTTTGATGATAAATCGGGGGAATTGGTATTGTATCGTGGCCCTAACGATTTTTGACGATTTAAAATATATCGGACGATATTTCAAATCGTCAAAAAACGATTCACATCCCTAGTATTAAAACAAAAATAATTAGACTAGCTAGGTAGGGGTTAGGGTCAGAGAGAAGAGGAGAAAAGGTAGGAAGGGAAGTTAGGGGGATAGGAAAGTTCCCTCACAGTCTGCTTCTTAATTGGAGTAGACTGGGAGGGAACTCGAGAAGTCCTACTTGCATAGCCGTGCATTGGTTTTTAAAATCCCCCCCCCCCCCCCTGTACGCTTGAGTCCTGACCTGCCTGCACATGTGCGTGTGGATATTAAAATCTGGTGCGCATGAGCACATGGGAACCATATTTTATAACATGCATGCGGTGACGCACGCATGTTATAAAATCACCGCATCCATGTGAGCATGCCGAGAACCATGGGCACATGGATACCTGTGCACTTGTTTTAAAATCGACCCCTTAATGTTTGGATTTTTGCCAGATGCTTGTGATTTGGTTGGCCACTGTTGGACTCAAGATACTGGACTTGATGGACTCTTGGTCTGACCCAATTTGGCATTGCCCATCTTAGTGCGGACACCCGATTGGCTAAAATTCTGAGTCATATCTTTGTTTGAAAAAGTGCTGACAAGCGTCTTATTAAAGTCTAATATTTAGACAGCATATCTTATGTTCTTTTGTTTTTATGTTCTTGTTTTTCCCATTTTATGTGGACGTTCTTTGCTTATATGTCCTGTCTCTCACTTTATTGGTTAAGACAAGAAGTTATTAGAGATGTGTATCGTGTGATTGATCGTCTTAACGATCGATTTCGGCTGGGGGGGGGGAGGGAATCGGATCGTCGCGGTTTTGTGTTTTTAAATATCGTGTAAATCATAAATCGGGGAGGGCGGGAAAACCGGCACACTAAAACATCCCTAAAACCCACCCCTTTAAAATAAATCCCCCACCCTCCCGAACCCCCCCAAAATGTCTTAAATTACCTGGGGTCCAGTGGGGGGGGTCCCGTTGTGATCTTCCACTCTTGGGCGTCGGGCGCGTTGATAGAAAATGGCGCCGGCGCTACCTTTGCCCTGTCATATGACCTTTGCCCTGTCATATGACAGGGCAAAGGTAGCGCCGGCGCCATTTTCTATCAACGCGCCCGACGCCCGAGAGTGGAAGATCACAACGGGACCCCCCCCACTGGACCCCAGGTAATTTAAGACATTTTGGGGGGGTTCGGGAGGGTGGGGGGATTTATTTTAAAGGGTCGGGGTGGGTTTTAGGGATGTTTTAGTGTGCCGGTTTTCCCGCCCTCCCCCTTCCCCGATTTATGATTTTTGATGATAAATCGGGGGAATTCCTATTAAATATCGCCTCTAACGATTTTTGATGATTTAAAATATATCGGACGATATTTTAAATCGTCAAAAAACGATTCACATCCCTAGAAGTTATACCCAGAAACAAAGGAATCTAATTTCTAGGACATATGCATGCACATCAGTGGATATGCATGTATCTGAAAACCTCCCCATGTATTAGGGTCTTCGTTTCCCCCTTGACAAAACCTGAAAATTTAGTGTAGATAGGATACCAAACACAAAACTTAATATGGATCCAACTTTAAAGACACACAGACAAAGTGATCTCAAAAGCCTTCTTTCCCTTGGGAAAGTAAGAATAAAACACACTTTTCTTTTAATCATATTTTCTTACAAAAGAATAAGAAATTATTAGGACTTTGGATGAATGAAGAACTGACATGACTTGAAATTGACCTCATACGACAGGGGTAGGCAACTCTGCTACTTGAGTACCACCAGGCTCCAGCTAGTAATTTTTTTAGGATATCTACAATGAATATGTATGTGATGTATTTGCATGAAATGAAACGAATGCATGCAAATACATCTCATGAATATTCAGTATGGATATCTTGAAATCCTGACAGGCTGGTGGCTCTTAAGACCTAGAGTCGCCTCCCTTGTCCTATGAGATTATATTAGTTTTTAAAACAAATCATCTTGAACTTTGCTTACTGCTGCTGTAGTGAATGCAACTCATCTCAGATCAACTGAACAGGTTGAGACAATACCAGAATTGGGTCAGACTGTTCAGTTGACCTGGGTTCAGTTGGCAGCCTTCTGCTACTATTACATTTTCCACTGTGAATTAGTAGAAGTCCATTAATTCTAAACAGCCACTTAAACCTAATAAAGTGAAAAACAGTGAAAATACCTAAGAAAAGTGAGAAAATGATTTAGAAAAGGGGTTTCTATATACATATATATATTGTTATTTTGATTAGAAGCTCCTATGGTAATCTTTTTTCTATTCTTGGGTATATGAATATAAGAGATGAATATGAGTAAAAACAGGATTGATAGTATCTGTTAATTGATGTGCAAGGCTTTCATCTTTATCCATAGTTATGTAATTTCATGGAGTTATAGATCATACATGTTATCCAACATGAGTCAGTACATATGGAAGTCCATTTTGAGCAACAGAATCGCAAAATGATGGCCTACAGTACATATCTATAGATAAATGATATGATTAATGTATAAACAACTTGTTAAATGTGTCTTATACATCTTTAGGAAAACAAAAAAGAATAGATGCCTCAATCTTTTTCCAATGTTTATTAAAACAGAGACGTGTTCATGAAATGCCCGACTCAGGCCGAGTTTCGCAGCTTAACAGCCGCTGCCTCAGGGGCTCGAACACTTCAAATTCAAAGATGAAACTCAGCAGTCTTAGTTTCATCCAATGAGCAACAATTGTCTGACCAGTTTTGTGTAGGGTTCGGTCTCTAAAATAATAAACACTGGACATGTCGAGCATGACGGCAGTATCCTACTGTGATTTGCTTTTCCCCAACTGAGTGGCATCGTAAAGAGACCGAACCCTACACAAAACTGGTCAGACAATTGTTGCTCATTGGATGAAACTAAGACTGCTGAGTTTCATCTTTGAATTTGAAGTGTTCGAGCCCCTGAGGCAGCGGCTGTTAAGCTGCGAAACTCGGCCTGGGTCAGGCATTTCATGAACACGTCTCTGTTTTAATAAACATTGGAAAAAGATTGAGGCATCTATTCTTTTTTGTTTTCCTGATGGATATCATAGATCGCCTACCTCTTTGTTTTCTTATACATCTTTTACATGAATCATTCTTAATATTTCTGGGCAGATAAAGTAGGAAGGTTGCATAGACAGAATTTTGTGAGCTAAAATGATATAGATCCTTCTTGTTGTACAATGGTAATATGTTCCATAGACCCTGTTCGAACTTGGCAGTCCAGCAAGTATCTCCAGCAGGGAAGAGAATCAAACTTTACCATTGGTAGAAAGAGATATCTATGTAGAGAGAGATTTTCAAAAGTGTTGCTTAAGTAAAAACTACATGCTGTAACAGTAATATAAGCTCCTCTATGCACTCCCAGGATGAAAGTTTCCTCTAGACTCAGTCATGTACCCTCAATTTTGCCTTGGCTGCAAAAATCTTACAAGAAACATTTGTAAGTCCTGTAGAGTCCCCATTGGCAGGAGCAATAATAATGGTAATCTGCTAATACATTTCTAGGATTAAGTTGCAAATAAAAAGTGCTGGAGAAAGTCATCAAGCTGGAGATGATGTCCTTTATTAAACAAGTTTTCCATTTATTCATGGATACTGATTGTTTCCCCAAAGCTCTGCTTTGCTCTCAAAGACTTCAGGTGATTTGCATTTCATTCCAAATTCTTAATTGTTTTCTGTAACTGTGTCATGATTTTCCGTTGGATTTGCTCACCATGATATATATATACGGGTAGATTTTATAAATTTACGCGAGTGCGTACTTTTGTTCGCGCACCAGGCGTGAACAAAAGTACGCTGGATTTTATAAGATATGTGCGTAGCCGCGCATATCTTATAAAATCCGGGGTCGGCGCGCACAAGGGGGTGCACATTTGTGCAACTTGTGCGCGCCGAGCCTGGTGTGCGCTGCCTGTTCCCTCTGAGGCCGCTCCGTAATCGGAGCGGCCTCGGAGGGAACTTTCTTTCCACCCCCCCGCACCTTCCCCTCCCTTCCCCTACCTAACCCACCTCCCCAGCCCTATCTAAACCCCCCCTACCTTTGTTGGCAGATTTATGCCTGCCGAAAGCAGGCGTAAATCTGCGCGCGCCAGCGGGCTGTGGCGCGCCATCACCCGACCGGGGGCTGGTCCGGAGGCCTCGACCACACCCCCGGGCCGGTGCCACGCCCCCGGTCCCGCCCCGAACCACCCCCTGAACCCGGACACGCCCTGGACACGCCCCTCCCCACCCCTTTTACGAAGCCCCGGGACTTGCGCGCGTCCCGGGGCTGTGTGCACACCGGCGGCCTATGCAAAATAGGTGTGCCGGTGCGCGAGTGCCCTGCACGCGTAAATCCGGCCGCATTTACGTGTGCAGGGCTTTTAAAATCCGGCCCATACTGTATTTGCATAACTTAGGGGTAGATTTTCAAAGGGTTACACACGTAACCCCCGAAAACCTACCCCTGCGCGCGCCAAGCCTATTTTGCCAGAGGCAGGCATAACTCAACAAAATAAGGTGGGGGGGGGGATTTAGGTAGGGCTGGGGGGTGGGTTAGATAGGGGAAGGGAGGGAAGAGGGGGGCAACCAAAAAAAAAGTTCACTCCAAGGCCGCTCCGATTTTGGAGCGGCCTTGGAGGGAACGGGGAAAGCCATTGGGTCTCCCCTAGGGCTCGGCGCGTGCAAGGTGCACAAGTGTGCACCCCCTTGCATGCGCCGACCCTGGATTTTATAACATGCATGTGGCAGCGCACGCATGTTATAAAATTGGGTGTACATTTGTGCGCGCCAGGTAGCGCGCACAAATGTACCCCATGCTCATAATATTAAAAATCTGCCCCTTATTGTCATTAGATTGCACTGCTTGGTGCACCTTTTCTTAAACATCAGATAATCTTAAGCAACTTTTATTGTTAAATGTGATCTTTTGAAAAGGCCGGCGCATGCATCAATCAGGGGATTTGGAAATTAGTCGGGCTTACGCACGCAGACCCTATTTTAAAAAGCGCCCAGATATGTGCATAAAACCTGCTGTGTGAATATCTGACCGTGTGCCAGTTTGAAAGTTACTATCCTTGCCAGTAAAGGTTCCACTGTTATCTGCAGCAGGATAATTTTAAACCTTAGCAACTATCTAGCTTTATAAAATTAGTTTTAAAGGATTGCTGTGTCTTCTCCCATTCTCCCACCTGCTCCTTGATCTACTAAAAAATATGCCCCAAACAGACTTGCCAGGCCCCTTTCCCTCTTCACCTGCTCCCCCCTCAACTCAATCCTAACTCTTCTGGTACCTTAGATTTGAAATATCTTCAACCCAGATTGTGGTGGCAGCTTACTGTGACCTGGGCCTGGAGCTTCAATGGTTGCTAGGGGAGCTACTCTGGAAGCCTATGATTCTAAATAAATGGAAAACATAATCTGGTTGGCATTTTAATCCACTTGAATGTACAGAAGGAAAAGTGAGCAAACATGATATAGGGTGATACCTTTTTATATGGACTAACAACATATTTCTTGATTAGCTTTCGAGAACTTCAGTCCAAACAATCAGTTCCTGAAAACTAGCCAAAAAATATATTAATATAGTGCAGTGGTATTCAGTCCCAGCTTTCAAGGCCAACCAACATCTCAGGGTTTCAGGATATCCATAATGAATATGCATGAGATCGATTTGCATACAATGGAGGCAGCATATTCATTATTGATATCCTGAAAATCCAACCTGTTGGTGGCTCTCGAGGGCTGGGAGTGAATTCCAATGATATAGTGCAATAAAAAGGGATCACCTTGTTTTTTTGTTGACCTTTAGTTTTGTTAAATAATACATATTATTAAAAGTCTGAATTTGGTTTATTTTGCTTTAAATTGTTATTTCTCAGTTCATTCATAAGTATCAATATATTGCCTATTAATCAAAAGATGAGTCTCTAAAAAAGTCATTTATCCACTATCAAAGTTATAAAAGGTAGGAAATGGCACTTTATTAAATAATAAATGCAAAATATTATGCATTCTGTGTCTATTTTGTAATAAAATATCATGAAAATTATACCTATTTAAATTTAGATATGCACTTTAATAAAAAAGTATTCTCTGGAAGATGGTGGCAAGATGGTGGCATGAGGTTGGGTGTTTTCACTGCTCTATGATTTCTTCTTGGTTTCCTTACTATGCTTTCCAAGCGTAAGGGGAAGATTCAGCTGTTTCTCCCTGACACCCCTCTCCCCAGGCAGCAGTTTATATCATGCTTCATGCCCTGCATTTCAGCACAAACTGGGACTGGAGGCTCTGTTGCAATTTTGGTCAAGGAGCACCCAATTTTCCTGGAGAGGTCACGCTTAGCCCAGAGAATTTGCAATTACCACCTGCAGAGAGACTCGCCATTCCACTGCCATCGGAGGTGCAGAGTGACGTTCTGTCGATGCCTCCCTTAGAGAGGGCTGGAGGTGGTTCGGCATTTGAGCAATCGCTTTCTCTGGTGCTGCTGGAGGAATCTGGGGGGGAGAGAGAGCTTTGCTATCCACATATCCTCCTCGCTGGTTGCCATTCAGGGAGAGTCTTTGCCATCATCTGAGCCTGTGTTGACAGGCGGTATGAGGCTGGCTCTGCAATGTTCCTCCAGTGAGCTTTCTCTTTTGACTATCAAGTTGGCAGTTGTAACGCATTGGATGCTATCTGAAACCTGTTAGTAGCCCATGGTAGTTCTTTGAAAGTCTCCAATTAATAAAATTGACCTTCTTGCCAGTAAGTATGAATCTATGAAGACAAACTGTGACTCCCAAATTGCAGCTATCCAGGAGAATATAGCAAATACAGAATCTACTATCAAGCATATGCAAGTGTTGAATATGTCTGTGGTTAAGGACTCTTATCATTTTATCTCGACGTGTGAAATTCCTGGAAAATCATGTCAGACACTTAAATCTTAGATTCCTTAATTTTCCTAAAGTGATGGGAGAAGCTCCACTTACTACATTAAAAAACTAATTTGTGGATGTTCTTCAGTTTGACTCTAAAAAGATTCCCTTAATCAACAAAGTCTTTTTCCTTCCTGCTAACCGTGTGGTTAATACTCAGTATTCTCAGCCAGTTTCCTTTAAAATTGCTGATGATTTATTTGAAATTCTAGAGAGTTCAGGTGTTGAGATAATTGAGCGATCCACATTCTTAGTTTCTTTTATTTCTGAACATGATGTTAGTGAAGTAATGAGGAGATTTTTTTAGAAACTAGCCTCACTTTTCCTGTGACAAACAATTTATCTTTTTCCAGATTTTGCTCGGATTATGCAGGAAAGAAGGAAGAATTTTATTGCCTTAAGATCTAGAGCTACTTCTATGGGTTGCATCTTCATTTTGAGATATCCTTGTAAATGTATTATTAGAGATTGTGATAATTGTTGTTTTTTTTTCTTCCTGAACTAAGGTCTTTTTTAGATTCTAGAAGTTTTCTAACAATGTCTGATGGTCCTTAGTTGTACTACTGTTTGGATCCTTTCATAATAGAATATGCTGTTTTTTCACGTTAAGCCAGATTTCCTGGTAATTTTTTTAAATTTTTTTGTAACACTCCCATGTTGTTGCTGCCTCCACTCTTAGTGGTTTTCTTTTCTTCTTTGGAGATGACGAATATGTCTATAATTTGCTTTTTGTGTATGGTAATGTTTTCTTTTTTGTATGGTAATATATATTCATCTGTTCTTTATTTCTGTATCAAAGCTTTTGCTTTGTATATAACTTAAAAGTTTAATAAATACAAAATTAAAAAAATATATATATATATCCTACAAAATAACACTTAATGGGTCCCACAAAAGCAGGGGTGGGCAAGTCCGGTCCTCGAGGGCTGCAAACCAATCGGGTTTTCAGGTTACCCCTAATGAATATGCATGAAATAGATTTGCATACAACCGAGGCAGTGTGTATGCAGGTCTCTCTCATGCATATTCATTAAGAATATCCTGACAACCTGACTGGTTTGCAGCCCTCGAGGACCGGAATTGCCCACCCCTGCACAAAAGTGTGGCATCATATACCAGTGTCT
The DNA here is from genome assembly GCF_901001135.1 of Rhinatrema bivittatum. Taxonomy (NCBI): domain Eukaryota; kingdom Metazoa; phylum Chordata; class Amphibia; order Gymnophiona; family Rhinatrematidae; genus Rhinatrema; species Rhinatrema bivittatum. Next base: position 179,597,785 of record NC_042619.1, read on the forward strand.
TGAGTGGCTTTATTCATCATGCTCGGTGCTTGTCATGTTGGCATAACTTAGAGCTCTGCTTAAGTGGGAAGCACTCTATTAAAATGCCCTCCTAAAATATTTACAGCAATAGGTTCCAGCAACCTAAGCAGTGTGTTTTTCCTCCAAACAGCAAAGGAGGATTTTAAGTTTTTAAAGACCTAACTTGCACATATTTTTCAGAAGAACCAGTCTTAAAATGGACTAGAAGCTGTTATGGGTTTTATATGCCATCTTACAGCCCTAGACCAGAGGTCTGTTCATTCCTTGCTTGTTTTGTCATCTTATGACAACTGTGTATTGTGCTGTGGTACACTGATATGCTTAGAGAAAGAGGAACCATATGGGCAAAGCTGAGCTAGGAATGCTGCAGATACTTTAATAACAGAGATGTCAGCATTATCTAGAAATAAGCAATATTTCTCATCCAAGCTGGACCTTTTCTGGAAGTAAATTACCATCATCAGTTCCTGTATTAGATCTTTATACAGCAAGCACTGTGCAGTGACTGCAAAGAAATCCACAAGAATAGGCTAACTCCGAATATCATTAACCTGGCATAAATATGGGGAAAACCTGTTTATGCACAATCACAGGCTCATATCAAAATGTCCTCTGGAGTGCGCTTGTAGTTGACTGCTCGAATGTGTTTGTTTATAGATACCTGGTATTGTGCTGCTTGTAATAACAAGGCGTGTATCTGAAAGAAGGCACTCGAGCTTTGGCCATACGTTCTAAACTGCTTTATGATCGAGATCCATATATTGAGGGACTTTATTATTATAGGGACTATCACCCTCATGAAGTCACGGAAGCGTCGCAGTAAAGTGCATTTGCTACAGTCTTCGGCTTTCTTTTTCTTCCTGCTTCAGAGCCTGGTTTCAAAGAATGAGAGGTGATGTCGTATTCCTTGGTGTGCTGTTTAAAGTCAGGAGCAGCAATATTTAGCACGTGCTTGGCCAGTCCTGTTTGAAATCCCTGCCTTCTCTCTCTGGTGCTCTGATGTGCCTTTAGGGGATGCTTGTCTGTTTGTAGTTTGTTTTCTTTTGTTTAAGGTTTCAGCGAGTGCACTGACTAATGATTATATAGCAGTAAACTCTCGTTCCTGCTCAATTCAGAGGTAATGCCTCAAAAGCATTTTTCCCTTGTGTGACATAAAACAATAAAAGACGCAGACAGACCCCCCCTTCTGAAGAAGAATAATCCATTGTTTGAAGAAAAGAGCAGGCTTGTTCCCAGTGCCAGAACATGCAGAATTCAAATCAAATGGTAAAGCAAATTCAGCAAATGAAATTAGTATTGCACATACATATATATATGTAATTCTTGTGTCACTCTGATACTTTATTATAACATTAATTCTTCCACCTAAATAAAATGGGAAATGCCTTTTACTATTAAAATGAGATCTTGTTTTTAGGTCTGCTTAAAATGAAAATGGATTGACAGACTTTGCTGCAGAAGGTCAGTCTGAACAGTTCTTGCTCACCCATACCTCCAGGTTCATTTGCTAGCACCATTTATATAGTTGTTGCCTCATAATTTAATGTACACCTTTCATTTTATCGAAGAGAGTAAATATACTTTATATTTCGGGAACATTATTTTTTTTTCTGAAGACATTTTTAAATCTTTTGCATTCAGAATTTAACAAATACAGGGTCCTATTTATCAAGGTTTGTCTTCTATTTTATGCCTATGGGAAAAGAGATTGATAAATCAGACCCATAATTTTCAAAGAAAACTGAAATGCAATTAGCATAACACAGATTATACATTAAATTTGACTTGTCAATTTACATTTACTAATTCCAAAACTATTTTAATATGCTATTAAATTCTGTATTTACTATTTATATGAAACCTTAATGTCATTTGTTTAGCTAGAAATCTAAATTCTGATGAAGAATGAGTCATACACAAGTATATGCAATTGCCATAATTATCAGGGACTACGGTAATTGTTTTCTAATTACTATTTTAGAAGCCTATGTACTAAGCAGATTTAAAACCATCATGATAACGTGATTTACCTGCTGGTTTTGATGCCAGTGATATATCACGCTTTAACATACCAAATGTATCAAGCTAATGAAGCAGCAGCAGCAGAACACAGTAGCATTATTATGCCTGTGTTAAGGACACACACAGCCATTCTAATATTGGCACATTCAGTAGTTCAGATTTCTCCCACGTTAACGGGTCCAAAATGAAATTGCCAGTTAGAATGGGGGAACCTCCACCCAGACCGCTCCCTTCCCCACTATTCAAATACATTGTCCCCAGGGATCCCCATAAATTGCCCAATCCCAAAGACAATATCAGGCCTCAGCACCTACCACTTCCCCCAAAACCTGAAAAAGGCCTCTAAGCCCTCTGAAAATCCCCCTATCCCCTACACACTCTACTCCACTAATCTTTTCCAGCTTTGGCATTCGAGTCAGTTGTCAGCAGTGCCATTTTGATTTTGATACCTTAGTGCAGTGGTCCCCAACCCTGTCCTGGGGGCCCACCAGCCAGTCGGGTTTTCAAGATATCCACAATGAATATGCATGAGAGAAAATTTGCATGTTGTGGAGGCAGTGCATGCAAATTTTCTCTCATGCATATTCATTGTGGATATCCTGAAAACCTGACTGGCTGATGGGCCCCCAGGACAGGGTTGGGGACCACTGCCTTAGTGGACAGAAATACAATTGGCTCCCTCCTGCCAGCAAAGAAAAACTCTTTGTAGGGGAGTTGAATCTGTGCAGTAGATGACTGTTGGGTCTAGATGCTCTTGTCTGGTTTGAGTGGGTCAGTGATAGGTTTATGGGAGCAGGAGATGGGAGTGCTTGAGTGTCCAGAAGCTCTCATCTGGTTTGGAGGGTTAGAGGATCAGAGGGTCTGAAGGCCCTATTTTGCTCAGGGAGGGCAGGAAGTAGGAGGGCATTTGGTCCAGAGGTCTTTCTCTGGTTTCAGGGGTGGGAGTGGGGACTTGAGGGATTGAAGGACCCATAGGCTCTTTTCAAGGGGATGGTGGGAGGGGTGAGTAGTTAACTCTTAGGATATTAGTAGTGTTTTAAATCTCTTAGGCCTGGATTCATCATTCATCACAGAATGATGAATCCAGTGAAAACAGGGGGCAGGGGGGCAAAGGAGGTGTGGGCCTGCGAAAGCCAGCAGCCTTCGCACCACCGCGGTGCCTTCGCTGCTGGCTTTCACACTGAATAGCGCCACCATGAAAGGTGGTGCTACTGGGCGTGCTATTGGTGAAGATAATGTTAGTAACATTATCGCCACCAGCAAAGACACTGCTGAGTATGCCCCCTCGACACCCTGACTCCTCCCCTCGCCGCCCTGACTCTGCCCCGACTCGAATTTGCATGCTATCGCACGCGAAAAGGGCCTTTTTGCGTTGATAAGCCTTTACAAAATAGCCCCGTTAGTTATTAATGCTGGATAATACATCCTCGATTAATAGCTAACGAGTTAATTTACATATTTTTTTACTTTTGCCCACTTTCATGTGTATTAGTATTACTGATAGGGAACTGATAGTACATGTAATAGATAGCACATGCAAATAGGAAATGTTAATGCACTTAGTGCATGAGTGTCAGATAATACCTGCATTAATTCACATTTAATGCTGGTCTTAATGCTAACACCCATTAGTCCATAGGATCCTGTGTTTGGAAAGCAATTGCTGTGATTATACCTATTGAAACAATCACAAATTTACAATTCTGATTCTTGAGTTTTTCCAGAGTTTATCACATATTTTCTTTTGATGTAGCAAATTTTCGCATATCTAGTTTGATGAATGACATAAATATGGGATTAAAACAACATTTACCTGGTGATGGAACATCCTTGTAGTCTTTAAATTGCACATAGTGAATGCTCCAGAATGAAGCTGAGTTTTTTTTTTGTCATGGCTTCTTTGTTAGTTTAGCATAATTTGCCGAGAATAAGTTATGTATCAGGATGCAAAGAAAACATTTCTGGTTAAATTTGCAAAAGCATCAAATCTTCTACTGCCTAGTGTTCATTTTAAAACCAGCCTGGCAAAACAAGTGATTAGAATTGGCCTGAAAAGTGTGTGCTCCCTTTCTGAGCATTAATTTTACATTGAAATAGACGGATCGTATTGAATAACTATTTCAAACCCAGGTGCAGCTTCTCATATGTGTTAGGTGCCGAAGCAGCATTTGCAGTCTTAAACCACCCAATCTTCATATTGTTTTACAGCATGTTAACCTTGCTCTTTATAGGGACACCTGCGGCAGAGCTAATTAAGCAAAGTTATCAATGCTACAGCATTACTTATTTATCAGCCATGATAACAAATACTGAGATGTGCATGCAGGTATGCATTTCATTGAGGCCACGCTTTATTAAGTCATTTTTTTCTATTACCCTAACAAGTCTCAAATACCTATGCATATAGAACAGAAATAACCGTGGGTCTTCATTACAATTAAAATCAGACAACCTTTTTTACCAATGCTCTTCTGTTTGACCTTGAATAGTATTAGTGGAAAAGCAGCACCCATACACACAAGGGTTTATACAATGGAGATTTCAAGCACATAATTCAAAACATTTTGGGCACAAGCATTGTCATTATTTCTTCTATATGCACAGTACTGTTCCTCTCCTCTCTCTCCCACTTCCTTACTTTTTGAGTGGCAGTCACAGAATCTTGAATTTCTTGCAGTGGTTGCAAGCAAAAAAAAAAAAAAAAATACAGATAATGAAGAAAACATTCTTTGTCTGAGTTGTCTATTAGATACTGATGGAATACAGTTGAAGCTTTTTCAAGGGGAGTTTGGCAAAACACTACACAATGATGTCAGAGTTGCAGAAGAGCTGGGCTATTTTGTTGAGTATAAAAGATGTAGATCCAAAGCCATGGCTTAATATTTATTTAATTCCAGACAATCTAACTGATAGAGCACAACTTGTAATTCTTATGGCTAAAAAATAATGGTGGGATGTGACCTTCATGCAAATAGCCTTCATTTCCAAAACCTCAAGTGGACTAACATGGCAACAATACCATTTTGTCTTAACTACTTGAAAAAATGACTCTTTAAAAAGTAAGGCTGTGGAATCACAGTCACTGGTCTATTTGTGTAAAAGTTTTTCAGTAGCAACATAGCACCTAGATCAGGGCTTCCCAAATCTGTCCTGGGGACCCCATAGCCAGTCAGGTTTTCAGGATATCTACAATGACTATGCATGAAATAAATTTGCATAAACGGAGTCTGTAAGATATGCAGATTTCTCTCATAAATGCTCATTGTGGATATCCTGAAAATCCGACTGGCTGTGAGCTCCCCAGAACAGGTTTGGCAAACCCTGAACTAGATTAATTGTTCTCCGAGTCATGGACCATACATGTAGCATAGCATTTCTCAACCCTCTCCTTGAGGCACACCTAGCCATTCGAGTTTTCAGGATTTCCACAATGAATATGCATGAGAGAGATTTGCATACCATGGGTTTCCAATGCATGCAAATAACCTTCATGCAAATTCATTATGGATATTCTGAAAACCCAATTGGTTAGATGTGTCTCCAGGAGAGGACTGGGAAACACTGATGTAACAGACCCCATAATGGTTGTATGTCTTGGCTGTAATATTATTTGTAAAAGTATTTCCTATAAATTTTGTTCATGTCTAATATATAATATTTATCTCAGGTAAGCACAGTAGGTGCTATACTATACACATATTTTCATACCTCTACATTTTAAATTTTTTTTTTTTTTAGCTCATGCCTTTCCATTGGTAGCTGAAGGCAAGTTATACTCAGATGGAGGAGTAGGCTAGTGGTTAGAGCAGTAGACTATAAACCAAGGTTTAAATCCCAGTGTTGCTCCTTATAACCTTGGGCAAGTCACTTCACCTTTATTATGTCAGGTGCAAACAGATTATGAGCCCCACTATAGTCTAGGCTAGTGGCTCTCAGCTCTAGACCTGCATGGTCAAAAATAGGTCTGATTTTCAAGTTATTCAAAACAAATATTTATCAGGTGTATTTGCATGCACTTAGTCTAAGAATGAGCTAATTTGCATAGTTTGTTTAACCTGTGACCCTTCTATATTGGAATTGAGAACTCCTAGTCTACGGTTACCATCTGGTTCCAAGTCCTCAGGATAAACTGAACCCATCCTAAAATTGCATCTATAGCAGGGTACAAAATTTTAAGTTGCCAGGTCACCATTGGCGATTGGAAACTCAAAGGTCATCAATAACTCGCTGATACTCAACCAGCATTTTAGCACAAATAACTGTGGAGGGATACAGGGAGCATTCCCTTAGGTTCTGTTGTGCTCGGGGGTGGACCCTTGTCCTGGGGCAGAGATGGAATGCCTCCTGAAAGGGAACAGGAGGTAACTGCCCTCAGGGATCGGAGCACTGGAGGAGACAGAGGCTGTGAAGAGCTTCACCACTGGAAGTCTGAGGTCTCCCCGGGAGGAGCCCATAGGGACCCGGGCCACTTGGATTTAGGTGGGCCTTGCAGGGTCTCCTGAGAGAATGAAAGTCTGGCATGTCCACAGAGACAGGGGGAGTGCGATCGAGTTCAAAGGTGGAGGCTGGTTGAAACAAGGAGAACCAGAACAGAGTTGGTGATGACAAGGCGAGGAACAGAGCCAGAATCTGGAAACAAGGTCAGGCAGGCAAAAGTCAAGATCCAGAGGTCAGTCCGAGGAATGGTCAGCAAAGCAGGGGTCAAGTACCGGAGGTCAGATGAGGTCAAAGGCAGGCTGAGGTCTTGAGGCAGCGGCTGGCAGGCAGGCAGGTCAGGAGCAGGCTGTGGTCTTTGAGCAGGTGGCAGGCAGGTCAGGAGCAAGTTGAGGTCTTTGAGGCAGGCAGCAGGCAGGCAGGCAGGCAGGTCAAGAGCAAACTGAGGTCAGTACTAGTAAGACAGTCCGAGGTACTACTTGGGTAGACAGACAGACGGACACAGGAACAAACAGGACACAGGAACTAGGATGCAGGAACAAATCAGGAACAGAACTGGAACAGAAGGATCCTGGAATAAGACTAGGAACAAGCAGGAACAGGAACAAGCGCAGAGACAATCTTAGAACAAACTAACCAGATTGCTAAGGCAAGGAAGCAGAGACAGGAACTTCCTTATATTGAGGGATCAATCAGGGTGCGCTGCGGAGCTAGGACACGTCCTTGGCCCTACATGAGTCTGGGCAGTCCACGCGCGCATGTGTATGGGCGTGGCTAACATGGCCGAGGATGCTGAGCCTTGGCGTGAGGCCTGGTGCGCAGTGGAAGGCCCAGCGACCACCACTGCAGGACGCCGGGGCCTGGCAGGACTGGCACCTACCACGAAGGAGGTCATCCCGGGACCCACTATGGAACCATGAAGGTGAGCAGGCCCGCGCATGGGACGGCCGTGGGCGGGGCGCATAATAGGTTCTGTTGCTCTTATTTCTTCTATAAGGGCTTCTAATGGACTGTGGGAGGAAGTGTGAGAGAGCACTTGAAAGAAGCACTTCTTGACTCTCCCATGGATTTTCTTAGTGAAAGGCTGGGTAGGTACTGAACTATAAATAGCGTGAGAGGAGCTGAAGAGAATAAAGGGGGTCATTCCTCAAATCATGTTAGGGCATTATTGCGGGTGTTAGAGCCCTAATGCCCGCGATAACACCATAACGCAGGCGATAAATTATGCATTTTGAGATGCGTTTGCAAATTCTAAAATTTTAGTCAAAAGGGAGGAGTTTGGGTGGAGTTTAGGAAAATGAGGGGTATTTAACGTTGCATGCAATATTATACATAATAACGTAACACATGATACTGCACAACTTAACAATGGAAATAACTACACCTTTTTCCCTAGCATTATGCTTTGTGTTATGCCTGAAATGGGATGTGTGATAAATATTGCAAATCCTGTTTTGGGCAGGGAGAGGGGAAGAGAGGAGGAGGGGGAGAGGGGAGGGGAGGGGAGGGGAAGGAGAGAGAGAGCCTCTGGAGAGGCACACATATTAGTCAACTTTTTATACCATTGTAAGAGGGGCCATTCTGAAATCGGGATTTTGGTGGTGGCCTAGGTTTTAGGGAGGGAATTTTACATGCACAGTCAGAGGTACAAACAGCACAGGAGACATCAGTGAAGATTTTATGTGATTTGGTGTGATGAAAGGTATAAAAAGATAAGATTTGTGTAATGTATCCTTGACCTAGCTTGATAAACTCTTTACCTACCTGCTATCAAGCTGGGTCGAGAGTACAATGTACAAATCTCATTTTTGTGTACCTTTAATCACTCCAAATCACATAAAATCTTCACTGATGTCTTTTGAGCTGTTTGTACTTCTGTGCATGTAAAACTGCCCCCAAAACCTCACCCTGAGTTACTAGTTGCCCCTTTTACAGTGGTATAAATAGTTTATTTATATGCAAGTCTTTTAAAGAGTCTCTCTCTCTCTCTCTCTCTCTCTCTCTCTCTCTCTCTCTCTCTCTCTCTCTCTCTCTCTCTCTCTCTCTCTCTCTCTCTCTCTCTCTCTCACTCTCACTCTCTCAGCCTGTGTGGGCAATTCTCAGCTTATGATGTGCTAAAATAGCACAGACTTTTTTTTTTTATCACAAGTGCTAATCTTGCAAATGTTATAGCAAAATGATGAATCTAGGCCAAAGAGAGAGAAGGGCAGAATAAAAGAAGGAAGGAGAGCAAGAAGAGAGAGATACAAAGTGCATAGATAGAAATGGAGACAAATATATTGGGGGAAAAAGGCAACAAGAAAAAGGAGAAAAGAGAGAGGAAAAAGATGAAGAGAGCAAAGGAGAGAAGGATAGAGAGTGCAAAGGGGTGCAGAGAAAAAGAGAAAAAATGGGGGAAGGAAGGGAGAGAATCAAGGAAAGGATGCTGCACTTCTGTGCATAGAAAAGGATAGTTTTTGGTGCAAAAAAAAGGGAGCAGAATAAGACCTGAAAAAGGTAGGGGAAGGAGAAGAGAAGGAAAGGGAAATAGTAATTAGGAAAGGGAGAAAAAATGTAGGACAGAAAGGAAGCAAGGCATTATTCAGCAATCTGTGAGAGAACTGACTGTGCCAGATCTAATGGATGGCTGTGTAAATGGGGGTTCGTTTGGTTTTCCTGAGATAGGCAGACCTATTATTTGTATTTATTTCTGGTCCCATGGACTCTCTTTTATCCATTTTCTTCCAGCTCGACTGGAATCAGGGCTGGGATCTAGTGCAAGGAGCCTTCATTCACAACTACCCAGGGACTTTCCCCTTATTTTAATAGAACCCCTCCCCCCCTTGCCGTATCTAGGTGCAGCAATGGTCTTGAGGCTGGGAACCATGTACCAGGAATCCTTCTGGAACCCTGTATCACAGACTCCTAATATAGGCCACCAGGGGTCACTCTTAACAAAGAGCATGGCTCCCTCCCCCCAGGTGCAGTAGGAGAATCTGCAGGATCCAGTTGACCAGGGTGTGGAAGACCAGATCTCATAACTGAACTGGGGACCTTCTGCACTGCCAGTAAGCCACCAAGCTGGCTTTGAATTGTGCTTATTAACAAGAGGTGTGCTTTTTGTCTTAGCCAGTAAATATATTTAATCAGAAATTCTTCTAAGTTACAAATTTGAATGGATTGCACCAAATATTCTTTTCTGAGGTTGGGTTAGAGCTTATACACTTTTGTAAAAGTTAGGGAGATAATTGTATGCACTTTTGAAAAACTTGGGAAGATAATTGTTTTTATGCTGCATAGCCCATCACCTACCTGATTAAAGTCTTGTCCATTTTTCATACAACCACTTCAGGCCTTTCCATCACATATCCAACATCTACACAACCTCTAAAAACACTAAAACATCCAATCATCAGTCTCCCTTAATTCAGATCAGAGCAGACTGTAGAACTGGAAACATGGGGTTACATTCCAGAAACAAAGAAAGTATACTTACATCAGAAAAGGAGTTCTGTAGTAATGTTATTCAGGATAACATTCATAGAAATAGGTATTTTGCCAAGCAGCGCTATTTATCTTACTACAGAGATGCTTATTCACAGATACACCAGGAAACTGAACATAAAGGGCCGGATTTTAAAATGATTTACGTGTGTAACTGGCCTTATGTGTGCCGGGCCTATTTTAAAAAGGCCTGGCGATGCGCGTAAAGCCCCGGGAAACGTGTAAGTCCCGGGGCTTTACTAAAGGGGCGGTCTGAGGGTGGGGCAGGGCAGTCCGGGGGCAGGGCGGGGGTGGGGCCAGAGTCCTCCGACAGAGCGGCCATTGCCGCTCTATCGGAGGATCGCGTGCCGGAAAGCTGCTGGTGCGCACAGCTTGCGCCTGCCCAGAGGCAGACGCAAAAGGTAAGATAATAATTTGGGGGGGGGGGGGAGAGTAGGACTAGGTGGGGGGAAAGGTTAGGAGAAGGGTTGGGAAGGTCAGGTTAGGGGGAAGGGAACGGGAGAAGACAGCACGGCTTGGCGCGCGCAAGGTGCATAATTGTGCATCCCCTTGGGCGCGCCGACCCCCGATTTTATAACATGCGCGTGCCTGTATGCGCATGTTATAAAATCGAGCGCACATGTAGGCCGCGCACGCTTCTTTTAAAATCTACCCCAAATGGAACAAAATATAGAAAATGAAAGTAAGTGAGAATAAAAATACAACATTGTACTAGGATACAACCTTAATTGCAATAATAGAAAACTTATCGGAAAAGTCTATACTGGATTTAAACCATTGTATTCCACACTGGAATGTGCCTGGGAAAAAACTTTACTTTGGTTTTTCATTTTGGTGCCAGATTTTTATCTTTCTTTTTTTTTTGTTTTGCTCCAGTTCTGCATTTTGGTGCTCACTCAAACAATTGGGTGCATGCTAGTGTGACAAGCTCTTGGGATCTTCACTAGGTGGGCTTTAGCCTATAACATGGGGTGAGGAGCTCGGTGAGGAGCAAGCCATTTAACAGCAGCACCCCATGCGAGGCTGCTGGAGTGGTGAGTGCTGGGCTGTACAAAGGCAGGCAGAGTGGGAGATCTGTGCAACATTTTGAGTTAGGGTTTTAAGGTGGAGCAGTGATTTGTTTTTGTGGGTCTCCTAATCCTGGTGGTCTAGACATCACAACCTAGTGTTTCAGGGATAGGAAGTAGGCTGTACACTTTTCTCAGTCCACAACCTGGAAGGAGAGGTTGCTTCAGTGTTTTTTTCAGTTTGAGAAATCTTTAGTTTGGGTGGTTTGCTTATTCAAGGAGGTAAAGTGCTCCTGCCTTTGTAAGGGTTAGAACGAAAGAAGATCCGCTTTTCCCTCTCATACCCAGTGGATGAACAGTGGTGATTCTGTCTTGAGTGGCTAGTAATTTTTGTAGAGATATTTTGTCTTTTGTTTTGGAAGTTTGTTCTTTTTCCCTGCTGTCCTACCATTTTATTCTGATAGATCCCAAGTTACTATCTAAAGAGAAGAAGTGAGAGTTGTGTTCATCTGGAGACTCTGATCAGAGTCTCTGCCTCAGGAGAAAAGGAGTGTGAGATTGGCAGATCTGAACTACATCTGGTCCTCGGGCACTGTTTGAGATGGGATTTCTGTTTCACCTAGGAGACCTCTGGCTCAGCTGCTTTTCCCACACCTGGAGGGTAAGACCATCTCAAGATCCTAATACCCAGGGACACATTCACAGATAGAGGAGCAGTTTGAAAAATGACTGTGGGACATGGATATAGCCAAGATTAAATGTGAATGGTGCCATTTAATTACATGGAAGATCTGCAATATAGTTCAGGTTTGGATCGCCCAGTCATAGTGTCCAGCCTACATCTCCATTGTATATACCTAGTATCCACAGCAAGAGTCATATCTTACACCTTGGACCTTGGAAATTTATTGTCCTCCCTCCATCAAAGAATCCATGCTCTAGGACTGTGGAGCATTGTGAGGACTTAGCTCCGGGACTGGGTGTGACTTCTGCCTTCCTAAATTTACCAGAATAGGGGTTAATTTAGATAGTTTTAACATGTAGTAAAAATATTTCAGCACATATGAAAATGCAATACCAAAACAAAATGAAAATCTGTTTTTTATTTCTGTCATTTCAGATAAGAAATGACACGAAGCCAAATAAACAAATGTCACTGGTGTTTTCAATGTTATTTTAAATCACTGAACATCTCTAGATTTCACTCAAATTCCACAAAACCAGAAACATAAAGGGTTTGAAATAGTACAACTTTGAAACTTGTGAGAAGTAGCATTAATCATCAAAGCTTCAGCCCTAGCTTCTGTCACAAGATCCGGGTGATCTCTATGTTTGATGTAGTAGCAGTAGTAATATCGCTGTCTCTTGGAAAGATTTCTGACACAGTTATGTAAGTTCTTATCACAGTAGGTCAAACAGATGTGTAGGTGTCAGAGAAAAATAGATTATGCAGTGTTCTATCCTGTTAAAATTGTCCTAAAAATGCAGGCCACATTAATTATTGTGTTCCCAACTTGCCTGTTTTATTTGTTGTTATGCTGAAATAAAAAAAAATAAAATAGAAGGAATTACATTGGAATAAGATGAAAATATAATGTAGGACATTAACAGGAAAATTTTCAAAGGCTCATGCACGAAAATTTTGAAGTTTACGCGCGTGGCCGTACACATTTTACAACAGGCCCGGTCACACGTGTAAACCCCAATACATGGACAAGTGCCGGGCCTGTCAAAAGGGGCAGACCAGGGGGGCGGGCCGGGACAGCACTATTATCTACTGTCCCGGAAAAGTGCGCGCAGGCAGCCGGCTAGCACGTGGAAGTTGCTTCTGCTCTGACAGAGCAGCAAATTAAAAAACAAAAAAATGCGGATAGTTAGGGTTACGTTAGGGGTCGCGGAGGAGAGGGGAAGAGATAGGAAGGGTAGGGTTAGATATAGGAAAGTTCCCTCCCAGTCCACTCCTTAATTGGAGCAGACTGGGAGGCCCGATTGCATCGCCACAATCTCTTTTTTTCTATGCAATTTCATCATGCTTCTATCTCGTTTTTGGATATTCTTATTACATTGGAGAATGGCCATTTTACCACGACTATTTATAAAAAACCTACGGACAGAAATACACTTCTTCACTTTTCAAGCTTTCATGCCTATAGTCTAAAGAAGAGTCTTCCGATTGGCCAATTTTTGCACCTTCGTCGCCTATGCACTGATAAGGCAGAGTTTTGTATTCAGGCACAAGCCTTGGCATCTAGATTGTTGCATTGTGGCTATCCCCCTAATGTGATTAAGAAGGCATTAAAAAGAGCATATAATGCACAACGAGAATGGTTACTGTTAGAACCTATTGAAGGTCGATTGGATCCTCCGTTGGTGTGTACTCTTCGGTACTCTTCTAGGGCTCATGATGTTGTTAAGATTACCCAAGAAAGAGATCTAGGTGTCATAGTGGATAACACATTGAAATCATTGGTTTAGTGTGCTGCGGCAGTCAAAAAAGCAAACAGAATGTTGGGAATTATTAGAAAGGGAATGGTGAATAAAACGGAGAATGTCATAATGCCTCTGTATCGCTCCATGGTGAGACCGCACCTTGAATATTGTGTACAATTCTGGTCACCGCATCTCAAAAAAGATATACTTGCGATGGAGAAGGTACAGAGAAGGGCTACCAAAATGATAAAGGGAATGGAACAGCTCCCCTATGAGGAAAGACTAAAGAGGTTAGGACTTTTCAGCTTGGAGAAGAGACGACTGTGGGGGGATATGATAGAGGTGTTTAAAAAATGAGAGGTCTAGAATGGGTAGATGTGAATCATTTTTTTTACTCTTTTGGATAATAGAAAGACTAGGGGGCACTCCATGAAGTTAGCATGTGGCACATTTAAAGCTAATCGGAGAAAGTTCTTTTTCACTCAATGCACAATTAAACTCTGGAATTTGTTGCCAGAGGATGTGGTTTAATGCTGTTAGTATAGCTGTGTTTAAAAAGGATTGGATAAATTCTTGGAGGAGAAGTCCATTACCTGCTATTAATTAAGTTGACTTAGATAATAACCACCACTATTACTAGCAACAGTAACATGGGATAGACTTAGTTTTTGGGCACTTGCCAGGTTCTTATGGCCTGGATTGGCCACTGTTGGAAACAGGATGCTGGGCTTGATGGACCCTTGGTCTGACCCAGTATGGCATGTTCTTATGTTCTTATGTAGTAGTAGAAGAAGAGAAAGAGAGACCTGTGGATCCAGCCTGCCTTGAGTGAGTGTAGGTTGTGAATGAGAGCCTGGGTGTGCATGTGTGAGTGAATGTGAGCCTGCATAAGGTGGATAGGGGTGAGTGTGCGAATTGAAGCCTGCCTGGGGGGATAGATGCTTCTTGTCTATGTGTGAATGGGAGCCTGACTGGGGCTGATGGGGATGTGTGTGTGTGAATGGGCCTGTCTGATGGGGGATAGTAGTGGGTATGTGTGTGTGATTGGGAACCTGCTTGGGGGAATGGGTGTATGCTTGTGTGTGTGAGTGAATGGGAGCCTGCCTAGGGGGATGGATGTGTGTGTGTGTGTGTGTGTGTGTGCGTTTGAATGGGGTCTTGCCTGGGAGCAGCTGGGTATGCATGTGTGTGTGAATGGGCACCTGCCTGGGGGGGATGTGTGTGTGTGTGTTTGTGTGTGTGTGTGTAAATAGACGCCTATCTAGACGGGCATGTGTTTGGCTAAAGGGCCCATCCGGCACCAATTTTGTGTACCAGTAGGTGGGGAAGGAGCACCTGGGGATCATTCCTACACAATATAGAATTTTGGATCTGTGGATGCAATAAAATAAGTTTTGTAGGAGATCAATTTTGACAATTTGGATTACTGGAGGGAGCAGGGTTTTTTTTCTGTGGCAAAAGGAGTCCTGGGACAGAGTGAGAGACTGAGAGTTTCTAATGTGTGTTGCTATTGTGAAAAACCACACAAATTTTGTGTTAAAAAAAACCAATATGGGTGGGGGCAGCCCAGCAATTTTTCTCACAGGCCAGCAAAAATGCTAGCACTCTCCCTGCACTCTTCCTTTCAGAATTCTTCTAGGTATAAAGTATTCTTAGTTCTTCTTGTATGCACTGCATGTTTGAGATCTCCCCACAGATTTTTAACAACATTCAAGTCTGGTAACTGTGAAGATCATTCCATTCTAGTCATCTTTCTGTCCTATAAGTACTTTCTGGTGGATTCGGAGATATGTTTTGAATTGTTGTCTTACTGAAATGAGGAGGGCAGATGGGGTCAGATACCCAGCTGCCCAAGATAATATTGGTGTTGGGTCTAGCCTCATCCTTCATCATGGAGTGGGCACTGATGGTGGAGGTAGAGAGGGGCTAGGGTGCTTCCTTGCTCTGTTTAGGATATTCAAACAGTGGGAGCTTATTTGGATCACTGATTGGATGGCTGCAAAGGGGCAAGGGACAGTGGGTGTTTCTCTAGGGAGCAAAAGTGCAGGAGAGGCAGTTGGTTACTGTCTTTGGTATTCTCTTTATTTTCTGGCATCATCCTTCCTACCCATCCTCTGTTTGCTAATTGTTAATGGGTTGTTGATGTCACAACTTTGAGGGTGGGTGGGTGGGATGGCAGAATAGCTGGGCATTGGAAGGACAAGACTGATTGGCCAGGAAGGGGGAGGGGGGGGGGGCGGTCGTAACATTCTCCATAACCCCGGGATAAAGGATATGACTGGGTATAGTCATGTTTCTTGAGGCTCCTTGCTGGGATATGGTGGGGTCCCCATAAGAGAGGTAGTTGACATTGGTAGATGCCTACAGGCCAGGTGGCTTGGCGTGGTGCATTTTGCTGGGTAATGGTAGATGCCCACCAGGGTAGATATTGGGGTGTTTATTTGTTATGCTCAAGTATATATATTCTTGGTGTTTTTGATACTAATAAAGCTGTGGCCTTTTGGACTCCCTTGAAATTCTGTGGCTTGTATTATTTTGTGTTAGTATGCTCAGTAATTGTGTGAGGACAGCCAGTGCTGGATGAGGACGGATGTCCTGACTGCCCATATTATATTGAAACACTTTTTAGATTAAATTTCTTCACAGATTGTGGAACATTAGCTTCTCCATTCTTTCTTCCACCCATACAATATTTCTTGTGTCATTGGCTGTTACATATCTCCAAAGCATAATAAATCTTCTCTGTGCTTAATGGAAGAAAAAGGTGAAACATTTTAAGGTGTTCTTCCCTTCAAGTTTTTACCATTTTGTTTCCAAGTGTTTCTTCTGTGATTGTGGTTGAACAGTCTAAATTTCATCAGTTCAAAGTACATTGTTCAAAACGTTTCAGACTTAACAAGGTTTTATTTTGCATACTTTAGATAAACCTTTGTGATGAAGTCATAGAAATGGTTTCCTTCTGACTATTCTCCAAAGCAGATTAGTGTTGTATAAGTAACTGTGATCTATGGACCAGTGGAGAATTATATGAATGGCAGCCAAACCTTTTAGCAAGTCATTGCAGTGATCTGTGAATTCTGTTTTGCAGATCTGACCAGTTTTCAGGAAGTTCTAGCAGAGATTTCTTTTGATCTTCTAAATCCTGTCCTGATTTTAACAATTTCATGCAACTTCCAATCCTTAACCATGTTTCTGGCAGTTGAAATTGCTAGCTGGATAAATTTAAAGAGCTTTTTTTTTTATAGCCTTTCCCTGTTTTGTAAAAGTAAATTATTTTCATTTTTAATTACTCAGACAGCTACTTAGAAGAACCCATGGTTGTTGAAAGTAAACAAACAACAATCAGAACATTTTTTTAAAATCATGGAATTATCTTCACTTGAAGGCTTAAAGAGTCAATTAACATTGTGGGCCTTATTAACATCTTTAAAAAAGTACTAATAAATCAACTGGGAAGGTGTCCAAACTTATGCACATACCATATTTGCTTTTTAATTATTTTCAATCTATTAAAATCAGCAAATAAATAATAAATTTGCACTAAAGATTGAACACATTGAGATCAATATTTAAAAAAATATAAAACAGATAAATTATCTTGGATATTCAGCAGGATAAATGTCCTGTTCAATATCCTCAATTAACTTTATCTAGCTATCATTGTCCAGATAGCTTTAAACCTAACTATTTGCATATTGCCAATTATGTTTAAAGTTATCTGGCCTCATGTGATTGGACAACTTAAGCCTTAACCACCTATCTTCAAAAGAATATAGCTGGTTAGGTGGTGCTGCCTATAAAAATTTCATTGTGATTTCATTTTCAGTCTGGGGATAGGCTATTTCGGGTTCACCCTAGGATTGTTTTTTTAAAAATTTGTTTCCCTTTTTGTTTAAAATGGAAAAAACAACAACTCTAGGACCCACCCCAACCCTTTCCATATATTAAAATATGGAACCCGCCATCCACCCTAGCCCAAACCGCTCCAGGACTCACGAAAAATCTCTGGTAGTCATCATGAGTCCAAGAGCAACCTCCCACTCGCAGGCCAACAGTTACATTAGTCAAAATGGTGCCAACCGCTCTTTGCCCCTACCATATGACAGGGGCTACCAGTACCATTGGTCCGCCCTATCACATGGTAGGGGCAAAAGGCAGTCAGCACTATTTTGACTAATGGCACCCACTGGACCAAGAGTGGGAGGTCTCTCCTGGACCACCAGCTAAACCACTAGGTATTTTGGGTGAGTCCTGGAGGGGTCAAAATGGTGAGCTAAGGTGGAGGTGGGACTGTGTGTGGGGGGGAATCCACATTTTAATAAATGGAAAGAGTTGGGGTGGGTACTGTATTTTTTTAATGCCTTTCTTAACCCCCCCCAAAAAAAAAAAGTGTTAGAAAAAACCCACAAAATTTTGTGGATTTTCCAATTGGTTTTTTTTTTACTCCCAAAATGCAACGAAATTGGAAATATCATTGATATTTCCTATTTCATTGTAAACAAATGCCCACCACTACCAATCACTGTCCCTATCCAACCTTTAACTCATTGACCCTGCTGGGGTGAAACTTCCACCTCTCCCCAGAAATCCCTCTGAGTGGTTTTAATATAAATAAATTAAATAAATAAGTAAAGAAGTCAATAAATAATTAAATAATTAGATAAATAGGCAAAGTAGAAGGGATCCCATATCAACCTATCTCCCCCCCCCCCCCTCACAATGCTCACTCCCTGCTGCACCTTAATGTTGATCACACTTTTCCTCCAGGACCTCCCTCTTTCCCTTCCACCTCAGTCCTAATCTTCTCACCCTCTTGGTATGTTTAAAATATAAATAATCATTTCATATTGTGGTAGGCTTTATAACAAACTGGAACTGGCACTTCTGGCTTCGCTATGTGAATAATTCTGAAGCATTCTAATATTTTTATTTCCAGCAAAGACCCTCACAGTCAAAAAAACAGCTACACTGTCACTTGAGCTTGGCCTAGCCAGAAAGAGCGAAAGACTACCTCTGAACTTCACACACAAATGCAAGGATTTAAGCTTAGCCAGACAATCATCTACAGACACACACACACACACACACACACACACACATATATATATATATATACCTAAGATCAGCTATCTGTACATTATTTTCATGTTGCATACAAACAGCTAAAGGGAAACAAAGACAATATCTAAATACATAAAAAACATGGAATATGGGAACTATGGTATAATTAGAAGATTTGCTCAGAATTTATAAATTTATTTCTAGATTTTTTAAAATATTTATTGTGTTCTTGTGCTCATGTATATCTTTCATTTTTTAATAAAACTTTAAATAGCAAGCAGCAATTAATTTATCTCCCTTGCTGCAGAGCATCAGCATTTCCTAACTAAATTCAGCATCAGTAAGTAACAGGGAATCTTAGAATTTGATACAATGGAGTTAAGAAAATTGACCTAGAAGTTTAAAGTGCTAATTATAGTATGATAATACCAGTTAATATATAAGAAGATAAAAAAGGGAAGGGAAAATCTCTACACATGTACAACAAATTGACATTCTCGTATGACATAGAAACATTTAGAATGTTTTTATATATATTTCTGAGTTAAACCATGCTGTAATATATTATAATGTCTTTTGATTTTGGTATATGAACAAGTATTATATGACACAACAGTGAATCAGTATTTATAAAGAACCTGCACATAGGCAGGGAGGTACTCAGATTGTTAATCTCATGCATGTAGATAGGGATAGGTGTTAGGTTGTTTGATGTGTTACACTCAACAGTCTTAAGGTGTTCTTTTATTTTAATTGTTCAAACAATACACTAATAAAGATTTACTTTTTAATTGTTGCCATTCTATTCACATAGGGGCGGATTTTAAAAGGGTTCCACGCGTAACATACGCGTGGAACCCTTTAAAACCCCTCCTGCGTGCGCCGAGCCTATTTTCCGTAGGATCGGCAACACGCACAAGCCCCAGGACGCGCGTATGTCCCGGGGCTTGAAAAAAGGGGCGTGGCGTGGTTGGTCCGGGGTGGGGTGGGGACGTGGCCAGAGGCCTCCGAAGGCCTGCTAGGCTGGGGGATCGCCCGCCGGCACTCGGCCAGTGCGTGCAACCTATGCCTGCCCAGAGGCAGGCGCAACTTAAATAATAAAGGTGGGGGGGGGGGGGATTTAGGTAGGGCTGGGGGGAGGGTTAGATAGGGGAAGGAAGGGGAAGGGGGGGGAGGGAACAGGGAGAACCATCAGGGCTCCCCTAGGGCTCGGCGCATGCAAGGTGCACAATTGTGCACCCCCTTGCGTGCACCGACCCCGGATTTCGCGCGCATGTTATAAAATCGAGCATAGATTTCTGTGTGCCGGGTCGTGCGCACAAAACTACGCCCGCACGTAAGTTCGAAAATCTGGCCCTAAGTGTTCTTTCTCCATTCCCTTGGAGGTTTATTGTCTGTTTGTTGAGCATCTTATATGATTTATGCATTGCCTGGTCTTTTATATCTATATCTATATAAACATACTGCAAAAAGATATTTGGAATGCACTCGAAGGGGAACTACCATAAAAACACTATTAACACTATAAACTCCATCTACAGACATGCCTAAATTATCCATGCACTACTCTTGCCTCTCACAACCATAGCTCTGCAGTTTCCATTGCTTCCTATGGGAACAAATTTGATACATTTAAAACTTTTATAGCATGTGGAAAAATAGGAAATCTAACTTCAACAAGCTTTATTATTTTACCCTATCACATGAAGCCTAAAGAAGTGCAACTATCCCTTATTTTAAAACATTTGCTACCATTTTTCAAACAATAGCTGCTTTCATAGGGCTAATGTCACTTTTCCCACCAGGTAGTAGTGCAACTGTTTTAAAAACTGCTGTGGCTAATTCTAATGCCTACATTAGCCTGTACAAAATTAATAGCGCCTCCTTTTTCTAGCCTGTTTCTTTTCCCTACCAACCATAATTTTACCTCTCCCTCTCTCATACTCATTCTGTCATCTTTACACACTTGCACTGACACACTTTGACAGTCACCTGCATCTTTTTATGCATATACTCTTCAAGGCTACTTCTAATGAATATCACTGATCCATGGAACTCTGGACTCACACTATCACAAAGGGCAGAAGGGCATTACAATATGGGGATTTAAATGACTCTTGACCATTTACCACAGCTGATACAGCTGATAGGATAATGGCAATAAAAGTCTATATAAGACGAGTAGAGGAGGAGTAGCCTAGAGGTTAGAGCAGCAGGCTGGAAAACCAGTGTTCATATCCCACTGTCACTCCTTGTGGTCTTAGGGAAGTCACTTTTCCCTCCATCGACTCAGGTACAAAATTTGATTGTAAGCCCTGTGGGGATAGGGAAATACCTATAGTACCTGAATTAAATCTGTTTGCATTGAAGTGCTAAAAAGTGTAATTATAGAAATATAGAAATCTAAATAAGAGTAGAAAGCATGATTTATTTGGCCAGTCCTAGATGGCTTTGTCTTTGATGTAAATGTCTGTAGGTGATCCCCAAATTTTATAACCATTGTAGAAGATGTTGAGCACTTCACTTGTGCATTTGGAAGCTCTTTTTAATCAAGCCAAGAACATCCAATGCAATTTGGACAATTCAGGAACCTTTCTGTCATATTTTCTTGGTCTCTGAGTTCATCCTTAAGTACTAGGGTTGTGCTTTCATTAGAAACAAAATGTTCTGCTTTGTTTCATTTCATTTTATAAATGAACCAAAAGAAACATAAATTAAATATTGTTTTCATTCATTTCATTTTTTAAATAAATGCAACAAATCAACATCCTTGCACTCTCCTGATCTCTACTACTACTGCTAGCACTACTATAGTGTTACCTGATATATATACAGCTCTGTACAAAAACACATAAGAGACAATCCTTACCCAGTAGAGCTTACAATCTGAGCAAGACAAAAATGCAGGGCAAAGGAGACTTTGAAAATTTCATTAAGAAAATAGTTAAAATCCATATGGCTATAAGTGAGCTAATCAGGGGTTAAGATATAAATGCAGCCTCAAAATATGGGTATCGGATTTGAATAAGGCAAGAAAGGGTGCGTAATCCATTAGCTCAGGAAGTGATTTCCAAGCATACGGTGCAGCTGGAATTGGCAGTAGAGAAGGGCAGATAGGATTGACTTGCCTGATAAGTGAACTTCATGAGGAAGAGTGTTGGGAGAGAAAGAGAGGAGTGATAGTGAGGACTTGCAGAGTTAAGGTTCTTGTAGGTAAGAAAAAGGAGCTTGAAATGTATGTAAAAATAGAATGGCAGCTAATGTACTGCCTGATTTACTAAGGCTTTTTTCCCCTCTCTGTGTCTATGGGGAAAATACCTTGATGAAGAGAGGTTATATAAGTGTAGCAACTTTGGCGAAAGGTAAGTCCTGCAGTTGATTTTTGCATAGATTATAGTGGATAGAGATGGTTCACTGGGAGGTCTGTGCGAAGTAGGTTGCAGTAGTGTAAGCAGGAGGTGATGAGAGAATGTATAAGGGTTATGGTAGTATTTTGCAAATGAAGGGATGGATTTTGGTGATGTTATAAAGAAAGAAGCAAGTCCATTTTAGCAGTGTTTTGGATATGTGTAGAGAAGGAGAGAGAAAATTCAAAGATGATCCCCAAGGTCACAGGACTGAGGGGACTGTGATGATTATAGTATAGAAATAGAGAAAGGGGAAGGGGGAAGTGGGCTTGAGGGGAAAGATAAGGAGCTCCATCTTGGCCATGTTGAGTTTAAAGTGGTGGTAAGACATCTAGGCAGCAATGTGAGACAAGTGGGCTGAGATCCCCCAAACCTCCTCCTAGCCTCTTACCCCGTTTCTTCAGTCATCATGGGGCAGGAGTGATCCCCAAATGCTCCTGCACCACCAGTTTCATAGACAATGGCACCAGCAGACAAGAGGCTAGTGCCATTGTGAAAATCTGATATAAGAAATTAGCACTGACCTCGGAGATTTTGGAGATCAGGAAAAAACTGGGAGGTTTTTGTGTTTTAATTTTTTTGTGGTAGGGCCAGACCCAATAATGTTTTATTTTTCATTTATTTTATTTTTAAATTCCATATTTGTTATTCATTTCAAATAAAGAAAACAAAATTAAATAAACAATAAACAAACCCTACTTGGTTTTTGATATTCTTCTGTCTCTCCATATGTAGTACAGAATAGTTGCTTGGTATTGATCCTTCTATATGCAATGCTATATTTTTTCTCTTTTATCACAATATGATAGAAAACCAGACATTATAGTAAGGAGAAAAACACAAGACTAGCACTATAAATAGAAGTATCAGCACCAACTGACAATTTTGTAAAGAAAGGCAGAAAATCATCAGGTATTTAGAGATGAAATCTAGGGGGTGGATTTTAAAAGGTCCGCGCGCCGGTGCGCCTATTTTGCATAGGCCGCCGGCGCACGTAAAGCCCCGGGATGCGCGTTAGTCCCAGGGCTTTCGAAAAGGGGAGGGAGGGGGCGTGTCCGGGGGCGTTCCCGAAACGATGCGGTGTTTCGGGGGCGTGCTGCGGCGTTTCGGGGGCGGGCCCGGGGGGTGTGGTGCCAGCCCAGGGACGTGGTCGAGGCCTCCGGACCAGCCCCCGGGACTGGAGGACGGAGCGGGGCTACCGGCCGACGTGCGCAAAGTTACACCTGCTGAAAATGGAGCGGCCTCGGAAGGAACAGGCAGGCCGCGCTGGGCTCGGCGCGCGCAGGTTGCACAAATGTGCACCCCCTTGCGCGCGCCAACCACGGATTTTATAAGATACGCGCGGCTACGTGCGTATCTTATAAAATCCAGCGTACTTTTGTTCGCGCCTGGTGCGCGAACAAAAGTACGCGATCGCGTAGTTTTTAAAGATCTACCCCTAGGGATGTACACAAAAAATCCATTTTCAATTCTGTTCATTCATTTGGTTTCTTTGGCTCAGTGATTAATTTCATTTGGTTCAGGGCCAATAAAGTTATTTATTTTTGTCTTGTCATTCATTCATTTGTTTCCCATTAAAGTCAATGGGGGAAGCAATGCATATTGAAATTTGCAGGTAGACAACAGCAGCAGAAGGAAGAGCACACACCAAAGACACTAAAAGAGTGGCAATGTGGGACCAAGCATGGCTTGACTAGCCCAAGGCACTGTGACAGGGCAAAATAGCCCAAACAGGGGCATACCTAGGCATTGTGAGATGAGCAAAGCAATACCAAGCATGACAAGAACACCTCAAGGCTCCAAGGGTGGGGCGATGGCAAAAGGTACTAACAACAGTGGCATAAACATTGCAAGATGCCAAAAGAGAAGCAAAGCACATTTGCAGTGGCATGAACATCCCAGATCATATCAAGATAGTGAGGGAGCTAAGTAGCTCAACAAAAGCAGGAAAACCCAAGGCATTGTTAGGGGGAAAATCAACACCAGCAATGGCTGGTAATCCAGAGCATCGTTTCCCAAATGGAACATGGAGACAAGAACACCCAAAGGTATTGAATGAAGTGTAAAACAGCAACCATAGAGGTATCAAAACCCCAAGGCATAGAGTGAGGGGTAAGGTAGTGAGCACAGTGGCATAAATATCCCAAACCACCATGAGAGAGGCAAAATTAGCTATAGTGGCAGGAGTTCTCAAACTCCTGAGAGGGACAGGAGCAAACTGGTCAGTGACAGTAGCAGAACAGCAAAGCAAAGAGCAGGACCAGGAGAGAGGCAGAGTATAAGGAGTGGGCATGGAAGCAGCAACAAAGGTGGCAACTGGCAGCAGCACAGTAAGGCGCTAAGTGCTAAACTATGGGTATCGATTCATTGTAGCAGTATACTTAGTCCTGCTACTCACAGGAAAATTCTCAGAAATCTAGAAGAGGAAAGTTTATTTTAAGGAAGATCAACTTTTCTACCAGCTCAGGAACAAATCATGAAGGATGTGTACTCACACTGTCCCCTGCCATTGAGAACACCCAATCACTTGGAACATTGATTGGTGGGCAGAACAGAAAATGCTCGGTCACTTTGGCAAAATCTGGCCAGACTGCAGCCTTGTGTGCCCAATATGCTAATGAATTTGTGGCCAAAACCTCAATGGGCTCTGCAAGAGAGCACATGGTCGAATTTTGTACTCCTTTAATGGGGTAGGATAATCTCCTCAGCTGCCAACTGCTGGAGCTATGGCCTGTATCAGGATAGTCCATTTTGCGGTGGCCATGGGAGCATGGTAAGTAAAGGTGGGAAAGGAAATAGTAGCTGTCAGGCTGTGGTTCATGTTAAAAATACATAAGGATACCAACTCTTTCCTGGCTAGCATGTAACTTTCTTGGTGAGGGTTATGAGTCTATCTTGCACCTGCTGCTGCAGGGCATTATGACTGAATGGATACTGTGGATAATGGCATCCTCTTCCCACTAGCAACTTTTTTGTTGTCTCTCATACTGGATTTTTGCATCCCACTTCATCATTAGGCTGAAACTAGCAACCCATCAAACGTATTTATTTATTTATTTAACCCTTTTATATACCGACATTCATGAAAAGTATCATATCACATTGGTTTAGAGGGAACTGGGGGTATTTTACAATAACGGTAATGAGAAGAGAGAAATTACAATAAACAAGGAATTATGGTAACTTGGGAAAAAACTGAGATAAGATGACATCAGACGTTCAAAATAATTATAAGATTAACTAGTAAAAAAAACTGAAATGGGAATAGCTCACAGGTGCACAGTACAGACGCTGTGGCACCACTGATTTATTCTATTTAAAATATTTCTAACCTGCCCCTCTGAAATTTGGGCAGGGTACAGAATAACATGTATAATAATTTAAAACAAATGTACAGTAGGCTCCCCCTCCAGAAGGAAGCAGCTAGCCCGCAAAAGGGAGCAAGCATGAGATACTACTGAGAGTAAAACAGATGAGTCCGTTGCCAGATTCTGGTATTTGCGTTGTCTGTGTCCTGTTCCTCCCCTGCCACAATCACTCGCTTTGATAGAAAAGTTCCCACCAGGTCCTCATACTGCCGTCAAGTCCCCTCCTCTCTACAGACCCATGGAGAGAAGGGTAAAAAAAGTTACTGCTATTGCTCTCTGATGCAGCAGGTCTCGCAACAGCTTGTATTTCAGAGTGGGAGCCTCCTGTGTGGCTCTCCATTCATTCTGCTTCCTCTTTTTTTTTACCCATGATGGCAGTGGTAGTGTTAGCAGCATTGGTGACTCCATGGGCCTGTTGCTGCTATTCTGCTCAGGCACACTTTTCTCCCAACATCGCAAGGTTCCTGGCTTCTCCCCTCACGCGCTTCTGAGGGCAGCCTGTTGAGGTAGCCAGCAGGCCTTTCACCACTGCCTCAGCACAGGCTCAACTCCTCACCCTGCTTTTAGCTGCTGGGCTCCCCTCAGGCAAAAAGTAATAATTAAATAAGTAAATCTGCATTGGGGTTTGCCAATTTGCCCCTTGCCACACCAAGGGGGAGCACTAGGCAGCCCACTGAAACTGTATTCTTAGGGCTCTGCCTGGATCCCCCCAACCACCAATGTAAATAAAACCATTTTTAAAATTTATTCAGAGGGGAGAAGAGTGAGAGAGAGAGAGAAAGCATAAATCAGTAAACATGTGTGCAGAGCACGTGAGTCAGCATGTGAGACGGTGTGTGAGAGAGCACATGAGTATCAGTGAATGAGTGAGAGTCAATGTTGTCTGTGTAAGTGAGCATGTGTGAGGGTGAGAGAGAGTGTGAGTTGATATGAAGGTAATTTTCAAAGGAGATATGTGTGTAAAGGTAACATACTATCACAGCAATTTTCAAAAGCTGATTCTTGATACAGTGCACTTCCACGAGTAAATCCTATGAACAATTCAATGGCACATATTGTAGCAATTTTCAAAGGCCCACTTACTTGAGTAAAGTGCATTTACAAGTGTAAAACCCTAATTTTAAGTGTGTAAATGCTTTCTAAAATCAAGCCTTTAGTGAATAAGAGAAATCATGTGAAAGCATTATGTATGTGTCAGTGAATATGTGTGGTGAGTGCCTGTGTGTGCATCAGTGAGTGTGTTTATGTGAACATGAGAGAGCATGTGAGTGTGTCAATGAGTATGTGTTTGTGTGAGCATGAGAGAGTGTGTACGTGAGTGTGACAGCATGTGTTTGAGTTGGTAAGTGTGGGTGTGAGTGAGTCAGTGAGTCAGCCTGTCTGTTAGGGAGTCTTTATGAATTAGCATTTGACAGTGTGTATGTGCAATTCTGTATGCCCCCACCCCTGTCGAATCCACAACAATCTTAAGGTGACTAGAATCAAACGTTCCTAGGCATGGAAAACAGACAATTATTTGTTTTAATTATTGGGTGTTATTTGATATGTTTTCTGTTTTAAAGTGTGTTATTGGCTATTTATGTATCATATATCTGGTTTGGTGCTTAGTGCCATTTACAAAGCTGTTACGGTTTGAATGTACTGGCTGAATTTGATGTTGCGAATACAAGTTTTTAATTAAAAAAAAAGCATGTTATTGATTATTGGATGTTCTATTCATCAGCTGTTTTGAAATATTTATTGTTCTTATTAGTATGTTTTTTAAATAGTCAGATAAAGAAAGGAAAAAAACCCACATTTTATTTTCAGTTTTTAATGATTGGAATATGCCAGCTTTGGAAATGTTCATTTCTTTGTATTTTACTTAGTACATTGTACGCTGGTACTATCTGTGGAGTGTGCAACTAATACATTCTGAATTTCTTTTTCTCTTTCCCCAGTGTTGCACTGCATGCGGAGTTGGGCTTTTCATGGTTTCCATTTCAGATTTTGTCTACATATTTCTATTTTCAGTTTGTGGTTTTTTTATTTTGTATTTGGAGAGGGTCAGTCTGTGCTCTGCGTGCCTGACCGAGCCTAGGTATTAACATTTAGTTTCTGTGTGGGGATCTATAGCAGCTTGTCTTGTTCTGTTTTCCTAATAGGAGGTGTATTTGGTGTTTCAGTGCCTGGTGTAATATTTGCAGTGCTGTTATTTGAGTCCTGGGAGTTAGAGTTGTTCTGGTGTGGAAAGTTTGCTAGAGTTTAAAATCAACGGGCCCCTTAGAAATTCACAAGGGCAGGGAAGGTCTGGCACTGAGGAGGTCTGTGGAAAAGAGGGCTTTCATATGTTGATATTCCTTTTTTTTTTTTTTTGTGCAGCTTGCTCATGATGGAAGTTACGTCTTATAATTTCCACCACGAGCCGGCTGCAGAGAAGGAAGAGGATCACAGCTTTCTTCATCAGATAATTGCACGGGGGTGGAGATGAGAGAAGTCACCAGGTATGGAAGAATAACTGGGGAAGTCATGAAATATGGAAATGTCATTTTAGCTTGTTCCCCTCCATTGCCACCTCCCCAAATACTTCTGTTTAGAGATGCCAGTGAGCTGCTGCTACTGCAGCTGCTTGAGCAGGGGACTGGGAAGCTGCTGCTGCTGCTTGGGAGTGGTGGGGAGGGGGTCAGAAAACTGCTGCTGCCATAGGTATTGGAATGGGAAGGGCCACAGGGTCCATGACCCCACCAAATTTGGGCAAATGGGCAGGGCAACCTAAAACACTCACCCTTTAGTTATCTGATGGAGAAATCAGTGATCCTCCCCCTACTGTGCAGCTTGCTCACGCTAGAAATTATAAAACATAACTTCACTATGAGGTTCGATCCCCGGACTTTGCCCAGTCACATGGCTGGGGCAAGGTCAGGTCGGGGTGCAAGGGTGTGCCTCAGCCCCAACGCTGGAATGCAGTCTTCACTTTGAGGCTTGGAGGATATGGTAGGGGGAGTCGAGTGGTTGGAGGGTTTCCTGAGGGTACAGGGGGGTGCCTGGAACCCCATTTTTGCCTATTCACACCTTTGGGGTGGGGAAGTGGGACCCCTCAACCCCCAATGATTTTTATTTGAAAATGTGAAGGGGTTGGGTGGGGGGGCCATCACCATGTGTGCTTTTGACATGTTTTTCATTGAGAGGAGTCGGGGTTGCCTCAACAGGCCGCCCTGGGTTGAGTTGGGTGTCAGCACTGACCCCCATTTTTATTTTGCAGTGGCCTTTTAAAGCACTGGCAATACCTTGAGTTTGGGGCCACCATCACATTAAAAGGCCACACGCAGTGTTCTTTTGTCCCATGGTGTTTGACTGCGAGACGCAATGTTTTTTTGAGGGAGGTTCTCCACTCCCACTATTGCAAGCAACACCCCACCCCCTCCTGTGATAGTGGGACTTTTCCCATGAAAAAGCATTATGGATTAATGCATCTAGGCCTGAGTTTATACCTGAGGCAATGAAAAGTGACTTGCCCAGGATCACAAGGAACAGCAATGGGATTTGAACCCTGACTTGCAGACCACTGCACTAACCACTATCTTACTTGTCAATTTATAACTTGACAATTTTTTTTTGCATATGTGCTAGAGATCCTCATGGATAATTGGTACTATGATAATTGAACTAATTAGCATACTGTTGACAGTACCTCAGTAGCAGCAAAGAAGAAACAGATTTATACAAGATTAATTTATGACTCCTTTAAATGCACTATGTACTTTATTATTTTTTTTTTGGGGGGGGGGTTGTTCCTTATTTATTGCACCCTACTTTATTTATAGTTTGATATGTTATTCTTGAACATATTTTGCAAATAAATAAGTATAAATAAAAATAGAAAACAGGAACAACAGTCCTGTCTTCCCAGTGTAGCTGCAAACCCTCCATCAACTTCTTTATTGCTTCTAAGATATTGAGCAAGGTATAGCTCACATCTATCACCTGGATATGTAGCACAGACTTCTTGTATCATGCTGATCCACCCCAAGTAGATCTGCTGCCTGCCCTGCTTCAGCCAGCTGCCACCAGTCAGGTATAGGTAAATGTGCAAGGCATTCTGGGTGGTCCAGATGTTGCTTTTCAAATTAATAATACCCCTTTCCACCTAGGCCAGCTGTGCATTCATTTGAGCCTAGTACTGGGTGTACATGACAAGGATAACTTGTCTATTGAATATTATCCAGGAGGGCACTTGTCAGTTGGGGGGCTAAGAAGTGTGGCAGTTGCTTAAATCCCATGATCTGCAAGGCTGGTCATGTAGGAAAATCTTTCCAGTATGCACCATGTCTCTCTGGCCTTCTCTACCTCTAAAGTGCCTCTGCACCTTTGATGTCTCCTCTTCTTCTTTGGATGCTTGAGTTCTGCTGCTGGGACTGGGGTTGAGGGTGGACCAGGAAGGAAAGGGCCAAGAGCTGCTTTTACAGTTTCTATTACTTTCTCTTCCTTGGGGTGTTCTTTGCTTCAACAGTATTACATTCTGTCTCCTATGGCATGCTAGGAACCAGATTCCCCAAACCCTCCTGAGCTACTAGAATTTCAATATCCACTGAGAATGCCTGGCAGGATTAATCTGAAGCAGTACCACATTCTCCAAGTATCTGCTGCTGAAGCTGATCAGGCAGAATCAAGGGAACATGCTGTGCTGCTTTTGGACACTCCACTTCTAAGGTTCCTTCCCCTTCACTGCTGCTGCCACCCTTCACTGTCTCTGCACCAGAGGAACAGAGATAGGAGCGGGGACTTTTTCTTGTCTGACCCTGCCTGTGGTTTCCCCCTACTGAAAATAAATTTCTTATTATCTTGGTTGGGGCAGACTTAGTCTTCTCACTGCTATCATCAGTAGTGCTACTTGTGCTTAATCTAGGTCCCTTTGGAGCAAAAGCCTTTCATCTTCCTTTGCCATTGTTGCTGCTATTAGTTTCATCACCATGTCTATATTTTGCTCCCTGTGGAAGATGGAATTTGACCCAGTTGCTCAGTCTATAGGAATGAGTAGAGGTTTTTATTGTTACAATAAAGGTAGTGTAATGTAGTACTGTATGCCAGTACTAGTGTTGTGTGGAAACTCACAGACAGACAGCACAACAGATAGCATGCACAGTTTCTTTTGTTGCAAAGTGTGGCACACACTATCTGCTTGCTGACTATAACTATGTACACTTACTTGGAAATGGCATAGGTTGTGGGGGGAAAGTCAGTATATACTGACTTCTTTTTTCACACACACACACACACACACACAAAGTCAGAGAACAAAAACAGAAAGGCTGCCGTTCTATATGATCAATGCAGTGGTCACTAGTCAGAGACACTGCATCTGTAAAAATAAAACAAATTTCTTTCTTTGAGCTGCAAGTGCACACACAGAGAGACTAATTCTAGAAGATAGGAATGAAGCTGTTTCAGTTGGATTTGGTGTTCATATTCAATTGGGCTTGAGATATGATGTGTATATTTGTGATGTCCTGTACACTTTGAAATATGCCTCTCCTCTGCATTGGTTTGCTTCAGGTTGTGGGATGTTGAATGCTGAGGCATGTCTGTTATGTGAGGCAGATGAATTCCATTTTCCCTGTACCATCTGTGCTTCCTGTGTTTGGATGCTTTCCAAAGTAGAGATCTGAGCTGTCAAGATCCTAAGAGGAATGGATTGAAAGTTGAATCTTCCTAATAGTACAAAGAAAAAAAGGTTTTTGTTAGGGAAAGGATTCTTCCTCATTGGTATGTAATATTGCTGATAAGGACATGCGGAGGCAGCAAAAACACATTTTTGGTTGGGAGGGCCAACTCAACCAGGCTTGGCCCTCCCCTCTCCTCCTTTGTCCCCCTGTTCCTCACCTGTCTCTCTCTCTTCCTCCCCTACCCCCCCATTCCTCTTTCCCCTTCCCCTGACTCCATCATCCTCTATCTCCCCTCCTTCTTTTGCTCTCTCTTACTTTCTCCCCCCTAACATCCCTTTTCCTTCCCATGCTGATAGGCAGCAGAAGGAGGAGAGCAATGGTATTTCAGGCCATGTATTGCTCCCCTCCTCTTCCATCTGCCACTTGGTCTGACTGCTGCTTTCAACCACGTGGCTGTACAGAGTCCATGTGGTTCAAAGCAACAGATGGGCCTGGAACTGCAGAGGTGATGAACGCGGCCAACACACCGCTGCTCTCCTCCTCCCTGCCAACAAACAGCTGCCACTTGCCCCAGCCAGCCCCAGTTCTACCACAGCAATTATGTGGAATGAGCAAGATTTTAGTTTGGACATGGCCCCTGTGACCTTCCCAATCCCAATGCCTATGAGGCAATGAGTGCAAGGCAAAGTGAGTAAAGATGTTTGAGTGAGTTAGAATTTCTTCTTTGTTTAATATATGTGTGTCTTCTTAACCTCTCTAAATAATTGTCTTTAACTTCTGAATATAACTGTGTTTTTCCACAAGTAATTAATCATTTATATTTGTCTATCATTTTTCTCTTTCCCTGGTCCTCACCCCATTGAATCCTATGGCATTGGAGTGTAAGTCCTTTAACTATATTTAAATGAGAGAGACCGTGAGCTGAATGAAGTATGGTCAAGCACTTTTGATTTCTTAACCTTAGTTTGAATTGACATTATGGCATAGTGTTTCCTCCACCCAATACCAGATATTTGTGATATCATGAAAGCAAAAAGGATAGTGTGTGTCATGTAACGAATCAGAAAATATATTGTGCTATTACAAGCAGAGACCAGCCTAAAGCATTCATAGATCTGTCACATAGTAATTTGATGTTATATTGCTGTTTTGTCTTTTCATTGTTCTGTATACTTTCTTATTCTATTTTATTTTCTTAAACTTATTCCTCTCTATTCCAGAGAACTAGAATAATTTACAAAACAATTACATAGAATTACATCAGCATAAAACAAAATGTCATAAAAATAAATATAATATCATGAAAATAAAATGCATCATCATAATATACAGTATGCTGCCACCCATTAGTTGTAGATAAGTACTGCATAAGAACATAAGAAATATGATGCTGGGTCAAACCAAGGTCCATTTAGCCCAGCATTCTATCTCAGACAGTGGCCAGGCCAGGTCATAAGTACCAGGCAGAACCAAAAAAGTGATTCAAGCCCTTAAAAAAAAATCTTGAGTGGAAAACTTGAGGAGTGATCTAGTGAAGGTTGAGGAATGGTCTAAGGTCTGGCAGCTAAAATTTAATGCTAAAAAATGTATTAAGGGTCTGATTTTAAAAAGCATTTACATGCGTAAAACTGGGTTTTACGCATGTAAATGCACTTTACTCGAGTAAGTGGGCTTTTGAAAATTGCTACAATATATACCATTGAATCGTCCATAGGATTTACTTGCATAAGTGCACTTTACGTGAGTAAATGGCTTTTGAAAATTGCTACAAAAGTAGTTACATTTATGCACGTAACTCCTTTGAAAATTACCACCTTAGAGTAATGCATTTACAATGCAAAAACCCAAGAGAGAGATACAGTATTGGAGGTGTAATTCTACTAAGCACAAAGGAAGAGTGGGATCTGGGGGGAAATTGTACATGATGATCTTAAGGTAGCCAAATAGATGGATAAAGCAATGATAAAAGCCAGAGAGCTGTTTGGCTGAATAAGGAGAAGAATGATCAGCAGAAAAAGGGAGGTGATATTGCCCCTATAAAGGTCCTGATGAGACCTCACTTGGAATAATGTGAACAATTCTGAAATCCGCATCTTTAAAAGGATATAAACAGGATGGCGTCAATCTAGGGGTGGCTACTAAAATGGTCAGTGGTCTTCATTCTAAAGCATATAGGGATAGACTTAAAGATCTAAACATGTACCTAGAGGAGAGACGAGATGGGGGAGATATGATTGAGACATTCAAATATTTCAAAGGTTTCTATCACAGGAGGGGAGCCTTTTTCAATGGAAAGGAGGCTCTAGAATGCGGGGTCATGAAATGAGGATGAAAGGGGGTAGACTCAGGAATAATCTCAGGAAATATTTCTTTACAGAGAAGGTGATGGATGCATGGAACAGTCTCCCAGTGGAGGTGATGGAAACGAAAACCGTATCTGAATTCAAGAAAGCATAGGATAAATACAAGGGATCTCTAAGGAAGTGATAAGAATTATAATGCTAAAATAATTGGACAGATGGGCAGACTGGATGGGCCATACAGTCTTTCTCTGCCATCATGTTTCTCTGTTTCTATATATCTCATATCTTTCTATTTTTCTATGATTATATCTTTATTGCCACATGAACTACAGTGTTAGCCCAGCTCACTACAAGAGATGAAAATTACATGAAAGAAAATGATACAGCATTGGTAGGAACAACTGTGAAATGACAGTACGGGTAAAAATCAAGGGTATGCTAAACTTATTCTTTCTCATGGGATCTAGCAATGACGAAAGATATTTAAAAAGCTTTGACAAATATCTAAGTTTTCCTTTAAAACCAGAATTTCCCTGAAGGGTTCTATATTTAAACTCTTATTTTGCTGTGTATGCAAGTATGTGAAATGCTTCCTGTTGTCTGCTTATTCAACATAATATTAATATACTACCATTCTGGTACAATGAAAACACAGTGCTAATTAGGTAAAGCTAAGATAAGTACTAGAGAAATGAATGTGAATGAAATTAAGATGTTTTGAGTACAATATTAAGACATAAGGATAAAAATGTCCATAAACATTATCTGATATTACCAAATTGATAAGGAATATACTAGAAATTTTCAGCTAAAAACTAACTGAAAAACAGGGAAGGCAATTTTCAAAAATCTCTTTAGCCAGGAAAATGGACATTTGGCTTAGTAACTCGGCTGTTTGAAAGTTGTCCACCCTGTACATGGGTAAAAATATGCACTGGGATTCAACAGTGCCCAGACTTTGCTGTGGCAAAAGGAGGTAGGCTCAGAGGCAGGATTAGGTCAGGGAAGGCAACAACATTGCATAGTTTTGCATTTTCAAAACTATATATGCTTTTGATAGAGGAAAAATAGCCGCTGAAAAAAGCAGAGACAAATCTCTGCAGGTGCTTTTTTTTCATAGACATTTTTTCAGGGAAAAGTACCTGTGCACTTTCCATTTAAGATTGTGTGCAAAGCTCATGGGTAAATATTCACAGACTTTGCAGCTATCCAGTATCTATCTATGTGTGTGTGTGTGTGTGTGTGCGTGTGTGTGTGTGTGTGTGTGTGCACTGATATTCTGTATATTCTGTGCGAACTCATCCTACATTTCTCCTCTAGTCTAATGCTGTATTCCTTAAGGTTCTAGCTCCTATGATCACTCCAAGACTTTTCTTTAATTTTCTGTGCTGGAATACATATGTTATCATGGAGTTTCCATAACTGTGTCTAAGACCATCATCACATAATAATTTTTTAGATATAGTCTTCCTCAGTCATCTCTAGGCATTTATTTATTTAAAAGGTTTTTTTTATACCACTTTCTCCATACAAATGTTCATAGCGGTTCACATTGTCACATATATAATTTAAAACATAAAATCAAAATATAGTGTCATTACAATAAAAAACAGTATGTCTTCAATTGCAATTGGTAGTGTGTGATGATGTACTAGATGATTATGGAATTTAAAGAAAAGGCCTTTATCTTACTTTAGTTCAAATAAAAATGACTTCAAGTTGTGTTTAAATCCTTTTAAATATGTGCATAAACAAAGGGTATCAGTTAGGCATTCCACAGAATGGGACCCGCAATGGAGAATGCTTTCTTCTCTGTGATGCCAAGCTTAGCAATTCTCGTTGTAGGAACAACTAATAGATTTTTATCTACTGATTGCAGCTGTCTTGAAGGACTATAAAGTCCAAATCAAGGAATCATCATGAATTAGTGTAAATATTGTTGTAAGTACTTTGTAATGGATACAAAAAGCTAATTGGTAACCAGTGCAATGAAGCTAGTATGGGAGATATATGATCTTGTTGTTTAGAGTTAGAATATGTGTGGCTGCATTCTGAATCAACTGAAATGGACGAATCGCATAACTTTCTCCCTTGTTGCATCATACAAGGACTCTGGCCCTCAATCACATACCCCTCCTGAGTGTGTAGCTTCACTTCAGTGCAGGTCTCCTACAAACCAACTGCATCTCCTTCACTGTCACTCTATGGCTCTTATAGAAATAAACTGCCTTTTCAGCTCCTGTGCTCCATGTATCACTGGAATTATGAGGATTTTCTGCTATTACTCTTAGTGGCCCACCAGCTAGCTGATTAGTGTTCTTGGCTCCTTAATTCTGTTTTGTTTTGCTTTTCCTCCCACTCATCCTGGATTTCTCCCCACTTTTTCTCTCTCCTGTTGATGCCACATCCGTTGTTTTTTTTTTTATCCTCAAATAAGGATAGAGGAGCTCCCTTTCCCCACTCTCCTGTCCAAAACAAGATCACTTCAAGGATTTTCTTTAATTCTCTGAGCTTGAATATCTGGCACCAATCAGCTATGTCAGCTTTAAAAAAAAAAAAAAAAGATGTAAAAGCAAGCCAGGGAACTGTTTAAATTGTTAAAAAATAATTGTCCAAGTCCCTATCTCCTATCCTCCCACCTTCCCAATGCTCTTTTATTTTTAACTTAGCACACAGCCCCATCCTCTTGTTGCAGTAGTAGGCCCCTTCGATGCATAAATCCAACATGAGAAAACTCTGGAAGCATGCAGAAAGCTAACTCAATGTCCACTTTGCCCATGAGGGCACCTTGCCTGCACTGACTTAACAGGAGTAGAGCACTTTTGAATGAAGCGTATTTCATTGAGAATTCCTCAGATGGTATAAAATCATTGATTGAGATGCCCCCTGGTAAGAAAGGTTATATATCATCCTAAATCTTTCTGGCTTATTCTTTGGGACCATAAAGAGAGGGATCATGATTATTTTACAAGGGGTGAGCTAGGAATGGGCCTACAATGTGTCCTAGTTGTAGCTCTTTTTCCAAATAATGTTGCGAGGTGTTTCAGGAGTTGGAGGAAGGAGCATCTGACCTCAATAGTTCCTAAATAGGGTATCATAATGCTGTCCTGGAAATGAGCAAAGTCACCTCTGCCTGCCTATTCAGGTACTCTGAAAACCAAGGCTCTAGTAGGGGCTGTAAGGTACAGGCTAACACTACTTCACAGGGGGTGCCACAGCTTTTGGGGGGCATTTAGAGGTGGAGAGGCCAGGCATATAAATGACTTCATCCAGTTTATCACCTCCCTCTGGGTAGGTCTGCTGGCCTTCTATTCTTTTCTCTCTTGTCGCATCTGGCCCTGCTTTCTATAACCTTGAAGGTAGGTGAGAAACATCAAAATATTGTCTTCTAATTCTGCACCACAGTGATTTTGGGATGGTATCCCAAAGACTAGAGTAATCTGTGGGGGCTGATTGATCTGAAGGAGGATCCCCTTTAAGGTGTCCCTCGAGGCACAGGATCTAACGGAGCTGCTTCTGCTGTGCCTATAGCTGCAATCAGAAGAGAACCTCCTATTTCTATGCTTGCACCTGTCGCAAACATGTGGTCTCCTGGTACCTTGAACTATAGCAGTGGCCAGTGGACCGCTAAGTTCACTTTCAGGGGCAATGAGAGCCAGAGCAGTAGATACCGGGACTGGGGAGCCTGACAGTGCAATAAGTCAGGTTGTTGTGTCCTCCACCTTGTGTGAGCGCTGTTGTTTCTTACTCACCACCATTGTCACTACTGGTGCTTCTATTACAGAATCCACTGGAAGTTCTCTGGTTCCTTCTGTTCTAGGTGATTGTATGTTTGTTTTCATGGATCGCAATGACCTATCCTGTTGCAAGGCCCTTCTAGTGCTGTGTCTGAAGAAACGAAGAAAGAACATGGGCCAGAGTAGCCTCCTTTGTACTATGGTCCTTTTGCTCAGACCAATGGAGCCCTTTCATCTATCTCTGGGGGGAACCAACACCTGGGATGTTGATACCCTTTTGGCCTTGGGAATGGTGGCAACAGCTATATACCTTCCAATACCTGGGTGGTGAATGCCAACCCTGGAAATGGTCATGGTACCATCAGCATTCATAGTGCTTTTTTTTCAGGCCAGTATTGAGCCCTGTGCTCCCTGCAGCATGGGTTATCTCAATATTGAGGGCATGCCTACTCTTCTGAGGAGTCAGAACTGCTTCCTCAGTGACTCGGGGCTCCTGTGGTGAGCACTAGGGACCCCGCCCTTGAGTCCAGTCTCTCCCACAGTTGGCAGCAGGAGGGACGAAGTTCCTATTGCTTTCATTTTTGCCTAGCTGCTTCTCCTGCACTTGGACTAAGGCCTCAACTTGTTCTTGTTGGGGATCTCTGAGACTAATGAGCCAGATGTTGGCACAGGAACGTCCATCAGGTAGGCTGCCCCCTCCCCATGTACACTGGCTTTGCAATCTGTGTCATTGCTCATGCTGCCAAGATTCAAATCATTTCCTCCCTGCTGTGCTGTGGGCCTGCTGCTGCCAACTGGGGTCACCGCTCCCTCAGCTGCCCTGTGCAGCAGCAGCATCCTTCTCCCCCTAACCACTGACTCCCTTTCCCATTGCTCTAAGGGCAAAACCTGAGTCCTGTCTCGACATTGCAGGCCTTTGGCGTCCTTGACGGTCAGTATTGCCCACTTCATCTAACAGGACTGAGTTGGGTAACTCCTTTCTCCCTTCACTGCTCCCTGAAAGGGCAGCCCCTTCTAATAGGACAGCTGAACCCTGTGTTGGGGCGTGATAGGTCAGTGCTATAGTTGAAAACTGACAGGTCATTAGCTGGGGGGTAGTTGTGGTGTGGCGAGGTCTGAGAGTTACATTCTAAGAATGGTGCTGCCATCTTATCCAGGCTGGCATCTAAGGAAGAGGTGGACTGGGCAGACAACTCCAGAATTATTCTGCTCTAATTATATTTCTTTTTGTGCCAATCAAATCAAAGACAGTACCCATGATTGGCTCCCCTTTCTTTTTTTCCCCCTCCCCCCTAAGGCTGCTTTTGTCTCTTTAAATCATGGGGCCAGATGTGAAAGAAAAGCACCTCACTGATGCAGGCTGCTTGCAGGAAAGGCAGAGATTCAAAAGGGAAGGGGAGATGAGCTTGTCTCCACTTTATCCCCCTGCCATAGCTGGCCAATTGCCTGTCAGAGGCCAGCTGCCTCATAATTCCACTGCTGTGGGCCTTGGGGTATGCTGGGCAAAACCCCAAAGTCCGCCACACCACCCAGAGGGGGAGCTGCCAATATATGGCCCAGCCCAGGAGCACCACACATCCTGCTTCCTTTTCCTTTCTCTGGACCCCTTAGAGAGATGCTGGATCACAGAACTCTTTACACCAGTGAGTTAGATCTCTTCCTCCCCATCACAACAAGAAGGGGGAGTTTGGGGCAAGGCCAGCTGGCGGCAGCCACATACACATGAGGGGAACTTGGGGTACCTTGTTACTGGTGATTCCCCATGCAGCATTGGGAGTGGGGGCTTGGGGGGGGGGGGGATCACAGAAGCTGCTGCTACCCATGTCATTTTGTTTTTAAGAATAACTTTTACCATTTTGCCTGACACCAACTTCAGTCTCATCAGTCAGTAGTTTCCGGGATCACCCCAAGAGCCTTTCTTAGATCTGCAAGCTTCCATCCAAGGTATTCACAACACTACAGCTCAAGTTGTCAGCATATAACTGCAATTGTTTATATATTAGTGCCACTATATTTGCTTTATCTATCTTCTGCTGAATAAGAGATCCAACTAGTCCTCCGTCACGTTCATTATATATGATTGATTTCATACTAGTTCCAGATTTATAGTAAAAAAAAAACAAAAAAAATCCCCCAAAACAAAATTGCACCAGTGTGCATGGAGGAAAGCTCCCATAGATAAAGCTCAAATTGAATCTGCTTTCCTATTGGTTGTACATGAAAGTACACAGTAAAGGGGCACTACATGACTGCAGTATTTTAAATTGGTACAGGGTACATAGTAGTGCATTATGCCCACTCAAAATTTTGTTAAATCAAATATTAAGTTCTTAAACTAGCCTAGGTATTGAACTCAGCATGTGTCATAAGACCATTCCACAATACATAATACAGGCGTAATCAATGAAACATAATTTCAGTGACTAAGCTATCGGTTTCTTATTTGCCTACCATCTTCAGGACATTATGTAATAGAACAATATAAATACAAGATCACTTTCTTGCTGACTTTGTTTCTCTCAATCTTGCCTGCCTTCCAAAAAAAAAAAAAAAAATCATCAATATTGTAATTTGTTCTTTGTACATTTCTAGCAAGAATAGAATAAGATTAGTTGACCAGCTACTCACAACATTTGGAATTGCACTTTACCATCCAATATGCAACCATTTTCCTCTTCACTTACATTTTAACTAATGAGTCTGTGATTTTTGTTTTTATTAGGGAACGATACCCTTGCTCTCCAGCTAGTTGTGCTAAGATGTTCTAATTACCTCTTCAAGTATCACTCCCCACCCCCTAAAAGCATGCATTCTTTCATGGGTATTTGAAAGACTCTGACAGTAGGTTAAGAACCCCCCCCCCCCCCCCAGTTATTGTTTCTTTACATCCTAAACTGAATAGCAAGATTTCCAACTTAAATAAACATAAAATTAAGCAAAGAATGAGAGAAATGAACATGGATTAGGAGGAAAGGAGATCCTCAGTGTAAAATGATGTTACAAAGGGTTCTATGCACTAAGGCTCATGCTAAAACATTTTAGTATGCACCTGCTAAAAATGTTAATATGCATGCTAAAATTTCACTTAACCTGATGCAAAAAATATTTTAGTGCATATGCTAAAAATTACCCTCAGTCATGCACACATAGGGGTAGATTTTCAAACGAGCGCGAACAGCCTACTTTTGTTTGCGCTCCAGGCGCAAACAAAAGTACGCTGGATTTTAGTAGATACGCGCATAGTCGCGCGTATCGGCTAAAATCCTGGATCGGCGCGTGCAAGGCTATCGATTTCGTATAGCCTGCGCGCGCCGAGCCGCGCAGCCTACCCCCGTTCCCTCCTAGGCCGCTCCGAAATCGGAGCGGCCTAGAAGGGAACTTTCCTTTGCCCTCCCCTCACCTTCCCCTCCCTTCCCCTACCTAACCCACCCGCCCGGCCCTGTCTAAACCCCGATCCTACCTTTGTCGGGGGATTTACGCCTCCCAGAGGGAGGCGTAAATCCCCGCGCGCGAGCGGGACCCCTGCGCGCCGGGCCGCGACCTGGGGGCGGGTACGGAGGGCGAGGCCACGCCCCCGGACCGCCCCGGGGCGTAGCCACGCCCCCGTACCCGCCCCCAAAACGCTGCCGGCACGCCCCCGAAACGCCGCGCAATCCGGCCCCGCCCCCCGACACGCCTCCTGACACGCCCACTCCGAAAACCCCGGGACTTACGCGAGTCCCGGGGTTGTGCGCGCGCCGGTGAGCCTATGTAAAATAGGCTCACCGGCGCGCAGGGCCCTGCTCGCGTAAATCCGCCCGGTTTTGGGCGGATTTAGGCGAGCAGGGCTCTGAAAATCTACCCCATATTTATTGGCATTTACACAAATCCAAAAACTAAAGATTTTCTGTGCTATATTCCTATTCACCTGCCCACTAATTAGCATGTGAACACTACATGTGTGTGCACACTAAATTGAGTATACACCGTTCTTTTATCCTCATGGCTTAACCCACTTTCTGCAAACTTGTATATTATTATGTCTAACATATAGAGATGGTTGACAGTGCTGAGTGCAGAA
Organism: Rhinatrema bivittatum; assembly: GCF_901001135.1. NCBI lineage: Eukaryota > Metazoa > Chordata > Amphibia > Gymnophiona > Rhinatrematidae > Rhinatrema > Rhinatrema bivittatum. Next base: position 179,638,760 of record NC_042619.1, read on the forward strand.
GCAGTAGAGCAGCAGGACATCAGAATATAAGAAATGCCTTGCTGAGTAAACCAAGATCCATCAAGTCCTGCATCCTCTCTCTCTGACAGTGGTCAATCCAAGTCATAAGTATTCAATAGATCCATAAAGTAGATCTATTTCCTGTTATTCCCAGGGAAAGCAATAACTTCTCTCAGCCTACATGGCAAATAATGTTCTATGGACCCAGGATAGAAGGTGACAAAAGAGAAAAAGTGTTGCAGGAAAAGAAAAATACAGACCACAATCATGTACCTCAGATGTCTTCAAAAGAGGTATTGAAAATAGAGGAGATGAAGGAGCAGGAAACTGTTGAGGAAGACCAGGAAGAATATGGCATCATCCTGAAGGCTGAGATGCACAAACTCAAAAAGACTGATCCATATTCTCAGATGACATCCAACCAGGAGAGTCTGCAAGGAGGAGAATGACTGGTATTAGAAGGTGCCCTGACTAGCACTGGAACATTGATTCCACTAATGGAGGGAGGGAAACCTGTCAGCCCTGAGTCAGAAGGGTATGGTATGTGATCATCCCCCTTCTGTCAGCACTTTGTAGGTGCTGGGGCAGCAATGGCACAATGACACAGTCTTTGAAAGTCTTTTTACTATAAGAAATAATCCAGATTCAAACAAAAAAGGAATGGTTGAAATCAAAGAAGGTACAGATGCTAGCTATTCAAGCTGAAGCCTCAGCATGCCAGAAATCATTTTGGATAGGCTAACCACAGAAATGACAGCAATGGCCATCATCATGCCCTAGCAAATTGTGTTTAGTTGACTGACAGTACCACCATGTGCCCCATGAATACCACACAGGAAAAAGGATCTAAAACATCCACAGACCAGAAGTGGAAAGTTTGGAGAGGGGCATCATGAACATCCTTTCTCGTTCTCACTCATTGCTTTCTGTGAGAGACTATTGGCTCAACTGCTGCAGCCATATTTCTTCTTTCAGACTATTCATTCTATCTGACACCATGAAGGACAGAGGACACATGCAGTGCAACATTTCAGCACAATCATGGCGTTCAACTGGAACCTGTGGGAGGGTCCTTTATGTACAACAAGTAGAATATTGTGCTTTATGCACAGTTTACTATACAACAATGTTTGAAAAACAGTTGTTATTGGTGAACGTTCAGTTTGAAAATTCATAGAATAAATTAAAGTGGAATTGTTTTTGATGTGCTCAGCTATGTTTTGGTGTCTCTCCTCTCTTGGATTCTCCTCGATCTCCTCAATCTCCTCTCTCCTTTTTCTTTGTCTCTCGTCTACTCCCCACCTCCCACAATATCTCCTGCTTTAACAATCCCATCTTCTCCATCTGTAAACCACAATTTATTTTGTTACCTGAGGCTTTGAAACAGCATAAATGTTAAAACATTTACACATAGTCTAAGAGAATGTGATAAATTCTAAGCCTTAAAATCACATGCTAAATAGTGTGGGAAGGAGAGCATACCATGCTATTTCCATACACCCACTAAAGCTTAATTATCATCTGATGTTTCTTTATTTGCATGCATGGGCCCAATAATACAGAGGTAGGCAATTCAGATCCTTAAGTGCCACAAGCCAGTCAGATTTCAAGATATCCATAATGAATATGCATAAGATGTATCTTCATGCAATGATGGCAATGTATGAAAATGCATCATTCATACTCATTGTTGATACCCTGAAAACCCAACTGGCATGTGACATTCAAGATCTAGAGTTGCCTAGTCCAGAGCCAACATCTTCTGGGACCAGTTTAGTGTACATGCTAGGGCCTTACAGGTTGATTTTAAAACCCTACACACACTGAAGCCAGGAGATACACACGATTCGGCGTGGTGCGTGCTGCAAGGATTTTAAAACCCATGTGGGTATGCGTGTATCTCCCACTATGCGCACATATAAAAAGCAAAAAATGGGCGGGGCATGGGTGGGGGCATGGGCAGAGCATGGGCGGAGTGAGTCTATAAAATGAAGTCAGCACATGCACAGGTGCGTGCCAGGGTCCCCTACAGCGTAACTTTACTTCTGCTATGGATGACGTGTAAGTCATATAACAAAACAAATAGGCTAGTCAGGGGGTTTTTAAGGGTCGGGGGTATTAGAGTAAAAGGGAGGCAAGTTAGCTAGGGGGATTAGGAAGTCCTCTCCTTTACTGGGGCGAACTGGGAGCAAACTGGGAAAAAGGGTTATTGCATCGATGCGCGTAGCTTCTAAAATTCCCCCCACTTACGCGCTCAAGGCAGCATTTGCCTGCACATGAGTGTGTTAATATAAAATCATGTGCACATGTACGTGCATATGTTATAAAGCTGCCGCGTCCATGGGTGCACGCTGGCAAATGCGTACACATGTGCGCCCATGCAGGTCTTAAAATTTACCTTTTAGTTTGGATGATAAGCATTAATGCATAGACCATTCATTTTCAGCCTCCACCTGAAATCATTAACCCCAGTACACATCTCCAGACTTGGTTATATCTGACTGTTTCTTGTGCTCTGTTTGTCTCTTCTCAGTTGTATGCATTTATTTGTTTTAGAAAATACTGAAAAAATACTTTTAGGGAAGAGCAGCCATGCTATTGGGACTTCATTCCATTACACTTCTCGTTCCACCGTGAGAAGTTTGTATGCCACTAGTTAGTGGTCAAGTATTATTTCTGTATAGTGTTTGATTGCTATTCATTTAAAATGTAGGAAGAGGGAAGAAAGCTAAACTATAAAAAAAAATTGCTGTAGACAAAACTTGTTTTTCTTTGCTGTCCACTGTAATACACTTTACAACAAGACTGTCTCTCATGTGTATCTATTCAGTACTGCATATATCGAGTAACGCTTTATAAATGATAAATAATAGTAGTAGTAATGCCTATTATCCATATAAGATTTATATAGAACTGCATACATTTCACTTCAGGTGTATGTTTTAATTAAATTTGGCACCATTTAGGAAGATATATGCTAATCAAGGTCCAAAATCTGCAGTCCTCAGCATTACAAGATGCTGCTCCAGCAAAGACTGTAAAGCTCTCGATAAGAGGGGTAAGGATCAAGGTGCAAGTCCCTAAGCGATAACCTTCTGACTCCAACATTATAGGTCTTTCTGCTGGAATTGAGTTCTACATCTTACTCGATTGGTTATTGTCACAAATGAGTAATGGATGCACCCTTCCTCCGTCCCAGGGTACATGATCCAGTCCATCAGGCCATCAGGAAGGCACAGCTGTGGGCTGCACTGGCAGATAGATAAAGAGAGAGCAGTTAAAGGTACAGGGACCACCACGGACTGAATGGAGTGCCTACTGCTTTACTGAGTAACTGCCTGCCTGTAAATATTCCTTGTACCAGTTACAATGCACATTAATCAAACTGCTCCCTTGTCTAATGTAAGAGTTCAGATAAAGCAGTAAAAGAGAGAAAAAAAAGAGGAGATTGTGATAAAAATGACACCATCCTAGTGGGTAATGTATGGGTTATTTAAATGAAAAAGTTCACATATTTGAACATTGTTCATGCACTAGTAGAAATGTGGGTATAAACACAAAATTAGGAAAATAAAATTTTGTTTTGTCATATGTAAAATGCTCTTGCTTTTTACAGCTATTGAAGTGCTAGGATCCATATCGTACATTGATATATTTAGAAGCGTAAAGGATAGGCAATTAAGACCTAACAAAATGAAACTGATTTTTTTTTTTTTGACTCCCAACTGCCAGTGTTGGCCAGTTTCTGAGTTGGCTAATGTAAGTAAGCTGTCATGTTTTTTTTTGGAGGTAATTTATAGATGATTACTTCCATTATCAACTATGCATATGATATCACCTAGGTCTGCATTTTCATAGTAGTGGCACACGACATTATAAAAAATGTACAAGGCAGCATTTATATGGTGTCCTAACCATAAAATGACAGTACTGGTACATCATTCAGGAAATATCATCAAAGAAAGTTAGGTGCTTGCTAGATATTTGTTCTAACAAAAATTCTGTGCTTTGGTGGCAAGAAAGAAAGCATTTAGGGGACACACAATTAAGCAAGTGGGAGGAGGACTCCAGGTTATGTGGAGCAGGTGAACCAATTCTGGTGTTTCAAAGCATTCTGGGAATTTCTCAACAATTATTGTTTCGGAACTCGTTAAGACACCTGGATTGACTCAGCTCGCCTTTGTGGGTGACCTGAAGTCAGGTGGTTCTTTCACAAACTCAGGCTTAGTTTTGGGTTCAGTCCTGAAAGTTCTCATTTTCCTCAGCTCTTCAGGGAATTCAACATTGGGGGGACTGAAGTTTAGTAAAGGGGAAAGCAATGAAGGGTAGGGGAGGTGAGCACAGGAAGATGGAGGCGGAAAAGCTCATATTAACTATTTCATTTTAAATATTGTAAAATATGCAGACAGAGAGGGCTAGGTAGAAAAAGAGGGACTGGGAGAATGAGCACTAATCCTGAATTTTTATTTTTTAAGAACTTGCTTCATGAAAGTCATTCTATCACTACAGGAACATAAATGCCAAAAGTAAAATGATGAATTAGTATTTGGCAGCATTTCTCTATGAAACAGAAGATACCTAAGAAGAACCAAAGCATATGTTATTTGCTGTCCTCATGAATAAAAGATACAGAGAAGACAGATTAAAAAAAAAAAGTTTGTGGAAAAAATAGTTACTACATTCAGGATGTGTTTATTTAGAGAAGCATTGCATACATAAAAGTGAGGATATAAAACACATACATATGTATACTTAGAGATTCTTTTATATTACATACATAAGCTGTAACCTTTTTTATTTTTAAAATTAAATTGTGTTGCTGCACTGAGCTTCTTTAAAATGCTGCTACAAAGACACAAAGTTCTTGCCCGAATTTAAGACATAAGGATCCATTTCTGCCTAACAATCTCATACTTGTGCATTCCCCAAAGTGAATCCCATCTGCTTTTGGGAGCTCTCATTGCAATATGCAGTGATTGCAGGATAAGCGCACCATTTTCCTGTCAATACTTTCCTATTAGCCTCTTGGATCCATACATCATCGTCTTGCTGGCCTGCAGTTTGCTTATCTTTGTCTCTGAGGCTGTCTTTGATTTATCTAACACCCAGGTTAATGAGGCATGGAGCCCAGGGTGGCTCCAAGGGTAATGCACTCTTGTAGAGAAATGCTTAAGGAAGGATCAAGTGATAATCCATTCTAGACTAAAAGGCCTAGCTCTTCAGCAAATGTTGTATTTCTTAATCGCTAACCTAAGACTATAATAGCTCCCCCTTAAGCTACTACATTGGTAAAGCTATACACATTAACCGCATGCAATTTACAAAAAATAGTAAATGTTAGATTTTAATTTGTGCTTCAAAAAAAGGGTGAAAATATAGGTCAAATGTTAGGAACAGTTATCACCATTATTTGACAGTGTTCTTATGCAAAAATAAGTTAGCTTTAATATTTAATTTACAGTAATAGTTTTATATTCCCTCTCTGGGACTTCTGTTTTTCTAAAGACAAAAATAACAGAAGCTAGAATATAACTGTGGCAATGATAAATCAAACTGAAGCTATTTCAATAATGGAGGTAATTACAAAGTGTACATATCTGAAATGTACTGGGTGGTTAGGGGTTCTTTAATTAACATAAAAATTTCAATACCATCATCTTATGTGCAGGGATCACAAAAGAACTGTTAAAAGTGCATCTTTAAATAATTACAGCTCTCTCTGTTTCTATAACCCAGCCCAGCTTTCTCACATGACTCTCTCAGCCTGGCAGCAATAGTTTGGCTTTTATGTCTCTTTTTTTTTCTTCGCTAAGATGACATACTCCTACATAATATGAGTCTTGGAATAGCAGTATGTTCCCTTTAATGAAACAGTTGACCAAATGGTGGTATGTCTCCCCAGAGGGCATATCCTTATTTTGGGAAGCGTACTTGTCAGAAGGTCTTCCATCAGTTGGTCCTTTCCATACCCTTAGGACATGACCCAGGTAATAAGTCCCTCACTGGTCACTAACCTACATTATTGAAAACTGGTATAGATTTTAATGACATGGCATTGTTAAGAATAGTTATTGAGACGTAAATGATCTTCTCTTGGTTTATTTAAGTCACATGAAGAATCTTGTTAAGAATGAAAATTAGTTATTGATTATTCCAGTAATTAACAAAATAAATGTTACTGCCCGTGCCCTTAACATTTTCTGGAAGACTTAAACAGTTGTTCCCCAAAATGAGAAAACCATATCATTGTCACTAAAGATCAACTCTTTCCAGGGTTTTACCTTTTACAAGCAAATGTGCATTGGTTAGTTTTACAAGCACAGTTTTACCTTTTATAAGATGATGAAAATGTTATGATATCATCCATGTCCTATCATGCCTTCTTCATTCAGGAGATCAGAAAGCTTATATTTGAAGAGGCATTTCAGTGGGTTCTGCAATATAAATATGAAGATGTGTGGGTGCATTAGTATGATGTAATGCATACTAAAGCATCACAATCTGTATTTCCATAATAGCTGAATGAAAAACTGAATACATGCAATTGAAAAAGAAAAAAAAAAGACAGAATTTTTTTTTTTGCTTGCTCCTTTTTCTTCACCAGTTAAATGCCCTGAGATAAAGCAACATTTTATATCTGTTATTTACAAAAGTATTTTAATGGTCCCAGTAGGAGATGCTTGACTAGAGCTTTCTACAGTATGTATCCCTTCTAAAGCAACAGCACTTGCAAAAATAATATTAGGGGGAATTTTATACTATCTCAAAGTTAAAACAAACCCAAATTTAATGATCTATTTTAAACTAATTGTATTTAATTCTAGAGGAGACATTAGTGTTTGAAGTTTTGGAAAGCTCCTGCTACTTAATCATTCCTATTATTGTGAATCAAAGTAAAATTGGAATGCTATTGTGCAGCTCCTAATCAATACCCCAAACTGGGGTATCACTGATACATGCAAAACATAAATATAGCAAACATAATCGAGTATACTCAATGAAGGAGATTTTTAAAAATAAGTTGCATCAACCTGATGCAGCAGGAAAGGATCCTGTAGCAAGGACCTGCTCTCCAGATGGAGCATTGTCCCTTCGCACCAAGGATGTGTCTCCAATGCCTTCTGCCCAGGAGGGAAGGGTTAAGTCGGCCATCATAGTTGGTGATTCGATTATTAGGAATGTAGACAGACAGGTGGCTGGTGGGTATGAGGATTGCCTGGTAACATGCCTATCTGGTGCGAAGGTGGCGGACCTCATGTGTCACCCCGATAGGAATTTAGACAGTGCTGGGGAGGAGACAGCTGTCCTGGTACATGTGGGCACCAATGACATAGGAAAATGTGGGAGGGAGGTTCTGGAAGCCAATTTAGACTCTTGGGTAGAATCCAGAAGCTCCAGGCTAGCATTCTCTGAAATGATCCCTGTTCCATGCGCAAGTCCCCAGAGACAGGCAGAGCTCCGGAGTCTCAATGCATGGATGAGATGATGGTGCAAGGAAGAGGGATTCAGTTTTGTAAGGAACTGGGGAACCTTTTGGGGAAGGGGGAGTCTTTTCCAAAGGGTTGGGCTCCACCGTAACCAGTAGGGATGTGAATCGTTTATTGATGATTTAAAAAATCGTCTGATATTTTTTAAATCATCAAAAATCATTAGAGTGCGCGATACAATAGAAATTCCCCCAATTTATCATGAAAAATCGTAAATCGGGGATATGGGGGGAGGGCGGGAAAACTGGCACATCAAAACAACCCCTAAACACACCCCGACCCTTTAAAACTAAACCCTTACCTTCCCCCACCCTCCTGAACCCCCCCAAAACTTTTTACGAGTACCTGGTGGTCCAGTGGAAGCCCCGGGACCGATCTCCCGCTCTCGGGCCATCGGCGCCATTTTGATGCCACTAATAAAAATGGCGCCGATGGCCCGATAAAAAAAACCCCCACTGACCCTTTAAAAATCGACCCCTTAGCTTCCCCCACCCTCCCGACCCCCAAAAAAATGTTTTAAAATTACCTGGTGGTCCAGTGGGGGCGCGGGGAGCGATCTCCCGCTCTCAGGCCATTGACTGCCACTAATAAAAATGGTGCCGATGGCCCTTTGCCCTTACCATGTAACAGTGTATCCATGCCATTGGCTGGCCCCTGTCATATGGTAGGAGCACTGGATGGCCGGCCATGGCCCGTGCCATTTTTAAAGATGGCGCCAGCCATCCAGTGCTTTTCATGAGAGGCTTCTAGAAAAAGTAAAAAGTCATGGGATAGGTGGTGATGTCCTTTCATGGATTACAAACTGTTAAAAGAGAGGAGAGAATGGGATTAAATGGGCAATTTTCTCAGTGGAGGAGAGTGGGCAGTGGCGTGCCTCAGGGATCTGTACTGAGACCCGTGCTTTGCAATATATTTATAAATGATCTGGAAAGGAATACAACAATAAGGTAATCAAATTTGCAAATGATACAAAATTATTCAGAGTAGTTAAATCACTAGCAGATTGTGATAAATTGCAGGAAGACCTTGAAAGACTGGAAAATTGGGTATCCAAATGGCAGATGAAATTTAATGTGGATAAGTGTAAGGTGATGCATATAGGGAAAAATAACCCATGCTATAGTTACACAATGTTAGGTTCCATATTAGGTGCTACTACCCAAGAAAGAGATCTAGGTGTCATAGTGGATAACTCATTGAAATCGTCGGTTCAGTGTGCTGCAGCAGTCAAAAAAGCAAACAGAATGTTGGGAATTATTAGAAAGGGAATGGTGAATAAAATGGAAAATGTCATAATGCCTCTGTATCACTCCATGGTGAGAACGCATCTTGAATACTGTGTACAATTCTGGTCGCCGAATCTCAAAAAAGATATAGTTGCGATGGAGAAGGTACAGAGAAGGGCGACCAAAATGATAAAGGGAATGGAACAGCTCTCCTATGAGAAAAAACTAAAGAGGTTAGGACTTTTCAGCTTGGAGAAGAGACAGCTGAGGAGGGATATGATAGAGGTGTTTAAAATTGTGAGGGGTCTAGAACGAGTAGATGTGAATCGATTATTTACTCTTTCGGATAATAGAAAGACTAGGGGGCTCTCCATGAAGTCTCTTTCGGATAATAGAAAGACTAGGGGGCACTCCATGAAGTTAGCATGTGGCACATTTAAAACTAGTTGGAGAAAGTTCTTTTTTACTCAACGCACAATTAAACTCTGGAATTTGTTGCCAGAGGATGTGGTTAGTGCAGTTAGTGTAGCTGGGTTTATAAAAGATTTGGATAAGTTCTTAGAGGAGCAGTCCATTACCTGTTTTTAATTAAGTTGACTTAGAACATAGCCACTGCTATTACTAGCAACAGTAATATGGAATAGACTTAGTTTCTGGGTACTTGCCAGGTTCTTATGGCCTGGATTGGCCACTGTTGGAAACAGGATGCTGAGCTTGATAGACCCTTGGTCTGACCCAGTATGGCTTGTTCTTATGTTCTTATGTAGTGGTTAAAAAGTAGCTTATCTTATGATAATTTGGAAGTGGTGCTTCTGCTGACCTGTAAAATATATTTCCATATGGAAATATTTGTATAAAATTAAATATTTTGTATCGATGGTCTCTTTGATGTCTTAGTTTAAGAAAGGCAAGAGACATTGTTGAAGTATAAAACAGTGAAAAGCATACATTAAAGACTGGAATTTCAGTTTTGTTGAAGAAGGATTAGGGATCTCTGCACTACAGCTTAAAAGCAAAGAAAGTTCATATAGCAAGCAGGAAAAAAAATGTGCTAGAAGCGGAGGCCTAGCATGCAAATTAAACTGGTCTGAAAGGACATTAGTTTTGTATTCACTAAAATTAGCATGAATATGCATGTAAATGCAAGAACCTTAGATGCAAATGAGGCTTTAACAGATACATGTTAAATAGGGTGGTATTCCCTCCAAGTGCTATTAAGCACACACTCACCACAGCCTCAAATGTAGAACCTGCCTCATGTTGGGTATTATCTCTTTAGTGTCCATGCTATTGCAAGGGCTCAGTTAATAGGATGCTTTGGGAGTTGTACTGATTGAGGTGCTGGGACTGTTGGAACAGGAAATATTGTAGGAGGTGTGGTCTAGAGAAGATGGGAGGGACAGAGGAGGGTGAGGAAGTGAGAGAGAAATGGGGAACAGAGAGGAGATACACCAACAGGTACTTGAGTACTTAAAAAAAAAGTTCACATTCATTTAGACAAGAAAAGGTATTTTCAAACCTAAGGTTCACTGATTGCCACTGGTTTTCACACATTGCTGTACACTGCACAGTGTATAAGGCACAATGATATAACTTTTTGCAAATAAAAGCTCATCCTTCAAGCTGAACATGAATGCCACAATTGTGCTGAATTATTGCACTGCATGTATTCTATGTCTTGCATAGTCTCAGATGATTTATGAAAAATATGTAAGATATGACTGCAATGGTGAACCGTATATTCCTAACAGAAGACACTGAGTGGGAACTAGGAGGAATGCTCACAGAATATTCTCTTTCTACACAAGGCAGGAATCGCTTCTTCAGCTTTTTACCTCTGGTCTGTGGTCATCTGAGATGACCACATTTGTGTGACTTGTATAAAATTGAAGCCACAGGGGGAAAGAGGGAGTAGCTTTAGGGATGGGGCATATGGTCATGGTACCAGTTGCCTGAACTCACTTTGTTGGCTAATAGAAATGGCAATTGTCACTAATGTGGTTTGTCTCTCCAAAGACAACAACAGGTGTTCTGAGGTTTCATCATGAACAGCAGTTAACATGTCATTGCTGCTGCTGTAAAAACCACAGAGTGCACTTAGATGGGGGGGTTGGTCAGACGCTGCTGTCCTTCTGACTAAGGGCTTGGAGATTTCCCTTCCTTGTGGTAGGCCAGCAGCTCCCTGCCATGAGTCTGCATTAGCAACCTACTGTAGAGATGGAGTGGTATTCTGTATCACTGTCCTGAGGCAAGAAGCAAGCAGCATTGAAAGTAGTAACAGCATACATTGGAGAAAGGAGTGCCCTGGATTACCAGCTCCTGCAGACAGTGGGGAACTTGTGCTTCAAGTGCCAGTTATGCCTGTTAGTCCCTAATTCAGGATTGTCCAAAGTATGGCCCGCGGGCCAGAACATGGCCCACCAAGCCTTTCTATCCGGCCTGCGGATCAGGTGCGAGGGAAGGGTGTGGGGACTATCGGGAAGAGGATTGGGTGTGAGGGAGCATTTCCTTCCTTATCTAGCAGCCGTTAAAGCAGCGGTTCGCAAATACTGGGTTGCGACCCCAAATGGGGGTCACAGAAGTCTCGTTTGGGGTCGCGGCTGCATTCTGATGGGAAAAAACCTCCTCTGATTAGAACACCCCCCCCCCACACACACACACACACGCACACACACACACACTTCCAGGAAGACAAGCCCACGCATTCTGAGCTATATGCTGTAACAGGGGCAGATAGACCACTCGGGCAACATCTCGTTCTCCCATGTCTCACACTACCCCATCATCCCTTGCTTTCTGGGTCCCAGGTCGAACGCTGGCAAAGGCGATTAAAGGTTTCCTTCACCTTCCTCTGCTGGCATCAGGGCCTTTCTGCTACATTGCATCCCATTCCCTTCTGATGCATCTTCCTGTTGTCACACAGGCGGAACACTGTGTCACAGAAAAGGCCCTGACACCGGCAGAGAAAGGTAAAGTAAACCTTTAATTGCCTTTCCCTCCGGCATCGATCGACCCGGGACCCAGCAGGCGGAAGGTGAGGGGGTAGAATTGGGGATCTGAGGGTGGGGAGTACAAGGGGAGAGGACAGTGTGTGTGTGTGTGTGTGTGTGTGTGTGTGTGAGCGAGCTGTAGATGTGCTGGACCTGAGGGAGGGGGGAATGTGTGGGAGAGCTGAGGATGTGCTGGACCTGAGGAGAAGGACACACACACCACACACAAGAAGCAGCAGCATAAGGTGGGGAACAGAGAGAGAGAGAGCAGAAGGTGCTTGAGGAGGGAATTAAAAAGAAAAGATGGTGTATTATTAGGTGAACAGTGAGAGACAGACAGAGAGAGAAACTGTTACAAAAGGGAAAGAAAGAAGTTGGAGGAGGGGTAGAAAGAGAAAGAGAGAGAGAGAAGCTGCCTGAGGGGAGAGACACACACACATATGCTGCAGCTGCATAAGGAGGGAGGCAAAGAGAGAGAGAGAGAGAGAGCAGAAACCGCTTGAGGAGGGAATCAGACGCTGCATGATCAGATGGACAGAGAGAGAGAGACAGAGACAGAGAGAAACTGCTGCAAAAGGGAGAGAAAAAAGCTGGATGTGGTGGGAGAGAAAGAAGAAACTACCTGTGGAGGGAGAAAGGGAGAGACGTGAACACATTCACATAAGCTGCTGCATGGAGGAAGGAGGGAGAGAGAAAGAAAGAAAGAAGCTAGAGGAGAGGAGCAGTGAGAGAGAGAGAGAGAGAGAGAGAAGTTAGAGGATCTGCATTAGGAGGGTCACAGAGAAGTTGCCTGAGGAAGGGGGCAGAGGGAGATAGTTGAAGTCTGTTTCGTTCCATTCCAGTTTTTACAGACACTCGTAAATATTGACAGCAAAAATGGCGGCATCTGCGAGTGGAAGTAGGATGAGTAAAAAATGTAAAGATGATGTCAAAAACCATGTATTCAAAAGTTTATGGACAGATGACTTTTTCATGGTGGAACATGTAGGTAAAGTTTTGTGCTTGATTTGCCAAAAACCAATTGCTGTTCAAAAGAAGTACAACATAAAGCAACATTATACTACAGAGCATGCAAGTAAATTTGATAGCTTCATTGGTCAACCACAAACTGATCACATCGACTTGTTGAAACAAAGCATCATCAGCCAAGAGTCTTTATTTAAAGTAGCCAATCAGAGTTCCAAAGTTGCAACAAAGGTCAGCTTTTTAATAGCAGAAACCATAGCCAAGAGAGAAAAACCATTTGCAGATGGGAATTTGGTTAAGGAATGCTTGGAAGTGTTTACAGATGTGGTTTGCCCAGATAAGAAGTCTGTGGTACAAAATGTCAGCCTTTCTCATCAGACTATTGCTAGAAGAGTTGATGACCTGGCACAAACATTCAAGAGACTTTGATCAAGAGACTTGATGCTTGCGAGTTTTACAGCTTAGCAGTTGATGAGAGCACAGACATAAGTGACACAGCTCAACTGGCAATATTTGTAAGAGGAGTTACAGAACCATTTTCCATCGTTGAGGAACTGCTTGATGTCTATCCTATGAAGGGCACGACAACAGGAAAGGAGATCTTTGATAAAGTCAAGCAGGTAATGGAGAATTTCAATCTGTGTGAGAACAAGCTGATTGGCATAACAACAGATGGAGCGCCAGCCATGGCAGTGAAACGGAATGGATTTGCGACCTTGTTGGAGAAATCAGTGCCACAGGAAGTCATCATACACCACTGCATCGTTCACCAGGAAAAATTGTGCACCAACAAACTGGAAACGAAGAACGTGATGGAAAAAGTTGTATCAACTTCATATGATCCAGAGGTCTGAATCACAGGGAGTTTAAATCTTTTCTGGAGGAAGTGGGCTCAGATCATGGTGATGTGATTTACTTCACCCAAGTTCGATGGCTCAGCAGGTCAGGCACGCTATCCAGATTCTGGAGTATATGTGATGAAATAAAGACATTCATGGCCAACAAACGGAAGGATATAAGTTTCCTAGATGATAATTCATAGGTGAGTGACTTGGTGTTTCTGGTCGTTATGACCAAATAAATGGCAGACTTGAATGTGAAACTTCAAGGAAAGAATCAGCTGATGCACAAATTGTAAGAACATGTTGTTACATTCATTGAAAAATTGGAGCTTATTCATTCACAGTTGATTCTGAAGAAAGTTATACACTTGACAGTCCTTTCCATGAGACCTACTGACACAGTGCAACATGAGAAGTACTCAGAATTAGTTGTCATACTGATTGATGACTTCAAACAAAGGTTCGAGGATTTCAGAAAACATACTGAAGTCATGAAGCTACTGAGTAATCTATTTCAAACTAATCCAAAAGACTGTGCTAATAAATACCAGATGGAACTAATTGACATTAAGAATGACAGTGACTTGAAGAGAGCTTTTACTGAATATGATCTTCTGAGATTCTACAGTTCTTATGTTTCACCATACAGGTTCCCCAATCTGTCACAAGATGCTAAGAAGTTCATTGCTTTGTTTGGTAGCTCCTACTGCTGCAAACAGTTGTTTTCAAGAATGAAAAACACAAAAACAAAGTCACGGTCTCTGCTTACAGATGAACATTTAACAGCATCATTGTGCATTGCAAACTCTACAGTTGGAGCTGACATAGACTACTTGTGTAAACAAAAGCAGTGTCAGATTTCCCATTGAATGTCTTTAGCTTATGCCTTTGCATCCTTAAAACATGAGAGACTTTGGTTAACTTTTTAGAATCTAAATTTTAGAGTGTTGCACTACACTGGTCTAAAAACTTTCTCAAGTTGTAATTTGGTGTTTTTAATAATAGCAATATTGTTAATCCAGCCCACAAGCTGTTCAACAATTGTTCATGTGCCGCGCCCCCCCCCCCCCCCAACCAAAAGGTTGGAGAACACTGCCCTAATTAGAAAGTGCTGCCCAGAACTGCATTTAGTAGTCATGTTATCCCCACCTTGTACAGCCACCTCCGTGGTCACATGCAGGTGCAGCTAGTAAAGCAGGTGCATTTCATCAGTGACATCTGGACCAGTACAAATGCTACACATGTTTACCTCTCCCCGATGGCACACTGGTGGGAACAGGCTGAGGCAAAGGCAGACAGCAGCTCTAGTGGGGACCAAGCATCAGAGTGTGGGTGGATTATGCAGCACACCAAGGTGATGGCTAGCGCCCATACCTCATTCAATATTGTGTCAGCCATAAGAAAGATGCTGGAGGGTTGGCAGCTAGAATAGGGAGGCGGGAGTCTTCAGGTAGGCTTTCTTTGTGACACACAGCAGTGCAAACATGATAAGGGCAATGGAAGATGGGGGGCTTTGGGGGATCTGTTTCTTTGTACACTTGCTGCACTGCAGTGAGGTATGCCCTGTGGCTGAGGCCCAAGGACCACGAGAATATATTCCTGAACGACTTGATAGAGAGGTGCAGGAAAATAGCATGGCATATATTTATTGAGGTGTGAAGGGTGGGCAGCTTCTCCATGAGAAGCAAGAAGAATTCAGGATGCCTCACAAGCATCTGATTCAAGACTCTGGTACCTGCTGAAATTATACTTATATGATGCTGCAGAGGTTAGGGGAGCAAAAGAAACCCCTTCATGATCAGTATCTAGAAACAGAGATAGGTGTGGATCGCCCCCAGGGTATCATGATTGGGTAGTGATGAGGCAACTGATACAAATCCTGAAGCCGTTCAAGGATGTCATAGAGGAACTGAGTTCCAGAAGAGCCACTCTGGTCATGCCCATAGTAGACATTCTGGAGGAAAAATTAGAAGTTTTCCATGAGCATGAGAGAATGGAAGCAGAGATTTTGCATTCTCACTTGCAGATGGTGCAAGTGAGACTGAATACTCTGACAGAAAATTATACTTGCATGCTTGCCACACCTTGTGATCCACAGGTGAAAGAAAGTCTCACCTTCCAGTTCCAGCATCTCACATACATGAAGACAACATTGACAGCTAGGGATGTGCAGTCGTTTAAAACAAATATGTATCCCAAAACAAATTGGCTCCTGTTCAATGGAGTGGGATCCCTGAATTAAACAAACCCTATTCATTTCATTTGTTTTGAAATGAATGACGTCTATGAACCATTAAAGTCAATGGCTTCATAGAATTCAATGGGAAAGCAACAGGTGTACAGTTAGGAACTGATATAAATAAAGTTCAGAGCAGCCAGCCAGCAGACATGGGTAGGACAGACATGTTGTCAAGGAGACAACAGAGATGACTTATTGTAGTGAAGCATATTCTTCACTTATTGTAGTGAAGAATAGCTCTCACCTTACACCGCTCCCAGTTCTCTCCCCACGGGTCAGAAACCTTGGGGTGGTCAACGATAACCATCTGAGCTTTTTTGATTTCATCAACACTACGGTTAAAGAGTGCTACTACAAACTCCAAGTCCTAAAAAGGCTTCGACCCCTCCTTCATTTTCACGATTTCAGGTCAGTGTTACAATCCATCATCTTCTCAAAAATGGACTACTGTAATTCACTGCTTCATGGTCTCCCAGTCTACACCCTAAAGCCTCTTCAACTGTTACAGAACGCTACAGCAAGGTGTCTCACTAAATCCAACAAAAGAGATCATATAACACCAATTCTAAAGAAGCTCCACTGGCTCCCAGTCAAATCTCGAATCCTGTTTAAACTTCTATCAATCACCCACAAAGCCATATTCAACAACACTCCACTGGACCTCAGAATCCCTCTTCAGCTTCACACCTCTTCCTGACCGCTAAGATTAGCACAAAGAGGAACTCTACATGCACCTCCCATGAAAACATCTTTAAGTAAAAGAGTTCTATCCACAGCAGGCCCCAAACAGTGGAATCTGCTTCCTCCGGAGCTAAGGCTGATACATTGCCCCAACACGTTCAAAAAAAGACTCAAGACATGGCTATTCGGTCAAGCATTCCCTTAACTTACTTAGTCTTCCACAGCTCCCATAGACTGTTTTCATACTGTTGACGTCCAGAACCTATGCTCATGTTTTTACTCATCAATAAGAAATTTCCCCCTCCTCCCCCCCTCCACGAACAACCTTCCTTCCCCCTCCCCCCCCCATTAGCAAACCTCCCTCCCCATGCACTAGTTTCGCTCTAATAGTGCATACTGCTACTGTTCCTAGTTATGTTATGTTATGTTATATTATCCAAGTTGTTCACTCCCTTGTTCCTTGTAAGACATATGTTGTCATTGTTTTATACTTGTTATAATGTAAACCGGAGTGATAAGTAATTCTGTTACCTGAACTTCGGAATAAAAAAAGTTATAAATAAATAAATAAGCATTTTTTCAATCTAACCTATAGCTGTGTACCGATCCAGTGATGCTGATCTTGAAGACTGAGCATATCTGAGATTTGCTGTGCATTCTTTCTAAAGGCATTGTCCGTGAATGACACTATTTGAACTCTCTCTGAGTTCCTAGTTAACTTTTCCCAAACAACATTTTGGCTGCTGTCCATTTTAGATTGTCACTGTGCAAGTCACCCAATAGACAAAATCAGCCAGGCTCTGCAGCAGGAGCTCTCTGTCAGACTTGTGTTGCTGTTTTTTCTCTCCCTTTGTGGAGTGTGGAGCAGTGTGTGGAGAGTTGCATGCAGATGTGCTATTGATTTTGTCTCTGATTGCCTGGGAATTAGACAGTGAGCACTAGGTGAGCACTAAGCACAGTGCAGAGATTGCAGCAACCAGACTGTGTTGTAGAGTCTGTCACTAAGCTCAGCAGTGTCAGAACACAGCGCACACAGTGTAATACTCAGTGAAACATTGTCTCTGTGTTGCCAGCACACCCACATTAGCATGGCACAGTCATTGGGCATATAGTCAGTTATAATACCACTGAGAAATATAAAATCATTTAAATCTCCAAACCACCAGGGACAAAATCAATCATGTCAGGGATAGCCAAAGGCAGAGCAGGTAAAGTAAGTGGTTCCAAAATTGGCAAGGTTGACAGTACAAGCAACAACCAAAGAAGTACTACTGCACCTAAGCTGATGTGGGATTTCTTTAAAACTAATAAGGCAGAAACCAGCTCTATCCAGAAGAAATTGATATATGGAGACAAGCATGTGCCACAGCAGTGCAGAGTATAAATGACAATGAGCATGTTTCACTCCATTCTGCTTTTGAAAAGAGGGAAAAGGCAGTAGGCAGAGAGTAGCAGTCAGACAGAAGGGGTAGGAGAACAGGAATTCCCAAAAAAGCACACTCTTCTTTCCTCACCAAAGATGATGCAATGATGGCAATATTTTCATCACTGATTCAAATGAATAGTTTTTTTTATGGCATATTTAAAATCAGAATATATTGAGGGATACTAGAAGAGGAAATTTAGTGAGGCATACACAGTAGTGTATTAGCATCATCCATTTCATTGATGGGCAAGATAGAGCAAAATGAGGATAATCATGAAGAGCAGGCAGCACAGGTTGAGAACATGACTGATCTCTCTACCTCAGCGCCAGTGTCAGCATCCTCCACCAAGGATGCAGAGATGGGATCACAGAAGAAATCCGTGTTCTCTGATGTACCCAGATCAATCCAGACTCCTGGGTTTATTCCTCCCTTCCAGCAGATGGAGACAGAGAAAGTTTAACTGACACTACCATATAGCCTAGCATGCCTCCTGCAGGCCCTCAGAATTTCTCTGTCTCCAGCAGATGGTAGATTTGCATACCTGCAGTCTTGTCTAAACTTAAAAAAAAAAGAAGAAGAAAAAAGTTCTAATTCCTCTCAGGAGGTTGGCAGGCCCTGGTGGGGCTATCCTTCCTGGTCTTAAGGTAGATGAGCAGGGGGTTGTGGACCCTTATTTGCTCTAGTCTGATAGCCAGGAGGCAGAAAGCCGGTGGACCCAGCTCCCTCTGCCCCAGGAGGATCGAAGGAACCTGCTGCCCTTCTTTAGAACAGGAATGTGCCTCTTCTGTTCCTTTGTCTGCTTCTTAAAGTTAAAAAAAAAAGAAAGAAAGAAAGAAGCAGAGTTGTGAGGACTTGCCGATGAAAGTGTTGCATCCATCGGACTCAGACGGTTTCGTCCTACATTCCTCACCTCAATATTCGCTTTCTCCACCAGCCTTTGGAAAATGGCAACCACCGCGTCTGCTTGCTGCACTCCCTGGCGTCCCCGGAGCGGCTATGGCAAGGCATTCCGCCATGATTCACCTGAGGGCCTCTTAGGGTGCGTGCGCGCGCGCTACCCGCATCTTTATTCTGACATTGGCGTGAACCTTGGGGGTGTCCCACTCGAGTGACATCACAACATCCGGGTATTTAGGCTGCCCATTTTCTGACTGACTTTGAGTTAGCAAGGATTGGATTCATCTGGTCTAAACTGTTCTGCCGCTTCTTGCTGCTGATGGAAGCTTTCTCCATCCTCCGGGGTTCTACCAACTTGGGTACCCGCTCCTCGGGGGCCCTATGCTTCTTTCCAGGTGCCTATCCAGTATCTAGGTACTCGCTTCTCGAAGGACTGAGTTCTCTATCGTGGTGCCTGCTACTATTACTTCTACCTGCTGGGAACTCCACCATTATAGCTACAAGAGTGTGAGTAATCTAACATCTACCAGTCTGTCTCACCTACAGCTCCTCATTGAAAACCTGCATCAGAGCTCCCTATACCACCATTGTGGGACAGGTCTCCTAAGCCGAGGACCCCAGGCAGCTGTTGAAGGAATCTACTCACTACTGCCACTTCTGGTGAACTCTACAAGCTGTACAATAAAAACTATCTCTGTGTTTGTGCATCTGAGTCTAGCCCGGTACTGCAGTTCCCCGCGGGGCTCCTCCCCATGGGAGTGGCCATCACTGCAGCACCTAAGAATCCACCAAACGCCTCAAAACCATAACAGATTGCTAACTCCATGGATACGGCTCAGCTCACCGCATTACAGGCAATTCCAGGTCTGGCCCAGTGAATCTCTGAACAACAGAACTCGCTAGAGAGCTTGACTGTGGCCTTTAATCTACTGCACTCACAGATGAATGCCTCTACTACCCCAGGTAAAGAAGAAACACCGCCAGAAGTAACGGTTAAGACTGTTGTACCCCTCTCCGCTCCTACATGCTTCTCAGGGGAAGCTTGGAGACGTAGAGGATTCATTAACCAATGCTGCATGCATTTTGCCCTGCAACCTAACCATTTTCCTACAGCATATGCCAAGACCACATATATCCTGTCTTATCTGGACGGAAGAGCCCTGGCTTGGGCTTCTCTGCTGTGGGAGAGCGATGACCCCATCCTGAAGGATCTCACCGGGTTTTTGATGACCCTGCCCGGTACACTACAACAGGATCTACATTGGTTCATCTGAAGCAAGGTAATAAACTTTACCAGACTTCGCCACAGAATTTAAGTCTTTGGCTTCAGAGGTAAATTGGAACTTGAAATGCTTGAAGGCACTCTTCTTTGAAGGCCTGAACTCCCGGCTAAAAGACGAATTGGCAGCACGAGAAATGCCTGAGACCTTGGAGGACCTGATGAAGTTGACCACAAGGATTGATCACCGACTTTGGCATAAGGTTCAAGAGGTCAAGAGTTCCAGGAGACCTAGCCAAGGAGAAATACGAGTCAAGACCATATCTAAGCCTACTCAGTCTAATCCTGTTGCTGGTGAAGAAGAACCAATGCAGCTAGGCCGCAGTCACCTGACTTCTAAAGAGAGAAGAACATATAAAAGATTGGGCCTATTTTGGACAAGCTGGCCATGCTGTACAAACATGCCCAAATCTGTCTGGGAAACTAGCAGACCTAAGTCCGGTGGGAGGACTCTTCTTAGGTCTAACTGCACCCTCTCCTCAACTCTCTCTTCCAGTCTCCTTGATATGCGGACTGCTTGAATATCATACTCTTGCCCTAGTGGACTCCAGGGCAGTAGGAAACTTTATACTAAAACGTCTGGTGGAACATCTGCGGATCCCCACCACTACCATGACGTCTCCGCTACTACTATCCTGTATCCATGGAGGGCCTTTACCGGGTGAAGTAACCCTACTTACTGAACCAGTACATTTAAGGACAGGCACTCTCCATACAGAGACTATTGCCTTCTTTGTGCTAGAGAAGGCTATGCACCCCCTAGTACTTGGGTTACCGTGGCTGCAAAAGCACATGCCTCAATTCAACTGGGCTACTCTGGAGCTTTCATGTTAGGGTCCAGATTGTTATGGCAAGTGTCTGAAGGAAGTCTCTCCTATACCCTGCATGCCAACGACCCCATTGTTGCCTGGGCTGCCGCCTCAATATGCATCTTTTCAAGATGTATTTTCTAAAGAAACTGCTGATGTACTACCTCCACACAGATCCTACGACTGTGCTATCAACTTGAAACTGAATACTGAACCACCCAAAGGAAGGGTCTACCCCCTCTCTGTGGTAGAAAATAAAACGATGTCTGAATACATCCAAGAAAATCTTCAAAAGGGTTTCTTAAGGCCATCCAAGTCTCCTGCTGGGGCAGGCTTCTTCTTTGTGGGGAAGAAGGACGGAACTTTACGTCCATGCATTGATTATTGTGGTCTAAACGAGATCACAGTCAAAGACCGCTATCCCTTACCACTCATCTCAGAGCTATTTGACAGACTACAGGGAGCCAAGATCTTTTCCAAGCTTGATCTTAAAGGAGCATATAACATGTTCGTATTTGTTAAGGCAACGAATGGAATACAGTGTTTAATACCAGGGATGGACACTTTGAGTACTTAGTGAAGCCCTTCGGCTTGTGCAACACCCCAGCTGTCTTCCAAAACATGATGAATGACATCCTGCGTGACCTACTCTACCAATGTGTCGTTGTATACCTAAATGACATCCTGATATTCTCTCAAGACCTGAATACCCATAAGGAGGATGTCAAGAGGATTTTACAGAGATTGTGGGAGAATCGTCTATACGCAAAACAGTCCAAATGTGAATTCCACAAGGAATCTGTACCTTTCTTAGGGTACATAGTGTCTAACAAAGGGTTCCAGATGGATCCTCAAAAGCTTGAGAGCATTCAGAAATGGACTCAACTCACTGGTCTAAAAGCTCTCAGACGATTTCTGGGATTCACTAATTATTACAGAACCTTCATTAAGAATTACTCCTCACTAACTGTGCCATTAACAGCTCTGACAAAGAAAGGTGCCGATGTTGCTAATTGGTCTATAGAGGCTGTCACTGCGTTTCAAAAGCTGAAGGATGCTTTCTCTACTAAACCATGTCTCCATCATCTGGATCCTGCACGCCCCTTCATCGTGGAGGTTGACACCTCAGATGTTGGCGTAGGGGCTGTTCTAAGTCAGAACAGTGACTTCAAGATCCTACGTCCATTTTCCTTTTTCTCCAGATGCTTCACGCTGGCAGAAAGAAATTAAGGCATTGGAGATAAAGAGTTACTGCCAATAAAGATGGCGTTCGAGGAGTGGCGTCTCTGGCTTGAAGGCGCTCAACATCAAATCACGGTTTTTACAGACCATAAAAACCTAGAATGCCTTCGCCATGCCCAGCGTCTCAACCATAGTCAGGCGAGATGGTCCCTGTTCTTTAACAGGTTTGATTTCATCTTCAAATACTGACCTGGAGATAAAAACATCAGAGTGGATGCTCTATCTCACCCCTTCATATCTGAAGACATACCTGATGCTCCACAACACATCATTGACCCAGAGAGAGTCATTCTTTCTGCTACTCGCCCAGTGCCCTCGGGCAAAACAATTGTGCCTAACCACCTCCGGAAAAAACTACTAGCATGGGCTCACGATTCTAAATTGGCTGGACATCCCGGTCAACAGAGAACTCTGGCAAAGCTACAACAATACTACTGGTGGCCGTCTATGAAAGAAGATGCGTTTGCCTACGTAGCTGCCTGTGCCAACTGTGCCAGACAGAAACTTCCACCTGGATGTCTTTGGGACCAGCTTCAACCACTGCCTATGCCAGACGAACTGTGGACGCACATCGCTACGGACTTTGTGGTGGACTTACCACTCTCTGGGGGCAACAATACCATCTGGGTAACAGTGTATCATTTCTCAAAGATGGCTCATTTTGTGGCACTTCCTGGCTTACCAACTGCTAGTGAAGTTGCAAAGCTTTTCATCAGCCACATTTTCCACCTGCATGGCATGCCTAAACAATCATCTCAGATAGAGGTATACAATTCATAGCCAAATTCTGGAAGGCTTTGTGCAAGAAGTTTGATATCACTCTCGACTTCACTTCATCTTACCATCCTCAATCAAATGGCCAAACTGAGAGGATGAACCATATCCTCAAGCAGTTCCTCTGTGCCTACGTTAGTTCACGTCAGAATGACTGGGCTGAACTGTTACCATGGGCCGAGTTTTCCATCAACTCCCATCCAGCAACATCTACTGGATCAACACCGTTCGAAGTGGTATTTGGACGACTACCTTCACCACTTTGCCACTTGTGCTGTCAGTATCGTCCCCGGAAGCTCAAGCTATTGCCGATGAGATCCAACAACTTTGGAAGAAGACCAAAGAGATGCTCATTAAAGCTGGAATCCAAGCTAAAAGGGGCTATGACACTCATCATTGCAAGGCTCCTGACTTCAAGCCTGGTGATAAAGTCTGGCTGTCTACGAAACACCTTAGACTTCAACTACCATCAGCTCGCTTCTCTCCATGCTATGTCCGACCGTTTCCCATCCTCCGATGTCTGGGCAACCTCTCCTGCAGTCTCAGACCTCCCCCAGCAATGAAGATCCATAACGTGTTTCACGTCTCTTTATTGAAACCGCTCATTCTCAACAAATTCAGCACCAAGACACCAGATCCCCCTCCTGTTGACGCAGAAGAGGACATCGAGTACAAAATTGAAGCTATACTTGAAGTAAGGAAGAGAGGCAGAGTTTGGGAATACCTCCTGTCATGAGAGGGCTATGGACCAGAAAATAACTTGTGGGAACATTTGGCTAATTACATGGCCAAAGAGATGCTGAATCAGTATCATCGATCACATCCTCGGAAACCAAGACCAGGTAGGGGGTCTGGAGGAGGTCCTTTGAAGGGGGTACAGTTGCGTCCATCAGACTCAGATGGCTTTGTCTTACATGCCTCACCTCAATATTCGCTTTCTCCATCAGCCTCGGGAAAATGGTGACCGCCGCATCTGCTTGCCGCACTCCCTGGCATCCCCGGAGCGGCTATGCCAAGGCATTCCACCATGATTCACCTGAGGGCCTCCTAGGGTGCGCGCACTACCCGCATATTTATTCCGACATTGGTGTGAATCTCGAGGGTGTCCCCCTCGAGTGACGTCACAACATCTGGGTATTTAGGCTGCCCATTTGCTGACTGACTTTGAGTTAGCAAGGATTGGATTCATCTGGTCTAAGCTGCTCTGCCGCTTCTTGCTGCTGATGGAAGCTTTCTCCACCCTCCAGGGTTCTACTAACTTGGGTACCCGCTCCTCGAGGGCCCTATGCTTCTTTCCAGGTGCCTATCCAGTATCCAGGTACTCGCTCCTCGAGGGACTGAGTTGTCTATCGTGGTGCCTGCTACTATTACTTCAATTTGCTGGGAACTCCACCATTACAGCTACAAGAGTGTGAGTAATCTAACATCTACCAGTCTGTCTCACCTACAGCTCCTCATTGAGCTCCTGCATCGGAGCTCCCTATGCCACCATTTTGGGATGGGCCTCCTCAGCCGAGGACCCCAGACTGCTGCTGCAGGAATCTACTCACTACTGCTACCTCTGGTGAACTCTACAAGCTGTGCAATAAAAACTATCTCTGTGTTTGTGCATCTGAGTCTAGCCCGGTACTGTAGTTCCCCATGTGGCTCCTCCCTGTGGAGTGACCATCACTGCAGCACCTAAGAATCCACCAAAGTGTAATCACTATGTAAAGGATCTCAGTCAATGGAACAAATGGGGCACCTAAAAAACAATGGTATACACTGCAGAAGCATAACCCATTAGTACTGTCATCTGGAGAGGGTGGAAGTAATAGTACTAGCCCGGGGACCCCTTCTTCCAGTCAGGGGAAAGCGGTGGTAAAGAGGAGAGTGTTCTCCAAGCTGATCCCCATGCTCTCAACCACTTCCATCAGTCAGTAGGCAAGTCAACAGTCCACTGCTAAGTGTTAGAAGTGACAAATGCGTCAAATGCGCTCTTTTCAAATGTGAAGTATGCGTCATTTCTGGACGGTGAATTCCCCTCTGGGACTAGATGTGGTATGAATAATACAGATTGATTGCGTAATCATTCAGCTGAAGAGTCTTTGAAGAATTAGATATCAATTGGGCCTATAATCTTCATAAGTTTGATATGAGGAGTTAAGAGTGGATATTTGGGCGTGTGATGTAAAATATCTGGGATCAGGATATACACTGAGCAAGTTGGTGATTTTTTATGAAGTTGATGACAATATTAAGGATACATGTTGGAAAGGATTAATCAGGAAGAAATACAAAGGATTAATCAGGAAGAAATATAATACTGTCTGGGAAAGTTATTCTGGATGTTCCTTGATGTTTAAGTCCATCCCTGAAGAAGCCTTTAAGATAAAACAGGCAAAACGAAGATCTTTGTTGGATGTTCAGGACAAACATCAGCACTTTATAAATATTTATAAAAATTAAAAAATATTTAAAAAATCATATTTAAACATTATATACATTGTATACAGAATATTTCATATTTACTGATGAATATTGGTTTTAGATGTGTGTGTATGTGTGATGGATGAGTGTGTTAGAGAGATTTTAATGTTAGATAGGTAATTGGTATATATGAATAAACGAATTCATTTGTTGAATATTTCCTCTTCTTGTGTACAATTTGCATACCCTTAGTATCAGCATAGGGGATCTGCTGCCTCATGTCTAGCTGCCAAAACTCTAGTACCAGCATAGGGGATCTGCTGCCTCATGTCTAGCTGCCATACCTCTAGTATCAACATAATATTTTCTCTTTCCTTTCCACTTATTTTGTTTATTTGCTTTGCTCTAATCCCTCTACAATGATGAGTGCCTGGTTTTTCACCCTGTTTGTTGATTACACTCATGTGGTTTGTCCATAAAAGCCCTCATTCTTAAGGAAGAAATATAAGCAGAACAGAAAGCACAGAGGAGAGAAACAATTCACAAGTTCTGAGTGTGTTAAAAGTATCAGTGAGACAGAAAGAAATCATGTTATACCCCTAGCAACACCATAGGGGACTTGTGCCTGATGGCTACCTGCCATACCTCTAATACCACCATTGCTACTGTTCTGCCTACCTGCTTTTCCATTGCCTGATTATGTTCATTGGAGTTCTGGTGCTTCCATTTTGTTTCCTGTTGTTTGTTTCTTGATTGTACTTGGGGTGTTTGTTTTTCCTCAGGGAAAATAAAACATTTTTTCAATGTATTCTCTTTCCACATATTTTGTGGTTATTTGCTTTGTTCTTTGTTATTCAATGTACTGTAAACCACCAAGATTGATCTTACAGATTGATGGTATACAAATAAATAAATAAATACAAATAATTATAGTTATAATAACCCCTCCACAATATTCCCCCAGCCTGATTCTCTCAACCCGTTTATTTGTTGGTTCTACTGGGTGGTTTTGCCCACAGAACAAAAATGTGAAAAAAGACAAAAGAAAAAAGTTTCTCTCCTACTCTGCCTCAGACCCACCTATCTACCTAACTGCCATACTACCATAGGGAACTTGCTACTACAAGCCAAATTGCCATAATGTTGTTGGTGCCCTCTTTTGGAGCCTTGGGGATGTTCTTATCTCCCTCACTTGTTTTCTTCTTTATTTATTATACTGGGATGTTTTATCTCCAGAATAAAAATTTGACAAAAATACATAGGTTTCATTACCATGGCGTGGCACCTGTTCTATACATTTTCTCCAGTCCCTACACAGTCTCAGCCTGGTTGTCCCACCCTGTTTCATGGTTGGGTATACTGGGGTGTTTTGTCCAAGAAAGTCATCATTCAGAAGAAAGAAACATAGAAACATAGAAATGATAGCAGAAAAGAACCAAATGATCCACACAGTCTGCCCAGCAAGCTTATGCCAGTATCTGCTGCACTGTGCAGGTTATCCTCATGCTTATCAGTTTCCAAAATCTTAAATGTCAGAGCTCTCAGATGCTGTCCAAATCCAATTTTCTCTAACCTCCTGCCATAGAAGCAGAGAACAATGAAGAGCCACATCAAAAGTATGAGACTTAATGATTAACGGTAGTAAAAGCCGCATCAACAAGTTACCCCCATGTTTATTTGTTCCCCAAACCATAAATGTTGGGGCCCTCATTGGTTGATGCCTGAATCCAGTTCCCCTTTTCCCACTGCCGCTGAAGCAGAGATTAATGATAAAGTTGCATCAAGCTTTGATACTGTTATTTGTTAAGGGTAGCAACTGCCACACCAGCAAGTTACCCCCAGTTACCTCCATACACTCTTTTCTTTAATTCTGTTCTCTAGCCTTTAGGGATTCACAGTGCCCCTTTGAATTCCTTCAATGTTTTTGTCTTCACCATCTCCTCCAGAAGGACATTCTAGGCATTCACCATCCTCTCCATGAAGAAATATTTTCTGACATTTGTTCTGAGTCGTCCTCCCTGGAATTTCATTTAATAACCTCTAGTTCTATTGATTTCTTTCCAACGGAAAAGGTTTGATGTTTGTGCATCATTAAAACCTTTCAGGTACCTGAAGGTCTGTATCATATCTTCCATGCATCTCCTCTCTTCCAGGGTATACATATTCATATCCTTCAGCCTTTCCTTAAAATTCTTCCAATGCTGACCCCTCACCAATTTGGTCACTCTGTTTTGGACTGCCTCTATTCTGTCTTTATCCTTTTTGAGATACGGGTACCAGTACTGAACACATTTCTCCAGGTGAGGTCTCACCAAGGACTTGTTCAAGGGCATTATCACCTCCTTTTTCTTACTGGTTATTCCTCTCTCTATGCAGCCCCGCATTCTTCTGGCTTTAGCTATCACCTTGTCACATTGTTTTGCCGTCTTCAAATCACTAGACACTATCACCCCAAGGTCCCTCTCTTACTCCATGCACAGCAGCCCTTCTCCCCTCATCACATACAACTCTTTTGGATTACCACACCCCAGATGCATGACTCTGCACTTCTTGGCAATGAATCCCAGCTGCCATATCTTTGATCACCATTCAAGCTTCCTTAAATCACATCTCATTCTCTCGACTTCTTCCGGCATGTCCAATCTGTTACAGATCTTAATATAATCCACAAATAGACAAACTTTACCTTCTATCCCTTCCACAATGTTGCTCACAAACAGGCCAATACAGTAAAGCGCG
Source organism: Rhinatrema bivittatum (assembly GCF_901001135.1). NCBI lineage: Eukaryota > Metazoa > Chordata > Amphibia > Gymnophiona > Rhinatrematidae > Rhinatrema > Rhinatrema bivittatum. The sequence goes on from NC_042619.1 coordinate 179,666,767, forward strand.
GTGAGGCTAGCACGCCATTTTACGCGATTTAGACGCGCGTTTTCAACATGTTATCCGGACTTATAATTGAGATGTGGACAGTTCCTCCCTAAGATGAATCAGCTCCCTTTTAACTGCATTCAGCTGAAGGCAAAAGGATCACCATTTTATTCTCCAAATGATAGGCCTTGAGACATAAGCACCACAATTGTTGCATTGAATGAAGCACATTTTGTTAAATACTCACCAATCCCTTAAAGTTATATAGATAAGGTAAGGTAATATTTAGGCTCTAACAAGAAGTTTTATTAACTATTTGAAATAGAATTAAAGGATTAGTGTTAGCCAGTAGAGATTAATAGGTAGAATATGCAATCCAATTTTGACAAGCAATATGACAGGTTAAATTACAATTTTGTGAGGTGCATAGAACTATTAGATAATGGGAGATTAATTGATTGAATCTAATTATCAAGGAGTCCTGGGAATACTATATGTGAAAAGTAGACTCATGAGTGGGAAGGTAGAAGGATAGGGTGGAAGGGAACTAAACGGTGGCTACAAGTTAAAAGTTTTCTTATCCTATTTCAGACCCAGAAAGGCAGTTTAATTTGCATACTTTTGGGCTGCAGTTAAACTCTGTCCCTCCTAACAGCTAGAGCACACTACTATATAATTCTACTAGTATCCTAAGCTGACTTTATATAAATCAATTCATGTACAATTTAGTACAAGTTCACCCAACAAAATCGATGAAGTCTTGCAATTGAAAGACAGAGTTGTTATACAACATAAAGGCCTTATGGCTAGCAAAATCCACTTCTCCCTCCCTTTACCCTTCTTATGATTCATTTTTGTTTTTTATGTATTTGTGCTGTTTGCAATACTATACAATCTACACCTTGGGGGTTTTGGTGCCTTTGTACAGTTTATGATTCCTCATACTCTAAGTCTTGGGGGGTTTGACAACTTTATGCTGTTTGAAATTCCCTGCACTCTACACCTTAGGGCTTTTGATTCTTTTATGAGTTTATGATTCCGTGCACTCTAAAGCTTGGGGAATTTAATGCCTTTGTGATATTTACAATTCCCCACACTCTACATCTTGGAGATTTTGATTCCATTCTTTCTCCTGTCATAGCCCTCTTAGCACATATTTGGGCCTTGCTGCCAATTTTCTAGCTGTGTTGCTCTGCTCCTACCATTTCTTTTTTTTTTAACTGGGTATCATTATTAAGTATCCATAAAAATAGATAACATCAAAAATTTAAAAAACAGAGAAAACAAGCCAGTCACAGATAGAAAGAAGCATTCAAGTTGGAATAGCAAAACATATATTAACAGGTTTTTATACTTTTAAATGGGAAAGTATCCAATTAGATTTTTCAAAGGACACAGACTCAGATTTATGAACTATACATACCATATTCCACCAGCAATTAAAGTTGATTAAGGTACTATCTTTCCAATTAGCTAAAATTAGGTTCAATGCAACTGATAAAAGAACATCCAAAAGTTTCAAATGTGAGGGAGAGTGATATAATCTCTAAGTACAGCAGATTTGAGGATAACAAACTTAAAAAAAAATATATCTTTATTGACTCTTAGATATATAAAAATGTAAAGACAAAGAAAGGTAAACCGTACACATAGATATATTATACAACCATTTTGTATACAATCTTATAAGACATAGCAATATCAAAATTCAATATTTCAATCACTTATTTCTAAACTTTAGTCCAAAAATCAAAGATAATAGCACAGTAAAACAACACATAAGATAAAGTGCCAGTCTCAGTCTTGCAGTGCCAACAAGTTTTGGATTCTACTAATTTTGCTCTAAATAATTTTGGTGGTGTCCAAAAAGCTCTGGGTGCAATAAAATAGAGTGATTGTATCTACTTAAATGAGAAGGAAACTCATACAACATTTGACCAAACGTTTTGCCAAGATATTTAATTTTTAACACAGTTCAATTCAGCCTCGTAAATATTTTCAAGACCAGTACATTCATATTTCTCAACATTTGTCAATAATGTGTAATAGTTAGAAGCCACATGACCCAGTGCTTGAAATTTACAACCATATACACCAGATTAAGCAAAACTTCCAATTTACTCCATATAAGAATAGTACTAATATAACATTTCATCTGAGCCTACTTAAAAAAGTGGATAGGAGTGCAACTAAATCTTTCCTAGAATAGAGAAATAGATACAGAAAATATTTATTATCCAAAACAAATTGTTCTAGGCATCATATCCCTTTCTGAAACCAAGGCAGCCAGCAAATAGCTTTATTAATTTTAAATTGAAAATTAAACAGTTTTCAATTTTCTCACTCAGTAAATTGGATTTTTTCTATCCAACTCACAAAGAACTTTGTATGTATCCCAAATAGATGAACATTTCTCAATTCATTTATGTAAATCAACCTCCAACTATGAAATGTAGAGAAAAAGGAGGTTTCCAATTTAACCTCAAGCTTACTCAAGAAGGACAAAACTCTTTACCTACATCAGGAAAATAATCCTTCAGAATACAGAATAAAACCCTTGTGATAAAGCAAAAACTTTAGAAAGCCTTCCTCTCCATACCCCTTAGAAGCTCACAGCTAGCAAGACCAATCTTGGGAGGTTTCCCTTTCCAAAGAAATTGAGAAAATAATTTCTCAAGCTTGGAATAAAAAGAACAATGATAAAGAAAAGGGATCAACAAATAATGAACTACTGGGGAGATCATCATCTTCATGGAGTCCAATCTACTGCATCAGGATAAATACAATAGTGAAAAGTTTCAGAATGGACTGTAACTAAAATAATAGCGCAATGTAAGTTCACTGCTATCATATTGTGGGTGTCCTTATGAAACATAATATCAAATATTTAATCCCTTGAGGAGACTATTTGAAATTAAAATGTTTAATGATGGGAGGAATTTTGAGAGAACTTCCTCCCGTCTGGGAGGCTGGCTGAAGGACTGAACTAAGGGCTCTTTCCATCTGAGCCCTGTTGTGCATACAGGACACTCCCTGACCCTGACAACATCATCATTGGGGGACCGACAACCACATAAAGCCTGAGAGGCTGTGGTTTGCTTTGAGAAATTTTGCAGAACTTCCTCCCATCCGGGAGGCTGACTGGAGGAATGAACTAAGGGCTCTTTCCATCTGAGCTCTGTTGTACCAAGGGACACTCCCTGACCCCAACGACATCATCATCGGGGGACCGAAAACCAGATAAAGCCTGAGAGGCTGAGGTGCACAGCCGCCGGTGCACTGCCGAGCCGCATACCAAAGAGGGCATGCCCCTTCTAGCGTTTTTTAATTTTCTCTTTCCTGAAAGATATATGGGCAGGAAATGGAAGACCAAAGTCCTGACATCATCGTCTGGTTTGCCAGTTATGAGAGGACCTAAGGACTCACATGTGGCTTGAAGGGTGAGTTAAATCATGAGAAATTCTATTCCTGAGATTTTCTTTTTCGTCAAGGTCCTTAGAGAGTCCTAGCCAACAGCCATTACCTCACACATCATTGGACTCTACTACTGAGCAACGGGGAGTTCAAGGGGACTCTGGATCCCATTCGGGGTACCATTTCAGTCTGGAAGTTTTGGTTTAGAGTTTATTGATGTGTGGAAGGTACTTATTAGTATGGAGAAGTCATTGTCCTGTTCCATATCCCAGTTTGGTAATTTCTCAGTTGAAACTAAGAATGGTCTTGATGACCATGGAACAGGTTTAAGTAATCTGGAAGCTACCTCAATGTCTATAATATCTCAAATATCTTCCTTACAATTACCTAATACTTTTTTTTAAAGGATAGTTTAATGTTATAAAAAGAACTTGAAAATTTGGAAAATTAGATTTGTATAAGGAATCTCCATTTCCTAAATTTTCCTGTTTCAAGATTATTATCAGCTACTGAATTTTATTTATTTTATTTATTTTAAAACTCTTCTATACCTGTCTGTTGTGTTCTGCGCTCGCGGCCGTCCATGGGTGCGCCCCCCTACCTGACTGTGGTGGCGACCCGCCGCGGCAAACACTGGGTGAGGATCTCTGGTCCGGTGCTGCTGTTCCCGCGCATCGGCACGGGCCCCCAGGGTGTCTACATGGCTGGGAGCCATTCCTGCTTCCCCTGCATGGCAGCTACAGCTTCTCCCCCGTGGCTGGAATCCAAGATGGCCGCCGCCATCTTAGGCATGAGGCCGCGCCCCCTCACTAGAATTAAAGGGACTTAAGCCCTTTAATTACACTCAGCTGCTTCCAATGATCCAGAGCAGAGGAAGTATAAAAGGAGGCTTCCTCTGCTCATTCCTTGACTTGGCAACTTCCGTGGTTGGTCAGGTCTACTTGCTTCAGTAAGTTCTTGTGCTTTGGATTCTTGTTCCTGTCTCATCTTGGTGTTCCTGGTATCTGACTTCGATTTGGCAAGTGGTGATTCTCTGGTGTGTGACTTCGGACTGGCAAGTGGTGATCCCTCGGTGCGTGACCTTGGACTGGTAAGCGATGACCCTCTGGCACTTGACCTTGGACTTCTTCTTGACCATCGTCTCCAAGGGCCCACCTAAGTCCCAGCGGCCTGGGTCCTTATGAGCTCCTCTTGGGGGGACCGCAGGCTTCCAGGGTTGAAGCTCCAGTCAGCCCTTGTACCAGACGCTTGACTTCTTGACTTCTCAAATGTCCGCCTAAGTCCCAGCGGTCTTGGTCCCTACGGGCTCCTCCTGGGGGGACCACGGACTTCCAGTGGTGAAGACACACTTCCTCCTCGACGTCACGACTCTTTGTCTACCTCCACAGTCGCTCCTGTCTCCTGTGCCGAGGGTCAGCTGGTCACGTCTTCTGTTCCTGCCTTGCCACCAGACAGAGAACCTACGGATCTTCCTCCTAAGGTATACCATCCTCCCGTCGGCCCAAGGGTTCACAAGCCTGAGCATAACACCGTCGTTAAGTTAATTCACCATCACAACGGTTTACAGAAAGGCACAATAAGAAAAAAAACCCACTATAATTGGTATAGATTACAAATTATTCATGTGCCAACATAGTACGGTAACATATTTTAATAAGAAAAGACTATGTGTTAATTAAGGCTTATATGTCGGTTGAAAAACTATCAAGCGGTTAAAATCTAGCGTTAATATGCAATTGGAGATATTAGAGGAAAAAACTGATTACTTGGTGCATCATTATCTTTCAACTGTTTTCCTCCTTCTTTGTCTTTATAAAAAGCTTGTTTAAAAAGCCAGGTTTTCAGACTAGTTTTAAATAGTTTCAAATTTCTCTGCAGCCTTATTTCAAGTGGCATGGCATTCCATAGAACAGGTCCAGCCAGCGAAAGTGCTCTCTCCCTTACCTGAGTGAGGCATGCTGATTTAACAGAAAGAATAGTTAGTAGAGCTTTATTGGCAGATCTAAGGTTTCTGTGTGGTACATGTACGCGCAGTGCTGAGTTAAGCCAGTCAGCTTTTTCATCATGGATTAGTTTATGAATTATACATAATGCTTTGTATTGTATTCTTTGTTCAATTGGAAGCCAGTGTAGTTCAGCAAGTGTACCTATGATGTGGTTTCTTTTCTTTTTGCCTGTCAAAATTCTAGCAGTGGAATTTTGCAATATTTGGAGTGGTCCAATAGTAACTTGAGGTAGCCCTAATAGCAGAGAGTTACAGTAGTCTGTGCTCGCGAATATCATTGCCTGTAGAACTGTGCGAAAATTATTCAGTGTTAGCAGGGGTTTCAGTCTTCTAAGGACCATTAGTTTAGTGTAACCTTCTTTTAATTTCTGTGAAATGTGTTGTTTCATGTTAAGCTCAGGGTCAATTATTACCCCTAGATTCCTTACTTTTATTGCTAACTCTACGGTTTGATTATTTTTTATTGCGATTGTAGGTTGTGTAGGGTGTATATTTTTTCGTTCTAGGTGTAAGAATTCAGTTTTATCAATGTTTATTACCAGTTCCATTTGGTTTAGGAGTTGTTTGATGATTTCAAGATACATATTAGCCAGTTTCATTGTTTCTTCAATTATGGGTAACAGTAGTTGTATGTCATCCGCGTATATGTAGTGTATTATTCCAAGTCCAGCGGGTAGGTGACATACTGGGAGGAGATAAATGTTAGAGTGTTGCGGACAGGGCTGAACCCTTGTGGACTCCTGTTTGTAGTTTAACTTTGTCTGATAGTGTGTTTTTTTATTTGTACTTGGAAAAATCTGTTGCTTAAGTATGACTCAAACCAGTTTATTGTTTTGTTATTGAGTCCTATTTCTTTTAGTCTACTGATTAGTATTTTGTGATTTACAGTGTCAAATGCTGCCAAGAGATCCAATAGAATCAGAATGTAATGTGTTCCTATATCAAAGCCTCTTCAGATATTGTCTGATAAAGCTAGTAATAATGTCTCAGTACTGTAGTGTTTGCGGAAACCATGTTGTGCAGGATATAATATGTTATTACTTTCTAAGTGGTTTGATAGTTGTTTTTGAACTGTTTTTTCAATTAGTTTGGCTATTAGGGGTAAGTTGGAGACTGGTCTATAGTTGCTCAGCTTCAGGAGGTCAAGGTTCTTTTTCTTAATGATTGGCTTTATTATGGCTCCTTTCAGGATATCTGGCATTGATCCTTCAACTAGGGAAAGGTTGATGATCTTAGTTAACGTTTGGGCTACTATGTTGGCTATTTTTTAAAATTCCATTATGGGTATTGTGTCGAGTGAGGAGCAGGGTTCAGTTTTTTTTATCATGTTCTCGACTTCAATGTGTGATATCTCTTCAAACTCTGACCATATGTTGATGTCCCTTTTGGGCATCTTAATCTCTTGTTTGGTTGTGTTAGGGATTTTTGTTCTTAAGTTTTCAATTTTATCTTTAAAGAATTGAGCTACTTCATTACATTGATTCTCTTGTAGGTTCTGCTGATTGTTTGTATTGTCGCTGGTGAGGTTTTTTACTATGTTAAATAGAGTTCTAGCGTTATTTGCAAACTTTTCTATTTTTGAGCTGAAGTACGTCTTTTTGGTTTCTAAATAACTTTTTTGTAGTGAGCCAGTTGTTTTCTGTATTTTGTTAAATTATCAATTGTTTTGTTTTTATTCCATTCTTTTTCTTTCTTTCTAAGGATCCATTTCACTTCTTTGATTTGCTCATTATACCATGGATTTTTTCTGTTTTGGTTCTTTAATGCGGACCTTTTTTGGGGGGTTTATTTCATTTGGCAAAGTCGTGGTCCTGTTTATCCAATCGGTTGTTGCAGTGTGGCTATTTGTGTAATTGACGTGTTTTAGTTCTTCATGTAATTTGTCTTTTAGAATATCTGTGTTAAAGGGTGGGCGGTATTTGAATTCATCTGGTTCTGTGCTTTGTTTCTTTATTGGGCCTGTGTGTTTGACCTGAGAATTAATGAGGAAGTGGTCTGACCATGGGATTTGTGTGTATTCAGTTTTTATATTTTCTAGGAGGTTACTGTTAATGAATGTTAGGTCTAATGAGTGGCCTGCTTTGTGTGTTGGTTTATCTGTGATAAGTTTGAAACCTAGTGCAGTCATTACGTCAATTAGCGTTTGGCAGGTAATTGATAAGGGGTGAACGTCCATGTGAAGGTTAAAGTCACCTAAAATTATTGTAGGCTTATTTGGGTTTAGATGTGTTGTAAAAAATTCTATTAGTGGGGAGATGTTTAGTTCGAGTAGACTGGGTGGGCAGTAGATCAGACAGATTTGAAAATGATTGGTGTCAAAAAAGGCAATTTCATGATTTGCTAGAGTCGTGATTGAGAGCAGTTTAGTTTTGAATTTCTTTTCAATGATTAATATTAATCCGCCCCCTCTTTTATTTATCCTAGGGATCGAGAAGACCTCATAGTTTTTGTTTGGTAACTGATTTTTTAAGACTAGATCTGATTATTTTTTAGCCATGATTCTGTTTTTGCTACAAAATTAGGTTTTTTTGTCATATAGCAGGTCAGTGATGATGGGAAATTTTTTTGTCACTGATTGTGCATTAACTAGAAGGAAGATGATCATTAGTAGGCTGTTTAATTTGCTACTGTTGGTACACTTTATCGGGATTAGGTTATTTGTATTCGGATCACAGATTTCATTTTCAATGTAGTGGTTTTTGTATTGTTTTCTCCTTATGTTATTTCCGTACTTACCTTTTCCTGTGCATACTTTGATTGGGAATGTTGAATTTATGTTCGTTGGCATGTTCCTGTTGATTGGCAAGTGGTCGTCTTTGTCCAGTTATTTTTTCTCGGGGTGTCAGGAGGGATGTATGAAGGGATGTACGAAGGGGCGTAAAAAGGGGCATGCCCCTTTGTTGTGTCACTTTGGTGCGCGGCGCCTCCGGGTCCCGGGCCTCTTTAAATCCCCCCTTTTGGTGCGCTTTTCAGATGTCCATGATGTCAGCAGCATTGGCCAAAGGGGGAGGGTGTGAGGGTTTCACTTCCTGGTTTGAAGTGTCAGCGTCTGTGGAGAGAAAAAAAATCAGCAGGGAGAGAAATCACAGAATGGAAGAAACAGGTTATATAAGTTCTGTTTTCCTTGGGCAGTGTCTGTAGGGAGAGAAAAAAAATTGTTAGGGAGAGAGCACAGAATGCTAAGCTTTGTTGTTTTACTTAGGCAGGACGGCAGTCGCACGTCTGCCTCTGGGTCCCGGGCCTTTTTAAATCCCCCCTTTTGGCGGACTTTTCATATGTCCAGGATGTCAGCAGTGTTGGCCAAAGGGGGAAGGGCGCGGGTTTCACTTCCTGGTTTGAGGTGTCAGCGTCTATGAAGAGAAAGAAAATCAGCAGGGAGAGAGATCACAGAATGGAAGAAACAGGTTATGTAAGTCCTGTTTTCCTTGGGCAGTGTCTGTAGGGAGAGAAAAAAAAATCGTTAGGGAGAGAGCACAGAATGCTAAGCCTTTTTGTTTTATCTATTTCCTCTGTAAAAGAAATGATTATTTCTAAAATGTATTATGTTCCTAGGCTCAAGACTAGGTCAGAAAGAAGGGAAGAACTGCTGGATATATTTTAAGGGGATAGTCTTCATTTGACCTCTTTTTTGAAGGCCTCTATTGACGATATACCTACCAGTGCTACTCTCCTGGTATTATTTTGTAGTGAATAAGATAAAAACTTGGTGCTTCAGAAATATTTTAAAAATAAAGATGTTCTTTTTTGTAGTCAAAAAATTCAAATATTTCCTGATGTTCCTAGAAGCACTCAGTTGAGGAGGAAACAATTTTTGGTATTAAAGCCAAGAGTTTTATCTCTGTGTGCAGTACTTTCCTTAAAATTCCCCTGCAAATGTCTGGTTACATATCAGAAGAATAAGTTTATATTTCAGGATCCTTCCCACCTTGAGAATTTTTAGTGGATAAAGGGATGTGATAAGGTGTAACATAATATGATCTTTTATCTCTCATTACTGTAATTGTTACAGATTTCTTTTTGACCCCTTTTAGGTCTTGCCTGAAAAACCTCCCAATGATTTGAGGACTAATCTATTGGAATATTATTTGGTGTAAGTGGATAATGTTTTAGTTTTGTTTGTAATTCCAGTGTTTGCTTTATGGATATTTTCAATGTATTTTGTTAAAATCCAATAAAATATTAATAAAAAAGTTTATTAACATCCAAATCATAATTAAGATTTAAAGACATAACATCTAACTTTTCCTAATTGATTTTTGTTGCACTTGCTGCCATGGGACAGGCCCACGAGCAGCTCCCTCACCTTCCCAGACACCACTCTGGCTCGATGACGCCAGCCCCTCCTCCTGATGCGGCTCAAATTCCGCCGTTGATGCTGCCCCTGCTGTCGGCCACTCCTGTGTGGCCCATGTGCCGCCAACACCTCTGGGCCCTCTCCTGTGGCCCAAAGCTGCTGCTGCCAGCTGACCTGGGTTTTCTGTGCAGCAGGAGTGCCACTGCCAATATCGTGCTTCGTGACAGGGTAGGTCACCGCTGACTCCACCTCTTCGTGGCATGGAGCTGCTGCCGCTGTACTTCACTCCTTCACGGTGTGGGGACCATCAATGCCAATGTCCTCCTTCACCTCCTGGCTCCTCTGTTCTTCTTTTAAAGGACCAGCAGCAGAAAAAGCCCCGGAGCCATGACAGATGATGTCATCAGCCTGTTCCTTCACTAGCCCTATAAAAGGGCTCTGCTTCCACTCCTCGGGGCCTTTGCATCTGGATCTTCATGGTCGTCCATGCTTCTTCTGTCCAGTCAAGGTTCTCTGTGGTCTCCTCATGTTTAGATGGCTCTTTATTGGATGTTCCTGATGTTCCTGTTCTTCTTCGTTGGATGTTCCTGATGTTCCTGGTCTCATTCCCCATCAGAGCTCCTTCATCGCTGTTCCATGTTCCAGTTCTAGTCCAGATGCTCCCATCTTCGGCTCTTTGTCCTGCTTCCAGGTTTCCTGCTCATCCACCTTTCCTGGCATGCCACCGTCATGGTCCCTGACCAGCCAATGTGGGGCTGTGTAGGGTGCTTTGTGGCACAAGGCCTATCTTCACGTCTGCAGAGTAAGTCTCCAGAAGGCCCTTACTTTCAATGCTGAGGTCTGTTCCTGAATCCAAGTTCTGAATCCTTGAATCCTGAATCTTGAATCCATGAATCCTGTCTTTGGAGTTCCTTGTTCCTTCTTCATCCATGCCCTAGACTCAAGCCAGAACCTGGTCTGCTTCAGCGTGGACCACGACCAGTCACAGGTGGCTGTGTAGGGCTCGCCTTGGTGCAGGCCTCTTCTGAATCTTCATCATGTTTCCAGCCCAAGTTTTTATCTTCTCATCTGGAGTCTGCTCTGCTTTCGGCGTGGTCCGCAACCAGTCATGGGTGGCTATGTAGGGCGCGCTGCGGTGCAGTACTCACCCTGTACTAGTGCCTGAATCCAGAATCCTTGTCTGAGTCTTCCAAGTTCCTCAAATTCTTGTCTGAGTCTTCCAAGTTCTTTGAGTCTTCGCCTCAGTCTTCCAAATTCCTCGAGACCTCATCTAAGTCTTCCACGTTCCTGAGTTCCATGTCTTGTCTTGTTCCTGCCCTCAGCCTCCATCTGACCTCACGCACTCGTCATTCCCAAGTGGCGGGTCTGGAAGGGCTATCGAGTGGCCAGAGGGCTACTCTTGAGACCAGCATTGTGTTGCTGGGTCTCACCTGTGCGTGTAGGTTCAGTGGAGGTCTGAGCCTGCCTTGTTCAAGTTCCTTGATATTCCATCTCGATCCTGGTTCAGCCTTGTTCCAACTCCTGACTGTGCTTGGGCACTCTCACCTCCCATGGTATGTGTCATGGGGCTCCTCCCTGAGCCGTGCTGTGCTCAAAGGGCTCACATCCCTCTAGAACAAGCAACTGCACCTCCGCGCTTGCAACAATTTTGTAGTAAAATATAAGACAAAATATCTGCAACAATTCTGAAAGTGCAGAGAGAGATATATGAGGTTCAAAAATGTATAAAAGCATATCATCTGCAAAATCTGGCAATTTATACTGATAACCCTCCAAATCTATCCCAGTAATATGTCCATTTTGGTGAATAATAAGCAAAGGTTCCAAAGTCAAAAGGAATAAAATGGCAACCCTGATGAGTGCCTCAAAATAATCTGAACTGAGTGGACATGCATTGATTTGCAACAATCCGTATAACTGGAAAAGAATATAAAAGATGAACCATGTTAACAAAGTCCTCTCCACACCCAAACCATTCAAGAACCTTGAAAAGATAACTCTATTCAATATGATGAAAAGCTTTCTCAGTATCTAATAAACTGCCAACAAGGATCCTGTCACATCCTTCCCTATATAAAACATATTAGTAAAGAGTCAAGTGTTATCAGAAGAAACCATCCTTTAAGAAAGCTCATCTGATTAGAATGTAAAAGAATCCCAATAAATGGCTCCAACTAGAGTGGCAAAACTTTAGCAAAAATGTTACAATCTAGATTAACAAGAGAAATAGGTCTATAATTTGGTACAAATTGGTTACCCTATCTGGTTTCTCTACAACTGTGCTCAAAGCCTCAGTACAACATAAGAACATAAGAAATGCCATAATGGGTCAGACCAAGGGTCCATCAAGCCCAATATTCTGTTTCCAACAGTGGCCAATCCAAGTCACAAGTATCTGACAAGTACCGAAACATTAGATAGATCATAAGCTACTATAGCTTATTAATTACCGTAATAGCAGTTTATGGATTTAACCTCTAGTAACTTATCCAATCCTTTTTTAAACCCAATTACACTAACTGCTGAAACCACATTCTCTGGCAATGAATTCCAGAGTTTAACTATGTGCTGAGTGAAAAAGAACTTTCTTCGCTTTGTTTTAAATGAGCTACTTGCTAATCTCATGGAGTGCCCCCTGGTCCTTCTATTATCTGAGGGAGTAAATAACCAATCTTCATTAACTTGTTCAAGTCCTTTCATGATTTTGTAGACTTCTATCATATCCCCCCTCAGTCATCTCTTCTCCAAACTGAACAGCCCTAACTTCTTTAGCCTTTCCTTATAGGGCAACTTTTCCATGCCCCATATCATTTTTCTCGCCTTTCTCTGCACTTTCTCCAGGGCAGCTATATCCTTTTTGAGATGTGGTGATCAGAATTGCACACAGTATTCAAGGTGTGGTCTCACCATGGAGTGATACAGAGACATTATGACATCCTCTGTTTTATTTTCCAATTCGTTCCTAATAATTCCTAACACTCTTTAGCTTTTTTGATCACCACAGAACACTGGGCCAACAATTTCAATGTATTATCCACTATGATGCCTAGATCTATTTCCTGAGTGGTAACTCCTAATATAGTACCTAATATTGTGGAACTACAGCAAGGGTTATTTTTCCCTATATGCATCACTTTCCACTTGTCCACATTAAATTTCATCTGCCATTTGGAAGCCAAATCTTCCAGCCTGACAAGTCCTCCTGCAATTCATCACAATCTGCTTGAGATTTAACTACTCTGCATAATTTTGTGCCATCTGCAAATTTGATCACCTCACTCATCATACCCCTTTCCAGATCATTTATAAATATATTAAAAAGCACCGGTCCAAGTACAGATCCCTGAGCACTCTACTGTTTACCTTTTTCCACTGAGAAAATGGACCATTTAATCCTACTCTCTGTTTCCTGTCTTTTAACCAATTTGCAATCCACAAAAGGACATCACCTCCTATCTCATTACTTTTTAGTTTTCTTAGAAGCCTCTCATGTAGTAAAGGAGCCTGTAGCTTGTTCTCTTATAAAAATAAATAAATAAATAAATAAATAAATAAATATATATATATATATATATTCAAAAAGACAGTTCAATTGAGGAATTAACTCAAGACTAACTGATCTGTAAAACTCAACAGGAAACCCATCGGATACTGAGGATTTATTGAGCTGAAAAACTTTTATAGCAGTTTTAGTCTCCACGGTAGAGATAGGCAAGGCTAACTGGACTTTGTCATCCTGGAATAAATTATAGTGTTTCAATCCATCAAGAAATGCATCAGTTTTAATAGTCAACATAGGTGACACGGACAAAAAATTTGAGCATAAAATTCCTTAAACTGTTTCAGTATTTCATAGTCAGAAGTAACTAGTTTTGTGCCTTTAGTTCTGAGAGCACAAATCCTATGTTTAGATTTGCATACTTTTAAAATTTTTGCTAATAACCTATCACGCTTGTTATTTTCAAAGTAATAATGTTCTTTTTGAAGGAAAAAAAGTCAACCTGCCTGTTGACTTAAAATCTTATTATATTGATATTTAAGGGATTGAAGAGAAAGCAATAAGGTATTTTATTTATTACGAATATGCAGAAATTCAAGGGACTCAATTTCTTATTCTAATCTGTCTGACTCCTTCGATCTTTATTTCTTTTAGCACTAAAACTATTAATATGACCATGGAGCATAGTCTTAAAAGCATCCCAGACTACTGCAAAATCCAAATATCTAACATTAAAAAGAAAGTAATCCTCAATGGCAGATGTAATATAAGGAAGAAACTCCTCATCAATCAAGATACCAATATTAAATATCCAAATTCATGTATAGTCATCCTTCCCCTGCCACAGAATTGAATAGTTAGACTCTGATGATCAAAAACTACAATCAGGTATATCTGAGATTCAGAGACATGAGGCATTAAATCTTTGGAAACCAAAAATAATCTATTTTCATAAATGAATGATGAGGGAAGGAGAAAAAAGTAAAATCTTTACTAGTAGCATGTAATAAACGCAAAGGGGTAGATTTTCAAAGGGTTACACGCGTAATATACACGCATAACCCTTTAAAACCCCCTCTGAGCGTACCAAGCCTATTTTACATATGTCCCTTCATCAAATCCATCCTTAGTGACTGCTATTTCAAACTACAAACTATAAAAAACTCAGACCCCTTCTCTACTTCTCTGATTTTCGCACAGTACTACAAACTATTATTTTTTCTAAGATTGACTACTGTAACTCTCTTTTCCTTGGCCTCCCTGCCACATATACCAAACCTCTACAACTCTTACAAAATGCCTCAGCATGCATCCTCACTAATTCCAAAAAATGTGACCACATTACACCTACTCTTATCGATCTCCACTGGCTACCTATACACTCTCGAATCCTTTTCAAAGCTATCTCACTCATCCACAAAAGTATCACTAATGAAAACTCCGAATGGATCAACCCTCCCCTTCTTCCTCGCACCTCCACCCGTCCAACCCACACTGCTCTCCAAGGAACCCTACGTACCCCTTCCATTAAATCCACCAAACTCAGCTCCACAATGAACAGAGCCTTCTCCCTAGCAGGTCCCACCCTTTGGAATTCCATGCCCCCTGACCTACGCACTGAAACCTCCACAGCTAAATTTAAAAAAAAACTAAAAACCTGGCTGTTCATACAGGCCTTTCCTTCTTCCATGAACCGCCCTCCTGAAACCACCTAAACCTTTGAGTACACCTCCTTTATCTTCCAGCACTCCTGCTGTTTATAGCAACCCTCTCCTTCCCTTCCTCTTCCTCTCCTCACCTGCCCTCTGATCTTAACGCTTTTGCAACCTAACTTTTGTCTAATATTTTGTAAATTGTCCAACCTTGCCTTGCCAGTTACTGAAGTTGCATATCTTCCCGTTTTACCCCGCTTGCCTTCCTAGTTCCCAAGCTGTAATTAATCTATTCTGTCTCCTACCTTTGTAAATACTATTAATGTGCTTTTAGATGTTTGCTGTTCCCTAGTTCATAGTTTACTGTTCCATGTAAAGGCAACGCCTAAAGTTTTTAGTTATCTGTAAACCGATACGATGTGCAAACAGTTGTCGGTATATAAATGTTTCTAAATAAATAAATAAATAAATGTCCCGGGGCTTTGAAAAAAGGGCAGGAAGGGGCAGGGCCGGGGCAGCAGTCAAGGGGTGGTCCCGAGACCTCCGGCACGGCGGCTGTGCCGAGGGATGGCACGCCGGCAGCCGGCCATTGCGTGCAAGTTGGGCAGGCGTAACTTAGACAACAAAGGTAGGGGGGACTTAGGTAGGGCTGGGGGGTGGGTTAGATAGGGGAAGAGAGGGGAAGGTGGGGGGAGCGAAAGGAAAGTTCCCTCTGAGGCCGTTCCAATTTCAGAGCGGCCTCGGAGGGAAAGGGAATGCCATCGGGCCTCCCCTAGGGCTCGGCGCGTGCAAGGTGCACAAGTGTGCACTCCCTTATGTGCACTGACCCTGGATTTTATAACATGCGTGCCGCAGTGCGTGCATGTTATAAAATCGGGTATACATTTGTGCGCGCCGAGTAGCGCACACAAACGTACCCCGCGCGTATTCCTCTAAAAATCTGCCCCATAGAGTGTACCAATTTACAGGACTGCATAATATTTTTAATAGCAACTAATGATTTAGTACAAGTCAGTTTGCAGTCAGATTGCCTAACTAGAACAAGATTGTTGCCACTCAGTGGTCCAAGATTGTTGCCACTCTTACCTCCAACCACAGGCCTGACATGATGTTTCCCAACACCAGGGAAGGTTCCCACTTTAGGGCACTGTGGCCCGTCAGACACCACCGGCTTTGTGGCAACCCTGCTGATACCAACAGCCACGGAAGATGCAGGCAGTAGGCCTCACAAGTAATCTTCTCCCGTCACTGTTCCCTGGGCCTCCCATAGGCATGCATGTGCCCAACTAAACTCCCTTTAAAGGGGCTGCGGCAGGAAAAGCCCAAGGGCAACTGTTGATGACATCACAGGATAGAGACTACTTAAGGTCACTTCTCCTGCCTCTCCTTGCCTCGGCAATAGGTTGATTGCATTGGAGAAATGCGTTGCCTCTGTGTTCCTGGTTCCTGAGCCTTGGTTCCTGGTTCCTGATTCTGCTGTGTGTTGTTCCTGAGTTCCTGTACCCTAGTTCCTAGTTCCTGGCTGTCTGGTTTGTCTTTTGAGTTCTTGTCTTCATGGCCTGTCTTCTCTTTGACTGTCTTCAGCGTTTTGCTCCTGTGGTTCTTCATCCTCCTCTTGGTTCCTTGTCTCATGGGATTGGACTTCTGGCTCTGGCCTTGGATTGGACTTCTGGATTTGACTTTGGATTGGACTTCTGGCTTGACCTTGGACTGGATTTTGACATTGTTTGACTTCCACCTGCCTCTGACCACTACATGAACCATGACACTGAGAGAACTCTGCTCGCCTCTGACCATAGCCTGATCCTGATTCTGTTTGCTCCTTATCATTGGATGACTTCTCTTCCTCCACTTCCAGAGTTTCATATTGGTTCTTCAGTTCAAGAGAAATCAGAGCTGTGGTGTAGGATCTAGTAAATGTATCAATCTGGGTCCAGCTGTCATCTCGTAGTTCAGTTTCTCCTTCCCATATGCTTCAGTTCTCCATCTTAGATGCCTTGATAAGCATTTTATCAATGTAGTCCTCATTCTCCTGGATGCTTCTCGGTCTCGTACCTCCTCTCCAAGTTCAGCCACCTGTTTCCTAAGGGAGTTGATCTGCAGACATATTTTACACTGAACCAGTTCCTCACTGTAGATCAGGACATCTGGAAGCAAGGCAGAATGGCAGCAAGATCCCCAAGGGATATTGATCTTTAGGAGCAGGGCAACTTTACCTGGAATGGTCCTCTGTCCTGTCTGCTTGCCCTCTTCTCTGCCTCAACTCTGTCTTGGCTGCTACCTCACTCAGGAATTTCTCGGTTGCTATACTTACCAATCTTACTGAGGTACTTTTCAGTGGGCCATAGACTTGAATGGAAATAGAAATAAATGAAACAAAATTGTTTAATTCTTGGGCACCCTCCATTCATTTTGGGGGCCCACGACTGAAACAAAAATGGTCTTATTTGTTATATTTTACTCATTTGTTTCAAACAATTGCATATCCCTTGCAGGTAGTATAGTCAGGAGCTCAGAATCAGCATTGGTACGTTTGGTAATAGAAGCACAGTGCTACAAACCTGACTTCAATTATAAGATTAGGTAGCCTTTTTGACATGCATAACATCAAGAAAACTCTTCCACTTATAATCTTACCAATATAATCTTTTTCTATGTGACAGTTTAGCCTTGTTTCTTATAGGAAAACTGGCCTTATAAAATCATCTTGTCTGCCTTCTCCTAATGTCTTTTGAACTATTCATCGAATGTCATTCAAATTTCTGCCATAAATAGTAGTGTATCCATTATCCTTGGGTCACACTTTTCATGTATCCATAACCTCCCTCTCTCCACCAAACACACAGAAATTACTGTGGTTTCATTGCCTTAGTTTCCTATATAAAAATAGGTCAGTTCAGTTCAGTGTAGTTCAGATGTAATTTCAGGTAGGTCACAGCACACTGTAATGCCATTGAGCATTTGTAAAACTGCCTAAATATTCTGAAACATAGCAACATGCCATGCGAGTCAACTATTTCTAAAGAAGAAAAAGAAAACTTAAAATCTCAATCAGATCAGGGCACATTGTGATCTCATCAAACATTTTTAAAGCTGAACTGCCTTTAGTTAGTGACTGTAGCCTGGTTGCCTATAGGTGAAGAACTGTTTTTCTAGGAGAGTTTCTGTGCAACTGTCTGTCTGCCACCTCCCTCCCCCACATAACTTTTGAATCATTCATCCAATTCCATTCAGATTGCTGGTACAAATAGTAGAGTATACTAGGGATGTGAATCGTGTCCTCGATCGTCTTAACGATCGATTTCGGCTGGGAGGGGGAGGGAATCATATTGTTGCCATTTGGGGGGGGTAAAATATCGTGAAAAATCGTTAAAAATCGTTAAAAATCGAAAAACCGGCACATTAAAACCCCCTAAAACCCACCCCCGACCCTTTAAATTAAATCCCCCACCCAAATAACTTAAATAACCTGCGGGTCCAGCGGCGGTCCGGAACGGCAGCGGTCCGGAACGGGTTCCTGCTCCTGAATCTTGTCGTCTTCAGCCGGCGCCATTTTCCAAAATGGCGCCGAAAAATGGCGGCGACCATAGACGAAAAAGATTGGACGGCAGGAGGTCCTTCCGGACCCCCGCTGGACTTTTGGCAAGTCTCGTGGGGGTCAGGAGGCCCCCCACAAGCTGGCCAAAAGTTCCTGGAGGTCCAGCGGGGGTCAGGGAGCGATTTCCCGCCGCGAATCGTTTTCGTACGGAAAATGGCGCCGGCAGGAGATCGACTGCAGGAGGTCATTCAGCGAGGCACCGGAACCCTCGCTGAACGACCTCCTGCAGTCGATCTCCTGCCGGCGCCATTTTCCGTACGAAAACGATTCGCGGCGGGAAATCGCTCCCTGACCCCCGCTGGACCTCCAGGAACTTTTGGCCAGCTTGTGGGGGGCCTCCTGACCCCCACGAGACTTGCCAAAAGTCCAGCGGGGGTCCGGAAGGACCTCCTGCCGTCCAATCTTTTTCGTCTATGGCCGCCGCCATTTTTCGGCGCCATTTTGGAAAATGACGCCGGCTGAAGACGACAAGATTCAGGAGCAGGAACCCGTTCCGGACCGCTGCCGTTCCGGACCGCCGCTGGACCCGCAGGTTATTTAAGTTATTGGGGGGGGGGGGGTTCGGGAGGGTGGGGGATTTAATTTAAAGGGTCGGGGGTGGGTTTTAGGGGGTTTTAGTGTGCCGGCTCACGATTCTAACGATTTATAACGATAAATCGTTAGAATCTGTATTGTATTGTGTTCCATAACGGTTTAAGACGATATTAAAATTATCGGACGATAATTTTAATCGTCCTAAAACGATTCACATCCCTAGAGTATACAGTACTTATGTATCTGTCTGTTTCATTTTCTGCCCTGTAAGTGTATCCCCTCATTAACCTTTCAAACATTCAGCCAAAGATAGAATACCCAGTGACCTCCGGCTTACACATTTCATACGTCCTTGATGCCTTCAATCGTTAGAATCACTTTTTCATTTTATTTTCTGTATGAAAACAGGCCAGTTCAATGGAAATCTCAGATGAATTAGAGCATATTATGATGTCATCCACCATTTTTTAAGCTGCAATGTCATTGGTTAACTGAGTATTTTGAAAGCTGTCCTGCCATTCAGGCCGATACAATACAGTGCACTCCGACGGAGCACACTGTTAGCCTGCTATTGGGCGTGCGTTTTCCCCTACCCCTTATTCAGTAAGGGGAGGAAAACGCGCGTCCAACCCGCGGCACCTAATAGCGCCCTCAACATGCAAATGCATGTTGAGGGCCCTATTAGGTATGCACGCGGAATACAGAAAGCAAAATGTGCAGCCAAACCGCACATTTTACTTTCAGAAATTAGCGCCGACCCAAAGGTTGGCGCTAATTTCTTCTGGCACCGGGAAAGTGCACAGAAAAGCGATATTAAGTAGGAGGTCCCGAAGAGTAAAAAAATTTGAATTCGGCCCGCAGCTGTCGGGCCGAAAACCGGACGCTCAATTTTGCCAGGTCCGGTTTCCGAGCCCGTGGCTGTCAGCGGGCTCGAGAACGGACACCGGCAAAATTGAGCGTCGGCTGTCAAACCAGCTGACAGCCGCCGATCCCATCAAAAAGGAGGCGCTAGGGATGCGCTAGTGTTCCTAGCGCCTCCTTTTCCCCGTTTCTACCGCGCCACCTAATTTGAATACTGCATCTCCCGCGGACTTTACTGAATCAGCCTGAATCAGTAGTCATGACATTATGCAAATTTGTCTACTGAAGGAGGAAATGAGACATCATGAAATATTTAAACATCTCTTCATTTAAAATAAATTCTTGCTCACTGATTTTTTAGGTGACTTTACATAAGTCAGACAATATCTGGTTTAGCTATCCAATCATAGTTATAATAATAATTAAAGTATAACAATTAAAATAGTGTTACTATCATTATTATAAAGTCATGCTTAGAGAATAAAAGGCATAATTCAGTCAACATCTTAAATTTTTATTAGCATTCAACTACTACTACTAATACTGCTTCTACTACTAAGAGCAGTAAATTATTGTGTGTGTGTGTATGCTGCAGTGGTTTTGTAAGTTCAAGCACCATAAACAGACCCACAATTTGAGAGTCACAGGCAAGTTGTTTTGAATTGCCTAGTTGTAGTCACTAAGACTACTATATACTAGTGTAAGAGAAAAAATCCATTTGCATTACTAAATTACAGTAGCATATGGTTTTGCAGTCACTAGGCTTTTTAGAACTTACCCTCCAGATGGGTTCTGTGTAGAACAAGAAATAAGGTTGTTGCATTCCTCCTAGACTCACTTTTGTCAGGTATGTGCTACATGTTGACTGCTAAATACTTTGTAATTATGCCTTAGAGCAATCACTATCATCTTTCATCTATAACAGTACTGAGGGCACTGTTAGCATGACTGTCTTCATTCTTCTAATGTCCCAGACCTTTAGACCTATACAAGGCTGCCTGAAGGATTGCTGTTTGATGTATGAAGCACAGGCAAACCTCAGATATGTATTTAATTATACTAGTATCTGACTGCACTATTGTAGGAAGATGTATTATTCATAGTCAAAATGAATTGCTATAAATTTTACATATATTGCTAGCCCTACTGCTTAGTGGTTACTTTCCAATAAAATAGTTCCAGAAGATTCACGGTTCTTATTCATGCTTTTAAAATGCCATTATGCAAGCTATCTTTAACATTATCTATGCAGCAATATAATATATACACATAAGTCAATTTAAGGGAGAATGAGAGGGAGCAAGAGAACAAGAGAAAGTCTCAGGTTAATTAATAACAGGAAACTAACAAGGATTATTATGTTATTTTATGTGGCTTTGCTGTTCCTATGAATTGTGTTCATACCCCTGTGATCATGGTACGTTCTGTAAACCCCTGGAGGGAGAGCCTTGGTAGTTGCATCCTGAGAATAAATGGACATGCTTAGAAATAGTCCAGGGACATGTCAGCAGACTTTTCCAGGGAAAGACAGAGCAAGAGACTTTCCCATAGTGAAGAGATGATCTAGGTTGCTGGAATGACCAAACACAGCCTAAAGCATATTTGGTTATTGAATGGTATGGCAACTGTAAGAAAATTAGCATTGCCATGCTGGTCAGACCAAAGGTCCATCATACCCAATATCCTATTTCCAACAATGGCCAATCCAGGTCACACAAGTACCTGGCAGGACCCAAAACGTTTGACAGATACCATGCTTAAATTGGTTATCTTTCTCCCTCTCCTCTTATTCTTGTGCCTTCCTCCTTCCCTTAGCTGTGTTACTCGCCCTTGCCCACTTCTCCCCTTTTCTGGCCTGCCCCCCTCTCCCACATCCTCGTTCATTGTAATTTACTTCTTCTAGTTACTTGTAAACCGGTGTGATGTGTCCTATGAATGATGGTATATAAAAGTTCATAAATAAATAAATAAATAAATAAATAAAATAATGCTGCTTATCCCAAGGATAAGCAGTGGATTTCCTCTAAGTCCACCTTAATAATGATTTATGGAACTTTTCTAAACCTATTCTAAACCCAACTATAGTAACAGCTTTTACCATATCTTATGGCAACAAATTCCAGAATTAAATTATGCATTGAATAAAATAATTGTTCTCCCATTTTTCTTAAATGTATTATGTAATAACTTCTTTACATGTCCTCCAGTCTTTGTACTTTTTAAAAGAGTAAACAACTGTTTTACATTTACCCGTTTCACGCCACCCATTATTTTATAGACTTCTACATTATCTCCCCTCATCCATCTCTTCTCCAAGTTGAATAGCCCTAACCTCTTTACCCTTTCCTCACAGTTCTGAAGCCTTGGTGCCAAGCTGCCAACAACTGTTTGGGAGGATTATGGAATCCCTTTGGTGGCAACATCTTAGTTTTGTGATCCATACCTGGAACTGATCTGGAACTGTGAGTACAATGGGAACATTATTCATTTTGGGCCTGCTTTCTTAACATGCGCCCACCCCCTGGTGCCCCCCATGGGGGCACCATGCAATATTTAAATTAGGGGGGGTCGCATTAGCAAGGAGAGCCTGAGTGTGTCAGCCCTCCATTGGTTAGGAAAACCGACGCTGAGTTTATCGGAGTTGGTTTTCCTAAACACCTCACAGCCAGGGGGTTCAGGAAATGGACGCTTCTCAACTGAGCATCCGTTTCCTGCACCCGACTGCCGGCGTTTTATTTAACTTTTTTTTTTTGTTAAATTAGTTTAGTTTTTCCTCCTACTTAATATCGCAACGATATTAAGTAGGAGTCAGTTCAGAAAAGCAGTTTTTTTTCTGCTTTTCTGTACTGGTTTAAGAAGCACTCAGCAATTAATGCCTGCTCCAGGCAGGCATTAATTTTTGATCACTAAATGTGTGTCCTAGACGCACATTTTTTTTTTTTGCTTTGGGAATGAATGCCTAATAGCCTCAATCACATACATTTGCATGTGATTAGCGTTATTAGATTCATTCCATGTTGGACATGCATCGTAGAGGCGCTAATCCCCTTATTGCATAAGGGGATTAATTAGTGACTGTACAACCTGCGTCCAACTGCGATTTATACAGTGCGCTCAGCTGAGCGCACTGTATTGCATCGGCCCCTTTGAAAGCAAGAAGATGGTCTATTCCAAAAATTCAGAAATAACATGTACCATAGTACTCATCTAGAGTAATCTCACATTGTGGAGTAGATCCCAATTTTTCCATCAGGAAGGGGTGGTTCTGAGGTAAGAGAGGCTTACCCAGAGGGCAGGAGGAGCTTCCCTTTGATTCTAGTGCATCATTAGAGTGTGATTTTCTGCCAGGTCATTACAGGTCACCAACCAGGAACCTTTTGCTCACATGGAATGTTTTGAACTTGCATTCTTTTCCCTTTTGCAGATGAATTGAAAGGTGGAAGCTTCCTCTAGTTCCAAGCCAGTAGTTTGGGGAATTTTTAAAGAAAATTTCCATGGGGGAATCCCCTCCTCTTGCCCCACTACCACAGCTGCACTTCTAGGCATCAGAGACAAATTCATCCCAACTGCAAAGCTGAACTAGCTCCCTTATAATTTATTTATGTATTTATTTATATCTGTTTGATATTGCACTCTATCTATAAGCCCAGGACAGAGTACATAAAAATTGTAAATAGTACAAAACTATAAGAACTGTTACCATCATTAAAGACAAGATGAAATTATTCAGGCTGAAGTATCCTCTTTGAGCTCTAAAATTGTGTGGAAACTGAACTTGCTCCACTAATAAGATTTTTCCGCAATTCAAACTAAGATTCACCCCATGTTGGACATGCATCGTTTAGGACTGTGGAGGATATAAGGGCCTCATTAGTTATGAGTGCTTCATTTTATTAGTGTATCTCATGTGGTACAGTACAGTTTGTTTGTGTTAGCTGGTTTTATCTTTTTTTCATATTATTGTCTTATTTTTATGTTAGTGTTTTATAAGAACATAAGGCTTGCCATATTGGGTTAGACCAAAGATCCATCAAGCCCAGTATCCTGTTTCCAACAGTTGCCAAACCAGGACACAAGTATCTGGCACGATCCCAAGGGGTAGATAGATTCCAAGCTACTTATCCCAAGAATAAGTAGTGGATTTCTGAAACTCTTCCTTAATAATTGTTAATGGACTTTTCCTCCAGGAACTTGTCCAAACCTTTTCTAAACACAGCTTTGCTAATAGCTTTCACCACACCCTCTGGCAATGAATTCCAGAGCTTAATTATGCATTGAGTAAAAAAAATTTTCTCTTATTAGTTTTAAATGAATTACCCAGTAACTTCATTTTGTGTCCCCTGGTCTTTGTACTTTTCAAAAGAATAAACAACTAATGTTTACTCGTTCCATTTCACTCATTATTTTATAGACCTCTATCATATCTCCCCTCAGCCATCCCTTCTCCAAACAGAAGAGTCCTAACCTCTTTAGCCTTTCTTCATAGGGGAATTGTTACATCCCCTTTATCAACGTGGTTGCCCTTTGCTGTACCTTTTCTAATTCTGCTATTTTGTTTTTGAGATGTGGTGAACAGAACTGCACACAATACTCAAGATGAGGTTGACTATGGAGCGAGAAAGAGGCATTCTGATATTCTCTATTTTATTCTCTATTCCTTTCCTAATAATCCCTAACATTCTATTTTCTTTCTTGGCTGCTGCTGCACACTGAGCAAAAGATTTCACCATATTTTTAACTAGGGATGTGAATCGCTTCCAGAATCATTTCCAGAATTGTTGTTTGTTCTATAACTGCAGGAAATCTTCGTTTCCGGCGGGACCGCTTTTTTTTCCGGCTGTCCCCAGCTGAAAAAAAACAACCCACCCCGACCATTTAAATCTCATTATTTAGAATCCCCCACCCTGCTGACCATCCAAAATCTTTTCTAAAGCACCTGGTGGTCCAGCAGGGGTGTTGCGACCGTCGCTGCCCGACGTCTCCACCCCGCCCACCTTACTTCTGTGGTGACTCCCTCTTTGCTTGTTGGATGTTTGACTGCCGCGGCATCATCTTGCCATCCTCCTTCAGCGTCCCCGGACCAGCAAGATGCTGCACTCCACCATGTTTCCCAGAAGCCTAAGGGCGCGTGCGCAGTGTGGCCCTGACTCAAGTACCAGCAGTGGCGCGAACCTCAGGGGCGTCCCCCTGAGATGATGTCATCCGCACCGGATAATTAAGGTCTCTGAATTCACTAACTAATCGAGTTAGCAAGGAAAGGAAAGGTTTCTTATGCTCCTAGCTAGTCTGCCTCTTCGGAATTACCAGGGGTACCCGCTCCTCGGGGGCCTCGTTCTCTTTTGCCTTTCAGGTTGCAGTCTGGAACCGCTACTCGCTCCTCGAGGGTCCATGTTCTTGGACCTGCTTCTGAATACCACTTCTGCCAGGAAGTCATCGCTGCCTACAACACCAGTGAGTTACTATCTTTCTCTCAGAGCTTTCCCTGGAACCAGGTACTCGCTCTTCGAGGACCTAATCCATTCCAGCTCCTGGGCTGCTTCAAGAGACTATTGTGTGAGTGTTACCATCAAGGTTATGTTCCTGAACTCTGCATACCCTGCCTACTCACTATACTTAGTTTCACTACAGCTCTGCCATCCTGGGATCGCTGTTCCAGTATCTGAGGGACTACAGCCCAGCCGGGCGCTTCCAGCTCACTACTGCCATCTCTGGTGGTTCAATATACTGTTTAATAAAAGAACTAGTGTGTGTCTGTCTCCAAACTCTGAGCCTGACCGGTGGTCACTCTCGGAATCTTCCCCCGGGGGCGTGGTCATCTGCCACCAGCCCAAGGATCCACCCACAACTATCCCAAACAATAACAAGGGGTCCCAGGAGAGGGGCCATCGGCTATCTGTAAACAAAATGGCACCAATGGCCCTTTGTCCTTACCATGTGACAGGGGCTATCGGTGTCATTGGATGGCCCCTGTCACATGGTAGGAGCAATGGATGGCAGGCACCATCTTTAAAAATGATTCACATCTCTATTTTTAACAATGACACCTAGACCTTTTCCAGAGTCCTGACTCCTAATGTGGAACATTGTATTTTGAAGCTATAATATGGGCTCCTCTTCCCTATATGCATCACTTTGCCCTTGTCTACATTAAATTTCATTTGCCAATCAATATTAGTTCTATTTGCATGTATTTTTATGTTTTTATATTGGGTTTTATGGCATGATGTAATGTAAAGTACCTAGAGTTGTTGATAATACTGATACTGACTACAAATTTTGAAAATAAATAAATATGTTCATGTTTTTATTTGAATTAGTGAGGCATAAATAAGACTTGTTTAGAATTGGTTTGGATAGTTATATCTGCTAATTTGACTATTCCATTAGAAAAGCACCACACAGGGACAAAAAAAAAAGAATGTTTCCCTTAAAGGGAACAATCACCTGAAGTCCAGTTCAAGATCTAATATAGGCCTGGATTTATCAAAATGCGTTAAATATGGTAATAGGCATTAGTATTTATATCTCTATGGGAGGCCCACGTAGTCACTCGAGATGAGGTTTAGGTATTAGTGTAGGGGTTAGGGGTAACTTTGACATTCAAAGTGAGACGTACGAACAGAACAGTGCTCTCTTGTGAAGATTTGATGACCTCCGGAGTGAGGAAACTCACCCAAAGATGAGATTTGTGCAATGTTCTCTCAACCTAGCTTGATGTTGAGAGAACACTGTACAAATCTCATCTTTGGGTGAGTTTCCTCACTCCGAAGGTCATCAAATCTTCACAAGAGAGCACTGTTCTGTTCGTACGTCTCACTTTGAATGTCAAAGTGATCCCTAACCCCTACACTAATACCTAAACCTCACCTCGAGTGACTAGGTAGGCCTCATATCAAGGTATAAATACCTACCTAGTGTGAGCTAAGTGCTCTCTCTCTCCCTCTCTCTCTCTCTCTCTCTCTCTCTCCCCCTCTCTCCCCTGTTAGCTAGGCAGGAGCTAAAAACATCACATGGTGCAATAAAGCCCTATTGCTCAGCTTCACACAAATGAAAAAGGTGTAGTTAAAGCCATGCATTTGGGCTTTGCAAATTATGAAACCTAGCCACAAATCCCTCCCCTTTTTTCTAATTTGCATTGCACTATGCGTTATGGCGTGTTTGCATGTGTTAAAGGCATTTTTTTCATGCAAAAACATCATATAGCACTTTGATAAATGACCCTCATAGTTACATAGTAACAAAGAAATGATGGCAGAAAAAGAATAAATGGATCATCCAGTCTGCCCAGCAAGTTTCTGAGGGTAGTAACTGCCACTCAATGCTGATTACTCCCAAGCCTTATGTAAAGTATGGTAATATTTATAATCCAAACCAAGCAACTGTCAAATCCTTAACAAAATTTCTGCTACAACATCTTTACTGTGCCCTGACACTGTCCAATGGCTCCAATGCTGGACTGAAACCTGTGCTGCCAGTCTCAGAATCCAAGGGTTCAACCTGCAGGGAAAGAGGTTGGTATAGGTGAAGCCTAGTCTCAGTTCCAGTCTGAGTGTGTAAACCCACAGTCACAGTGGACCCAGCTGGTTTCACTGGCCTGTACCATAAGAACATAAGAAACTGCCATACTGGGTCGGACCAAGGATCCATCAAGCCCAGCATCCTGTCTCCAACAGTGGCCAATCCAGGCCATAAGAACCTGGCAAGTACCCAAAAACTAAGTCTATCCCATGTTACTGTTGCTAGTGATAGCAGTGGCTATTTTCTAAGTCAACCAATGAACCACAGAACAAGGACTCACTTTGTGATATATTTCCTCACCCAATAACATTTATGTTTGAAGCTCTAGCCATACCAAATGTCCAGGAAATGTAAGGGAGCCCAAGAGGATGCCAACTAGAGTATTTTTTTTCAGGTATTCATGTTTATTTAAATTTCACCTTTCCACAGTAAGTCTAAGGTGGATTACATCAAACATAAAAATACAGGGAATTTATGAATGTACATAATAGAAATATAGTATAAAACCTCAGTTCTAAGAAATTATAACAGCAGAAAAATGCAAACTAAACTATATCTAATAACAAACCAGAAAACTATATCATAGAAACACCAGTAAAACAAATCAATATACCCAGAACAAGCCAGAACAAACGACAGACACTAATACCAAAAGAATATTCATCACACATACCTTAAAAACATTAACAGAATAAATCCATGTAACTAGATAATACAGTAAAACCTAAAACTAGCATACTAATTTAATAATCTAATAATCAAATCTACAGAGTAAGAGTACCTTCATAGCTAAAGTAAGAGCACAATAAAGAATTATAAACAGAAACACATTTTGACAGGAGGCATACATGCACACCCTGGGAAATATGCTCCATTAT
Organism: Rhinatrema bivittatum; assembly: GCF_901001135.1. NCBI lineage: Eukaryota > Metazoa > Chordata > Amphibia > Gymnophiona > Rhinatrematidae > Rhinatrema > Rhinatrema bivittatum. The sequence continues at coordinate 179,694,999 of NC_042619.1, forward strand.
TTCTTTATGGAAATTTTTATTTATATACAAGCTATTTTCTTATATTTGTATGCTCCATTATTTAATATGCCTGTGTTTTTCTGTCTGAAATTTAAAAGAGTACTTAATTTGAAGGACTTGATTACATTCCAGCCTGAACATATTGTATAGGTGAAACAATAATCAATTGACTAAAGTTAGTCATTTAGGACAAACCAAATATTAATATTCAGGCACTATAAAAATATCACCAGACATTAATCTAGAGCAAGTAAAACTTTATAAAACCAACCTGTTATTGCTGCAATAACACTAAACTATTTATGATCCAATTATTATTACTGACACATTTCACAGGTTTCACTGTACTTTTTATATTTATGTTTGCCATTTATGTAAAACATTTTCTCTTCATAATCTGATTGTTTGTTTACCATGTATGTATTTTAATCCTATATTGAACTTTTCAATCACTGAATGCCTTTCATTTGCTAAAAGTCTTATTTTCGGTGTTAAACTATGCTTTCTATTGTTCTTTGCCCAGACATTTCTCCTGCTCAGCTGGGCTTCCAGATCAATCAGAATTTCCCTCCCACTCAATTTATGGCTTTATGAATCTAATTTCATAGCTACCTGGATTTTATTCCCTCATTATTACTCTCTCTAGTCATATCTGTCAAACTCAACTCTTGAGTAATTACACTGTGTGGAGCAGGGCCAAATCTCCTATGAGGCAGACTAGGTACCTGCAACACTCCTGTCACTGAGAAACATGGATTGTGCTTCTCTCAGGAACCTCCTCTGCTTTCTCTTAAACTAGCCAGTAGGAGCTACTCTTGAGTGATGACTGAATCTTCCCTTCTTTGGGCTTTGAATATCGACTTTGCAATTTTCCCAGTTTCTGCCAACTGGAAAAGCAGAAGCTAGATTTGAAAATCAAATCCAAGCTTCCCTTAAACTGCCAAAGGGTCATCTAGTCATCTCAATGTTAAATACATTTTAATAAATATTTATTATTAACCTAATAAATGTTCAGCTTATTATTTTTCCCCATAGACACAACATGGAAGAAAAGAAAGAAACATGTTTACTAAAGTGCATTAAAACTGGGTGCTAATGCCAGATTTTAACACAGAATTTATGTCAGTTTTTAATGCCAGATTTACTAAAGGGCAATAAGCCTTTAATAAATTTGGTTTTAAAACTAGAAAAAAATGTGGAAGTAATACTGCAGCAGGATCACAAAGCCGGATGTGAGCTGCGTTATCCCTTTCCCCAACCTGAGATGGTAAGAGGCCCCTCTGGGCCAAAGGAACCCCCCATGTCACACTGCCAAAACATTGAGAGCTCCCTCTAGTGGTCTGATAACTCCAGCTGACTTAGACATCAAGAGCTCCTCTGGCAGCCTGATCCCCTACCCCTACCTGATCCAGACATTAAGAGCTGCCCTGACATTTCAGTCCTTACTTAGGGTTGCTAACTGGCTTCATATTTTCAGGACAGACTGATCCAGTCCTGGTTTTACTCCCCTGGCATGCAGGCACTTATAGTCTTGATTTTCTTAGGGAATGCAAAAAGTAAATCAGAATAAGTCCTAGCATGCAGTGAGGTGAAACCAGGACTGGATCAACCTGTCATGAAAATCTGGAGCCAGTTGGCAACCCTATCCTTGCCTCCCTTAAACCTACCCTCTAAATCCTTAATCAACGGTACCGGAGCCCTGATTCACCCCCTTGGGCTTATCCTCTCTTCCTCTCAAGCGCTAAGACTGTTGTAGGTGTTTCAAAAACTGAACGCAGGAAGGAACCTTTTTCATCTTTCCCCCTGTGCTTGGTGATTTTATACACACATTATTAATATGTACTACTACTACTAATGACTGCCTTTGTTTGTTTGTTGTTTGTTTGTTGAGTTATAGCTATGAATGTCACTTTGTAAACCATTGTGATCTATACATGGAACAACAGTATATAAAATATCTAAATAAAATAAAAATAATGGTGGATGACACTGAGGAGCGAAGAGGTGCTGCGAGGTCTCCTATGTTCCTGCCTTGCTGAAGGGCTCTTATCGCTGCTGGGACTGTTTGGGCAGTTGAATTCCATCTGATTGCCTTCCTGTTACATCGCTGAAGGGCAGCCACCTACATCATCAGGGTGACCACGGGCCCTTTAAATCAAGAGGCGAGCGGCGTGTTGGCGGGGATGCCTTTGAGGAGAGAGAAGGTGCTGTGAGGTCTCCTATGTTCCTGACGTGCTGAAGGGCTCCTAACACTGCTGGGACTTTTTGGTCAATTGAATTCCACCTGATTGCCTTCCTGTTATGTCAGTGAAGGGTGGCCGCCTACATCATCAGGGTGAACGCGGGCCCTTTAAATCGAGTGGCGGAGCAGCATATCACCTAAGCTGCATGGGCTGAAGGGGCGCACGGCTTTGTCTGGCTTTGCCTGGCCTTGTCTGTTTGGCCAGAGAGGCTGAGTTTTTGCCATCAAATTCCTGAAGCTTCCAGCATAATGGGTAAGAAAAGAAAAGCTAAGATTTTTACATCTTCTCCTACTATCCTACATCGCCAGCCCTATGGATGCCCATGTTAGCAGATTTTCTGGGATTTCATCTGAAGAGACTCACTCTGGCCTTGTTCCATTGAATCCCAATCTATTTATTTATTTATTTTTTAGCTTTTCTATACCGATGTTCCTGTAAAATATACATATCACAACGGTTTACAATGTAACAACAACTTTCGCTCTGGGCAATACAAAGAACAGAGGTGGAATATTAACAGTGAAACGGATCATAACATAACATAAACCTTATAAGATAATTCAATACAAATCATCTCAGAATGGATGAGATGAGAACTGGATAAAACAACGGAGATAATAAAATGGACTATGGTGACCGCATGAAAAGTTTACTTGAGAGAGAGGAGTTGCAAGTGAGGAAGATTACGTGTCCAGGAAGGCTTGGCTAAATAGCCATGTTTTAAGTTTGTTTTTGAAAGCAGATGGGCAAGCTTCTTGTGACTCCTCAAATAGCTTCTTCTTGGCCATATAGGGTTATCAGGGGGTGTCCTCTCCTGATATTGGAAACCATCAAATAAATATTGAGAAACCTCCTAATGTCATGCTGAGAGATTTGTGGCAGATGATAGCGAAATTGGACTCAAATGTTACTCAAGTCAATTCACATCTCTCATTAGAGATAGTTAGCATTGCATGCTGAGGTCAAGAATATTGAAAATTTGATGAGATTAAAAAATCTACGTTTTGTTAACTTTCCATTTATGAGACTGCTGTCTGCCTATGAAAATTTTTTTAAAATTCTTAAAGAAATTATGTTATATGAAGATGATAATATTCCCTATATCTCAAAAATCTTTTACTATATCTCTTCCACCGAAGTTGAGAATTTAATTAAATCTTTAAAGCCTGCCAACCATGAACTTGACAAAATACCAACACACACACTAAAAGAAATTACACAAACCATTTCCCCAACAATATCAAATATCATCAACAAATCCCTGGAAGATGGAACCCTACCTGACACCCTAAAATTAGCCATAATTAAACCCATCCTTAAAAAAAAGAATCTAGATTCTGCTGAACTTAATAACTACTGACCAATCTCCAACTTATCTTTTCTCGCCAAATTAACCGAAAAAGCTGTTCTCAAGCAACTGAACCAGCATTTAGAAACGAATGACATTCTGTACCCAAAATAACACAGATTCAGAAAACACTTCAGTACAGAAACCCTCCTCCTTACGCTATCTGATACAATTATAAGGGGCTTCGACAAAGGTCAACGCTTTATCCTTATCCTACTTGACTTGTCCGCTGCCTTCGTCATGGTCGACCATAAAAGCTTAATCATCAGACTATCTGAAATAGGACTCACTGATTCAACACTGAACTGGTTCTAATCTTTCCTAAGCAATAGATCTTTTCAGGTAAACATCAATAATACCAAATCTGAATCAACCATGCTAGAAACAGGAGTCCCCCAGGGATCGGCCTTGTCAGCAACACTGTTTAACATCTATCTCCTAAAACTATGCCAATTACTTTCCAGTCTCAGCATCACCTACTTTATGTATGCTGATGATATCCAACTACTAATATCAATCACTGACACACTAGAAACAACCCTCAAACTATCAGCCACATATCTCAACTCCATTAAACAATTCCAAAATAGTATGAAACTCTGTCTAAACATGGATAAGACTGAATACATCCTACTTGAATGAAAATCCATAATAAACAATCCAATGAATACCCACCACAATGACAAATCAATCATCAAACTAAGTGAAAAAGTGAAAGATCTCGGGATCTGGATTGATCCAGAACTAAATTTCAAAAAATACATTTCCATAAAGATAAAAGTAGGTTTCAACAAACTACTAACTCTAAAATGCCTTAAACCACTCCTAAATCCACAAGACTTTAGAACCATTCTACAATCATTGATCTTCACGAGCTTTGATTACTGTAATTCCCTTTTATTGGGCCTTCCCAAATCAACCACATGACCCCTCCAAATACTGCCGAATGCAGCTGCAAGAATTCTAATCTGTCATAGAAAAACAGAGCACATCATGCCTGTTTTAAAAGCCCTGCACTGGTTACCCATTGAAAAAAGAATCGAATTCAAAGTACTATCCATATTACACAGGTCAATGTATGGAAAAGAAATCAGTTGGCTAAATGCTGTAATCCAAATATACATCGCAAAATGCGACACAAGATCAACAAATAAAGCACCAATATCAATAACCACAATCACATCTGCGAGACTTACATCAGTATGGAACAGAGTGATCTCTCTAGCCAGACCAAGCCTATGGAACACTCTACCAGAAAACTTACAAAAACAGAGCAACTTAAAACTATTTTAAAAACTTGGCTCTTTGAGCAAACATATAGAGATGTCATAGGATAAAAAACATTGCAACTAATACAGATCCACAATATCCCAAACCCCCTCATCAATTAACATGGACCATCACATATGATTTGCCTTGAGCCAAAGCAATGACATTAAGAATTAATACACTTACAACTTATAAAGGTTATAACAACAATTAACTATATATCCAAATTTCTAGTTAATATTTCTTACGACTCACCATAACAATACTCTCTCCCCAGTTAATCACTCACCTATAGTTCGATATGTCGACAAATAACTTTATTTCTGATCTTCCTATAATATTCTCCAATCTATATCCCCCTAAGTTTCTTGTTATAATGTAATAATTTTGTTGTTCTGCTTTATGTAAACAAATGTTATTTATGCACATCTCTGTGAAGGCTTCCTCTCCATTCTATATCCTTCCCTAAGGGGCAAGTTTTTGGGGGGTATGCGCATATCTCCCCCTGCGCGCGCCAAGCCTATTTTGAATAGGCTCAGTGGTGCGCACAAGCCCCGGGACGCGCGTAAGTCCCGGGGCTTTCCTGGGGGGGCTTGTCGGGGGCGCATTGCGGCAGTGTGTCATCCGGGTGTGGGGCCATGGGCGTGGTTTCGGCCAGGGGTGTTTTGGGGGCTTGGCAGAGGCCTCCAAATCCGCTCCCAGGCCGGGGAATCGCACACCAGCCGGCGTCTTTCGAACAAAGGTGGGGGGGTTTAGATAGGGCTGGGGGTTAGGTAGGGGAAGGGAGAGGAAGGTGCGGAGGGTGCGGAGGGTGGAAGGAAAGTTCCCTCCGAGGCCGCTCCAATTTCGGAGCGGCCTCGGAGGAATGGAAGCAGGCTGCTCGGCGTGCGCAGGCTGCCGATTTTGGGCAGCCTTGCGCGCACCAACCCCGTATTTTAAAGGATACGCGCGGCTACGTGCATATCTATTAAAATCCGGCGTACTTTTGTTTGCGCCTGGTGTGCGAACAAAGTACGCGCGGGCGTACTTTTTAAAAATCTACCCCTACGTTTTGTGTTATATTGTAATCAGTTTTGCTCTGTTTTATGTAATCAGTTGTTATTTCTGTAAACCATTATAAAGGCCTGCTCCAAACAACGGTATATAAAAACCAACAAATAAATAAATAAATACTTTTCAAATCAGTCTAGTAAAGTGAACAGATCACAAGCAGAAGAAAATGAAAATAGTCCATGAATCTCTACATTTTTAGAAGAGTCAGTAGATATAAATAAGAAGGCTATATTATTTGTATCTTTTTCTTTAGAAAGAGATAAGGAATTGGTATTTGAAAAGTTTTTCAAGAACAAAGATGTATTGTTTTACAGTCAGAAAATCTTTGTTTTCCCTGACTTCTCCAGACCTATACAGGTCCAAAGGAGGCATTTCCTGACCTTGGAAAGTAGAGTATTAGGTATTGAAGCAACTTTCTTTCTGAAGTTTCCGTGTAGATGCTTTATTACTTTTCAGGGGAAAAATTTATATTTTCTGATCCATTGCATCTCGATACATTTTTCTTAGATAAAACTAGTATAAATGTGAGTCCATCCATAACTATTTAGATTTAGGACCAAAGGAATATATTTTCTCCTCCCTCCAAGATTTTTATTTCCGATGATTTATATGCCTTATTATCCCCCATGATTATTGAGTTCTTGTAAACAGTAATTGTATAGGTTTACTTCCTTCCTTTAAGGTTTGAACTATAATTTTGCCTATAAGTTTGCCTATAATTTTCTTTATGTTTATAATTGGAAAATTCAATAAAGAAAAAATGTAAAAAAGAAAAAATAAATAAATAATAAATAAAAATCATAAATTTGCCCCACACTTTATTGCATTTACCTGTTTTTTTCCCCATTGAAATCGAACTGTATTTCTTTTTCTTTTGGAATAGCTTTTAAACTTTTGTCAAAAAAGCAAACAGAATGTTAGGAATTTGTTGCATGTACCGTCCATGGCAGGCCTGCGTCTAGGCCCACTTACCCTCAGCTTCCAGCTCCAAATCCTGGTTCGTCCTCCCTCTCTGCAGTAGGCAGCCACCTGCACACCTGAGCTTCCTCTGCCATCCCCGGCTCCTCCATGGATTTCCCAGTTCTTTGGCGGGTCTCCCCGTGTGTGCCATGGGGTGATGCTGCCATCCAGAGCCATGCCACCCACTAGGCGCGCGCATTCGTGCCTTGCCGGGTTTTAAAGGTGCCGCAGTGGGAATCTATCCCGCGGCCCTGGATGATGACATCACTGGGCCCTGGTATAGAAGGCAGGGCCCAGCCATTAGTTCCTTGCCTTGGCAACAGGTCTCTACACTTGTTCTGTGCTCGTTGCTTGTTCCTGATCTTGTCTATGTTTCTGGTTCCTGCTCCTGATCCGTACCCGGTCCTTGCCTTTCCTCGTTAGACTGACTTCTGGCTTTGACCTCTGCAACGTTTGATCACGTTTGGATTGCCTTCTGGCTTTGACCCCCCTGCTACGCTTGACCACGTTTGGATTGACTTCTGGCTCTGACCCCTGTACTCCTGACCATGCTCGGGCTGACTTCTGGTTTTGACCCTCACTCGTTTGACCACCTTTCCTTGTCTGCTGCCTACCCCAACCTCTTCCTCTGGGTATCACCATGAACTTGGTCTTTCAGGCTCCGGCCTTCTATTACTCGGGTGCTACCTGTCCTTGCCTCTGGTTTTCCATATAAATCCACAAAATGAACCCGCACACTAACAGAATGTTATTCTCATTAAATAAAGTATGTCTTAAATTTTTTTGAAGAACAATTTTTTATAAATACACCTCAGTGTCCCCCAATTATAAAAAGATTATGAAGTGTCGGATGATGCTTCATATAATTACCAGAACACCAAACCTTGGTGTCTAGCTCAATTTAGTATTATAATCATGAGCACCACCTTCCACCACTTTTAATTTTTACAAAATAATTTTTATTTGTCCTGTTTTTTTATTATTTGTTATATATGATTAAAAAATTAATGTTACTTAACCCACTTGCGTCTTTTATCTTATTGACTGCTCAGTCCATTTAAATATTTTAGAAAAGGTTAAGAACAAAGTGAAACACTGTGTGCTGAACCAAGGGTTTCAGGTCACCAATCCCTAGAGAGACAGAAAATTACTTAGCTTAGATTGTTGTTCAAAACGCGGATATTTTTCAGTGGCACATGCCATGGTTTTCCATAGGCATCCAGATCTCTGCATCTCTACCTCATCTGGACCCCCTTCCACCTTCCTGTTACCACTGCTGGTCCCTGGCTGAATACTACATCGTCTACTGGGAGTCCTCATTCGGAGGCCTGCCTAAGACCAACCAGCCCGGCACCCAAGGGCTCAACCTGCGGGGAACGTGGGCTGGTAATGGTGAAGCTCCAGTTAGCCCCCGTTGCTCAGCCAGCTCTGCCTTCTGACAGTGGGACCCCTAGGGCTTGCCCTGCGGGTGGCATCAACCCCACCTCGGGCCAAGGGTCCACCTCCGGTGCAACAGAATTATTAGGAAGGGATTGGAAAATAAAAGGATGGATATCATAATGCCTCTGTATCGCTCCATGGTGAGACCGCACCTTGAATACTGTGTACAATTCTGGTTGCCGCATCTCAAAAAATATATAATTGTAATGGAGAAAGTACAGAGAAGGGTGACCAAAATGATAAGGGGCATAAAATGGCTGCCCTATGAGGAAAGGCTAAAGAGGTTAGCTGTTCAGTTTGGAGAAGAGATTACTGACGGGGAATATGATAGAAGTCTACAAAATCATGAAAGGACTTGAACAGATTAATGTAAATTGATTATTTACTCTCACTGTAGAAGGACTGGGAGGCACTCCATGAAGTTAGCAAGTAGCTCATTTAATAAATATCAAAGAAAATTCCTTTTCACTCAGCACATAGTTAAGCTCTGGAATTCATTGCCAGCGGATGTGGCACTGGCTAGAGCAGTTAGTGTAACTGGGTTTAAAAAAGGTTTGGATAAGTTCCTAGAGGAAAAATCCATAAACTGCTATTAATTAATAAGCAATAGTAGCTTGAGATCTGTTTAATGTTTGGGTACTTGCCAGGTACTTGTAACCTGGCTTGACCACTGTTGGAAAGAGGATACTGGGCTTGATGGACCCTTGGTCTGACCCAGTATGGCATATCTTATGTTCTTATGTCTCTACAGTTGCTGGTAAGGTTCATGTGGAGCACAGTGTTCAGTTCTTAGAAAGGACATAAGAACATAAGAAAATGCCATACTGGGTCAGACCAAGGGTCCATCAAGCCCAGCATCCTGTTTCCAACAGTGGCCAATCCAGGCCATAAGAACCTGGCAAGTACCCAAAAACTAAGTCTATTCCATAACCATTGCTAATGGCAGTGGCTATTCTCTTAGTGAACTTAATAGCAGGTAATGGACTTCTCCTCCAAGAACTTATCCAATCCTTTTTTAAACACAGCTATACTAACTGCACGAACCACATTCTCTGGCAACAAATTCCAGAGTTTAATTGTGCGTTGAGTAAAAAAGAACTTTCTCCGATTAGTTTTAAATGTGCCCCATGCTAACTTCATGGAGTGTCCCCTAGTCTTTCTACTGTCCGAAAGAGTAAATAACCGATTCACATCTACCCATTCTAGACCTCTCATGATTTTAAACACCTCTATCATATCCCCCCTCAGTCGTCTCTTCTCCAAGCTGAAAAGTCCTAACCTCTTTAGTCTTCTCATAGGGGAGTTGTTCCATTCCCCTTATCATCTTGGTAGCCCTTCTCTGTACCTTCTCCATCGCAATTATATCTTTTTTGAGATGCGGCGACCAGAATTGTACACAGTATTCAAGGTGCGGTCTCACCATGGAGCGATACAGAGGCATTATGACATTTTCCATTTTATTCATCATTCCTTTTCTAATAATTCCCAACATTCTGTTTGCTTTTTTGACTGCCGCAGCACACTGAACCGACGATTTCAATGTGTTATCCACTATGACACCTAGATCTCTTTCTTGCGTTGTAGCACCTAAAATGGAACCCAACATCGTGTAATTATAGCATGGGTTATTTTTCCCTATATGCATCACCTTGCACTTATCCACATTAAATTTCATCTGCCATTTGGATGCCCAATTTTCCAGTCTCACAAGGTCTTCCTGCAATTTATCACAATCTGCTTGTGATTTAACTACTCTGAACAATTTTGTGTCATCTGCAAATTTGATTATCTCACTCGTCGTATTTCTTTCCAGATCATTTATAAATATATTGAACAGTAAGGGTCCCAATACAGATCCCTGAGGCACTCCAATGTCTACTCCCTTCCACTGAGAAAATTGCCCATTTAATCCTACTCTCTGTTTCCTGTCTTTTAGCCAGTTTGCAATCCACGAAAGGACATCGCCACCTATCCCATGTCTTTTTACTTTTCCTAGAAGCCTCTCATGAGGAACTTTGTCAAACGCCTTCTGAAAATCCAAGTATACTATATCTACCAGTTCACCTTTATCCACATGTTTATTAACTCCTTCAAAAAAGTGAAGCAGATTTGTGAGGCAAGACTTGCCCTGGGTAAAGCCATGCTGACTTTGTTCCATTAAACCATGTCTTTCTATATGTTCTGTGATTTTGATGTTTAGAACACTTTCCACTATTTTTCCTGGCACTGAAGTCAGGCTAACCGGTCTGTAGTTCCCAGGATCGCCCCTGGAGCCCTTTTTAAATATTGGGGTTACATTTGCTATCCTCCAGTCTTCAGGTACAATGGATGATTTTAATGATAAGTTACAAATTTTTACTAATAGGTCTGAAATTTCATTTTTTAGTTCCTTCAGAACTCTGGGGTGTATACCATCCGGTCCAGGTGATTTACTACTCTTCAGTTTGTCAATCAGGCCTACCACATCTTCTAGGTTCACCGTGATTTGATTCAGTCCATCTGAATCATTACCCATGAAAACCTTCTCCATTACGGGTACCTCCCCAACATCCTCTTCAGTAAACACCGAAGCAAAGAAATCATTTAATCTTTCCGCGATGGCCTTATCTTTTTTAAGTGCCCCTTTAACCCCTCGATCATCTAACGGTCCAACTGACTCCCTCACAGGCTTTCTGCTTCGGTTATATTTAAAAAATGTTTTTACTGTGAGTTTTTGCCTCTACAGCCAACTTCTTTTCAAATTCTCTCTTAGCCTGTCTTATCAATGTCTTACATTTAACTTGCCAATGTTTATGCTTTATCCTATTTTCTTCTGTTGGATCCTTCTTCCAATTTTTGAATGAAGATCTTTTGGCTAAAATAGCTTCTTTCACCTCCCCTTTTAACCATGCCGGTAATCGTTTTACCTTCTTTCCACCTTTCTTAATGTGTGGAATACATCTGGACTGTGCTTCTAGAATGGTATTTTTTAACAATGACCACGCCTCTTGGACATTTTTTACTTTTGTAGCTGCTCCTTTCAGTTTTTTTCTAACAATTTTTCTCATTTTATCAAAGTTTCCCTTTTGAAAGTTTAGCACGAGAGCCTTGGATTTGCACACTGTTCCTTTTCCAGTCATTAAATCAAATTTGATCATATATATAGATTAGGCTTGAGCAGAGGACAAATTTTTGTTTTGGTTCATTCATTTGTTTTCAGAGCACCTCCATTTGGTTCATTAGTTTAAAAAGAAAAAAAATAATTTATTTGTTTTATGTGTTCATTCATTTACTATTAATATCTGGGAGAAGCACTGCAACCTATTTTGGGCTCCAAAATTGGGGTATTCCCTCAATTCAAATAAAACAGGTGGGCAGATATAATCAACATGCCATACTGGGTCAGAGCAAGGGTCAGAAGGGTGAAAGCACTGCAGCACATCAAGACTATGTCAATGTGGCACCAAACGTGGCATGGATAAAGGGGCAAAGGGATACCACCAACAGTGGCAGAAGTTCTCCAAGGCACCATCAGAGGAGCAAAGTAGCAGCAAGAGGGGAAGAACACCCCAAGTCTTCAAAAGAGGGTACCAATCACAGTGGCATGAACCCTTGATGGTAGCACAAGAGGCAAAGTGGCACCAAGAGTGGAATCAATATCCCAAAGCCCCATGAAAGGGGAATGAAGCAGAAAAAGAAAAAACAAACAAACACCAATGAAGGGAAAAAGCAGAAAAAACAATGGCGTCAACACACCCAGGTACCATGAGAAATGCAAAGCAGCCCCCCACAGTGGCAAGGACACCTCTATACCTTGAATCTGGAGTATGGTAGGAAGGTTCAGTGTCAGAAAGACCCCCAAGGTGTAGCATGAGGGGAATAGCAGCAACATAGAGTGGAATGGGAGATATCTGTCATCCTGTTGAAGCAGTTGCAACTTCTCAGATTTAGCACAAGATAATGATCTCTCATCAGTATCATGTTTGTGGCATAAGCTTTAAATACATTCTCTACTTGAAACTGATCGTGTTCATGAGTAGAATTTTGGGTTTCTTATGAAATTTAATTATTGATTGAAACTTTTGTCACAAGCAGAATGTATAATGGTCTGCCTTTAGTGTGGCTTTCCTGGTAAGTACTGAGGTTTGCTATATTAAGAAAGCTTTTCCCATATTTTGTAGGTGAAGACAGTTTTTTTTCCCTTTTTGTTGTATCAAGGGACAGCAGCAATCCAAATCATGCATCAGCGTCCCTTGATACAACAAAAAGGGAAGTGATTCATTTTTATTTGCAAAAGGTTTTTAAAAAATAAAAAAAATGGCATTGATCTAGGACCAATGATTAATAATGACCCAATAAAGACATGCATAAACAAATAACAACTTGGCGTGTTTGGGTTTTATGAAGGTTCTTTGCAGCCAACTTTAAGCAATGTTGCTACAGTATAAATTTATTGAGAAATTCTGTTGAATGCTTTTTGTGTAGTGTTTTGTCATATGACATGCATTCTGACATTTGATTCTTGGAAATTTGTGATTCATAATCATAGGTCTACCATTTTATACATGTTCTAGTTTTTTTTTTAAATATGAGTATTAATTCACTTATTTTCTGAGTCAGGTGCTTAAAGTTGTGGCTGAAACCCCATAGCTCAGTTGTTAGAGTTATGGCGGAAGCACATAGCCCGACACTGCTGCAGGTTTTTGAATTGCAGCACAAACTATTGAAAACTGCTGAGAATAAGAGTTGTCAGCCTCTGCATTCACATGCGGGCGGATTTTCAAAGCCCTGCTCGCGTAAATCCACCTGGATTTACGCGACCAGGGCCTTGCGCGCCGGCGCGCCTATTTTCCATAGGCCACCGGCGCGCGCAGAACCCCGGGACACGCGTAGGTCCCGGGGTTTTCGGAAGGGGGCATGTCGGGGGGGTGGGACCCGATAACGCGGCGTTTCGGGGGCGGGGCGCGACATTTCGGGGGTGGGACCGGGGGCGTGGTGCCGGCCCGGGGGCGTGGTCCAGGCCTTCGGACCAGCCCCTGGGTCAGAGCACGGCGCGCCAGCACTCTGCTGGCGCGCGTAGATTTACGTCTGCTTCTCGCAAGCGTAAATCTACGGACAAAGGTAAGGGGGGGGTTTAGATAGGGCAGGGGGGGTGGGTTAGGTAGAGGAAGGGAGGGGAAGGTGAGGGGAGGGCGAAAGAGAGTTCCCTCCGAGGCCGCTCCGATTTCGGAGCGGCCTCGGAGGGAACGGAGACAGGCTGCGCGACTCGGCGCACGCCGGCTGCCCAAAATCGGCAGGCTTGCGCGCACCGATCCAGGATTATAGAAGATGCGCGCGGCTACGCGCGTATCTTATAAAATCCAGCGTACTTTTGTTTGCGCCTGGTGCGCAAACAAAAGTACGTTAACGCGCTTTTTAAAAAAATCTACCCCTCTCTGTTCAGACTTTAAACTGACTTAGAAGATAAGTGAATTTTTACTCACAAAAAAAAAACCTAGAAAATGTGTATAATGACAGACCTGTGAATATAGCATGTAGAAGCAAAAAAAGTCAGTCTCACTTAAGAGTGGTCAGCGTCAAAAATATTATGACGGTCATGCCACTTCTTTGAGACTTTGATGTGAATTTAGGAGCTTGTTTAGAATGATGTGTTACATTGGTGTGAGCAATAAATGTTAGAAGACATCTGCTTCCTGTCAATCACAAGCATGAAGTTAATGGGGCTCTCACAAAGAATTGTCACATAATCGTTCATCTGGTATTGATTTATGTTATTGTCAATGGTAGTGAAAACCTGAAAAGCATGACAGTGTCTTATGTATGTTGGGTGAGAAGCACAGTCATTCAGGGTCAGTAAAAAAGTAAATGTAATAATCCTCATAAACTCATCAGGGATTTTTTATTATGCTGAATTGGGTGGTTTTTCCCTTTGCTTTCTATATTGCCTTTGAAAATTGTCCTCATAATGCCTACCCTAGCAGAGTTCTACATTTGGAACATTTATTTTTTTCTGACAAGTTTCTTTGAGACTGTAACATTGAGTATGGTAAGGTAAATTAAGCAATTGACAATTCTGAAAATACGATCAGATATAGAAAGGAAGATCTGGATAATATATAATTTTGGCTCCATCACCTTCAACAAAGCACTCTCAGCAAAGCAATCTAACCATCTCCAATGGAGCTCAGTGGCTAGATCAGCTCCTTCGAAAATCTAGCCTCACAAATTAGCTAACTATAACCTCTAGTATCACTAGGTCGCTAGATTTATCAGCTCAAATCCTGAAAGGCCTGAGAGGAGTGCTTGGGTAGGGTGAAGCAACTTCAACTGGTTAGCCCTAATTCTTCACCAAATTGGAAGCTAGTAAATGATAGGACTTCTCTGGCACTTAATGCCTTGTCACCATTTTACCTTGTGGATTCCCCTTTTGCTTTTGCAGAGGCAGTGTATCCTATGTTGTTCTCTAGTTTTTCCATTTATTAACCATAGGCTTCATGAAGCATTTTATTTGAATGAGAGTTTCTTTCCACCCTCTCAATGCACTCTATTGTTTTTAATTGAGTTATTTAGTTTGGAGTTCTCGGTAATTTGGAACTCTGTTAAGATAATTTAATTTTTGCTCTACTATCAACTGGGAGAGATTAGCTTTATACAAGATATACATGAGGTATCAAGAACCAAGGAGGGGATGACTTTCAGCCATCTTGAAGAGAAGAAGAAGGAGAACAGGAGAAAGAGGAGAGAACAGGGGAAAGATGAGAGAATTTAGACTCTATCCAGGGTCCAAGGTATATCTGCTGGAGATAAGGGGATAAGAAGAAAAGCAGCTACAAGAGAATCATCCTAATACTATAAACCATTCAGATACTACAAGGAAACTAAGGAATTCAGAAGAGAAAACTATAAGGAGAAGATATGAGATAAATGACTTTGGTGTAAGAATCCAGCAACATTGGGAAGGAAGTCATTAACTTGCCTTATATCCAATGGGAGGAAAGAAATCATCAATGAAAAGTAGATTAATTGGGTTTAACATCTGAAACGTGAGAAAGACTATGAAAGGTCATTAACTCAAAGTCTATATCAATTGGCTTTTATCATCATGAGCTTCAACAAGATGTCAGAAGTCACTAATTTATTTAAAAAGCACTTGTACAAAGTAAAGTGAATAAATCAGCTGTAAAGAGCTTTATTTAATCAATTACAGCTTATCAGTAAAGAAAAACATTGGAAACTACCACAACTTTCAAATAGTTCATTGAGTTGTAACCTTAATGATTATATCTGTGCTGTTATCCTCACTGCTGTATATAATACATAAAGGGGTAGATTTTATAAAACTATGCGCATGCATACTTTTGTTCACGCACCAGGTGCAAACAAAAGTATGCCGGATTTCAATAGATACGTGCGTAGCTGCGCGTATCTGTTAAAATCCGGGGTCAGCACATGCAAGGTTGCCCAAAATTGGCAGCCTGCGCGCGCCGAGTCGCGCAGCCTCCTCCGTTCCCTCCGAGGCCACTCTGAAATCGGAGCGGCCTCGGAGGGAACTTTCCTTCCACCCCCGCACCTTCCCCTCCCTTCCCCTACCTAACCCACCCCTCAGCCCTATCTAAACCCCCCCTATCTTTGTTGCACAAGTTACGCCTGCCCGAGGCAGGAGTAACTTGTGCGCGCCGGGCCAGCCACTGGCGCACCATAGTCCAGTCCAGGGACTGGTCCAGAGGCCACGGCCACGCCCCCTGAATGCCCCCGATGATGCACCGGCCATGACACGCCCTGACATGCCCCCGACACGCCCCCAATGATGCACCGGCCACGACACGCCCCCCCGACATGCCCCCCAAGAAATCCCCGGGACTTACGCGTGTCCTGGGGCTTTGCACGCACCGGCAGCCTATACAAGATAGGCTCAGCGTATGCAGGGGGGGGAGGTTGGGTAGGTTTTCGGGGGTTACTCACGTATCCCTTTGAAAATCTACCCCAAAATTGCGGTTTGGTTGAAGCAAATCAAAGGGACAAGAAAGTAAGCTCCACCCCCTCACCCCCACCCCCACCATGTAGGAAACTCTGGAAATTAATTCTTATGACATAAGAACGATATTCTACTTAAAACAGAATAAGATATGGCCTCTGGAACTGATATTTGTGTTCAACCATTACAGGGGTTACCTAAGGTAGTGTTCCATTCACCATCTCTTAATACAACTGCTTTGTAGAATAGCTGCAGTGCAGGTGACAGACCGCTGTGCAAATGTTTGTCTAAACCTCTTCTCTTTGACATTTCACACATAGCATGTACTATGAGTACATATTGTAAAGCCTATGATATGAGCTGTTGAGGCTGCAGTCAGGAAGCTACAAACTACTTTTATGTATGCATTCAATGTTAGGCTTCACTACAAGGGAATTATGTCCCAACTCAGTTAGTGCAGTACTATGAAGGGTAGGGGATGCTAAAATGTTTGCTGGCTCAGCATATAATGATCTCTTGGATCTGTATATAGTACAAGAAGATGTTCCTTGGAAAAGGCTTGTGTAACATGTTCATATTTTTGCACTACTCAAAATAATCATTAACATTGCTCACATATACTGGCATGCAAAGTGTTCCATTGACAAAATCAGGGGCGGATGTTTGGGTGGGTGGGGTTATGACAACATGGATGAGACTGCTACTATATGCAGAAGTTCTTCAATGGATGTACTGCATTAATATCCTTAGCTATATTGTTTAGGTGGACTTCATCAGAACTAGAAGCGTAGGTTGGGTAATGCAAAGCCATGGTTCTAGTAATACATAGTTCATAGTAGAGTAGCAACAGGTAAGAAAATCAGGTGTCAGTATGAGCCATGTAAATATGGCACAGGTGATGCTGAATATGGCTCCATGTTGTGGCTTCTCACTCCAGTCGCTTTCTGTATCACACCATCAGAGAGAAGGTACAATGAGGTACTCACGCCCACTCGATCAGCCAAAGAGCGCACCTTTGGTGTATTGAAAAGTCACTTCTACTGTTTGGAGAAAAGCATGTGTGTGTGTGTGGGGAGGTGTCTTACAAAATAACTTGCACACAGTAGCAGAGCTTGCCTGCTATATGCTTCACAATATAGCTATCCGATATGGTATCCCAGCTGAGATGAAACAGATTCTAGAGGATGATCCAAAGTGCTCCCCCTATATGTCATAAGGAAACCATAGAGAGTGGGAGCCAACTTTGCAAAAGAATCAATGGACAAGTTCCCAGAGGAAAAGTCTGTAACCCATTATTAAAGTGAAGTTGCAGAAATTCATTTATTATCCCTGTGATAAGCAGGATGGAATCTATCGACCTTTTGGGATCCTGCCAGGTACTTGTGACCTGGATTGGCCAAAGTTGGAAACAGGATACTGGGCTTGATGGATCTTTGGTCTGACCCAGTATAGCAAATCTTATGTACTTATGTATCTATTAAGTGCTATTATGCCTGTAAGTACAGGGCATGGCCTCTACTAAACCTATATATAGGTTTTCCATTGCAGCTATCCCTCTCTCAATCTGTGGCTTTTTTAGAGGTTTTCAGGAGCCCATATCCTTCTGCATTTCTATAGAAGCACTGCCTTTATACACAAGATAAACCTTTGGGATAGTTACAGGGCAGAGAGAGAGGAGAGTAGAGACCAACTTAGCACAATAAACACCCAGCTGCATGCCAAGTAGTATGAAACATTGGGCTCTGTGACACATGCAACACCTCATCTGGAAAGGCCATAAAACAGGGTGGCTATACTTGCACATTTATAATACATCTGCCACTTAAACTCATCATGACTGCACTGATGGCACAGGGAAGAAAGAACAGACACTTGTGGCTACCATACCATCCTATGTGTGTGCCTTGCCATACAATGGTCCAGCAATGCATCCTGCAAGAATTCACTGGAGACAGGGTGTTTTTTGGTCATAGCCAATCATGGCCTCCTAGGTATCACTTTGCAGGCCTTTGCCTTTTGGTGTGTGGGAGCTGGTGCACTAGGTTGTTTATTGTTCTAGTCTCAAGAGCAACATGCCAAGCTGTTTAGATCAGTTCTTCAAGGGGCCCATCCTCCATTTCAGGCCTCACAGAGAAATTGCTCTGTGGGAATGCTCATAGCAAGGTGTCACAAGTCGTTCCTTTCTGATCTGATCACCTGAAGGGGCACTGGCTTCAGCACTTATGTCATCTTTCTTTTCTTCACAGCTGTGGTCTGGCTGCCTTGATGTATATCATATCTGGACAATGGACTATGATTATAAACATGTCTATCTGTTAACATTATCTGATATTAGCCAGATATGTATGATTTTCCCCTTTGTCCATAAGATATGCATATGTGTCTATACATAAAATGCTTGACATATATATATGCAGTGTAGGCCCTGACGTTGAAGTTTCCAACCACATGTGCATTCATTGTAGGAGCAAATTGTTTTGAGATATGTTAAAAATCACAAATCCTACTGTTGAGTAACCCTCTGGAGTTATCTACTATAGGCCTGGAATAATTTGTCAAAGAAATGGATGTTAGAGCTGGAAAGTAGTTTTCATGGTAGACAAATGTCATCAGCCAAATGGAAAAAAAATCACAAATGGGTGCACAAAAGTTTCTAGTAGGTTGTTGGCATAGCAACACATGCTCCTGGCCTAGAGATCCTCAAAGCTGAGTTTATCATGAAGAGCCAGAAAGATAAAACAGCAGTTATCTTTAGATAATGGGTCAGAATAAGAATTAGTTAACTGTAATGGCATGACAGTGTAACATGTGCAGCCCAGGTTGTATACATGGTCGGTAAAATACATGAGATAAAAAGAACACAAGGACATAACATTTAGGAAAGTACAGTAAGGTAACAAGTTGCATAAAGTACAACCTCGGGGCCCACACTCTAGTTTTGTTGATGCTTCGTTTTACCCTCGGTCTGCTGTTATTTCAGACCTAGTGATAGGAGGATACCATGTGTTTGGATATAGCTGTTATTTCTCTTCTTTCTCCATTGGATTATACAGTTTTTCCTCATTATTCTCCGTGTGGAAGGCATTGATGTTGTTGCTCAACTTTGAGAAATGTGTGTCTCAGAAATCATGATAATGTGCACAGCACAGGATCAAATGCTCTAGAGTTTCCAGATCCCCAGCGTAGTGCTACAGAGTCAGGCTTCTAGTTGTTTCCTGTTCAGCTTTTGCCAGAAATCTTTCTGTTTCTGATTTGGGTCACTTATTGCACTTTTGGTTAGGGTCAGATATTTTGAAGCTTTTGTTACAGAGGATATGAATTCTGCTAGCACATATTTTTTTTTGTGTGTAGGGAGGGATCAGTAGCTATCAAGCTTGTTCTGTTTATTAAACTGAATTTCTCTATAGGAGGTAGAGTGATGTCAGAGGGCAAGTAGCAATATTAACATTGCAGTCTTTTCGTTTGCACGCTTGGAGTGAAACAGAGTTTTGCACCAGGAGGTGCTGAGCAAGGGAAGGGGGAAAGGTTTTTTTTTTTTTGGGGGGGGCAGGGAAAGCTGTCACATACATCACTGTTTCTCAACCTTTTCAAGTCCAAGGTACATTTAAATTAACAAAAATATTGTGTAGCACAACCAACCTCCATAGGGCGGGCAGGGTGGGCATGGAGAAGAAGAAGAGCTAGGGAAGCAGTGAAAGTCCAACAAGTCTCGCTTCCAAATTTTAAAAGAAAGGGAGCGAGAGGGCAGAGACATACATGAACTCATCACAGGGGGCCTGTTCCTTCTACGATATATACAAGTGCAGGAGAAGGGAGACATCGGTATGATGCGGGCAGCCAGCTCAGTTACACTGGCTGCTGCATGTGGCTGTCAGAGCTCTTCCACTGCTCCCAACATTCAAAATGAGTCACGTCCAGTGCTCAGTGCACACTCCCTCTGTCTCACTCAGGTGATAAGACAGAGACTATGAGGACTTTACAGGTCTTAATAGCAGATCTAACTTATTCAGCTAAGTAGCAATTTCTCCCTGCTGAATATCACATCTAAATTAGCTGGATATGTCTATCCGGCTAACAAAGATAAACGGATAATTTTTCAATATTGACCCCCCTGTATTTCATGTTTTCTTGAATTCAGATACTGTTTTTGTCTCCACCACTTCCACTAGAAGGCTATTCCAGGCATCCCCTGCCGTTTCTGTAAAGAAATATACACTAAGATTTCTCCTGAGTCTACCCCCTTTCAGCATCATTTCATGACCCCCTCATTCTAGAGCCTTCTTTCCATTGAAAAAGGCTCACCTCCCTGTGCATGGAAACCTTTGAGATATTTGAATGTCTCTGTCATACCTCCCCTATCTCGTCTTTCCTCTAGGGCAGGGGTGGGCAATTCCGGTCCTCGAGGGCTGCAAACCAGTCGGGTTTTCAGGATATCCTTAATGAATATGCATGAGAGAGACCTGCATACACACTGCCTCGGTTGTATGCAAATCTATTTCGTGCATATTCATTAGGGGTATCCTGAAAACCCGACTGGTTTGCAGCCCTCGAGGACCGGACTTGCCCACCCCTGCTCTAGGGCATAAATGTTTAGATCTTTAAATGTATTCTTTATGCTTTAGAATGGAGGCCGCTGATAATTATAGTAGGATGAACTGGTTCCATCCTGTTTATATCCTTTTCAAGGTGCGGTCTCCAGAATTGTACACAGTATTCCAAGTGAAGTCTCACC
This sequence comes from Rhinatrema bivittatum, assembly GCF_901001135.1. Lineage (NCBI taxonomy): Eukaryota > Metazoa > Chordata > Amphibia > Gymnophiona > Rhinatrematidae > Rhinatrema > Rhinatrema bivittatum. The sequence continues at coordinate 179,715,998 of NC_042619.1, forward strand.
AGGGACCTATAAAGGTGCAATATCACCTCTCTTTTTCTGTTGGCTATTCTTTTCCCTATGCAGCCAAGCATCTTTTTAGCTTTTACCATTGATTTATCTACCTATAAGCATTTTATTCCACTAAACAGGAACTACTGAGGAGAAAATACAATACTGCAATCTGATGTGAAGATATGCTTTTGCAGGAGGAAGTTATAACTTACATTGTTGCTTTGATTTTAACATGAGATTAGGACTTTTCCAACTTGACCGGTGTTAACTGCTATGAGCAAGCCCCTTTCAAAATCTTAAATGCCATATCCAAACATTTAAATTTACAGCATGATTTGATTGGAAGCCAATGTAATCTCCTTAATAAAGGAGCTACAGCCACCCTCTTGGATTTTCCACACAAAATTCTTGCTTTCTTATTGTTCTGTGTGTAACGATGCTGCTTGCGGAGCCCATCCCACGAGCAGCCTCTCACCTGGCCCAAAGCCACCTCAGGCCTCTCCTATCTCCGCAGCTAGGAGCCGCCACAGTTGCCGCCAGACCTTTACTTCCTGCGGCCTGGAATGCCGTGCTGCTAAGGCTGCCATGGCAGGTCCGACATTGCTCCCGTCCTGCAGCCCGAAGCCGCCTGTCGCTGCGGCTGTGTCTGCCGGTGGTGTGCTGGTCCTGGGTTCCTCTCCGGTGGGGGTAGCCGCCACCAGCCTCTTGCTCCTCATGGCAGTGCCGCTGCCAGCTATGCTGCCTATTCTCTGCTCATCCCGGGCCCTGCTTAGGCGCGCACGCCTCTTCTGGTTATTTAAAGGGCCAGCAGCAGGAAAAGCCCCTCGGCCACAACGGATGATGTCATCTTTCTGCTTCACCTCCAGCTCTATAAAAGGACTCTTCTTCCACTCCTCGGGGCCTTTGCATTGGATCTTCACAGTTGCCTGTGGTCTCTTCTCCGGTCAAGGTCCTCTGTGGTCTTCTCGTGTCCACATGGTTCTTCATTCAATGTTCTTGATGTTCCTGGTCTCCTGTGGATGTTCCCAGTCTTGCTCCTCATCGGAGCTCCTTCATTGCCTGTTCTATGCTCCTATGTTCCATGTTCCAGCCTGAGTCCTGATGGTCCAGCCTCTGGCTCTCTGACCAGGTTCCCTTCTTGTTCACCTTTCCTGGTGTGCCACCGTCATGGTCTGTGACCAGCCCATGTGGGGCTGTGTAGGGAGCTTCGTGGCACAAGGCCTGTCTTCATGTCTGTAGCGCAAGTTTCCACAAAGTCCTTGCTTTTAACGCCGAGGTCTGTTTCTGAATCCGAGTTTTGACTCCTGGGTCTTGAATCCTTGAATCCTGTTCCTGGTCTTCAGAGGTCCTTGTTCCTGCTTCCATCCATGCCCGAGATAGAGACTGCTCCGCTTTGCGTGGTCTGTGACCAGCCATGGGCGGCTGTGTAGGGTGCACTGCGGTGCAGTACTCACCCCGTACTAGTGCCTGAATCTTGAATCCAAACCTGAGTCTTCCAAATTACTCAAGTCCTCGTCTGAGTCTTCCAAGATCCTCGAGTCTTCATCTGAATCTTCCAAATTCCTCGAGTCTTGATGGAGTCTTCCAAGTTCCTCAGTTCCTTGTCTCGTCATGTTTCTGATCTCAGCCTCTGTCTGGCTCACACACTTGTCGTTCCCAAGCGGCGGGTCCAGAAGAGCTATTGAGTGGCCGAGGGCTACTCTTGAGACCAGCATTGTGTTGCTAGGTCTCACCTGTGGGTGTAGGTTCAGCGGAGGTCTGAGCCTACCTTATTCTAGCTCCAGCCTGTGATTGAACACTCTCACCTCCCATGGTGTGTGCCTTGGGGCTCCTCCTTGAGCCGCGCCATGGTGCAAGGGCTCACATTCCTCCAGAGCAAAGGACCACACCCCTGCATTCACAACACTGTGATTATACTTGTATTAACTTTCTGTTTCCTTACCGTCACTAAGTTAGTCTGGCTTCATAGAGAACTCTCTCAAAGCACCCTTATATTCCCCCTCTTTATCATATTAAGTATGGCAATATATGTTCCAAGCTCCAATAAAACTGGTCTCCATCCAATGTCTTAGGTTGGTCCCATGCAGGCTGAGCCCATGGAGGAATGAGTTAGACTAGAATTCTTACCCATCATAGGGGTAGAGGCTTTTAGCTAGTCTCATGTTAGTTGAGATTGGTCATGTAATATCTGGAATCCCATTTCTTTCAGGGAGACATTTCTTTATTTTATTTATTTAAAATGCTTCTAGACCTCTTGTCAGCAGTTCTAAGTGGTTTACAATTTTACATTCACAATATGCAATGTACTAGATCTAAAAATGATGCATAATAGAGACATTCAATGAAAAACAAGATGAAATAATCAACAAGATAAAGATTATTCAATATAAAATATCACCCCTTTCTAAATATAATGGTAACCTCATAATAATGTTACCTTATTGTGCATGATCTTCTAAACATTACTGAATTCATCTGCCATTCAATATAAAGGCCACAACAATTAAAAAAATCTAATAAAACAAATTTAATGAAAGATGATACTAAGCACAAGTAAAATAATGTTCCATACATGTAATTTGCTAAAGGATATCAGACTTCTTATTTTGTCTCATTATAGAGAGCACCTGCTTATTTTACATTATTATACCAAAGGACTATCAAATTAACTAAAGTAATCTACTAACGTGCTATTTGAAACATTCTTCAAAATCTCTGACAGCCTTATACTTGAATGGAGATCAGAAAGTTCAATAGCAACAGGAAGTGATAAACTCCTACTGTAAGTCACCACTATAAAACTGGACTTACAATATGTATTAGCACACATCAATAACCAAGGCATAAGGTAATAAAGAAAATTAATGTAACTGCAATAATGATAATTATGAGCATCAGTTTTTTTCCCAAACCTCTAAACCAGTTTAAGCATCAATACTTAGGAAGTTCTAGAAGTGCCAATCCTATTTTTATTGGATAAGCTGCAGGTTGTTGAAGGAGTTTGCCAGCTCATAGTCAAAAGTAATATAAGAATCATAAGATGCAGGTATGCTTCTGGTATTAATCCATGAAGCAGAAAAACATATAGGAATGCCATGGTGGGGGCTTTAAACCATCGTATAAGGAGGGGAATTATTATGCCTGAACAGAAACTCAGGGGCCTACACTTCTTGTCACTCCTTGCCTTAATTATTCTTTTTCTTCATGGCCTCATCTATGCTATTATCTCCTCTTCCAGGTTGTTTGCCACCATGTATTTCTCTTCCAGGTTCATCATTGTCTGCTTCTTAGCCTAGTGCAGAATTTCAGGTTTTCATGTATGATGCATGAATCGATGTTTCTTTTCTTTTTAGCATTCACAGCTGTCAGTGTTGTGAGCAAGACTTGGTAGGGTCCCTCCCAGTGTGGTTCTAAGGTGTTTGCTCGGACTAAGTTTCAGGTTAAAATAGCATCTCTTGGCTGTATTCCACGTATAACATCGACTTGAGGATTTGGTAGTGAAGAATTGACCTGTTGAGATGTCTTAGAAATGATTTCTGTTAATATTTTGTAATATGAAATCAGTGAGTCTGTTAACAGAGACAAGTCACCTTAAGCTGGGAATGTTGGCATGGGGTGCCCATCAATTATATGACTCAGTTCTAGCTGCAGTACTCTTAAAACCAAACAAGATCATTTTTAGCACTTTTGAAAAGGGTAACCCAGTTTCTTTTATGGCTCAGCGGGCTGATGCATTAGCCTGTGCACTAAAACTGTATGCTGAAATTCAGAACACAGTTTTTTAACACACAGGTTTAATTTTTGTTAACTCCCGATGCAGTAAGCTAATGCTCTGCTAATGCATCAGGAGTTAAAATATACATTCAGCATAGGCTGAATGCATGTTCTAACTCAGGAGGGGGGAGGGGGAACAGCCACCCAGCCATGATTAAAGGTTGCTGGGGATTGTTTCTGCTTATGGAGATGTTGGGGTTTCCTGTGGCATAGAAGACTTCTCCCTTGCTGTCCATTTGCAACCGAACAGGGGCGAAAGTGTTAGTTAAGTGTTCTGTGATTACATTTGAAGCCATCTGGAATAGAACTAAACACTAACAATTTGTGCCTGCTACCCCCTTCCCCCAGGCTATATCTCCTGTCTGTCTCAAGTAAACAGCCAATTCTGGCAAATGAGGGTCTCAAACACTGCATGTCCAACTAATGAAAATACAGTACTTAACATAGTAACATAGTAATGGGTTATGTTTCGAGGCTCACACCATGGCATTCACCCGATGTTGCCAACCTGTTCACCTCTTCCTTGTGGCAGGATGCTGCTGAACACTCAGTCCATGGCTCGGGATGCCGCCAAAGCCGCCAACTCCCAGAGCTCATCTAGACGTGTGCGTGTCCAACTGTGCATGTCTTAAAGGGCTCATGGTGGGAAAAGGCTCACAGAGCCCAGCTATGACATCATTGGCTCAGGCCTATATAAGACTTCCTAGACCTCCTTCTTTTTGCCTCAGCAACATATCACCTGCATCAAGTGTGTAGTGTGAGATGCTGCTTCCTCCTGCATTCCTGATCCTGTGCCTGCCTCATCTCTTCGGCCCAGCCTGTCTTGTTTCTCCAGCCCTTGCCTCCCATCCTGCCCTTCCATGTCAGTCCTTTTCCCTGTCTCCTCTACCTACCTTCATATTGACTTCTGGTTATGACCCTAGCCTGGACTTTGACCATTCTTGTCTGCAGCCTGCCTCTGATCTTTGCCCGGATACTGACCATTCTAGTCTGCTGCCCTGATTCTGGACCTACACTTGTGCCATCTCCTTAGAGACTTTCTCCTGCCGGCCCCCAGAACCCAAGGCCTCAATCCAAGGGGAAAGGAGTTGGTATAGGTGAATCTCCTGATCTGTTTCTCTCTAGTGTAGCTCCATCAGCTGTAGATAAGGATGTATGGGGCCTTCTCCTGTCTGTCTCAAGTAAATAGCCGATACCGTCAAATGAGTGTCTCAAACACTGCATGTCTAGCTAAGGGAAATACGGTACTTAACATCATATCATAATAATGTGTTACATTTCGTGGCTTGTGGGGGACCCCGTGAATGGCGGCATTCACCCAATGCCACCAACCTGCCCTCATCTCACACATGGTGGGATGCTGCCAAATGCTCATTCCATAGCTCAAGACACCGCCAATGCTGCCAATTCCTGGAAGTCCTCTAGGCACAAGTGTGCCCAACTGTGCAGATCTAAAAGGGCCCGTGGTAGAAAAAGGCTTGCAGTGTTCATCGATGATGTCATTGAGTCAGGCCTATATATGGCTTCCTAGACCTCTTTCCCTACGCCTAAGCAACAAGTCACCTGCATCAAGTGTGTAGTTTGTAGGGGTGTGCATTCGTTTTTGACGTATTGGCAATCCGCAATGTAAATGTCCCTATTCGTTGTATTCATGGGGTCATGAAACGTATGGCGAACCCCCACGAATACAGCGTATCTAATGAATAAACCCCCCACCCTCCTGACCCCCCCAAGACTTACCAAAAGTCCCTGGTAGTCCAGTGGGGGTCCTGGCGCGATCTCCTGCACTCGGGCTGTTGGGTGCCGGTATTCAAAATGGTGCTGATAGACTTTGCCCTCACTATGTCACAGGGGCTACCGGTGCCATTGGTTGGCCCCTGTCACATGGTAGGAGCAATGGATGGCTCTTGTGCTGGACAAACTGGATGGACTGACCCCTCCAAGACTTGCCAAAAGTCCCTGGTGGTCCAGCGGGGGTCCTGGAGCCATATCCTGCCCTCAGGCCATTGGCTGCCAGTATTCAAAATGGTACCGATAGTCTTTGCCCTTACTAAGTCACAGGGGCCGACCAATGGCACCAATAGCCCCTGTGACATAGGAAGGGCAAAGGCTATTGGCGCTATTTTGAATACCGGCAGCTGATGGCCTGAGTGTAGGAGATCGCACCAGGGATTTTTGGTAAGTCTTGAGGGGTCAGGAGGGTGGGAGGTTGTAGTTAATTAAATTTAAAGGGTTGGGATGGGGGTTTTTTGGGAAACAATTACATACATAACTAATGAATGGATCAGGGTCCCCCGAGAACAGATGCAACGGATTTGGCTCCCCACAAATACGAATTCCGAATGGAACGAATCCATCCCTGCTGCACATCCCTAGTAGTTTGAGTTTCTGCTTCCTCCTGCATTTCTGATCCTGTGCCTGCCTCATCTCTGCAGCCCAGCCTGCCTTATCTCTCCAGCCCAACCTGTCTTGTTTCTCCAATCTTTGCCTCCCATCCTGCCTTTCCATGTCAGTCCTTTTTCCTATCTCCTCTGCTTACCCTTGGACTGACTTCTGGATCTGACCCTAGCCTGGACTTTGACCATTTTTGTCTGTAGCCTGCCTTTGACCTTTGCCTGGATACTGACAATTCTAGCCTGATGCCCACCACTGATTATTGCCAGTAACATTTAACCTGCTAGTTTGCCACCTACTTTTGACCCTAGCCTGATACTGGAACTACGCTCATGTGTTCTAGTTTCTGGCCACACACACATACAGAATATACCGATGAGCTTGCATGTACTCCCACAGGCCTACCTCGGGGTTAATTCTTAGGAAAGAGGGAGATACCCCGAGTTTTCTCTGATACACAAACAAACACGTACACATACACTGAGTCAATACACCAGGATCCAGGTATTAGATGGAAAGTTTATATGACCACTTACTAAGCAAGAAGATAATAACACAAATGGTAAACAGCAAGCACTGGAGAGGTGATTGTAAACAAATAATAAAAATTAGAAAAGTATTAAAAGATACGTATAAAGATAGAAAATCTTACGTTCCTAATGACAGATGAAATGGACCCAAGAAAATTCATTAAGCTCCAGAAGTCTGAAATAAGTAACATGTGATGCTGCTATTCTCACAGCTCTGCTTACTTTTATCCTAACTTGCAAAAAGCAGGAGTGGAGTACCCTTCCCTTCTACAGTTTTTATCACAATCAGGACATCTGCTTGGTACTGTCTGTTTTCACTGCTGCCCTCCCTGTTACTCCCATGTTTCTGGTCTGAACTTGGGCTATCATTTACCATGGTTTCAGCACATAAGCATTTTTAGTATCTGCATAGCCGATGGAAAAAAATAATAACTTTTAGTTCCCAGAGATATCTAGAGAGGACTCTCTAAAAATAACAGCATTCACAACAGGTGTTATAGACATCTCCCTTCTCTGTGGCCTTTCTTTTACCTGAGAGCTCTTTCACTAACTGAGGTTGGCTAATTGTGGCCAGCAATTAGACAAACCCCCAACATCATGCCATCACTTTAGAGACCTTCATCTAAGACCTTCCAGCCCCCAGAACCCAAGGGGAATGCAGCTGGTATAGATGAAGCTCCTGATCCGTCTCTCTCCAGTGTTGCTCCACCAGCTATTGGTGAGGACCTATGGGGCTTTCCCTGTAAGTTGAACCAACCTTACCGCAGACCAAGAGTCCACAAATCTTGCATAATGATGACAGAAAAAGACCAAATGGCCCATCCAGTTTGTCCAGCAAGTTTCTTATGGAAGCAACTGCCCGTGATTCTGTTAAGGGTAGTAAGTGCTGCTCCATGCAGATTAACCCCATGCCTTATGTTAAGGGTAGTAATATTATAAATCAAAACTGACAAACCCACAACAAAGTTACTGCTAGCAACATTTTTACAGGGTGAATATCTTTCTTGATTATTCATACAATGCTACTGCTTGATCAAGCTTTCTTTTAGGACTTGGTCTTAGAAGCAGTCCTACACCTTTTTCCTAATGTCACGTATCAGTACCCTGGACCATAAAAGTCAGGGCCCAGAGATGGTTGTTATCTGAATCCAATTCCCCTTTTATCTCCCCTGCTGTTGAAAAAATGTAACTGTTCTTCTTTTCAATTTTATTTTTATTTGTTAATCTTTATTTCCATCCATAGGTAGGCATGTACAGCTGGAAATACTTTGTTTTATTTTGTGGGGAACCTAATTTATTTCTTTAGTTTCAAAATTAAAAAAAAATGTTTTTTAGTTTGATTCATTTTCATTTTCCATTAAATTCAATGGGGGAAACATTACAAGTAATTTTCAGCCTATATTGGGCTCTAGAATAGGTGTTTTTAAATCAATTGTCTTAAAACGTTTGGAAGAAATCAACAAAAGTGGGAAAGAAACACAAAGGACCTATAAAGACTGAATAGACTGAAGGGGCACCAATGAATAGCCTACAACTCTGTAAAGGGGCAAAGGGATACCAGCATTGGCAGGATTTCACCAAGTCACTGTAAGAGGAGCAAAGAAGCAGAAAAAGTGTTAAGAAAACCACAAAACTCCAAAAGAGAGCACCAGAAATAGTGTCATCAACCCAAGATGGCATTTCAAGTTAGCAAACTGGCACAGAAAGGGCATTAACATTCTAAGGCATCAGGAAGGGAGAACAAAGCAGAAAAGGTGGCAGTAAAACCTCCAAGGCAGGTACTGATAGAGGAGCCAAGATCGCAAAGAGTGGCTTAAAGGTTCCAGAGCAAAATGAGAGGTGCAAAGCAGCTCCTCCAGACTGGCAAGGTGTTAGCTCTAGAGTTTGACAGCAAGACACAGTGGCAAAGGAAACTCTAACATGTAAGCTTTGGGCTTGGAAGAAAGGCTGAGTGGCACCAAAAACCCCCAAGATGCAGGGTAGAATTTAGATTTTCCTGTAAAATGGGTTTGCCAAATGTGTTATCACAATTAATACATCACATTGGTTTCTCTGATGATTGTGGGGTGGTTATTCAGGAAGGTTGTGAGGGCTGATTTATTTAGAGACCATGTCCCACATCACTGAGCTGCTCTCAGTTTGTTCCATTTCCTGATTTTCTGGTTATCACACTCAGAACAGTGAAATGGTTCTGCTTGAGCACCATTTGTCTTGTACCAGTTTTTTCTCCTTCAGAGTGAGAGCTTTTTAGGGCAAAAATATCAGTATAACAAATGGCAGTATAACGGTATAACAAAGTTAAACCAAGAAATCCTCTTCAGTTTTGGTGCAGGACTACTTTTTTGGATTCTTCCTGGCACTGCCATTGCCTGTGCCAATCTGCCCAATTTTGGACACATTTAAATTTAATTAATCTGCTCTGCTTTCCCTGTCCCTGACATGATTGTTTTTATGTCACTGGGATTCTGAAGAATATTACAACAAAAATTAAATATTTTGCATTGCTATTGTAATGCTGACTGCCTAGTGCCCACTGCCTACACTATGCCTGCTGCTAGGCAAACAGTGAGTGTCGTACTGTATACTCTGTCTGCACTATTTCTCTAACATATACAGGCTTCACAACACAGCCTGTTATGCTGCAATCTCTGCCCTGTCCTCACTGTTCACTTATGCCCAGTACTGCCTAGTGCCCACTGCCCACATGTGCCCACTGTCAGGCAGAGAATAAATGACTAATCTCAAGTGTACCTAAGACTTCAATCATCAGAAAGGAGAAACAGAACAGGAACTGCAAGCAAAGCAATACAAATCTGCAATGAGACACAGATATTGTGAGGCAGCGGTGCCTCACCGCTTTGCTTTCCTCTCTTGTATGACGGGCTGTTGATGGGCTGGCACAGAGAGACTATATAATATGCCACAGCAAAAAACTTTATCAAGAACTCAGAGAAAGCTCAGCACTATGCTTTTACACAGACAACGTCTTGAGAAGCACTACAGAGCAAATTTATGACACCCTCAGTCTTCAAGATCAGTATCACTGAACCCAGTCTGCAGAGATAGGTCAGACTAGCAAAATGCTTCTCTGTGATACATCATTCCTCTCATCTACTTGACAACATGCCCATCCTCCCCTTCTCTGCTGATTGCCTGCTATTCACTATATCAATTTCAAATTGCACACATGCGCCTGTTGCTCTCCCTATGATTTCTATGAATCCATTGATGGCTTATAGAAATCATTCTATTTCAAATGAATGAAATAAATAGGAATCATTTAATTCATGGGGCCCCTTCAATTTGTTTTAGGGCCTCACAAAAGAAACAAATTTGACGCTATTTGTTTCATTTTTCTATTTAATTTTAATCTAATGCACATCCTTATGAACAGGGATAGCATGACATAGGTGAAAAAGGCATTATAAATGTGATGCCACCTATCAAACACTTTTTGGTTATCATGCCTTTTGTTATTGCAAGCCCAGGGGCAGACTCCCAGTAGTGCTGGAAACTTTGCTTCATCTCTGCTCAGGAGTAAAATTTCCAGTGCTAATAAACCCTGCACTAAGTCTGCAGACCTTCTCACATGGGGAGTTCTGCCTAATGCCCTCATTTGCATGGCATTTCCATGCGAGGGCGCAAGGATACGAGGGTTCTTCTGCAAGATCCGTGAGGAGGAATTCCTTCAGGGTGATAAGAAGGGGAGAATAAGAAATTCCTGAGAGAGAAAGCACCATCTTGGAATAAATCCTACATTCATTAACAAATTGCATTCCACTGTTTAATAATCTTTTTTTTCCTTAAGAAAAAAAAATCCAGAGGGTCTTCAAATAAGTCTCGTTATCTGTTTACCTAAACCCAGAATGCTTTAATATAAATCAATGGACATATTGTTTATTTAACATAGAAGAGAAAAGAAATACTATTTTTAAAGAAATACAATTAATCTGTAATGTCTAATTAGGGAGACTCCTTTAGGAGGCTGAATAAGTTTTCAGCTTCTTCAGACCAGACCAGGGCTGAGCATCTTGTAGTAAATCATAAATAGCCAGATATTCAAAATGCACTAAATGCTACTTATTTCTTTAAAAAGAGTATTCCTTTTTTCTTCTGTGTTACATGCATGATATCATCTTCACTGATTTATATTAAAGCATTCTGGGTTTAGGTAAACATAATAAAATTTGTTTGAGGACCCTCTGGGTTTTTTTTAAGGAAAAAAGAAAGATCATTAAACAGTGTTTGCAATCTGTTAATTAATGTAAGATTTATTAGTTTAGCTAGATATGTATCTGTCTAACTTTAGGCCTGCCCTAAGGCACGTCTAGAGTTAGCAGGTTAAGTTAACTGCTAGCTATCCAAAGGTGGAGGAGCCAAGCCCTGCTGAGTCGATCGCAGGAGGAGCAGCGGCCTACTCTGGGGAAACCACCTTAAGCCCTCCGGACTCACGTACACCTCCAGCGCCGATACCCCAAAGGTTCTCGAGCCCGGTGAGTGCAGAAATAGACCCGACATGTTCTATGCAAGCAGGAGCGGGAATCGTCACAGGAACCGGGAGTAACGAGCGGGGCCTGGAAGGGGGAGAAATGGCTGAAAAGCAAATTGCAGGTGGACTGCATCTTCTAATATTCTGTCGAATGAGTTACCTGAAGGGAGTTTGCCAGTACAAGGAGCAATGAGTTTCATTTTTCCCAAACCAATAATAGTGACGCTGGACTCACTGTAGGAACTGGTTGCCAAACTGGGAGCTGCATTGCAAGATCATTCCCAGCAACAAAATACAATTTCCTTTAAAACTGATACTATGACCCAGGATTTCAACTCCAGATATATGGAACAACAACAGAGAATTCAGATTTTAGAGGAACAAAATAAGAAGACGCAAGAAACCCAGACAGCTTTGATTCAGGAGAGACAGCTGATAAACAGAAAGATGGAAGAAATGGAAAATAAGCTGAGACATTTAAATTTGAGGTTTCTCAATTTCCCCAAGATCATGGGAGAACAGCGGAGAGTTACACTCCGCAAGTATTTAACAGAAATATTACACATTTCCCCAGAGAACATTCCTGCGTTTAATAGAGTTAACTTCTTATCATTTGCAAGAGCTAGAAAAATGGCTGTACCTCAACCAATTGAAAAGGAAAACCTATCAGCTTTTTAGAAACCTCAATACCTGAGATATTGGAAAAATCCACTCTTCTGGTGTCTTTCATATATGAACAGGACTTAAGCCTGATGATGAGACATCATTTTCAGTATATGGGGGTTGAATTTCTTGGGAAAGCCATGCAGGTTTTCACAGATTTGGCCAAAGTAACCCAGGAGAGGAGGAGGAGGGGGTTCCTGGCATTGAGGCAGGAAGCCCGCTCTTTCGGCGCTAGTTTCATGCTGAAGTGTGCGCTAACATTTTAATGCTAACGCGCACTAAAGGGAGTTAGCAGGTACTAACCCCCGTTAATGCGCTCTAACCTGAAATACGAATTTTTACGAAATTTCAGAAAAATTCTTTTCGGGTTTCGTTGCCCCTGAACCTTGCCGAATTCGGCAAAAATGAATGCATATCTCTATCAAATAGATAGCAGTTTTTTAGAACATGGCTGTAACTTAAACTGCAAAACATATAAGCTTTTTTTTAGTCACACTGGCACAAGTATAAAGTATAAGCAGAATAAGGAAAGAGAATATAAAAGATTATTTTAATTGCTTATTAATTTAAAATTAGTTCTCAATTCTTGATGTTGCTAGTAATTATCACTGTTTCTTTTATTACACTTTTTAGTTTGTATATACTGTGCTTACTTATTTAAATCCAACTGTTTTTTGTTTTCCTCTCAAACCTTGATTTTATTATTTACTCTTCCTTATTATCTATTTTATGCTATGTTTTATATAGTGATGTTTTATTTTGTCTATGTGATTCTACTTTATTGTGTATAGCTGCTTTATATCTTTATGTTTTCCTTATTTGCATTGCATTGATTTATATTCGTAAAAATTTGTGATTAATTAAGACAAGTAAACTAAACAAATGTAGTTTCACAGAAGAGAGAAATCTGAGATAATTGACAGGGATGGAGGGAGGGTACAATGAATAGATAATGCTTGGAGAGTCAGGACCCAGCAAGAGAGAAAATAAAGACTAGAATCTGGAACAATATCACTTCCTTTCTGTTTTATTTAAAGTGTGTTACAAGTTGCTCAAAAGGAAAATTAACTAGTATACTTATAGTCAATTCTCCACTTCTATTTTAAAAGACTAATATACCAAATTAAAACCAAATTCTAATAGCTCTGTGCAATAAAATTAGTTAAAACAACAAGGAAGTATATTCTATATATGTACATACACACACAGAAGCAGTAATCTACGTCACTTTAAATAAACTTAATTAATGTGCTTATCAAGCTAAAACTCAAGCTAGTTTAAATACATGCACATATGCATTACTTTAATTAATTAGCAGGAGTGTAATTAAAACAATTTGGAACTAGTTAGATCTTGCAAATGCATCCCATGCTGCGCAGGAGGTGGACTCTTGGGCTGAGGTGGGGTTGATGCCATCCGCAGGGCAAGCCCTACAGGTCCCCACCATCGGCAGGCGGAGCTGACTGACTGACGAAGGCCAGCTGGAGCTTCACCAATACCAGCCCTCATTCCCCACAGGTTGAGCCCTTGGGTACCGGGGCCGGCTGGACTTAGGTGGGCCTCCATCCGAGGTCTTCTCAGGGATGACGAGGAGGTCAGCCAGGGGCCAGCATCAGTAGTAAGAGTAGGTGGTCTGATCTGGATGAGGCAGAGTCCCGGAGACCCAGGCGCCAATGAGAACAGGAGGCAGACAGACGGTGCCCGAGTAAGAACAGGCCACAGCCTGAAAGACCAAGTCCAGAGTGAAAACAAGAGGAGCATCATAGAGTAGGCTAAAGTCAGGGCAGGCAGCAAGCAAGGAAAAGTGGCAAGTCAAGTGTGGGTCAAAACCAGAAGTCAGCTGTAGACTGGTCAGGCAAGGCAAAGGTCAAACCAGGAGATGGGCAGAATCGTAGTCAGGCAAAGCAGAGATCAAAGCCAGAAGACAATCAGTAGCATGGTCAGACGAAACAGTGGCCAAAGCCAGAAGACAAGCAGAAGCATAGTCAGACAAAGTAGTGGTCAAAGCCAGGAGACAAGCAGTAGCATGGTCAGACAAAGCAGTGGTCAAAGCCAAGAGACAAGCAGTAGCATGGTCAGATGAAGCAATGGTCAAAGCCAGGAGACAAGGAGAAGCGTGGTCAGACAAAGCAGTGGTCAAAGCCAGGAAGTCAGTCAGTATCAACAAGCAAGGTAGACACAGGAGCAGGAACAGGTACCAGGTTCAGGAATAGGAACACAGATGAATCAGGAACCAGGAACATGGAGGAATTGCAGGAACAAGCAACGAAGCACATGACTAGCATGGAGATCTGTTGCCAAGGCAAGGAAGTACCGGCACCCAGTGATGTCATCATCCAGGACCACAGATTGGATTCCTGCCGCGACCCCTTTAAAAGGAGAACAGATGTGCACACGCGCGCCTTGGGAGGAGCGCGGCACGAGATGGGGGCGTCTCCCCACTGACCACGCAGGGAGGCCCACTGTGGAGCTGAGACATCCGCTGCGGAGCTGGGAGAATGGGGCGTGGCCCGGGTCAGAGGCGGCAGCCACTGGCTGCAAGAGCAGTAGAACCAGGAGCTGTAGCATGCAAACAGGGCTAAGAGGGCCTGGCCGCAGCTGGCGCACACACAACACCCCAGAAGTGGATTAAATGCTCAATTTTCTCAATGGAAAAGGGTAAACAGTGGAGTGCCTCAGGGATCTGTACTTGGACCGGTGCTTTTCAATATATATATACATGATCTGGAAAGGAATACGACGAGTGAGATAATCAAATTTGCAGATGACACAAAATTGTTCAGAGTAGTTAAATCACAAGCAGATGCGGCGACCAGAATTGTACACAGTATTCAAGGTGTGGTCTCACCATGGAGCGATATAGAGGCATTATGACATTTCCCGTTCTATTAACCATTCCCTTCTTAATAATTCCTAACATTCTATTTGCTTTTTTGACTGCTGCAGCACACTGAGCCGACGATTTTAAAGTATTATCCACTATGATGCCTAGATCTTTTTCCTGGGTGGTAGCTTCTAATATGGAACCTAACATCGTGTAACTTCAGCAATTGTTATTTTTCCCTAAATGCAACACCTTGCACTTGTCCACATTAAATTTCATCTGCCATTTGGATGCCCAATGTTCAAGTCTTGCAAGGTCCTCCTGTAATGTATCACACTCTGTGATTTAACTACTCTGAATAATTTTGTATCATCCGCAAATTTGATAACCTCACTCGTCGTATTCCTTTCCAGATCATTTATATATATATTGAAAAGCACTGGTCCAAGTACAGATCCCTGAGGCATTCCACCTTTTCCACTGAGAAAATTGACCATTTAATCCTACTCTCTGTTTCCTGTCTTTTAATCAGCTTGTAATCCACAAAAGGACATTGCCTACTATCCCATGACTTTTTAGTTTTCATAGAAGCCTCTCATGAGGGACTTTGTCAAATGCCTTCTGAAAATCCAAATACACTACATCTACCGGTGCACCTTTATCCACATGTTTATTAACCCCTTCAAAAAAATGAAGGAGATTTGTTAGGCAAGACTTCCCTTGGGTAAAGCCATGTTGACTATGTTCCATTAAATCATGTCTTTCTATATGCTCTACGATTTTGATCTATTTGTAACACTATCGATGGCATAGGTAATGTTATCTTGCTGAATTAACCTGTTTGTTGGAGAAAAGTTTGGACCTATACAATATTGTTCAACATTTGGAAATCTCTTGGTCTAATATTGAACAGCAAATTTCTGAATTTAATATTGCAATTGACAATGTTAAACAAGTTTAAGAGTCTATTGCAAGAGACAATTCCGTTTTATCTACTAAAATGGAAAACCTTGAAAATGTTATAAGGAGAAGAAATTTGCATTTTATAAACTTTTCCAGATTGCCATTAGTGTCTCCTAGGGAAATGTTTAGGAACACCTGCTATAAGTTTTAAAAATTCCTGAACAGATACCATCTGTTTCCAAGATTTATTATCTTCCTCTGTTTAAAAGAAGAGGATAAGAAATAGAGATGGGGCACCAAGAGTTGGCTTGTGGAAGTAGATGTGTATTATTTAATAATATCCCTACTATGCTTTAAGTCTGAAGCCTTTATGAGAGAAAGAGAGAGAGAGAGGGAGAAAGAAAGAGAGAGATTCTGTTAGAGAAACGTTCTGACACTTTATATATCTCCTACTTAGGGTGGGTTTTAGGGGGGAGCAAGGTTAAAAGGGTCTGCAGACCCTTGCACCCTAGGCAGACCAATATAACACTGCCCCCCAAAAAAACTCACCCTGAGTTGAAAGTGCCACTCTTAGAGTAGGAGATATATAGAGTGTTAGATTTTCTCTCTCCCCCCCCCCCCCCCCTCATGTTCAGAATCCCTCTGGCCCCAAATCTCCAGACTTGCGCCTCATCAAGGCCTGTAGTAAAGTTACTCAGGTAACATGGCACATGTTGCCATGTTCAGTCTTGAAAGATTCAGGGGTTATGTGTGTAAGTCTTGACCCTACTCCAGAATCCCCATTTCCCGCCCCTTTCTGTCTCCTTATTCTTGATGTACACACAAGTATGTACGCGCGTACTTCCCGGCTTCTTAAAATTCATGTTGCTTGTGTGCAGCCCACGTATGCATATATGGGGCCATTTTTTAGTAAGCAACACTTTTAAAATCTACCTGAAAATGACTAGTTTGGATATATCTGCCATACTTGTGACCTCTGTTAGTACTATTGCCAAACCATCTATCTTAATAATGTCTCTGACTCTAGAGCCGGATAGGGACTGGTTATTGCAATTATATTTTAGGCATCATGCTGAAATGTTTTTACAGTTTTGGGTCAAGGTGTTTTGTGATGTCCTAAACAAACACAGAAGAAACAGAGATAGTTTTTGCTTATTTGTCCTAGGGCCTTACAGCTTGGGGCACTGGTTTTTCTTAATTTCCCTGCAAATGTCATTAAATATAATGGTCTCCTACAGTTTCTATACACCATCCATGAGCTGAACAATCAAATAAACCCCTGATGCAGATAATTCCTTCTCAAAATCCTGGTCCAGTGTCAGTCTTTTTAAGAAGAATTTTAATGAACAATAAAAGTGGTGTTGTTGGGACCTTTTTTATGTAAATTTTGAAAAGCAATAAAAATTGTATATTTTTACATTGATTTCTGACCAGTGATTATAATTGTAGACATGAGTAGCATCATTTGAATAGTGTGAGCAATGGCATGTATCAAGTATTTGATAGTCCGTTAAGAACCTTTTCTCATTTCTAATACGCCCTGATTTGAGAAAGATATGCAGTATATAGGTTAAATAAAATATACTCCATTATTTGCTCTCTTTCGTTAGTCGATCCCATATTTTTCATTGTGCCTTTCCTCTTCTGCTTGCCCATTGCTCTTGGCTTTAAACTCTGTCTTTAATTTCTTGCACTTGGTGCTCATGGGAATTCCTGCACTTTGAGAATATTTGACATTCAGGAAAATAGACTTTGTATGTTAAAAATCAATGGTGACACAATATTTACAGCCCAAAGGCCAAACATTTGGAGTTCCTTTATAGACAATAAGTGCTTGGAGACCAGCTTTGTTCTGGTAAACACTAGACATCAAAGAACAATAATGCCATTTTTTTTTAACTCAATGGCCCCAATGACTCCAACATTGCGGAGAGGGGGACTGAAGTGTTTCAATGATGTTTTAATGGAGAGCTGATAATAGCAGCAATATGTGATCTGACATACCAACTCACACTATTTGAGTTCTGTAGCTTGCTGCTGTATGGTATTTTATTTATGGTCCTTCCTAATGCTTTCTTTTGAACAGTGAGTTTTGGTTTGAAAAAAAAAAAAAGGTATACTTGATAGCAAAGACCAAGCTAATAATTTATTGGAAAAGACATGATTGAAGGAATGATTCATTAAAGCTTTTCTCCCATTCTTTATCTATGGAAAAAGAACTATGAGGATAATTTTGAAAGGCGTGCGACTGGGTCAAATGGCCTGATTAAAAACTACCCTCCTCAAATACAGCTAAAAGTACAAGCAGCGTCCACAGTGCAAGCACTTGTTGTTACATTAAAAAAGGCATTCCTGTAGGTGTGATTAGGTTGGAGGAGTTAAATAGTGGAACTAATGATTGTGTGCTATTTTGTATCTACACAAATACCACATAAAAAGGAAATGGACATTTGTAGCATGCATGCTTTGTGGCTGTTAATTTTAAAAAGGGAAAATATGCAAGTTGCTTCTCTTTGAAAATTTGCATAAAAAATAGCACCCGTATAGTTTTCAACTAGGTAGGCTATTTGAAAAATGAACACTTAATGGTTAGACCTGCATTGTAAAATGTAGCATTTCATTTTATTTGCAGTTACTAATGATTATCTTATTTTATTTTAGTAGTGGTCAATGGGTGCCTTTCCTCCAGCCTATGTGTATCAGCGCCCAGCAGTTTTGAGTTTCATGCACCTCCTTCTACTCTCACCTTGCTTCTCTGTGAACAGTCGATTTTACATATTTTTTTTATATTGCTGCAGCCTATCTTCCGGGTTTGCCACTGTCCTATAAGCAGAGAGTGATTTTATTTAGTTCATTAGTCATTTAATCCAATATTTTTCTTCTCCTCCTGAAAACAATGACTAGGGCAGACTATAAATCAACATTCATAAAACATACAAACATTTAACAAAGACTGGCAAAAGACTAGCAGCAAACCTTAAAGTCAAGCTGCAACAATAGAAAGGAAGTTAGAGCAGCTATTCTCAAGAACAGAGAGGCAGAGGTGGAGAGGAAGGCAGGGAGGGGTACAGCCATTCACTCAGGGGGAAACCTCCAGCCTGCATAGTGCCCCAGGGAAAGGTCAGTGTCCCCCTCTCAGACCTCCATGGGGACCCCTGATATCTGTTGAAGGCAAAAGCCACTAATGTGGCCCTGCCTAAAAGAATTTGCCCACTCCTTAGCTTGATACCCAAAATAATAATTACAGATGTGCAGAGGAAAAATTTTAGTTTTGGTTAATTCATTTGTTTCATAGAACACCTCCATTTGTTTCTTTAGTTTCAAAGGAAAAAATAAATTACCATTATAGTCAATAAGGGAAGCAATACAACCTATTTTGGGCTCTCAAATTGGGATTTTCTAATTATTTATAATGAAACTGGTAGGTAGATATCATCAGAAGGGTGAAGGCAATAAAGCTCATCAAGACTATGTCAATGTGGTACCAAAAGTGGCATGAAGAGCCCAAGAACACGCAATAAAGCAAAATGGTAGCAGCAGTGGCATGCTTTCTCCAGGGCACCGTCAAATAAGCAATACTGCAGCAAGAGTAGCAAGAATACCCAAGGCTGCAAAAGGGGCAAAGAATATCAACAACAGTAGCATGAAGCTCCCAAGGCTTGTATGAGAGGGGTAAAGTGGCACCAAGTGTGTTTGAATAGCTCAAGGCATCATGAAGGGGGAACAAAGCACCGAGGCAGAAAACCCCCAAGGCAGTAATAGAGGGTACAAGAAACTGAAAAAGTGGCTTGAAGACCCCAAAGTATCATAAGAGGCACAAAGCAGCTACCCAGACTGGCAAGAACACCTCAAGACTCCAAAAAAGGCTCAGGGCTGCAATTAAATTTGTAGAATGGCCTAGGAAGGGAGAAGCCAGAGGAAATCCCTGGAGGAGGCCTGATGTCATTTCTGAAGGAGCTGGCTGTTGGGGCTTGGAGTTGATTTTCAGTAGAGGTTAAGATGCTACTGACTAGAGGCACCAAGTGCTCTTTATCCCCAAACTATTTAATATCCTGTGATTCAGGAAATCCATGAGATGATTCATCTGAATCAGTTTTTGCAAATACTGCCTCCATTATATCAGAAGCAGGAATCATGGAGGAGCACCCTTCTGGTGGTTCTGGGTGCTGCACTTCTACAGTCCTTGTCTTTTGAAGTGATGTAATCCATCAATGGCTAAATAATGGATGAGACCAATAATTACAAGAACCATAAGGGACAGATAGCCAGAGCAAGAGGAAGAGTAAAGGAAGAGTATTTGGTAGGGACCTTGAAAACAGCTGGATCAGTAGAGGAAGCACCTTGAGGTACCAAGACTTTCTTAGAATGATGACAGCAGCAGTGGTGCTGGTGTTATTAAAAACTGAAATGGTAGAAGCAGAGCAACACAGTGAGAAAAGTGACCATAAAACTCCAAAGGTATACTTTGAGGATTAAAGTAGTGGATGAATGGTATTAAAATCTCAAGGAGTAGTGCAGCAGATGTTCAAAGCAATGATGGCCAGAGTAAAAGCAAGAATTTGCAAGTACTATAGGGTACAGGTATTTGAATGGAATCTTATAGACAGCTAGAGCAGTGGAGGAAGCACCCTAAGATACAAAAACTGGCTTGAAACCAGAGTGGCAATAGTGGCACTGGTGATTATTAAAAAAATGAAATGTTAGGGGCAGAACAACATAGCGAGGACTAGCCATAAAACCTTCCTGGTACACCTTAAAGGCTGATGCAGAGAAAGAATGGTCTCAAAAACCCAAGGAGTGATACAGCAGGTGTGCAAAGCAATGGATGGACAGGCTAAGACCAAGAGTCAGCAAGTTCCATAAAGAAAGGGAATTCCCACAGAAAGTCAAAGGCAGCCAGAGTGGGGGATGTCTGTCTCAGTAGAAGGAATGTGGTTGATCCTAATAGTAGACTAGCATATGCTTTTGTCAAACTGTAAAGATTGCACCACACATGTGTTATGTACACATGGTTGGTACAGTAAAAATGTAAATGACTTATTAAATGGTTATTATTTCATCTGTTTCTTGTATAACTGTGGTATCTAAAACAACACAACGACATCAAAGTCCCCAGGCAGTATAGAACAGGGAATTACAAATAGCACAAATTATCAAAGCTCTCAAGGCATACAATGGTACAATGTAGGAATCACAAAAAGCACAAAGTTGTCTAACTCCCAAGGCATGGAGCACAGTGAAACAAAAACAGTACAATTGTGTCTAAATCCTCCATCCTGTCTCTGTCCCTTAGTTTAAATTGAAAAGGCATGAAATGTGGTCCATCTCAAACGCCAAGGGGTGGAGTGCAGTCCATTGAAAACAATAGACCTCCATCATATCCCCCCTCAGCTGTCTGTTCTCCAAGCTGAACATCCCTTAGCCTTTTAGCCTTTCCTCATAGGGGAGCCATTCCATGCCCTTGATCATTTTGATCACCCTTCTTTGTACCTTCTTCAGGGCAACATTTTTAAAGATGGCGCCGGTCGTCCATTGCTCTTACCATGTGACAGAGGTCGGCCAATGGCATGGATACCCTGTCACATGCTAAGGGCAAAGGGCCATCGGCGCCATTTTGTTTACTGGCAGCCTACGGCCCGAGAGCAGGAGAATGCTCCCAGGACCCCCTCTGGACTACCAGGTACTTAAACATTTTTTTTGGGGGGTTGGAGGGGTCTGGAGGGTGGGAGGATACTAAAGAACTAATTTTAAAGGGTCGGGCTGTGTTTTTGGGTTATCGGCTCGCGCAGCCGATAAAAAAAACAAACAATGATTGGACCGTGGGAAAAATAATTTCCCGATAGTCCACAAATCCAAAACTGGAACCGATTCCGGTTCCGATTCACATCTCTAATACAAGGTGTGGTCTCACCATGGAGTGATACAGAGACATCATGTATTTTTCGTTTTATTCATCATTCTCTTCCTAATAATTCCTAACATTCTGTTTGCTTTTTTGACCACTGTACCACACTGTGCTTATGATTTCACTGTTTTCCACTATGACACCTCGATCTTTTTCCTGGCAATATAGTTTATATGGAATCTAACATTGTGTAACTACGGCATGGGTTATTTTTCCCTATATGTATCACCTTGCACTTGTCCACATTAAATTTCATCTGTCATATTGATATCCAATCTTCTGGGCTCGCAAGGTCTTTCTGAAATTTATCACAAACCGCATGTGATTTAACTACTCTGAATAATCTGAAAATTTGATCATCTCACTCATCGTACACTTTCCAGATCATTTATAAATAAATTATAAAGCAACAGTCCAAGTAAAGATCCATGAGGCACTCCACTGTTTACCTTTTTCCACTGAGAAAATTGACCATTTAATCCTACTCTCTGTTTCCTGTCTTTTAACCAGCTTGCAATCCGCAAAAAGATATCACCTCCTTTCCCTTCAATTTTTAGTTTTCTTAGAAGCCTCTCATAAGGGTCTTTTTCAAATGCCTTCTGAAAATCTAAATGCGCTACATCTACCAGTTTAACTTTATCCACTTGTTACCCCCTTCAAAAAAATGTAGCAGATTTGGGAAGCAAGACTACCGTTCGGTAGGTTCATGCTGGCTGTGTCCCATTAAACCATGTCTATCTATGGGTGTATCATACATAGTGTACAGTGGTGCACAGGCACCACAAACTTTAAAATGGGGTGTGCTGTGCATCACCAACTGTCTGGAAGCCAAAGAAGAGAGGCCCTGTCACAGGGCCGCAGTGTGTATATCCACGGGAGCACTGATAGAGGAGAGGAAGAGGCCAAGGCTGTCATGGACACCATCTTGCCAGCAACTCAGAAGAGGAGAAGGACTGAAAGGCCACTGGTGGGCTGCATCTTGCTGGCAGTCAAGGAGCAGGCCCTGAAGGCTGCCTGTGGATCCCATTCCATTGGCAGCCGAGAAGAGAATCAGACCTAGGAAGCTGCCAGAGGACCCAATCCCACTGATGACTGAGAAGAGGAGCAGGCCCGGGATGACCTGATGCTTGAAAAGAGGAAGGAACCTGTTTTCCCATTCCTCTAACTGTGCCTGCCCTCTTTTTTTCAAACTATGTGTGGACAGTAGGTGTTTTATGCTGATCTAGTGCATCGTAAAGTCAGTATAGTGGAAGTGCTAGCCCTGTGAGGTTTGAATACCATGGAGCAGGCGTGAGGAGCAGCAAGAACAGCACAGGCTCCCCCTTCTGCTCCAGATGGGGAGCCTGCCTGTGTTTTGTCTTTGTGTGTGTGAATAGTAGCCTGCATGTGTGGGTGTGTGCATGTATGTGTGTGTGTGTGTGTGTGTGTATGAATGGTAACATGCCTGGGTATGGGTATAAATGGTAGCCTACCTAGGTGTGGGTTTATGTGTGAGTGTGAAGGCAGCCTGCCTGCCTGAGTATGTGTATGTGTGTCTGTACCTGTGTGTGTGTGTGTGTGTGTGTGTGAATGGGAGCCTGCTTTCTTGTGTTTGTGTATGTGAAATGTAAACTGCCTGGCGGGGGTGTATGTGTGTATGTGTGGGAATGATAACCTGCCTGGATATGTGTGCCTGTGTGTGTGTCTGTGTGTGTGTGTGTGTGTGTCTGTGAAAGAATGAATGTGTTAGTATGTATATGTGTAATTGAGAGAGATAGGAGATAGTGTATGGCCCTACCTCCCTCAATCAATGATAATCTCAGGGTTAGTAGAAATCAAAGATGGAAAACAGGAGATTTTTTTAAATCCTTATTAGTTTTAATTATTGGGTGTAATTAGATGTTTCTGTTGTCTTGAAATATTTTGGGGGGGGCAAATATTAGAATTTTTTTTAATTATTGGATATTTTATTCGTCAGATATTTTGAAATATTTTATTGTTGTTTGGTAAATATTAGGACGTTTATGCAAGTTTTTTTAAATCATTGGATGCTCGTCAGCTGTTTTGATAATTATCCTTTTTCTTAGTATGTCTTTAATATTATTAATGATGTTTTATATCTCTTAATTTTATATCTCATAATACAATTGAGCTTGTGGTTTCAAATAGATATTTTGATAGAATGTTTCTATTTTGTATTTTGCGAGAGGTTGTCTGTATTTTAAAGGCCCAGTTCTTGTATATCTTGAATTTTTGCTGTGAAAATGATAGTACTTATCATCATTGGCTTTTATGGCATTATAGTCCTCTCTTTCTCATTTCTCATTTCTATTTTAAACAGAAGTTTGCTCTTCATTAATTTCATTCTCATGTAGAAATAATTTTTGAATATTGTTGCAGAAAATATTTTTTCATTTACATATTTTATTGTAACTACTGCTAGTAGATTAGGTGATTATTTTAAGGGCTGGTCTTAGCTAATTTTCCCTGTAAGGATTGGGTTGCTGTGAGCATAAAGTTGATAGGCTTTTTTCATTAAGAACATAAGAACATAAGAAATTGCCATGCTGGGTCAGACCAAGGGTCCATCAAGCCCAGCATTCTGTTTCCAACAGAGGCCAAACCAAGCCACAAGAACCTGGCAATTACCCAAACACTAAGAAGATCCCATGCTGCCGATGCAATTAATAGCAGTACTAGCTAATAGCTATTCCCTAAGTAAACTTGATTAATAGCAGTTAATGGACAGCTCCTCCAAGAACTTATCCAAACCTTTTTTGAACCCAGCTATACTAACTGCACTAACCACATCCTCTGGCAACAAATTCCAGAGCTTAATTGTGCGTTGAGTGAAAAATAATTGTCTCCGATTAGTCTTAAAAGTGCTACTTGCTAACTTCATGGAATGCCCCCTAGTACTTCTATTATTCGAAAGTGAAAATAACCGAGTCACATCTACTCGTTCAAGACTAGAGATGTGAATCGTGTCCTCGATCGTCTTAACGATCGATTTCGGCTGGGAGGGGGAGGGAATCGTATCGTCGCCGTTTGGGTGTTTAGAGTATCGTGAAAATCGTTAAAATCGTGAACCGTTAAAATCGTTAAAATCGTGTTGGTCTATGGCCGCCGCCATTTTGCGCCGCCATTTTGCAAAATGGCGGCGCAGAATGGCGCCGGCTGAAGACAACACGATTCAATTGCAGGAGACCGTTCCGGACCGCCGCTGGACCCCCAGGTAATTTAAGGCATTTGGGGGGGGGGGTTCGGGAGGGTGGGGGATTTAATTTAAAGGGTCAGGGGTGGGTTTTAGGGTGTTTTAGTGTGCCGGTTTTCCTGCCCTCCCCCTTCCCCCGATTTACGATTTTTTGACGATAAATCGGGGGAATTGGTATTGTATCGTGGCCCTAACGATTTTTGACGATTTAAAATATATCGGACGATATTTTAAATCGGCAAAAAACGATTCACATCCCTATTCAAGACCTCTCATGATCTTAAAGACCTCTATCATATCCCCCTCAGCCATCTCTTCTCCAACCCTAATCTCTTCAGCCTTTCCTCATAGGGGAGCTGTTCCATCCCCTTTATCATTTTGGTTGATCTTCTCTGTACCTTCTCCATCGCAACTATATCTTTTTTGAGATGCAGTGACCAGATAAAGAAAGTAGTGCTCACAAAGTAATGTAGGAAAGTGTACTATGTTCTAGGGTACCTAGAAGCAGCAAATCTTTTGGTGCACCTCCAACTTCAGCAGTCACCTATGCCCCTTTGTTAATCTATATGTTCTGTGATTTTGTTCTTTAGAATAGTTTCATGATTTTTCCCTCTCCTTCATTTCAATGACTTCCGCACTGTCCTTCAGGCCATTATATTCTCCAAAATTGATTACAGTAACACGCTACTTCTAGGCCTCCCCGTTACTACCATCAAACCCCTCCAAATGTTACAAAATGCTGCTGCTAGAGTCCTCACTAACGCATGCAGAAAGGATCACATCACACCTATCCTAAGAGACCTCCACTGGCTCCCTATCTCTTTCCGAATTCTCTATAAGAGTCTCACAATTATTCACAAGACTCTATACAACCAGAGCGTTCACTGGCTAAACAACTCCCTACACTTCCATTCTTCTAAGATACCCACCAGATCTGCCTACAAAGGATCCTTATACATACCCTCACCTAAACTTTCCCATCTCTCTTCCATGAGAGATCGAGCACTATCTATTGCAGGACCCTCAAACTGGAACTCAATGCCCCCTGAACTTCATATGGAACCATGCTCCCAGAAATAAAAAAAAAAACAAACTAAAAACTTGGCTCTTCAAACAGGCATTTACTTAACTTCACTACCCCCTCTCCTTCATCCTTCCCCTAACATTTTTTACAATCCTACCGCTCAAATCCATACCGTTTGCTCATTCCTTCCTGAGGGTAATTTATTGTTTGTCCCCTGCTTATGCCTTTATATACCTTGTTTAATTATTAACTTTTTTGATTTTTAACTTTGTTAAACTTTATAAACCTCATGAGTGTTTAATGTTATTTTATTAACTATTCCATGTCAACCCATGTGAATTGCAAATGAACATCGGTATAAAAAAAGCTTTAAATAAATAAATAAATAAATAAATAAATAAATAAATAAATAAATAGAATTGTATTGAAATCAGGCTCACTGGTCTATAGTTTCTTGGCTCACCTCTGGATCCTTTTTAAAATATTGGGGTTATACTGGCCATCCTCCAGTTTTCAGGTTCAATGGACAATTTTAATGATAGGTTATAAATTATTAGTAATAGGTCTGAAATTTCATTTTTAGTCCTTTTAGAACTCTAGGTTTTATATTATCTGTTCCAGGTAATTTGCTACTCTTTAGTCTGTCAATCTGGCCTACTTCAGCTTCCAGGTTCACCATGATTTGATTCAGTTCATCCAAATCATTGCCCTTGAAAACCATCTCCAGAATAGGTATGTCCCTAACATCATCATTAGTAAATACCGAAGCAAAGAATTAAGTTTTCTGTGATTGGCCTTATCTTCTTTAAATGCCTCTTTAACTCGACCATCTAACAGTCCAACTGACTCCCTCGCAACCTTCCAGCTTCAGATATATTTTAACAAGATTTTATTATGAGTTTTTGACACTACTGTCAACTTCTCTTCAAATTCTCTCTTAGCCTTTCTTAGCAATGTTTTTCATTTAACTTGCCAATGCTTATGCTTTTTCCTATTTTCTTCAGATGGATCCTTCTTCCAGTTTTTGAAGGAAGTTATTTGGCTAAAATAACCTCTTTTACCTCACCTTTTAACTATGCCAGCAATCATTTGGTCTTCCTTCTACATTTCGTAATGTGTGGAATACATGTGGTCTATGCTTCTAAGGTCATATTTTTAAACAATGTCCATGCCTGTTGTACAGTCTTAAACTTTGTAACTGCACCTTTCAGGTTTCTTCAATTTTACTTATTTTATCAAAGTTTCCTTTTTGAAAGTTTAGTGCTAGAGCTGTAGATTTACTTATTGTCCCCTCTATAGTCATTAATTCAAAATTGATCATATCTTGATCACTATTGCCAAGCAGCTGCACTACCATTACTTCTCTCAATGAATCATGTCCTCCACTAAGAATTAGGTTTAAAATAACTCCCTCTCATCAGTTCTTGAACCAATTGCTCCATGAAGCAATTTATTCCATCCAGGAAGTGTATTTCTCTAGCAAGTCTGGATGTTTCATTTAACCAGTTAACATTGGGGTAAGTGACAGCTCACATTATTACAGCACTACCAATTTAGTTAGCTTCCCTAATTTCTCTTAACATTTCATCCTACCTCTTATCATTTTGGCCAGGTGGATGGTAGTATAGTCCTATTGCTACACTCACACATGGGATTTCTAACCATAAAGATTGTACTGTTCATTTAGGGGTGGATTTTAAAAGGTGCTCATGAGCATCCATGTGCGCACAGTTCCCGTCGAACAAGCACATGGACACAATTTTAAAGCATGCACGTATTGCTGTGCAGGCAGATATCTATCACATGCACAATGGGTGGTGGGGGGGATTTTTTAAAAAGATGCACAGCGACACAGGTAGGGCTTTTCCAGTTCCCTCCCAGTTTGCTTAAATTAAGGAACGGACTGGGAGGGAAATTCCCTAACCCTATCCTTCCTCCCTCTTCCTCTCTCTTCCCCGACCCCTAACTTAACCTTACCTAGCCCCTAATTTTTTATTTTAATACTTACTGCTCCTCTGGAGCAGAAGTATCTTCTGCGCACTGGCTGGCTGTTGGCGCTCGCTTCCCAGGATAGCGTCTAAAGGTGCTGTCCCAGCCTGCCCCAGCCCCGCACCTCCCCACCCAGACCACAGCCCTGGTCCATCCCTTTTACTTGGCCCAGCACTTCTGCGCATAATGGGGATTACTCATGTGTCCGGGCCCTTTGTAAAATGCGCACATCGTGTGCAAGGCCTGGCCGTGCACATAACCTGTTTCATTAGTATCTTTCGAAGATACCTCCCTTTGAACCAAGTGCTGCTGAGCAATTGTCAGATTTCCCCCAGGGCATCCCTCACTCTCAAGTGCTGCAAGTGTGCAAAGCAATGGATATCCTGAAAGATCCCATCTTCTATTTCAGGAATAGGCAGCTCTAGGTATGGAGTACCACAACCAGGTCTGGTTTTCAGGATAACCACAATGAATATGCATGAGGTATATTTTCTCATGCATATTCATAGTGGATATCCTGAAAAACGGACCTGGCTGTGGCACTCCAGGACTGATGTTGCCTATCCCTGTACTATTTCCTTTAGCATATTTGCAACACATTCTGTCATAAAGAAACCTTCCTGAAGAGTCCTGCCTCTTTAGTCTAGAACCATCCAGCATCTTTCTTATGTCTAATAGAATATTGCTCATGGTATGACAGCTGTCCATCAACTGGGTGTACACCAAAGCCCACTTGCACCCTGATGCTCTGTTCCCACTAGAGCTGCTGCTTGCCCCTGCCTCAGTCAGGTTCCACCACTTTGCCACCAGGGAGATGTAAGTATGTGTAGTGTTCATTCTGGTTCACGCTACTCCCCTCTCCCTTAGCCATATGTGCCTTTATGCAACTATGGCACTGGTTGTACAGGGTGGGGATGACCTTCCTACTAAATGTAGTCCTGGAGGGGACTTTTTGTAATTGGGGGCTCACATGCAGCAAATGCTTAAAGCCTTCGTACACTACCTGCAGGGGCTGGTCATCAAGGGCAATCAATTTCCTGATGCTCCTTATTACAACTGTAGATGCTGCCTGTCTCTTGCACAGGATCACTGCTACAGAACACCACCCCATTTCCACTATGATTGGTTGCTGCTGCGAATGCATAGCAGGGGGTTGCCGACCTGCCACCTGACTGCTGGAAAGGGCCATGGGATCAGCTTGGGGAAAAGTCATTCCCTTTTCAACCTCTTTCTTCTGGCTTTTACTTTGATTGGCAGAAGGGGGTCATAGTAATATAGTAACATAGTAATGATGGCAGATAAAGACCATATGTTTTATTCAGCCTGCCCAGCAATTTGTTTATGGTAGTGTCTGCCACTCCATGTAGGTTACCTCCATGTGTTCTGTTAAGGGTAATAACTGCTGCTCTGTGCAGGTTACCCCCATATGTACTGTTAAGTGTAATAATAATTGCTGCTCCGTGCAGGTTACCGCCATGTGTTCTATTAAGGGTAGTATTGCTGCTCCATGCATGTTACCCTATCTTTTCTTTATGCTTTTAGGAATTCATAGTGTTTGCCCATGCCCTTTTGAATTCATTAACTATTCTTGCCTTCACCACCTTTTCTGGGAAAGCATTCCAGGCACACACCACCCCCTCCGTGAAGAAATATTTCCTGATATTGGTTCTGAGTCTCCCACCCTGGAGTTTCATATCATGACCCCTAGTTCAACTATTTCCTTTTCAGAGAAAAAGGTTTGAAGTTTGTGCATCATTAATACTTATCAGGCATCTGAAGGTCTGTATAATATCTCTCCTGCACCTCCTCTCTTCCAGGGTACATATTTAGATCCTTCAGCCTCTCCTCATAGATCTTCTGAAACAGAATCCCCATCATTTTGGTCACCTTATTCTGGACTGTTTTCATCCAGTCTATATCCTTTTTGAGATACGGTCTCCAGAACTGAACACGCTAGTATTCCAGGTGAGGCCTCACCACAGATCTGTACAAGGGAATTATCACTTCCCTTTTTCTTCTAGTTATTCCTCTCTCTATGCAGCCCAACATCTTTCTCACTTTAGCTACAGCTTTGTCACATTGCTTTTACACATTCAGATTACCAGACACAATCACCCTAAGATACCTCTCCTGCTCTGTGCATCATCATATTTTACTCCTTATCATATACAGCTCTTTTGGATTTCTGCACCCTAGGTGCACAACTCTGTACTTCTTGGTATTGAATCACAGCTGTCAAATCTTTGACCACTCCAAGTTTTCTTAAATCAATTTTCATTCTTTCTACTCCTTCAGGCATGTCCACTCTATTGAAAATCTTAGTATCATCCAACAAATAGACAAACGTTTCCTTCTAACCCCTCCCCAATGTTGCTCATAAAGATAATGAACAGAACCGGTTCCAAAAATGATCCTTGAGGTATTCCAGTTATCACCATTCTCTCATTAGAACAGGTTCCATTTACCATTACACCTTGTCTCTTGTCAGTCAACCAGTTTGCAATCCACGCTACTACCTTTGCACCCACTCCCAAGCTTCTCATTTTGTTCATGAGCCTCCTATACGGGACCGTATCAAAAGCTTTGCTGAAATCAAAACAAATCACATCAAGTGCTCTTCCTTGATCCAGTTCTCTAGTCACCCAATCAAAAAAGTAATCTGATTTTTATCTTAATTTCAGAGTAAATATAGGTTTTGGAAGTCTGTGAAAGCTCCTTTAGCTTAACCATTAATTAAATTGTGGAGCAGGATTTTTTTAAAAACAGTGGGCATGAGTCAATTGTTATTAAAAAAATCTTGCTCCACAATTTAATTAATGGTTATTTATATTTTATTACTGTTGTTCACATATCATTGTGATGCTGTCAAGGGGCTCTGATGAGGGTCGGTACAGCAGTTCTCTATCTTAAGTGGTTAAGCTAAAGGAGCTCTCACAAACTTCCAAAACCTATATTTACTCTGAAATTAAGATAAAAATCAGACTACAAAATATCCTACTAAATAAAGAAATCTGTATACGAAAGGTCAGTGTCCATGCTAAGTGTTAGGCTTGGCTCCTCAAGAAGGGAGGAGTTAGCAATCTGTTATGATTGACTCCTCAAGAAGGGAGGAGTTAGCACTCTGTTGTGGATTAGACTGCAGAGTTAGCAATCTGTTGTAGATCTGCTCCTCCAGAGAGGAGGAGTTAGCAATCTATTATAATTCTGCTGCTCGGAGTTAGCTATCTATTATCAAGCTCCTCCTGTAGGGGGAGTAGTTACCAGTCTGATATGGATATCCTCCTGGAGAGAGAGGAGTTAACAATCTGTTATCAGTCCCTGCTGCTATGGATAGCAATCTGTTATAAGTCCACCAGGGAGTTAGCAATCAATTATGGATCACCCTGCCAAGGGGAAGAGCTAACAATTGTAATACTCCATAGGCGGAGTTAATGATCTGTAGTGGGTTGGCTTCCCACAGAGTGGCAGTCGTATAATACCGCTCTAGTAGTGTAAGGAATGAACACTTGAGGTAAATTGGTGAATCCCTGGGCCGATGGCAGGTGACAGCGCCCCCAGGAGGATATCCTGAGAGGAACCACCGGTTAGGCTGGAGTATGGAGACAAACACAGATAGTTCTTTATTTAGACAGGAAGTAGAACCACCAGAGGTGGCAGTAGTGAGCTGATGTGTCCGGCAGGGCTGAAGTCCCTCAGATACTGGAATTGCGGTCTATGGGTTGCTGAGCTGTAGAGAGAGACTATAGGTAGTGATTAGACAGGGTATGCTGGATACATAGCCAGTAGTAGATAGTACACTCACAATTGTAGAGATCTGTAATGGCTTCTCTGCAACAGAGTCTTCAGTATATTCAGGAACAGGAGCTATAGGCGAGTGCTGGTTCCTATAAGCAGTCTGAAAAGAGAACTCACAATATCTGTGTATGAGATGGCTTATGGAAGAGAAGAGAGTCTTTGGAGGGTTTTAGGAACATAGGCCCTCATGGAGCAAGTACCGGTTCCTATCTGCAATCGATAATAGTAATGCACAAGATATAGGTATATGATAGCTTCTGAAATAGAAGAGAGTTGAAAAGGGATTTAGGAACATGGGCCCTCGTGGAGCGAGTACTGGTTCCTATCTGCAATCCACAATAATGACTCACGATCTCTGTACCTGCGATAACATCTTAGACAGAAGGGAGTCTTGGAGATTAGGAACACAGGCCCTCGTGGAGCGAATACTGGTTCCTATCTGAAATAGAACTCACTGTGTTCACGTCTGCGATCGCTTCCAGGTAGTCAGGAGTCTTCTGAGCATTCAGGGACGTAGGCCCTCGAGGAGCGAGTACCAGATCCCGTCTTAGCAATCTGAAATCAAGAAGAGAGAGCGGGGCCCCCTGTTAAGGTGGTGGAGGCAGGTACCCCTGTTAAGGTGGTGGAGGCAGAGCAGTGGAGAAATAATTCCCCTTGCTAACTCGATTTGTAGTTGCAAGCAAAGACCTTTTAAAGTGGAAGTGGATGATGTCACTACGGGGGGATGCCCCCGAGGTTCGCGCACTTGCTGGTACAAACTCTGGAGCGCATGTGCACGCGCCTTTATGTCATCAGGAACATGGTGGATCCGCAGTGTCAGGCCAGGAAGTACGGTGAGGAGAAGCCATGGCATCATCTGTCCGTCAGACCCGAAGGGAGTCGCCACTAAGGTAGAGAGGGTGGAGTGAGGGCAAGAAACAGGCGCAAATGCAACACTAAGGCAATTTAACATGCAGAGAAAACCTTTTGCTATGCCCTCAGGTATTAGCATGCTCACAAAATTAAAATCAGAAGATGTTAATGGATGCATGCTAAAATTAGGGCATGCCAGCATGTAAATAGAGGAACATCACATGCAAATTAGATGGGAAGTATTGTGGTATGTTCTCCACCACCTGTTATTCAGTGTGCATTCAGTAAGACCTAAAATTTAATTCCTTTTTCAGATCAGGTGTTAAACTTTTTAGCATACATGCTATTGAGAAGGATCAGCCACAACTTGCATTGTGACTGAAAGATGAATGAGATGTTCAAAAGATGACACAGTAAAAGTTAACCCACAAGCTCTTCAGCTATAATACGTCTTATTACACGATTGCCGCCTGCCACCGACCACTGGACCAGCTCATGTGAGGTCCGGTCCAGTGGTTGGTGGCAGGCAGCAATCAGGCAATGTGAGGTCCGGTCCGAGGTCAGGCAACGAGGAGATCCATCCAGAGGAGAAGCGGAGCGAGGATGGAATACGTGGGCTGGAAGGTGGAACAGGAAATGGGAACCAGGCAGAAGTCAGGAACGGGCAGGAAGGAGACAGGAACGCAGAACGCTGAGCAAGAAGGCCAGGCAGGAACCCAAGGCTAAGAGACCTGTTGCCAAGTCGTCAGGCAGAGGTTGCTGCTGGGTATTAATAGGGGCAGAGCCTGATGTAAATGGGAGGAGACAGTGTGTGGTATTAATGTGTATGTGAGGGGAGGGGAGAACTGGCTAAGAAGTGAACTTTTGCTGTTACATCATGAATGACCCTGGAGTGACTTGTCCCTTTAACATCTTCCCAGTTCTGCTACAGATCCTGGAGTTACAGTGATATCCTGTGGCCATGCGGCAGAATAAAGCAACTTCTGGAACAAACTCTGATGCCAGTCAAAAAGTGTCATTGCTAGAAATTTCTTTTACATCTTTTCCCCTAGAAGTTGCAAACAAGGCCTCTACAGAAAAGAACATGATTGTAAAAATGAAATCCCATATCTACAGAAAATGTGGACCCATTTTAGCATAGTTTTTTATTCCAAATATGTAAATGCTTATAACTATTTCATGCTTGAACATATCATGTCACTCAGTAAGATATTTGTTCATATTCTTCATGTGTCTGTTTGACTTACGCTTGACTACTTTCTCCTGAAAACTGTTTTCAAACAAAAAAAAAATGCTGATAATTTTGCTTTTGAAAATCACTGTACAAAAATGCCTATGATTTTATGGTTGTTCATTACCACAAAGTTTGAAGCAGTACGCTTTATACTGATATTAATTTACACTCGCAACATTATAGCTCTAGGCAGAATGATATCTGCAAATTTAAACCTCCATTGGGTTTTTATCAGCAGGTATATTTTTTTAGAACATAAAAACAGCAATAAAGCACATGTGTGGAAACAGCCACCATCCAATCATGCAACTTTATATACAACAAAAATATAGAATGAGCACTGAACCTTGCATAAAGTATTTCATATTACCTAGCTCTAACAGCCATATTTTTCTTCTATCACGTGAATAATTGGTATTGCCAATAGCTGGTTTAAAAAAATAGCATTTATTGACTGGTGGATCTAAGACAAGCCTCTTCTGTATCCTATTTTACAGATAACACTACAAAGGTAAAGAATTACCATGAAAAATATTACTTTATATACCCATCATAAGATTTATCAAATTGTGCTGTTATATATGAGGGTTAGGATCATAATAGTCTCTTTTTCTGAAGTCCTATGTAGTCCTAAAATCTCAGAACCACCATTGCTGAGCAAATATAAGGTATGACAACTTGCAAAGAATCCAATTTTCCCCAAGATCACTGGAGCTCAGTCCCATAGCATTACGCTGCAGGGTCCTATTCAATTAGGAACCTCTTGCATTAGGAAAAATTCTTGCTCTGCAGGCCCTTAAAATATTGCATTTTTTTTCTTTCCATTGTTTTAGATTTATAAATCAATGCACAGTAAAAAAAAAAAATGCTATCAAATAATTTCCATGCATTTTTTAAATCCAGAGCTCATAACAATGCTGTGTTTCTCTAGGGATCTAGAAGTTAACTGAAAATATGTTTCAATTCTTTAAAGAAGTATGAAGTAATCTTTATATTTTTTCAAGAACATGCTTTCTGCCTTCAGATCTTCGTCTGGTTGAAACCCTGGATTCTTTATCGTAGCACGGTGTCTACAAGCTTATAAGTGCTGTTATCACAGCCATATTTCACTGCTTGAGGACGGCAGTACAATGTGCTTTGTAATAGTGACATGAGCCAGAGTGGATATATAATAACTATTTTCCATAACAGAGGATTAGCACTCTGCTTCTTAATGAGAGGTGCTGATGTGCGATGACCCTTGCTTTTCCTAAACACACAGCAATCTAATTTGAACCTGTATGCCAATTACAGGCCTCGATGGAGCACTTTGCCGTGAAAGAGTCAAATCACAATAGAATTAGAACATGTTGCAGTGAGACCACAAGGGAAATGAAGCACATCCGAAATTGCAGGTTTAAGTCCTTTAAAACAACAGCATTAGCAGAAAACTTCTGTTAGATAATTAAGTTGCTTAGGTTAAACAAGCATAATAATTAGGACTCCACCCTCTTTCCAGGTGTAATTTAGATTCCAGAAGAGAAATTAGAATTTGGGGAGGGGGGAGGGCTGTCAGCTCCTCCTACATAGCCATGCCCTACCATCTGAACTCCTCTTAAGGAAACTGGGCTCTGCTTTGCTGACCTTTATTGACCTTTATCAGAGCCCCCCTGCAGGCATCATATATTGACATACATGAACTATGACTGGACTAAGTATCCATGACAGTAATACAAGGGTTAAATAAAAGAAGTGTAAAACCATAGGCAATAAAATGATGGTGAAAATAAAAGAAACCCAGGAGTAAAATCCCCAGAGGGACAAACAGAGCCAAGAAAATAGTTAAGCTTATATTTCAAAGAACGCAGCTAGTGCCACTGTTATGTTCTGTGTTGAGTGGCCCTGATCACTTCCTCGGTGCCACTTGAGTTTCCAGTCGCGTTTTAACTCCGAAGAAGTCATAAACCTCCATCCAATTTTTTTAAGAAATGTAATTTTTAGAAAGTAATAAATAATAATTATACCCCGATTAATAAAGAAAAAAAGAAACATTTTTTATGTTCAGCCTCCTATTTTTAAAGAGTTATTTTCATTCATAGCTCCAAATTAATGTTAATGCCTGTACATATGTTCAAGACCAGCCAGTCCCTAAATATGCTAAACTTACCAAAATTACTGCCCAGGGAAAATTATAGACAAGTCATTTTTCACTTAAAACCTTTTTGGGGGCTTCCATTTTCTGGTATTGCTTCACATTTCAGATTTCAGATTTTTCCAGACTGTGAAAAAGTCTGGAAAAATCTTAATACTAATAAAAACGTTTGCCCCACTCTTTCAAAGAGACTGTTCTAAATGTCTTTCCTCGGGGTAAGACTGCCCAGGGGTGCAAACCGGCTTTTATTATTCAGATTACCTTTCTAAGCCTCACTATGATGGAAAACTGCATTCACAGCATATCTTTACTTTTCAGCACCGGCCAATCACGTGGCTTTTGTTTTTAAGGCAAGACTTCCAGTTGCTTCTCAAGGCCAAGCCGAGTGGAAAGGAAACACAGTTTCTTCCTACCTGGCCCTAAGGGGCTGCAGGAAGATAATGTCCTGTGATGGGCATCTAGGTGCTGTTATATTTGCCTCTCAGACAATATCCCTTTCGGTGGGGGGCAGGGTAGACTGCCTTTTATTATTATTCAGATTGTCTTTCAAACCTCACCATAAGGTCAAAGTGCATTCATCACAGCATGCCTTTACCTTCAAGCATTACAGACAGAAATATGACCAGCACTAGCCAAGCATAAGGCTTTTTTGTTTCTGAGGCAGGCCTTCTCCATGGCTCCTCAGGGCTGGGAGGGGAAGGAAACTGTTCTTATAGTTTGTCAGGACCAGGCATGGAAGGATGCTGTATATCAAGAAGCTTTAATCAATTGATACTGATCTGTTTGTTCAGCTCTCATTGAATGGCTAGATGCAGCTGAGCCATGCAACATTAGTGAAGCACTAGAGACCTGGAATAATTCCATTTCAATTTCCCTAGATGAAATCGCAACTGTACAATTACAGCAAAATAGGACCCCCATTTCACATAAATGGTTTACACCAAAGGTTAGGACCTACAGATAGGCATTACACAACCAGAACGCACTTGGATAAAATTGAGCACTCATGAACTTCTGGTCACCTACAGGACACAATTAGGCCAGTATAAAATTCAGGCTTAAAAGGCAAAATGGGAGGGATTGGAGGACCCTTTTTGGAATTATGTGGATTTTAACTACAGATAAAAACTTTATAGGCCGGATTTTAAAAGGCCAAAACACATAAAACCTGTGGTTTATGCTCGTGGCTGGGTCTTGCGCGCGCCACGCAAATTTTCAAAGGGGCCCAGCCACGCGGGTAAACCTCGTTACGCGCACCAGTGCCAGGCCTCATCAAAGGGGCGGGCCAGGGGCGGGGTCTGGGTGGAGAACGGAGAGGCGGGGGCAGGCTGGGACAGTGCCATTGTACGCTGCCCTGATGACTCGTGCGCCGGCAGCCAGCCGGTGCATTCAGCTTACTTCAGATCCGGCCCTGAAGTAAGTTGGAGCAGACTGGGAGAGAATTGGGGAAGGCTGATTGTGTCGCCGGGTGTAATTTGCAAAAGTTCACTCACTTGCGCGCGCCTCCCGCACATGCGTGTGTGGATTGCAAAATCTGGTACACGTGCGCATGACCACCTAATTTTATAACATATGCCAGCGCGCACATGTTATAAAATCAGCACATTCATGTGCGCACACGTGCATCTTTTAAAATCTACCCCTATGTCTTTGTCTCTGTCTGCAGTTAAGGGTGACTATTACATGACTTGATAACAAAAGGAAAAATCACTGACAACTTTGCTAAAATCCCTCAATGGTTTGAAAGTATTGCGGATAATTTTTAAATTAAATGAGATACTTTGAAAAGGCAACCAAGTCTGATGTTTTAAATAGCATCTCCAATATGAACCCCTCATACTGTCCATTGAATTTTTGCAGCGTGGCCATTCTAAGAAATATAAAGGATGCTAAAGCGCCTTTTCAGAAGACTCTAATTAACCTTTCTCTTTCCTGACCTGCTAAAGCATGCATCCCTTTCTCCATTACTTAAGAAACTAAATTTAGATCCCTCTGTTTTGGTCAATTATAGGCTTATACCATCCTTGGGATTTGTGACTAAAATGATTGAATTAGTGGTGCTAAAACAACTAGCTGAATTCGTAGAAAACAATGATATTCTAAATCAATTTCACTTCAGATGTAGACGATCCCTAGGTATGGAAATCTTAATTGTATCACTACACAATTCCATCAGGAGAGGTCTGGAATCTGCCCAGAATTTTGTGCTTGTAATACTAGATATATCGCCCACATTTGATACGATGGATCACAAAATAATGTTGTATAGACTGAAAGAGATTGATATTTCAGGCAATGTCTGGCAATGGTTTCATTCTTATTTATTCAACCAAAAGTAAATTATGAGTGCCAAGGGAGAAGGCTCTGATTGGTTTCTGATGCACTCTGGAGTTCTTCAAGGATCGGCTCTCTTGACCCTGTTTTTTAATATTTATTTGGCCCCAATTTGTCCAGACTTGTCCATCAACGATGTCCAGTTTTTTGTCCAGTTGGCCAAATCCTGGCCTGATACCTCAGCCTCAGTTTCTAACTACATGAATAACATCAATTACTTAAGTACAATAGGCTAACTTTGAACCCTGCAAAAACAGAAATTATAGTTATTGAAGGCAAGAATCTAATTGAGGTCCATTCAAATTGAGGGCACTCTAATTTCTGTTTCAAAGAGTGCGTGTAGCTTAGGAGTACTTATTGACTCCAAGTCGATTGCATACCTAAAATTAGAGTGGTGATATGTAGGGATGTGAATCGTTTTAGGACGATTAAAATTATCATCCGATAATTTTAATATCGTCTTAAACCGTTATGGAACACAATACAATACAGATTCTAACGATTTATCGTTATAAATCGTTAGAATCGTGAGCCGGCACACTAAAACCCCCTAAAACCCACCCCCGACCCTTTAAATTAATCCCCCCCCCCCCCAATAACTTAAATAACCTGCGGGTCCAGCGGCGGTCCGGAACGGCAGCGGTCCGGAACGGGCTCCTGCTCCTGAATCTTGTCGTCTTCAGCCGGAAAATGGCGCCGGCCATACGTGTATGGCCGGCGCCATTTTCCGTACGAAAACGATTCGCGGCGGGAAATCGCTCCCTGACCCCCGCTGGACCTCCAGGAACTTTTGGCCAGCTTGTGGGGGGCCTCCTGACCCCCACGAGACTTGCCAAAAGTCCAGCGGGGGGTCCGGAAGGACCTCCTGCCGTCCAATCTTTTCGTCTATGGCCGCCGCCATTTTTCGGCGCCATTTTGGAAAATGGCGCCGGTTGAAGACGACAAGATTCAGGAGCAGGAGCCCGTTCCGGACCACCGCTGGACCCGCAGGTTATTTAAGTTATTTGGGGGGGGGGGTTCGGGAGGGTGGGGGATTTAATTTAAAGGGTCGGGGGTGGGTTTTAGGGGGTTTTAATGTGCCGGTTTTTTCGATTTGCGATTTTCGATTTTTTAAACGATTTTTAAAACGATTTTTTCACGATATTTTACCCCCCCAAACGGCAACAATACGATTCCCTCCCCCTCCCAGCCGAAATCGATCGTTAAGACGATCGAGGACACGATTCACATCCCTAGTGATATGTGCTGGTTTTTATAAATTGCTGCTTGTTAAGGGGTCTAAAGTCGCTTTTACTCCTGTACAATTTTTGAAC
Source organism: Rhinatrema bivittatum (assembly GCF_901001135.1). NCBI lineage: Eukaryota > Metazoa > Chordata > Amphibia > Gymnophiona > Rhinatrematidae > Rhinatrema > Rhinatrema bivittatum. The sequence continues at coordinate 179,755,336 of NC_042619.1, forward strand.
AGTGATGTAAGCGCTATTGCTGACTGCTAATGCATTGTACATTGGCCTCCCTGATTCTTCAACTACCGCAGAATTCAGCAGTTAGACTGATTACTAGCACAGGCGGAAATGACCTTATCTCACCTGTTTTTGTCAGTCTTCATTGGCTTCCTATTCAATGGAGAATCAAGTAGAAAGTTGCCATGTTGATTCATACACTCCTAACTTTAAAAACATAGCCATGGGCATCTTTATTACTTCAAGCATATGAGCCAACGAGAACTCTGATGTCCTCCCAAATGGCATTTTTAGATATTACTCCCATTAAGCAGGCAAGGCTTCATGTCACCAGAGATCGTGCCTTTTCTATTGCAGCACCCAGCCTCTGGAATTCCCTTCCTCAGGAACTCAGGGTGATTGGGTGCCCTAAGCTGTTTAAATCTGCACTGAAAACACCCTTTGTAAAACAGGCTTTTAATAATTTTTAATTTGGATCACATTTTTTAGTATGATGTTTTAAGAACATAAGAACATAAGAAAATGCCATACTGGGTCAGACCAAGGGTCCATCAAGCCCAGCATCCTGTTTCCAACAGTGGCCAATCCAGGCCATAAGAACCTGGCAAGTACCCAAAAACTAAGTCTATTCCATGTAACCATTGCTAATGGCAGTGGCTATTCTCTAAGTGAACTTAATAGCAGGTAATGGACTTCTCCTCCAAGAACTTATCCAATCCTTTTTTAAACACAGCTATACTAACTGCACGAACCACATTCTCTGGCAACAAATTCCAGAGTTTAATTGTGCGTTGAGTAAAAAAGAACTTTCTCAGATTAGTTTTAAATGTGCCCCATGCTAACTTCATGGAGTGTCCCCTAGTCCTTCTACTATCCGAAAGAGTAAATAACCGATTCACATCTACCCGTTCTAGACCTCTCATGATTTTAAACACCTCTATCATATCCCCCCTCAGTCGTCTCTTCTCCAAGCTGAAAAGTCCTAACCTCTTTAGTCTTTCCTCATAGGGGAGTTGTTCCATTCCCCTTATCATTTTGGTAGCCCTTCTCTGTACCTTCTCCATCGCAATTATATCTTTTTTGAGATGCGGCGACCAGAATTGTACACAGTATTCAAGGTGCGGTCTCACCATGGAGCGATACAGAGGCATTATGACATTTCCGTTTTATTCATCATTCCTTTTCTAATAATTCCCAACATTCTGTTTGCTTTTTTGACTGCCGCAGCACACTGAACCGACGATTTCAATGTGTTATCCACTATGACACCTAGATCTCTTTCTTGGGTTGTAGCACCTAATATGGAACCCAACATCGTGTAATTATAGCATGGGTTATTTTTCCCTATATGCATCACCTTGCACTTATCCACATTAATTTCATCTGCCATTTGGATGCCCAATTTTCCAGTCTCACAAGGTCTTCCTGCAATTTATCACAATCTGCTTGTGATTTAACTACTCTGCACAATTTTGTGTCATCTGCAAATTTGATTATCTCACTCGTCGTATTTCTTTCCAGATCATTTATAAATATATTGAACAGTAAGGGTCCCAACACAGAACCCTGAGGTACTCCACTGTCCACTCCCTTCCACTGAGAAAATTGCCCATTTAATCCTACTCTCTGTTTCCTGTCTTTTAGCCAGTTTGCAATCCACGAAAGGACATCGCCACCTGTCCCATGACTTTTACTTTTCCTAGAAGCCTCTCATGAGGAACTTTGTCAAACGCCTTCTGAAAATCCAAGTATACTATATCTACCGGTTCACCTTTATCCACATGTTTATTAACTCCTTCAAAAAAGTGAAGCAGATTTGTGAGGCAAGACTTGCCCTGGGTAAAGCCATGCTGACTTTGTTCCATTAAACCATGTCTTTCTATATGTTCTGTGATTTTGATGTTTATAACACTTTCCACTATTTTTCCTGGCACTGAAGTCAGGCTAACCGGTCTGGTAGTTTCCCGGATCGCCCCTGGAGCCCTTTTAAATATTGGGGTTACATTTGCTATCCTCCAGTCTTCAGGTACAATGGATGATTTTAATGATAAGTTACAAATTTTTACTAATAGGTCTGAATTTCATTTTTTAGTTCCTTCAGAACTCTGGGGTGTATACCATCCGGTCCAGGTGATTTACTACTCTTCAGTTTGTCAATCAGGCCTACCACATCTTCTAGGTTCACCGTGATTTGATTCAGTCCATCTGAATCATTACCCATGAAAACCTTCTCCATTACGGGTACCTCCCAACATCCTCTTCAGTAAACACTGAAGCAAAGAAATCATTTAATCTTCCGCGATGGCCTTATCTTCTCTAAGTGCCCCTTTAACCCCTCGATCATCTAACGGTCCAACTGACTCCCTCACAGGCTTTCTGCTTCGGATATATTTAAAAAAGTTTTTACTGTGAGTTTTTGCCTCTACAGCCAACTTCTTTTCAAATTCTCTCTTAGCCTGTCTTATCAATGTCTTACATTTAACTTGCCAACGTTTATGCTTTATCCTATTTTCTTCTGTTGGATCCTTCTTCCAATTTTTGAATGAAGATCTTTTGGCTAAAATAGCTTCTTTCACCTCCCCTTTTAACCATGCCGGTAATCGTTTTGCCTTCTTTCCACCTTTCTTAATGTGTGGAATACATCTGGACTGTGCTTCTAGAATGGTATTTTTTAACAATGACCACGCCTCTTGGACATTTTTTACTTTTGTAGCTGCTCCTTTCAGTTTTTTTTCTAACAATTTTTCTCATTTTATCAAAGTTTCCCTTTTGAAAGTTTAGCACGAGAGCCTTCGATTTGCACACTGTTCCTTTTCCAGTCATTAAATCAAATTTGATCATATTATGATCACTATTGCCAAGCGGCCCCACCACCGTTACCCTCTCTCACCAAGTCCTGTGCTCCACTGAGAATTAGATCTAAAATTGCTCCCTCTCTCGTCGGTTCCTGAACCAATTGCTCCATAAAGCTATCATTTATTCCATCCAGGAACGTTATCTCTCTAGCGTGACCCGATGATACATTTACCCAGTCTATATTGGGGTAATTGAAGTCTCCCATTATTACTGCACTACCAATTTGGTTAGCTTCCCTAATTTCTCTTAGCATTTCACTGTCCATCTCACCATCTTGACCAGGTGGACGGTAGTATACCCCTATCACTGTAGTCTTCCCTGATACACAAGGGATTTCTACCCATAAAGATTCAATTTTGTATTTAGTCTCATGCAGGATGTTTATCCTGTTGGACTCTATGCCATCCCGGACATAAAGCGCCATACCTCCTCCCGACTGCTCCTCTCTGTCATTGCTCCTGTTTTAATTTTTAATCTTTCAAGTAATTATGTTTTACCATGTAGGTTTTATACCATTTATAAGTAACATATTATCATGGTCACTTTATTAGTGATGTTTTATTCCTATGTGCTTATCTTGGATTGTGCAAATTGAATTGCGAGTCACTTTGGGCAATGCATTAGCGGCCTATAAATGCAAATTAATGAATCAATCAATCAATCAGAGCTTATAAATTCTTGCCTATACTGGAAACTGTTGTGGGGTAGGGTCCTCCAACCCTGTTGAAGATTGAGTATTTTTGTTGGTTTCTTTCTAGTCATGGGTTACATTTCACTGCCAACACCAAAGAAGAGCCAAGGAATCTTGATATGATGAATCATTCAAGCAAGAAGGAAACCAAATACATTTAGAAAAACCTTGCTCTTCCACAACAATGTGGGGGAGGGGGAGGGGGTCTGTGATGACCAATAGTCACTTAGTACTACTACTGACATTCTATTAGTAATGCTGTTTTTGTCATGTTCTCCTTTACAATTGTGTATGGTTTTCTAGTATGAAATATATAATTGGTTTGGGAATGAATAATTATACTCTCTGATTAATGCAAAGAATATATGAAAGATAGAATAACCGATAGCAAATGTAAAGGAAAAACTTGGCAATGGGAATGTGGTTAGAGCTTGGGGTGCAGTTGGGAGGTGGAGCTTGGTTGCTCCCCCTTCCAGCCACAAAGGTGTTCCACTGCCCCTGCATTGGCACATGAAAACTACCTTTAGTAAAAGCTCCTGAGGATTGGGTGCACATCAATTGTACTGACTTCCCAAATGGAATCTTCTCCGTCTCATACCACCGCCTTGACATTTTCATACATGTAGTGTGTGGACTGACAACAAGGTGAGGTGTATGAAAACAAATTTGCTGTGGTGGGTAGCAAGCACAGCAGATAGGTGACAGGCTTAAATGTTTATGCACGTAAGTGTTGGAGTTAGTACCAGGCCCTTAGGAAGGGCTCGGGTTCAGCACAGCCGAAGGTGTGCAGAGCTGGTACGTGTTCACCCTAGATATGCCAACATTTTATAATGTTTTCTGTCTTGTAAGGAACTAATCTCCATTTGCAGATCTTGATTTTTACATTTTTTTTTTTTATTTGCCCATGCTCTTACCAGGTTCTAAATCAGAACTGACAATGCACATGAAACTATCGCATTAGGGCTTCTTTGATTCTACTCTATGATATCATTCAGGGAGGGAGAGAGAAATAAAGAATGAAAGGTTAAGGCCCACACATTTGCAGCTATGGCAGAAGCTCCAGTTTTGGCCTCCCATTACTTCCTCTACTTACCACCATCTAAGCGGTGTGAGAAGGCCAGGTGGTGCCTGTTATGTGTAGAGAAAGGTAATGAAAGGACAAAAACCAAGAAGTGCACTTTTCCTAAACAGACACCAATCTCTCAGGCAAATGCATTAAATACTATGAACAATAGAAAAGAATAGAAGCAAAGGGTCTTTCCGAGCAGCCATCCATGTCCAAACCTACTATCCTCAAACTGCGCATAATGCCTCAATCAAACCGCTGATTGAGGCAGTATATAGGCATCGTGGGAGGCTCCTGGGTTCCTGGGCACTACATTGAGGATGTGCATTTGTGCATCACACACATCTTGCACATTGAAGGAGTGTAAGAGCTTTCTGTTGCAGTAGGATTCCTCCCTGTGACAGGGTGGCAAGAGGGCAACTAGGGTGCAGTTTGTTACCCCCAGGACATAGGGAAACTGTGCCATGGCATTAAAAGGGTCTGCAATTCTTGCTTCTGATTAGGGAATCTGATGTACTGTAAGCATGGATCCTGCTGCATATGGCTCACAACACATGGTTCAAGAACCTGGAAAAAGAAGTTTGTGACATACTCCCAGCAAAACTGGCAGTTGTTTGGAAGGAGCCTGAAGCCATGAAATGGAGGGATCTCAGCAATTTGACCAGGCCTGGCATGGCAATGGTCCTCTCACTGACCAGGCTGAAGACAGCTATGAACTCTTCATATAAAACCATAATGCTATCAGAGCTCAAGCAGTACCTTGAGATCACCTCCTCCTCCGGAAGATCCAGTAATGTTGAGTGTGGATGAAATATATGCTCCCTGCGGGCCCTGTATGGCCTCCTGTGTGGTGATCATAGGCTTGGGCCCTGCTGCTTTGCCTGTGCCTGTTGCTATTCTGTCCCCTATACTAGTGCTTCTCTAGGTGTCTAGGTGGCATCTCTGCTTCCCTTCCCCGTTGGCACTGCTGATGGGCAGCCAGAACTCTCCAGTGTGCCAAAATCATTATCAAGAGGCCCAACTTAGTGGCTCCTAGAAGCAGGGCCTGGTAGGAAAGATTGTTAAGTAGATGCAGAACTCTGTCGATGTGGCAAGAGGAGTTTGGGAAAAATAATGCATGTTTTTACTGTTTATCATGCAAAAAAACAAGTAGGTACAACTTAAAAGCTGTAGCTATTTTTTTCAATTGTTTGCCATACTTAGTGAAATAATGTGCTTTATTTTAACACGTGAAGCTGATGGGGGCCCTCCTTTGCACTATTTAATGAATATTAGTGATTTTCCTAAATAACAACTACACGATAATTGCTTTATAGCACGTTAAAGTCCTAATGTGGCTAAGTTTGCACTGGAGGCAATGGGGCATAAAGTGACTTGCCTAAGGAGCAACAGCTGGATTGGAATTTAGTTTCCCCTGGTTTACAGCCACCTGCTCTAACCATGAGTCCACTGCTGCTCTTTACTCAGTAGCCCAGAATATATTAGCAAACATTTACCCGCTACCAAGGCAAATTATTCTGTAGAGGAGCCAAAGGGTTCCTATACATAGTTACCATACTTTTGATCAACCTTCCAATGTTTTAAAGGCATCTTTCATCTTACCTACACTCTTTGGTATGCAACATGATCATCATTATTTACAGTATTTACTTATAGACCACAATTTTGGGTCAAAAACCCTTTGTAAATTTTAGTATTGTCGAACAGGCACCCCTACCCTTTTAATATTTCCCCAAAGTTACTTCTTAAAGACATTGAAGAGGCCTGAGACTGGCATTAGCACTGGCACCCTGTTGATCACTTTCACCAGAATGGAGCCTATTAACACTGAGTTGCTCAACCAGCTTCTCACTCAGTTTACAGTTTTTCTGCCAAGTCCCAGATAAGCTGGCTTGGGCTTGTGCAGCAGTTTTCTTTGTGGAACAGCGTCAAAGGCTTTGCAGTAATCCAGAGAGACCAGGTCTATTTCACCCCCTGAGTTTCTATTCTTCTCACATCATCAAAGAAACTTAGCAAGCTGCAATATTTTACTGTGGGAGGAGATAATTATTAGAGGAGCGGGGGGGGGGGGGGGGGGGGGGGGGGGGCGTTCCTGTGATATTTCGCCCTTCCCTGGTAAAATGTTGCAGTGGTTTCCCAGCAATTTCTTTTATTGCAGAAAAAAAATCCACAATAAACATTATCGCTGCAAAGGGGAAAAATGTGCAATGGATGCCATTTTCGCCAGTTATGTGTTAAAAGGCCATGCAACCCGAAACCTCGCACCCCCAAATTGAACCCCCCCCCCCAGAGGGGGTTTTGAAGACCTCTGCCCACACCACCACTAGAGACAGCCCTGCAGTGGCAACATTCAAAAAAATGTATTTAAAGTCATTCAGCGATGCCCTGTCCTCCCTTTCAAAACTTCTTCTCTTTCCATAAAAATCACCCCTCGGTTTAAGACCCCCGGTCCAAAACCCCCCAAGGCACCCAACTCCCTCCACACTCTCCTGGAGCCCTCCCCTTCCATAGATTAAATCCCCCACCCTAGCCAACACCCCCTGGACCCCTCCTTACATAGAAAACTTTCCTGGTGTCTAGTGGGACCCCCGCCCCCCACACCTTTTGAAGAAATCCATGGTGCCTAGTGTGCTCAGAGCAGCTCTTAGCTCCAGGGGGCAGGGGTCGACACCATCTTTCGAAATGGCACGGAGCAGCCTTTGCCCCTATCACGTGATAGGGACAAAATTGGAGCCTGATTTACTAAGCAGTTTCCCCACAGACACAGAAAGAGAGAAAAAAAGCCTTAGTAAATCAGATTATACGCCCTCTGGGCAGGAAAGTACATACTGTACCTGACTGTAACTTGACTTCAGCTCATATTTACAAAGGCAAGTGATGAAATCCATAATAATTGAAACCAATGTTGAAACCTCTCCTGCTTCAAGTGATAAATTGAACAGCACTGTGAAGGGTACAGTTAGTACCTCCTCTAGATCTCTCAGTATTCTGGGATATGCTCCATTTGGTCCCAAAGTCTTGTCTGCTTTCAGTCATACCAATATCTTGAAAAAATAGCAATGTATTCACTCTATAGTCCTTAATGCTCTTGCCTTTTGCCTTTGATCCATCACTCTCTCCTAGTGTGAATGCCAAGCAAAATTTCTAATCTCTTCTGATCCTCCACTAAATTCATTCTCCCTTTATTACTTAGATTTCTCTATATGTCTACCGTAACTATATCTATATCTACATATGCTCATACATATCTCTTATCTTTACTGATAATAGAAAGTCCTACTGCTTAGTAAATCAGGCTCCAAGTTTGTCTGTTTTCCTTCCCTTTCTTCATCTCTTTGTTTCTCTCTATAATTTTGACTTTCCTTTTTCTGGGTCTGATTGTATTTCCAGACTGCTATAATTTTTCTTCTACTTCTTTGGTGAACCATGGTGGTCTCATATCATTTTGCTTTCCTAACATGATTCAGGTAACTTTAGTGCATGATAATTTTGCATATGTTGTCAAAGTAATACATAAAATGATTAAAATAAGGAGAAGAAATACATTTACAAAATAGTAATAACAAATTATAGGGTGAAGAAAGCACAATAACAATGACAATGCCAGGGGTTTGGAGCTGGTCTCTATTGTCCCTGATTACATATTTTCTGGCCTGGTTGCAGCATACACTAGTGTGTAGTTTCTATACAGTCCAGCTTGTTCTGTTTTCCAATCTGCACCTTCCCAACAAGCCTGACACAAAATTTTGTTGCCATTTCATTACTCCCATTTCTTGCTATCCATTGTTCCTTAATACCTCGTAGATCCCCTACTCCTGACAAGGCTTCCTCAAAATCATCATTCATTTTCTTAATCAGACAGGACTAGATTAGGACATATTGACAGAGTTCACATAAAACATTCAAAAGCAATTGCGCTAAATTACTGAGGCCTTAAACCATGTCAAGTTTAAGATGGCTCACAGATTTTTTTTAAAAAAGTAAAATTTGAAGTTTAGTATTTTTTTTTTAATATTTTGAACCCCTCCCCCTTCCTATAATCTGAGGCTATAAACCATACTTTAAGTAGCTTGTATCTAATTTTGGCACTGCAGTCATCCATGTAGAATCCTTATTTTAATATACTTTGGTTCTGATACAGTGTTTACATTGAACTATACAGTATCTTGATCACTGGACCCCAGATCGTCCCCTATCATAATCTCAGTGGCACATTCTCCATTTGTCTGTGACACATTCAGCATCACCATACCATCACTAGGCTCCTCAACTATTTGCTTGAGCACATCTCTGACAGGGATTAAAGTATGTCCTTACTTTTAGTTGATCCAGTAGCTGGCATCTTCCTATCTGTATGTAGTAGATTTAGATCTCCCATTAAAAGCACCTTACACTTGCAAGCTATCCATTTGATGATTCCTACTATGCTAATAACGTTCTCTTCTGCTTCTGATGGTAAACTATAGTTATAGCTACATAACTATTTGATATCTTCAGTTTCTTCAAGATTACCCATAGCAGCACTTCAGCTGCTCATTGCTCACTATGGGCCGGATTTTAAAAGGGTTACGCGCATAAGGTACGCGCAAGTCCCGGTGCTTGCAAAAAGGGGCGGTCGGGGGTGTGGCTTTGGATCGGGGGCGTATTCGGGGCCATGTGGTGGTCCTGGGGCGTAGCTGAGTGCCCCGACACAGCGGCCTGTGTTGGGGCCTGCCTCACCGGCGCGCGTAAGTTACTACTGCCCGGAGGCAGTAGTAACTTTTCAGATAAAGGTGGGGGGGGGGGGGTCTAGATAGGTCCGTGAGGGTGGGTTAGATAGGGGAAGGGAGGGGAAGGTGCGGGGGTGGGTGGAAGGAAAGTTCCCTCCGAGGCCGCTCCGATTTCGGGGTCAACTGGATCAACTTGCGCGCGCAGGGCTCGGCGCGCACAATATAGAGTCTTTATTAAAGAGATAGAAGCACTACCCACAGAGCGGGGGGTGCCAGAGAGGTGGTCACACAGACCCAGAGACACAGGGTTGGTTGAATGGGAAATACCCAGAGGGAGTTCCTCCGTAGCATTGGTAGTGGTCCGTGGAGCAGGTACACGGAAGAGGTCTCCTGTAGAGATGGTAGTGACCTGCGAAACGGGGTACACCGAAGAGGTCTCCTGTAGAGATGGTAGTGGCCCGCGGGGTGGGGTACACCAAAGAATGTCCTCGGTGAGATGGTAATGACCCGCAGAGTGGAGTATGCTGGTGGGGTCCTCAGGAGAGATGACAGCGGTCCGCAGAGCGAGGTGCACAGATGAGGCCCTTGGTAGAGATGGTAGTGGCCCGCAGAGCGAGGTACACTGGTGAGGGTCCTCATTAGAGCTGGTAGCGGTCTGCAAGGCTGGGTTCGCCAGTGAGGTCCTCAATAGAGTGGTAAGGGCCCGCAGAATGGGGCCCGCAGAAGTCTCCAAAAATTCTTCAAAAATCTTTACAAAAATCAACAGCCTACCCCACTGTTTACTGGCCATGGGATAAAACACCCAACTTCCTATTACTACAGCAAGGTAATATTGGCTTTGCTGTAAAGCTGGTCTACAACATCTCCAAGTCACTATTGTCACTCCGAGAGTGCCTTACTATTTACTGGGTGCAGGCAAAAAAAAAACCAAAAAAACAGATCACATCCAGTTCTTCTAGAGAAGGGGTTACTAGCCCTCCCCTAAGTAGAAACCTGGGCAAAAATATCTTCCAAACTCTTCCAAAAACTCCCAACTCCTAGACACCTCTGGATCAGTCAAACAGAGAGCAGAAATAACTTTTGTACATGCTCAGGGGGCAAATAATACTCCTAAGACCCATCCCAAAAAAGGGAAGAACCCCAAGGAATGCAAAAAAACCCTTCTTTAACTGGAAAAACAAGGGATAACTGTTTAATAAAAATATTAATTAAAAAAAAATTCACACCTTGTGTTTCTATCTGTGCATGCACTGTGCCATTGTTCCATTACTATGCACTAGCCGAGTGCTTTGATTGCCTATGCTGCTGCTGCTGGCTTTGCAGAGATTTGCCTGTCATCTCCCATGTATCCTTCCTTTCCATCATCATTTGCTCATGCTTTTAATTGTAAACTCTTATCCTTGTATCTCATGTTATCTGTTCCCCAATGATTCAGAGCATGATGCAGCCTCTCTATAGAGCTTGTGTCCTTCTGACATGGCATTCTGGTAGAAGATGAAGGCATATGCAGAAATGCATGCTTACATCTTTGCATATCTTCTCTGGGATTTTTTCTGAATAAAAGGAGATTATTCCTGTTGCAGCTGCCAGCTCATATACTGCCTTATTCCCAGTTTTGAATCTGCTGTTTTCTGTGTTGTTTCTGTATGGTATACAGTTGTGCCTGGCAGAATTTGCAAAATGTGTAGCATTTTAAGAAAACATGAGTGATCAGACAAAACACATAACTGTTATTTTTAATGTGTTTCAAATTAAACTATTATGTTTCACAGAACAGCACAATCATTAAACAAACCATAGTAATAAAGTAAATAATAAAATTATCCTGTTCAAAATTTTGCTTGCCCGTGAATGTTTGAGATGATAATATTCACTCAAGTTGATACGGACAGGCTGCAATGCAATGAAGGACAGGTACAAAGCTGGTGCTCCAGGGTGTGCAAACCATGCATTTGCACGGGGAGGCAACTCCATGGGGGCAGCGTCTCATGCCAGAGTCGGTCAATGCCATGTGCAGTGGTGGAAGAATGACAGATCCTTCTGTCCTCCTCCTCTACACAAGTAGCAGGAGTAGCCTTGCACCACGGTGGAAATTTATCTTAGATTACTGCCCCTCTCTCTCTCTCTCTCTCTTGCTTTCTCTCTCCTGTCTCCCCACAACTTCCCTGACTGTGCTGGTCATGCTCAGCCTCTGCTTACCTGCACAACTGAAGATGGGTCTGCTGCAGCCTGAACATACCCTCAGTAAATACTGTCATCATGGAGATGCAAAGGGTGGCAAGTTCTCCCATAAAAAAAATTGCTTGCCACCCTGGTTCAATTCTCCTTTCCACTGTGCGGAAGTTCAGGGACTAGAAGGCAAGGGTGTGCTTGCAAAAAGGTTGCATTGCCAAAAGGCAGCAGCAAGCAAATAGAAATTAAACACGGAGCTGATCTGTAGGGATATGCAGAGGGACCGCATATGTTGCATTCGGTATTCGTATTCGTCGGGGGCAGATACGTTGCATTCGGCAAGGGGGGCCCCAGATACGTTCATGCGTTCATTCTTATTCGTTTCCCATCTAAACTTTAATTAACTACAACCCCCCACCCTCCTGACCCCCCAAGACTTACCAAAACTCCCTGGTATTCCAGCGAGGGGTCCAGGAGCCATCTCCTGCACTCACGCCGTCAGCTGCCAGTATTCAAAATGGCGCCGATAGCCTTTGACCTTACTATGTCACAGGGGCTACCGGTGCCATTGATCGGCTCCTACTATGTGACAGGGGCTGACCAGTGGCACCGGTAGCCCCGGTGACATAGTAAGGGCAAAGGCTATCAGCGCCATTTTGATTATTGGCAGCCGATGGTCCGAGTGCAGGAGATCGCTCCCAGACCCCCGCTGGACCACCAGGGACTTTTGGCAAGTCTTGGGGGATGCTCCTGACCCCCACAAGACTTGCCAAAAGTTATCCCCTATCACATGCTAGGAGCCGATCAATGACACCGGTAGCCTCTGTGACATAGTAAGGTCAAAGGCTATCGGCACCATTTTGAATACCAGCAGCCGATGGCATGAGTGCAGGAGATGGCTCCCGGACCCCCCCCCCCACTGGACCACCAGGGAGTTTTGGTAAGTCTTGGGGGGGTCAGGAGGGTGGGGGATTTGTTTAAATTCACTCTTTTAGACGGCCGAATAATTCGGTGAAGATTCGTTGTATTCATGGGAATCGTGATACATTTTGCTTCCCCACGAATACAACAAATATGACCCTATATGTTGCAGATTACCAATACATTGCAAATGAATGCACACCCCTACTGATCTGTGAGCAGGAGCACTCAGCCCTGTGGTGACCCCCACCCCTAGCATGAATTTCCTAGGCACAAGCAAGCTAACAGAAAGTAAAAGCATAGCCAATCTGTGAGCAGAGCACTCATGGATTTCCTAGGTAACAGGAAACCCATGTGGAAGAAGAGGCAGGGCTGAGTGCCCCTGCTCACAGATCAGCTCCGCGTTTACTTTCTGTTTGCTTGCTGCTGAGTTTTGGCAATGCAGCCTTTTTGCAGGCACATCCTTCCTGCTTTCTAGTCTGGAGTCTTCCTGGATCAGCTGAATCAAGCCAGGTGAGAGGGAGGATTCAGGATTGTGGCCCTGGGGGGAGAGGGAGCTATGGGAGACATCCTGGGAAGGGATTTGTTGAAAGAGTGGTGGGAGAAATTGGGGAAGGTGATTTTGGAGAAGAGAGGAAAGATACCGGATGGAAATAGTAAAGGAGAGAATGGCGTGCTGGGAAGGATGAGGAGAGAGTGGTGGAATATGTTGGGAAAGGGGGTTGTTGAAAGAGGGAAGCTGCTGGATGGGGTCTGTGGACGAGAGAGGGGAGATACTGAGAAGGGGGACAAAGAGTGATGTGAGAAGCTGGAAATGGGGTTGTTGAGAGAGAGAGAGAGGTGCTGAGGGGATTATGGAGGGAGAGTATGGTGGGAGATACTGGGTGTGAGGGTTTGTTGAGAAAGGAAGGTGCTGGGCAGAGGGATTGCAGAGGAGATACTGGGAAGTAGGGCAAAGAATGGTGGAAGATGCTGGACAGGAGATTTTGGAAGAGAAAGCAGGGATGCTCTTAAGGGGTGACAATGGGAGATGTTGGGGAGGGGGTTGTTGAGGAAAGACAAGAAATGGGTGTGGTTAGGGAAGAGGAGATGCTGGGAAGTGGGGAAAGAGAGGGGCAATGATGAGTAGCAGCTGGGGGAAGAGAGAGAGAAATACAGAACAAAGGGAAAGAGAATTGTTAGATGATATAGGAGAGGAAGAAAGAAGAAAGGAGGAAAGAGAAGAAACAGAAAATGGACAGGAAAACAGAAGAAAGATGAGAAAAGCAGAAAACAGGAGAGCAGGACCAACATGATTAAAAAAACTAAAATACCCAGACAACAAAGGTAGAAAAAAAATGTATTTTCGCTTTGGAAAAGGTACAGAGAAGGGCTACCAAAATGATAAGGGGAATGGAACAACTCCCCTATGAGGAAAGACTAAAGAGGTTAGGACTTTTCAGCTTGGAGAAGAGACGACTGAGGGGGGATATGACAGAGGTGTTTAAAATCATGAGAGGTCTAGAACGGGTAGATGTGAATCGGTTATTTACTCTTTCGGATAGTAGAAAGACTAGGGGGCACTCCATGAAGTTAGCATGGGGCACATTTAAAACTAATCGGAGAAAGTTCTTTTTTACTCAACGCACAATTAAACTCTGGAATTTGTTGCCAGAGAATGTGGTTAGTGCAGTTAGTATAGCTGTGTTTAAAAAAGGATTGGATAAGTTCTTGGAGGAGAAGTCCATTACCTGCTATTAAGTTCACTTAGAGAATAGCCACTGCCATTAGCAATGGTTACATGGAATAGACTTAGTTTTTGGGTACTTGCCAGGTTCTTATGGCCTGGATTGGCCACTGTTGGAAACAGGATGCTGGGCTTGATGGACCCTTGGTCTGACCCAGTATGGCATTTTCTTATGTTCTTATATTCTTAAGTGATTGAAATATAACAGTTTTGACAATGCATATGTCTTCTAGGGATGTGAATCATTTTTTGACGATTTAAAAAAATCGTCAGATATTTTTTTAAATCGTCAAAAATCGTTAGAGTCGCGATACAATAGAAATTCCCCCGATTTATCGTGAAAAATTGTAAATCGGGGAAGGGGGAGGGCGGGAAAACCGGCACACCAAAACAACCCCTAAACCCACCCCGACCCTTTAAAACAAATCCCTTACCCTCTCCCACCCTCCCGAACCCCCACAAAATGTTTTAAATTACCTGGTGGTCCAGTGGGGGGGTCCCAGCGTGATCTTCCACTCTCGGGCCATCGGCGCCATTTTGGCTGCCACTAATAAAAATGGCGCCGATGGCCCGATAAAAAAAAAACCACCCGACCCTTTAAACTGACCCACTTAGCCTCCCCCACCCTCCCGACCCCCCCAAAACCTTTTAAAATTATCTGGTGGTCCAGTGGGGGTGCGGGGAGCGATCTCCCACTCTCAGGCCATCGGCTGCCACTAATAAAAATGGTGCCGATGGCCCTTTGCCCTTACCATGTGACAGGGTATCCGTGCCATTGGCCGGCCCCTGTCACATGGTAGGAGCACTGGATGGCCGGCGCCATGTTTAAAGATGGCGCCGGCCATCCAGTGCTCCTACCATGTGACAGGGGCCGGCCAATGGCAAGGATACCCTGTCACATGGTAAGGGCAAAGGTCCATCGGCGCCATTTTTATTAACGCAGCCGATGGCCTGAGAGCGGGAGATCGCTCCCCGCGCCCCCACTGGACCACCAGGTAATTTTAAAACCTTTTTTGGGTGTTCGGGAGGGTGGGGGAGGGTTTTTTGATTATCGGATCGGGCATAAGAACATAAGAACATAAGAAAATGCCATACTGGGTCAGACCAAGGGTCCATCAAGCCCAGCATCCTGTTTCCAACAGTGGCCAATCCAGGCCATAAGAACCTGGCAAGTACCCAAAAACTAAGTCTATTCCATGTAACCATTGCTAATGGCAGTGGCTATTCTCTAAGTGAACTTAATAGCAGGTAATGGACTTCTCCTCCAAGAACTTATCCAATCCTTTTTTAAACACAGCTATACTAACTGCACGAACCACATTCTCTGGCAACAAATTCCAGAGTTTAATTGTGTGTTGAGTAAAAAAGAACTTTCTCCGATTAGTTTTAAATGTGCCCCATGCTAACTTCATGGAGTGTCCCCTAGTCTTTCTACTATCCGAAAGAGTAAATAACCGATTCACATCTACCCGTTCTAGACCTCTCATGATTTTAAACACCTCTATCATATCCCCCCTCAGTCGTCTCTTCTCCAAGCTGAAAAGTCCTAACCTCTTTAGTCTTTCCTCATAGGGGAGTTGTTCCATTCCCCTTATCATTTTGGTAGCCCTTCTCTGTACCTTCTCCATCGCAATTATATCTTTTTTGAGATGCGGCGACCAGAATTGTACACAGTATTCAAGGTGCTGTCTCACCATGGAGCGATACAGAGGCATTATGACATTTTCTGTTTTATTCATCATTCCTTTTCTAATAATTCCCAACATTCTGTTTGCTTTTTTGACTGCCGCAGCACACTGAACCGACGATTTCAATGTGTTATCCACTATGACACCTAGATCTCTTTCTTGGGTTGTAGCACCTAATATGGAACCCAACATCGTGTAATTATAGCATGGGTTATTTTTCCCTATATGCATCACCTTGCACTTATCCACATTAAACTTCATCTGCCATTTGGATGCCCAATTTTCCAGTCTCACAAGGTCTTCCTGCAATTTATCACAATCTGCTTGTGATTTAACTACTCTGAACAATTTTGTGTCATCTGCAAATTTGATTATCTCACTCGTCGTATTTCTTTCCAGATCATTTATAAATATATTGAACAGTAAGGGTCTGGGGTGTATACCATCCGGTCCAGGTGATTTACTACTCTTCAGTTTGTCAATCAGGCCTACCACATCTTCTAGGTTCACCGTGATTTGATTCAGTCCATCTGAATCATTACCCATGAAAACCTTCTCCATTACGGGTACCTCCCCAATATCCTCTTCAGTAAACACCGAAGCAAAGAAATCATTTAATCTTTCCGCGATGGCCTTATCTTCTCTAAGTGCCCCTTTAACCCCTCGATCATCTAACGGTCCAACTGACTCCCTCACAGGCTTTCTGCTTCGGATATATTTAAAAAAGTTTTTACTGTGAGTTTTTGCCTCTACAGCCAACTTCTTTTCAAATTCTCTCTTAGCCTGTCTTATCAATGTCTTACATTTAACTTGCCAATGTTTATGCTTTATCCTATTTTCTTCTGTTGGATCCTTCTTCCAATTTTTGAATGAAGATCTTTTGGCTAAAATAGCTTCTTTCACCTCCCCTTTTAACCATGCCGGTAATCGTTTTGCCTTCTTTCCACCTTTCTTAATGTGTGGAATACATCTGGACTGTGCTTCTAGAATGGTATTTTTTAACAATGACCACGCCTCTTGGACATTTTTTACTTTTGTAGCTGCTCCTTTCAGTTTTTTTCTAACAATTTTTCTCATTTTATCAAAGTTTCCCTTTTGAAAGTTTAGCACGAGAGCCTTCGATTTGCACACTGTTCCTTTTCCAGTCATTAAATCAAATTTGATCATATTATGATCACTATTGCCAAGCGGCCCCACCACCGTTACCTCTCTCACCAAGTCCTGTGCTCCACTGAGAATTAAATCTAAAATTGCTCCCTCTCTCGTCGGTTCCTGAACCAATTGCTCCATAAAGCTATCATTTATTCCATCCAGGAACGTTATCTCTCTAGCGTGACCCGATGATACTTTTACCCAGTCTATATTGGGGTAATTGAAGTCTCCCATTATTACTGCACTACCAATTTGGTTAGCTTCCCTAATTTCTCTTAGCATTTCACTGTCCATCTCACCATCTTGACCAGGTGGTTTGATTATCGGCACAGCTGATAATCAAAAATCCAATCGGGCCGGACAATAAAAACTTTAAGATTTGGATCGGAACCGGAACCGATCAGATTCTGGTTCCGATTCACATCTCTAATGTCTTCTATCTTTGCACTGTTTTAGTCCAGGAGAAAATGTATTTCTGTTTGTATTTCTCCAGGGTTGCACTGCATGTAGAGTTTGGCTTCTTGTGGGTCCCATTTCATTTTTTGTCTGAATATGTCATATTTGTGATCACCTATGTTTTATTTGTTGAGGTTCTATCTATGTTGTGAGGGTGTGACAGAGGTGAGGGATTCTGCTAGCGTGTAGGTTCTGTGTAGCGATCTGTCGCAGTCTGCCTTGTTCTGTTTTCTCAGTTGGAACTGTATTAGTGTTCTAGGCCCGGTGTAATTTTGCTGTGCTGCCTTTTCTTAGGGAAGGTTTTGTTGTTTTGGTATGGTACTTTGTTATGCATGTGCTTGGTGTTTTTTTTTTTATTATTTAACAGGATTTTGCATTCAGAGAGTACCAGGAAGTGAAGAGAGCTTGCATTGCGGTTACTGAGATGACACCAAAATTTGAATACTTTTGTTGTATTATGAGTTGTAAGGGGGCAGCAGAGTTCAGTGGGAACTATTTTATCTGAAAGAAATTATTAAGTAAAATATTATGGGACTTAGTTCAAAATGGACCAGGACTTCCTACACTGAATTTATATTTTGGGAACAGCAGAATTGTGTTGTCTGATTTGACTTTTCTGGTGCATAATTAATTATTTTGTCTGCAGGACATACCTAGCATCCCTGAAATTTTGTATTGGATCTGACATATTTTGTGTTAAAACATTGACTGTGAGGCCAGTTTTTATAGTGTTTAGACTATTAACTTTAGGAGTCAGGATCCTATATTGGCCTTTATGAAAAATAACTGGGGCTGACTTTAAGGTTTTAATTTCATTAGGATCCCACATTTAAGGAGCCTTAAATGTGGATGGCTACAGGGGTGGAGGCTCTGATTTTTAGCTCTAGGCACCTAATTTAGGATCCTAAGTCAAGGCAAATGAATAGCAGGACTGCATTTAGGTGAATTTTCATCTGAAAACATAGGAAGCTTATTTTCAGCTGAACTTAGGCTCTTAATTTAAGTATTTAATTTAGGGACCTAAATTTAGGAGCTGGGCTGTTTTTGAATAATAATAACAATAATAATAACAATAATAATAATAATAATAATGTCTAACTGGCTAACTTTAGGACAGCCCTATAGCCTGAAGAGTTAGCTGGTTAGGTTAGCTGGCTAACTCCAATATTTGGAGTTAGCCAGTTAACTTAACCACCAAACTCTACTCCTCCGCAGAAGATCTACTACCCGCCCTTGGAACGCCCCCATGGAATTTAGCCGGATAAGAGCAAAATATAGCCAGGTAAGCTATTTAGATGAATAACTATGAAGTTATCCATCTAAATGGCCTTTGAATATTGACCTTGCTATGTTTGGACAGAAGTCAACAAGGCCTATGAAGAGAAGCACACCATCCCTACCATGAAGCTTGGAGATGGATCTCTGCTGCTTTTTTTTTTGTTTTTTTTTTTTTGGGGGGGGGGGGGGGGTGAGCTACTGCGGCACAAGGAATTTAGTCATAATTGATGGCAGGATGAATGTAGCATCTTATCAGAAAATACTGGAGGAGAATTTGCATTCAGTAGCCAGGAAGCTGCTCATGGGGCATACGAGGTACATTTGACTTTCCAACATGACAATTATCTAAAACATAAAGCCAAGTCAACCCTTATGTGGCTGTAGCAGAAGAAAGTGAAAGTTATGGAGTGGTCATCACAGTCTCCTGACCTGAACATCATTGAGCCACTTTGGGGAGAACTCAAACATGCAGCTCATACTAAACAACCAAAGAATTTACAGGACCTGGAGGCTTTTTGCCACGAGGAATGGGCAGTTTTACCAACTGAGAAAATAAAGAGCCTCATTCACAACTATCACAAAAGACTGCAAGCTGTCATTGATGCAAAAGGAGGCAATACATGATATTAAGAGGTAAAGGTACGTAAACTTTTGAACAGGACAATTTATTATTCTTTATTGCTATAGTTTGTTTAATAATTGTGCTATTCTGTGATGCATAACAGTTTTATTTGAAACACATTAAAAATAACAGACTTGCTTTCTCTGATCACTCATGTTTTCTTACAATGTTACATATCTTACAAACTCTGCCAAGAGTATGAGCATGACATTATGGATTTCCTGTCTTCCTTTCTACTTTTCCAGCTGTTCCAGAACAGATTGGTGCTCTCGCTCCAAGAGTAGAAACAGGAGACGGAGGTCCCTGGACACAGGAGGAAGACGCAACCAATAATTACACATTTTGGAAGTCCAGCTAACAGCCCTCCCCTTCTCCCCAGGGAATATTCAAAATCACCATTTCATGTAAAGTTTGGGGGATTTATTTTATAAATGTTGCATTTTGTATGAGTTTTCTTGGGTGTTTTTTTTTTTTGCGGTTTTTGTTAGGATTAGTGGTGGGTGTTTCTAAGTGTTGTGTGAGAGTACAGAGTTTGTGAATGGCTGCATACAGGATAGGAGCCAGTGGTGATTGTGAGAGTGAATGCGCGCAAGAGCTATGAATGGAGAGAAACAAATTGTGCCAATGTGTAACTGCTTAAACTGGAGATAAGGACAGTGACTGATGCCGGTAAAGATACAAGTGTCATGCTGTGCCGCGACACTGGCTTTGATTCCAGGATCACACAATAGAGTTAAAGAAAAAAGGTCTTATTTTTTAAATTCCCCCTTTCAACCACTTCAAAATGGATTACATTCAGATACTGTAAAGTGTCCATATGCCATTATTTTTCATGGGAGGAATGACAAATAGAAAATTCAATTTTGGTTCCACAGGAAACAATGGGAGCTATTCACTAAAAAGAGAGGCTGCCCAGATTTGCTCCTGTTCCTGCCAGGCATAGATTTATTTAGGGTGGAGGGCTCAGGGAAGCAAATAAAATGTGCATATCTATGCAGGGGGAGGAGGGATGAATCACTGTTTGTGGGCAGTAGATGGAGTTGAGTTCATAGGCCAGCTCTGCCTCTTGTGCATGGTGAATGTCTTTATTGAAGCAATTCTGAATCCTTTTTTTGCATATTTCAAAACAAAAGAAACAGCAGCTGAATGTTTTTATATGGCAGAAGATGTCTGGAGAAACCAACTGTATGGTTCCTCTCTGCCACGTGGAAGTCCAAACCTCTGGGTTTAAATTGATTCCAATATCTTAATAGAGAAAAAGTCAATCTAAGGTTATTTCTAGGTTGGTGGCAAACTATTATTGGCTGTTTTCGACTCTGCTCTTCTCTTTGACTATCCGCACTAAATTGTGTCTACCTCTTACAGATTCCATAATTTTTTATTTCCACTATTGCCGTATTTGGAGGGCAATTTACCCAGGACCACTCTGTATGCGGTTAAAAGTAAGTGAATTGTTACTCAAAGTGCATACATTTACATGTTTATTCTAGGACACGCTCCTGGGGTGAGGCTAGGCAAGGGGTGGGGAGGGGGAGGGCAACAACGCACAGAGTTGTACATTTGCAAAACCATTTGCCTTGCTTTGTCTGGATAAAATGTTCACAGAGAAAGCAGATGCAAATTTCTGCAGGGACTTTATCCAAGGGCAATTTTCAAAGGGAAAGTACAGGCTTAGTTTCCCTTTGAGAACTGGTGCAAAATTCATAGGTAAAAGTAACTGTAGATTTTGCACCTGCAGACACAGTTTTGAAAATTGTCTCTTATGTCCTTATTTACTAAACATTTTTCTCATGACATGGGAGAAAAATCCTAGTAAACCAGACCCTAATTGTGTAATAAAAATATGTGAAGAAAAATATTTTCCCTCTGTGATAACTCTGACCACTATTTTTGCTATTCTAGGCTTTTCTCAGAATAGGCATCATCTATTCTTGTTCTTTGGTGGTATTCATTGTGGGGTAGATTTTATAATTTTGTGCGAGCGCGTACAAGAGTACGTGGCATTTCAATAGATACGTGCGTAGCCGCGCGTATCCATTAAAATCCGGGATCGGCGCGCACAAGGCTGCCGATTTTGGGCAGCCTGCGTGCGCCGAGCCGTGCAGCCTGCCTCCGTTCCCTCTGAGGCCGCTCCGAAATCGGAGCGGCCTCAGAGGGAACTTTCTTTCGCCCTCCCCTCACCTTCCCCTCCCTTCCCCTACCTAACCCACCCCCCCAGCCCTATCTAAACCCCCTTACCTTTATCGCCGGATTTACGCCTGCCAGAGGCAGACGTAAATCTGCGCGCCCCAGTGGGCTGCTGGCGCGCCATCACCTGACCCGGGGGCTGTTCCGGAGGGTGCGGCCACGCCCCCGGAATGCCCCTGGGCCGAAACCACGCCAGCGGTGCCGCCCCTGAAATGTCACGTCACCCACGCCACGCCCCCGAAATGCCGCGTCACGACCGCCACGCCCCCGCACGCCTCTCCATGCAAGCCCCGGGACTTACGCGCATCCCGGGGCTTGCGCGCACCACCGAGCCTATGCAAAATAGGCTCAGCGCGCGCAGGGGGGGTTGGGGTAGGTTTTCGGGGGGTACGCGCGTACCCCTTTGAAAATCTACCCCATTGGGAATTGCTGGTGTGAAGCCCACGGGTAACAAGTTCTCATTATGGGCTGGATTTTCAAAAGGTTATGGGCGCCGGGCCTATTTTCGAAAAGCCTGGTGATGCGCGTAAAGCCCTGGGAAGCATGTAAGTCCCGGGGCTTGCAAAAAGGGGTGGTCCAGGGTCGTGGCGGTCCAGGGCGGGGCAAGAGGCCTCTGACACAGCAGCCATCTGCGGCTGTGTCGGAGGATTGCGTGCTGGCAGGCTGGTGGTGCGTACAACCTGCGCCTGCCTGGAGGCAGGCGTAAAAGGTGAGATAAGAAATTGGGGGGGGGTGTTTAGAGTAGGGCTGGGGGGAAAGGTTATGGTAAGGGGTGGGAAGGTTAGTTAAGGGGGATGGGAATGGGGAAAGGCACCCCCTTGCATGCACCGACTCTCTATTTTATAGCATGCGCACGCCTGCGCGCACATGTTATAAAATCGGGCGTACATGTGCGCACGTCGGGTAGTGCGCGCACATGTACGCCCACGCGCAGGTCTTAAAATCTACCCCTATGAGTACAGCTTTGAAAATTGCTCTGTAAAACCATACATCAATATTGCAATTCAACATCTAAGCTCCAAACTGAAGGATTTGGAAACAATGTTTAAAAGCATGAGATATCTAAGGTCTTATCCACATTTTTCCACTTATTGGTTGCTCCAGTCTTTTGCTTGTTGCTACCTTTCTGTCTCAAATTACAGGTCAATTTGATGTTGAAACAGTCCAATTAAAAAAAATGGCAGAGTAAACCAGAGTTTGGAGATTTAGACTGCTTAACACTCCTCAATATGATAACAGTATATTAGGTCTAAAGATATATATTCTTATTCCATGTAACCATTGCTAATGGCAGTGGCTATTCTCTAAGTGAACTTAATAGCAGGTAATGGACTTCTCCTCCAAGAACCTATCCAATCCTTTTTTAAACACAGCTATACTAACTGCACGAACCACATTCTCTGGCAACAAATTCCAGAGTTTAATTGTGCATTGAGTAAAAAAGAACTTTCTCCGATTAGTTTTAAATATGCCCCATGCTAACTTCATGGAGTGCCCCCTAGTCTTTCTACTATCCGAAAAAGTAAATAACCGATTCACATCTACCCGTTCTAGACCTCTCATGATTTTAAACATCTCTATCATATCCCCCCTCAGTCATCTCTTCTCCAAGCTGAAAAGTCCTAACCTCTTTAGTCTTTCCTCATAGGGGAGTTGTTCCATTCCCCTTATCATTTTGGTAGCCCTTCTCTGTACCTTCTCCATCGCAATTATATCTTTTTTGAGATGCGGCGACCAGAATTGTACACAGTATTCAAGGTGCGGTCTCACCATGGAGTGATACAGAGGCATTATGACATTTTCCGTTTTATTCATCATTCCTTTTCTAATAATTCCCAACATTCTGTTTGCTTTTTTGACTGCCGCAGATCTAGGTGTCCACTGTCATAGTGGACACCTAGATCTGCGGCAACCCAAGAAAGAGATCTAGGTGTCCACTATGACACCTAGATCTCTTTCTTGGGTTGTAGCACCTAATATGGAACCCAACATTGTGTAAATATAGCATGGGTTATTTTTCCCTATATGCATCACCTTGCACTTATCCACATTAAATTTCATCTGCCATTTGGATGCCCAATTTTCCAGTCTCACAAGGTCTTCCTGCAATTTATCACAATCTGCTTGTGATTTAACTACTCTGAACAATTTTGTGTCATCTGCAAATTTGATTATCTCACTCGTCATATTTCTTTCCAGATCATTTATAAATATATTGAACAGTAAGGGTCCCAATACAGATCCCTGAGGCACTCCACTGTCCACTCCCTTCCACTGAGAAAATTGCCCATTTAATCCTACTCTCTGTTTCCTGTCTTTTAACCAGTTTGCAATCCACGAAAGGACATCGCCACCTATCCCATGACTTTTTACTTTTCCTAGAAGCCTCTCATGAGGACTTAGATGACATTTCACAGCTATGATCTTATCATGATTCACCTTAATAATTTAACTGGATAAAACTATTTTAGAAGCTTAGTTCTCTTTTGTTTCAAAATGAATAAGTGCCAGAGATGAGATATATGATTGTCAAAATTGGCTTGCAGCATTAATTACAGTTTATAATTTTAAAACAGAATTTTATAGTGATACATGGAAATATATTCCCATACACTTTGAATAAAAAATCAGATAAATAAAAAGTATGATCCATATGATCAATTAAATATTTTTTTTAAAAAGACAAAAAATACCTTAAAATAACTGACCCCTTATCCCACCTAGTTTCAGTAAATGGGTGAGAGGGAGTATGCAGTTGATTAAAAGTAACTGAAATGTACAGCATGTCTTGTATGAATATTAGCCATCAGCCTGAGAATTTGAGCATTCAAGTATACTTAGAATGGGATGAGAACCCTAGATATAAAACAAAGCTTCCAGGTTAGTAATTTGTATTAGGCAGGGCATATATGAGAGAGAGAGAGAGAGAGAGAGAGA
Organism: Rhinatrema bivittatum; assembly: GCF_901001135.1. Taxonomy (NCBI): domain Eukaryota; kingdom Metazoa; phylum Chordata; class Amphibia; order Gymnophiona; family Rhinatrematidae; genus Rhinatrema; species Rhinatrema bivittatum. Next base: position 179,779,794 of record NC_042619.1, read on the forward strand.
GCGAGAGAGAGAGACTCTCTATAAGACACTCATATTGGTCAACTATTTATACCACTGTAGGAGGGTGAATTAGTAACTCAATGTGATGGTCTAGGGTTTGTGGGGCAGTTTTATATATACAGTCAGATGAACGAACAGCACAGTATACATCAGTAAAGATTTGATGTGATTTGGAGTGAGGAAAGGTACACAAAGATGAGATTTGTACATTGTACTCTCAACCTAGTTTGATGCACTCTCTACCTAGCTTGATGCACTCTCTACCTAGCTGCTATCAAGCTAGGGTGAGAGTACATTGTACAATAGGGATGTGCAGAGCAAAATTTTATGTTCATATTTTTTATGTCCGAAAGGGGGTCCCACTTGCGGCCAATATGGACATAAAAAAAATCCAATGAGTTGGGTATATGTACATATGTGCAAAAAAAAAAATTAAACCCCCTCACCCTCCTTAATCCCCCCCCCCAGACTTACCACAACTCCCTGGTGATCGAGCGAGGAGTGAGGACGTCATTTCTGCAATCTTTGGCGAGAAGCATGTGATGTCGGTGGCACGTCGAGTGACGCGGCGTCACGTGATTCCCGGCTCGTTCGCGCCGGACGGCTCGTTCGGCCCAAAAAGAACTTTTGGTCAGCTTGGGGGGGCCTCCTGACCCCCCCAAGCTGGCCAAAAGTTCTTTTTGGGCCGAACGAGCCGTCCGGCGCGAACTCGCCGGGAATCACGTGGCGCCGCGTCACGTGATTCCCGGCAAGTTCGCGCCGGACGGCTCGTTCGGCCCAAAAAGAACTTTTGGCCAGCTTGGGGGGGTCAGGAGGCCCCCCCAAGCTGGCCAAAAGTTCTTTTTGGGCCGAACGAGCCGTCCGGCGCGAACGAGCCGGGAATCACGTGACGCCGGCGTCACTCGACGTGCCGCCGACGTCACATGCTTCTCGCCAAGGATTGCAGAAATGGCGTCCTCACTCCTCGCTCCATCACCAGGGAGTTGTGGTAAGTCGGGGGGGGGGGGATTAAGGAGGGTGAGGGGGTTTATATTTTTATTTTGGCTCAACAATCGCGATTTCCCACATATCGAACATATCTATGTTCGATATGTGGGAAATCCGATCGTTTATGTCGAATCAATTTTTTAAGTAAAAAAAAAAATATGAGTTGCGTTTTACTAATGCGGTCAATCCGAATGCACACCCCTATTGTACAAATCTCGTCTTTGTGTACCTTTATTCACTCCAAATCATATCAAATCTTCACTGATGTGTACTGGGCTGTTCGTACATTTGATTGCGCATGTAAAACTGTCCCCCAAACCGTAGACCACCACGAAAATCTCACCTTGAGTTACTAGTTTACCCTCCTACAGTGGTATACATAGTTGACTAGTAGACCTGCCCCAGTAGAGGCTCTCTCTTCCATACCCCCAAAATGGGGTTTGTGGTATATATCACAAATCCCATGGCAGGCACAACAATAGGATTACAAGTTTTGTTATTTCCAGCATGATAAGATGTGTTACACTATCACACACAACACACCTCATTTTCATAAACTCCTCCCTTTTGACTAAATTTTAAAAATTTGCACACGCATCTCATGATGTGTTATTTATCGCATGCATTATGGCATTATCACAGGCATTAGGGTCCTAATGCCCACAATAACACCCCAACGCAATTTGTTAAATGACCCTGAGAGACTGATCAGCTAGCGGTAGCTGATTGTTGGATAATGGGGTTGACAATGCTAAAATTGCTAAGGGACCAAAATCACTAAGAGAACCTTGCAAGCCATGGGTATAGCAGTGCTATAATCCCCAGCAACAGGATCCTTCTCCAAAATGATAAAACAATAAAAGCATTGAAAGTTTGGTCCATAGAGAGAGGGGAATCCAGCAGCTGAGTGGAGGCAGAATCTGGTGTTCCAGGAGGCAGTGAACCTACTGACTGCTTGAAGGGGTTTGGTCTTTCAGAGTGGTAGAGCAAACAGAAGGCAGAGCTTTGGTCCCCTAGGAGGGGCCATGGACCCAACAGCAGAAGGGAGAGAAAGGTAGGGAGACAACCAGCAGTCAAGGGTCAGCTTTCATATGACAGATCCCTGCCATATGACTAGCAGCATCCACCAGCCCAACTGTATCCTACACCTGGGTGAGACTTGGAGCATAGTGGGAAAAGGAAAAGAGAAAAGGAATCAATGTAGTGGGACAAAGGGAGCTCACGGGCGGAAGAGGTCTGTCAATAGTTATGCCTTATGGTGATTAATACCCCTCACAATTTGAATGCACTGTTTTAAGATTTCCTAGGAAATATTTCTACTGTTTACGCATTGTTTAGTATCTCCTATGAACAGACAATTGTACAAATTTAATAAAACTTGTAAATACTGCCAGTCCCGTTTACAGTCCATTTGTTTTAAAGCTTCCTGGGGGGAAGGGAGGGGAAACCCACCTGCTAATACCCCTTTTCCCCCAGGAAGAGACACCAGGCGCCAGACACCTAAGCATTGCTAGATCCTACCCAAAGTGGGGGTGGGGAGAGGTTAATCCTACCAGGCCAGTCCAAGGCCTACAATTGCCAGCACCAGGTAGTTAGGGCAAGGGGGTATTATACAAATATATAAACTGCAGAAAAAAAAAAATAACATTCCCAACAGTTTTGCAGATTTCCTTTTGAAAGTGATGTTCATTTTATATTGCAATCTAGAACATAAACACTGTAAAGTCCTCTGAAAAGGTTAATATATTCTAATGGGTTATTTCCATATTCTACTAGAAGGTATTCCATTGGAATTTATTGTAAGAACCAGAGCTCCATGTGTCTGCCAAACATCATGTTCTCTAAAAGAGAAACTACTGCTGCTTGGAATCCATACAGCTATATTCCTCTCTCAGCTTTTACAGTCCCCCACACCCCTGGAGTACCATTGGAGACAGTGATGAACTGTGGTCTCAATTCCCTTATTAGCTGTAAGACCTAAAAATTATATGTGCAATTAAAAGGCAAAATGCTGATATTACTCATAGGAAGCCCTTTGTACATTAGGAAGGTACAAAAGTCTGCTGACACTTTGCAACAGAGATAGTCAGCAGGGCAGAAGATTAATAGAGCCTCATAAATTTGTAGGGTGAATAGATAGGGGCAGAATAAGCATATTGTGTTGCAGATAAATAAAGGGCATGGTCAGCCTGACAAAACATTTAACAGGGATTACAACCCCTCTTTTAGATAATTTGCTTGGCTAGCAGTAGCCAGCTTTTAATAACTACATATAATTACCTAAGAGCAGTTCATCTAATGTCACAAAGGCCCTATAGCCCTAAAAACAGAATACCATAATGAAGAATCACATTTTTTAAGATTAGCATATCAAGAATAAAGGGCAGTATTCTTCTTTCTGTGCTCAGTTCAACCAGATTCAAGACACAGAAAAAACATACGGCTAAAAGATATTTGGAGAGTTTGGCATATAGAAATAATTATATCCTATGTTTAAAATATATGATTCAAAAGTTCTGCATGTCTCTAGGAAACCACATAGGGCTCAGATACTTAGGTTCTTAGACTGCCACACTTAATGCAATATCAGTTTTATTAAAACATGCATGAATCTCATTTTCCCTTTCCATATATGGAGTATCTTTCCTGATGTTACATAAGAACATAAGAAAATGCCATACTGGGTCAGACCAAGGGTCCATCAAGCCCAGCATCCTGTTTCCAACAGTGGCCAATCCAGGCCACAAGAACCTGGCAAGTACCTGGTGAAAAAAATCCACTGAGCATGTTCCTGAATGATGTCAATTCAGAATAAAGAAACACATTTTTTTTACGGTCCTACATTTAAATATGCTGTAAAGCATTTGCATAGCCCTATTTCACTGGAAATCTTGAGTGAGAAGGATAAGAAAATGGAAAAGATAAACCGTTCATCAGGAGGATAATTTTCAGTCTCCATAATGGTCAAATCTGCATATATGTTGCACTCGCAGACTTTACCAGTGATTTTCAAAGCAAAGTTATACACATAAATTTGCTTTAAAAATCCTTGGGCAAGTAGCTAGTTATACACAGAGATTCACTCACATAACGTTACACCTCCTCTTCAGAAGGCATAACGGCCCTGATTTTAAAAATTATTTGAACACGTAAAATTGGGTTTTGCACATGTAAATGCCCTTTAGTCAAGTAAGTGGGCTTTTGAAAATTGCTACAATATATGTCATTGAATTGTTCATAAGATTTACTCGCATAAGTTAATTTTACTCAAGAAAATGGCTTTTGAAAATTGCTACAATAGTATGTTACATTTATATGTGTAACTCCTTTGAAAATTACCTCCATAATGCGCATACTTTTTAAAATAAAATATTGCCAACTCCACCCAAGAACCCCTCTGCCAGTTCATGTAAAAGTGCATGCAAGCTGGGTTGAATGTGTACTTTTACATGCACTGAGTTCCATCCAATTTTGTAATCACCTTTTACGCTCAGAAATCCAGGTTTTATGTATGTAGACGGCTTTGAAAATTGTCTCCAAGGCAAATAATTTTAAGACTGGCCGCATAAGCGCAACATCTGTGATTACTTTGTACCCTCGGTCTTTGCACTAATTAAAAAATTACCCCACGAAAACTACCTATACGCATTCCCACCTGCTAATTTGTGTGGCTAATTGTCCTGAGATAAATTACATACTGGGCCTATGCACGCACTTTTTACCCATGCACAAGGACAATCGTTTTCTAAAACCTGTTTCTGCAAGACATTGTTTTATCCATGGAAATTATTGTTAAAATTATCATCTTATCACTCTAATACAGTTTTTTGTCCTATTTCTTGAATAGCCACCTCACCAGGAGGCCTTAGCCTGGCCTTCCTTTTCATGTGTGGCATATCAAAAGGAAATAACCAATCTCTAAAGACCTAAAACATATCCAGTGGTATAATGTATTAATAATTAAGGATTCCACTAATGGAGGCTTCAAAAAGAAAGGCTGGTATTTCCTACCTGAGACGAAGTTCTATCTCAACGACCAGTATATTCAGTCTTTAAACTTTATAGGCAAATCCCGGCGAATTCCCGTCGAAGCCCGTCAAAGCCCTGCTTTGCCGCGCGCCCCTTGAGCGCACGCGGCTTAAGCAGCGCGCCGGCGTCGACTGCGCGCCGCAGACGCTGCAGCTTTTAAAGTCACTTCCTGGTTCCGCCTCTCCTCGATATCCAATAGGGAAGCAGCGTTTCAGAGTGTTGTACCATTGGGGCCAATCAGATCACCCCCAGGTTCCGCTGGTCACTCGAGTCAGGAAATTACAAATAATCAAGAGAAGAGAAATCTCAGGTAGGAAAAAGCCAGTTCTCTCTTGTCTGCCTCAAGTATTTGGGCAGACGCTGCAGCTTTTAAAGTCACTTCCTGGTTCCGCCTCTCCTCGATATCCAATAGGGAAGCAGCGTTTCAGAGTGTTGTACCGTTGGGGCCAATCAGATCACCCCCGGGTTCCGCTGGTCACTCGAATCAGGAAATTACAAATAATCAAGAGAAGAGAAATCTCAGGTAGGAAAAAGCCAGTTCTCTCTTGTCTGCCTCAAGTATTTGGGCAGACGCTGTAGCTTTTAAAGTCACTTCCTGGTTCTGCCTCTCCTCGATATCCAATAGGGAAGCAGCGTTTCAGAGTGTTGTACCGTTGGGGCCAATCAGATCACCCCCGGGTTCCGCTGGTCACTCGAATCAGGAAATTACAAATAATCAAGAGAAATCTCAGGTAGGAAAAAGCCAGTTCTCTCTTGTCTGCCTCAGAATAACCCATGTGAGCAGGCTGCTGTAGGAGCAACATTGGAACGGAGTGTTTCTCCCCTAGCCATAGAAACATCTCTGAGCCCGGGTGCACTGGCTCCACCATCACCACCTGGGAAAGAAAGGGGGGGTACCCCAATAAACCCAGGAGGCCCACAAGAGGAGGTCTTAACCCCTCTGGATCTTCGAGGAAAATTTGAAAACCTTCAAGGGAATGCGGAAACCTCTGAACAGATGAAGCAAGTTGAAGAAAAACATCTAGATTTAATGGGAACCCTCAGTATTTTACCACAAGACTCCAGTACTCCAAGGAGTACTGATCTGGAAATGGGAGATCAAGAAAATATAAGTGTAATCATTAAAAGAGATAATATGCCAAAGAAACCTGCAAACATCACTCTGGAATCTCTGTGGAATTACATGACTAAATTGGACGTTTCAATAAATAATTTAACAGAGGTTGTTTTAAAAACTTCCAATTCACTTGCATTTAATACCAGTGAAATAGGAAAGCAAAGAGAGATTATAAATGAATTAGAAAATCGCGTCCTCCATGTTGAAAAAATTCAAGTCCATCAGATAAAAATAGAAGATGAGGTGAATAAAAGAATAGAGAATTTAGAGAATACAGTAAGATCATTAAACCTGAGGGTGAATAATTTCCCACTAATTAAGAAAATGGACCCACTAGAGCTATTCAGAAATTATTTAATGCAAATCCTAAAAATACCTGAAAAAGCTTTACCGGTAATTGTAAAAGCTTTTTATTTGGGAGATAAAAAGATAGTCTGGAATGGGAAATAAATTAGAAAATTCTAAAGAGAAAGATAGTGGGGGAGAGTCAATTGATTTATCTGATTTGCTTCAGAAATCACAGGACGAATTGGAAATAAGATCAAGGAGAACACTCTTAGGGATGTGAATCGTTTTAGGACGATTAAAATTATCGTCCGATAATTTTAATATCGTCTTAAACCGTTATGGAACACAATACAATACAGATTCTAACGATTTATCGTTATAAATCATTAGAATCGTGAGCCGGCACACTAAAACCCCCTAAAACCCACCCCCGACCCTTTAAATTAAATCCCCCACCCAATGACTTAAATAACCTGCGGGTCCAGCGGCGGTCCGGAACGGCAGCGGTCCGGAACGGGCTCCTGCTCTGAATCTTGTCGTCTTCAGCCGGCGCCATTTTCCAAAATGGCGCCGAAAAATGGCGGCGGCCATAGACGAAAAAGATTGGACGGCAGGAGGTCCTTCCGGACCCCCGCTGGACTTTTGGCAAGTCTCGTGGGGGTCAGGAGGCCCCCCACAAGCTGGCCAAAAGTTCCTGGAGGTCCAGCGGGGGTCAGGGAGCGATTTCCCGCCGCGAATCGTTTTCGTACGGAAAATGGCGCCGGCAGGAGATCGACTGCAGGAGGTCGTTCAGCGAGGGTTCCGGCGCCTCGCTGAACGACCTCCTGCAGTCGATCTCCTGCCGGCGCCATTTTCCGTACGAAAACGATTCGCGGCGGGAAATCGCTCCCTGACCCCCGCTGGACCTCCAGGAACTTTTGGCCAGCTTGTGGGGGGCCTCCTGACCCCCACGAGACTTGCCAAAAGTCCAGCGGGGGTCCGGAAGGACCTCCTGCCGTCCAATCTTTTTCGTCTATGGCCGCCGCCATTTTTCGGCGCCATTTTGGAAAATGGCGCCGGCTGAAGACGACAAGATTCAGAGCAGGAGCCCGTTCCGGACCGCTGCCGTTCCGGACCGCCGCTGGACCCGCAGGTTATTTAAGTTATTTGGGGGGGGTTCGGGAGGGTGGGGGATTTAATTTAAAGGGTCGGGGGTGGGTTTTAGGGGGTTTTAATGTGCCGGTTTTTCGATTTTTTGATTTTTCGATTTTTAACGATTTTTAACGATTTTTCATGATATTTTACCCCCCCAAACGGCAACAATACGATTCCCTCCCCCTCCCAGCCGAAATCGATCGTTAAGACGATCGAGGACACGATTCACATCCCTAAACACTCTTGGTTCAACTTGCCTTTTCCACAGATAGAGAAAATATTATGAGATCCTTTTTTCGAAATAGAGCAGTTAATTTTTATGGCCAAAAAATATGGATTTTTCCTGATCTTACTCATTCCACACAGGTTTGTAGAAAGGATTTTCTACAATATAGGAAGAGGGTGGTAGATAAAGGGGGATATTTCAGCTTAAAATACCCATGTAAATGTATTGTGAGGTTGGAGGGTAAGACATATTCCTTTGTAGATCCAGTAGGCTTAAAAGATCTCCTTGAAGGAAAATAGACCAGTAATTGGAAAAGAATGGGTCCTAAATGTATAATGCCTAAATAAATATTTTTTCCTTTATATCATTCAATAAAATTCAAGGATTTCACTTATATTACCTTAAATAATCATTTGAGACAGCTATTAGATGATTTAAGGGTATTCCTTGATACAAGTATTTTGATTTGTTTTATTTATAATCAACAGCTGTCAATATGATTTTTTCTTATATGTATAAATGTTTATTGTAATAATTTGAAAGCAATAAATAAAGAATTAAAAAAAAATTATCATCTTATGTGCAAAACACTGTCATAATAAAAAATAAGTGACTGAAAAAGCTCTTATATGAAGTGAGGTAGAATAGGCTCACATGCATGCAAAATCAAATACGCTTTTAAAAAGTATCATTCCTTTTGCATATTTCTTGTGATGTCATCATCAGTAGTACAGTAGAAGGTGAAACGTTACATTCAACATAATGCAGCTTTCTGCAGCTCAAAAGATTAAGCCTTTACTCCATCCTTGGAGAACCAGGTAACTCCTTTTTTGCAGAAAGGATTGATCCATTCCTGGCTTTATCCCATTGAATGCATGGATTTGTATGTAGGGCCTCACTGGGATCACTAAGTTTGGGTGTGGCCTTGTAAAAAGGCAATGCATTTAGAAGAAGAGAGAAGAATATGCCATATAATCACACAGCAGCCCCACGTGAGGCTGCTACAATGGTTGTTCCCTGCATCTGTATAAGACAGAGACCCATAGATGAGTTGTGGATTTTTCCTATAAAAATCCTAGGCCCAGTTCAGTGGGACAAAATGTAAGAGACTTTCTGATTGATTTAACATGGTAACATAGTATTGATGGCATAAAAAGACCAAATGCTTCGTCCAGTCTGCTTGGCAAGTTTCTTATGGGACTAGTAACTGCCACTCAGTGCAGGTTACCTCCAAGCTTTATACTGTATATCAACAAAGCAATGGGGCAGATTTTCAAAGCCCTACACATGCTGGGCCTATTTTCAAAAGGCTCAGCAACACATGTAAAGCCCCGGGATGCATGTAAGTCCTGGGGCTTGAAAAAAGGGGCGGGGGTGTAGGCGGGGTGTGGGCAGGGCATGGGTGGGACGGGCCTAGAGCCTCCAGGCACAGCGGCCATTTGCTGCTGTGCCTGGGATCGCGGGCCGGCCATCAGCCGGCGCTCACAACTTGCACCTGCCCAAGGCAGGCATAACTGGGTAAGATACATTTTTTAGGGGGGTTTAGGTTAGGGCTGGGGGGGCGGGAGAGTTAAGGGAAGGGAAGATGAAGTGGGGGGGTAGGGAGGTTCCCTCCGAGGCCGCTCCAATTTCGGAGCGGCCTAGGAGGGAACGGAGGAAGGCAGCGCGGCTCAGCACACGTAAGGTACACAATTGTGCACCCCCTTGCGCGCGCTGACCCCTGATTTTATAACGTGCGCAGCTGCGCACGCATGTTATAAAATTGGGCGTACATTTGTGCGCGCCGGGTTGCGTGCACAAATGTACGCCGCACGCGTATGTTTTAAAATCTGCCCCAATATTTTTACTGGGTGAGGAGCCTTCTTGAAAATTCCGATAATGCTGCTTGACAAGCTTTGCTTTTGAAGCTGGCCATAGAAGCAGTCCTGAGCTTTTTCCTTTATGTCTGCGTATCAGTACCCCGACTGGAAAAGTCGGGGCTCCGAGTTGGTTGTCCTCTGAATCCAATTTCCCTTTCCCCTCACACCATCAAAAAATAGAACAATGTAAGAGCAGAGACCAGTTGCATCAAAAGCATCAAGGCTTTTTGGTTAAGGGTTGTAATTCCCATGCACAGGGCCGGTGCTAGGTTTCTGTTTGAACAATTATTGTGCTGCTCCCCTGCCCCCATTCATTGTCTGTCCCAGTCTTTCCAAAACAAAAGCCTAGCTCTCTCCAGTGATAACAACTTTAAAAACTGATGCCAGCACCCAAACCACTCCCCCCCCCCCCCCCCCGGAACTCATGGCTAGTGCAAGGGTATTAGGTGCCCTGGGCAAGCCTTATAGCCTTGCACAATGCCCTCTCCTCCCCCCCCCCCCCCCCAACCTACCCTTCTGGCCTGTTCCACACACACAGTTAAAGGTTATGCATTTCTAATAATGTTTTATATAAAAAAAAATTGAAGTACAGTACCCTGAGGTAAAAATATCATTTACATTATATTTGCATGCACTGCTGTGATGCCAACTAGAAATCCTGCAAAAACACACTGGGAGCCCACATATTTTAGGCCTATTGTAACATGTGTTGTGTATGGGCTTGACCCTCTGAAAGCCCTAAAACACTTCCTACTAGGAGAATACCTCACCTCAATGACACATTGAGAACATAAACAGACCCACATCAAATACAGAATAGAGAAGCCATAAAGTAGAAATGCAATCGTAACAAAATCTGAACTGGAAATCACAAGAAGCCAGACATGCTGTGCAGTGAAACAAGAAAACACCAGAGCCATCAGCATTCTTCAAACATCAAACAATAAAATCAAGAAATATATTAAATACATAACTATAATAGTAAAAACATACTAATAATAATATTTCAAAACTGATGACAAATAATGAAAAACTCACAATATTTTTTTAAATGTCCCAAACACCAATAAATTATTTCAAAACAGCAGACACAATAAATAATGCACAAAAAATAAAACTAAAAAGGATTTTACCAATTCATGCTCTCCATACCTGGGAACTTTTGATTTCTAGTCACCCTGAGATTGTTGTGGATTAGTGGGATGCACAAATTTTCTCCTCTCTTTCATAGATAGATAAGATAGATAAGATAGATAGATAGATAAGATAGATATAGATATATATACACACACAAGCTCATAAACACATACACTCGCTCTCAGACAACCTCTCAGGCATCTCCAGTTCTTCTTTGGTTGGGATCTACCAGCAGCCCCAGACGCTCCTCTTCATTTCAGTTGCTGGCAGGTTAGGATCCACCTGCAGCCCCGTTCTTTCTCTCTTTCTTTCTCTCACACACACACATACACACACACACACACACATACACACACACCCCTCCAGGCAGCTCCCATTCTCTTTCACACACCCATCCCAGACAAGCTACCACATACCAGAGGCAGGCTCCCAGTCACATCCATCCAAATCCCAATCAGGCCCCCATTCTCACACACACACACACACACACACATACACACATACACACACATCATCCGAGTAAGGCACATGAGGTGCACACAATACATGAGGCTCCCATACATGAGGTGCACACACAAACACACACACACAATCCCAGGCAGGCTCTCATTCACCCACAAACACCCATCCCAGGCAGGATCCCATTCTCTCTCACACACATACACACACACACACACACATTACAGGCAGCCTCTGATTCACACATACCTACCCATCACAGATAGCCTCCCATGTATTCACACATTCAAGTAGACCAGGCAGTCAAGGTCCGTGGGTCATTCCTCCTCCACTGCTGCTGCCGCCAGCTTGTACCTTCTTCTTTGAGAAAGCAGCTGTTCTGCAGCTTCTCCTGCATGCTGGCCCCATGGTAATTAACATTTGCAGTGCTAGCACTTCCTGTATTCTCATCCCATGATGCACGAGATGAGAATTCAGGAAATGCTAGCAGGGACAGCACATGAGGAGGAGCTGCAGGACGGGCTTCATCTTCTTCTCTGACCTTCTGCTTCTTCCACCACTGATGGGATGGAGCTCACTGGCAGCTGCATGGGCCTTCTGCTTCTTCCACCGCTGGCCTCACAGGCTTCCTGCTTCTTCCACCGTCAGTGGGATGGAGTTCATCGATTGTAGCATGGGATTCTTCCATCTCCTGAAACCACCTTCCCAGGTATGACACCCTATGCAATTGCACATTTTGCACATCCGGTGGTGCCAGTCCTGCCCATGCATATTGTTAAGGGTAGTAATTGCCACGGAGCAGGTTATCCCCATGTACCCTTTTCTTCATTTCCGACCTTCAGTCTTCAGGGATCAACAGGGTTTATCCCATGCCCCTTTGAATTCTTTGACTGCTTTTGTGTTCACTACCTCCTCTGGAAGGGCATTCCAGGCATCTACCACCCTTTCTGTGAAGAAATATTCCCTGACATTGGTTCTGAGTCGTCCCCTCTGGAATTTAATTTCATGACCCTAGTTCTACTGTTTCCTTTCCAATGGAAAAGGTTCAAAGTACATGCATCATTAAAATCTTTTAGGTATCTGAAAGTCTGTTTCATATCTCCTCTGCGTCTCCTCTCTTCCAGGATGTATATATACAGATCCTTCAGCATCTCTTCAAAAGTCTTCTGATGCAGACCCCATACCATTTTGGTCATTCTTCTTTGGACAGCCTCCATCCTGTCTCTGTCTTTTTTGAGATATGGGCTCCAGTATTGAACACAGTACTCCAGGTGAGGCCTCACCAAGGACCTGTACAAGGGCATCACCACCTCCTTTTTCTTACTGGTTATTCCTCTCTCTATGCAGCTCAGCATTCTTCTGGCTTTAGCTGTCACCTTGTCTCATTGCTTTACCACCTTCAGATCACCAGACACTATCACCCCAAGGTACCTCTCCCAGTTCATGCACATTAGTCTTTTCCATCTGATTCACTCAGTGTGAGAGAGGTAGTGCCTACATGGCAAAAATCTTGAAGAAAGTGAAGATACTTATCCAGTGACTAGTAGAAGCAGGAGAGGAAAGATGTGGCATTGAGATGCTGCTCACTCAGAGCTTAAACCAATTTGCTATACACCAGAGAAACAAGGAGGTACTGTCACTCCTTGTGACCTTGGAGAAGTCACTTTACCCTCCATTTCCACAGGAACAAAATTAGATTGTAAGCCCTGTGGGGATAGGGAAATACCTATAGTACCTGAAAGTAATCCGCTTTGATGTACAATTTGAAGTGCCAAAAAGCGGAATATAAAAAATCTAAATAAATAAATCTAAAACTAAATAAATAAAAGAGAAGGGTACCTCAAAACTTTTGATAGTTTGAGGGTTTATGTCATCTGGATTAGACTTAATATTTTTTCAGTTTGATTCATTTGCCAAACTGAAAAAAAAAGAACTAAAAAAAAGAACCCAAAAGAAAAAAAAAATACTGAAATGAAGGGGAATAGCTGTGCCTTCCCATGCTAGAAAAATAGCCTGGGCCTGGCAATAAGGCCTGTTCCTGGCCCTGAAGCATGGTCTCAGTGCTGGTCTCAGTGCTGGCCCTGAAGCATGGTCTCAGCATGGTCTCAGTGCTGAGACCAGTCCCAAAGGCCTGGTCCGGGTGTCAATGCCCAGTCACAGTACCAAGTTCTGGAACTGGTGTCAAGGTTCAGCCATGAGGCCTGGTCCAAATGCTGAGGTTTAGGTACGGGCCTCCTGATATATTTTTCATGTCCCAATGCTTCAAAAATGATGCAGTCTGCTTGGAAGATGATGCCAAAGTGACATCACTGCAGTGCCTATCTCCCATTTCTATAGTATTGTTTTGATGTACAGCCATACATTTCTATGGCCATACTGCAAAATGGTACTGTCTGCCCCAGAGTAAGCCTCCACACTGAAGGCATTCTGGTGCCATCCAAATGGACCGTATCATTTTTGAAGTGCTGAGACAAGAAGAGGATGTTAAAGACTCTATCCTAGCCCTCAGTGCTGGTACCAGGCCTCTGAACCAGGCCCCAGCACTGGGACTAGACCTTGATGCAGACTAGGGCTTAGTGCTGAGCACCAGATCTAGGCCTTGATGTTGGGACCAGGACTCAGTTCTGGGCCCTGGAGCCATACCTAGGCTTTAGTGCTAGGATCAGGCTTCATAACCAGGCTCTGGATCTATGATTAGACCTTTTAGACTGGACCAGGCCTTAGGGTTGGGACCCAGCACTGGGACCAGGCTCCAGTGCCAGTTCTCGACCTCAGCACCAGGGCCAGGCCTCAGGACTGAGCATAGACCTTGGTGATGGGGCCAGGCATCAGAGCTTGTCCCCAGTGCTGAGTCAAGATATTAGTGCCAAGAGCAGGCCTCAGGGCTGGACCCTTGCACCGAGCCCAGACCTTGGTGCTGGGACTGAGCAGTAGAGCATATCTCCAATACTGGGCCTAGGCCTCAGTGTCAGGATCAGATTTCATGGTTGGGTCTCAGTGCCAGGCCTAGGCATCAGGACTTGGCCTCAAAGCCAGGACCTGGCATTGGCTTAGGCATCAGCACCAGGACCGGGCTTGGCCCTGTTGCCAGGAAGAGACCTAAATCCCTGGTCTCAGTGACTAAACCAGGCCTCAGGACTGGGCTACAGATCTGTGTCTATACCTCAGTGGCAGGACCAGGCTTTTGGTTCAGACCCCAGTGATGGGTCTAGGTCTCTGTGTTGGAACCTGTTCTCAGAGCTGGACATTGGCACCAGGATCTGGCCTGAGGGCCAAACCATGACACCAAGTCTAGGCCTTGGTGTAGGATCAGGGCTCAGGGCATGGCCCTGGTGCTCAGCTTAGGCTTTGGTGATGGGACTGGATCATAGGGCTGGGCCCTGATGCTGGATGTAGGCCTTAGAGCAGGGGTGGGCAATTCCGGTCCTCAAGGGCTGCAAACCAGTCGGGTTTTCAGGATATCCTTAATGAATATGCATGAGAAGACCTGCATACACACTGCCTCAGTTGTATGCAAATCTATTTCATGCATATTCATTAGGGGTATCCTGAAAACCCGACTGGTTTGCAGCCCTCGAGGACCAGACTTGCCCACCCCTGCCTTAGAGCCAGCTCCAGTGCCTAGCCTAGTCCTCATGGCTAAGCCTCAGCAGAGGGCCTAGATCTCATACCCAGGACTAAGCACTGGACCTAGAACTGAGTGTCAGAACCAGGTTCCAGGCATAAGCCTCAGTGCCAGGATATGGTGCCAGGCCTCAGGGCCAGGTGCAAGCTTTGGTGCCTGGCCTAGGCTTCTGTACTGAACACAGCACCAGTCATGATCCTCCCAGAGGACTGTTATTTTTAAAATGCAACAATTACAAAAATACCCCAAAGGAATTTGGGGCCATTCAGAATGAACCTAAAATGGCCTCATTTGTTTCATTTTTTGTATTTGATAAAATGAATGTACATCACTAATAATGAATTGGGACAACAGAGAAACAGAAAAGGCTACAACCAGATTTTCAGCATTTTTCCGGTACCATATTCAAGGAACTCTAAATTGGAGAGAGTTCTGATGATCCCTAAATTCTAGTTGGAATAGTTCAGAAAGGAATAATGGGCACTCCAATAAAATAGAGGAGGGACCACACAATTGCTGATTCAAGTATTTATTTCTGGATTGTAGGTTTACCAAAGGATTCCTTTTATTGCTCAAGTGCTTCGGTGAAGACTATGTTGAAACAATACTCAAGTGTCAATCTTTTAACCCCCCCTCCTTTGTGCATGGTGACCCTCCCACTTTCAGTGGCAGAGTGTGACAATTTTACGTTTCCAATATTTCAACTTGGGTACCACTGAATGCTTCACACAAAGGGGGGCAGTAAAGAGGAATAATCTCCTTCTAGACAGGCCACTTAACCAGGACTAAAGGGATTAAAACCTACCCAAACTGTCCTTCAGGGGTGAAGGCAAAGGTTTAAGAAGAAGTAATCAAATGGTAACACAAGTATTGTGCAATCAACATTTAAAATGTAATATGTTAGTCAATTATTAATAAAACCTTTCAAATAAATCATGTGTTTTAAACAAGTACTTCTGTTTTTTCTCTTTCCCTATTTTTTTAGCAAACAATATTTTTTAATCAAATTCAGTGCATATATAACAATAAATTGTATAAATTTTCCCTTTTTTTTCTAGACCCTTCTATTACAAGAACATAGAAGAAAGAATTCCAGAGTTCCAGGATTCTAATAAACAACACAGTCAGATAAGTGTCTGTCTATGCAATTGTAACTTTTGTTTCTTTTATGTTTGTTTCATAAATGCAACTCTAGGAATTGATTCTTTGTGTTTTTCTTTCTCTTTTATGTTTTCCTAGATCAAGTGTGAGTACTTACTCATCCAACAGAAGCTTTCCTTGGTAAGTATCTCTTCTTTCTACACCTTTTCTTCCTTTTGTCTGTCTCTCTTTGTGTGCTTTACTTTTCTATTTCTTTCACTGTCTTTTCCTTCTTGATGTGTTCTCTGTTATCTTTTACAAAAAGGTTTGCTTCTTTAGCTGGTGTGTATATACCTAAAAGTGAATTTTAGAAACCTGGTGCATGCATCAGTTAGGGGATACGTGAAGAACTCGGACTTATGCACACCAACAGCATTTTTAAAAGTGCCCATATACGAGCGGAAATGCCATGGTGTGTATATCTCAAAAGGTTTCCCAAAAGAGGAGTGGCATGGGTGTGGTTTGATGGGGTGTGTTCAGGGTAGGATGTGATCAAGGCAGGGCCTGATTCAAGAGATATGTGCATAAATAATCACTTACCTTGGTGCAATCTGAGGTCCCCTGCTGCGTTATTTTACTTCTGCTGTGGATGACGTGAAGGTTAAAAAAAAAGGATTGTACCATTTCTGAGGGTCTGGAGTAAATGGGGGGGGGGGGGGGGGAGTGTAGGCTATGAAATCAAGAGAGGTTGGAAGAAATAGATGTTAACTGGGTGAACTGGTGGCCAAACTGGTAAACTAAGAATGGTGTGGGTGTGCACCCCTTTTAAAATTCCATGACTTACGTGGTAGAAGTGGGATTTGCGCGCCTGGGCACACACCCACTTAAAATTTGGCACATGTGCACATGGCAGGCTACTTTATAACGGGTGCATATACTTGGCAAAGTTATAAAATAGCTGTGTCTCTGGGCGCTGGTCGACGGACATGCGCAAATGCGCGCCCACACAACAGTTTGAAAGTTATTGTCTCTGCTTTTCCCTTTCTGGACTTGTCTGGCGTTCTTTGAATACTTAGTTGGGGTGAGTTGACTGTAACGTGACTCTCACAGATTTGTACCTGCAGGCTTACTCTCCACAAATTCAACAAAGAATACTGACTCCCTGGCACCGACAGTTCTTTTGCAAGCTAAACGTGTTCCCTAGGGTGTTGTGTCTTCAGTGGCTTGTTGTTGGACTTTTCAGCTAGTTATTAAAACAAAGGATAATTATATATTCCCTAAATAAATTCTGGTCAGCAACCATAGTGAGAAACCAATTTACTTCTTGCTAGAGAGAACTTCTACTCTGATACGTGAGTTCTCCAGTTTCCTTACAAGCTTTTTTTCTCTTTGAAGATATATTTTCTTACTTTATTCTTCTATTTGAGAGCAATGAACATTTTAATCTCCGAGACCAAGAAAATTTTTCTTTACTTTTTTTGGAACCCCCCACGATTAGACCTCACAAGGAGAGTGCAAGCTCTTTTCTCAGACCCAGGGATGGAAGAAGCATTAGGCAGTGGCCTAGGGCACCAGAAGTGGGCGGGGTGGCAGTTTTGAAAGGATGGATGAGATGAGAATCGGTGCGAATGTGGCACAGAGCTGGAGGGTGTTTTCCATTTTTTGGGTATGCATTTCTTTGAGGAGCTGGGGTCATTTGTCATGTGGAGAGAGAGAGAGAGAGATCATGTGACGACATCACCGCCTAGGGCAGCTGGACACCCTTCCACCTGCAGTGCTCAGACCTCTCTTCTCCCAGTCATTTATCAGAGAAATTTTCTTTCCAGGTTTTTTTTCTCTGTCTAGAATGCACTGATCTCAGAATAAATGCTTCTGCTTGAAACCTTCTTTTGAATGGGGAGTCTTTAGGAATTTAGAGACTTTCCACTCACTCTCATGAACAGGTTTTCAAACATATTTATCCTTTTCAATCATTGAAACTATCAACGCCGACACTAATTCACCTTGGGTCACCTGTCATTACACTTTTATATACTTATTATACTAATCATGTGCATTCACTCTCTACTCTCCCATCCTGTAAACCCCTTGTTCTTTGTAACTTTATTTTCATAGTTAATTGGTTACCCCTTGTTTCAATGTAAACCGGTAGGATAAGACACCAGTCTTGAGTATCGGTATATCAAAAGTATTTAAATAAATACATAAATATAACTATTCACTGTTCAATCACACACTTCAATATGAATTATAGCTCCTACGAGGTTTTTAAGTGTTTTGAGGAAATGTTTCACCTTTGGAGAGGAGTAATAGTGTAGCGCTACCTCCCTGTGTCACTTCAGCTCAGCTCTCTCCCAGGTTCTAAAACTTCCGCTGCCTTTGCTAGCTTCTCTATATTCATACTCTGTGAAATCATCAGGTCTCAATTTTTCTAATGCTGGATAGCATTACCTTACTAAGCGTCAGCTAGTGATGCTACACCTGCCACTTCACCGGTTCCTAGCGAAGCCATTACTATGCAACCCCTGGATATGGCTTCAGAATTGCTGTGGTTACCATGGCAGTCCTAACTTTTCAGTGATGCTTAAGGATGGACTATTGACTATAGGATGGATGGATGCTACCATCTTCTTGAAAAATGTTTATTTTCACCTCATTGTGGACTCAAAAAGGGGCAGACTTTAAAACATACGCGCGGGCGTACATTTGTGTGCGCAACCCAGCACGCACAAATGTACACCCGATTTTATAACATGCGCGCGCATGTTATAAAATCAGGGGTCGGCACGAGCAAGGGGGTGCACACTAGTGCAAATTGTGCGCTCCGAGCCCTCGGGCAGCCCCGCTGTCTTTCCCCGTCCCCTCCGAGGCCGCTCCGAAATCAGAGCAGCCTCAGAGGGAAGTTTCCTTCCCCCTCCCACCTTCCCCTCCCCTCCCGCCCCCCAGCCCTAAAGAAACCCCCCACCGTATCTTTCTTTTGGAAGTTACGCCTGCCAACTGCCGGTGTGTGATCCCCCTATACTGGAGTCCTCGGCCACACCTCCTGGACCACCCCAGGACCGTCCAGCCACGCCCCCAGACTGCCCCACCACCAGACCTTCTGCCCCGCCCCTGTCCTGCCCTCGTCCCACTCCCTGCCTGTCCATTCAGAAAAGCCCCTGGACATACGCACTTCCCAGGGCTTTACTTGTGCTGCCGGGCCTTTTGAAAATAGGCCCAGTGCGCGTAACCCCCCTACACTTGTAAATCCTCCTGGATTTATGCACGTAGGTCTATGAAAATCTGCCCCAAAGCGTTTTTCCTATTGGAAAAATATTTGGTCTATCTATTTTCTCTTATGTCACTAAAAGTCTTAAAAGGGTGCATAAGTCACTTATTAGCACTAACATTTATCTTTTAAAAACTATTCTTCTGACACTTCTTTCAATAGCTGTGTCAGGGTTCTTAGGCTATTGCAGGCCTCCTCTCACTGCCTTACCCCAGCTAGCAATCTCTACCAGAGACACCACTATGATTAGCAACCCAGGACCACCACCACCATTGATTTTTCTCTCACAGACCATGGCTCTGCAACCCGGAACCCAGGTAATCATTTTTTTTTTTTTTAATTATATTATTTATTTATTTAGGAGTGTCCTATTATATACTCAGATTATTTGAAAGGCATTTGGTAGTAGATACAATTACACCTTGGACACTGGAGGCTATCCTCTCCCCCTACTCCCACCTCGAAAAAGAACCTACTATCTGGGGTTTGAAGAGAGCAGTTAAGTGTGTATGTGACTTAACCTCTGTGACTGATCCTGTGAATCTGAAAGTATTCTCTGTGTTCAGTTTTGATTTCCATAAGAAAAAAACAAAGTATTGTGATTGTATTATGACCCTGTTCGGGGACCCCAACCCGCGAGCATGTCTCCACTTACCGCTACCACAGAGGCCTCGGACGCTGCAGTTGCTGCTGCAGACATCCTTCCCAAGTAACAGGGAGCCACTCCTGTCACCGCCCTCTGCAGTAGTAGGGCCGCCGCTGTCTCCTTCCATCTTCTGCGGCTAAGTGCCACTGCCCAGATAGATGCCGCTGCCTGCTTCTTATGTCTTTGTGGCTCCGAGCTGCCGCCGATGTCATCCCCCAGCGGCAGCGAAGCCACAGTGCCATCACCGCCTCGTGGCCTGGTGCCGCCGGGCCCTGCTCCCTTCTTTGTGGCATGGAGTGCTGCCGCCACTGCTGCCTACTACCTCTGCGGCAGGAAGCTGCCCGGATCCTCCTCCCTGAGTGGCAGGGAGGCTGCTGTTCCTTCATTCTTCACGGCCTGGAGGCCCCTGCTGTTCTCGGTCCTGCTCCACTCCCTGGGCCCTCCTCCTCTAGGTGTGTGGCCGTGCCTCTTCATCTGATTTAAAGGGCCAGCAGTGAGAAAAGCCCTTGGCCCCACCAGAAGTCCTCATCAGCTTCACTTCCTGGTTCAGCCCTATTAAAGTGCTCAGTTCCTGTTCCTCAGGGCCTTCAGATCTGGATTTCACAGTTGTCTGTCCTCCTCTTCAGATCAAGGTCCTCCATGGTCTTCATTTGTCTAAGATGGCTTTTCATTCCATGTCTTTGATGTTCCTGGTCTCGTTCCTTGTCGGAGCTCCTTCGTTGCCTTGTCCTAGTTCCAGATGTCCTGATGTTCCAGATGTTCCTGAAGTCCTGATGTTCCTGAAGTCCTAGTTCTGAGTCTTCCAAGTTCCAAGTCTTCCAGCTCTTCGAGACCTCCAGATGGCCACGCCAAGGGTAAATCCGTATAGATCCAGTTCCTGTTTCCGGTCATTGGAGCCTCATTTGGTTGGATCCCCTTCTGGCGCTTGTTTTGCTCCCATGTGGTCTGTGACCAGCCTTCCCAGGTTGTGTAGGGCGCACAAGTAGACAGGGTGGTCCGTGATCAGTTGGGATGTGCATTCATTTAGAACGAATTAGGGAGACCAGAATCTTGAAACTGACTTTTCCTGAAATTTGGGAAAAAATAATTTTTCGGCTAGCATGGCGGGGAGGGGCACATTTATTTTAAAAAAGCACAAACCCAACCCAACCCTTCAAATTTACTTAATTACAACCCCCACACACACCATCCTGATCCCTCCCCCCACGACTTACTGAAAGCCCTGATAGTCCAGCAGGGGTCCTGGGAGGGATCTCCCGCCGTCGGGCCTGCCAGGAATCAAAATGGTGCCAGTGGCCCTTTGCCCTTACCATGTGACAGGGCTACTGGTACCATTGGTTGGCCCCTGTCACATGGTAGGAGCAATGGATGGCCGGCGCCATCTTAGAAAATGGCACGGGCCATCCATTGCTCCTGCCATGTGACAGGGGCTGACCAATGGCACCAGTAGCCCCTATCACATGGTAAGGACAAAGTGCTACTGGTGCCATTTTGATTAGTGGCAGCTGATGGCCTGAGAGATATATCACTCCAGGGACCCTGCTGGACCACTAGGGATTTTAGTAAGTCTTGGGGGGGGGGGATCGGAGTGGTGGGGGGGTTGTAATTAAGTAAATTTGAAGGGTTGGGGGGGGGGGGGTTGGTCTATTTCTGAAAACGAAAAATTTTCTGGATTAGGGGAGTGGACCAAAATGGTACACCCCGAACCCGAAAACAAAAATGAACTGAAAAAAATATTGTGCACATCCCTAATGACAAGCCCATGGGGGGCCATGTAGGGCGCCCTGAGGGACAGTGCCCATCTGCACCTTCCAACTTCCAAGTCCTCGTCTGATTCTTTCCCAGTTCCAAGTCCTTGTCTTGTTCCTGCCCTCAGCCTTCATCTGGCTTCATGCACTTGTCGTTCCCAAGCGGCGGGTCTGGAAGGGCTTCCGAGTGACTGGAGGGCTACTCCTGACACCAGCATTGTGTTTCTGGGTCTCATTGGTGCGTGTAGGTCCAGCAGAGGGCTGATCCTGCCTTGTTCCTGTTCCGAGTTCCTTGCCTTAGTTCCAGTCCCTGTTCCGCCTGTGCTTGCATGCTCTCATCACCTATAGTGTGCCTTGGGGCTCCTCCCTGAGTCGTGCCATGGTTCAGTGGCTCACACTCTCCCATGAGCTAGTGACTGCACCTCTGCGCTCTCAAAACTAGCCATAGGCCGTGCTAGCA
Source organism: Rhinatrema bivittatum (assembly GCF_901001135.1). NCBI lineage: Eukaryota > Metazoa > Chordata > Amphibia > Gymnophiona > Rhinatrematidae > Rhinatrema > Rhinatrema bivittatum. Next base: position 179,801,857 of record NC_042619.1, read on the forward strand.
ACAGGATCGAAAGGCCTCGCGGTTGTAACAGGATATGAAGGCCGCAGTCGCAACAGATTGTCATGTTAGAGCACTTGAATATGTAGAAATAAGAGTCTTATTTCTATCTAAGAAAAGCAGGCCTACTAGTAGAGATGTGATTTGGCCGAACCTTTCAGTTCGGCCTTTGTTATCGGCCCACCACGGGAAATTTCGTTTTCCCGCAGTTTGGGCCGATTTTTTTCTGTCGTCCCAAATTTCGGGGTTAGCGCAAACTACCACGTGCGCTAACCCCGAAAAATGAATGTTCCCGAAATTTTGGGAAAATCCACTTTATTTTTCGGGGTGGTCGAACCAGGACGAATGTGCATCCCTACCTACTAATTCATGTATTCAGAGAGGTAAAATCAGGACCAGATTGCCTGTTGTGAAAAAATGCAGGCATTTGGCTACCATAAATAGGAAGGTTTGACAGCTCAGTGTCTTACCAAAGAAAGAAAATTAGCACAGGAAGGAAGGGGATGGAGAAAGTGAAGATCATCTACCCGCAGTGCAGTCAGCCTTTTTTGCAAAGAGTACATGACTACAAGCACACAAACTCACAGGAGAGGTCCATTTCAAACTGCACTACAACACACGCACACACATGCTTGTGCACACACTTCACACTCAAGTCTCCAAACCATTGACACCAAATCCAAAGAACTCAACACCTCACTTACTATCTAGGATTCAGCTGAAATATAAGTAAATGATCTAGTTTCTCTGAGATGCTTTTACAGTCCCTGAAACTTCCACATCTCATACTACACAGAATCTTCCTATTGCCTTGACAGATAAAGGCAGACACATATTTAAACGTTGTATACTTTGGTGGGAATCAGAGGCGCACTGTGATTCAAACTGTGAAAGTGTTTTCAGGAGGATGAATATCTACTCAATAACTGTTCAGTTGGACTGAAGGACAATATTGTAAATCATTTGAGAGATATTAGATGGGTTCAGGAATGGAGTTAATAGCAAGGACAAGAGAGATTATTCCTCATCAACTGCAAACACACAACTAGAAAGTCACAACATAAATTATAATACGCACGTCATACTTATCTCACAACACCACATGCAAGAACTTATTTACTTCTAGATCTTTGTAATAGGACTCCTTATCAAGGACTACATATGCTCTCACACAAGGGAACTCTGCTTTAATTCATGGGGTGGCAGAACCTTGGAAACTTTGCCTCCATAACAGAATACCAAAAAGCTCCAAGCACCAATCATAGCTTATTGCATTTCATTTGGACACCATTTTGATGATTTAAGATGGACTGTTTTAGAACATGTTCCTCCAGACAAATGTGCTAGTGATCCCCAAGCCCATTTTCCATGAACAATTTTGGATCTTTAAACTGAATGTGGCTAAACATGATGATTTAAATTAAATTGTGTGATATTCAGTCATTTAAATATGTTCATTGATATTCAAGCCCTTTGATGTTGACATCAATGTTTATGTAATGACATATAGCTTTAAATAAAGTTTGACTTGCTTCCACCAAGAGTTCATGTCATTGTTGCTGGTGCCCTCTTTTGTAGCCCTGGGGTGTTCTTCCTATACTTGCTTTCTTCTTGGTTTGTTGTACTGGGGTGTTTTGTCCCCAGAACAAAAATGTGAAAAAAGTAAATAACAGACATAGGTTTTGCTACCATGGCATGGCACCTGTTCTATAATTCTTCCTTTCCTTCAACAGTCTCAACTTTATACCCCCACCCTATTGAATGGTTGATTATACTGGGTTAGTTTGTCCAAAAAAAAGCTCTCTTTCAGAAGGATGAAATACAGGCACAAGTCAAAATGTGCTCAGAAGTAACCATTTCGATGTTCTGAATGTGATAACAGAGTAGTGAGAGAGATTTCATGCAAATCCAAAAAATCAGGAAATGGAACAGTTAGAGAAACCTTTTAGATTCCCTACATGTGATAACATTCTCCTTCAGCATGCTCATTTAACAAGAAAATCAAAATTTCACCCAGCACCTTGGGGATTTTATGCCACTCAGCCTTGCTTCCATGGACAACGCTTTCACTTTGGCAATCTCTTTGCCACTCACCTTGCTTTCATACCCTAGGCCTCACACCATGAGTTGTTTTTTTCCAGTGTGGTGGGTTACTTTACACCTCTCATGTTGCTTTGGTGTCATGAAGCCACCATTTGTGCTGCTTGGCACCTTTTTTCACTGCCACTCTTTCTGTTTCATTTCCCCTTAATGCTGCCTGAGGATGCTGATGCTACTTTTGGTGTCAAGTTGCCACTAGGGATACCATCAAAGGTTCATGTTACTGTATCTGGTGCTCTCTTTTGGAGCCTTGAAGTGTTCTCACTATTGCTGCTTTTTTGCCCCTCTCACACTGATTTGGATAACTCTCTCCAATGATGGTACTCCTTTGCCTCATTATGGAGCCTTAGGCTATTCATGCCACTTTTGGTGCCACATTCCACAGTCTTTCTAGGTACCCTGGATTTCTTTCCCCTTCTGATAATTTCATCCCACAAGTTTTAGGACAATGGATTAGAAAACCCCAATTCTGGAGCTCAATATAGGGTCTAATGCTTCCCACATTGACTTTAATGGCAAATGAAAAACTAATCAAACTAAAACATTTTATTTTCATTTTTGAAATTTAAAAAATGAATTGGGGTTTCCATTAATGAATTTTGATACAAAACTAATTATTTTTCTGCTGCACGTCCCTATCAATCAATTAGCGTTACATGCCCTTGGAAACTTTCATTGCTGAAGGACTCCTAATTTTATTCTCAAACCCTAGAGAGCTTTATATGCTCACACTCTCTGATCTTATTTTTATACTTCTGGCATTTGCATATGGACACCTACATGTATTCTTTTTTAGTCCTATTCACATCTTGCTTACTATTAACAGTGAATTCAGGTAATTTGGAATCTTTCATATTTGTCTGATCTATTTTTAAATCTACCTGAGATGGCTCAGCTTTATCCTTATTCTCTCTATCAGGATACTCTAATTTTCCTGTTCTAAGAGCACCCTTTAAAGATACCTCACTCCGAGCCATGTGCTGTTGAACAGCTCTGAGCTTTCCCCCATAATCTAGTTTAAAGACTGCAATATCTCATTAAAATAACTATAACATTAACATTTTTAAACAAAATTGTTCTCCAAAATACAACTAGAACGTTCATTGATCAGAATGCTTTATATACCATAGACAAAGAGCTCCAGCGACAACAAAAAAAATAACCTGACACTTTGTAATGAGTGAACACTTTCTCCACAAATAAGGATGCCTTTCAGATGCAGAATCCTTTGTTAGCTGTAATAATCGGCTGCAAATGTTACCCTTTTGATAAAGTGAATGAGCAAAATCAAAATTATTCTCTGTTTGTCACTTTACAACTCTGCACTCTAGAGAAAAAAAAAGTGTCAGGCAAGCAGAAGAAAGAAACCTCACTCAGACTTTAGAATTTCATTTCATTGAAGTTGCTTTTATTCTGTTACACATTCTTGTGGAGCATTTCAAGGAGTGAATTGCTTTGAAAAATAATAAGGAATGGCAAAGCTGAGCTAAACTCTCAAGTTTATGAACAGCTGTCAGATCGGTTATTTGCTAGGTTAAAATCAAGGGACTGAAGGCTGAATGTAGAGCTGTTTCACTCCTAACAGGATTTCAGTTAGGCATCTTACACAGCTTTCATCCACAAAAGTCCATTGCACATGAAAGTTAGATGTTGTGTGTGCCAAGTGGTTAATACCCAATGGTTTGTTCTCCCTCTTGCTTTTATCCACCAATAGACTTGAGCCTGGAAGATTTGGTATATGTGAAAAATGGCTCTCAAAGTTTTAAAACAGAGTTGAGCTAATTTATTTTTTTCTGCCTGAACTTTTGCAATCAGAGTATTTTATATAACAAATAAGCATGATTTCAGGGGTTCAAATTTGTTTCTTAAATTACCGCAGGGCTGAATTTTCAAAGTCATTTACATGCAGAAAACATAGTTTTATCCAGAAATATTCCAGAGTGCAGTTTGTTTCCTGTTGCACTTTTATGCAACTTGACTCTACGCTACTTTAACATATAGTGCCACACCACCAGTAATTGAATCAGCTCTGTCATTTCAATGATTTTGTACCCTGATGTCACAGTATCCCACTGGCTACCCTGTTTTTTTCTAGGTCTCTGAGATGTCTGTTATGTTTATATCATCCTTTAGTGCCACATATTTGTAACCACCCCTTTGTCAGGGCTCTCCCTCAGGCAGGCAAGGGGACAACTTCAAGAGCTGTAGTGTTGTGGAAAAACTAGGTATAGACCCAGCTTAGGTTTCTTCCAGTGGGAGACAGCTTCTGATCTAAGGCCCAAGGGAATCACACGCAGACAATTAAAATAAAAACCCCTACTGTTCACAGTTCCAAAACCCAAAAATATTTACTGAAAATTAATAGAGAAACAAACTAAATCCAGTTCAGGTTTTAGGATTCTCTTAAGAATACAGTTCACAAGAAAAATACAAAACCAATGCAGAGTAGTGAAACACAGTTTTATGCACATAAATGACTTTTATGAAATTGACAAGTGCTTAGTGCACATAAAATTTCACTCATGACCCCATACTGTGCATGCTTTTTACACACACTGAGGAAAGAGTTCCAGCGGTTAAGTTGGGGTGGAGTTGGCACTTATATGTATTGTTTATTTTCTAAAGTATTTGCATAAGTTAACCTGCACAAGTTATGCCCTGTGAAAAGCAAGTATCATTTTATGCAGGTTATTTTGTGCACAGTGAAGGGCACTTATCCGAGCACAGACATTAACCCTATCCACACAGTTGTAAATATCCTCCATTTGCACTTGAATGAAGCATTTAAATATACTGAAGGAAGCAATATGTATACACTGGCATCAGTCTCAGAACCCAAGCTTATAAATCCCAAATGTTTACAGACATTGTGAAACTATAAACAACAACAAGAAAGTCTTTTTACTCAGAACAGTAACAACAAGCAGAAAATAATTCAAGAGTATTATTCCATTTGATTAAAAATTTTACTACAATGCCCGGCATGCTATCTCAGGATGCCGCCATGCTGTGTTGTGTTCGCTGACTCGCAGGCTGCCTCAGTGAGCCAGCTCACTCACTTGACACTGCCGAGCCCAGACCCTCCGCAGATCCATGCAGCCAAGAACACCGCTGTTGCACGCTGCGTCTGGCTCCTTAGACGTGGGTGCCAGATGCCTCCTCTTAAAGGGCCCATGGTAGGAACATAGCTGCTGTGCCCTTGGATGATGTCAGCTGCTTCAGCCCTTATAAGGGCCTTCTCCCTGCCAGACACTGCCTCAACAATGGGTCAAATACCTTGTGGTAGTGTGAGATGCTGCTCCAGTCCTGGTCCTGTTCCTTCCAGCCTCGCCTGTGTCTTCCAACCTTGTTTTCATCTCTTCAGCTTGCTCAGCCCTGCCTTCATCTCTTCAACTTGTCCAGCCTTATCGTCTTCTCTTCAGCTTGCCCAGCCCTGCCTTCGTCTCTTCATCTTGCCCAGTCTTGCTTTCCTGTCTTCAGCTTGCCCAGCCTTGTCTCCATCTTTTGAGCTTACCCAGTCTTGCCTTCGTCTCTCTGGCCTTACCTCTCCTCCTCATTTCCTTGGATGGATTACTGGTTTTGACCACTCTTGTTATCTCTGCCTGACGCCTGCCACCGACTTCAGCCTGGACTCTCGTTCTCCCTGTCCACCACCCATCTTCGACCTTAGCCTTTCCTTGGATCACCACTTCAGCCTCTGCCCCAGAGACTGTCATCTAAGACCTTTCGGTCCCCGGAACCCAAAGGCTGAACCCAAGGGGAAAGGGGTTAGTACAGGCAAAGCTCCAATTCAGTCTCTGCACTGTCTGTTCTGCCAGTTGGTGGTAAGGACTTACAGGGCCTTCCCTGCTGGTTGTGTCAACCTCTTCTCAACACAAGGATCCACAATTTTAACAAACTGCTGAGGCCATGAACCCAGCAGCCCAGTCCTTGCTCCAAGCAATACCCAACCTGGCTTAATGTCTACAGGAACACCAGCAGGTACTCAACCAAGTTACCGCAGCCCTGGAAAGATTAGCCATCAGAGTGGATGCCCTGAAGCCAGTCCCTGCGCCAGTGGCCCTCCTCTTCCTTGGTAGTGCCTGCCTCCATCAGATCACTACTGCAGCTTCCGATACACTCACGTTGCATGGGGGGATCCTAAGCAGTGCCATGGCTTCACAAATCAATGTCAGATGCATTTCCAGCTATATGCCACTCTGTTTCCAGATGATCGCACTAAGGTCACATACATCCTTTCCCCTTTGGATAGTACTGTACTGGCTTGGGCCTTCCCTTTCTGGGAGTGTGAAGATCCCATGCTCCAGAACTTGCAAGTTTTCTCAATGAGTTCCACCGTGTATTTAATGAACCAAGAGGAGACACCGCCCTAGCTACCGATATGTTACAAGTCCGACAGGGCTCCCAGAATCTTAACGAATATGCCATAGAATTCTGAACTCCTGCCTCCAAACTGAACTGGGGTGAGGATAGTCTCACAGCCATTTTCCTTCAGGTGCTTGCAGGCTGTATAAAGGTCAAACTCACAGCACAGGAAGTTCCTACCTCTTTGGATATTCTTATCGCCCTAGCAGGCGTATTGACCAGAGTTCACAGGAGAGATCTCATGAACATAAGGCATAGTAGCCATTCCCTTAGCACCTCACTTCCAGCATCCTCTCTCTCTACCCCAGGCCCTGCCTCCAGAAGATAAACCTCAAGAGGAACCCTTGCAGCTGGGATGCAACTGGCTAGCCATTGAAGAAAAGTTACACCAAAGACAGCTGGTCCTGTGCATGCATGTATTGTGCAGGTCACAGGCACCTTATGATTAACTGCCTATAGTAGTCTGAGGAGGCAATCCTAGGCCATACTTTTTCTTCTCCCCAGCTCCTCATCCTTGTGTCCATCACCATTGGTCAAACCCATCTCTTCTCAGAAGCATTTCTGGACTCCGGTGTAGGAGGGGAATTTCATCAACCAAGCTCTGGCTTCAGACCATGGTATACCCACAGTTTCCTGACTCAACGTTCACTATCTCCTAAGTTTTTGGAGATCCCCTCCTGGGACAGCTCACAGAGAGTACTGCTCTACTAACTCTCCACAAAGGCCTTCTTCATTCCAAGTTTATTACTTTCTGGCTTCAAACACATCAGCCCATCATCAATTGGTCTTTACTGGAACTGGCCCAATGTGACCCATCCTCTTCATCTATTTGCATTGTCTCTGTCACTCCCCTGGCTCATATAACAATTGCAGTAACCCAGATCGGACTGCCTCCTAAATATGCAGAATATCAGGATGTATTTTCCAAGCAGAAGGCTGAAACATTATCTTCTCACCATTCCTATGTTTGTGGGATGGAACTTCCTTGAGGGAGAGTGTAACCCCTCTTGGAACTTGAGACCAAGGCTATGAGTGACTATATCCAAGAGAATCTTGATAGAGGTTTCATCTGTCCATCTTCTTCTCTTGCTGGAGCGGATTTCTTTGTGGCAAAGAAAGATGGAATATTTCAACCCTATATAGACTACAGGGACCTTAATGCCTTTACAAATATTGATTGCTATCCTCCACTACTAATATACCAGTTGTTTGATCAACTACAAAGAGCCCAGTCATTATAAAACTAGATCTCTGAGGAGCATACAATCTCATTTGTATTAAGCAAGGAGATAAGTGGAAGACTGCTTTTAATATGAGAGGCCAATGAAATTGATGTCACCCCCAAGCAATATAGGAAGTGGGAGGAGAACAAAAAGCAGCTCAAAAAAGCAGAAAAAGTGACTAGGAAGTGCAACAAATCAATGGAGAAAAATTGGAAAGCTATGACTACAAATGCTTGTAGTTTGGGCAATAAAATCCCAGACCTGCAGGCCCTAATGGTGAGGTGGTCTTGGACATGTTGCTGTTACAGAGACATGGTTCATGGATTCTTATGATTGTGATATGGCCATACCAGGCTATAACTTGTTAAGGAAGGACAGAAAGGACAGAAAATGGGGCGGAATAGCTCTTTATGTCAAAAACAATATCCAGGTAATTGAACTGCAAGGAATGTGAGGTAGAGAAGAAACATTATGGGCCGCCCTAAAAACAGATGATGGTGCATCCATTTTAACTGGAGTGGTTTACAGGCCTCCTACTCAAATGGAATAACTAGGCAGAGATCTAGTTGAAGACATCCAAAAGGTGGGAAAGAAGGAAGAAGTGTTGATTGTTGGAGATTTTAATTTGCCATATGTAGACTGGAGAATCCCTTCTGCAGAATCTACCAGAAGTAAAGAGATACTGGATCCATGCAAGGGGCTCTGTTCAAATAAATGGTAATGGAACAAATGAGGGAGGGAATTATACTCAACCTAGTGCTCACTAATGGGGATGATATCTCTAATGTCTGGGAGGGTGCCCACCTCAGCACCAGTGATCATCAAGAGTATGGTTAGATATTGCAATTAGGATACAGAGAGGTCACATAAAGACCAGGGTTTTGAATTTCAAAAATACAGACTTTATCGAAATGGGGAATTACCTGGAGGTAGAACTAGAAGACTGGGAGAAAATGAGATAGGTGGAACAACAGTGGGCCAAATTAATAAACATGTGGATAAAGGTGAACCGGTAGATGTAGTATACTTGGATTTTCAGAAGGCGTTTGACAAAGTTCCTCATGAGAGGCTTCTAGGAAAAGTAAAAAGTCATGGGATAGGTGGCGATGTCATTTCGTGGATTGCAAACTGACTAAAAGACAGGAAACAGAGAGTAGGATTAAATGGACAATTTTTTCAGTGGAAGGGAATGGGCAGTGGAGTGCCTAAGGGATATGTTTTGGGACCCTTACTTTTCAATATATTTATAAATGATCTGGAAAGAAATATGACGAGTGAGATCATCAAATTTGCAGATGATACAAAATTGTTCAGAGTAGTTAAATCACAAGCAGATTGCGATAAATTGCAGGAAGACCTTGTGAGGCTGGAAAATTGGGCATCAAAATGGCAGATGAAATTTAATGTGGATAAGTGCAAGGTGATGCATATAGGGAAAAATAACCCATGCTATAGTTACACAATGTTAGGTTCCATATTAGGTGCTACAACCCAAGAAAGAGATCTAGGCGTCATAGTGGATAACACATTGAAATTGTCAGTTCAGTGTGCTGCGGCAGCCAAAAAAGCAAACAGAATGTTAGGAATTATTAGGAAGGGAATGATGAATAAAACAGAAAATATCATAATGCCTCTGTATCGCTCCATGGTGAGACCGCACCTTGAATACTGTGTACAATTCTGGTCGCAGCATCTCAAAAAAGATATAATTGCAATGGAGAATGTACAGAGAAGTGTGACCAAAATGATAAGGGGAATGGAACAGCTCCCCTATGAGGAAAGACTAAAGAGGTTAGGACTTTTCAGCTTGGAGAAGAGACGGCTGAGGGGGGATATGATAGAGGTTTTTAAAATCATGAGAGGTCTAGAACGGGTAGATGTGAATCCGTTTTTTACTCTTTCGAATAATAGAAAGACTAGGGGGCACTCCATGAAGTTAGCATGTGGCACATTTAAAACTAATCGGAGAAAGTTATTTTTTTACTGAACGCACAATTAAACTCTGGAATTTGTTGCCAGAGGATGTGGTTAATGCAGTTAGTATAGCTGTGTCTAAAAAAGGATTGGATAAGTTCTTGGAGGAGAAGTCCATTACCTGCTATTAATTAAGTTGACTTAGAAAATAGCCACTGCTATTACTAGCAACGGTAACATGGAATAGACTTAGTTTTTGGGTACTTGAAGGTTCTTATGGCCTGGATTGGCCACTATTAGAAACAGGATGCTGGGCTTGATGGACCCTTGGTCTGACCCAATATGGCATGTTCTTATGTTCTTAATTACAAAGGTAACAAATCTACATGTTAGAAAAGTAAACAAAAGTAAGAGAACTAAGAAACCAATTTGGTTCTCAAAGGAGGTGGATGATAAAATAAAAGCAAAAAGAACAGCATTCAAGAAATATAAAGGATCCCAAAAAGAGGAATACAGGGAAGAATATCTGGTAAAATTGAGGGAGACGAAGAAAGAAATCAAGAAAGCAAAAATTCAGGTGGAAGAAAGGATTTCCAAAGAGGTAAAGCGAGGTGACTAAACATTTTTCAGATATATCAGAGAAAGGTCCTAAGTGGTATAGTGAAATTGAAGGGTGACAAAGATCAATGTATGGAGAGAGACAAAGAAATGGCTGAAATATTAAACCAATACTTCAGTTCAGTGTTCACTAAAGAAGACCCTGGAGAAGGACTATTGCTAGTTGACAAGACTGTGGATGAGGGTGGAGTAGACAAAACTCTGTTTACAGAAGAGAATGTATGGGAAGAGCTAGGAAAACTGAAAGTGGACAAGGTCATGGGGCCAGATGAAGTATATCCCAGGATACTGAGGGAGCTCAGAGATGTGCTGGCGGGTCCACTGAAGGACCTGTTCAATAGATCCCCGATAATGGAAGTGGTGCCACAAGATTGGAGAAGAGCGGTGGTAGTCCCGCTTCACAAGAATGGGAGCAGAGAGGAGGTTGGAAACTACAGGCTGGTTAGCTTCACCTCAATGGTGTGAAAATTAATGGAGACTCTGCTGAAAGAAAGGATAGTGAACAATCTAGAATCCGGTGGGTTGCTCAACCCGAGGCAGCATGGATTCACCAGGAGAAGGTCCTGTCAGATAAATCTGATTGATATTTTTGATTGGGTAATTAAAGAATTAGATCAGGAAAGAGTGCTCAATATGATTTACTTGGATTTTAGTAAAGCTTTTGGTACGGTCCCACATAGGAAACTCATGAATAAAATGAAAAGCTTGGGAATGGGTGCCAAGATAGTAGCGTGGATTGCCAAATGGTGACACCGACTCCTCTCCGTTTCAGATCATGTATGATAAACATCCATGGGTACTTCTCCCTCTAGCTTTCACCATGGACTACCCTGGAACCCATCTCAAGGCCAAGGAGCTCCACAACCTCTGGATTCAGCTCACTCAACTAGTATCTCAGGCAGCTACTCAAGCCAAAAAATATGCAGACACCAAACACCAGCCAGCACCATAATTCAAAGAGGATGATCTAGTATGGCTGAACACCCAGCATCTGAATCTACGAGTTACTTCACTTCGCCTGGCACCACAGTTCATTGGACTGTACCCCATTCTATGGCAGGTGTGTCCTGTTACTTGCCAGCTGAAGCTTCCCAATGCATTAAGGATTCATAACCTGTTTAATGTCTCCCTACTGAAACGTCTGATTTTTTTTGGCCCTCCAGAAAGCCTCCCACACCAACAGATTTGATGATGAAAGAAGACACACAATTTAAGATGGAACACATCTTGAATTCCCATAGGCAGTGCTGAATCCTCACTAACACCCACAGAAATGATCACATTACCCCCATCCTCAAACATTTACACTGGCTACCAATCTCTTCAAGAATCCAATACAAAACTCTTACACTCATCCATAAAGCACTTCACAACCAAAACATGAACTGGTTCAAAGAGTTCCTCATTTTTCGCACCACTGCCAGACCCACTAGAAACCAATATCTGACTACATTGCACACACCCTCACCTAAACACACCTAACTCAGTTCCACCAAGAACTGTGCTCTCTCCATTGCCGGTCCTTTCCTATGGATCAACATGCCCTCCACTCTCCACCAGGAGCCATGCTCAAAAAAATTTAAACAGAATCTCAAGACCTGGCTTTTCAAGCAGGCTTACACATGAACTACCTTTCCCCCCGCAAGCACAAGCTCACCGTCCCTCCCTTGACTCATCCCCATGGCCCGGCTCCTCCCTTGGCTCCTCCCCCTGGCCCAGCTTCCCACCACTGCAGTTCCCCCCCCCCACTCTTCCTCCCCCTGCTCATACCCCCTTCACCAGCTCATACCCCCCTTCACCCGCTCCTCCTGCTTCTCCCCCCTGCCCAGCCTCCACTTCTGCCTCCCTTCTAAGACCTGATCCTGTTCCAGTTATTCCCAACTTTGATATTATGTGTATACTTTTCCACACAAATGCTACCCCAGTGTGCTTTTCCCCTGCATGTAAATTTTTTTTTTTTTACCTGTTGCCCTAATCTTTGTATAAAATTTGATATAAATCCTGTTTACGTGCCTTCATCCCTCCAGTCTCATCTCTCCTCCTCCAGTTGTATAATATTGTTATACCGGTGCCCCGGTAGCCCGAAATTTATCTTTTCATGTTCCCTGTTATATGTAAAGCCTGTTCGCTGCATTTCGTTCTCATGTAAACCGATGAGATGTTCCCAGCAACTGTCGGTATATAAAATTCTTAAATAAAATAAATAAATAAACAAGTTAGAGTACCTCATCACCTGGAAGCACTTTGGCCCAAAGGAGAACTTGTGGGAGCCTACCACCAACATCCAAGCACTGTGTCGGATATGGGACTTTCACAAGCAATTTCCATCCAAACCTAAATACCAGACACAGAGGAGAGGGGGCTTAGGAAGGATGTACTGTTACGTTCACTGGTTCACTCACCTGACACCTCCAAGTCTAGATTCTGTCACCACTCTGCATGGCCTGTAATGCCATTGATTCACATGGTCAAGGACATCTCCATCACATGCTGGATCTGGCTCTTTAGGCAGGTGCGCATGCATCAGATATCTCCTCTTAAAGGGCCCTCTGTGGGAATATAGCTGCTGTGCCCTTGGATGACATCAGCTGTGTCAGCCCTTATAAGAGCTCTTCTCCCTGCCAGGTGTCGCCTCAGCAAGAGGTTGACTACCTTGTGGTAGTGTGAGTTGCTGCTCCAGTCCTGGTTCCTGTTCCCTCCAGCATTGCCTGTGTCTTCCAGCCTTGCTTTCATCTCTTCAGCTTGCCCATTCTGGCCTTCCTCTCTTCAGTTTACCCAGCCTTGTCTTCATCCCTCCAGTCTCATCTCTCCTCCTTCCTTTCCTTGGATGGATTTCTAGTACTGACCATAGCTTGGACTCTTGTTCTCCCTGTCTGCCACCTGTCACAGACCACAGTCTAGAATCTCGTTTTCTCTGTCTGGTGCCCGCCACTGACCACAGCCAGGACTCTCATTCTCCCTGACTGTGACTCACCTCCAACCTCAGCCTTTCCTTGGATCAGCCTGTGCCCCAGAGACTGCCACTTAAGACCTGCCGGCCCCTGGAACCCAAAGACACTATATGAGGGGAAAAGAGTTGGTACCGATGAAGCTCCAGTTCAGTCTCTGTACCATCTGTTCCACCAGTTGGCAGTGAGGACATACAGGGCCTTCCCTGCATGTTCTGTCAACCTCTCCCCAACACAAGGGTCCACAATTCTAACACTCTGATTTGACATTATAGCTTTATGTCTCATTTCTCTCAAAAAATAGCAAAATTTGTTTAACTTTTCCAATTGGTTAATGCTGGATTTTTTATGTGCTCAGCAGAGCAGAGATAAAATAGGATAGCTTCCAGATTGTTTCTCAGTTAGAGGTCTTTCAGATTGTCTGAGCCATGAATTTCTTTTCCTATGATCTGAATTTCTGTAATACTACAATATTGAAAGCTCTGAAAAAAGAAATCACTCTTTCCCTGTTCACTATCATTAACCTCTCCTTACCAAAAGGCTTTTTTGCCATCCATTCTGAAGTATGCCTCTGTTCACCCATTGCTTAAAAAACCTGATATGGATGCTTCCAATCCTATATCATCCAATATCATCGTTACCTTTTTTGGCCAAAGTCATTGAGGCGGCTGTATTGAAAAAGTTTTATTATCTCTTTCAAGACCATACTGGATCCATTTCAGTTTGGCTTCCATAAAGGCCTCAACCCTGAGATACTGTTAATTTCTAATATTAATGTGTTTAGGAGGGGATTCAATGTTGGGCAGGGATTTCCATTACTCCTACTGGATATCTCCTGCTTTATGGAGCTCCTTTTCAATGGAACTGCAACTGTGTGATTATTTAAAGACATTCAGAGGTCTCCTTAAGATATTTTTTTTTAGGCAGGCTCACATATGAGAGTAATGCTTGTTATACCAAGTTTGAGTCCATCTTTCTAGGCATTGTTTGAACTTAAGGGGCTTAATAATTATGTTTTAGATATCTGCATAAGCTTGTCCTTTAGACACTGATTGAACTTAAGGAACTTGATAAATTATGTGTTGTAATTTATTTTTGTTTTGCTGAACATTTTGGATTTGAATATTTTTATGTATATTGTTTAGGTCATTTTAATAAGTATAAATGCAAACCTCCATGATATTTGACACCATCAATCATAAGATCCTTTTATACAGGCTGTGAGAGTGTGGTATTTCTGGCACTGTACTCAACTGGTTTAATTCATACTTATCCAATAGAACTCATGGGATTTCAATTGACTCAGTTCATTCAGAGTAGAACGAAACCACAACAGGTGTCCCCCAGGCCTTGGCCTTATTTTCCATACTCTTAGGGGCGGATTTTAAAAGGGTTACATGCGTAACCGCGAAAACCCGCTCCTGCGTGCGCTGATCCTATTTTGCATAGGCCCGGCGACGTACGTATGTCCCGGGGCTCGAAAACGTGGTGGGGAGTGGGTGGGGCGGGGCAGTCCGGGGGGTGGGGCGGGGGCGGGACCGAGGCCTTCGGCACAGCGGCTGTTCAGGGGGATCGCGCGCCAGCACTCGGCCGGCGTGCGCAACCTACGCCTGCACAGAGGCAGGCGCAATTTATTCTACAAAGGTCAGGAAGGGGTTTAGATAGGGCTGGGGGGCGGGTTAGGTAGGGGAAGGGAGGGGAAGGTGGGGGGCAGAAGGAAAGTTCCCTCCGAGGCCGCTCCAATTTCAGAGCGGCCTCAGAGGGAACGAAGGTAGCCATCGGGGCTCCCCTAGGGCTCGGCTCACGCAAGGTGCACAATTGTGCACCCCCTTGTGTGCGCCGACCCCGGATTTTATACCATGTGCGTGGCTGCCCGCGCATGTTATAAAATCAGGCATAGATTTGTGTGCTCCGGGTTGCGCGCACAAATCTACGCCCTAGCGTAGCTACTAAAATCTGGCCCTTAATATCTACATTCTGATACTCAGATTTTTAAATTTAGACATACATAAGTCTTTTTACACTTTGAGACATAGAAAAGTCCATATTCATGCATAGTAGTTAATCAAAATGATTGAGTGAAATTCAAATATTTCACTAATACAGGGACCTCTGAGAGTGTATACAGGAAGATTCCCCAGAATACCTTAAAGGTCCTGCCACAGCTATTAAGAACCTGCCTAGCAAGGGATTCTGATCCCAGGGTGGTTGCCTTCACCAGGAGATCAGGGCTCAGAAGGTTTTAGTGAGCCTCAGGGTGAAGATAAGAACCAAAGGTTGCTAAAACTATTTATCTTTGATGTTTTGACTGCTGCAAGGACTGCAGTGGTAATCAGCCTTTCTTATTTGATGTTTTCTTTCTTTCTTTGAAAATTCAGGCTAATGTCTGCAGGTACAAAGTACCCTCAGACTTTAGCCCTCTGCGAGCTGTTATAAAATTACCGTTTCCACCTTGTACTATTTTCCTTATCATCTGTACTGCACATCAAGAAGGAAACATATTTTCACAAAGAGCACCTCTGCTGTTCAATACTCTGAAGCTTCAATGTCCAGTTCAGCTGTCCTAGGATAAAATAGTTTGACAACTCAGAACTGAGTTGCCCTTTAAATTGCAAAGATTAACAATGAGACACTGTATGAATGTGTGATGCAAGGGTGGTAAAGCAGGAAACAGAAGGAGAGTATGAAACTGGATGACAGAAAGGAGCAGGGTTTGCAAGCTGGGGGTAGCAGATCATCAGATTAGATCAAAAAGAGACAAAATGGTCCAAATGACACAAAAGACAGAGGGTTTGATTCACCCAAAATCATTTTGGCCTGGGGGGTGGGGGGGGGGGTGGTAAACAGTGAAATATATATTGGCCACACAATGAGATATTCATGAATTGTTCACCATAAACATCCATTTATTCCCTTCTGCTCCACTCAAAGACAAATCCATAACACCTATATTCACCCAAATATATATGTGTTGTTTATTTGCCTCCAGAATCCTTCAGACCTGCATATAGTTATGCTGCTAGAGCATTGCCACAGTCTTGCAGCTGTCATTGTTTCCTATAGGAAACATTTTGACACTTATAAAGTGTTTTGCATTCTTGGAAGAAAAATAGGAAGACAAGCTGAAATAAATTCTATTCTATTTTTCTAAGATGTAACACCAGAGAAAAAGGCTTTTTAAACTTTCCTGATTTTTTAGCACTGTTTAAAGCTTTGTATGGAGGAGACACTTTTTTTTTTTTAATAATTATTTTATATATTATACTTTGAAACATAATAGGAATAAACTTGGGATAGAAATGTACATGATATCTACACACAACAATTTATACATAAACAGGAATTGCCCTTGAAACAAAAATAATCCTAGATGTGTATGTGTATATATATATATATGTTTATCCCATAGTACATATACATGAGTGCATGAATCCCCAGTATTGTATAGAAACACATAGTACTGATATGTTGCTCTGCTACATTAGCAAACATGAGTCATTCACATTGAATATTTTATTGATAATACAAAAAGAAATGTTTACAAATAAAAAGAATATATATATATATATATATCACATGATACATTTTTATTGGACTAAATACATTTATTGACTAGCTTTCAAGAGCTAAAACTCTCTTCTTCAGTTCAGAATTTGAATGAGCAACAGCTATTTCCTGAAAATACAAATTAGTGTGGCTGCCAAAAGTGAATCACAAATAGTATTCCAGTGATAGGATGAAGGGGAAGGGGATATTAAGTCCGAGGATGTACAGAAAAGCGTTTCTTTCTGCTTTTCTGTGCACTTCCCAGGTGCCAGCAGAAATTAACGCCAGCCTTTGGGCAGGCATTAACTTTTGAAAGTAAAATGTGTGGCTTCGCTGCACATTTTGCTTTCTGGATCACGCTGGAATAACTAATAGGGCCATCATAATGCATTTGCATGTTGCGGGTGCTATTAGTTTCAGGGGGGTTGGCCACGCATTTTTTGACTCGCTATTATTACCCCATACTGAATAAGGGGTAAAGCTAGCGCATCGAAAACGCGCAGCCAAACCCGGGCGAACTGTATCGGCCCGAATGTGACAGTAAAACAAGACCTCTGTTGAGTCCTTTTTTTTTTTTTTTTATCAGTTTCAAAGTGTTTAATCATTCTAACTTCAAAAATCTTGTGTTCCTGGATTGTTTTAAAATTTCCTTTATTTAAGAACATAAGAAGTGCCATGCTGGGTTAGACCAGATCGAGCCCAGCATCCTATCTCTGACAGTGGCCAGTTTAGGTCACAAGTATTTATCTTTTTTATTTACTTATTTTTATTATTTTAAATTATTATTGGATGTATATTCTGCCTTTTAAGCATTTCAAAGAGGATTACGTTCAGGTACTGTCCCGAGCAGCTCCCCAAATAATTGATCTGTTTCTTGTATCTCACTCCCAAGGATTAGTGCTGCATTTCCCAAGTCAGCCTGGCTAATAATTGTATATGGACCTTTCCTTCAGGAACTTTTCCAGTGCTCTTTAGAACACCGCTATGTTAGTTGCCTTAAGAATGTCTTCTGGCAAGAGATTCCATTGCTTGATTGTTCTCTGAGTGAAATAATCCTTCCTATGTTTTGTTTTAAATCTGCCAGTTGCTACTTTCATGGAGTGTCCTCTAGTCCTAGTGTTCTTTCAAAGAGTCAGTAACCATTCCCTATTTATTTGTCCCACTCCAATCATGATTGTACACATTTCAGTCATATCCCCTCTCAATCATCTCTTTTCCAAGCTAGAGCCCTAATCTGTTTAGCCTTTCTTTATAAGCGAGCTTTTCCATCCCCTTTATAATTTTTGTTGCCCTTCTCTTTTTCTATGTCCACTATGTCTTTTTTGTCATGGGGTGACCAGAACCGTGCTCAGTACTCAAGGTGTGGTCGCACCATGGATATTGTAAGATTTGGCCAACTGCACTCACTCTTGAGTGCCCCTGAATCGCCTGAACCCTCCTTGCAGCTGCAATATCGGCATCATGCCGCCACACCATGCATGCACATCAGCCTTCTTCTTGTAGGCCCCATTGCGGGAAAGGCTGGATTCAAACTCCAGCCACCAACTCAGCAGCAGGTTCTCCTGCCATGCGGTGAATGTTGCTTCTTTCTTGTGCCTTGCCTCGTTGTCCTGCTGTCTTGCCTTGCATGTGTTCCTGCCTTGCCCTATCTCTTGGTATCTTGCCTTGCCTTGTCTGGTCTTCTCTATGTTTGTCTTGCCTGTCCTGACTTGATTCCCCTGTTCTGACCTCTGATTTGGATTCTGACCTTGCTCCTGGATCACTGCCTGCCCTGACTCTAGGCCTCAATCTGGACACTGTCTGCTCGCTGTCTGCCCTGACCCTGGGCCTGGACCAGGATGCTATCTGCTTTCTGCCTGCCCTGACCATTGTCTTGGATCTGGATATTGTCTGCTCACTGCCAGCCCTGACCACTGTCCAAATCTCAACTTCATCCAAACACTCCTTTCAGGACATTTGCCTAAGCCCTGCTGGCCCCTGGAACCCAAGGGCTCAACCTGCGGAGAACGGGGCTGGTACAGGTGAAGCTCCACCTCCAGTCCCAGTAAGAGTGAGTCCACCTGCTGTCGACATGGACCTAATGGATTTAATTGCTGGGTTGAGTCAACCACGCCACAGCCCAAGGGCTGATATCCTTAACAGATATATACAAAGGTATTATGTTGTTCTCAGTGTAGCTCTCTGTTTCTTTCTAAATAATTCCTAATATTCTCTTTGCCTTCTTGACTGCAGCTGTGAAACGAGCTGAAGATTTCAAGGTCCTTTTCCAGGGTGGTAACTCCTAACATAGAACGCAGCATCATGTACCTTTAGTGGAGATTATGTTTCCCTATGTGCAGTACTTTGCCTTTGTCCACATTAAATTGTATCTGCCATTTAAATGCCTTGTTTCCTAATCTCACAAGGTCCTGTCACACTTCCTCACAATCCACTGCTGTTTTAACAACTAGAAACAATTTTCTGTCATCTGAAAATTTGATCACCTCACTCACTGTTTCTTTTTCCAGATCATTTATAAATATGCTAAATAGTAGGGATGTGCATTCGTTTAGTATGAATTAGGCAATTTCAATGAAATTGCCTAATTCGTCCTGGTTCGGGAGGGCCGAACCCCGAAATGGATTTTCCCTGAAATTCAGGAAAAATTTGTTTTTTGGGTTAGCGCGGGGAGAAGGGGCACATTTATTTAAAAAAAACCCCACCCAACCCTTAACATTTATTTAATTACAACCGCCTTCCACCATCCCGATCCCACTCCCAAGACTTACTGAAAGCCCTGATGGTCCAGTGGGGGTCCTGGGAGTGATCTTCTGCTCATAGGCCATCGGGCCTGCCAGGAATCAAAATGGCGCGGTGGCCCTTTGCCCTTACCATGTGACAGGGGCTACCAGTGCCATTGGTTGGGCCCCATCAAATGGAAGGAGCAATGAACGGTAGGCGCCATCTTTGCTCCTTCCATGTGACAGAGGCCAACCAATGGCACCGGTAGCCCCTGTCACATGGTAAGGGCAAAGTGCACTGGCACCATTTTGATTAGTAGCAGCCAATGGCCCAAGAGGGAGAGATCGCTCCTGGGACCCCGCTGGACCACTAGTGCTTTTAGTAAGTCTTGGGGGGGATCAGGATGGTGTGTGGGGGGGTTGTAATTAAATAAATTTGAAGGGTTGGGGTGGGTTTTTGTTTTTTGGTGTGTTTTGGTGAAAAAAAAATTGGTAAGGCAAGATTTTTCTTTACAAAACCCATGTTGACTCTCTCCCATTAAATCATATCTATGTGATAAGTAATTTTGTTTTTAAGAATAGCTTTGACCCTTTTGCCCAGCACCAACATCATGATCAATGGTCTATAGACTCCCAAATCACTCCTAGAGCCCTTTGTAAAAATTGGTGTTATATTGGCCACCCTGGTACCATGGCTGCTTTAAACGATGCATTGCAAGTCACCAGAAACAGGTCTGCAATTTCATGTCTGAGGTTTTGGGTGAATAACATAAGGTCCCGTTGACTTTTTTTAAAAACTTTTTATTTACATACCAAAATACAACACAAGAAGACAGGTATATATAATAGCGCTCATACAAAGTATCATATTATTGCTATACATCGAGCTCCTCGTTTCCATTGCAATTATTCTAAACAAATGATCTCATTATACATATAATAATAGTAATGTCAATGAACAATGTTATCCATTCAAATTTCATCAGGCAGAAATTCAAAAGAAAATCTGCTGGTGTATTTTGTAATTATGGCTTAGAAGACCAATGGGGACCCCCCTATATTGTTATATATCCTAGATTTGTGCTTAAGCGAGAAAGTACATTTATCAAGATTAGCAATATCCTGTACTTGCCTATGCCAGTGCTCTATCATGGGGGCAGTTTTCCACAATGAGGCTATCATAAAACGAGCTGCATGTATTAGCTGAGCCACCAGTTTGCTTTCTTCTTTGATAAGGATCCATCTAGCATGGTCCCCAGAAGACACATTTCTGGCTGAATGGGGATCTGTTTGTGTAAGATATTTTGTACTTCGGCATGTATCTCTTTCCAAAAGCATTGCACAGAGCGATAAGACTACCACATGTATATAAAGGTAGCATCTTGGCCACATCCTCTCCAGTATGTCTGGGGGAAGGCAGGAGAAACTTTGACATGAAAAATTGGGTATCGATAGGCTCTGTGTAATAATTTGTATTAATATTCAATCTTGCAGTTTCATAGTGATTTTATTTAGTTGCTCGGAGTCATCACCATCAAAAAATACTTCCATTGTAGACATTTCATCAACATCTTCCTCAGTAAAGACAGTGGCAAAAAATTCATTTACCCCTCCATCATCTAGTGGCCAAACTGACTTCCTCACAAGCTTTTTGTTTCAAATGTACTTGAAAAACTGTTTATTACTTGTTTTAAACTCTATGGCAAACTTCTTTTCAAATTTTTTCTTTCCATCCTTAATTACTTTTTTACATCTAATTTGCCAGTGCTTATGCTCTTCCCTATTTTCCTCATTTGGGTCTGCTTTCCATTTTTTTGAACAATGCTTTTTTGGCTTTAATTGCCTCTTTCTCCGCACTATTAAATCACCTGGCAGTCATTTGGTTTTCCTTTAACCTCTTTTAAGGCATGGAATACATTCTGTCTGGACCTCAAGAATGTCAGTTTTAAACAATGTCCATGCCTCCTGCAAGTTTTTAACCTTGTGAATTGTTCCTTTTTTTTTCTAACAAATTTTATCATAGTCTCCCTTTTTATAGTTATATGCTACTGCAGTAGTTTTCCTTAGATTTTGCCCTCCAGTAATTATATCAAATTGTATTATATTATGAGCACTGTTGCCAAACAGATCTACCACCTTTATCTTTTGCACCAGGATCTGCATTCCACTGAGAACCAGATCTAATATAGTTCCTCTTCTCTTTGAATCCATGACCAACTGCTCCATGAAACAGTCATTGACGGCATCTAGGAACCTTACTTCCCTTGCATGTTCTGATGTTACATTTACCCAATCAATACTCAGGTAATTAAGTATCCCATTATTTTGTGCTGCCTATTTTACTAATCAGTTTAATCTCTTTTAGCATTTTATAATCTGTTTCTTCATCCCAGCCAGGTGGGCCGAAATATTAAGCTCTTTCCTTTTACCCTTGGAATTTCTATCCATAAGAATTCAACAGTGCACTTTTATCTTGCTTGACTCTATGCCATCCTTAGCATATATATAGTGTCACCACTCCACCATTTTTATCTGCCTTGTCATGTTGATACAATTTGTACCCTGGTATCACAGTATGCCATGTTTATCCTCCTTCCACCAGGTCTCCAAGATGCCTATTATGTCTAGATCTTTCTTTACTGCCATATATTTTAATTCTCCATTCTTAGTTTTCAGTATTCTATCATTCACATACAGACATTTTAAAGCATGTTTATTTATATTGTATTTTGTTTTTTATATGCATTAGATGATGCAGGCAGTTTGGAGTCATCTTTATGTGTGTGTTCTGCATTTACATACATAAGGGCTTTTTCAGCTCTGTATCAGGACATTCTAACTTACTTGGCTTGCCAGTATCTTTTGCCTCCCTCCGAATCATGCACTGCTGAGTAACTGTCAGCTTTCCCCCATGTTCTAGTTTAAAAGCTGCCCTATCTCCTTTTATCCTGATTATATTCATAGTACAAGGCAGAACCATCATATGTGTACTTTTCTCTGTCACACAGGTACAATATACATTTTTCATTTACACCATTCCTTCAGACCACACATATAACACTACCACTGATAGTTCAACCCTCATTTTTTCTGATATAACAAAACAAAAAGATTTGAGTTAGTGAGACCATATAGTGCAGATGATAAAATGCTAAGAGAAAACAGGGAAGCTAACCAATTTGGCAGTGCAGTAATAATGGGAGATTTCAATTACCCCAATATTGACTGGGTAAATGTAACATCAGGACAAGCTAGAGACCTAAAGTTCCTGGATGGAATACGTGACTGCTTCTGGAGCAATTGGTTCAGGAACCAATGAGAGAGGGAGCTATTTTAGATTTAATTCTTAGTGGAATGCAGGATTTGGTGAGAGAGGTAATGGTGGTGGTGCCACTTGGCAATAGTGATCATAACATGATCAAATTTGAACTAATGTCTGGAAGGGGGGAAAATATGTTAATCTACAGATCTAACACTACATTTTCAAAAGGGAAACTAATAAAATGAGGAAAATAGGAAAAAACTGAAAGGTGCAGCTGCAAAGGTTAAAAGTGTACAGTAGATATGGACTTTGTTTAAAAATAGAAGTGCAGTCCAGAAGTATTCCATACATTAAGAAAGGTGGAAGGAAGACAAAATGATTACTAGCATGGTTAAAAGGTGAAGTAAAAGAGGCTATTTTAGCCAAAAAACATCCTTCAAAAATTGGAAGAAAGATCCATCTGAAGAAAATAGGAAAAAGCATAATCATTATCATTGTCAAGTTAAGTTTAAAACATTGATAATGCAGGCTAAGAGATAATTTGAAATGAAGTTGGCCGTAGAGACAAAAGCTCATAATAAAAACTTTTAAAAATATATCCGAAGCAAGAAACCTGTGAAGGAGTTGGTTGGACCATTAGATGACCGATTGGTTAAAGGGGCTCTTAGGGAAGATAAAGCCATTGCAGAAAGACTGAATTAATTATTTGCTTCTATGTTTAGTAATGAGGATATTGGGGAAATACTGGTTCCAAAGATGGTTTTCAAGGGTGAGGAGTCAGATGAACTGAACCAAATCACTGTGAACCTGGAAGATGTAGTAGGCCAGATTGACAATCTAAAGAATAGTAAATCATCTGGACTAGATGGTATGCACCCCAGGGTTGCGAGGGAACTCAACAATGAAATTTCAGCTCTGTTAGCTAAAATTTGTAACCTATCATTAAAATCATCCATTGTACCTGAAGTCTGGAGGGTGGCCAATGTAACCCCAAATATTTAAAAAGGGCTCCAGGGGCAATCCGGGAAACTATTCTAAAGATCAAAATCACAGAGCATATAGAAAGATATGGTTTAATGGAACACAGCCTGCATGGATTTACCCAAGGGAAGTCTTGACTCACAAATCTGTTTCATTTTTTTTGAAGGAGTTAATAAACATGTGGGTACATATACTACCAGTATATGTAATATATTTGGATTTTCAAAAGGCAATTGAGAAAGTCCTTTGTGAGATGCTTCTAAGAAAACTAAAAAGTCATGGGATAGGAGGTAGTGCCCTTTCGTGGATCATAAACTGGTTAAACGACAGGAAACAGAGAGTAGGATTAATTGGTCAATATTCTCAGTGGAAAAGGATAAACAGTGGCGTGCCTCAGGGATCTGTACTTGGACCAGTATTTTTTAGGGGTGTGCATTTGTTTTCAACGTATTGGAAATCCACAACATATATGTCCCTATTTGTTGTATTCGTGGGGTCACGAAACGTATGGCGAATCCCCACAAATACAAGGTATCTAACAAATAAACCCCCCCACCCTCCTGACCCCCCCCAAGACTTACCAAAAGTCCCTGGTGGTCCAGCGGGGGTCCTGGAGCGATCTCCTGCACTCGGGCTGTCGGCTGCCGGTATTCAAAATGGCACCGATAGCCTTTGCCCTCACTATGTCACAGGGGCTACCGGTGCCAATGGTCATCCCCTATCACATGGTAGGAGCAATGGATGGCCGGTGCCAACTTGTGCTCCTACCATGTGACAGGGGCCGACCAATGGCACCGGTATCCCCTGTGACATAGTAAGGGCAAAGACTATTAGTGCCATTTTGAATACTGGCAGCCGACAGCCAGAGTGCAGGAGATCGCTCCAGGACCCCCGCTGGACCACCAGGGACTTTTGGCAAGGGGCTGACCAATGGCACTGGTAGCCCCTGTGACATAGTAAGGGCAAAGGCTATTGGCGCCATTTTGAATACTGGCAGCCAACGGCCAGAGTACAGGAGATTGCTCCAGGACCCCCGCTGGACAACCAGGGACTTTTGGCAAGTCTTGGGTGGGTCAGGAGTCTGTTGCTCAGGAGTCCCCCCAAGACTTGCCAAAAGTCCCAGGTGGTCCAGTAGGCATCCTGGAGTGAACTCCTGCACTCGGGCCGTCGGCTGCCAGTATTCAAAATGGCGCCAATATCCTTTGCCTTTATTATGTCACGGGGGCTACTGATGCCATTGGTTGGCCCCTGTCACATGGTAGGAGCACAAGATGGCACTGGCCATCCATCACTCCTACCATATGACAGGGGCCGACCAATGGCACCGGTAGCCCCTGTGACAGAGATCGCACCAGGACCCCTGCTGGACCTCCAGGGACCTTTGGTAAGTCTTGGGGGGTCAGGAGGGTGGGGGGTTGTAGTTAATTAAATTTAAAGGGTTGTGATGGTTTTTTTGGGGGGAAACAAATACATGTGTAACTAATGAATGGATCGGGGTCCCCCGAGAATGGATGCAACGGATTTGGCTCCCCATGAATACGAATACCGAATGGGAAAAATCCGTCTCTGCTGCACATCCCTAGTATTTTTCAAAATATTTATAAATGATCTGGAAAGGAATATGATGAGTGAGGTAATCGAATTTGCAAATGATACAAAATTATTCAGAGTAGTTAAATCACGAGTGGACTGTGGTAAATTGCAGAAGGACCTCGTGAGACTGGAAGATTAAGAACATAAGAATATGCCATACTGGGTCAGACCAAGGGTCCATCAAGCCCAGCATCCTGTTTACAATAGTGGCCAATCCAGGCCATAAGAACCTGGCAAGTACCCAAAAACTAAGTCTATTTCATTTTACCGTTGCTAGTAAGAGCAGTAGCTATTTTCTAAGTCAACTTAATTAATAGCAAGTAATGGACTTTTCCTCCAAGAATTTATCCAATCCTTTTTTAAACACACCTGTACTAACTGCACTAACCACATCCTCTGGCAACAAATTCCAGAGTATGCTTGTGTGTTGAGTGAAAAAGAACTTTCTCCAATTAATTTTAAATGTGCCACATGCTAACTTCATGGAGTGCTCCCTATTATTTATATTATCTGAAAGAGTAAATAACCGATTCACATCTACCCATTCTAGACCTCTCATGATTTTAAACACCTCTATCATATCCCCCCTCAGCCGTCTCTTTTCCAAGCTGAAAAGTCCTAACCTCTTTAGTCTTTCCTCATAGGGGAGTTGTTCCATTCCCCTTATAATTTTGGTCGCCCTTCTTTGTACCTTCTCCATTGCAATTATATCTTTTTTGAGATGCGGGGACCAGAATTGTATACAGTATTCAAGATGGGGTCTCACCATGGAGTGGTACAGAGGCATTATGATATTTTCTGTTTTATTCATCATTCCCTTCCTAATAATTCCTAACATTCTGTTTGCTTTTTTGGCTGCTGCAGCACACTGCACTGACAATTTCAATGTGTTATCCACTATGATGCCTAGATCTCTTTCTTGGGTTGTAGCACCTAATAATAATATGGAACCTAACATTGTGTAACTATAGCATGGGTAATTTTTCCCTATATGCATCACCTTGCACTTATCCACATTAAATTTCATCTGCCATTTTGATGCCCAATTTTCCAGTACCACAAGTTCTTCCTGCAATTTATCACAATCTGCTTGTGATTTAACTACTCTGAACAATTTTGTATCATCTGCAAATTTGATTACCTCACTCACGTATTTCAATCCAGATCATTTATAAATATATTGAAAAGTAAGGGTCCCAATACAGATCCCTGAGGCACCCCACTGCCCACTCTCTTCCACTGAGAAAAGTGTCCATTTAATCCTACTCTCTGTTTCCTATCTTTTAGCCAGTTTGTAATCCATGAAAGGACATCGCCACCTATACCATGATGTTTTACTTTTCCTCTCATGAGGAACTTTATCAAATGCCTTCTGAAAATCCAAGTACACTACATCTACCCTTTCACCTTTATCCACATGTTTATTAACTCCTTCAAAAAAGTGAATCAGATTTGGGCATCCAAATGGCAGATGAAATTTAATGTGGACAAGTGCAAGTTAATGTATTTAGGGAAAATAACCTATGCTGTAGTTACACGATGTTAGGTTCCATTTTAGGAGCTAGCATCCAGGAACAAGTTCTAGGCGTCATAGTGAATAATACATTGAAATCATCAGCTCAGTGTGCTGAGGCAGTCAAAAAAACAAACAGAATGTTAGGAATTATTAGGAAGGGAATGGTGAAGAAAGTGGAAAATGTCATAATGCTTCTGTATCGCGCCATGGTGAGACTACACCTTGAGTACTGTGTACAATTCTGGTCACCACATCTCAGAAAAGATATAGTTGCTAGGGATGTGAATCGTTTTAGGACGATTAAAATTATCGTCCGATAATTTTAATATCGTCTTAAACCGTTATGGAACACAATACAATACAGATTCTAACGATTTATCGTTATAAATCGTTAGAATCGTGAGCCGGCACATTAAAACCCCCTAAAACCCACCCCCGACCCTTTAAATTAAATCCCCCACCCTCCCGAACCCCCCCCCCAAATAACTTAAATAACCTGCGGGTCCAGCGGCGGTCCGGAACGGCAGCGGTCCGGAACGGGCTCCTGCTCCTGCATCTTGTCGTCTTCAGCCGGCGCCATTTTCCAAAATGGCGCCGAAAAATGGCGGCGGCCATAGACGAAAAAGATTGGACGGCAGGAGGTCCTTCCGGACCCCCGCTGGACTTTTGGCAAGTCTCGTGGGGGTCAGGAGGCCCCCCACAAGCTGGCCAAAAGTTCCTGGAGGTCCAGCGGGGGTCAGGGAGCGATTTCCCGCCGCGAATCGTTTTCGTACGGAAAATGGCGCCGGCAGGAGATCGACTGCAGGAGGTCGTTCAGCGAGGCGCCGGAACCCTCGCTGAACGACCTCCTGCAGTCGATCTCCTGCCGGCGCCATTTTCCATACGGAAAATGGCGCCGGCCATACGCGTATGGCCGGCGCCATTTTCCGTACGAAAACGATTCGCGGCGGGAAATCGCTCCCTGACCCCCGCTGGACCTCCAGGAACTTTTGGCCAGCTTGTGGGGGGCCTCCTGACCCCCACGAGACTTGCCAAAAGTCCAGCGGGGGTCCGGAAGGACCTCCTGCTGTCCAATCTTTTTCGTCTATGGCCGCCGCCATTTTCGGCGCCATTTTGGAAAATGGCGCCGGCTGAAGACGACAAGATGCAGGAGCAGGAGCCCGTTCCGGACCGCTGCCGTTCCGGACCGCCGCTGGACCCGCAGGTTATTTAAGTTATTTGGGGGGGGGTTCGTGAGGGTGGGGGATTTAATTTAAAGGGTCGGGGGTGGGTTTTAGGGGGTTTTAGTGTGCCGGTTTTTCGATTTTTCGATTTTTCGATTTTTAACGATTTTTAACGATTTTTCACGATATTTTACCCCCCCAAACGGCAACAATACGATTCCCTCCCCCTCCCAGCCGAAATCGATCGTTAAGACGATCGAGGACACGATTCACATCCCTAATAGTTGCATTGGAGAAGGTACAGAGAAGGGTGACCAAAATGATATAGAGGATGGAACAGCTGCCCTATGAGAAAAGGTTCTTTTCTTATTCAGTGCCAGTTTGTTCTACTTACTGATTTTCATCAGGAAAGATTTTACTATTGCTTTGTCCCTTTTTTTTTTTTTCCTATTTTTCAACTTTACTGAATGCTTGATGCACCATACATGCTACTGCATATTTATTGTCCCATGTTCTATGAAATTCAAAGGTATAAGCATGGGACAACAAAATATACCTAAGTTGACCCAGATATCTTTATTGCAGAAGGAAAAAAATGTCAGGGCCAGATAGCCCCAAATGTTCATTTACATGTTCAAGAATTTTGCAACTCGGTTTAGAATGTTTATATAAATATTAAAGAGAAAGTATAAGGAACAAAGGCACACGATTTGCCCTCAGCTTCTGGTTTCTAATATATCGATTAATTGTATATGAAACTTCAGCGCTGATATTTTTTTCAATCAAAATTATTTATCCATTTAATTTCTAATATTAAAAGAATATGATTCTATAAAGTTCTGATTTGAAAGGTGACTGAAGT
This sequence comes from Rhinatrema bivittatum, assembly GCF_901001135.1. Taxonomy (NCBI): domain Eukaryota; kingdom Metazoa; phylum Chordata; class Amphibia; order Gymnophiona; family Rhinatrematidae; genus Rhinatrema; species Rhinatrema bivittatum. The sequence continues at coordinate 179,830,665 of NC_042619.1, forward strand.
GGCAGGCAGGAAATGATAGCATTTTGTTTTTCCTCTGGCAAAGAATATGCAACAAAAAAGAAAAAAAATCACTTAGAAAAATGACTGAAGGGTAAATCAATATGAGGTGAAAGGTCAACAAGCTGCCTGCTGTTTGACTGTCAAAAAGTATTCAAGCGGGTTCATTTGATATTTTTCACATTAAAATAAGGATGCAAGGAATTGGTAGCCTGTAGCATAACTTTGTATCAAGAGAAGATGTGCCGCCGATGAGTTTGCACTGATGTAAGTGGGATACTTAGGTCCACGTGGGAGATTCCAATAGGACTGCAAATCCAGCACGGTAACCTCTCAGTGCAGAGAAAGCAAGCAACTGTTTAATCAGGAGCCAGGTAATTTCTCATAGATATTTTAATTTCCCAGATGCTAATTACTGCCGTAGTGGTAGTGGCAAAAGAAGTATTGGTCAATCTGATATAATGTGTTACAATGAGATTTTTGCTAGATAAATACTGTGCTCAGTTTCCAGAGCCACATGTATTCTGCTGCATGTCTGCCAGGTTCGATTTCAAACTAAAGAGATGGGAAAGTTGACCAGCTCAGAAAGATTGTACAGGCTCTCATTAAGGGATCTTGGTTAAGGTCAGCCGAGCATACTTGACTTCTTGCTATCAATCTAAATGAAATGGATTTTAGTATTTGTAGTAATACAGATACATTTGATGCATGCAGTGCTTTAGAACGGAAAAGAATTGCAGCGCATGTCAGAGTTTAATAATAGAAGCACATATGCAGTCTCATCTGGTGTGGAGAGCCTAATGACACATTTCTGGTCTGCAGGGGGTAAGGGGAGAAAAAAAAAAACAATGCAATTATTATTATCCAATTACAGATGGATAAACTGAGGGCAAGGGAGATAAAGTAACTGACCCAAGGTCACATAGTCTCAACTTACTTAATGTTTAAGTTTGCGGGAGATGAGCATGCTGAAATGGCTATGCAATGATCACCATTCCCATGTGTCTTCATGCAGTATTATTTTTTAAACAAATTTGCACAGATATATGTACAATTTAGTGATCATGCATTTAGCAACAGTTTAAAGGGATCTGCGGGCATCATTGCTCAGTTTTTTGGGGGATTTTTATAACACATATAGCTATCAAGCTAATCAAGAGGATAATACAGGCTTATAATAATTTCTCCATTTAAAGAGATATATGCCTTCCATGCTAGAGCATATGCGATAAAATTACAACACACAAAGAAAAGGGAACTTTTTAAAATAACACACCAGTTGACTACAACCATACCCTGATTGATTTACAGTACCAAATACTTTAGCAGTATGGGCTTAATTGATCCAAATTCATGAATTAGAAAAATTTAAAGTCTAAAGTTATTTGATGATTTCAGTGAATATAAATCTACAAATGCCATGTTTAAAAAATATTTCTCCAATGTCCTGCAGAGCTTGAAAAAGTCACGTTAACCAACTTTACATGGCTTTTTTAGACTGACCTCCTTCTTAGAACTGTGTAATACATTAGCTTAGTTATAGCATTTATCACCCTTATTAGCCCTCAATTAGTATGCAAAGTTACTTGTCTATCTTCATTGACTAGAACTGGATACACCATGATGCCAGCTCAAACGAAAGGCAAAACACCAAAAACATTTGCCCACATTTCTATCACTCAACTGCCTCACTTAAATATGCTCATAAAGATGTTTTTTTTTTTTTTATTTAATTTTTATTGAACATTTCATATTTTTACAGGATACAGTAAGACAGTATACAAGAGGATATTGCAATCATTTCTTATTAACCAACAACCAAGAATTCAACAAATTCCTTCTTTATACTAATATCTAAACATAAGGAAAAAACTTTGAGACATTACAGGTATTTCACTTAGAGCAGAGATTTAGGTAATCATAGAAACAACCTAGTTATCTCATCATCTTCTAATTTTCTTTTTCCCAAACCTATGGGGTTCTCAAGAGTGGGAGTCCAGATATAATCTCAACTGTTCCGGGTAGTTAAAAACATACCTAGTGTTCTGATATAAAATCAGACAACAAGAAGGAAACTTAAGTGTAAACTTAGCCCCTCTTCCAAGAACTTCAGCCCTCATCGAAATAAACTTCCTTCGTCGAAGTTGAGTACTCTGGGCTAAGTCAGGGAATATTCTTATATTTTCACCATAGAAGTTTTGTTTTAGATTTCGGAAATACATCTTCAGTACTGAGTAGAGATGTGCTTCATTTTTTTCTACCGGGTCGTTTTTCGGTTCGAATACTTCGTGGTATAATTCGGGTCTTCTCGTTTCGTTTTCGGGTCGTTTACCCGAAAATGAAACGAGAAACCCAAAACCGGACCGAAAAACGAATCGGTAACGAAGCGAAAAAAAAAAACCCACCCCAAGCATTTAAAAACAATTTTAAGCATTTTCGTACATATATAACAACCCCCCCCCATCCCGATCCCTCCCCAAGACTTACCAAGATCCCTGGTGGTCCAGCGGAGTCCCGGCTTCCATTTGCCATGCCCTCTGTGCCCTAGTTTGTGCCAGTGCAAGCCGCGTGCCAAAATGGTGCCGAATAGCCCGAACGACCATGTCACAGGGGCTTTTGGCGCTATTGGTCAGCCCCTGTCACATGGCCATCAGCACCATCTTGTGCTCCTATCATGTGACAGGAGCTGAACAATGGCGCCGAAAGCCTCTGTGACATAGTATGGGCAAAGGCTATCGGCGCCATTTTGGTTACTGGCAGCCGAAAACGAAATCGCTTTCGGACCCTTGCTGGACCCCCAGGGATTATTGGCAAGCCTTGGGGGGGTCAGGAGGGGGGTGGTGTATTATAATTAATTTAAATTTGGGGTGGTTTTTAATAAAAAAAAATAATTTTTGCCCCTCTCCCCAGGCAAACCCGAAAACGAATTTTCCCCCGAATTGCGGGGAAAATTTCATTTCCGGTTTCGGGGGCTCCGAAATAACGGCGTTTATGTCGTGTTTCGGATACTCCGAAACAGAAACGAATTAGGAAATTTCGTTAAATTTCCTAAATAGGGCGAAAAACGAACCACATCTCTAGTACTGAGTCCCTTTCCATCAAAAACGCAAATTGCACAATCAAAGTAGCCCTAGATTTTATATTTTCAAATGATTTCTCCAATATATCTGTTAAATCTAAATTTATCTCAGATTGTTCTTCCAACTGCTGTTTCTCTTTTCTTCTCCCTTTAAGGGGAGATAGTATATTCTTGAGATAGCCGGGGTTTCAGATAGTATATTCTTGAGATAGCCGGGGTCGCAGACTCTGAGTACTTCAATATATTAATTAAATAGCTTCTAAACAGATCAATTGGAGAAATCAGATGGATCTTTGGGAAATTTAAAACCCTAAGTGTAAAATTCCTAATTTGATTCTCCAAAGATTCTATTTTATCCATAAATATTTTATCAGATCTAATCAAATTGGATTGAATTTTCTCATTTTCCACAATCTTCCCTTCTATGATATTCACAGTTTCTTCCAGTTTCCACACCTTTTGATTAATTATCCCATTTTGCTGTAAAACATCCTGTATTTTTTCAGATAAATTATTAATAGATTTTTGCATTAAGATTATCATATTTCCTATCTCTTCTAAATAAAATTTCTTTGAGGATAAAGATGTTACCTCTTTTGACATTATTATCTGAACACCTTCATCTCTCTTCCCCATAGTAGCCATCCCAACCTGGTTAGTAAATTTTACTTCTCCTGGTTCTCTGGAACCCACTCTTATGGGGATCCCAAAGGATGCAGATATACTATCTGCCCCTCTCTGAGTACCAGGAGTTGCAATTAGTGATAATTGTTCTTGAAAATTGCCTTCATCCTTAACCAACGGTGGGGGAGGTTTTGCTGGGGCTCCAGGTCTCAAAGATGTTTCAAATGTCCTGGGGCTCACCTCCTGCTCCAAGGTGATATCCCCTGCGACTCCTCCCAAAGCTAAAGATGACGTTCTTATGAAACAGTCTTCGATCCTCGGTTGACTCATACTTGCATTAGGCGTTGACAATATCTCTTTAACACGTGCCTTCCTTTTTGTATGTGGCATACTCAGAAAAAAACAATAGAAAACTGTTAACTAATATGGAAAGGCAGTTCCAAGGAAGAAGACTGATCACAGAAGGATAACCAATAACAGTCAAACCTGTAGTGTCTCTATGGCCGCAGGAAATATCAAAACTTACAGTTTCACTATGCAATCTAGGCATTTTCATAATAAAATATGACGATACTTACCTTGCCTCACTGCCTCATCAGTAGCATAACACATCAAAAAGGACCATTGCTCCCACAAACACATCACTGATTTTTATAACTCTGAGTGTCAATTATGTGCTATCCCCCTTGGCAAGTTTTCTGTGCAACACAGAGAAAACTATCCAAAGGCATGGGAAGAAGGGGTGAAAAGGGAAAATGGAGAGAATGGCTATCTTCATAAGATACCAGGAGCATTCTCAGGATTACATGCAAGAGGCATATATACATCATGGAAGCATATTGCCATCTCTTCTCTCTCATGTATAGTATAGCCATACTGACTGAATAAGAACATAAGAACATAAGAAAATGCCATACTGGGTCAGACCAAGCGTCCATCAAGCCCAGCATCCTGTTTCCAACAGTGGCCAATCCAGGCCATAAGAACCTGGCAAGTACCCAAAAACTAAGTCTATTCCATGTAACCATTGCTAATGGTAGTGGCTATTCTCTAAGTGAACTTAATAGCAGGTAATGGACTTCTCCTCCAAGAACTTATCCAATCCTTTTTTAAACACAGCTATACTAATTGCACTAACCATATTCTCTGGCAACAAATTCCAGAGTTTAATTGTGCGTTGAGTAAAAAAGAACTTTCTCCGATTAGTTTTAAATGTGCCCCATGCTAACTTCATGGAGTACCCCCTAGTCTTTCTACTGTCCGAAAGAGTAAATAACCGATTCACATCTACCCGTTCTAGACCTCTCATGATTTTAAACACCTCTATCATATCCCCCCTCAGTCGTCTCTTCTCCAAGCTGAAAAGTCCTAACCTCTTTAGTCTTTCCTCATAGGGGAGTTGTTCCATTCCCCTTATCATTTTGGTAGCCCTTCTCTGTACCTTCTCCATCGCAATTATATCTTTTTTGAGATGCGGCGACCAGAATTGTACCCAGTATTCAAGGTGCGGTCTCACCATGGAGCGATACAGAGGCATTGTGACATTTTCCGTTTTATTCATCATTCCTTTTCTAATAATTCACAACATTCTGTTTGCTTTTTTGACTGCCGCAGCACACTGCACCGACGATTTCAATGTGTTATCCACTATGACACATAGATCTCTTTCTTGGGTTGTAGCACCTAATATGGAACCCAACATTGTGTAATTATAGCATGGGTTATTTTTCCCTATATGCATCACCTTGCACTTATCCACATTAAATTTCATCTGCCATTTGGATGCCCAATTTTCCAGTCTCACAAGGTCTTCCTGCAATTTATCACAATCTGCTTGTGATTTAACTACTCTGAACAATTTTGTGTCATCTGCAACCCCCGCTGAATGACCTCCTGCAGTCGATCTCCTGCCGGCGCCATTTTCCGTACGGAAAACGATTCGCGGCAGGAGATCGCTCCCGGACCCCCGCTGGACCCCCAGGGACTTTTGGCCAGCTTGGGGGGGCCTCCTGACCCCCACAAGACTTGCCAAAAGTCCAGCGGGGGTCCGGAACGACCTCCTGCAGTCGAATCGTGTTGGTCTATGGCCGCCGCCATTTTGCGCCGCCATTTTGCAAAATGGTGGCGCAGAATGGCGCCGGCTGAAGCATCACGATTCAATTGCAGGAGACCGTTCCGGACCGCCGCTGGACCCCCAGGTAATTTAAGGCATTTGGGGGGGGGGGGTTCGGGAGGGTGGGGGATTTAATTTAAAGGGTCGGGGTGGTTTTTAGGGTGTTTTAGTGTGCCGGTTTTCCTGCCCTCCCCCTTCCCCCGATTTAGCTACGGACCGCCGCTGGACCCCCAGGTAATTTAAGGCATTTGGGGGGGTTCGGGAGGGTGGGGGATTTAATTTAAAGGGTCGGGGGTGGGTTTTAGGGTGTTTTAGTGTGCCGGTTTTCCTGCCCTCCCCCTTCCCCCGATTTAGCTATGGACCACCGCTGGACCCCCAGGTAATTTAAGGCATTTGGGGAGGGGGGTTCGGGAGGGTGGGGGATTTAATTTAAAGGGTCGGGGGTGGGTTTTAGGGGGTTTTAGTGTGCCGGTTCACGATTTTAACAATTTTCACGATACTCTAAACACCCAAACGGCGACGATACGATTCCCTCCCCCTCCCAGCCGAAATCGATCGTTAAGACGATCGAGGACACGATTCACATCTCTATAATTTATGTCTAGTTTTTAAATCCACATAATTTATTTTTTTTATGTTTTCCCTATACTTTATGAATATAATGGGTAGGGTATAGGGATTTAGAGGGCATGGAAATCAGGTTGGGGTGTAGTACAAATAAATATGTTTCTTCTCACCATTGAGAAGGATCCACTGTGGATTTACTCTTTCAAATATAAATCTTTCAAATTTGATATGGAACTAAATGATCTTATATAAAGATTAAATAGCAGAAAGCTCATACAACTTTAGTCTCACTTGTTTGATTACTCACATGTACATTTAGCAAGATTCCAACATTCAAAGAATATGTGAGTATGAAGTAAGATCATACATCCTACCCTGATTATATTGGAAGCCATTAACTGAAAACAGTTATACTATTTGTTGTCTGAAATTGACAAGGCCTCTTTAAAGTTCTCTGCAGTACTATCCTTGTGGTCACGAATGAGCCACTGATGCCAAAGCCCTTGTATGATTTTTTTCATTACATGCATGATTTAATGCAGGATGGAAGTAACTGGGCTAGTTTATCTGTGATCAGCCAGCTAAGGCAACTTTTCATTCTCCAGCTGGTGCTCAGAAGCCTCCTGCCCACTGTAAGTATGTCTCATTGTAATGTTATATGTGATGTAACTGTGAACAAATATAAGAGTAGGCAATTACTAATAATCAATAATTGATGTATCCTATTTGTACCTATTATTTTTGACAGTATGAGATTGGTGATTATATTTGTATAGCACAGCAATGTGTAAAAACTTACAGGTGAATTTTCGAAGGAGTTACACATGTAAATGTAACATACTATTGTAGCATTTTTCTAAAGACATTTACTCGCTTTAAGTGCACTTAACACAAGTAAAATCTATTGACAATTCAATGACATATATTGTAGCAATTTGCAAAAGCCCACTCACACTGGTAAAGTGCATTTACATATGTAATACCCAGTTTTAAGTGTATAAATGCTTTTGAAAATCAGACCCACAATAGATTTAATGATATTTTTCTTGCTTTTGTTATTCAGACTAACATAGAACAAGCAGTTGCCTTGTTCCTGGTGAGGGGAGCCGCAGAGTCACTCTGTCCCCTAAATTTCATCCCAGGCATCATCTGGATCATATGTTGTCCTGGTTGCTACACAAGGACCCTGAGACATTCTTGTGCTAGGAATAAAATTTACATTTTTGAATGCTTGTGTATATCTTTCTACATATGTCCTTTCTTCTATAGTAAATGCCAGCACATTGGCCTCCTACAAATCCACCCTACATCAATACAAGACCTCCACTACGAAAACCAAAAGGGACTTCTACGCATCCAAGATCCATGGCCTGGTCTTCGACGCTAAAGCCCTATTTGCCTATGTATCGAATCTCACACAAATCAACCCCCTGGAGATTCCCTGTAACTTGGCACAATCTAAAGCAGATGAACTTGCTCACCATTTCCAAACCAAAATCCTCAACCTTCTGAATCAGCTGCCCTCCAGCACTTCATCCCCCTCGACTCCACATCATCCCTCCTCCAAAAACATTTGCTTTGAAGCATTCGAACCCATTTCCACCTCAGAGATACAAGTCATTCTAAGGAGAATGAAACCTTCCTCGCATCCTGTGGATCATATTCCCACCAAATATCTCTTAACAATTCCTGACTTCATTTCCAAATCACTGGCAGACATCATAAACTGCTCTCTTTCCCAAGGATCCTACCCAGGTGACCTCAAATTGGCCTCCCTCAAACCTCTCCTCAAGAAACCAAATTTGGACCCTAAAGACCCCAACAATTTCCGCCCGATCGCCAACCTTCCCTTCATAGCCAAGATTATGGAGAAATTAGTGAATACTCAAATTTCAGATTACATTGAAGACAACAAATTCCTTTTCCCTTCTCAACATGGGTTCCGCAAAGCATTGAGCACAGAATCCCTACTCATTTCCCTAACTGACTACCTCATCATGGGTCTTGACAAAGGTCAATCCTTCTTATTGATCCTTCTGGACCTCTCGGCTGCTTTCGATAAGGTCAACCATTCCATCCTTCTAAATCTGTTGGCTTCCATAGGCATCACAGGCACCGCACTCACTTGGTTTAAAACTTTTCTCAGCAATAGAGGCTACAAGGTTAAGGTCCAGAACAAAGAATCATCACGCTATGACTCACCAGTAGGAGTCCCTCAGGGTGCCTCCTTGTCTCCGACACTCTTTAACATATACCTTCTGCCGCTTTGCCAGCTTCTCACCAACCTTAAGCTAAAACATTTCCTCTACGCGGATTATATTCAGATCTTGATCCCTCTTAAAGATACCTATTCGAAAGCACTGGATCACTGGGAAAACTGCTTACAAGAAATCATTGGGGGGGGGGGGGGGGTGGAGTTCCATAAATGGAGACCAGCTGTTTTACTGGGGTACAAATTATATCGCAATAACAGAGAGGAGCACCCGGGAGGCGGTGTAGCGCTTTATGTCCAGGATGGCATAGAGTCCAACAGGATAAACATCCTGCATGAGACTAAATGCAAAATTGAATCTTCATGGGTAGAAATCCCTTGTGTGTCGGGGAAGACTATAGTGAAAGGAGTATACTACCATCCACCTGGTCAAGATGGTGAGACAGACAGTGAAATGCTAAGAGAAATTAGGGAAGCTAAACAAATTGGTAGTGCGGTAATAATGGGAGATTTCAATTACCCCAATATTGACTGGGTAAATGTATCATCAGGACACGCTAGAGAGATAACATTCCTGGATGGAATAAATGATAGCTTTATGAAGCAATTGGTTCAGGAACCGACGAGAGAGTGAGCAATTTTAGATCTAATTCTCAGTGGAGCACAGGATTTGGTGAGAGAGGTAACGGTGGTGGGGCCGCTTGGCAATAGTGATCATAATATGATCAAATTTGAATTAATGACTAGAAGAGGAACAGTATGCAAATCCACGGCTCTCGTGCTAAACTTTCAAAAGGGAAACTTTGATAAAATGAGAAAAATTGTTAGAAAAAACTGAAAGGAGCAGCTACAAAAGTAAAAAGTGTGCAAGAGGCGTGGTCATTGTTGAAAAATACCATTCTGGAAGCGCAGTCCAGAAGTATTCCACACATTAAGAAAGGTGGAAAGAAGGCAAAACGATTGCCAGCATGGTTAAGGGGGTGGTGAAAGAAGCTATTTTAGCCAAAAGATCTTCATTCAAAAATTGGAAGAAGGATCCAACAGAAGAAAATAGGATAATGCATAAATGTTGGCAAGTTAAATGTAAGACATTGATAAGACAGGCTAAGAGAGAATTTGAATCATTTGTGACTGTGTCTGCCATTACAGCCCTAAAATAAGAGATGCATTAGTAATATGTGAATTTTATTCATAACGATAAAAAAAAGATGATACAAATAAAGTAAAGTAAAGTGACCCGATACCATTTATTTTATTTATTTTAAGTTTTTCTATACCGGCATTCACAATAGATATCGCATCATGTCGGTTTACAATTAACAAGTGGATAGGTAACAAAAAAAGATAAAAACTAATATTTATCTTAATAATAATAATAATAATAATAATAATAAAACATTAAACAAGAGAAGGCTAAGGTATGCAGTTACAATAAAACAAGGGAGTAATACAACTTGGAGCATAGAAAAGAAGCAGGGACCATAAGTACATTCTACTGACTCTATGAGTAAGGGTCCTACAAACAAACAAAAAAAGTTTGCACTCTGAAGGTGATGGCTCAATAATATACGTTTGAAACAGATACCAGTTTAACCATACATTGTGATATATTGGTTACCAATAAGATTACTGGAATACACATTTTGAGTTGGTGGGTGTTATTGTGTGAGAGTTTAACATTTACCTATTTCTTTTTCTAGAGGAGGCAGATGATGAGCATCCAGGACCTGAACCTAGACAGTCCCAAAGGCGATACTAGCATCTGCGGATAATCCCTGATAGCTTGGATGAGGAGGGAGGGAGCCCATGAGGAGCTATAACAGCCTGAGGAGGAAGAGGAGCAGAAGCAGCAGAAAGAGGAGCTGGAGGACACACGTGGCTGATCTGCTACAGGATCGCCCGCAGGACAGCAGTGCATCTGACCAGCCTGAACCCAAAATGGTTGCCAGTCAAGCTGAGAGGCTGTTAATACAGCAAAGCGGCAGCCTTTTGGACGCTATCTCAGGCCATCAGGGAGGAATCACAAGCCCTCCATGATACCATCAGGGAGGAAGGACAGGGGATTCAGCAGGTGATACGGGACCTTTGCCGGACAACAGATGAGCAAACTGCAGTGTGGAGGGAGATGCTGCAGCGGATGCTCCCATTACAGCCACAGCAACCAGTGGCTCTATGTCCTTTCATGGTGCTCTGGATGCAGTACCCTCCACCTTATGGGCCACCATGCCCATGGATGGCACCTGCCCATGCTGAAGATCCCACTGTGCCCTAGCCACCTGCACCTCAGCTTGCATCAGGCTATCCCTGGATGGCACCTCAGCAAGCACCACCCCCACCTGTACCACCTGTCATGCTTCTGCCAGCAGCAACACCACAGCCACTGCTGCCTCCGGCTGTATCTTCCTGCAGCCATGAACTTGAATTGTCACAAACTCCTTTGCCCTCTGAGGGCAGTGTGAGCAGTGGCAGGAGTCCACTGCACAGGAGCTCCAGGATGTGGCACCATAAGCATCTTGTAGCCAGAAAAAGAGGCTGGCCAAGGAAGTGATGCTTTACTTTGTTATCCCTTATTTTTCTGCACTTTTTTGTAAATAAATGCACTAATACCTTCTGAAATGTCTTTCTATGAGAGTTATCCTTTGTTGTATAGCCTGCCTTTGACTCAAGCGATGTATTTCCTGCAATTCATCTTGAGTCAGATGTTATTCCTCCTCCTTCTCATTGTCTTGATGATCCTCCTCTGGAGAAGGCATGTGTCTGTTTAGTGCAAGATTATATAGCATACAGCAGGTTGGAAAGATCTTACACACTTTAGGGGGGCTGTAAAGAAGGCATCCTCCAGATCTGTGCAGATAGCAGAAGCATGTTTTAAGTAAGCCAAAGTTCTCTCTATGACAGCCCTGGTTTTACAGTGTGCCCTGTTGTAGCTGTACTCAGCTACAGTTCCTGGGGTGGCAATGGGGATCATGAGCCAGGTTTTTAGTGGATAGCCTCTGGCACCTGTAGGAGGAGAAGACAAAGACAATCAGAGTTGCTTATACCTTCTGAGTTTCATAGTGGCACAGCTCACAGGGCTAGTTTAGAGAAGCCCTGCATTGGAACCCTAAATATAAGGGTGACAAAAGTAAGCAGGGAAATGGGTAGGTGTTAGAAGTGGTGGGTATCTTCCTACCTAGAAGCCATCCCTCAGTGATGTGTCCTTGCTGGAAGTGGTCATGAATTCTTGATTGTGAGAGAATGTAGGCATCGTGAGTGGATCCTGGAAAGCGGGGCACCACATTCGCAATGATGCCCTTGGTGTTGCAGACCACTTGCATGTTTAGGGAGTGGAATCCCTTGCTGTTGCGGTAGGTGACCTCATCTCCTCTGGTGCCCTTATGGCAACGTGAGTGCAATCGATAGCTCCCAAGACTGAGGGGAAGCATGCAATTTGATAGAAATCAGTCATTATATGATGTTGTTCCTGTCTTCTGGAGGGGAAGGAGATAAAGTGCTGTGTTTCCCTGAGCAAGGCAGTCAGGACCTGCTCTAGACACCTTGAGGTGGCAGACTGAGTGATTCCAGATGTGATTCTTAGAGGGGTTTGGAAGGTGCCGATAGCAAAAAAAAGCCAGGTCAGTAGTGACCTTGACATGTACTGGCAAGGTATGGCCCCTTTGGGTGCTAGGTTGCAGTTCAGGCTTTAACAGTTGGCATAGGTACAGTATGGTTTCCTTGTTAAATCTGAACCTGCGTATTACTTCCTCCTCAGACACATCCAGAAAATGTGTCCGAGTCCTGTAAACTCTGTGTAAGAGGTACCTCCTCTTCTGCATTCCTCTTCTCCTTTCTCTTTTGAGCCATATAGATCTGAGTACCCATGCAGCAATTGTAATCATAATGTTGAAAAGAAACAAAATATGAATATCCTCCTCAATAGCTGTTGGTACAACACTTATTTCTCACATCCTGTTCCTGTCTCTTCCCTATGTTATACTAAAATCACCAGTGCATACATGAAAATATTTTTTCACACCTTAGTCCTCTCAAACCCACTTGTAAATCTGCTAGCCATGTGCTATTAACTGATAGTTTCCCAGTTCGCATCAATATGTCCCAAAAACATTCCTTCCCACCTTCTGCCTTACTCCTGCATTCAGTGGCACAGAGTGAGGAGCCAAGCCAACAAAAAACACCCATGCAAACTGGAACGTTAGCATTCGCTTGCGTATACATGCAGTAGCTAGAGATGTGAATCGTGTGCCAGATCGTCTTAATGATCAGATTCGGCTGGGGGGGGGGGGGGGAATCTGATCGTTAAGATATGTGAATTGGAATTGTTTCCGATTCCAATTCACATCGCTAATTTTTTTTTAGGGAGGCCCGCGCCGCTAAAAAAAAACAACCCACCCGACCCTTTAAATCGACCCCACCCTCCCGACCCCCCCAAAACCTTTTAAAATTACCTGGTGGTCCAGGGGGGCCTCGTGGGGCCTCGGGGAGAGATCCAGGGGGGCTTCGGGGAGAGGAGAGATCCAGGGGGGCCTCGGGGAGAGATTTCCCGCTCCCAGGCATCAGCTGTTCTAAAAAAAAATGGCGCCGATGCCCCTTTGCCCTTACCATGTGATAGGGTATCTGTGCCATTCACCGGCCCCCCGTCACATGGTAGGAGCACTGGATGGCCGGCGCCATCTTTAAAGATGCTAGCCATGTGCTATTTAAAGATGGCGTCGGCCATCCAGTGCTCCTACCATGTGACGGGGGCCGGTGAATGGCACGGATACCCTGTCACATGGTAAGGGCAAAGGGGCATCGGTGCCATCTTTAAAGATGGCGCCGGCCATCCAGTGCTCCTACCATGTGACAGGGGCCGGCCAATGGCACGGATACCCTGTCACATGGTAAGGGCAAAGGGGCATCGGTGCCATTTTTTTTTAGAACAGCTGATGTCTGGGAACAGGAAATCTCTCCCCGACGCCCCCCTGGATCTCTCCTCTCCCCGAGGCCCCCCTGGATCTCTCCCCGAGGCCCTCCGAGGCCCCCCTGGACCACCAGGTAATTTTAAAAGGTTTTGGGGGGGTGGGGTCGATTTAAAGGGTCGGGTGGGTTTTTTTTTTTAGCGGCGCGGGCCTCCCTAAAAAAAAAGGGTTGGGAGGGTGGGGGAGGCTAAGGGGGGTCGATTTAAAGGGTCGGTGGGTTTTTTTTTTTATCGGGCCATCGGCGCCATTTTAATTAGAGGCAGCCAAAATGGCGCCGATGGCCCCAGAGCGGGAGATCACGCCAGGACCCCCCCCCCCACTGGACCACCAGGTAATTTAAAATTTTGGGGGGGTTCGGGAGGGTTGGGGAGGGTAAGGAATTGGTTTTAAAGGGTTGGGGTGGGTTTAGGGGTTGTTTTGGTGTGCCGGTTTTCCCGCCCTCCCCCAAATAATTCCCGTGCCCTATTTAACGATACAATACAAATGCCCCTGACGATAAATCGCGGGCATTTGTATTGTATCGTGCACTCTAACGATTTAGGACGATTTTAAAATTATCTGACGATAATTTTAATCGTTCAAAAACGATTCACATCCCTAGCAGTAGCAATTATACATGCGTGAGTTTGGCTGAATGCACCATCTCATAAGCCCTTATAAAATACATCAAATGCGCATAGGTCTAGTGTCCACCCCGACAAGCCCCGACACCCCCCCAACATGTACCTTTTTGACATGCATATGTTTGTGCATGCAAGTAGACATATGCGCTCAGCTACCGGCTACACAAAATTACATGTGCACACGCTGGTATTATAAATAGTTTAAGCTGGCGATTTTGCACACACAGTGCTTTGAAAATTTGGGCTTATATATTTTTCATTTTCATTGAAGGATTTTGTAAACACATTTTTGTTGCAGGATCATTCCATTGTCTATGAAGATATTTTTGTAATGATTTGTGGGTATGTGGGCCCTTGGCCCGAGATGCAAGTTGTTACTACCTTTGGGGAGGACCCCCACAGGTCTGCACCATCAGTAGGCAAGGTCAGAGACAGCGGAGAGCTCTGGGTGAGACAACGGAGAGGTCCCACGGTGCCAGGAGAGAGCCCCCGTGAAGAGGAGACTGGAGACAATACCTGGGCAGGGACCTCAAGGGGAAGAGTGCCAGACAGAGCGCAGAGCGAGGAGTGTAAGACTTGGCCAATCAGGAGATACTCCAAAGGGCAACCCCGAGGGGAAGAGCTGCAAAGCGAAGGATGATGATGTAACACCATAGGCCAATCCCCTGAACAGGGAAGCCTGAGCTGAGCCTCTGGTGATGACATAGAATCGCCCCAAGAAGTAGGAAATATTAGTAGTCTCGATATAGTAGGTTAGCGCAACAGTCCCAAGAAGCTGGAGAGCACTATCTTCAGGAGCGGGAATGCCCCGTCAGTCACTGTAGAATGTGAGTGTGGTCCCAAGGAGTGTGAGACATGGGCAGGTCATGGGCGCAACCCGAGGAGTGGGGAAGTCCCTCTGTAGAACTCACAGGAAGCTGAGATGTCCCTGAGGTAGTCCTGAGGAATGGGAGGCCATGTAGGTTAGAACCCAAGAGACGCAGACCCAGCCAGAGGAGCGGGATAGGTGAGGAGAGCGAGTCCCCAGTGGGTACACTGACCCCTGAGGAGCAGGTATCAGACAGGGTCTAAGTCCAAGGCACGACACGAGTCTCAGGAACACGTAGGCAGTAGTCAAAGACGTATGGAACTTGTTGCCAAGTCGGCTAGCTGAGGGCGAAGGTGGAGTTTAAATACAGCGGTGTGATGATGTCATCAACCGGAGACGTCCCCAAAGTTCCCGCTGATGAGGCTTCATAGGAGGACCCGGTGGTGCAAGCATGCGAGCCTAGGAAGGCCCGAAGTCGAGGAAGATGGTGGCGGCGTCCAGGCCACCATGAGGAGTCCCAGTGAATGCGGCGGTGAAGGCTGGCCCGAGCCGCGAGCAGCCCCATGGAGGGCAGGAGAGCAGTGTAGGAAGTAAGTACGCACGGTCTCAGCCATCTGCAACCGACGGGCATAACAATTTTCAGATGAGAAATATAAGTAATTTATTTCTTCAGAATTGATTAAGAGGGTAATTTTGTAGCAGTGCACTAAGGCCCAGTTTAAAAGTTACTATCATAATGCACATAAATGGCTTCTGAAAATTGCTACATTATGGCATGTTGCATTTACACATGTAACTCCTTTGAAAATTCACCTGATACCTGAATAGACCTACTTTTCAAAGGGAAAGTCTGTGAATCATGTTTGCTTTTGAATAAGAAACAAGAGGTGCTTGTGTTAAGATCCACTTTCCTGCTTAGATTTCCTTGTAAATATGAAATTACGCTGCAGGATATGAAATATTTATTCTATGAACCAGTACAGCTTCAGATTTTTTACAGGACAGGACACATTCCAGTGATGTATTGCTTCCTTACTAATAAAAGGCTGGTGCATTGGTATAATAGTATGTCCTTGATAAGTTTGTGTAATAATTTAATTTAGGTAATTTATTTTCTGCTTATGAGTATTCCCCAAATTAAGGACTGTAAATAAATAGTGATTGGTTTCCTAACATAAATTTATTTCATATTAATTTAATTCCATGACATTGCTTTTATTGATATTGTTTTTTGAGTAATATAACTTAACAAATAAATAATTAATAAAAAAAAATAAGCATACAAAGTACATATGGTAAAAATATCTATCTACTCTGCAACTAGGCAAGCTAATCAAAATTGTCGCTATAAATCTAACATTTTCCAGTCATATTGAAAAAATGCAAAGGGATCTAGGCACCTAATTGCTGGCTAGATCAAAGTAATTAAAAAGTGATGGAGCTAACTACCATCTAACCCTTTAAATTTTACTGGTGGTTAAAATATAGCTGGTCAAAATTCTGGCCATTGCAGGAGGAGGGATGAGGCTCAGATTAGAAATGTAGTCATATAATCAAAGATTTTCAGTGCTAGGCACATAATTTGCTTGACCAAATCTAGGTGTTGCAAAAGGTGCTTAAATCTGACCAGCCAACCTACCTTCTGACATAAAAAAAAAATGTGTTGAGCACCACATATTGCCCTTGTATTCTCCTCCTCTGTCACCCAATCCCGTTTACTAGCTATATTTAAAAAAAAAACTATCTAGGGGCCAGTTCACCCCACCAGATATTTAAAAAGTGTGAGGCACCTAATCCCTCCTCCTGATTCTGCCTCCGCTCCTACCTGTACATAGTTTTTTGTGTTTGTTTGTTTTTTAAATGGGTTTGAATCTGTCTGTCCGATTGAACAAAACAATATGAGGCTCAGGATCCTTCCCCCCTCTCACTATTAAAGCAAAAAATGTTCAGCACAGGAAGACCCTGTCCTCCTCCTCCTCCTGCTCAGCCTCAACAAGACTTTTGGAGAGTCTGCAGGATTCTAGGAGTTTCTTTTAGAGGGGAAATGAGACATTTGGGGTGGAGACCCCAGCTGCAGTGCAAATCTAGCCGGTCAAATTTTGACCAGCTAGATATCAATCTGAATAGGGGAATATTTAGCCGGTTAGGTTTAGCTGAATGTTCCCTAAAGATAACTGGTTAAAATTAGCGTGTCCTACACTTCAGCGGGTTTTGAATATGGGCCTCGCTGTCAAGATTTCAATTTTCTTTTTCTCGCTTGTCTCTTTCACCATCGACTCCCATGAAGGTTTGAGAGAAGTAGTCTGGAGGATATTTAAATGAGACAGTGTGGTGATTGAAGCAATTATTGTTGCCCTTTGATTTCCCATCATGCTGATGATATCCGCAAAGTGGCGCCACATATTCAAAATTGGATAATGTGATTCATGCATTGTATAATAAGGCTGTTCCTGTATCATGCGAGTCAGAGCAATGGTTGATCCAGAAAAACCTAAATACTATGTGTGGGTTTTTTTTCTCTGAGATATGCAGGATTGCTGAGTTGTGGGGGAGTTGTAAAATACAATTATTTTTAATTGCTACATTCACCACATATATTTTTCCCTTCCATTTTCTAAGGCTGAATCAAGCCTTTGAATTTTTAAATATACCTCTTGCCAGCACAGATTTATATTGAACAGATATTATTTCTTCATTTCAGAGTAGACATTTTTAAAAACTGAAAGTGGTTTCTTTCATGTCCTTATATCTTTACTTTCACTCCACAGGTTATATCTCTTGTGCATTCTCCTAAAGACAAAGACATGAAAGGTGAATTTTAAAAGCCTGCATATGCCAAAACCAGGAGATAGTCAAATATGCTGGTCCGGTGCACACTGAGCAGATTTTAAAAGCCACCCAAGTACGCGTGTATCTCCCGCTGTGTGCACAAATGAAAAGTTCCAAAAAGGGGCGGGGCGTGGGCAGTGTCTGGGTGGGGCATGGGCAATCCAGGATTTCACTCTAAAATCTGCATGTAAATTCTTATCCACACAGGCATGCGCTGGGGTCCCCTTGCTGCATAACTACTTCTGCTATGGATGGTGTGTAAGTCATAAAATAAATAAAACTAAACAAATTAGTGGGGTTTTAAGGGTCGGGGCTAACAGTAGGGAAGGAAGGCTATTAAACTAGGAGTTCTAAGGCCTCATTTTCTAAAGTATCGCAGGCCTACGATACTTTAGGTAATGAGGGGCGGGGGTTGACCCGGGGGGGCGGTCCTGCGCTAGCCGGCAGTGATCGCACTGCCGCGGTGCGATTGTTGCCGGTTTCACACCCAATAGCGCCACCATAGAAGGTGTAGCTATTGGGCACGAACTCGGACGCGAAAAGGGCCTTACCTTTTCATCATCCGCGGCATCTTCGCGGAGTCGGCCCCGGTGACGCCCCGACTCCTCCTCTTCCGGGGCCGACTTCGCCCCCATCCTGGTATCACACACGATAAGGGACTTTTCGCGTGCGAAACATCCCTTATCGTGTGTGAACCACTTGGAAAATGACCCCCCTATCCCTTAATTCCCTCACTTACATGGTAGAAGTGGCATTTGCATGCACATGTGTACCCGTTTGCCTATTTAAAAGTTACTAAATATAATGCCCACCTCTTCTGTACTTTCCATGCCTTTGTTTCAGACATGATGCTTTGAAGCAAATCAATAACTTATGTCAAACTGCAATATAACCCAAGGCACAAATCTTAGATTAGTTTAGATAATCTTAGATTAGCTCCTAGACCCTCTTACGAGTTTCTCAGCGTAACTTTCCTTTGCCTGTACCTCACCCTGCATTCTCTTTTACATATATTCACCACTCCACCCCCTTTCTTTTTTGTTTAACGTTCTGCTTATATAATTTAACATCTTCCTCAGTTACTAATTTTTAAGTAATATACCAATTTCAAAACAGATGCTCTTAAAAAAATAATTTAACTGCTTTTCTGGTATCTGGTGGTTACCTGCTTAACAAAAAAATCCCTCTGAAATTTAAAACAAAATAATGCTACTATTAATTTAGCAATGGAAATGGCTGATTTAAGCACTCAGGATTCAGGAATTGTTTTTGTATTTTTTTGTAATTTGAAAAATTGTAATATTAGTAGAGTTACAATGTATGGCTTATAATATAAAACAAAGAGTAATTCTTCATCATAATCATATGAACCTATTTTTTTTTTTATTAATGGTGTATAATGTTTAGAGATCATGCTCCAGTAACAGCAGCATGAGCTATTGACTGAAAATGTACTTTCAACATGTTAAGTTCTACAATATGTGGGTTAAGTAGGATTAGATTTTTCTCTGCCTACTTTGAGGAGACTTGAGAAATTAAACATATTTGAAAGTGATGGTTACATTTTAAAAATTACCCATGTATGTCAAATATTTTGTAATAGTTAAGTACAGTAAATCTGGGCCTCAATGTCCTCCTGTTGTCTTTTTGTGTTTCATACATCAGGCATGGGCAGCCAGAACTGTCTGGCCTTCCGATGGCACATATCCTTCTTCAAACAATTGTAGCAATAGTTACCAAATAATTACCATGTTTTAGTTTGGATGTCAAGGCCTCTGTTAACATCACAAAAATATGTAACAAAACTAAGCCAGCCAAAATAATATCAGAAACCTTACCTGGGCAGCCTACCATCTCCATCCCAGCAAGATGGAGACCTCCAGGGTAGAGTGGCCTTTAGACAAAAATAATTTCATGTTGCCACCAACTGGGCCCTTACCACATCTAAACTTGTCTACCCAGATCAGGTGTGAGTAGCCCCGCTCACACTAATGCCACCATCATCCAATGCAATAGCTCCTAATTGCACCAATGCATGCCAGAGTCTCCCAGTGTTGTTCACTGCCAGTCAGGCAAGGTGGATCCACAGTGTTCTGAGCAATTAATTGCTTGGGTATCCTTGCAAAGACACAGGGCAGTCATAGACTTTTTCCATGGGTCCCCAATAAAGTGTGAGCCTTGATCATCAGTAAGTGGCCTAAAGCACAACCCAAAGCTTCCTGGAGTAAATCATTTCCAACTTCTGAAAAATGACATTTCTTAGTGTGATAAAACTCCTTGCAAAATCCCAAACTTGAATCATGACAGATAAGCAAAACACCCTTGAATTACATCCAAAAACCAATTTGACCATTTAGCACATGAATGGTCCAAGTTCCAGGCAATTCACTCTCCTATGATCTAAGGAAAAACTAAAACTTAATCAGTATCTGAACCTGCACTGACTGTCCCCTGCCTAGCATAGGAAATGAAAGTCACTGACTTCATTTGTTACTATACCAAATAATGTCGTCCACAAAATCATGAGGGGAGGCAGAATGCTGTCAAGTGTGAACTAATTAATAGGAGACCGTTATATGCTCTTCCAAATAATAAGATAATTAGGGGACACTATATGAAACTTACTGGTAACAGATTTAAAATAGATTTCAGAACATATTTTTTAAGTCAAAGTACAATTATATTTTTGAATATTTTGCCCAAAGATGTAGCTAAATTTAATTGAATAGTGGTTTTAAAATGGGTTCAGACGGGTTTCTAGAGGACAGGCCCATTAGACAGGTAGACATATGGATTGCCCCCTCTTACTTCTAGGAATGAACAACATGAATAGACTCTCCATTAGAATCTTCCGGAAATTCCAATTGACCTGGTCTGGCCACTGTCTGAGATAGGATGCTGAGCTCAATGGACCATTAATATGACCCAGTACAACACTTCTTGTATTCTTTAATTCTTGTAAGTAGGAAAGACATGTAAAATGAGTATTACAGTTGATTTAATTTTTCTGGATCTCAAAAGCCAACAGGCTTAATGCCTAATGCACTAACAGGAACATTTTCAAAGGAGTTATGCATATAAATGTAACATACGATCATAGCAATTTTCAAAAGCCATTTACTCACATTAACTGCGCTTAATGCAGGTAAAACCTATGGACAATTCAATAGCAAATGTGGCCCCTATGCAACAAGAGTGTATGGGAGTTAACAGTGCTAACAGGTTTTATCGTGAACTAGAGATTTCAACCTTATGGGAAACGTGCATGGCCTCAAACATTGTGTAACATCTGTTAGAAGAGCACAGGATGTTTAGAGGCCAAGAGGTTATCCTGGAGCCAGTGTAGGAATGTTCCAGGGCTCTGGGTCATCTATTGGTCAAAGGGTATTGCGTGTCTTTCTTGACAGGCAAGGAAGTACATTCCCTAGGGGCTCAATCATTGAGGAGAAGTGACAAAAACCTGGCTCTACTGAGCCTGGGGCAACTCCAGATTGCAAGGGAAAGGAACAGGTTGGAGCTGTTATCCTATTGCAGGGATACAGAAGGGAGTAGCAGGAGTGAGGCAGAGATTTTCTCTCAAAAATCTTGAAAGGCCTGAGAAGAAGAAGCAGACAGTTGCAATACAGCCTGGAAGTTTAAAAGATAAAGCCCATGCTTAACTGGGGAAGGAACTTATCTGGACCAGGCAGTGGCTGTTCTATAATGAGGCAGGGTGAGGCAGTCACTTCAGGCAGCAAAATTTTAAGGCAGCAAAAAATTGCTCCCCGAAAATTCCCCCGCACTGTCTGCCTCAGTGCAATAAACTGGTTTCCAAAGCGCAAATCAAGACATTTAAAAACTGAGAGGTTAGCGTCCCACATCACCATGACTGCACGCAGGCTCACCAGTTTGTTGTGACACCGGCTCAGTGAAGGGCCGCAGCATGAGGGCTGAAAGCAGCGAAGGTACGACTGCTCTAGTCCCCTTGCTGAAGTCACGGTGCCACTTGCCGTCTGTGCTGTGCACTGCCTGTGTGTGCTGTCCCTGCAGGATGAAAAGCTAAGCAAGCTATTATTATTATTTTTAAAGTTGGGTGGGCAGCTTAGCTTAGGTTCCAAAGTTTCTGCTGTAGCTCAGTGGGGGCCTGAGGAGAAGGAGGAGCAGTAAAGCACAGATTGCTGATGCCTGGTCTCAGGGAGGGAAGTGGGGCCCTGGGGGCGCAGCTGGATGGGAGAGTCGAGCGGAGGCAGCAGCTAGCAGCATTGTAGGCAGACAGCACACAGGGACCCAGGGGTTGGGCAGGGCAGGGCAGCGACCAGAAGAAGAGCAGGAGACTTGGTAAAAGCAAGGCAGTGAGCCAGTGACAAACTCCCATTGGAGCTTTTTGAATTTGGCCAAACAGCAATCTAGCTCCTCCCCACTCCTGGAGAGGAGAGAGCTAGAAAGACATTGGTCTGGAGGGGGAGGGGTGGAGTGACTGACTGAAAGAGAGAGAGGAAAGAAAACCTAGTCTGGGGGCACTGGGTGTCACAGTGACTGGAGAGAGAGAAGAGAGATTGGTCTAGGGGGGAGTGGGGTGACAGTGAAAGACTGGTCTGAATCTGGGGGGAAGGGTGACAGTGACTGAGAGAAAGAGACTGATCTAGGGAGAAGGAGGTGACGGTGACCTGTGAGAGCGAGAGAGACTGGAATGGGGGGAGAATGACAGTGACTGGAGAGAAAGAGACTGGTTTGGGGAGAGGGGGTGACAGATATGGAGTAAGAGAGAAGCTGATCTAAGAGAGAGGGGTGATAGTGACTGTGAAAGCGAGAGACTGGTCTTGGAGGAAGGGTTCAGTGACTGAGAGCAAGAGACAGAGAGAGATAGAAAGACTGATCTGGGAGGAGGGGTGATAGCGACCGGAGAGAGAGAGACTGATTTGTGAGGTGACAGTGACAGGTGAGTGAGCAGTATTGGTGTTTGGGTAGGACTCACTGACTGGGCACCACCAGCATCACCTATCCTGCTATGGCCTGAAAAGAAGCCTGGCAAAACTGCAGCAAACCCCATCATATTGCGGCCCAAAGATATGTGGAGGCCCTGAGAATGAGAGCATGTGTGTGTGTGTGTGTGTTTGCATGCAGTGAGAGAGAAAAAAGCCTGTATGTGTGTATGCATATGAGAGAGTAAATGTCTGTGTGTGTATGTATGTGCAAGAGAGTGAGAGACTGTGTGTGTGCATGTGAAAGTATGAACATATCTAAGTGCATGTGTGTATGTGAGAGCCTGTGTCACACATATGATATCTCACACATATATGAGTATATATGCGAGGGAGTAAGACAGAGCTTGTGTAAATGAGAGAGAGGGAGTGTGTGTGAGTATGGACATATGTATGAGGAGTGCGTGAGAGAATGAGTGTATATAAGTTTGTGTCAGAGAGGGGATAAAGTTTGTGCGTCCCCCCAACTCTCCCCCAATTCACAATAATCTGAGGGTGACTGGAAATGAAAACATCCCAGGTATGGAGAAATTTTTGTAATCCTTATTAGTTTTAATTATTGGGTGTTTGATGTTTCTGCAGTTTCGAAATCTTTTATTGGTGTTTTGGAAAATTTATAACATTTTTAAATTATTGGATATTCTATTCATCAGATGTTTTGGAATATTTATTCTTTTTATTGGCCTGGTTTTACTATTATGATTCATGATTTATATTTCTTGATTATATTATTTGATGTTTTATGAGGAATGGTAATGTTGCATTGCAAACAGAGTTTAGCTTCTTGCAGTTTCCAGTTCAGTTTTTGTCTGCACGTTTCTATTTATTTTTAATGGTCTCTTTATTCTGTATTTGTTTCCATACCTGTGGGAACATTTTGTGTAATTTGTCAGGTATTAAATATTATCTGAATAAGATTTTATATTCATTTTGTAAATTTGTTGATGAAGTGCTGCCAAACAATTTAAAAAATAGTTGTGCTGGGTGGCTAGAACTGCCAGGGCTTTATTGCATATAAGACCCATAGAAGTTTTTCTTGTAATGTCTTCTAACAAAGTTGCCAGTTACAGTTAACGTCAAGCCAAGGTTCTATGCGTAGTCTAGTGGTGTGCTCTTTTTCTTGAATTAGACAAAATTTGAAAATTGTGTTGGAGGTATCTTGACTCACTTTTGCTGGTGATGTGTGTGATGCAGGGATACATGAATGATAGAAAATGAAAAAAAAATGTCTTTATTCTGTAGATGCAGCATTTCTATATCTAGAGAATGTGTGTTTCTGTATTTATAAGGCCAGCACTGGAGTGATGGGAATGGAGAGAGTGCTGAGGTCGGGAGGGGGGAGGGGGGGAGAGAGAAAGTGTGCCCATTATATGTTAATCAAGTCAATCTGGTGGAGGGGAGGGAATTTGCCGTTTCGGTGTCAGAGGGTGGGGGGGTGCCATCATGTTCTTCGTCTCAGGTGGTATGTTGCTTTGAGCCGGCCCTGGGACCAGGAAGCCAAACTGTGCCAGAGAGAACTTGCTTTGGGGCTTGCAGGATGCTGCACCAGAAGGATTTTTCCTTGAGCTGAACAGGACATTTTTATGAGTAAAATTTTTCTGGATTGACGAAAATAAAAAGGAGGACGGGTCTTGTATCCGGCCTCCCGGTATAATTTGGGTGTCAGGCAGGAGCGGGTGGGGGTGGAGGAGTTAGTCAATGGCTGGCATCACTAGTCGGTTAGCGTAGTTATAGTTTGAATGTTTGTTTCTTCAAACACTGGCAGGTCTGGGGAGCTGATTGGCTCCTGGGAACTAGGGCTGTAGGGAATTAGGTGGAGCATAGGGAATTGGGGAGGGGGGGGGGGGTGCTAGTAGGCTGATTCTGGTCACTTGCCTGCTGAAGTCCCACCCACCGGCCCTCATAGTATTGTTGTCGTTAAGTGGGTTTTTCATTCTCGCAGCGGCAGGGGGTTGCCCGAGCCAGTTTGGGGTATTCTGAATGGTTTCCTGACTTGACGGTGGATATGTCTGGATTTCTGGTGGGGAACAGCTGGGTGCAGTTGTCTCATGTGCGGCTCCTGGCTGGGCTGAGGCGAGGGCCCCACTGCATGGCTCTTTGTTGGGTTGAGGCGGGGGGGGGGGGTCATGGTTGAGGTTAAGGAAGGGCTGAAACCTGAAAGCCGGGTGGCCTGGTGGTGTTCATCTTGCTGGTTGGTGACGGATGATCACTGTGGGTGAGCTATCATCCGGGGCTGTTGGCTCAGACTCCTGTTTGTGCGTTGTAATAAAGATGCAGCCTATATGATTCCACTTCAGATGTCAGTGTATTATTGCGTCTTATCTTTGTAAAAGGGCGGGATGCAGGGAGAAGTGTAGGTCCTGACTACCCATAT
Source organism: Rhinatrema bivittatum (assembly GCF_901001135.1). Taxonomy (NCBI): domain Eukaryota; kingdom Metazoa; phylum Chordata; class Amphibia; order Gymnophiona; family Rhinatrematidae; genus Rhinatrema; species Rhinatrema bivittatum. Next base: position 179,855,810 of record NC_042619.1, read on the forward strand.
TATAATAAGAGGACCAGGCTAGGTTGTTAAATAGACCGAGGTAAAAGAAGAAGAAACAATGTAACCCAGGGACGCTGTGTTGCTTTAAGAAGAAACTGTCATTTAAGGAAAACATATTATTATTGAGGGGAAGAGTTTGAGATTTTCTGGAACTCTAATTCGGTTTAATTTCTGCATCTACCTGATTATGTTTGATTCTGAAGATTCTGCAGTAAACTGTTTGACAGTAACTTTCATACTGGCACATGGGCGCACATGTACGCGTGTTTGTCGGCCCGTGCCTAGGGACGTGCCGATATTATAACATACACTCCTATATGTGCGCGCACGTTATAAAATAGGCTGGTCGCACGCACATGGGCACTCAGTTTTATGTGAACGTGCACACGTGCGCACAAATCCTGCTCATGCCGCATATGTGGAGAAATTTTTAAAGCAACGTGGGCTGACGCCATTGATAGTTTTCTGAGTTCATTCCCAGTTCGCCCTGATAAGGGATAGGACTTCTAACCCCCCCTCCCCCCTAATTTTATAGCCTCCCTTCCACCCTGTTAGCTACGACCCCTAAAACCCTGCTGATCTGTCTAGTATTTTTTTTTTTGTTTTATTACTTACAAGTCATCCATGGCAGAACTAAAGTTGCGCGGCAGGAGACCCCCGCTGCGTGCCAGTGCGCGTAAGCATTTGTCTGCTCATCTCTTGGCCAGGCCCTGACGTGCCCACGGCACGCCCAGATCCCACAGCACCCCCCTTTTTAAAATATTTTCATTTGTTCGCGCAACGAGAGACGCACGTGCACCTGGACGACTTTTCAAATCCACTAGGGGTGCGCCAGCCCGACGTGCTCGCACATCCCCTAACTGAGGCGTGTGTTGGGCTGTTAAAATTCACCTGTACATTTTTTTAGAGCTTGACTTGAGTCTGGAGAGCGGTTGGTCAGTGTGGAGTATTCTCAGCCTAGGCCTGGCCCTGCAGGTTTTCCTGCCCCCCCCCCCCCCCCCAGGCCCCTGGTAATGGCCTCACAGACTTGATTCCCCACCTCGGGATAGTGACCACAATGCTCCCCCCAAGGCTGGGAAGGTGACCTCAGGTATACAGGGGGTTATTCATATACCTTAGCAATTTTCAAAAGCCCACTTACACGGGTAAAGGGCCATTACTTGTCTAAAACCAAGTTTTAATTGCATAAATATTATGGAAAATCAGGACATAAATGTATTTATTGGAAACTGACCAGGTAAACTTGAATCAGAAAACTGAGACGCTGCAAATAATGAAGGCCACAATCAAAGGCACTGCTGCAGATGAATCCGTGTTTTACAAGAAGAAATAAAGGCTTCATTATTGCCCACAATCAATGCAGGCAAAATTACCTGCATTGCTCTTCAATGCCAGTAATCCTTCCCACATTGTTAAGATGCATTCCCAAGGGATGGGAAGAGGGTGAGGGATGGAAAAATGTGCATAGCTTTGTGTAATCCACACTAGGTGCACTGTTTGTGATGGAAAATTACCCTCAGAGAAAGTAGGCACAATTCTCTGTGGGTTAGATTTTAGCACAGACTTTTGCTTTTGTTATTGCACCAAACCCCACAATAAGAAAAAGCCTTTTTTTTTTTTTTAATTTTACATCAATCTCACTTATTTAGGGGATGGAATCTATAGACCATTGCGATTAACCCTTCAGTATGTCACTAGATGGCCCTAAGTCCCTTACCATCTGGACTAGTAACAGCTTGGGATTTTCCATTCTCTTTCAGTCTCTCCACTGAGCTGACTGGATTGGCTATCCCAGGGGCATATGGTGGAGTTAGAGAAGTACAGAGGATGCTCAGCTTGAGTTAGAGCTTGAGGAATGAGGAGTGATTTTTTTTCTTTTCTCCCGGCTGAGTTGGGCCCACGACCCAGCCTGGCATTTTTTCTAGCGTTTAGAGGAAATTCCCTTCTCAGTGCACTCCCTGTCTGAGAGGGTCTGCCTCCCCTTTTGTTAGAGAGTGAAGGTTTTTGTGGCTTTTGATGTTTTCTTATTCTGGGGAACTGGGGAACCCCCCTGTGCCTTGGGAAAGGAGCAACCCCCCCTCTAATCCTGAAAGCCGGGGCTGGAGACCTGTGAGCAACCCCCCTCTGCTCCCTAGAGGAAGCAAGACCAGAGACAGCATTACCCAGCGTGAGATATTTTGGATAGAGACTTTTGGATTTTCACCTTTTTTGTTCATGTGGAGGTTTATGTCCCGGCCCTCTGCATAACCTGGTGAAGGAGATAGAGAACTGTGAGATGAAGGTCGTATCATCAAGCCTTGGGAGACTCCCAATCGAATCTCCATCCCAAAGGGATCAGGATACAGGCTGTGGGCTTCAGACTGAGCTTTGGACTCAGGTAGGATCATTTCATGGCGTGGGCCCCCCCCCCCACTAGGATTCTCCCCCCTTCTGGGCTGTTGCTCGGATGAGTAGACACTGGCAAGCTCCCTCCCAGGAGCTGGAGAGATGGACACCAGCACCCCAGCAGAAACTCTGTGTAAATAGTTGAACTGTACATTTTCATTTGTTGAATGTCTGTGGGACAGTGATTGACCTTTAGGAAATGGTCAGTAAATATGATTTGAACACCCAGTCGGAGTCCAGCCGAGTCTGTCCTTGAGGAGAACACCACAACAGAAAGCTACACACACTTTAGAAGGGATTCTCCATTGCCTGGGCCACAGAGGTTTTCCTCTCTCCAACAGAAGGAGCTCACTCCCCGGGAAGTTCAGGACGTAGGGGAAGGATGGCAAGAGCAGCCCTGACATAAATAATTTTATGGCTCGAGGGGAACCAACAAAACCCCAGCAAAGGATTACACCATTATACTGTATATCCTGTAGGGTGACCTCATCCATCACAAGTTCAGGCTACAGGCCATGCTGGCCAGCGAGTTTTGATATGCTTCTCCGGCCAGAACAGACTAAGAGGAGTGGAAGCGGGGACAGCAGCATAGGTTCCTACTGCTCCTCTTGCTGGGTCCAGGTTGTATGGTGTGCACAGTTTACGCATCTTAGAGAGAACGGTGGCTGGCAGCAGGAACAGTGTTTAAGCACCTGTGATCTCTTGTTTCCCCCCCCCCCCCCCCCCCCCCGTGGAGATCATGCTGCTCTTACCATGAAACCGGTCCCGTAGCAGTAGGAGATGATGTGCGCTTAAACTGTTTCTGCTGCTGGCTTGCTGGAGGGGAGGGGAGAAAGTGAGAAAGAAGATCAGTGGGTCAGATTGCACTGCACTGGATGGGGCAGGGTTTTGAATTACCTCTGTCCAATCCAATGTTTGAAACTGGGGGGGGGGAAGTTATTTTGGGGGGATGGCACTAGCCACCACTTAGCTATGCATATGCTCTTGGACTACTTTAAATAGGATAGGCCAGGCATGGGGACTCAGAGCCCCATAAAATCCTTCAGGAAAACCCCCTCAAAGATGTCAAAGGCTAATGTCATAGTACAAAATATCAAAGCGGTTTCACTGGTCAATCTTTTTCTCTCATTACAATTCGCCACAAATTCTGACAAATTATAAACATTAATACAACTTGTTTTGTAGGACAAATACGCAAAGAGTCTGTATATCAATCAGACCCACCATGGTAAGGTCACATTGCTTTATTATAAATCTCAAATATTTTTAGTATTTTTCTCCTTTTTTTTATATAAAATTACTCCATGCTGCCACGGGAACTTCAATATGAATAGTCTGATAGGGATTGTATATTTACAATTGGAGCATTTATGTACAGTATTGGAATAAGTCTATCAGATGGCGCCAGCCATCCATTCCTCCTACCATGTGACAGGGGCTGACCAATGGCACCGGTAGCCCCTGTGACATAGTAGGTCAAAGGCTATCGGCGCCATTTTGATGCGAGGCAGGCCAGATAGCCCGACGGCACGGAGGAAGAAATTGCTCGCGGGACCCCGCTGGACCACCAGGGATGTTAGTAAGTCTTGGGGAGGGATCGGGATGGTGGGGGGGGGGGGGGATGTAATGTATTAAAGTAAATTTTAATGCTTGGGGTGGGTTTTTTTTAGCTTAGTTTTCCCACGTCGTTTTTTGGGCCAGTTTCGTTTTTCCCCATTTCGTTTTTTGTTCGTTTTTCCAAAAAACTATCCGAGGAAAAACAAACTTTACCCTGAAGCGTCCAACTCAAAAAACAACCCGGTAGAAAAAAGCGAAGCTCATCTCTATTAGTTACCAGATTAGGGGGACATACCAATCTGAATAGCACCTTCCCCAGAGGCTTGCAAGAATGGACAGCCCTTAGTCCATGAGGGGGAGTTAGGAATTAGGAGTGTAGATATGATTTTGAAGGAGAAGGAAGTGTTTTCAGTGTGCTCTTCAAGTTTAGGCCCCAGCCTAGATAAGGAAGGGAGTGGCACTGTTCTGCCAGGTCTAGGTGATAGACTAGAGGGAAGAGAGACAGAGAGGTGGGGGTTTTTTTTATACCTTTTTGCTCAGCTTTACTAAGATTGTTGTGGTTTTAAACCTGTACCTTTTGGGAGGTAGACATCCCCTCTCCAGAAGTGCAGGAGGGATCTGCACATCCCTTTGCCCATCAAGAGGAGGTTGAAGTGACGAGTAATAGAATATCCAGTGTGGTTGTTGTCAAAATATTGTTTTTCTATCTTTTTTTGGAAGGATTTATTTTCTGTCCCCTTTCTACTCAGAGCTCTTCCTCCATAAGGGTCCTCAGTCTAGCTACTGAAGAGCATACTAAGGCATAAGAGAATTGAAAAGCATCTGGATACCCCCCTATGGAATTTTCATCCCGGGATGCAGGACACAGGCAGGTTGGGAGTGCCCTCTGGACATCAGGTACTGTGGGGACGAGGACATTCATCCTGGTTAAGATAACCCTGCCACCTTGGGACATAAATTCATACCATACCATGGATGATGTAACAGTTCAAAGTTTCAGTACAAAGGGACAGTTCCTCAGCGGAGGTCATACCTTAAACCTGTGCTCCCATAAGTGTAAAGAACCTGGATGTAACTGGACACTTTATTATTTGCTCTTATTTATTCTTTTAAAAGAAATCACAGTAAACTTTATTTTGAACACCCAACCAGTGAGTCCAGCTTGCTTTGTCATGGTACCTGTCCCAAAGAGCTATGGTAACACGCCCATACAAGAGTTCACCTATGCCTTGGGCCTAGAAGGTTATCCTTCCCCCCCAACAGATTGGACCTACTCCTTGGGACAAGAAAAGGGGGAAAGAGACAGTGGAGCTAGCCTTGATTAAGGATTAAGGATCCCCTTTGGGATTCTGTTTATTCCCCAAAAAAAGGGTTACAGATAGATACTGTTGATAAACATACATATACATACAGTTACCCATTTTGAGGGTCCCCAACCAATTGTATGAATGGAAGGGGGAACTGTGGCTCAAAATATTTGCTCAGCCCTGGTCTAGGAAGAGTGTTTATAAGACTTATAATTTGGTTTAAAGTTTGGTGAGAGGAGACTCTACCATGGATTAACAGAGGAAGGGAGCTGCCAGAGGAGCTGGTGAGCTTGGGGATCCTTCTTTTAGGAGATAGCCATGCAGGGACCTTCCTTCTCAGTGGAAAGGCCTGAGGCTGAAGAGGTGCTCTTCCTTTCATGAGGGAATGACTAGGGGACCTGGCATGAGTCTAGACCTAAGAAAAGATGTTAAAGTTGGCCCCACAGTTGTGGATGACCAAGGGAAGGATAAATACTGTATCAAATGATATACTGAGGATTCTGGGGAAGTCCTTGACTACTGCCTGGAATACAGAGTACTAAACCCAAGGAGAGGTGACATCCTGTTGCCTTTGAGCGAGTACCTGACATATTGGAAGCTGACATTGGAGATTGTAAGGATGTAGCATTACCCTAACTTACGGTGGGATGTGGATTGATGAAGTACTAATGGGAAGTTAAGCAACACATTCCTATATTTAAGTGGTGTGAGAAATATTTGTATTGGATCATGAAACTGAAGTAATTCTCTTGGGATTTTTGTGCAACTGTTGATAACTGTTGGGTGGATATCTCTTAAGCTATATTTTGGCTGTGAAAGCCTGTGAATTCTAAGTATATTAGAAATCTTGTCTATCCTTCACTATCTTGTACATATTATTATTATTATTATGCTAGCTACCCCACAAAAATTTGAATTGTTTTTGGAATACATCTTAGTATGGACCTTATTTGGGATATAGGTAAACTACCAGCATAAACGACTGGGATAGTGATGAATAGGTGTCATGATCAGGCACAGGGAGCACCCCTGTAGAAGTGATAAAGGACTGCAGGGCAGGACTGGAAATTTTTTTTGCCTAACAAGCCCCCCCCCCCCTCTCCCCTGCTGGTTGAGCCCTTGGGTTCCAGGGGTTGGTAGAACTTTCCTTTTGGAGAACATCATGGCTGGTTCTGGATTCAGGCACTGTCTGGGAGCTGGAGTCAGGAACTGGCTGGGAGCTGGAGTAAAGCATTGATAGTAAGGCTGGTGCTGAGAATAGGCAGGGGCTGGATACAGGCAGAGTTTGAACCAAGGACAAGGGCAAGGCCTGGGAAACAGACAAGGGACTTGACTGGGCAGTACAAGGACTGGCAAGGACAGAACTGGACAAGGATTGAACTAGACACGAACAGGATTAGACAAGGATAGGACTAGATAAGAACAGGACTGAACAGGTCAAGACAAGAACAAGTCTAGGCAACGCAACAGTAAATTAGAAAACCCAAAAGGGCATGAGAGTGGACAAGTAACCCTAGTAGGATCAAAGGATGCAAGGCAGGATAGGTAGGCCCAGAATGCCACTGAGCAAACCAGTAGAGCCTAAAAGAATACAGAGCAAGGCAAGAAAGCCTGGAAGGCTACAGAACAAGACTGGGAGACAAGGTAGGCTACACAGCAAGGCAGGAGGCTCCCTATGAGGAAAGACTAAAAAGGTTAGGGCTAGAATGGGTAAATGTGAATTGGTTAATTGCTCTTTCAGATAACAGAAAGACTATGGGGCACTCCATGAAGTTAGCAAGTAGCACATTTAAAATAAATCGTAGAAAATTCTTTTTCATTCAATGCACAATTAAGCTCTGGAATTTGTTGCCAGAGGATGTGGTTAGTGCAGTTACTGTAGCTGGGTTTAAAAAGTTCTAGGAGAAGAAGTCCATTAATTGCTATTAATCAAGTTGCCTTATCAAATAGTCACTGCTATGACTGGCATTAATAGCATGGGATCTACTTAGTGTTTGGGTACTTGCCAGGTACTTGTAACCTGGATTGGCACTGTTGGAAACAGGATGTGGGCTTGATGGACCCTGGTCTGACCTAGTATGGCAACTTCTTATGTTCTTATATTCTTATGTAGGCCACAAGGCAAGGCAGAAGGCCTAGGTAGCCCACAAGGCTAGGCAGAGGCCTGGGTAGGCCGCAAAGCAAAGTAGAGTAGCAAGACAAGGCTGGCCAGGTCAAGGAGACAAAGTGACTCCATGAAGAAGCACTGAGGGAATGGACAAGCTATCTAACATAGGGCTGGAAATGAGGTGTCATGTGATTAGCGAGAAGGTACTAATTTGTGCAGCTGTCTCCTGGTGGAGGGTCACAGAGGGAAGTTCTAAGTGTTTCCCTGTTCTAGCCAAGTAAAACAATTCTCAACCCCCTCCAGCTTCTGGCTCCAGGTCTACATCACCATTTGCTTGACCCATATTTCTTGAAACCTAAACAAGAAACCGACACTTGACTTTCACAGGTATCAGATGCTCTCAACATTTTAGGGATATGCAGCCCAAAAATGTTCAGTTTGGTTCATTTGTTTGTTTTGGGATCTTTTTTTGTTTCCCTGGTTTCAGGTTGTTTAATATTTATTTTCACATCAGTTCATTTACCAAACTGAAAAGAATAATTAAACCAGAAAAAACCCTGAAACAACAACAAAAAAAAATAACCACAGGACTTCAGCAGCCCTGGATGGGCTGTCAGAGGCCATAAAATGGCCCAGAACCAGTGCTGAGACTTGGACCAATCCTCGGATTAGGGCCTGGGATGAGCCCTGAGACCTGGTCCCAGTACTGAGGCCTGGCCCTTTTGCCTGTCCTGGTGCCGAGGCATAGACTTGGTCCTCCAGATGTATATTTCATGTTCTGGTGCATGAAAAATGACAATGTCCATCTGGAAGACAAAACCATAGTGATGTCACTTTAGTGCCTTCCACTGGTTCAGCTGGCACCATTTTGATATATGGCCATATATGACTGTACATCAAAATGATGCTATCTGCTCCAGAGGAAGGTGCCACAGTGCTATTACTATGGCATTCTCTTCCAGGTGCATGATGTCATTTTTCAAACACGGGACACAAAGACCACTTCTGGAGGCCCAAGCCTAGGCGATGAGACTAGGCCACATGACTGGGCCCAGGCTTTGGCATTGTGCCTGGACCTCAGGGCCTGGCCCTAGCTCTGCACCTAGGCCTTGGTTCTGGGTCCAAGTCACAGGGATGGGCCCCAATGCTGGACCCAGGAACTAGGATAGGGCCTAGATCATGCTGGGTACCAGACCTCTGATCAGGCCCTGATGTCAGGCCTAGGCCTTGGCACCAAGACTAGGCCTCAGGACTGGGACCAAGCCTCAGTACCAGGCCTGGCCTGGGCTAGGTTGTGGTACTATGATGAGCGGCAAGGCCTCATCCCACAAATGCACATCTCTACAATATTTTATGTGCCCCATCTGGAGGATTACAGATACAAAGCTAAAGTAGACATGAAGGAAGGCAAAAGCTTTTCTTCAATAAGTTCTTCAAAAAAGCAGCCCTGCCCTCTTGTAAAGTTTAACAAGTGTTGAAAACAGGGGAAAGTTTTAAGTTCCTTTTTAAGATGTTACTTGATATTCTAAAGTAAAAAGGTTTGTTTCAGATACGTTTTCTATTTTACCTTAATCGTAAAAAAGTTTAAAGTGTCAAAATTGAGGAAATTAGCCTCATGACTCAAGCCTTAGCACAATGCAGTAAAGTATTGATATTGCCAGCACTCACACAGTAACAACTCTACCTATGAAAAAGCAGTACTACAAATATTACACCAAGCCCTAAACCACCATTATATCTCCTATTATGAAAAAGAGCAAGATAGGCTTCTATAGATGCCTACATAGAAACTACATGCTAGCAGAAACCTTACCTCAATCACACATGCAGAATAGAGGCAGACAGACTCTCACCAAATAGAGAAAAAAGAGACCATAAAGTATAAAAAGAAATGTGCAAAAACTGAACTGATTCTGTATGCAGTACAACAATGGAAAAGCAGAAACATCACTAGTCCTTATAAAACATCAAACAATAAAATAAGCAATATGAAATATCAATCATAATAGTAAAACCATACTAATAAAAATAAATATTTCAAAGCAGCTGGAGAATAGAATAACATCCAATATTTAAAACTCATGTATAAATTTAAAAAAATTGCCCAAACACCAATAAAATATTTAAAAATAGCAGACACATCAAATAAAACCATCAAAAAATCCCTGGGAACTTTTGATTTATAGTCATCCTAACATTGTCGTGGATTAGTGGGGAGCAGGAAGTGTGCACAAACTTTCTCTTTTCTCTCTTACATGCACACACACACACACTCTCTTTCTCTCTATCATGCACATGCTTGTACTCAGGCACATGCACACTTCTCATACAAATGCTCTCTCATGCACACATCACACTCCCTATCAAGCACACATGCTCTCTCACACACAACTATTCACACTCTTTCATTCAGATGCCCTTTCATACACCATCTCTTATGCACATGCTTTCTCAAATATATGCATCCACACTCTCTCATGCAGGCAGGGCCAGTGCAAGGGTATTGGGCACCCTAGGTGACCCTTGCGCTGCCGCACCCCTGGTCGTGCCCCCCCCCCCCCCCACACACCTGTTTCGGCGCCAACTGTGTGCTTCTCAGGGCCACGAGTAGCGCGCTGCTCGCAGCCCTGAGAAGCACACAGTCTCTATGTCTCTTTGCCGTGCGCGGGATAGGCCCTGCTTACGGCACCATGTTCTTCAGCGCCCCCTATAGCTCGGCGACCTAGGCAACCGCCAATGTTCACCTAATGGATGCGCCGGCCCAGCATGCAGGTGCTCTCTCACACATACATGCACACTGTCACACACATGGTCTCACATATGCTCACAGATTTTCTTTCACTCTCACACTCATGCTTACTGTTCTCCCCTTCCCTCAATGCACAAAAACAAAAGCAGCCTCTTCCTTTGGCCTATTCTGCTAATGAGATACCCTCACTATCTTCTGCCCATGCTGGCCTACTGTTCCTGTCCCTCTCTCATCCAGGTCAGGAGGGGTGGGCCAACACTGCACCTTTCTTCTGGCCGACCAACGCTGCTGCTCTTTTGGCCCTTCTTCTCGCCTTGGTCCCATGCGAGAGGTTTTCCTCTCCCAGGCTGTACAGGTGGGAAGAACAAGGGGGTGGATTTGTTGCAATCTATCTACTGCTATGTTGCTGCCCCAAAACTCTAGTGCTTTAGGTGGCTGCCTGTCTGCCTAATGGTTCCATTAGACATGGGTATTGTAACGAAGCACAACCCGGCCAGAGGCAGAAAAACCGGAGTTGTAAGAAGGAGAGCACCAGCACCCGAGTTAGACAGCAGAGGGTGCTGGGGGGTGTAAAAAGAACTACAACCCCAAGTTTACAGAGGCACAGCTTGACCTATGGGCCCGAGAGGTGGCGGAGCAGGCAGCTGTGCAAAGCAGTAGTGAATTAGACACACGGAATCCCATGAAAATGGAGGAGGAGGGCGTGCCTGAATGGTGGAGATGGTCTGAAAAGACCAGCTCTTCAGAGCAGGAGTTAGAGATGGACATAGATTCCCAGACAGAGGAATCTTCGGACTCAGGCACGGAAACAGAGTGAGTGACATTGTTGGGGGAAGGGCTGTTTTAAAATGCCGAGAGGAATGCTCTTCCCTTAAGTTAAGCTGCAGTATATTATCTGTTTGTTTGGTTTGGGAAGGCCGCTACCTGCAGCACAACCGAGGGGAGTCGGGGCGGGTTGTGCAACCCCCAGGCAGGGCGATTATTTGGCTGAGAAAACCTGATGTTGCAGCCTTGTTTAAAAGGGAGTTTTTCTGTACAACTAGAGACTGTCAGAGAAACTGTTATGTTCTGATTGTGCACTATTGTTTTGTGTTTTACCCAGGGAACTTGGTGGGACCGTGCGCCAAGCTGTTCCAGGCTTCAAGGACCGGCTACGCAGAGGCCGGGAGGCCAGAAGCAAGGCCAGCCAAAACTGAAGGAATTGCTAGGACTAGCAGCAGAGGATATTAAAGAGAACGGAGTCAGAATTGTGGAATGTTTGGAGCTAGACTATTGACCGCGGAGTGACTTCGGAGGGAGATCACGACAATATACGTATTTGGGCAAATGAAGGTTTGTGGGCATGCCTGTGGGTTTAGTGAAGTTCATTCATTTAGCATTTGTGGTGGCTTCTCCTTCTCCTCCATACTTTGGATATCTTTTTCATGACATGATGCATATTTTCTTTTTATGATGAATATTGTATATCTAGTATCTCTGTTGCAATGACTGTAGCTGTTAATTCAGGTTCTTTTCTCCATAGGTCAAGAAAGAATTTGTGTGAATTGACCACAAACTTAATAGCCACATAAAATTTATATTTCTGTGTATTTCTTCCTCCTTTGTCTGCTGTAACAGATCAATGCTTTCAATTCCAAAAGATGTTTGCTTTAATAATCAAAAACAGGGTAGTTCAGATGCTCCTGTATTGTACTTCATGACTGAATATTAAGCTTTCAATAGGTTGTATTTGTTTTTTTTATCCTAGATTCTACATATTAATTGTATCATTATTAGATTAGGTTAGGTTAGCTGCCTAACCTGCAATAGACAGCTTTCATCCAAAGTAGTTAAGTCCTACTGTATGGCCACTGCACATGTGGCACTCGCTATTTACTTGATGTCATTAGGACAATTTTAGCTTTAGAATTAACAATTTTAACAAATATAGTAGTTTCTAGAAAGGGTTGTTTTATGTATGTGTATATATATATATATATATAGGATCTCTAAACTTTCCTATTCCTTTTGTGTTGGAACATATATGCACTTTATACTGAAATGTACCATTTTAAAATAGTTTTGCCAAGTCAGTCAAAGCAGCTGCATAGTTTCTGAATATATGATATTTCCAGTCACTGTGTCAATCAGAACAGGAAGAAATATCAAGTTGCACAGCAACCAAAGGAACAGATCTGTTTACTTCACCTAGTTAATTGATTATGCTGAGATCACTCTGAGGCAGGATCCTGAGCAGCTTGATTATTGACAACATGATAGCCAGTGCCAAGGTTTTTAACCCTTGTTAGTCTTCAGCGCTGTGGCTTAGTGATGGGATGATTCAAATTTTGTGATTTGTAATCAGGTATTGTGATCTGCAGTTTGCAAACTGCTCAGCAATTCGAAAACCAATCAGGACAAAATTCATTTTAAAACATTGCTTTGAATGAGGATCTACATCTATTGAAATTTCTACATGCACTTATTTATTTGGTATACTTATAGCCTGCTACATCCAATGACCATTGATCAGTGCATATTACAAAATGACAGTCCTAATCACATCAAATCCATATATAAACATCAACATATTACATAAAAATCAGCAATCACACGTCACAAAGATACAAATATACATATCAAAATGAATAAACACATTTAAAAAAGGTGGCCTTAAGCTGTGTTCTAAAAATGTTATAATCATCAATCATTTGGAGTACAAGGAGCAAGTCATTTCAGAGCACTGGACCAGCTTGGGAAAAGACTCTTGACCTGATCTGCTGTGTTATGCAACTTGCTTCTTCAGGTACCTGAAGCAAGTTTTGAGCTATAGAATGGAGGGATGTAGCTGGACCATATGGCTCAAAAACGTCAGCCAATAGAAAGTCATCATAATGTAATGCTCTAAAAACTAGTCAACAATTAAAATTAAATTTGCTCTTCAATTGGAAGCCAATTAAGTGCTTTAAGTACAGGTGTAGTATGGTCGGTATATTTAGAATTCTGGCTGCCCTGTTCTGTACCAGCTGTAAAACCCAAAGAAAATGTTTTGGGAGCCCAATGAACAAAGAGTTACAGTAGCCTATCATGGAGAACACTAAGGCCTGGATCACTGATTGAAAATCTGACAAAGACAGCAGAGGCTTCAGCAGACAAATCATGTGTAATTTTGCAAATGTGGTCCTTGCCACCGATTTAAGATGTGACTTCATCATCAAGCCAGTGTCTAGTTGGACCCCTAGATTTTTGGCATCTGCTACTATGATAATTGCCACATCTCCAAATTTAATTTCTGGAATTGCATCAACACACTTATGGCCTAATTGAAAAATCACTGTCTTTTTAACATTCAGAACTTGCTTGTGTTGGCTTAACCAGGACTGAATCACAACCATGCAATCTGCAAACCTTTATTCAGGTAGCTTGCCATCCATAGCAAAGGGTAATATAAATTGCAGGTCATCAGCATAAATATAGTAGGTTATACCTAGGGCACCAGAAAGGGCACCAATTGGCTGCAAATATACATTAAAAAGCATGGAAGACCAAGAGGGGCCCCATGGAACATGATACCATTGCCAGCCAAGAAGATGAATTATGATCCATAATGATTTGCTGATTTTGACCTGATAACAAGGAAACAAACCAGGCTAGTACAGTTGATGTAAGACCAAAAGAATGCAGCCAGTCTAACAAAATAGAATGGTTTACTGAATAAAATGCTGCAGCTACATCAAGTTGGGCTTGTAGCATAAAACAAAGCTTGTCAAGGAGTTCAAGGAGCAAATAATCAACAAGTGACACCAGCAACCCACAGCCATGCTAAACTCTAACCTCTGTGAATCAAACACATTGTTAGTTCTCAAATATTGTTCAAACTGTAATATACCCATTTTTTCTAATTCTTTAGAGACAGTGGGTATGTTGGAGATTGGCTGAAAGTGTGTCAGATTTGCTCCAGAGATTGTGTTATCCTTTCTGATAGGCTGAATCATTGCTTACATTCTTTTGGAATGGTTCCTTTTCTCAAGGTTTTATTATTGATGTGCATAATGATAAGGTACATCGGAGCACACATGAAAGTTAATATCTGAAAAGGAGCAGAATCATAAGCCGAGTATAGGGATTTTGATTGAGAACAAATTATGGGACATCTTTCTTAGTCATCAACTTGAATTCTGCTTGATCATCTATATTTTTTAATTTAACTTGCAGCGAAATATCGGTAATTTAATACTAGGGTACAGAATTCTGCAAATTAACAATTTTCTGCTCAAAGTAATGTTTTAGTGATAAGGGATAGTTTTGTGGAAGTCATTTTGATGGAGCATGTGAAGGGTTAATTTAGCTCCTTATGAGAGAGAAATACAGTTATGTTGATTCACAGTTATAGGCTCCAGTTGCATGTAAAACTTACAGGCTAATACAGTACCGTGCAGTGTGGCCAGCGCATGGCTCAACACAAGATTGGATGCACGTTTTGAATGCATGTACATAATCCCAATACAAAATGGGGGTTAGCGTGTCCAAAACCCATGTCCAATTGAGCATGTAGCTAATAGTGCTCATCACATGTAAATTCATATTGATGAGGCTATTAGCTATTACCCCCGATGCAAACAAAGAAATGGGCGCCCAACACGAACATTTTTACTCTCAAAAATGAATGCCTGCCCCAGAGGAGGAGCCTCAAACTTTACAGAAAAGCAGAAAATACTATTTTTCTGTAGTTCTTCTGACTTAATATTGTGATGATATTAAGGAGGAGGAACTGAAAAAGGAGAACTATAAAAAATAAAAATTAAAAACAAAAGTGTGCCATGGTCAAGTTAGGAAAATGGATGCTCAATTAACAAGTTTCCATTTTCCTAACCCATGGCTAGTCACAGGTTAGGAAAATGGATGCTCATAAAATTCAGTGTTCATTTTCCCTAACCTGCTGACAGCCACCTCTCCAGGGTGCCTAATGCCAAGGAAGCCCTATGGACACAAAATTTTTCCTAGCGCCTCCTTTTACTGCAATAGCCCATTTAAATATTAAATTGGGTACCCAGAAGTGGTGGATTGGCGCATGTAAAGAGAGCAGGCACTCAATCATGAGTGCCCATTTAACGTATGCTGATATTGTATCAGCCTGTTAATGTGTTAGACAGCCCTCCCTTTGCAGCCCTCCCTTCCTCTTAGTCTAATAAGCAATAGCCTGAAAACTGAAGGGTCACAGACAGAGAAATACAAAATACAAGATAGAGACAAGACCTAGTCAGAGAATAAGAACACCACTTAGATGTGAAAGCATCTGGCAGTTAGAAAATTAAAATCTTGTCCTTGGTGCTCAGTGAAGAGTAGTACTAGCAGTTCTGCTGGAGCTAAGAGCTGGAAACACCTGGCATTTGCCTTGATGTAGTTTAGACATAGAACATACTTTCATAGGTCCTATGAAGAGTGCACATTTGGGGCACTCAAATTCTTATCTATTTTGGTATTGATTTTATAATAGTGTTTGCTTCCCATCTGAAATAATAGTTATATGATTGCTTTTATTTACATGACACTGATGATACTGATGCTGATTTTTTTTTTTTATTATTATTCTGTGCATCCAGCGGAATATGCTAGGTTTAGAGAATATGTAGGGCTAATATTCTCACATGGGAGAGAGAATGATGTACAAAATGGTGAAACAGGAAATATGGGCAAAACACAAGAAACCTACCATTTCAGAGTAATTTTAAAACAAGCAGTAGTTTTCTCTTATCAGTTAGTTTGGAAATATTTCAAGGAACGCTGGGAAATAAAAAAAACTTTACAGTGCATGTGCCAGCCACAGGAATAAGACCCTAACCCATGGTAGAATGGACAGATTCCTGCCGGGAGCTGAACCAGGCTATTTCAGCAAGACCATCTTGACAAAGAGCCAGAATTCCCAGTGGTGCCCAGTCTCCTAAATGAGTTCCTGCTTAATGAGCCACCATCTGGAGAAAAACTAGGAGACATTCTTTTAGGAAAGTGACCACTTATTGCTAGGCCACTTGCATATATACTGCATATCCCTGTTAGTTTGGGAAGATTATTTATCCTGCTCATTTTTGCTTATATAACCTGTTTTGTTTGTTATTGTCACAGATGTTCTTATAAGTGTCTGTTTGTATATATATTATACAGAAAATAATATATAGCTTTTCATATTTTCATGTAAGCCATAGTCAGTTGTCATTAATATTTTCTTAGTGTGTATGTGTGATCCATATTACACAAGGCAAACACTCTAATCCTACCACCCACTACAAGTCACCAGCAAGTGCCTCACAATTCACATGATCCATTTCTTTACATATGAGTTTTTGCAACATTGAGTGAACAGCAAACAGCTCTTTCAGATACTGAGGGAAGAAGCAAATCTCCTTTTACCCTATTCATTTCATTCTTATATAGTTTAAATTTATTAACATACTCATCCTTATTTGCCTCAGACATATATTTACACCAGCTTCTCTCTAACCTGCGAACCTCTTACGTTTATTATACAAGTCTAAATAGTATCAAGGAGATTGCTTCTTGTAGACAGCTACTACTTAGCGTTCAGGGACTAGCTGGTCATATAAGACCTTTAACTGCTCAAACCAATGTTTCACTAACTCTTCAATTCCAGTGGTTGAGAAGTCATTTATAAAATGGCATTGCTCCCAAGACATACTTAAAGAGATGGGATCAATTTTTTATCTCACTTTTCTTTTTACTTTATTGATAG
This sequence comes from Rhinatrema bivittatum, assembly GCF_901001135.1. Classification (NCBI taxonomy): domain Eukaryota; kingdom Metazoa; phylum Chordata; class Amphibia; order Gymnophiona; family Rhinatrematidae; genus Rhinatrema; species Rhinatrema bivittatum. The sequence goes on from NC_042619.1 coordinate 179,872,642, forward strand.
TAGAGAATATATAGAGAAGCTCTAAGCTTCCAACAATCACAACATGGTCAGACCATATTACAGGAGACATAGCATCTACAACAATAACCTGTTGCAACCACATTAGTTTTGGACACAAAATTAATTCCAGTATGTGTTATAACCAATGGTTAACTACCTCTTCTATTTGATACAAACCAGCTGTTTGTAAAATCTCTAAAAATTATTGAAGTGTTACAGAGTAACTATTAACTACTTCCAGATTAAAATCACCAATTAAAATTATTGACAGGCATCTTAAAAACAGATTAATCAACCCATCAAAAAATTCAGTTCTCTCTATGACCTTAAGGGCCAGGGGAACATATAATAAACCAAAATGGAGGTTTGACAATTTGAATGAAAGAATTTCTATTTTTTTGCCTAAGGCCAAAGGTAATCTTGGCAAAACTAAATTAGTTTTGTAGAACTCTAAAAGTCCACCCCCACGTTTACTCTCATGTGCTTATTCAATAATGGAATAACCAGGGGGGGGGGGGGGGGGGGAACGACATCATGTTTAAAAGAACCAAATCAGATAAATTATGCCAAGACTCACTTATAAATATCAAATCTAAGTTATTGTCTTGTAAAACATCAGATGCCACCAGACCTTTCTTATGAACTGACTTCAAGTCAGTGGACTTTCCCAAAGCCATAACCACTGGGACTTCTATAAGATGTTGATGGGTGTTCACAGAAGCATTGTGGGATTCCATCATCTTCAAGCTCCATGATCTCTTCTGGGAGGAAACCCAACAGGTGATCCTCTTTGCATCTCCAGCTCACTATGTTCCTTTTTTACAGGGTCATTGGATCATTCCACTACTCCACTCGGGTCCTAGACAAGCAGTCTCCATTGAATCTTCCTCTTCTGAAAGTAGGAAAAGGACCAGAAAACAGTTAATTTTTCTAACTACTTGACTTAAATAGACAATGCTATTTCTTATATGATAGGGCCCTAGGATCTAGCTACCCTGCAGGACAGGAAGACAGGGAAAGGGAAATAACAGAAAAAAGAAGCCTTCTCTAAGGAAGTTGCTATCAAATTGGAGAACAACTTGTCTACATGAGGAGTAGCAAAGGACTACCCCTAGAGTAGCTAGAGAAAATAAGTCTTCATTGAAAAAGGAGAAGATACAGGAAATTGTCTCCCAATGGAGATGGTAGAAGCAGTGGAGGGAAAAGCAATAAGTTATATACTCTGTAGGATAGTTCCTAGGGAGCCCTGTTTGAAATATAATGAAGGTAATACACCAAAACATTTTGGAGGACCTAATAAAAGGTCATCCTCCATATCAGATAGCAAGGGGTTAACATTCCTCAGCTGTATCATTGAACAGTACATGGGAATGGATGAAAGTGTAAGGTTTAATTAGATAGGATGTATCCTGTATTAGTGAATCTTAGTCTTCATATTTTCTAGGGATGTGAATCGTTTTTTGACGATTTAAAATATCATCCGATATTTTTTAAATTGTCATTAATCGTTAAAGAGTGCGATACAATAGAAATTTCACTGATTTATCGTGAAAAAATCGTTAATCGGGTTAGTGCACACTAACGGGAGTTAGGACACAACATAAAAACCCACCCCGACCCTTTAAAACCAGTCCCTTAGCCTCCACCACCCTCCCGACCCCCCCCAAAAAATGTTTTAGAATTACCTGGTGGTCCAGCGGGGGTCCCAGGAGTGTTCTCTTGCGCTCGGGCTGTCGGCCAATAAACAAAAAACTCACCCTGACCCTTTAAGACCGCTCCCTTAGCCTCCACCACCCTCCCAACCCCCCCAAAAACATTTTAAAATTACCTGGTGGTCCAGTGGGCCCCAGGAGCGATCTCCCTCTCTCGGGCCATCGGCTGTCACTAATAAAAATGGCGCCAATGGCCCTTTGCCCTTACCATGTCACAGGGTAACCATGCCATTGGCCGGCCCCTGTCACATGGTAGAAGCACTGGACGGCCAGCGCCATTTTTAAAGATGGTGCCGGCTGTCCACTGGAGGCTAAGGGAGTGGTTTAAAGGGTCGGGGTGGGTTTTTTGTTTATTGGATCAGGCGCAGCCACTAAAAAAAAACCCGATCGGCCGGACGAAAAAAAATGCACTATTTGAATCGGAACCGGAATCGAACCGATTCCGGTTCCGATTCACATCTCTAATATTTTCTCCCTACCTTTTGTGTCTGATTACTCTAGCACAATCCCTATGACCTAACAAGTAAATTTTAAAAGGAGAGCCCGTGTGCCCATAAACTCGTTTATTGGGCACGCGAACAGATACGCTTAATTTATATTGTGCGTGCAAGTACATGCATATCATTTAAAATATCCCTGCTGTGCATATGTGTATAGCTTTTACGTGCACAAGTACCATATTGGGGAGAGAGACAGAGAGAGTGAGAGATCCTCTATTAGAGAGACAATCTGACAATCTATGAGGAGCACGTTCAACCAGGGGGGCTTGTAGGGGGGGCAATGTTACAAGGGTCTACAGACCCTTGCACCCTAGGCAGACCAAAACCCACCCTGAGATGAAAGTGCCCCTCTTACAGTGGGAGATATAGAGAGTGTCAGATTATCTCTCTCTCTTTCTCCCCCCCCAGTGTTCAGGACCCCTCTTGCAAAATTCTGGGGTTACACATGTAAGTCTTGGCCCCCACCCCAGAATGCCCTGTTCTGCCTCCTTTTTCTTGACGAGCGCCCAGGTATGTATGCACATACTTCCCGGCTTCTTTAAAATTTGCGGAGCAATTTTTGCATGAGCAACGCTTTTAAAATCTACCTGATAATGTTCTTTATTTTTCTATCCCTGTTTTCCAAGTTAATTATTTTTGCATGATGCCATAGAAGAGAGCTGAGTCATTTTGGGCTTCTCAGTAAGTATTTCTCCTGGAGGTGTGTAGGTCCCTGCTGCACACACCTGGTTCTGACCCTGAACAACTATATTGGGCCAGACTGGTACCAGAGAAAATCACAGGTTATGGGCCTATTGAAAAAGGATCTGAAAGCAAGCTTCAGTGATCCAGGAAAATGCTAAATGCTGCAAGCCTAGACAGCTGATACAAGCCTGAAGCAGGCACTCCACTGTGACCAAAAGGAAACTATTTAAACAAAAGTAAGTCAAATAACTCAGAAATCCTGACTTCCAGCATAGATCTCAGAGTAACTATAAGGAAACTGAATGCAAGAAATAATCTAACATGGAAGTTTAAAATGTATTTATTTTAAAATATTTGTACTCTACCAATCCACAGATCTTGGTGGATCACATGAATAGACACACAGTTGTAACACACAGTAAAATAAAAGTCATTAGACTGACATAATTAACATAAAAATAACATGCAATCCATGCTTCCGATAATCATCTTCATTACGATGGTCCTCTAGGGCAACTCATTAATAAAGGCCCTAGAGAAAAGGTATGTTTTAAGAGACTTCCTACATCTTGTGTAAATGCTTCTGGATAAAGATAAAATATGGGATATAATATGCAAGGATAGACCCACTGCAAAACCAGATGTTTGGAACCATAGAGATACTTAGGTGAAACACTGACGTAAAGCCCAGTTTGACCCCGAACGTTTTACAGAGGGCACGCTGTGACCCATGGTCCGAGGCTATATGTCGAGGTAGACCATGCAAACGAAAAACATGTTAGGCAAATAAGTGGGCAAGTTCAAGTGCTATAGAGGTTATGTGAGTAACGAGGGATGAAGGACCAGTAGAAACTGGTGACACCAAGGAAACACTGGAGGGCCCGAAGTCCCACAGGGCGTGGCCAGTCTCTAATACTCGCGACTTTCTCTGGGTCCATATGAAAACCAGTGGTGGATACAATGTTCCCTAGAAAGGGAAAACACTCTTGCTCAAAGAGACACTTCTCAAGCTTAGCGTAAAGGTGATGTTCTCGAAGGCATTGAAGCACTTGTCGTACCTCTTGGCAATGGGAGAGATGGTCCTTGGAGTAAACGAGGACGTCATCCAGGTAGACAATTACACATGAGTGGAGCATGGTCCCGGAAGACCTCATTGATGAGGTTTTGGAAGACCACCGGGGCATTGCATAATCCGAAGGGCATTACCAAATAGTCATAATGCCCGTCATGGGTATTGAAGGTGGTCTTCCATTCATCACCAGGCTTTATTTGAACTAAGTTGTATGACCCCTGAAGATCAAGTTTTGTGAAGATCTTGGCTCCTTGCAAGTGATCCAGGAGTTCAGGAATAAGTCGAATGGGGTACCGGTCCCGGAGGGTAATGGCGTTGAGGCCATGATAATCGATACATGGCCTCAGGGAGCCGTCCTTTTTAGCCACGAAGAAGAATCCGTCTCCTGCCAGGGAAGTAGAGGGCCGGATAAACCCTCTCTCGAGGTTGTCTTGGATGTATTGAGTCATGGCTTGTGTCTCAAGTAAAGACAGCAGGTAGACTCAACCTCGGGGAGGAGTAGTATCAGGTAGCAGGTCGATAGCACAATCAAAAGGCCGGTGCTCAGGTAGCGTTTCGACTATCTCTTTAGAGAAGACGTTGATGAAGTCAATGTATTGTGCTGGTAAGGACACCGCTGCAGCAGCCAACGGTATTTGGGAACAGAGTAACTGCAGTAGGCAGGAGGAGAAGCAAGCCAGTCCCCAAGCTGCAATCTGCAGGGTCTCCCAGTCAATGTGATGAGAGTGTTTCTGGAGCCAGGGAGCCCTAGAACTACTGGATGAATTGCCTTTTCCGGTATGAAGAAGGTGATCTGTTCTTCATGGAGGACCCCTGTGCGGAGGGTCACTGGAGCGATGATGGAGGTCACATGACCAGGAAGGGGACTTCCATGTATGTTGGAAAACCACAGAGGTGGAGTTCTCAGGAGTACCAGGAACTGTAGTTGTTCCACCAATTCTGCCAAGATGAAGTTCCCACCAGCCCCCGAGTCAACAAAAGCCAGCGTAGGGAATAATCCTCCCAAGTATGACAAGGACACTGGAACCATGCATTGGGGAGCAGGATTCACACAGCCTAGGGTCAGCTCCCCCATGACTCCTAGGCTTGTGAGTTTTCTGGATATTCTTTGCACTGGGCCAACAAGTGACCCTTGCCGCCGCAGTAGAGGCAGAGACCCAGAGAGCGACATCGCTGCCTCTCCTCAGGAGTGAGAGAACTGTGGCCTAGCTGCATAGGTTCTTCAGCTCATGAGGCAGCCTCAGTGGAAGGAGGAGCCAGTGGTCGAGAGAAGGAAGGTGCCAGAGGAACAGACCTGCGCTGGGTTTCACTTCTTGGGCTCGCTGCTGTAAATGGCAGTCAATCTGTCCCATCAAATCAATCAAGGATTTGAGGTCATCAGGCCGTTCCCAGGATGCAAGCTCGTCCTTGATCCTTGAGGACAGGCCCTCCATGAAAATACTTCACAGGTTGTCCTCCCGCCTGCCTAGCTCAGAGGCCAGCGTGTGGAACTCAACCGCATAGTCGACCAAGGATCGGTAACCCTGGCGTAAATGGAGGAGCTCCATGGCAGCTGTAGATTGAAGAGCTGTATCATCAAAGACCCACTTAAACATTTGGACAAAATGCTGGAGGTCTCCAAGCAAAGAGTCGCTTCATTCCCACAGGGGGGAGGCCCAAGTCAGGGCCCTGCCATCCAGCAAAGACAAAATGTACATTGTTTTGACTTTGTCAGATGGGAACTGCGTTGGAAGCGAGAAGCGCATAAAGCAGTGATTAAGGAAACCCTGGCACTGCTTGGGATCACCAGCATAGCAGGGTGGTGCTGGTAGATGCAGAGACGCCGAAGGCATCGGCACAGGAACTGGAGGCGAAGGTGGTGCCGCAACCTGCGGGGTGGAGTCCAGACTGTTAGCCATTGCTCAACGTTAGCAGCCAAGAGGTCCAGGCAATGCTGCTGCAAACATTGAGCCATGCCTAGAATGGCCTGCAGACTGGAGAGATCCACCTGGTCCATCGCCTTGGCAAACTATTGCAACTGTGGACCCTTGAGCCGGCTTGAGAGCAGATGGATCCACCGAGGGGAGGCCCTCTAATGGTACTCTTATCCGGGAGGCGGTGCAGGACCAGGAGACCAGACTGGAGCTTCCACCTTTATCAGCCCTCGTTCCCTGCAGGTTGAGCCCTTGGGTACCGGGGCTGGTAGGACTTAGGTGAAGGTCTCCTGGCAGGGAGAGTCCAGTAGTTCGTCCGAGTCGAGGCTGGCGGAGATCCAGAAGAACAGAGATGGTCCAGGAGTCAAGGGCAGCAGTGGTGCAACACAGTAATCCAGGCCAGAAGTTAAGGCAGACTGAATACAAGCAGGAACCAGATAATATGCCAGAGGTCAGGATAGGCAGAAGACTGGAGAATCAGGATACCAAGCTGAGGTCAGAGCCGAGGAGGCAACCGAAGACAGGAAGAGGAGCGGAACCACAGGAGCAGGAACACAGGAACTGGAACAAGCTGGAACACAGGAATGGAAGCAGAAACAGGCAGGAACAGAGGAACGAGCAACTAATTACTCTCACGAGCTGACCTGTTGCCAAGGCAAGGTAAGGAATCAGGAAGAGGGCTTATATAGCCCTATCCAGTAATATCATCGTTGGGGGCTGGGCCGAGGTTTCCCACCGCGGCCCCTTTAAATGTGGAGCTAGGCTGCATGAGTGTGCCTAGGGGGGAGGAGCCCTGGAAGCAGCTGGCGGTGTCTCCCTTGTGGGGAGAATACCACGGCAGAGGCCCAGCTTGGCCTGCCTGGCAGGACTGCAGGAACGGACAGAGACTGGCATCTGTCAGGTAAGTTAGGGGGACCCTGCCGTGGCAGTCCGCAGCTGTGATTCCCAACAACTATTATCAATTCATGTTCAAAAAGCACCACAGCACCAAATTATTACTGCTCTCCAGCTTTGACACGGTGAGACAAGGTTTTGAACATGGTTCAGTGTTCCTCCTTTGTCTTATCAAAATCTCCGCCACATTTGACACCATCAAACATGCCATCCTACTCTCAAGACTGCGCTCCATTGGAATGTCTGGCTCTGTGATAGCCTGGTTCTCATCTTAGCTGAACCACAGATCCCAACAAGTCACAATCTACTCCTTCACTTCCTCCCTGATGCCCCTGAGCTCTGGGGTACCTCAGGGTTCTGCTCTATCTGCTGCCTTATTCAACCTTTACCTTACTTCTTTATGTTGCACCCTTGCCAACCATGGAGTCCACTACAAGATCTACACCGATGACATTCAATTCTCTTTTCCCCTAAAGGAAACCTGGACCCTTACAGAATCTTTCCTCACCAGTTGCTTCTCAACCATCCAAAGATAGCTACACAACAATAAACTATCCCTCGACCTCTCCGAAACTGAAATCATTATCCAATCATGCCACCCAGTGGCTAACACACCCAACCTTTTCTTCTTTGACTCCCAATCAATCACCAACTCACAAAATGTAAGAAACCTGGGAATCACTATTGACTCATTGCTTTCTAAGCACCTACATATAAGAACTATTACCAACTCCTCCTTACACAAACTATGCTTACTCCATCACCTTAAACTCCTTTGTGACTCCTCTGACTTCAGGACTGTCCTCAAATCCATAATATTCTTTAGCATAGATTACTGCAACTTCCTCCTGATAGGTCTACTTTTATACATGACCCGTCCTCTGGAGATCATTCAAAATTCATCAGCAAGACTCCTCATAGACCCTCCAATGCGTGCTAACATCTCACCTATTCTCAAATTCCTATATTGGCTCCCCATCCAATTCCGGGTAAAATACAAGTTTGCCATGATTATATACTCTTGGATTTCCCCTATAATAAAAATTCACAACCCCTCCCGATGCCTCAGATTGGCCAATCTCATGCTTTTAGATGTCCCATCCCCTAGGCTCACAAACTTTGAGGAAACCAGAGAGCACACCTTCTTCTCCACAGGATCTCTCCTTTGGAACACCCTACTGAAAGAACTATGATGCCCCCAAAACAGAACTTTCTTTAAAAAAAAAGTCCTCAAAACCTTTCTTTTAAAAAAAGCTTTCTCAAGCTTAATTGATAAGAGTCTATTCCCAACATGTCCCCCCTTAAGGGAGGCCACCTAGGGCCAGAAGCAAGGGCAGAACTCAGCTTTCTCAAATGTATGAACTTCCCCCCAGAAGTTTTAATTCTATCCTCCCCCACCCCCGCCCAATGATCATGTATTATTGTAATGACTGAGCTGTTCCTGGATTATAAATGTAATGTCTGTTTCTCCTTTTATTTCTGTTTATGTATGCTGTTATTGTTCCCCGCTCTGAATGCAAGAAAGGTGGTCAATAAATGTGCCTAAATAAATAAATAAATAAATAAATAAATAAATAAATAAATAAGCATACATATAAATAAATATATGAATAGATAACGTATGTGGCACCTGGGGTGGATGCTATCTTTGGCACCCCCTCCCCCCACAGCAACCCCTGGTCTACTCCCTCTCTGTCTCCTCTGGATCCCCTCACTGAAACTAGTAAAATCATACTAATAAGAACTTTTCCAGTGAGTTGATGAATAGAATAACATCAAATAATTAAGAGCTCATACAAAAATTCTAAAATGTTTCTAAACAGCAATAAAATATTTCAAAATGGCAGACACATCAGACACCCAATAATTAAAACTAATAAGGAAAGAAAAATTCCCTACTCTCCATACTGGAAATCTTTTGATTTCCATTCACCCTGAGCTTGTCTTGGATTTGTGGGGCAGCACAAAATTTCTTCTCACATACACAATGAAAGCAGAATCCCATTGACACACAGGCACAAACAACCCAGGCAGGCTCCCATTCACTCACACTCATACACACACACATACATATATATACACACACACACACACATACAGAAAACCCAGGGGGAGAGAAGTGGGATGCTTGTGGGAGTAGAGAAGCCCCATATATAGAAAATCTCCCATATCAAAACAGCACCAACTGCCAGCACTGAATCCTATCCCTGAAAAGGCAACACTGCAAATACTACTCCAGGCCTTAAAACACCAATGCACCTCTTATTAGGAAACATGTAAAAGCCAGACTGCTATAGATCCCCACTCAGAAATTACATGCTAGCTAAATACCTCTCACACATGCAGAACATATACAGACCCTCACCAGATACACATTAAAGAGACCACAAAGTATAAAGCAATATGAAAAGGCAATAGCTCGAGCCAGAAAAATGCTGGGCTGCATAGAGAGAGGAATAACGAGTAAGAAAATGACGGGGGGGGGGGGGGGGCTCCATCAAATGACTTATGAGGAGAGGTTGAAGGATCTAAATATGTACACCCTGGAGGAGAGGAAGTGCAGGGGAGATAAGAGACAGACTTTCAGATACCTAAAAGGTTTTAATGATGCACAATCAACAACAAACCTTTTCCGATGGAAAGAAATCAGTAGAACCAGGGGTCACGAAATGAAACTCCAGGGAGGACAACTCAGAACCAACATCAGGAAATATTTCTTCATGGAGAGGGTGGTGGAAGCCTGGAATGCACGTCCAGAGGAGGTGGTGAAGACAAAAACAGTGAAAGATTTCAAAGGGGCATGGGATATACATTGTGGATCTGTTAAGGCTAGAGGATGGCATTAAAGAAAAGAGTGCATGGATGTAACTTGCTGGTGTAGCGGTTACTACCCTTAACGAATAAGCCTTCATACCTTGATGCATCTCCAGCATTGCTCTCTGCTTTCAACGGCAGGGAGAAAAGAGGCAAAGCGGAATTAGATTCAGAGAGGAACCAAGAAGGACATTGAATGTTATGGTCTGAGAAAACAAATAAGCAGGGGGTAACTTGCTGATGCAGGTGATACTACCCTTAACCAATAAGCCAGATATTTTTGATGCAATTTGAACATTGCTCTCTGCTTCAACGGCAAGAGGTAACAGGGAATTGGACTCAAATAGCAACCAACAAGGGCGCTGACTTTGACGATCTTGGAAACTGATAAGTATGGGGTGACTTGTATGGCGGGGTAGATACTACCATTAATTTTCTGGGAAGACTGGATGTACCATTTGGTCTTTTTCTGCCGTCATTTCTATGTTTTTATATTTTTATCTATAAATAAAATTATGCAGACAAATATTGAACCGGAGGCTGCTACAAGCCAGAATCTATAAGCAGTGCAATAATGGAAAAATAGAATCTCCATTCCTCATAAAACAAACAATAAATTATACTCTTTCTGTCACACACACACACTCAATCATACATACTCTGTCTCTCTCTCACACACACACATGCCCACTCTCTCATATATGCTCTCTCTCATACACATACACTCTCACTCTTTTACACATACTCTTTCTCGCTCAACTCACATGCTCTATTTCATACTGGTCTCACTGCCTCACACCACCTACGCTCTTATTTTCTCTCACATACTCTCTGAATCACATCGGGTATCACACACTCTCTGAATCACATCGGGTATCACACACTCTCTGAATCACATCGGGTATCTTCCTCTCGTCTTTGACTGTTGATGGAAACCCTGTAGGCCTGTCCACTCTTCAGCTTCTAGTGGGTTAAGCTACACCAGGGATGACCTTAGAGGGAGTGGGGTCCCAGGGTGAATCAGCCAGAAAGGGGCCCCCTACCCTTGAAGGAAAGAGAAGAGGGGTTCCTTTCCTCAAGACAGATTCTACTCTGCATTCCCCCAAAAGACTCCAAGACGCACTTTCACCTTCTTCCAAGACTCCTCATGCAGCCTCCCCCCATGACCTCCGCAAGTAATCACTCCACAGTCTATGCCTCCCCCAAAATATCTCTTTTAACCCTTTCTCTTCTGACCAAGATTCTATCAACAAGCACTCTCCCCTCCTCCCAGGCACCAAGACCACAGGAAACACTTCCTCCTCTCTATCCTAGGCTCCTTGTTGATGGTGAAAGTAATTTCTTTCTGTCTAACAATTCCTCTGCACTGCATAGGAAGATATAAATAAACAGCACTGCCCCTTCCTCTGTGCCTGCAAATGCATGCTGATGTTACTTTCCGCCGATGTGCAGAAGATGCTGCTTCGGGCTATTGGAATCCTTCCTGAGGTGGAAGGAGATATCTACTGGGGAACCGCTAAAGCGCAGATTTCAGCACATTCGTCCCAATTTACCACTCCTCCACATCAATGTTCCCTTTAAGGATTAAGTTGCTGCATGCAAAAACATTTGCTTGCTGGTGAGCAAACATTTTTGGTTTCATTACCTGTGAGTGCTACTTTCTTAGATACAAAAATCCTATCAGTTTTATGCTCACAGAAACCTAATCCTTAGAGGAAACATTGGTAACAGCATGCACACAAATGTTCTCTTATACACACACACACAAACACACTTGTTTATTCACTCTCAAATTCTTTCTCACTCATGCATGCTCATTCTCGCAAACACACACACTCACTCTCATGCACATGCAGACTCAATCAGTTCTCCTCTTCATCTCAGTAACTGCAAACTCTTCACTGCCAAACACTTTGAGAACACAAACCCTTGCAAAACAAAAAAAAAATACACCTAGAACCCTGCCATACCATGCATTACCAGTACTATTTCAGGATTAGAGATGTGAATCGGAACTGGTATCGGTTCGGATTCCTGTTCCGATTCATATCGTGAAATTTTTATCTTGCAGTCCGATCGGGGTATTTTATATCGGCTGTGCCCGAGCCGATAACCAAAAAATACAGCCGACTCTTTAAAATGAGTTTGTTAGTATCCCCCCACCCTCTGCACCCCCCCAAATTTTTAAATACCTGGTGGTCCAGCGGGGGTCCTGGGAGCATTCTCCCATGCTCGGGCCGTCGGCTGCCAGTAAACAAAATGGCACCGATGGCCCTTTGCCCTTAGCATGTGACAGGGTATCCGTGCCATTGGCCGGTCCCTGTCACATGGTAGGAGCAATGGACGGCTGGCACCATCTTTAAAAATGGCGTGGGCCATCCAGTGCACCTACCATGTGACATGGGCCGACCAATGGCACCGATAGCCCCTGTCACATGGTCAGAGCAAAGGGCCATTGGCGCCATTTTGATTAGTGGCAGCCGACAGCCCGAGTGCGGGAGAATGCTCCCGGGACCCCCTCTGGACCACCAGGTATTTAAAACATTTTTTGGGGGGTACTAACAAACTCAATTTAAAGGGTCAGGTTGTGTTTTTAGGTTGTGTCCTTTCTTCCCGCCCCCCCCCCCCCCCCCCCCCCATAACGATAAGAAAACCCACTAAATTAATCATGGGGTTTCCTATCGCTATCGGGGACCCCCCGATATCTGACGAGATTGAAAATATCGGACGATTTTTCAATCATCAGATAAACAATTCACATCCCTATTCAGATTCAAACAGCAGCAGCCTCATCTTTGACACGGCAGCAATGCAAATATTATACCATGCCACAGAACATTAATACACCACCTACTAGGGTTAACAGAACAAGTCATACTGCTACAAAGCCCTACAGAAAAACTACATTCCAGCAGAAATACGGCACCTCAGTTACACACACAGAACACAGACAGACCCTTACCTAATACAGAATAAGTGACTACAAATTATAAACACAAACATGCAGACAATAATAAAATGGAAAGCCTGAAAGAACAAAATACAGATATGTAATGCACATTCCCTAAGATAACATATGCCAATCACCAAAAATTCAAAAACAATTATTTTACCTTTGCTGTCTGATCTCATATTATTTTTAATCAGTTGGTCCCAGGCTTTTTCCATGCTTCTTTTCTTGTTTTTTTCCCAATTCCATTTACAGAATCTCTTTTTTTTTTTCTTTCTCTTTCTTCTCTCTCCACCTGTCCTATTCTCTTCCTCCCTCAAATACACACTCAGGCTCTCATTCTCACACTCTGCCGCTCTCACATACACACACTCAGGCTCTCAGTATCACACACTTTCTCTCTCTCTCTCATGCTTGCTCACACACCGCTCTCACTTTCATATGTAGTCTCTCTCACACACACACACAGACTCTCATTCTCACATGCTTTCACACACAAACACACACACTCTCTCACACACACACATTGGCTCTCATATGCTGTCTCTGTCTCTCACAATATACAAGCTCACTCCCACACACAATATCTCAACTTACTCTCATGCACACACACTTTACAGGGCCTGGGCCTCCTCTTCGTGGGTCCCCTCGGGATGGGCTCTGTAGTGGCCCTGATCTTCTGGGGCCACCGCAAGATGGGATCTGGAGCAGCCCTGCTACCGGGCCTCCTCCCAGTGGCTGCAAGATGGGATCCACGGCGGCCCTGCCATAGATGCTACTTCTGTTCTGCATGTGGGTGGACGCTCCTCCTTCTTCCTGTCCACACAGCTCCAGCAACAATTTTCTTCCAGGGCTGTGTGGGCAAGAAGGAGAAGGCTTACCCAGAGGTTTCGGAGTCTCTTATTTTCTTTGGGCCATGGTGGGATGAGCTCTATCACAGCCTTGCCAATCTTCCTGCATGGGGGGGGAGAAACACAGCTTGGAGCAGTTCTCTACCTCCCCCTACCTCCCAAGAATGATCCTAGTCTCCGCTGGCAGTTTCTTCTTTTTTGGCCACTGGCACATTAAGTTTTGTCAGTGTGGGTGGAATAGGGGCCTCCTGATGACAGCCCCCTCCCAGCTGTCACCTGGGGCAGACTGCCCCCCTCGTCCACCCTTTATTATGCCACTGCTACCATGGATGCTGTATGTGGGATTTCCCTTCCTGCATAGGGCTCTGCTGAGTGCTGCTGACCACGCCACTGATCTGAACAGCCTTCTGTGAATCTATGGTGCAGGATTGTTTACTTCTGCCTTCTGCCTCTGCTTTGGGATTTGGGACCACTGCAGCTCTCCTCTCCTTCCAGATAAAGTAGGTACCTGGCCTGGGAAAGCTGGGGAGAAGAGGATGGTGGAGAAGGGGAGAAGGGGATGGGGAAGCAAAGGGGGGAGGACTAGGACTCAGGAGCAGGGAGAAAACTTGAGAGCAGGGCTACATTTTATATTTGGTAAGGGTTCTTTTGCATGTGTTACTGAGATGAGGTATTCTGCAAGTTAATATTTATTTATTTATTTATTTATTTAACAACTTTTAGTATACCGACGTTCGTATGGCACATCACACCGGTTTACAAGTAACTCAAAATAATATGTAGTAACTCAAAATAATATGTAACAAGTAACATGTAACATGTAACATGTAATAATATGTAACAAGTAACTCAAAATAATATGTAGTTTCTGTGTAGTGATCTACAGCAGCCAAGCTTACTTTGTTTTCCAGTCCGAATAGGGACATGTTTTGGTGTTCTAGGGCATGGTGCAATGTTTGCAGGGCTATTCTACTTGATGGATCCCACTAAAATTTGGGAAAAGTTTATTACCAAGGTGTTAATGATGATGTCAAATTCAGCGTGATTGTTCAAGTGGAAGGATCCCAGAGGGTTGTTTTGTCTGGTAAGTTGTAAGTGGAAAATGCTCTGTGCCCACTATTGGGGTGGGGGTAGATAGTTCTATGGATGGAGAGTACATAGTTACAGAACTGAAGGTACAGAGTTAATATTGTTGGTCTTGTGCACAACAAGACAAAAATGAACCTTACTCATGAACCAGGGTATGTTGGATGTGATCTCAATCTCAGATTTATAACTTGTGTTAATCTCAAAATTTGCATGATGTTAAATGCTTTCTTTCTGAAACGTGTGTGGTGTAATATATAGGCATCACATTGAGGTGAACCTTAAAAATCTTTCTAATCAGGTGCCCAAACAGTTGCTTTCTGATTCATTGCTCTGCCCACACATTTGATGCAGCCTTCCATATTCCCTGCCCTCCCTGACAACCTATCTGCCAACCCTCCTTTAAAAGGGCGTCCTTCATCTACTTCTAACTGAGCTGCCTCTTCTGCCTGCAACTAGTGTACCATTTTCTTGTGAATGAATGAAACAGTATGTCACCTTCTAGGTGTGTTCAGACAACATGATGTCAGACAAAGACAGAGGGCATACTGTTTGGAAACATAATGCTTGGAATACAGGACTCTGCTTCCCAGGACAGACCAGGTGACAGTAACCTATAGTTTGTGCTTCAGCAAGGCACTCCTGCCAAACATCATGGCTCTAAAGAACCCTGAGCAGACTGTTCCCATAAGCATCACCTTCAACAAGTTGACACCATGGAACAGTTTGATATTACCAGTTGTTCAAACCAGAGGAAGAAATGCAGAACAACTGGATGTCACTGCAGTTGTGAATCCAGATGAGACTATATAGTCAACAGCTGAGATAATGGAGATGGAGACTTTGGATAGTTCAGATGACATTGATGAGGCAGAGCCAAAAGAGGAACCCATAATTTGGTCTACCCTCACAATGAAGGGTATGTCAGCTCACAGACTCTCATACAGAATGCAAGTCCAAGAAATACTGGAATCCTCAACCTGAAAGGAGGTCAAAAGACCACCCAGATGTGAGAAATAAAATAATTTTCCCAATGAGGACACAGCATGGGCAGTTGTGGAGTTTCATACAGATTACCACAGGAATGTCCTGAAGAAGATGGGTCTTGAGAGTTGACTGTTCAGCCATTGAGAAGGGGTGTTGGAGGAATGATAGCAAATGGTCAACCTCCAGATCAGACAGCAAGGGGTTAACATTCCCCAGATGTGTCCCCTTATCCTGCATGGGAAGGGATAGAACTGTGAGGGTTACCTAGATAGGATACACCATGTATTAGTGAGTCTTAGTCTGCATGTGAAGGCTTAGTCTTCCAAACCTCCATTTCAGTGGCATAGCCAGAAATGAATTTCTAGTGGTGGTGGTGGGGGAGGACAAGCACTTACTAAAATTAAAAATACCTTATTGTTAGGATTGTGGACCATTATGTTGGGGTGAGGTTGGCACAAACTACAGGGGAAGCCCTTTAGGTCCTCATCGCAACCTGGTGAAGCAGAGAGGGGCAGAGGCTGAACTGGATCTTCACCTATACCAGCCCCTTTCCCTTTGGGTTGAGCCTTTGGGTTCTGGGGACGGCAGGACTTAGGGGGCAGTCTCTTGGGTCTAGGCAGGCAAGTAGATCAAAGATCAGGTTGAGTTTGGAGGCAGGCAGCAAGCACAGATAACGAGAGTCCAGGTTAAGGTCAGTGGAAGGCAACAAGCAAAGGTAACAAGAGTTCACGCTTAGGTCAGTGGCAGGTGGCAGGCAAGGCTAACAAAAGACCAGGCTGAGGTCAGTACCAATTTGAGGAGGAGAATGCAGTAGGTATGCAAGGAGAATGAGGCAGGCCAAATAGGAGAAACAAAGGCAGGTTGGGCAAGGCTGGAGAGACAAAGGCAGGCTGGGCAAGGCTAGAGAGATGAAGGCTAGAATGCTACAACTCACACTACCAAGGTAGTCAACTTGTTGTTGAGTCAATGCTGCTTTGCTTGGCTGGGGATTAAATACCCAGCCATGTGATATCATCAGTGTGCACCGGGGAGAGCTGTTCCTGCCACGAGGCCTTCATAGGCTGGCATATGCCATGTGCACGCACCTAGGGGGAAGGGCCCAGCAGGCGATAGAGTTGGCATTCTGCCGTGTTAAATCAGTGATACTAGTGGGGCTCGTGGCACCAGTAGAGTGAGCCAGCTCACAAAGGCAGCCCGTGAGACAGGAAACATAAGAGTATCCCCCTCCCCTTGTCCCCTTCTCGGGGTCCAGGGCATAGGTTTGGATGGGAATTGTCTGTGGAACTCTTTTATCAGATGTGGTGCTTTGAGGTTGATAGCAAGCTCCCAGGAGTTTTCCTCTGGTCCAAAATCCTTCCATGCGATGAAGTATTCTACTTTCTTCCGCCATCTATAAGAATCTAGGATTTCCTGTACCTCAAACTGAGTGTCTTCTTCAAAGGTTACATCTGTGGGTATGGAAGATATTCTGGAGGGCTAAGAAATTCAGGGGGAGCACTGAGAAGAGAGAATCACCTTGTTGGTGGCTGAAGAGACTTGGTAAGAACTGCTTTGGGAAATTTTTAGAATGTAAAAGTTTTTGGGGAGAATTAACTATTGGGGTATATTTTTTATTGTGCTTTTGTGTCTGTATTCAATAGCTAGTCAGAAGCAGGCAAAAGCTAAGAGTTTTGTGTGTTTGTTTTTCTCTCCCCCACCCACCTCTAGGTCATCCTTTGATTTATAGGCAGGAGACACTTTCAATTAAAAAAAATAAAATAATGAGCCTTTTAACATTAACTTAAACTCAGGATTGCCCTTGGCCTTATCAAGAGTTTAATCATCCAAGTTTAGATCACTACCAGATAAATAGTGAATACACTAATACATTTACCTTTTACATTTACAATACTAATACATTTACATTTTACATTTACAATACTAATACCTGTCACATGGTAGGAACACAAGATTGTGCCGGCCATCCATTGCTCCTACCATGTGACAGGGGCCGACCAATGGCACCAGTAGCCCCTGTGACATCATAAGGGCAAAGGGCCATCGGCGCCATTTTGATTCATAGCAGGCCGACAGCCCAGAGGGAGAAATCGCTCGCGGGACCCCGCTGGACCACCAGGGCTTTTAGTAAGTCTTGGGGAGGAATCGAGATGGTGGGGAGATTGTAATACAGTAAATTTGAAGGGTTGGGGTGTTTTGGTTTTTTTTTTTTTAATAAATGTACCCCTCTCCCCCCCCCCCCCCCCCCGCACTAACCTGAAAAACAAATTTTCCCAGAAGTTTGTGGAAAATCCATTTCGTGGTTCAGGCACCCCGAAGCACTACGAATTAGGCAATTTCATTGAAATTGCCTAATTCGTGATAAACGAATGCATATCTCTACTATCCAGAGGCAAGGACCTGCTTTCCAGGTGATGCATTGCTTTCTCACACCGAGGATGTGTCTACCAGGGCTACCGCCCAGGAGGGAATGCTTAACTCAGCCGTCATATTTGGTGATTCAACTATTAGGAATGTAGATAGCTGGGTGGCTGGTGGACATGAGGGTTGCCTGGTGCGAAGGTGGAAGACTTCACACAGCACCTAGATAAGATTTTAGACAGTTTTGGGGAGAAGCCAGATGTTGTGGTACATGTGGGTACCAATGACATAGAAAAATGTAGGAGAAAGGTTCTGGAAGCCAAATTTAGATTCTTAGGTAGAAAACTGAAATCCAGAACCTCCAAGGTAGCATTCTCTGAAATGCTCCCTGTTCCATGCGCAGGTCCCCAGAGGCAGGCAGAGCTCTGGAGTCTCAATGCATGGATGAGACAATGGTGCAAGGAAGAGGGATTCAGTTTTGTAAGGAACTGGGGAACCTTTTAGGGAAGGGGGGAGTATTTTCTGAATGAATGGGCCCCACCTTTACCAAGGTGGAGCCAGGCTTCAGGCACTAACCTTTAAAAAGGAGATAGAGCAGCTTTTAAACTAGAACAAAGGGGAAAGCCGACAGTCGCTCAGCAGCTCATGGCTCAGAAGGAGGAATCTTTGAAGGATATTAATGAAGCATTAGATTTAGGGCATCCAATAATAAGAAGTGTAGTTCATGTGCTTATAAGTAAAGAATCACTTAAGCTAAAATATTCCAAGTTATCTCTGTCAACTGAAAAACAGAATATTAACACAAAAATATTAACACAAAATATTAACACAAAAATAACAAAATATTCACACTTTGAAATGTCTGTATGCTAATGCCAGAAGTCTGAGAAATAATATCGGAGAGTTAGAGTGTATAGCAGTGAATGATGACAGATTTAATTAGCATATCAGAGACATGGTGGAATGAGGATAACCAATGGGACAGGTCTATACGTGATACAAATTATATCACAAGATAGAGAGGAGCAACTTGGTGGCGGGGTGGCGCTTTATATCTGGGATGGCATAGAATCCCACAGGATAAAGATCCTGTAAGAGAATAAATGTACAATGGGTAGAAATCCCTTGTGTGCTGGGGAAGAGTATAGTGATAGGTGTATACTACCATCCACCTGGCCAAAATGATGAGATGGGCAGTGAAATGGTAAGAGAAATTAGGGAAGCTAATCAAATTGGTAGTGCAGTAATAATGGGAGATTTCAATTATCACTTGTAAACAATCATGTTGTATCAACCAATTTTTACAATTTTCAGTGAAAAAACTATGTTAATTACTTATGTTGGACCTTCATATTTCCCGCGGTTTGCAAGTATTTCAGACTTGTAATTTTTACCGCTTGCGAGTTTTTATTTAATCATCGGTCCATAACCATATACTAAGAAATTTTTTAAAGTTTTTTTGATTTTCAATTAAAAACGGTACTTCCCTTAGGGGAGCGCTGTCGCGCTTCAAAGTCCAGGATCTGAAGTTTTCCCCAGTTAGACGTTATCGAGCTTTCAATGTCCAATGTCCAAAGTCCAAAGTCCGGAGATAAGTCCGGACATTGGACTTTGGACATTGAAAGCGCGATAGCATCTAACTGGGCAAAACTTCAGATCCTGGACTTTGAAGCGCGACAACGCTCCCCTAAGGGAAGTACCGTTTTTTATTGAAAATCAAAAAAACTTAAAAACATTTCTTAGTATATGGTTATGGACTGATGATTAAATAAAAACCCGCAAGCGGTAAAAATTACAAGTCTGAAATACTTGCAAACTGCGGGAAATATGAAGGTCCAACATAAGTAATTAACATAGTTTTTTCACTGAAAATTGTAAAAATTGGTTGATACAACATGATTGTTTACAAGTGTATCCTTGTTTCGTTGTATATTGGATAGACAGATTGTGTGTAGATTTCAATTATCCCAATATTGACTGGGTAAATGTAAATACAGGAAATGCTAGAGAGATAAAGTTCCTGGATGGAATAAATTACAGTTTTATGAAGTATTTGGTTCAGGAACTGACGAGAGAGGTAGCAATTTTAGATCTAGTTCTCAGTGGAGTGCAGAATTTGGTGAGTGAGGTAATGGTGGTGGAACCACTTAGCAATATTGATCATAATATAATCAAATCTGAATTAATGACTGGCAGGGGGATAGTAAGCAAATCCATGGCTCTAGCACTAAACTTTCAAAAGAGAAACTTTGATAAAATGAGAAAAATAGTTAAAACAAACTGAAAAGTGCAGCTAAAAAGATTGAGTGTGCAATAGGTGTGGACATTGTTAAAAAATACCATCTTAGAAACGCAGTCCAGATGTATTCCATGCATTAAGATAGGTGGAAGGAAGGCCAAACAATTGCTAGCATGGTTAAAATGTGAGTTGAAAGAGGCTGTTTTAGCCAAAAGATCTTCATTCAAAAATTGGAAAAAGGATCCATCAGAAGAAAATAAGATAAAGCATAAGCATTGGCAAGCTAAATTTAAGACATTGATAAGACAGGATAAAGGAGAATTTGAAAAGAAGTTGGCCATAGAGGCAAAAACTCATAATAAAAAAATTTTAAATATATGCAAAGCAGATTGTCTGTAAAGGAATCGGTTGGACCGTTAGATGATAGAGGGATTAAAGGGGCACTTAAAGAAGAAAAGGTCATTGCGAATTGACTAAACAAATTCTTTGCTTCTGTGTTTACTGAAGAGGATGTTGGGGAGATACCTGTTCCAGAGACAGTTTTCAAGGGTGACGATTCAGATGAACTGAACCAAATCAGTGGTGAGCCTGGAAGATGTAGTAGGCCAAACTGACAAACTGAAGAGTAGTAAATCACCTTGACCACTTGATATGCACCCCAGGGTTCTGAAAGAGCTAAAAAATGAAATTTCAGACCTATTACAATTAATTTACAACTTATCATTAAAATCATCCATTGTACCTGAAGACTGGAAGGTGGCTGGTCAATGTAACCCCGATATTTAAAAAGGGCTCAAAGGGCGATCTGGGAATCTATAGACCTGTGAATCTGAATTCAGTGCCGGGAAAAATCGTGGAAACTGTTCATAAGAACATAAGAACATAAAAAATTGCCATGCTGGGTCAGACCAAGGGTCCATCAAGCCCAGCATCCTGTTTCCAACAGAGGCCAAACCAGGCCACAAGAACATGGCAATTACCCAAATACTAAGAAGATCCCATGCTACTGATGCAATTAATAGCAGTGGCTATTCCCTAAGTAAACTTGATTAATAGCCGTTAATGGACTTCTCCTCCAAGTACTTATCCAAACCTTTTTTGAACCCAGCTACACTAACTCCACTAACCACATCCTCTGGCAACAAATTCCAGAGCTTTATTGTGTGTTGAGTGAAAAAGAATTTTCTCAGATTAGTCTTAAATGTACTACTTGCTAACATCATGGAATGCCCCCTAGTCCTTCTATTATTCGAAAGTGTAAATAATTGATTCCCATCTACTCATTCAAGACCTCTCATGATCTTAAAGACCTTTATCATTTCCCCCCTCAGCCGTCTCTTCTCCAAGATGAACAGCCCTAACCTCTTCAGCCTTTCCTCATAGGGGAGCTGTTCCATCCCCTTTATCATTTTGGTTGCCCTTCTCTGTATCTTCTCCATCGCAACTATATCTTTTTTGAGATGCAGCGACCAGAATTGTACACAGTATTCCAGGTGCGGTCTCACCATGGAGCGATATAAAGGCATTATGATATTTTCCGTTTTATTAACCATTCCCTTCCTAATAATAATTCCTAACATTATGTTTGCTTTTTTGACTGCTGCAGCACACTGAGCCAATGATTTTAAAGTATTATCCACTATGATGCCTAGATCTTTTTCCTGGGTGGTAGCTCCTAATATGGAATCTAACATTGTGTAACTACAGCAAGGGTTATTTTTCCCTATATGCAACACCTTGCACTTGTCCACATTAAATTTCACCTGCCATTTGGAAGCCCAATCTTCCAGTCTTGCAAGGTCCTCCTGTAATGTATCACAATCCACTTGTGATGTAACTACTCTGAATAATTTTGTATCATCCGCAAATTTGATAACCTCACTCGTCATATTCCTTTCTACATCATTTATAGATATATATATATATATATATATTTATAAGGAATAAAATCACAAAACATTTAGAAAGACATGGTTTAATGGGACAAAGCTAGCATGGATTTACCCAAGTTATGTCTTGCCTCATAAATCTCCAAATTTTTTGAAGGGGTAAATAAACATGTGGGCAAAGGTAAACCAGTAGATGTGGTGTATTTGGATTTTCAGAAGATATTCAATAAAGTCCCTATGATAGGCTTCTAAGAAAACTAAAAAGTCATGCGATAGGAGGCGATGACCTTTTGTGGATTTAAAACTGGTTAAAAGACAGGAAACAGAGAGTAGGATTAAATGGTCAGTTTTCACAGTGGAAAAAGATAAACAGTGGAGTGCTTCAGGAATCTCTATGTGGACTGGTACTTTTTAATATATTTATAAATGATCTGGAAAGGGGTACCATGAGTGAGGTGATCACATTTGTGGATGACACATCATGCAGAGTAATTAAATCTCAAGCGGATTGTGATAAAGTGCAGGAGGACCTTTTGAGGCTGGAAAATTAGGTTTTCAAATGGCAGATGAAATTTAATGTGGACAAGTGAAAGATGATGCATATAGGGAAAAATAACTCTTGCTATAGTTACACTATGTTAGGCTCCATATTAGGAGTTATCACCCAGGAAAGAGATCTAGATGTCATAGTGGATAATACATTGAAATTGTCTGTTCAGTGTGCTGTGCTGGTCCAAAAAGCAAACAATATGTTAGGAATTATTAAGAAGGGAGTGGCAAATAAACTGGTGGATGTCATAATGCCTCTGTATCGTTACATGATGAGACCACACCTTAAAAACTATGTGCAATTCTGGAGCTGCATCTCAAAAAAGATATAGTTACATTGGAGAAAGTACAAAGAAGGGTGACCAAAATGATAAAGGGAATGGAATGGCTTCCCTATGAGAAAAGGCTAAAGAGGTTAGGGCTGTTCAGGCTGAGAAAGTGATGGCTGAGGGAGGATATGATAGAGGTCTACAAAATCATAAAAGGACTTGAACAGGTAAATGTAAATCAGTTATTTACTCTCTCAGACAATAAAAGGACTAGGGAGCACACCATGAAGTTAGCAAGCATCTCATTTAAAACAAATAAGAGAAAATTCTTGTTCACTCAATGCATAAATAAGCTCTGGAATTCATTATAAGAGGATATAGTTATGGCACTTAGTGTAACTGAGTTTAAAAAAGGTTTGGATAAGTTCCTAGAAGAGAAGTCCATAAATTGCTATTAATCAATAAGGAATACTAGCTTGGGATTTATTTAATGCTTGAGTACTTGCCAGGTACTTGTGACTTGGATTGGCCACTGTTGGGAACAGGATGCTAGACTTGATGGACCCTTGGTCTGACCCAGAATGGCATATCTTATGTTCTTATAGAGAAGAGCAGAAGAAGCCATTACCAGAGCTAAATTTAAAAGTTTGTAAGCTTTTTTAAAACTCTTTTAGATCAGTGGTCCCCAACCCTGTCCTGGGGTCCCACCAGCCAGTCATGTTTTCAGGATATCTACGATGAATATGCATGAGAGAAAATGTGCATGTTCTGAAAGCAGTACATGCACATTTTCTCTCATGGATATTCATTGTAGATATTCTGAAATTGCTGGTGGGCCCCCAGGACAGGGTTGGGGACCACTGTTTTAGATCATCTAGTATCATGTCCTTTTCTTCCAAGAGCTAGAGAGGAAATACAGAACTTCTTGCACATGCTCCAACTTTACAGTGGGCTAACATCAGAGTCACTTGATCCAGATAGCAGTTATAGACTATTTAAAAAATGCTGCACCATGATTTGTCCTCTGCCTATTCACCACACTAACTTATCCTGCCTCTGCTCTGAAAAAGTGTCGAGGTCACACAGGCAAGAGCTAGTTGCTATATTTAGCAGTTGTTTTTATGCTCAATTGTTCACAGTCATAGACTTCAATGGTCCAAAGAAATGAATGGGAAACATAAATAAATGAGATGAAGTTTGTTTCATTCATGGGAGCCCCTCCATTTGATTTGGGGGACCACAAATGAAAATAATAATGACTTATTTGTTAAGTTTTAGTTGCCTTTTCCTACAATAGTAAAATAATTTACTTAAAGTTTTATTAAAAACAATGCCTCTAACTAAGTCTCTAAGCCAGATGTTTCAAAAACTTTGTTTTCCAAACGGTGCAGTGTGGGAGAAACCATTTAGGGCTTGATTTACTTTGATTTTTTTTTTCCCATAGACACAATATGGAGAAAAGGCCCTTAGTAAATCAGGCCCTTAATACTGTCTGTTCATACTGTTTTCATCTTGCCAAAAGTAGCCAGTGAAAATAATCATCATTGTAGCCAGGCTAACTTCATAGAATACTGCAGTGCATCCAGATGCCACATTCATTTAAACACAAGCAGAAGGACTTATTGAATATAGTTGTTGTTCCCCAGTTTCCAAAGCTCAGCATTTGTGAAATGTCAGCTTGTGTTAAGATCAACTGTGGCCTTTGCAGTGCACATTCTTCCACAAGACAGCAGAGCACTGTGGAGCCTCAGCTCTGGAGATCGATCGTCCTTCGTGTCTCATATTAACTTACATCATCTGGACCAGGATGGGTGTGAGATAGGTGAACACAAATAGTGTTTACTCACTGAACCTTGAGGCAGAGCTTAACAATGGGCTGGACTGCTTTGAGTTGCTGAAATGTCTGCAGTTTTGGTGCCTTTCTTAGGGTTTTCAGTGATAAGAGCAGATCTCTGAGGAGTTGAATGTCTGAGAGATCTGAAACCAGGGCAGTCAAGCTGAAGAGGATGTGTGCACTAACCTGTCTGCACTGAATAGTCTCCATAAATAATTTACAGCTATGACTGCTAGCTATTATTACAAAAATACCAGATTGCATTTTGACACATGCATCTGGCTTGTAAGTCAATAGATTCATTTCA
Organism: Rhinatrema bivittatum; assembly: GCF_901001135.1. Classification (NCBI taxonomy): domain Eukaryota; kingdom Metazoa; phylum Chordata; class Amphibia; order Gymnophiona; family Rhinatrematidae; genus Rhinatrema; species Rhinatrema bivittatum. The sequence goes on from NC_042619.1 coordinate 179,897,550, forward strand.
CCTAGTGTGTACAGACCACAGTTCAAGCTATCCATCCATGTATGTTTTCCAACAGTGCTATATACCATTCCAAAATGACATTGGGAAAGTCTATTAAAATAAGAAATAAAGATAATGTTCTGAGCTTTAGAATGCTTATTTTATTGATCCTTAATAGGCTTGTGTATGTGTGTGTCTTTTCCTTACCTTTCACTTTTAAAGACTTGTGATGTTTTATTTAATGGCCTTATTCTTCTGCAGCCAAGTGTGATGTACAGTTGTCTGGCGACACCAAGAATCTTCTGCAAAATTCTAAGGAGTTTTAAAAAGATGTGCCTGACATTTCCTTCACTGAGTTTTCCTTTGAGACTTGCTTGAGTCACCAAGAAAACCCTTCATTATAACTTGATTTGACCTGAAATGTTGTCAGTGTATCTTCTTTAGAATCGGGGTACTGAATCTAACTGATGCGAAATAGTATATATGTATCTTTCTCTTTCTCTCTCTCTCTATATATATGCATGCATATATATATATATATATATATATATATATATATATATATACACACATATTTACACTATATGTAAAACTAGCAATATATATATATTTCTTTAATGAACTCTATGTGTATATATATATTATATATATATATATATATATATATATATAACTACATATATATCTATATGTATATATAGAGATATATATCAGTAGATTTATGATGCTTGGAATGTTTAGTATGAATAACAGTGGCAAGTATATTGCATGGGACATTATTGAAAACACAAACTAAAAGCTTACGTGCTCATATACTGTGACATAAAGACCCTCATAAAAGGCACTACTGGCTCAATCAGAACTTTTGATAGCATCCATTATACATCAACACTGGCCTATTTTACAACTTCATTCAATATTTAATCCTTCTCCAATTATAGCCTTTAAAAAAGGGATGAAATATAAGAGATTTTGTGGTACACTCTCAGTGTATATTGCATAGCCCCGATATGACACCAATAGTGGCTATTCTCCTTGTGGCAATTGTTCTTTTTATGACCACATGATTGCAGCAGAAAGAAATCATATTATATGGGACTACTAACTGCAGCTCAACTAATATGATTTATTTTATCGCCTGCCCTTGTCCTAAGAATTATATTGGGAATACTAAGAGAATGGACAAAACCCATTTGACTGAACATCAGAGCTGTGTTCAGACCAGGGCCGGCGGGAGAAATAGGCAGCCTAGGTGGTTGCCTAGGGCACTGGAAGTGGGTGGGGTAGAGTAGTTGAACGTAAGGGCGGCTGTTTTGAATGGCGGAAAGGAGGGACAAGCTACGGGGAGGAATGGAGATGAGATTTGTGGTGTGCAATTTGCAGTGCTCGGGTTGGTGGGGAGAGAGTGAGAGATATGATGTCACGTGATGACCACCTGTGGCAGCAGCAGACCCTTCCACCATCACTGGTTCAGACAGAGAAAGTCCAAGCTCCAATTGTTCAACACTGCCTTGATTCAAACCAGTTTCAAGATCTGAAAACGGGGTATCATTGAACAAATAGCCCCACCCACAAGGGGCGGTGATTGGCAAGCTCTTTTGAATTATAGAGAGCACTTCTGGATATTTTATCTTGACACAGTTTTTCCGAATGGAAATTTAGAAATATACTGGCATTCTTTGGTTTGATTGTCCTAATACTTTTGTTCAGTTTCATTGTATATGTAAAATTTGGCAAAATATAGTGGCTGTGCTTCCTGGTTAAACTTTGGCACCAATTATATAGAGACATTGACAGCAACTGGTTGGCTCCTCTATAACTTTATCATTTTTCAAAGGATTATATGTGAGTCTGTATCTACAGGTTTGGGCTCTTTTTTAAAAAATACATTTACAATATGGTTTTTTTTTTATTTTTTCTCAAAAGTGAACCTTTTAAAGACACATGGCAAGTTATCCTTTCTGTGAACTTTTGTTCTAGCTAGTGAAAAACAAAAGATAATCAACAATAGCTAAGTCATATTTCTGTTTGTAAGAGAATGGGAGCTAATTTCTCTTTCCACAACATTCATGTATCAGGCATAGGGCACTGTGTGCAGGAAGATCACAACACTCCTGGTATTAGGGATAGGGCACTGCATGTAGGAAGATCACAACACCCCTGGTATCAGGGATAGGGCACTGCGTGCAGGAAGATCACAACACTCCCAGTATCAGGGATACGACACTGCATGCAGGAAGATCATAACACTCCCAGTATCAGGGATAGGGCAGGGCACAAGTTCTAGTCACATTGACTGATCACATTACTTTCTTTGTCAAGCTACCAACTGTATCCATTTCCCATCCCCCATATATTGTCAGTGGGAACCTTGGTAACATGAATAAATAAGAGGGCAGCCAATAGGAATACATATTCATTCCTAAACTGACCTTAACTGACCTGAAAAGTGTCAAATTGTATCATTTTCTGTTAGTGCACACTAACAATGGTTAGTGCGCACTAACTCCCGGTTAGTGCGCACTAATCGGAAAAAACGATTTTTTTTTAGCTAAAAAATCGTGCCAAACACGATTTTCTTCTCCTGCCAGACGATTTCGATCGGTAAGACGATCGGGCACATGATTCACATCTCTAGTAAGTACTCTTAGTGATGCAACTGGGATCGGGGTAGGGCCAAAGAGGAAGCAATGTTTCGCAGAGAAGGGGGCTGTGGTGAGGCCTAGAGCTGGGGTGTTGGCCTAGTGTGGCTAAAAGACAGTCAGCCAAGGGGGCAGCCAAAAGTGAATGCATGGACAAGGCCGCTTTGAGGAGACCAGAGATGTCGGGGACATCTATGGAGCAGGTGGTAGTAGGGGATTGAGATGATTTTGGGGTTACCAGGAGTGCATGTGGTGCTGACAAGCAATGTGCTGGAAGCAATGGACTACCATGGGGCTTATATGCAGGTAAAGTGACAAGCAGTGAGGGAATGGCTTAAGAGGGATTTTGGCAAAGCATGTCTGTGTATGACATTAATGGATATGCTATAGTACTGATTTTGCCCTGGTCCATGCCAGCCTTTTATGTATATACTGGATTTGGGTTTCTTGCCAGTCATAGGAGGAGAAAGTTGTCACTGGAGATACCTGTAGGAGGAGTGTCTGTGGTGCAGATGCTGAAGAGTTTGGCAGCCCCTAAAGAACCCCAAAAGACTCAGTTTTTACCTAGTTTCCATAATGCTGTGGTGCACAAATCAATGGGGAAACCTTCAGAGGAAGACTCTGTCAGTGCAGATGAGCACAGCAATAAAAGGGTTGACCAGGATATCAATGACATGTTTTGTAAAGAATCCCTACCTGATATATGGAATGAGACACCCTTGGATATTGCTGGGTCAGTGGCATAGTATTAATCCACTGCCAAAGATCAACTAGGTTGAATGAGTTGTGAAGAATAGTTGCAGAACATTTAGAAGAACATAAGAACATAAGAAATTGCCATGTTGGGTCAGACTAAGGGTCCATCAAGCCCAGTATCCTGTTTCCAACAGAGGCCAAACCAGGCCACAAAAACCTGGCAATTACCCAAACACTAAGAAGATCCCATGCTACTGATGCAATTAATAGCAGAGCTATTCCCTAAGTCAATTTGATTAATAGCCATTAATGGACGTCTCCTCCAAGAACTTATCCAAACCTTTTTTGAACCCAGCTATACTAACTGCACTAACCACATCCTCTGGCAACAAATTCCAGAGCTTTATTGTGCGTTAAGTGAAAAATAATTTTCTCTGATTAGGAAGGAATGGTACCCATACATGCCCACTTGGTTGATGGAAATTGTGGAGAGAGATCAAGATGATTAGATCAAGGAGAAAGTTTTGATCATTTTAAAAAGGAAATGCTGGTACCAAGGGATGAATCTGAAAGACTCTGTCCTGCATATTACTGTAAAAATTGTGGTAAATAAGTTGACATATGGATGAAAACTCCAGATTAATTACGTGGAATACAACCATCCCACCAGAGGGAGGAAGACATATTCTTTGACTTGACAATATGTTGCTACTAGTGATTTGGTTTCAAAACTTGACCCAAATCATTATGAGTAACATTGTGGGCAAGAAAATGTAGTTCCTGCTTGATATTAAAGTCTATTGAGGAGCACTATTTTCTCTGAATGGAGATCTCGAAGACTACGTGCTTTATCACACCTGATGGAAAATGGCTGAGTGATGCCGACCACCACAGTTGAGCTAATACCCATAAAACATTATGGTATGAGTTTTCTTTTCAGGTTTGTGTCCATATTACGATTTTTGTACACAAATTGAATTTGAACTGAGCCTATGGCCTAAATTCTTGGGCATTTTCTGCCCCTGCAGTTATCAGATAAGAATAGAATAAATGCTACTAGTTTACAGGAAAAGTTTCATGATGCTTTTCTAATATGATAGAGTAGTTGTTATTAAAGATATGGAAATTTTAATTATGGAAGTGGGTGTTAAGAGCAAATTCTAAATCAGTGAAATGTGGAAGAACTATGTTATTGAGGGCATGGATAATAATGGTGTTAAGATGGAAAATTGGTTATGTATGGTATCACTGTTTGTGCCACACTAAGGGATGGTTTGGAGGACCAAAACTAGGGTTGAGTAGGGGAGAAAGTGGAGGGATCACCAACTGTGCTCCCATCCATGAGAGTTGTACAAGGAGCTTTGGTAGGGGTTACCCTGGGGTGTCCTTGTTTGGGAGAGTTATAAAATAAATTTGTGTGAGGGGAGTATTGGAGTTTCAGCCCTGTCACCAGCCCTGCTGGTTTCCTGTAGCTTTGGGAGGTCTCATCTGCCCTACATTATCAAAGGGCAACTGGGAGATATAAAAAGCCAGTGCTAGCAGTGCACTGAAGCCATGCACCAAAGAGGCGAGCCCCCTTATACGAATTCAGCGTTCTTTGTTTCCAGAGAGAGATGGGGAAGAAACTTAAATGTATGGTATATCTTCATTTGCTGCATCTGTGTCTATTCCTTCCTCTCAGTCTACTCTGGATTCTTTTTTAATCTCCCAAATTGGTCCAAGTGGTAAAAACAGAGTTTCTTGCTTCTTTCCCAGTGAAACTTTGGTCTCACTTAGCTCAGATGGCCCAACTCTCCCGCAGGTGGTTAATTTATCTCAGTCGGTGAACTTCCATGAGTTGAAGGCATTATTGCTGTTTTGTTGTTCCCGTGAAAGATGAGAGTTCTCCACCTTCCAGTGGAGTCCTTGTTTCTATTCCTATGGACCCTGAAGCTAATGTACATCTAATTCTTCAGAAGCCTGCAGTAGTAACTTTAGATCTATTATGGATAATTATAGTGAACTCTGAAAAAACTGTTTCCTCAAAAATAGATGCTATTGATGGGAACCTTTGAAGGACTTGTTAAAAAGGTAGATGAACATTCATAATTATTTAATCATCAGGAAGTGAAAATAAATGAAGTGACAGAGACTTTAGTAAAATTACAGGCGTGTAATGTATATCTTATTAAAGATAATCAGGTTCTACATTGGAGAGTGGAAAATTTAGGTAATCAGTTGAGAAAATGAAATTTGAGATTCCTTAATTTTCCCAAGTGTTCTCTTCTTTCTCTTATGGAGCTGTTGAGGAAATTCTGCCTAGACTTTTTAAAAATTTCTAAGGAAGTGATTCCTTCCATAATTAAAGCTTAATATCTCCCATATCATAAACATCCTCCTAATACTGATGTTTCAGTTTCTCACTAGCTTTTTGGATCATTCTAGTTCTGAAAATATGGAATGGTCTATGTTACTTCTTATTTTCTTAAGGGAGTCTGATAAGGACCGGAATTTGTGGCATTTTTTTGCCTCAAGGATAGATTCTTTATAGGGCATCAATTACTATTTTGTTTTTTATGTAGAAAATAAAACTCAAGGGAAAAGGAAAATGTTTCTGAAATTTACAAAAAAAGTGATTGATTTGGATGATATCTTTTTATTGAAGTTTCCAGGTAAATGATCTATAAGATATACAGGGTTTAGTTATGTTTTCTTTGATCCAACTCAATTGGAGTTGTTTCTTCAGAATCAATCACAGTCTAGTTCACTTGTTCCATAATTACAATGGCCTATTATATTTGTATCAAGATTTTCTGATATTTTTTCCTTTGGTATTTCTTGTAAAATCTTGTAGTATGATCTAAATATATATATTATTCTTCTGAAGGTGGACCCTTGGTCCGAGGTAGAGTTGACACTACCATTGGAAGGCGAGGCTGGACTCAGGAGGACCCTTGAAGACAGAGAAGAGATCTGAATGCAGGCGCCTCCTGCAGCTCGTATAGTCCAGATAGCTGGCGCATCCAGCAGGTCGAAAGTCAGTCCGGGAGCCGAAGTTCGAAGAATGGTCGGAAGCCGGTCCGAGGGGCAAAGTCTGAAGAATAGTCGGCAGCCGGTCCAAGGGTAAAAGCCTGAAGAATGGTCGGCAGCCAGTCCAAGGGTCAAAGCCTGAAGAATGGTCGGAAGCTGGTCCAAGGGTCAAAGCCTGAAGAATGGTTGACAGCCGGTCCAAGGGTCAAAGCCTGAAGAATTCCAACCAACTGGGAGAGAAGCAGAACCAGGAACTGAGAGACAGGAACTCGGAGCACCGGAACCACCAACTCACCCTCCTCTCGCCTGTCTTATCCCTTTCTCCTCCCTGCCCCCTGTCACCCTTTCGTTTCCGCGTCACCCGGCCGCCACCCTTCCATAATTTCCCCCCCCTCCACCCCCCCTTTTTTATACCCTCTGAAGTAACTATTTCCCAGTTTTCTACCGCCTTCTTCAACTTTCGACGCCTCCGTAATTCTACGTAGTTAAATGACACCTATACAGTTCTCCTGTACATAGTCTCCCCCTACTCTTTTGTATTCTCCCCTTACCTCCTTCTAACTATGCTTTCCCCTTCCCCTCCTACCCCTTGCCCACCCTCCCTCCCCCCGCCCTACCCCTAGCCTACCCTCCCCCTCCTCTCCCCCCCTTCATATGATGAAATGCAATAATGTATTAAATTGATGGGATGTTATTAAGTATTGTTGCAGTAATTGGTTTGATTTTTGTACTGTTTTATTTGTTCACTTTGTTATAATGTTACATTGTTATATTATATTGTTATATTGTTTCACTGTATCTCCCACCTGAGTTCTTTGTAAACCGGCATGATGTGCTTCACGAATGTCGGTAAATAAAAGTTAATAAATAAATAAATAATAAATAAACAACAAGCCAAGAAGCCAAGGCAAGGTATGAGGTGGAGTTCATAGGGAGGAGCCACGACAATTTCCTGTCATGGCCCCTTTAAATGCAGGGTCTCTGCCGTGTGCACGGCTCTAGGGAGACCAGTAGGGGAGGAGTCAGCCCAGCTGAGAAGGAACACAAGTGGCCAGGCCCAGCAGCAGCAGCGGCTGCGAAGGCATTACAAAAGAGGCCTGCCTGCCTCTGTGGAATCCCTGGAGGCGGCCCGAAGCCTCGGGTGAGTCTTTGGCCCCGGTCGCGGACCGCCACAACCAGCGGCCATGACACCTGGTCCCGATTGCGGCCCGCAGTGGCCAGCGGCCATAACAGTATACCAGGATCTTTTCTGGATTAACTGTATTTGTTTCTATTGTCAAGTTGTTCTTGACTATATTATTTGAAATATTATAAATAAAAAGTTAAAAAAATGAGTGTGCTGGCAGTACTTCTAAATGTCAAACACTATCATTCACTATCTCTACCACACAAGCTACACTACTAATAATATCAGGATCGTTGGCGAATCTATCAATCACTATCATATGAATACCAAACCAGTCCACTAATATAATTCACAATCACAAGATGCAAGAAAATTTAATGGAAAATGTTATGACCATCATACTAGGCTTCATCGTATAGTACTTAAACTTCAAAACTCAGCCTTCCTTATAATCAATCGGTCATGTTGAGAAAGTGACCCAATATCTTCACTATCATATAAATACTGATTATTTTTAAAGTCTTTTTTCGAATGAAATAGCATGCTTTTATCAAAAAAGTTTTTTCCATATGGGACCGTGTTTTGGACCTATGTCCTTCTTCAAGGGCTCAAAATCTGCGTCTATAATAAAAATAATCTGAGTTATAATTTAACCTTTGATGTGTTGGCAATATTAAACAGGCACTCTTATTATATATGTAGCCAACATACGGCGCTCCCAAGACTCATACTTACTATTTGTGCAATCACTCAACAAACATCATGGCTACTCTGCTTCTTGTGATTGTGAATTATATTAGTGGACTGGTTTGGTATTCGTATGATAGTAATTCTAAATGAACATAGGATGGCATTTGGGGGTAATCAGGTGATTTATGGAAATGTGTTAACCTGACTGGGATTTGGTGTAGGTTTCCCTTAAGTAAATTGGTATACAAGGATTGGTTGGGAAGGTGTGGAATATATGAGGAGGGATCTAGTAAAGCTCAAGGAATGGTCTATGGTCTGACAGCTAAGATTTAATGCAAAAAATGCAGAGTTATGCTTTTAGGATGCAAAAACCCAAGGGAGAGGTACAGTATTGGAGGTGAAATTCTTCTAAGCATGAATGAAGAGTGAGATCTGGAGGTGATTGTATCTGATGAACTTAAGGTGGCTAAACAGGTGGATAAAGTTACCATAAAACCCAGAAAGATGCTTGACTGCATAGGGAGAGGAATGGTCAGCAGAAAAAGGGAGGTGATATTGCCTCTAGATAGTCCCTGGTGAAACCTAATTTGGAATACAGGATGGAGTCAGTCCAGAGGATGACTACTAAAATTGTCAGTAGTCTTCATTCTAAAGCATATGGTGATAGACTTAAGGATCTAAATATGTACACTAGAGGAAAGGTGAGATAAGCAAGAAAGATAATAGAGACATTTAAATAGCTCAAAGGTTTCCATGCATAGGTGGTGACTGTTGCGGCTCCAAAAGTGGACCCCTGTTCCAAGGTAAGGTTAGCACTGCCAAAGAGGGAGTTAACCCTCTCTGGTCCCTACCGTCGGAGGGCAAGGCTTGAAGGTACACCCGTAGAGTTAAGACTTCACCCTGGAAGATCGTGGTTCCCCCAGGAGGAGCCCGAGAGAACCCGGCCGCTGGGACTTAGGAGACTCCCTCAAGACTCAAGATTGGTCTGGATGCAGGCGCCTCCTGCAGGTCGTAGGTTCCAGATGACTGGTGCCTCCAGCAGGTCGAGTCAGTCCAGGAGTAGAAGCTGAAGAGTAGTTGAAGGCCATTCCGAGGGTCAAAGCCTGAAGAAGCGTCCGCAGCCAGGCCAGAAGCAATCCAGGAGAAGGGTCCGCAGTCAATCCAGAAGTAAACCAGGAGAAGGGTCCGTAGCCAGTCCAAGGTCGAGCCGAAAGAAGAACGATAGCTGGTCCAAGGGTCGGGAGCCAAGAATCAGTCCAACGAGGAAGAAGACCAGAAGCGGGACGAAGACCAGGAATGGAGATCAGGAACGGAGACCAGGAACACCAGCACAGAACCTGAACCAGAAGCCTTAAATACCTGGAATAAGGGAGGAGTCTCAGGAGGGGGCCACGACCATTTCCTGTCATGGCCCCTTAAAATCTTCTCTTCAGCTGCGCGCGCAGCTCTAATGCAGTCAGGAAGGGGGCGGAGTCAGCTCAGCCCTGCTGAGCTCCGCGGCCGGCCTAGGCAGTGGCCAAGGCCGCGGGAGGAACACCGGAGGAGGCTCCCTGCTCCTGCAGGAGCCTCTGGGTCCAAATGACGTCACGGGTGAGTACCTGGTCCTGGCCGCAGACCACCATGGCTAGCGGCCATGACAGTCGGCCCCGGTCGCGGCTTGCAGCGGCCGACGGCCATAACAGTGACCCTCTTTGAATGGAAAGAAGACTCTAGAATGAGAGGTCTTGGGATAGACTCAGGAGTAATCTTGGAAAAACTTTCTTTACAGAGAGGGTGGTTGATGCATGGAACATCCTCCCAGAGGAGGTTGTGAAGACATAACTAGTATACTAATTCAAGAAAGCATGGGATTTTAAGAAAGCAATGCAAATTATAATAAAGCTAAATTAATTGGGTGAATGGGCAAACTAAATGAGCTATACCGTCTTTTTAAGCCATCATGTTTTTATGCTTCATGAGTGGCATAGGAGGGCATTAATACTGAGTCAATGTAGTAGGTCTTGCCCTTTTAAGTATGGAGTGAGAAAGACAGTTAGCTACAGGATGTAGGGAGTTTGGAGTAGCCAGCCCATGGGCTGTTGGATCTGGAAACCCTCCCAGTTAGGGAGTAGAGTACTGCAGGGGCTTTTCCCCTTAAGGGATGAGGCTCGAGGCTGAGAGATGGGAGAAGAGGAAATTTTTCTACCTGTGGATATGCTAGGCGCTAGAAGAATGGGGTTGTTCCTACAAGAGGAGTGCCCCAAGACAGACTAGTGCATGAAGGAGATCGGGGAGACCTGCATATTGCTGGAAGGGTGAAATCAAGATGGCACAAGAAAAGGGCATTTGTCAAGGGAACCATATGTAAAAATGAGGGGATATGGTGGGACTAGCCCCCATGAATTAGGAATGTGAATCTCATGTCTCACTCTGGAGTCAGTATTTAAAGGAAAGAGTGGGATTCATCTGTCCCTGGGGTGACGGAGCAGGCTGGTATGTGGAGAAGAAATGAGTACCTACATAGTGGGGAACTCCTGGGAATTGGAGTATTAAAGGATGTAAGCCTTACATTCTGCTAAACAATGTTTGGAAGAAGGAATGGGAGTAGTGGATGTGAGAAAATATGTTAAAGGGGAATGTGGTATTCTAAGCTCTGGGATACAGTGGTGATGAATGTTTAACTTGACTGTTTATCTCGTGAACTCTGAGTAATTCAGTATGCTCTGTATTCCCAATATAAATTGTGTATATAATTGCTGGCTGGACATCCCAGAAAATAAAGTTGAGTGTTTGTTTGGACATTGAGTGGCATAAGGTTTTTATCGAACCTCTAGGGGTGCCAGTACCTAATGTTCTAAGAGGGACACGGTTCATGGAGTAAACAGTATTGTATAGCTCCCGACCAATCTAAGTCAAAGTAAAAATATACGACTGTAGCTGAGTCCATTTCACCATTTGCATTCTGAATTCATATAAATTAGAGTGACCTGCTTTTACTCTAAATAGGTCAGATTTTCTCGTTATTTTATATGATTATGCTGAGGTTACAAATCTATAGCTCAATTGAGATGGCATCAAGAGCTAGAGGTATCTGGCCTTAGAGAAGATATGCAGGACAGACTTGTTGATGTTAAATAGGGAAATATTTTGAGGAAAAAGTGAATTAGGCCATGATGGATCATAAGACCATCTTGCTGATTTTCTCTGCCATTTCGGGTATACCTTCCTTATTTAGAAAATCTCAGGGACATTCAAGAAGTCATTTTTGTACAAAAACACATTTTCCAGAGCATTCTTAGACCAGAAATTAAAACTCTAAGCTTTAGCAAATGTGTAAATGGACTTTAAGTAATACACTTTCATGCAGTCAAAACTGGGGTTTTATTTTTGAATGAGAGCAATGGATTTAGCCAGTTATCCAAACCAAACTCCAAAAAACCCTTTCGTAGGAGGAATGCTGATACTTTTAACACGTCATAAACTCATTATTATTTATTATTTATTTATTTTTATATACCGACATTTGATCTGAAATATCACATCGGTTTATAGAAAATAAATGGTGCTGATAACATCAGTGTCTTCACATTATGTCTCACAATAAAACTTAAAATCAAAATTAACAGATATTAACATAAAACTAAAGTCACTTGCCATTATAAACATTATAACCCCATATTGTTGCGTTCGTGGACCCTTGGCCCAAGGCGGTGTTGGCGCCACCTGTCGGCCCCTATGACATAGTGAGGGCAAAGGTAGCGCCGGCGCCATTTTGAATTCTGGCAATACAGCCAGAGTGCAGGAGGTTGCTTCCGAAACCCCGCTGGACTTTTGGCAAGTCTTGTGGGGGTCAGGAGGCCCCCCCAAGCTGGCCAAAAGTCCCTGGGGGTCCAGCGGGCGCCCGGGAGCGATCTCCTGCACGCGGGCTGTATTGTCAATATTCAAAATGGTGCCGGCGCTACCTTTGCCCTGTCACATGGTAAGGGCAAAGGGCCATCGGCGCCATTTTTTTTTAGCGTGGGAACGGGAGATCGCTCCCCTTGGCCCCCCTGAACCACCAGGTATGTGTAAAAAGTTTTTTGGGGGGGGTCGGGAGAGTGGGGAAGGCTAAGTGGGTAATTTTAAAGGGTCGGGGTGGGGTTTTTTTATCGGCGCGGGCCTCACTAAAAAAAATTAGTGATGTGAATTGGAATCGGAACGAATCCAATTCACATCTCGTAATGATCAGATTCCCCCCCCCCCCCCCAGCCGAACCCGATCGTTAAAACGATCGGGCACACGATTCACATCCCTATTGGTGAATGGCAAATTGACTGCTAGCCAATGGGTGAGTGAGTTGCATTTGTGTTTAAGAAGGGTATGCACAAGGGTTCAAGGCTGCTCATCTGAGGAAGGTGTTGGTATAGAGATCAGAAGCAGCCATTTACCAGTGCAAAGTCCAAATGTTTCTAAGCTTTTTTTTAAACTCTGAGAGACATTCTTAGCACAAGTCTTTTCCTTCCTACTGCTAGAGGAAATGCAGAGTTTCTTGAACATGTTCAGTCCTTTCTGTCAGAGAATTTATAAATAAATGTGTCACTTGATCCAGAGAGCAATTATAGGGCTAGATTTAAGAAATGCTTCACTGTGATTTGTCTTCTATGTGTTTTCTTTTACCAACTTGTCCTGATTCAGAGTTGACAGGCTGTGAGGTCACACAGGCAACCGCTGGTTGCTAAGTTTCCTGTACCTATCATTTACATAGAGCAGAGCCATAGACTTCAATGGGCCATAGGCTTCAATGGGAAACATACATTAATGAGATGAAGATTATTAATTTTATTCCTGGAACTCCATTCATTTCAGGGGACCACAAATTAAATAAATATGGATTTTTTAATTATATTTTACCCATTTTTTTCAAATGAATGCACATACCTAACATCAATGTCTGAATCCTTCTTTCTTCTCTGTTGGTGCAAAGAATAAGAACATAAGAACATAAGACATGCCATACTGGGTCAGACCAAGGATCCATCAAACCCAGTAATCTGTCTCCAACAGTGGACAATCCAAGACACAAGTACCTGGCAAGTACCCAAACATTAAATAAATCTCAAGCTATTATTGCTTACTAATTAATAGAAGTTTATGGATTTTTTTTATCTAGGAACTTATCCAAACCTTTTTTAAAGCCTGTTACACTAACTGCTATAACCACATCCTCTGGCAATAAATTCCAGAGTTTAACTATGCACTTAATGAAAAATAATTTTATTTGTTTTAAATGAGCTAATTGCTGACTTCATGGAATGCCCCCTAGTCCTTCTATTATCTGAGAGAGTAAATTACCAATTTACATTAACTTGTTCAAGTCCTTTCATGATTTTGTAGACCTCTATCATATCTCCCCCTCAGTTGTCTCTTCTCCAAACTGAACAGCCCTAACCTCTTCAGCCTTTCCTCATAGGGCAGCTGTTCCATGCCACTTATCATTTTGGTTGCCCTTCTCTGCACTTTCTCCACTGTAAATCTTTTTTGAGATGTGGCGATCAGAATTGCACACAGCATTCAAGATGTGGTCTCACCAAGGAGCGAGACAGAGACATTATGACATTTATTTGCCATTCTCTTCTTAATAATTCCTAACATTCTGTTTGCTTTTTGATTGCCACAGCAGCACACTGAGCTGATGATTTCAATGTATTATCCACTATGACATCAAGGCCTGGATTTATCAAAATGCGGTAAGTACCGCATGTGATAGCAAAAGGGGCGTGTTTAATGCTAATATAGCATTTTGCACTAATTACCTGTGTGACGAGCTAAGTTAGTGCAAATTGCAATACCCTTTTCAGATTCTGCAATAAGTGCCAACCTGTCATATTTCCTGCATTCAACCACTGGGGGACCATTGTTAATGGTCCCAGGAGAGAGAGAGAGAGAGAGAGAGAGAGAGAGAGAGAGAGAGAGAGAGAGAGAGAGAGAGAGAGAGAGAGAGAGAGAGAGAGAGAGAGAGAGAGAGAGAGAGAGAGACTGAGACACTGGCCCATAGGTAGGTATTTGTATCCCTATGGTAGGCCCACCTAGTAACTCGAGGTGGGGATTAGGTAAGAGTGTAGGGAGTTAGGGGCCACTTTGACATTGTACATGACACCGACGAACAGAACAGTGGTCTCTTGTGAAGATTTGATGGCCTTCGAAGTGAGGAAACTCACTCCAAGATGAGATTTGGGCAATGTCCTCTCAACCTAGCTTGATGTTACCCAGGTAGAGAGTCCATCTTGAGAGAACCTTGCCCAAATCTCATCTTGGAGTGAGTTTCCTCACTCCAAAGGTCATCAAATATTCATGAGACCACTGTTCTGTTTGTCGGTGTCATGTACAATGTCAAAGTGGCCCCTAACCCCCTACACTCTTACCTAATCCCCACCTCGAATTACTAGGTGGGCCTACCATAGGGATACAAATATCTACCTATAGGCCATGACATTATGGCCAGTCTCTCTCTCCCCTTCAATTCATCTGAAATGGGCCTTACAGGAAACATCACAAAGGGCAATGAAACCTTACCACATGGTCACAGCACCTATCACACAGCCTAATGCAATTCAAAGAGGTGTAGTTAAAATCAGTGTTACAGCTGTGCAATAGCTCTTCGCAGACAGGCTAACTCCTATTTTCTGAATTTGCATCGCACCATATGATATGGTGTGATCACATGCGTTAACGGGGCTTTTTGCATGTGATAAGCCCTTAACGCATGTGAAAACGCCTTATCGCATTTTGATAAATGACCCCCCAAGTTTTCTTTCCTGGGTGGCAACTCCTAAGATAGAACCTAACATTATGCAACTACAGCAAGGGTTATTTTTCTCCAAATGCATCACTTGTCCACATAAAATTTCATCTGCCATTTGGAAACCCAATCTTCCATTCTTACTAATAGCTAAGGATCCCATTAGGCATTTGAATTTTTGTTTCCTTCCAACTCCATCCTTTATTAATAGAATCCCCCAGAAAATGGAAGCATATTGTGACTTTGCCAGTTGCAATCTTTCAGCCAAAGACCCCATGACATCATCATCTCAAATAGGAAAATAATTTAAAATTTAAATTCCATTTTGAAAATCATAGACCTCAGGAATGCAACAGAACAAATCATTTCCAAAGTATACCTTTATTAGGCAGCCAAACTAATTGACATTAAAATCTTGGTTTTCTTGTTATGCAAAAATTATAAGATTACATCAAAGCAACAGAAAAAATATTGATCTCACTGACCTGATGGGTCTCTTATTTTAATCTAATTATGGGCTGTTCCTTTGAAAATTTAAAACAGCAACTTATACTGATGCATTCAGATTGAAATGTGGAATTCTTCTGCGAAAATTCACACTCAGCTCTCCTGATCCCTCCAAGAAAAACAATTTTATATCAGCCTTATATCGATGAGGGTTGTTCCAAATGCTCTACAGGTTTTCAGATAATCATTGGTTAATAAAATCATGTTAATGAAAACCAAAAGGTAGTTATTGTGAGGACAATATTCAAAGTCATTTTTGTGGGTAAAGAAAGGATTGAACCTGCAGAAATGGGGGCTTTGAATATTACATTCATCAAATGAGAGAGTATACCTCAAACATCTAAACAATTTACACATATGAGAAAATAATGTATTGATGAGAATACAAGAAGTGCTAGTACTGCAGGTGTTGAATTACCTGAAGAGAAGCTGTGGAATGGCTGCTCTCCACAAAGAAGAAGATACAAGCTGGCTGCAGCAGTGGAGGAGGAATGACCCGTGGACCCTGTCTGGTCTGCATGTGTGCATGAGTGAATGTGAGGCTGCTTGTGAAGGGTGTATGTGTGTGGGGATAGGAGGCTACCTGGGATGAGTGGATGTGTGAATGGGTACCTCCCTGGCACCCCTGGGATGGGTGGGGATGTGTATACAAATATGCATGCATGGGAGCCTTCCTGTGATGGGCAGGGTGTGTGTGTAAGAATGGGAACCTGCCTGGATTGTGTGTGTGTGTGAGAGAGAGACAGATAAAGAGAATGGGAGCTGCCTGGATTTTGTGTGTGTGTGTGTGTGAGAGAGAGAGATCAAGAATGGGGCTACAAGTGGATTCCAACCTGCCAGCAGCTGAAATGAAGATGAGGACCTGGGGCTGCTGGTAGATCACAACCAAAGAATTGCTGGAGACACCTGTGGATTTGTCTGAGAGGGAGCATATGTTTGTATGAGCTTGTGTGCATGTATATAAGAAACAGAGGTGAAAGTTTGTGCAGCTCACTCTCACTAATCCATGACAATCTCAGTGTGACTGGAAATCAAAAGTTCCCAGGTATGGAGAGTGTGAATTTTTAAAATCCTTCTTAGTTTTATTTTTCAGGTGCTATTTGATGTGCCCATCTGTTTTGAAATATTTTATTAGTGTTTGGGACATTTAAAAAAAATAGGATATGAGTTTTTAATTATTTGATATTTGTACTGATCAGCTTTATTTGAAATAATAGTATGTTTTAGTATTATTATTATTATTATTTTATTGATTGATTTTATTTTTTTATGTTTGAGGAATGGTGAATGTTCGTTTTTTTTATTGTTGCACTGTATAGAATATCTGGCTTCTTGTAGTTTCCAATTCAGTTTTTGTCTGCGCATTTGTATTTCTACTATATGGTTGCTCTATTTTGTATTTGGTGATGGTCTGTTTATGTTCTGCATATGTGACTGGGGTGAGGCATTTTCCTACTAGGAAGTGTATTAGTGTATTCAGGCTTTCAGATGGTCAAGCCCACACCCAACATGCATCATAATAGGGCTAATACCATATGGGTTCCAAGAGCCTTTTTTTGCAGGGATTTCTGGTTGGCAACACAGCAGTGCATGCAAATATAATATAAGTGCTATTTTTAACTCAGAATAATGTCCTTTGATATTTTTCATGTTTATTTATTTATGTATTACGTTTTTATATACCGTCACTTAGACTAGCTGTCACAACGGTTTACAAACATTTCAAACAGACAAAATCCAATAAAAATAAATATAAACATAAGATGAAATATAATTATAAAACAAGATAATAAAAGACATAAAAAAATAAGAATAATACAAAAATTCATGGTCATAAATATAAAAGTAATCTGTAAAACTGTGGTAATTAAAAATATAACTGGGAGCTAAAAAATTAACCATTACCTGTCGCGTAAGCCTGCTCAAATAGCCATGTTTTAAGCACTTTTTTAAACGATTTGAATTCTGCTTGTAATCTTTAATCTATTGGTAAAGCATTCCATAATTTAGGTCCCGCAAGTAAAATCGCTCTCTCTCTAACCCTGCAGGGTGAGTCATGCTGTGGTAAACGAAGGGATTGAAAGCAAATCTTTATTGGCAGACCTTAAGTTTTGCTGCAGAGTGTGTAATTGAATGACAGCGTTCATCCAGCCTACTCGCTCGCCATAAATTGCTTTATGCCGAATACAAAGTGCTTTATATTGAATTCTGTAATCAATAGGCAACCAATGCAGAGATTTCAAAACAGGGGTGATATGGTCTTTTTTTTCTACTACTCATGAGTACCCTATTGGCTGCATTTTGCAGAATCTGGAGAGGACGAATAGTGGATTGTGGGAAGCCAAGAAATAATGAGTTGCAATAGTCTGTACTGGTAAATATTAAGGATTGCAATGTAAAATATAAGTGCATAACTCTTAACTGTGTGTGTAGAATGGGACGGGGGTGGGGGGGGGGGGGGGGCATTGTGAAAGGCTATAGGTTTGACCCAGGGCACCTAATACCTTTTTTTGGGTATTTGCCAGGTTCTTATGGCCTGGATTGGCTACTGTTGGAAACAGGATGCTGGGCTTGATGGACCCTTGGTCTGACCCAGTATGGCATGTTCTTATGTTCTTTGCACCAGCTATGGGCTTGGGTGGGGGTGGGGGGTCAGATTTTAAAGTTTGTATCACTGAAGGGAGCTGGGCTTTTTTTTTTTTTTGGTGGGCCTGGGACAGACAATGACTGAATGGTGGGGGGTGGAGGGGACAGCACAGTGATTGTTTGCATAGGGCAGCAAAAAAGCTAGCACCGGTCCTGATTACGGCAAAACAGATATAGTTGTCTCCTTTTCTTGAGATGTCAATTGCAGAACACGTCAAGTTAGTATTCTCTCTAAGTCTCATGACTTAGAACCAAGGCAGTCTCTTCTATCCCAACATCCATCCCCTAGCCTCATGACTTGGATGCTGAGAGGATAATAAGTGATTTTGGTATATCTGAGAAAGTACCCAGAGTCTTTCTGGCTTCTAAAGTCTACTAGACAAGCCATTAGTTTAAAATAGAGGAAGTTTACTTTCTTGTATGATGACAAGACTCTGGATACTTCTCATTGTCCCACACAAAAACAGCATGGCTACTTTATACATATTTTAGAGTCTTTTTTTAAGAGCAATTTTATTATAGTCCATTTAGCTTAATTGGCACTTACTACCAATTTATAGATGGGAATCTGATTTTTGTCCATGTTTTATTTTTCAGATTTATGTGGGCTGTTCTTTTTTGCAGCTTCCCATCGAAGATCCTGCAGTGTCAAGAGATATTATAATTTTAACCAAACTGATAAAACGCCCCTTTGAGGCTCTCAGTTTTTTGTGCTCAAATACCTGACCTGTAATTTTATTTTTGGTGGTAGTGGTCCCAACAGTCTGTGAGCTCTAGATCTTGGTTACTTTTCTTCTTACACTAATTAAAGCCTGATTTATCAAGGTCTGTTCCTATAGACACAAAATAAAAGACAAGCCTTAGTGAATCATTTGTCAAATCCCATTATAACAGGGTAGTGCTTGAAATCCATCCTATATTTCTGCTAAGGTGGTATTGAATAGAGATGTACATTTAATAGAAATGAAATAGGCAATAAAAACAAAATTTTCTATTAGTTTAATTGTATTCTCAAAACGAAATGACACTTGGGCCTAGGCTGATGAACCAGCAACCTGCTCAGTCATAGGCCAAGGCCCCTACTTTGGGCCTCGATTTATTCTCAAGGCAAGACCCTGGCTCAGAAATGGGCCTAGTCACCCATTGGGCCTAGGCCCATTTCTGAGCCAGGGTCTTGCCTTGAGAATAAGTCGAGGCCCAAAGTAGGGGCCTTGGCCTATGACAGAGCAGGATGCTGGTTCATCAGCCTAGGCCCAAGTGTGACACCGGAGTCTCAGCCTAGGCCCAGGGCAAATGCCTGGGGCTAGGCTGAGATTTCAGCAAAGGCCCAAGCCCCAAAAATTTGCTAGGGCTGGGAAACTGGCTCCACTTACCTGATCCAATGTCCCAGCCCAGCCTGGAGCCTAGGTCCTGTTGCTTGGACCCAGGCTAAATGACTGGGCTCAGTCTGGAAGACAGCCCCGATTCCAGGGCTCACCCCGAAGGCCAGGTCTTGAAGCCTGGTCCTTGGCCTTGGACCGGGCCCAGGCTAGAGCACAGACATCTGGCATTTCATCCTCTTCTTTATCCTTTACAATGATGGCACCTGCTGAGGATGCACCAGAATTAATTAACTGCAGTACCTCCTTCCTTGGTGAAGGCTACCATATTTTTGTACAGATGTCATTTAAACTGACATAAAGCAAAATGGTGGCCCCCACTGAGGTAGCAGGCACTGAAGTTAATTAACTCAGGTACATCCCCAGAAGAAACCATCATTGTAAAGAAGAAAGAAGAGGACAATGCATTGGAAGCCTGGGCTCAGGCTTTAGCCTAGACTAGGTCCCAGGCATTGGGACTCAGCCTCTAGGCTGATCCCTAGCATTAGACCTGAGCTTGGGCCGAGGTCTCAGCATTGGGTTTTGTGCCCCAGCATCGGGCCTGGCCCTGAGCCTTGGCCTAGGCCAAGATCCTGGCACTGGAACCCGGTATCTGTACCAGGCCTCGAAGCCTGGGCTTTGTGTAGGGCCTAGGCTGAGGTCCCAGCATCCTACCTTGGCCTAGTCCTATGTAAGGCCGAGTCTTCAGCCAGAAGCTAGGCCTCATCAGTGGATCCCCCCTGACTAGGTAAGTGGAGTTAGGGAGAATCCTGGCTCCGGCTTTTTTCCAGGTAGAAGAGATGAGTAGTAGGACAGGCAGCCTTGGGAGGGTCCTTTTTTTAAAATAATTTTTTAAAATATATTTATTTAATTTTATAAACTAAAGAAAAGGAAATAAACATTAAACAAAACAAAATTTGTGAAAAAAATACCCCAATAATGAAATTAAAAAAACAAAGTAATATTTTTATCCCTGTGCACCCTAGTTTTAAATTTTTACTTTAATCAGTCAAGCATCTCTCTATCTTTACCTCACTACCATGCTCAGAAAGGAAAAGATGCACTCCATACATTGAATTGCAAGAGAGTTGCCACCTTCTACCTGAAACAGACTAAAGCACCTTGAAAGTCCAGTACTTACATTCAGCAGATCAAAATAAATATTCATGTAATGTGGATCACAAGACTTCAAACAATAATGCACAATCAATAAAATGCATTAAATATTAAAAAATATAAACAGTACATCAGAAATCACAATAAATCATGCACTAAAATCAACTGTTAAGCAGCAACAACCAATAATAAATAATATATACTGAAAATAAACCAAATACTTCAAATCCAGCAGAGTTCCTGTAAGGTAACATGCTATATCTAACCAGTGCAAGGCCAGCTCTGGTCCTTAAGAGCCACAAACATGCCAGGTTTTCAGGATATTCTCAATGAATATATGCATAAGATATATTTTCATTCATGCAAATCTACCTCATTCATATTCATTTTAGGCATCCTGAAATCCAGACCTGTTTGAGGACTGGAGCTGGTCACCCTTGAACTAGCAGATTATATTTCTCATTGTTACTTCCTTGTTGGATTGAGTTTAGAAAGGCATGTCAGATGTCATGCTGTTCAGGCACATGCAATTGGTAATGTAGATTGTCAGGCTAAGTTCAATCATCTTTGAAGAGGTTTGCAAGACTATGTCAGTCAATACTTTCACCAAGCAGAATTTCTTTAATGCTTCCTTCCATCAGATTTTAAGTTCAGTTTAATTGGTAATACAAGGTCTTTTCTCAGGATTAAAGCCAAATACCATCTTCCTAGGATCCTCTCTTGGTTTCCAGGTTTCCTTTCCTGTCTTCTATGTCTGTGTTTAAATAAATACAAAAAACAAACAATACAAGAAAACATATTGCTGTTTTCAGATGGTATTTGTTGTTAATCCTTATTAATCTCTTTTATTTTTTTAAGAAAACCCTTAACTATCTTGCTTGATAATTCCATATGTGCCTCTATTGAGGGTGTTTCTTATTAGGAAAATTAAATTCTGATTCTGTAGTATTCATTCTCGAAGAACAGCTCAATCATATCGTAACCCTACCTTCCTTTTTGGAAGTAGCTCTTTATCTACATCATCCATGTTAATCATAAAACTAAGTAGCAGTTGGTCTAGTGTTATGTGAGTGCCTGATCTTATGTACTTACATTCTTTTTCTGGAAGGTTCTAAAGATATTCATAACAACATGAGATATGCCATACTGGGTCAGATTAAAGGTCCATCAAGCCTTGCATCCAATCTTTAACAGTGGCCTATTCAAGTCACGAACAGACAATAACATCCAAAAGAATAGATCCAAACTTTGTTGATCATAACCAGGGATAAACTGTGACTTTCTTCAAAAATGTTCTAAACTATTGTTAGTACCACCTATGCTAACTGCTTTCACCAAATCCTCTGGCAACAAATTCCACAGATTAATTGTGTGCTACATGACAATATACTTTCTCTCATTTGTTTTAAATGTGCTACTTATTAGCTTCATGTAGTATTCCTTAGTTCTAAACTATTTGAAAAGGTAGATGACTGTTATATACTGAATGCAGGTCACATATTTACAAATGTAACTTCACTGATCTGCAGTTCTCATAGAATGAACATTACAGTTCAGCAATTTCATGTTTTTCTCAATTTTCTCCTGAACACCTGTCCTTTCAACATTGTAGCAATGTTTCCTTCTCATTGTGCTCCAACACCCATACATATATTTTACCAGCAGGCTCCTGGATCATCTGCATATTGCAGTTGTTTCTCTCTTGGGGGTAATGTCTCCACATGGTTAGTTTTTACACATACCATGATAGGAATTAACCTCAGTTGTAAGCCAGAATATGTTGGATATGATCTCATTGTTTCAAATTTACTGCTAATGCCCTTCTTAATACTTGCATTGTACCAAAGAGAGACTCCGTCTGGAGACATAAGATGCAATATGTATAAACAACATATCAAGATGCACCTGGAAGTTCTTATTAATCAGGCCAGTGGTGCCCAATATATTTGGAACTATTTCTGTATCTTTCTGCCACATTATTTTGGTCTCTGATTCTATCTTTTGGTAGTTGAAGATCTGCTCTCTCTCCATAAGTTCCACAGAATAGTCACTTAGTATGGAAACTTCTTTAGCAAAGCTGTTCTTGTACTTTTCTACATTACCAAAATATCCAGTTTTCTTGCCTTCAGTCTTTTATCAGTTAGAATGAGAATGCTCCTCTCCTATGAAGATCTTCATCTGGCACTGATGGGGCTTAGAGAACACTATCAGACCCATTGGTGCTCCTCATCTTTAAGTATAGTATAGGTTTAGATCATGCACACTGGCATTCTGCCTGGGGGGCTGTGACCCAGGGACTAATCTCACTGGGTTCTACATTGGAGGTCACCTGAGGGGCATGTCACCTGCATGCACACATGACTGCCTTGGGGGGCTTATCCAAGGTAAACATACACACAACTACTGGGAAAAATGACAGGCATCAAATGGCACCTCATAGAATAACCAACTACTAGGAATATACATGGTGGCTTGTATCCAGGGGCTTATTCCCCACACAAAAAGTCACACACTGATTTAGTACAACACGGTTCCAGGTATTTATGGAAAGTAAGTTTATTTGAGCAATAAGAGGAAAGAACAAATAAAACCAGATCATACAGAATTAATTACAGATAATAACAATTGCTGTATATATATATATATATATATATATAGTGTACATATTTCCAAAAGATCAGTCTGTGCTATCATGTCCAGAAGCACTCTCTCCCTTTCTCTCTCTCTTCACCTTTTTTTTCTCTTTATACACAAGCAGGCTGATGCACTCAGATAAGCACACCGCTAAATGAATGGTTGGATGTGCATTTTGGACACGTTAGACTTATACCCAATGCAATACAGTGTGTCCAAACCAGCATGTAACTAACTAATAGCCCTCATTACATGTAAATTTCATGTAGATGAGGCTATCAGGTCATTTTAACATGACAAATTTAACATGCGCCCATTTTAACATGGCAAATTTAATGCCTACCTGTGAGTTGGTGTTAAAGTAAGCTGCACTCAAGGGCTCACCAAATAAAACAAAAAATACTGCTTTCTGTGATTCCTCCTATTAGTATTGTTGTGATACTAAGTAGGGGGAACCACAGAAAGCAGAATCATGCTGTGCTCAAGGACTCAAAAAACAAATCCTGCTTTCTGTGATTTCTCATAAGGGGAACCACAGAGAGCAGCATCCCCAAGGTCTGGCCCAATTTGAACTCCTGCCAGCAGTAAGTGAAGGAGTGAATACATTATTATTAAGTGCCGGGCACTTAATATTAATTTATTCACTCCTTCACCTACTGTCGATTGGTCCTTTCACTGTCACATGTCAGAGAAAGGACCAATCTCCTTTCAGAAGGCTGTCCTGAAAGGGGATTGGCCCTTTCATTAATGAGTGTCAGTGAAAAGGACCAATCAGGAACAGCTCTACCAGGGGTGGGGAGGGAGTTCTGGCCAAGCTGATGTGGGCGCACAGCCTCATATCCTGGGGTGCCTGATGCAGAGCGCTAGGAATGCACAAGTTACCCATTGTGTGTCCCTTTTAGCAGGGCAGCTCATTTGCCTATTGCATCGAGCGCCCAGGAGAGGTGGATGTGCACACATTCAAAAAACATGTACCCAGTTTGGACTCATATATTTTAAGTGATAATATTACATCGGCCTGTAAATGCTTGGGAGAGCAGCAGTGTTCCCTCCCTCTCTGTTTTTATCAATTTCAGGTGCAACTGTGTGGCCTTCACTCTCTCAGATTTTATTATCAGTTAATTACTTAATTTCTAACCATAGAACTATTGACATAAGTACAATAAACAGATTCTTGCCTGTTATTAAGTATTCACAGCGCAAACCAGTAAAAATGAGTTCACTCAGAGGTTGGCCTGAGGCCTTCAAATTAGTCTGTGTCTAGGTGAGAACTCTGAAGCCTTCTGGCCTAAACTCTAAATATATCCTCAGCCAGAGTAGTCAGAAATAATTCCATTACACAAGGCTTGAGAATTCATGCTCTATTGCTGCTAGTGGAATCCATGAGATGCCACCAATCCTAATGCTGCTAGTGGCAGGTCCCAGGAACATATCTGGGAACTCTCCAGATTTGATCCAGAGACTCAGGAATTCTAATAGAATCACTGAGTTTCTGGGACAACACCTAAAACCTCTGGCTGCTGCTGCTAGTGAAGCACCCTATGTGGCCCACATAGACTAGATGGCATCCATTGGCACTGCATGGGCCATAGGATGCCTCCTCCTTTTTTCCTGTCCACACAGCCAATTGGATACCCTCTTTTTCCCTTGCCCCCAATAGGTCAATTAGATGCCTCCTCTCTTCTTTCTGCCCTTCTGATTGGACCATAGGAGGGAGGGAAGGAAGAAGAGGGAGTCCATCAGCCCACAGCAGGATTAAGAAATGGCATGGCACAGCATGACTGGGAGAAGGGGATGTCCCATCGGCCCATGACAGGAGCAGGGTATGGCATTGCTAGAAGAAGAAGTCGTCCCATCAGCTGCAGGGGCTCTAAGGAGGAAGTTGCTGCTACTGGTGGGTTCAGGATGAAGAGAAATGGTACGTGTGTGGAGAGGGAGCTTATTTGAGGTGGGCATTTGTGTGTGTGTGTGTGAGAGAGAGAGAGAGAGTAAGAGAGGAGATGAATGTGAGACCATGTGTGTGAAAATGATCATGTGTGTGTGTGAATGAGAGCATGAGAGTGAACATACGAGTGTGTCAGAGTGTGTTTGTTTGAAAGAGTGTGCATTCTGCCCAACCTGCCCCCTCACATACCCTCTTCTTTCCCCCCTTTCAAATCAATGAAAATCTCAGGGTGACTATAAATTGAAGGTTCTCAGGTATGCCCAGAATCACCAATCCTGCTCCTCCTCTACTGCTGATAACATGGCTAGGGGAAACCCGGCCATCTCTGTTCATGCTCTACTGCTGCTGGCATGGCTCAGGAACTCCTACCAGCCCTGGTCCCCCTGGTCCAGCACTTTTTCAGCAGACAGTGCCCAGGAGATACTGTCAGTCCTACTCCTGCTTTGCTACTGTTGACAGTGCCCACAAATCACTACCAACTCTGCTCCTCCTCTACTGATGCATACATGGCCAGGGAAGCATTGGCAGCTCTGTTGCTGCTGGGAGATGCAACTAGGGATGTGAATCGTTTTTTGACGATTTAAAACAATCGTCAGATATATTTTAAATCGTCAAAAATCGTTAGAGCCGCGATACAATAGCAATTCCCCCGATTTATCGTCAAAAAATCGTAAATCGGGGGAGGGGGGAGGGCAACGTCGGCCCGTATGACATAGTGAGGGCAAAGGTAGCGCCGGTGCCATTTTGAATATTGGCAATATGGCCCGCGTGCAGGAGGTCGCTCCCGGACCCCTGCTGGACTTTTGGCAAGTCTTGTGGGGGTCAGGAGGCCCCCCCAAGCTGTCCAAAAGTCCCTGGGGGTCCAGCGGGGGTCCGGGAGCGATCTCCTGCACTCGTGACGTCGGTTGCCAGGAACCAAAATGGCGCCGGCGCTACCTTTGCCCTGTCACATTTCTATTAACGCAGCCGTGGCCTGAGAGCGGGAGATTGTGCCGGCACCCCCCCCCCCCCCCCACTGGACCCCAGGTAATTTAAAACATTTTGGGGGGGTTCGGGAGGGTGGGGGATTTGTTGTAAAGGGTCGGGGTGGGTTTTAGGGTTGTTTTGGTGTGCCGGTTTTCCCACCCTCCCCCGATAAAACAATTTTTTAACCAAAAAAACCATGACGATCAGATTTCCCCCCCCCCTCAGCCAAAATCGATCGTTAAGACGATCGATCACACGATTCACATGTACAAGACCCGATCGTCACCAGCAATTTCCATATCCTACTTGGCAGTAAGCCCTGCCTGGTACCAGCCCTGACGATGAGATCCACTCACAGTCCCTGCTGGGCTGCTCCTTCTCCACCAGCACACACTTTGTCCGTAAACAAAACATTCTGGGGAAAGACAGAGCCACTACAGGGACTGTGAAAACACCCATCAAACTCTCTCTCCAAGTGCTGCTTTTGTTTCTAGAGCTGCCTAAGCAGGTGAGAACCAGTATACCTGCTTAGTAAGCTTTTTATTTTTCCAAATGTGACTTGAATAATATAAATAAATAATGGAATATTATATGGGTTATGGTTTAAAAGAACACAATAATTTGGTATACTGTTGGACATCTTACACTTCCCTGAAAAACAGGACTATTTTGGTAAAACAGTTGTTCACCTTAACTTAGAAATAGAGCGGTGGAAGCCAAGTTCACACAAATATATTGTGCTTCTCTGCACCAGGCAATGAGATAGTGTGCCAAGTAAAGTTCAGAGTGTCTATTCCTGATTTTTTTTTTTCTTTGTATCCTAGTGGGGTGCAGCTGTCTGGCATTGAATAGATAGCAGCCACAGAAGAGGGGAGTGCAACAGCAGCCAGTTTCTCAGTGACTCAGTGTGCTTAATAGGTACCTGCAGTCATCCAGTATAGAAACATATATATCAGGTGGTGCCAGTAGGCTCACGGTGAGACAGTATGCCAGTCGGTCACCGAAAAGTGAGACAATCAGTGATTTATTTTGGGGCTTGTATCCTAGTGGGGCGCAACAGCTACAGCATCCAGCCTGTCAGTGAAACAGTAAGCTACCAGCCAGTGTACACAAACACTAGCAAGGCAGGTGGTGCCGGCATGCCTGTCATGAGGTAAAATGAGGACTAGGAACACCCCCCACTTAGAGCAGCAGTTTAAAAAAGAAAACGTAAGAAGATGACTGTAGGCCACAGTCTAGCACTATTAAAACAAAAAAGCTCTCCTTCTGAGTTTATGCCTGGGTCTGCTACACATTCATCACAGCTTCCTCTGCCAGTAGTAACAGTGGGATGGGCTACACCAGGCTATTTCATTCCTAAAGCATCATCTTTATCATCAATAGTTTCATTCTCACAGAAACAACTATTCCAATCCATTAACAAGAAAATTGCTCTTGGCAATAATAATAATAATTAAAAAAAACGTTCAATTTTCAAAGCAAACTTAAGAACACAAATTCACTCTCAAAATTATGCCAAATAATGGGAGCAAAAATCTACACAAAGTTACACCTGCTATCTGCAGGGCATAACTTGTGCATGTGAAATTACATGCATACTGTTAAAAATCAGAAGCTGGTGTGTAGATCCAAACTCTGCCCCAGTTCCACTCCACAGAATGCCTCCTTCTTGTGTGCATAAAACAACATGTGCACAAAAATCAAATTCCGTGCAGACTTTTTATGTGCACAGATCCGGGGCAACAAAATAAGCTGTTTGCACACCTACGTCCATGTTTAATGTATGCAAATGGCTTTGAAAATTCTCCCCCTTTATTACCAAGCAACACAAAAACTGGAAATAGCTATTCCAGCATCCTGGGTTTGACTTATTTTTTTTTTTTTAGCTCACATTCACATTTATTCTGTTACTGTCTACTTTTGTGTAGCTTAGTAACAAAGAGAATGAACAATTTGGTTTGGGGTTTTGAGCTTGACATGGTTGTTGTGTCACACTGGGCGCCTGCTCTCCTTGTCCTGCCATCAAGATGCACCTGACATTGTTTAAGGCATTTAAGCAGGATGCAGCGTTTGCCTGCGTTTGTTTGCCCAGAGAAAAAAAAAAATCCCCAGTGGGAATGAAATGTTGACTATTAAAGTTATCGGGCCTAATTGCTGAACCTTTTGTGAGAGAAGTCCTGCTCTTCTTGGAGCATGAGTCCTGAGCATTGCCTGGATTGGGCTGGAACGCTTCCTTTATTTGGCCCGCACTTTTTCTAGCCGCCTGCCAGATCATCTGGCTTTGGAAAGAGGGATAATTCAAACTGCATCCGCTGCAAACCAGCAAAACAAAGACATGTCTGTTCCCTCTTCCCTGAGAGCACACATTAGAGGCAGCTGTGCTTTATAAATACCTCTTGCAAACTGATAGAAGATCAATGGTAACAAAAATATATGAGGATACTAAACGTGGTTATTAATGGCTTATTTTTACATGCTGTTTCACTTACAGCAGCTGCACTATGTAAATTTCTCAAAACATCAGTATGCCTGTTTCTTGACTCTGTTGCCTCTCTGTGTCATTTCTTTCAGCTTGATATCCTTTCTTTTCGTGCCCTAATATATTGTACTATTTTTTTTCCATTCTTTTATTCAAAAATAAGCTGTGGAAAGACAGTATTTCATGCCTTTCACTTTTATTTCCTTCCCTGTGGTAGAATAAAATATACACCCTATTCAGTGGTTTATACCTGAATATTTTTCAGTGTTATAGCTTTTAAAGAGGGGAAGAATACAATTTACAGTCATGAGCAGACTTCATGTTTATATTTTGGCAACAAAGATTCAATGCAAATTGAAGTTTAGGCAGACAACATTCTGAAAATTATTAGTATTCAGCACTAAACATTGTGAACCCAGTTCAAACCTTTTTGCAACCAGCACACATATCTTCTACATGAACATGCTAGAGAAACGTTGAATGCGCCCATCAGTCTGCTAAGGGTCAACTTTTCCCAGATAAGCTTATCTTTTCTATGTGGGTGATATACACTGGCTGCAAAGGCTTTATTCAGGCCTGGCAAGGAGCCTGACATCATCACATACATGGATCTTGGTAAAGAAATGTTCTATGGAAATACATTGGTGTGTTTATCTACAGTTCATTCATTGAAAGGAGATATTTTCAAGTGAAGTTAGAAGCTGTCCCTGCACTTCCGTTCTGTGAAACTAGCTATAACAGGGGTCAGGAACCTTTTTGGCTGAGAGAGCCATAAACGCCACATATTTTAAAATGTAATTCCATGAGAGCCATATAATATGTTTAAAACTAAATACAAGTAAATGTGTGCATTTATGTAAGATCACACTTTTAAAGTACAATAAGTCTCTGAAAATATTACACCAGGCCTTAAGACACCAATACATCTCCTATTAGGAAAACGGACCAAGTCAGGCTGCTATAGAGTCCTACACAGAAACTACATGCCAGCAGAAAACCTCACCTGAATCACGTGCTGTCCCTCACCTAACATAGAATAAAGAGACCAAAACGCATAACAAGAAGCATGCAGACAAAAACTGAATTGGAAACTGCAACAAGCCAGAGTCTCTGTATGCAGTGTAACAAAGGAAAAAAGAAACATCACACATCCTTATAAAACAAATCAAGAAATATAAAATCATCAGCAGTAAAACTGTACTAACAAAAAGAACATATTTCGAAACAGCTGATGAGTGGAATATCCAATAATTAAAAACTCATATAAAACATTTCCAGATACCAACAAAATATTTCAAAATAGCAGACACAAAGATCCAGTAATGAAAAATAATAAGGATACAAAAATTTTTTTGCTCTGCATACCTGGGAACGTTTGATATCCAGGTGTCCTGAGATTGTTCTGAATTAGCAGGAGGTGGGGTGGTTTGCTTGGAACTTTCTCCTCTCTCAGTCACATACCAGCGCTCTCTCTCACACTGGCTCTCAATGACACACCTATACACACATGCTCTCAGTCACTCACATATACAAATGTTTTTTCTCTCTCACTTATATAGGCTCTTAATTACACATTTACACACATGCTGTCTATCTTTTCACGCTTACACACACACAGGCTTTCAATCACATAAATACATGCTGTCTTTTTCTCTCACACACAGACTCTCATTCACATGCTTATAAACATGTCCTCTCTTTCTCTCATTTACACACAGGCTCTCAATCACATACTCACATGCTCCCTCACCTAAATCAGCTCTCAATCACACACAGACACACATGGTCTCTCTCTTACTTATACACACAGGCTCTTAATCATACATACACATGATCTCTCTCACACACAAAGGATCTCAATCATACACACATACTCTTTCAAACAAACAGGTTTTCAATTACAAACTTACACATACAGGTTCCCAATGGTAAACTTACATTCATGCTCTCTCTCTCACAGGCAGGATCTCAATCACAGACATACAGGCTCTCAATCATTCACATACATGCAATCTCTCACTCACACACACAGGATCTCAAACACACATGCTTGCTCGCTCATTCACTCTCTCTCTCCCCCCCCCCCAGGGAACTCGCGGCAGCAGCAGCCTCCTCCCAACGCTAACCTCCTTCATTTTCAGCCCTCGCGGAGGCGAAGGCGGAGTCCCATTGGCCGCGGTTGAAGATTTTCATTTTCCTCCGAGCCGCGCTGCAGTCTTCTTCCCGTCGGGCACGCACCCGATGCTCTCCACTTCCTCTTCCGGGCCGCGGGAAGAAGAGAGCACCGGCGTGCTCTCTTCTTCCCGCGGCCCGGAAGAGGAAGTGGAGAGCATCGGGTGCCTGCGCGGGAAGACCCGCGCAGGCACCCGATGACTCCAGCGCTGGCACCCGGCTGACACCCGATGACTCCCGCGCAGGCACCCGGATGACTCCAGTCGGCGTGCTCTCTTCTCCTCCCCCCCGCGGCCCGGAAGAGGAAGTGGTGAGCATCGGGTGCCTGCGCGGAAGAAGAGACCACGCTAGTGTGGTCTCTTCTTCCCGCGCAGGCACCCGATGCTCTCCACTTCCCCTTCCGGGCCGCGGGGGGGGGGGGAGGAGAAGAGAGCACGCCGGTGCCGCTGACTCCAGCTGTCCTGCCGCGTTCCGCCCGGGCTGACAGCATTTTAAGCCCGGGCGGCGGAGGACCGGGGAGCAGCTGGGTCAGCGGGGAACCGCGAAGTATGGCGACACTTGTCTGCGAGCCAGATGCAGCCCTCAAAAGAGCCATATCTGGCTCGCGAGCCATGGGTTCCCGACCCCTGAGCTATAAGGAAGAGGAGAACAAGGTTACATTAAATTTGAGTTCTTTCTGAACTGTTGGGGTTTTTTAATCTTACTTTCCAAAGGGAAAGGAATCTTATGATGACATGTCAGAGGTGGGGGAGAGGTGCATGAGAATTATCACAGGGGTAGGTTTGGTTGTTTTTTGTTGTTTTTTAATCAACACATGTGCTCCTCTTAGAGAGTAGGGACAATTAGATCTGAATGGAACTTCTGATAATCAAAATCAAGCTGGAAGAGATTGGGAAACAGATGAATAAATCTGAGCCATTAGAAACAAAGAAAAAAAAGCATGTGGCCCATCTATTCTACCCATCCATCCATTTATGGAGCTCTTATAATTCCCATCACTCCTTCAGAGATTCCCTGTATTTATCTCATGCTTTCTTGAATTGAGATACTGTTTTGATCTCCATCATCTCCACTGGGAGGCCGTTCCATGCATCCACTACACTCTCTGCAAAGAAATATTTCCTAAGATTATTCCTGAGTCTAACCCCTTTCGCCCTCATCCCATGACCCTTTGTTCTATTGCCTCCATTCCATTGAAAGAGGCTAGCCTCCTGTGCATGGAAGCCTTTGAAATTTTTAAATCTCTATCATATTTTCCATATATTGCCTTTCATCACGCCGGGATATATTGCTTTTCACCCCCCCCCCCCCCCCCCCCCACTGGACCATCGGGTGGTTTGACATTTTGGGGGGGTTCGGGAGGGTGGGAGAGCAAGGGGGTCATTTGTAAAGGGTCGGGTGGGGTTTTTTTTTAATCTGCTCAGGCCTCACTAAAAAATTAACGATGTGAATTGGAATCGGAACCGATTCCAATTCACATCTTTAACGATCTGATTTTTTTCTCCCTCCATCCGAACCTGATCATTAAAATGATCGGGCACACGATTCACATCTCTATTCTTGGAGGAGAAGTCCATTACCTGCTATTAAGTTCACTTAGAGAATAGCCACTGCCATTAGCAATGGTAACATGGAATAGACTTAGTTTTTGGGTACTTGCCAGGTTCTTATGGCCTGGATTGGCCACTGTTGGAAACAGGATGCTGGGCTTGATGGACCCTTGGTCTGACCTAGTATGGCATTTTCTTATGTTCTTATGTTTAGTTCTTTAAGTCTATCACTCATATCCTTTAGAATAAAGACCTCTGATCATTTTCGTAGCCACCCTCTGGACAACTCCAACTGGTTTATATCCTTTTGAAGGTGCGGTGTCCAGAATTATATACAATATTCCAAATGAGGTCTCACCAGGAACCTATATGGAGCAATATCATCCCTATTTCATGTTTACCATTGCTCTTCCTAGGCAGCCAAGCATCTTTCTGGCTTTTGCAATTGCTTTATCCACCTCTTTGGCCACCTCAAGATCATCAGTCACAATCATCCCCAGATCTCACTCTTCTTTTGTGCTTAGATACTCAATACTGTACCTCTCTCTTGGATTTTTAAATCCTAAATGCATTAATCTGTAGTTTTAGCATTAAATCTTAGCTGCCAGTCTTTAAACCATTCTGTGAGCTTTGCTAGATCCCACCTCATGTATTCCACACCTTCCTGTCTGTCTACCTTTCCTGAAAATTCTTCCACTATGTCTCTCACAAAATCTTTGAAAAGAACCAGTCCCAGTACTGATTCCTGAGGCACACCACTAGTAATGTCCAACTCCTCAGAGTAAACTCCATTTACCACTATCCTTTGTGACCTACCACTCATCTAATTTCTATCTCAGTCAGTCATGCTAAGTTCCATATCAAGGACACTCAGTTTATAAGCTTCCTGTGCAGATCTGTGTAAAAATTCTTACTGAAATCCAAGTACACTACATCTAGCACTCTCTCCTAATCCAACTCAATGGTCACCCAATCAAATCAATTGATCAGATTCCTGCTGCCTCAGATCATGCAATCCATTGAATTTCAGAAAGTGCACTATCCTCTGTCTTAGCAGTGATTTTATTAATTTTCTCACCACAGAGATCAGATTAACTGTCCTGTAGTTCCCATCTTCTTTCTTACTTCCACTTTTATAAATAGGTACCAGATCTGCCCCCTCCAGTCTTCCTGAATTATTCTTGACTCTAAAGAACAATTGAAAAGTCAGCTAGCAGAGCTGCCAGGACTTCTTTAAGTTCCCTCATTACCCTTGTATGTATCTCATCTGACCCCATCACCTTATCTACTTTAAGATTAATTAGCTCCTCACAAACATACCGTTCTGAAAATCAGTTGAGGATTACCTAATTGCTAATCTTATTTAGTTCATTTTATATGGTCCTTCCCCAGGCTCTTCCATGGTGAACACCAGACAGAAATATTTGCTAAGCAATTTCACTTTTCCTCATCAGCCTCTACATATTCCTCCCTTTCACCTCTGAGTCTCAGAATGCCATTTTTGCATTTCCCTCTATCACTAACATATCTAAAAAAAAAATATTGTCCCCTGTTTCACCATGTTTGCTTGTGAGAGAGTGCCCCTATTTCCCCTATAAAACATGTGTAGGACTAGTCTAGAGGCCTGGTCCACTTTAAATCCCCAAAAGGAAGATTGCTCCATGGGTGGGACCCTGTTGAGCAGGAGAAACTCAGAGGGTGGGACCAGTGAGAGGGGAAATAAGAGTTTAAGCCCAACTGAGATAGGGAAGCCCTGTCCCTCCAGGAGTTGGAGTTCCTGAACTGCTCTGGGAAGTTGTGTTGTAAAAAGATTGCAAAGGTAGGCAGTAATTGTAAAGTTGAGTTTGCTGTTTGAGTTAATAAAGTAAAATTGCAAGAGAAAAGGCTGGAGTCAGAGTGTTTAGTGCTCCAATCCAGAGAATTTTGCTCGGCCAGTCCTCACATATGGTGTCATTTATGGGATATTTTTCTCTGAACCTGGTAAAAAGAAAAGCCCAAAGCCTCCAGAAAGAAGAAAAAAAGTTAATATGTGCATAGTCTGCAAGACATTTGAAGGCAAGCACTGCTGTAGTATGTACCAGTACCCAGAGAAGAGAAAAGTTTGTTTGGAAGGAAATAACGTTTGCTGTGGTGCCTACCAGAAGCAGCTGAAGGCAAAAGTTTGTGGCTCACAGAGCACACTGAAGCCAAGCAGCACTGCTAGGACTGCAGAGCACAGACAGAGAAAAAAAGAGCAGGGTGAAACTGCCTTTAAAGCAGAGAGTGGTGGTGGGGCCTAGAAAGATACAGGTTTAGTTTTTATCCAGACTAAAGTGACAAGCTCTGTCCAAAGTTAGGACCTATATCAAAAGTATAAAAAGAGCCGGTGAGGCAGGTTTTTGCTTTACTTTTTTTCCTTTTTAAAACATAAAAGTGTAGCAAAACAAAAACAAAGCCCACAGTTGTACACGGGGCTGAAACAGGGTGTGGTCCCTTTTTAGACTGAAGAGATCATTGTTAGGCCGATGCAATACCATGCACTCAGGCTAGTATACAGGTTAACCTGCAGTTAGATGCACATTTTGGGTGCATGTCCGCGCGTCCAAAACATGCATCGAAACTAGCATCCATTTTTATAATCTCTGGCTGTGCATGGGTTAAGAAAATGGACACTCATTTATTTAGTTATTTATTTATTTGGGTTTTGTATACTGTCATTCGGTTTCACCATCATAATGGTTTACATAGACTTGTAGAGTGTTACAATATAATGGTTTACATAATCTTGTAGTTTATTACAACATTATCATCATAGAGATTTCTAAAATGCTTACAAAAATATACAAGGTATTGAAAAATCCTAACACAAAGACTTGGGAAGTATATCATGTTAATTTAATTCTATTGGTTCATAACTGAGTTTGAGTATGCTTTTCTGAAAAGCCAGATTTTTAACTCTTTTTTGAATGTTTTAATGCTTGGTTGATTTCTAATTCCACTTGGTAATGAGTTCCATAGTTTGGGGCTGGCGATGGATATTGCTCTTTCCTGTGTTGATTTTAGACAAGTACTTACTGCGGGAGGGGTTTTGAGGAGGCCTTTGTTACTCGATCTTAAGTTTCTTATTGGATTGTGGGTTATAAGGTATTTACTTAGCCAATTGCTTTGCTGACCTATGATCATTTTGTGCAAAGTTGTCAGTACTTTATATTCAATTCGGAATTTTATCGGGAGCCAGTGTAAGGAGATTAAAATTGGTGTTATATGTTCCTGTTTCTTTGCGCAAATCAGTATTCTGGCAGCTGCATTCTGTAATATTTGGAGTGGAATTATGGTTGAGAGAGGCAGTCCAAGGAAAAGGGTATTGCAGTAGTCAAGGTTAGAGAAAATGAGTAGTTGGAGGACTGTTCTAAAATCCTCTTGTGTGAGGAATGGTTTGAGACGTCTGAACATCAATAATTTGTGATATCCTTCTTTAATTTTGTTGGCTATGTGAGTTTTGAGTGAAAATTCATTGTCAATGGTAATTCCAAGATTCCGTGCATGGAGGACAGGTGAGATAACAGTTTTTTGGTTATTTGTTATGAGTGGCTTCATGAGGGCTTTGTTGTTCTTTTTGTTTAGGGTATTTAATTCAGTTTTGTGTTGAATATGGAGGCAAAGAAGACACTTCAGGCAGCTTTCATGGCAGGCAGGTAAAAAGGAATTGAGCACAATTCAGCGCTCTCTTTTATTGTACATTCATACAAAGGCAGATGATGTGTCATTACATGATTGGCTACTTTCCCCATAGCAACAGATGAGTCCTTACACTATTGGCTTTGGCTCAGGGGGTGTGCACGGATCATCTCATTGGCTGCTGAAATCTATACCTCCTGACTTCGTCCTGCCTCTGACTAAGGAACACCCAGCCCCTCCCCCAGGAATTCAGGGCAGTCAGGTATCCTTTCCTAGGCAGAGAGGCTTAAGCACAAGTGATGCTTTTATTCAGGCAAAGGTCAGGGAGAAGGGAAGTTAGTGTTTAACCCTGATGAAATGGCTTGCTGGCAAAGCTTATATTTCCCACATCTCA
This sequence comes from Rhinatrema bivittatum, assembly GCF_901001135.1. Taxonomy (NCBI): domain Eukaryota; kingdom Metazoa; phylum Chordata; class Amphibia; order Gymnophiona; family Rhinatrematidae; genus Rhinatrema; species Rhinatrema bivittatum. Next base: position 179,933,873 of record NC_042619.1, read on the forward strand.
CCCTTTCTGTTTTTGTTTAGGCAGCTCAATAAAGCTTTAGACCCTTACTGAAATCTGTTATGTCTTGGTATGGGCTGGAAATAGGAGAAAGGGGGATTATGGAGGGAAGAAAGCTGATTTGGCGTGGTGTGCCAGCTGCCGATGAGCTCCTGAATCTCCATATCACCCAGAGCTGGTGCAGCGTGGTGTGCCAACGCTGCAGGGCTCAAGATTCCCTATTAAGCAGCATACAAGACATCTTTATATCTGGGCTGAGAGCAAGGTTTCAGTATGGATATGAGGTTGGGTATGCACTGAATACAGCAGCACAGGCAAATAATTAAGACAATTACAGTAATTATAATAGAAATCACCCTTTTGAGACCAGAAATATCAGGGAGCCAGGACCATAGCCAGTCCCATGGAGAAGTAGGTATTCTGCCTGAAAATGGTGCATCAGCAACCATGGTTTCTATCTGCTCTATGGTATGTGTGAGGTTTGCTTTATAGTCTGATATGTACACACAGCAATGAGATCCAATTAATGCAAAAACACCACCCTATAAAGCTAAAATGGTTTCTAAGGCATAGCGGTTCTGAATGCTACTTCTCTAATCTGAGAGACTTTTGTTGTAAGTAGTTTTAATGCATGGACTGTCTGATTAAATAGGGCAGTCGTCCAGTTAGCTAGGATGTGTAAGTCTCTGTAATTCATAGCTGTCCCCATTGGGGGAAACAGGCTTCTAGCTATCTGAGTTTCTGTATACTTTTCTATGGGATTATTTATCGCCTCCCTTTTGTTACGGAGCCTTGCTTTGGGTAAATTTTTGACTGCATAGTATGAGGGGAGGATGTAGCCTAAAGTGCATCTGTCTCTCCATCTTGGGGAAATGTACATATATGCTCTACGCCCACATAACATCCATATGTTTCCTAACAGATTAGTGGACATGTCATTGGTTATCATTTGGGCTATATAACTACAAAGGGTAAATCCCTCGTCCCCTCTATAACGTAGCAACTCCCACTGGCTCCTTCGATCCTCATCCCGGCATCTGCTGCTCGACCTCAACCTTTAATTTTTTACCCCGGTCCTCCCATTATTAACTCAGACTGATGCCTTCTTTGGTAAATAAATGGCCACAGCTTTTATTTAAACATAATATATATAACTCCTGGATAACCCGGGCCGGTGGCTTGTCAATCTCGCTGCCCGCCTCCGTAACCGAGCAAGGCAGCCTGTCTCAGTCCACCCCCTGCCATGCTCCAGCAAGGGGGCAATCACTTTTCCTTCCGGCGCCACCGGCTACGTGCCCTTACGTGGTGACACCAGCACCATTTCATATTCTTGCCCAACCGGCCCGGGTACCTGCCTCACACAAAGCTGTGACAAACATGTCATTATTATATAACAATTCAACACTGTAACTAACAACATATTCTGACTGATATGCATTTCTTTCTCTTTTGTTTTTTGTAACTATTGTTTGTGTTCTGCGTGTACCGCTCTTGGATGGGTAGGTGGGTCACGCTCAGGTAGGCGATGCAAAAGGCTGAGCACCCGGCGACGGGTCCCTTTAAAGCTGGGCTGATGTCACGGGAGCGCCACTGTCGCGCCTGATGACGTCTTGCCCTCTGCATCCGTGCTGTACTCCCTGTGGCGTTCTGGTAGGGGCGGCGGGTAAGTGGGGCTGATATGGGTCGTGCCGGGCGGTATTTGTTATTTTTTCGCGCTATGTGGCCCCCTCCCTCCCCTGTATTCCCCGCGACTGCGTCCTACGCTGCCTGGGGGTGCCGCCGTTAAGGGTGGGCTTCGGGCATCTGCACCGGGCCCCCCGATTACTTTCTGCACCTGCTTGGGTCTCCCACTGCACATCCTGAAATCTACCAATTGCATACATATGTGGTATACTTATGTAAGTGTTCAGTGATTAATACAAAAGTTCAGTTACAATATGGATATTTCCCACCTGAATCCCCTTCCCATCCCCTGTATCATAGTCCCAACAAAGAGCGGCAGTCTCTTGAATACGGCTACCAATGTGTAGTATGGTATTATTAACTGGAGAGTTAATGAAAACACCTCTCTGTAAAGGATAATTAGTCCATACTGTAAGGTTAAATGGTACAGCATGCATCAGTCGTTCTCCGCAGGCTTGGGTTGGCATGTGTGTGCAGATCCAACAGTCTGTTCGATTCAACAGGTGTGAAAAGTTCTGTGCATCGAGGATGTACATGTTGTTCTGTCAGAGTCCTTGTTCTGAATTTGCCATAGCTGGAGAAATAAGGCAAAGGATGAGGATGCAGAACACAATTGTTAATGAGTTGGCATTCAGGCAAGAAAAGGCGGCTAATAAGTTCTCTGGAGTTTTCTCAAGGCCTTGCTGTTCTAAGAGTTGTGCAGATTGGTTGGATAGGGCCTTGATCTGTCCCCAGGTCATGTGGTGCTGCTTTTTGCAAGGAGTCCAGTCTCTGTCCTTCTGAGGGCTGTGGAGGCTCATGGAGAAGTTGGTGATCGGGTCCTGTAGACCTGGACACCTTTCCATCTCTCCACGCCTTGATACCTGTGGAAGCAAGCAGAGAAACATATCCTCGTTCCCCATTTTAAGGGAACGGGACCCTACCAGACATTAAATATTCTATACAAAACTGATGGCTGTGGGTGACTAACCCTAGTCCCATAATGATTACTCATGGCTGTGTTCTTATGTGAACCTGATATGTTTAGATGATTTAAAGTAAACAATACTTTGTTCAGGGGGAAAATCCTACTTTGTTCAGGGGGAAAATCCAGGGGCATTCCCTCCTTTTTGTTTTTGTTTTCAAGAGCTCTTAAGGGTATGGTTAGCTCTCTCCACAATGGCTTGCCCTGTGGTGTTGTAGGGGATGCCAAATAAGTATTTAATGTTCAATTATTGACGAAATTCATGTAAAGGAATGGCTGCAGTAAATAGAGCCATTATCAGTTTTCAGAACAGAGGGTAACCCCATTATCAAGAAAGTTTTTATGCAGTGATCAATTTTCATTCAGTAAAATAGCAATAAGTGTAAATTAATCATTTAAAGGAAAAGTCATTTGCAGTAAGCAGAATCAAATGACAAGTATATTAGACATTACATTAAACATATGTTACACAAGACTGACATATATTCATTCATCCTGCAAATATTCATTTACACAAAACTGACACATATTCATCCATCCTGCAAATATTCATTCATAGTCTTCTTGACATTAAGACAGGCAACAGATAACACATAATTTAAGCTAAAAATCTTATCAAAAAGTTATCAAAAACAAAATTAGATCAAGGATCAAAAGTCAAAAGGCGTTAGAAAAATGTTAAAATAAACTGCAAAGTGTTCACCTTCACATCTCCTCATGGCAGGAAGGCTGTAAATCTGGAAAATATTAAAAACTGGCATACAGCAAAAAATTACTAAGGTAAGGATAAAAGTGAGCTTCTTACTTTTTTAACCTTGAAGAAATCAATTATATTATTCAATTTAATAAAATCAATTTGGATTTGCAAGAAAAGGCTTGGGAGGGATTGCTTTAGATGTAGCAACCTCTATCAGTAAAAATTTTAAGGTTCAGAATTCTGTATAAATTTTGTGAAAAAGAAAATAAAACTGAAGTGTCCTTAAGACATGAGGACCGCAGATCTGAAAAATAAAAACTATTATACAACAGAATTATTAAAACAATAATATAATATAACCTGTAGAATAGCATAGTGCCTCCTAGTGGAGACACCATCATTACTTTATAGATTGCAACTATTGTTCCAGGTTGCAATCAATAATACTCTGAGCTTACTTTCAATGTGGAATATCAGAATAGAATTTCTTCATATAATTATTAGAATAGGAAATTAAACACGCTGTTCGCGCTAAAGTGACTGTAACTACTATTAAATGTCCTTGTCAGTAACCTCAGTTCAGTATTAAAGAAGTTTGAAAGTATGTTTGAAAGTATTAAAAAGATTAACAGAAAGAGAGTGAGACGAGGAAGGGCTAGTGCAGGAATGCATTGAAAGTTGAGGGAAAAGATTTGGATCAGCAGGTCTGATCAATCTGTCTGAGTTATAACATATAGAAACTAGAGAGAGAAACTGCAGGACTAAGTCCAGTTTTTTTTCTTTTCAAAAGTTCTCCCTCCCCCCCATGAATGGCAAGCAAGAGTTAACAGAAAGACAGTAAAGGGGGGGAGGAGCAGTGTTTCCCAAAAGAAAAGAACTGCACCCAAGGAGTTAATCCTTCAGTCAATAGGAACTGAAAGATAGCATTGTTTAACAATTTAGATTGCATCAACCAGAGACAATGGCTTGGCAAGGACTTGCTGATTTCTTGCAGACAGATTCTATCTTTCTCCTGTAGGGAAAATTACAATAAAAATCTGTGCACTGGCAATGCAAGCAATTGCTTATAAACTTAAATCTCAGAGAAATGGAGTCATTTTAAATGTGAGCCAAATTAACTTTTGCAAAAAGTGAACATTTCACATGAAATTCACACAGCAATTGTTCAAATTTCAGTACAGTTTTAACATAAGGTTCTGCATTCACTTTGTGTGGGGAATACTCTCAAAGTATGCAGATTTTTGGTAACTGAATTCAAAGACTAAGAGAAACCATTTTTTCCAAGTTTGTACTGTCTGTGCAATTACTCTGTTTAATCTGGACTACAATAGGTCATTGAAGTGTATAATTAAATCATTTTTTTCATAGTGATTTTTTCTTTGCTTGTAACGCAGGAGTCTAATTAAATCATTTTTTTCATATTGATATTTTCTTTGCTTGTAACGCAGGAGTGCAGCTGCTTGGCCCAAGGTCTTATACGCTGATTTCTTTGAAGACCTGGGGGCATAGCCACTGCTCATGGCACTCCGGGCGGCACTCAACTCTATTGCTGCCACACCCAGCTCTTTAATTCCTTTTGTAATAGGAGAGGCTTGAATCCCTTTCAATAATTCCTCTCTTGTGAGATTTCCATGTTCTAGGTGAAATCCCATGCTGACCGCGGCACATAAATTGTTACCGGGAGCAGTGGTTTGAGATGGTAATTTACCTGGACAAATTGATGATGCAGAATCAATGACTGTCTCAGGCAATGGCAAATGGGGGTACAGGGAGTGGTTGGTGGGGGAAGGGGGTTGCAGGCAAGATGGAGTGAGGCTAGTTTTTCTGACCTCAGTGTTTTCAGTTTCCTGGGGCCTTTTCTCTGAGGTGGACGCAGAGGAAGCCACAGGAGCCATGTGAGTGTGTGTCCCCAGATGTTCTATTTCATTTTCTGTCCCCCTTTGTTCATGGTTCTTTTCTGTGATGGGGAAGGCTTGAAGTCCTTCCAACAATTCTTTTTCTGTAAGGCTTTCTTTTTGCTGTTTCTGCTGAAATTCAATGCTAATCACCCCACCCAGGCCAGGTTGTGGCTCAATTGTTCTCAAGGACTGCTTTTCTAAAGAAGTGGGGAAGGTGTGAATGGGCTTGGGTGTGGGTATGGAGAGCTGATACAAAGAATTTGCTGTCTCTGAGGGAGACTGAGCATAAGATGGGGGAAGGGTATTCTGATTGAGTCTGCCTGCTTCTAAAAGCACATGGTTTGAAAATGCTGTCTTGAAACTTTTTTTTTCTATGTGTTCTATGGCCTCTGTACATTTTTGCCAGATTAATAACTGCTTTATGGGAGCTCTGGGAGCCATATGAAGATTATTGCCTATTAAAATCCAGTCCTGGATATTCAGAGTTCCAGCCTGTGAATACCAAGGGCAACGGCAAGCTATTTCACTTATTAATTTTTCTAAGTCCCCCAGGCTGATTTGTGCTTTTTTCCTTCTGGTGATGAAATAATGATTATTGATTATTTTCTGCAGCTCCTTGGCATGTAGCCTTTGCTGTACAGATAAATCACTTCCCATGCTCATGAGTGTGGGGAACAAATTTACTGAGAAATACTTTAAAAATACTAAAAAGTACCTTAAAAATACTTACAATTGCAAATCTGTTGAACGGTACGTACCTAAAGCTATGACCAGCTGAATGAGCAGAGAGTATATCATCACGTTGGGGTCACCAGATGTTGAATATGGAGGCAAAGAAGACACTTCAGGCAGCTTTCATGGCAGGCAGGTAAAAAGGAATTGAGCACAATTCAGCGCTCTCTTTTATTGTACATTCATACAAAGGCAGATGATGTGTCATTACATGATTGGCTACTTTCCCCATAGCAACAGACGAGTCCTTACACTATTGGCTTTGGCTCAGGGGGTGTGCACGGATCATCTCATTGGCTGCTGAAATCTATACCTCCTGACTTCATCCTGCCTCTGACTAAGGAACACCCAGCCCCTCCCCCAGGAATTCAGGGCAGTCAGGTATCCTTTCCTAGGCAGAGAGGCTTAAGCACAAGTGATGCTTTTATTCAGGCAAAGGTCAGGGAGAAGGGAAGTTAGTGTTTAACCCTGATGAAATGGCTTGCTGGCAAAGCTTATATTTCCCACAGTTTTGTCAATGTTTATTATTAGTTTCATGTCATTTAATTGCTTTTTTATTTCATTAAGGTACATAGAGGTTCTATTGTATGTATCTTCGAGAGAATTCTGTATAGGAACCAAGATTTGTATGTCATCAGCGTATAGGAAATGTGTCAGTCCAAGTCGTTCTAATTTATTACATATTGGGAGTAAGTATATGTTGAAAAGTGTGGCTGAAAGAGAGGATCCTTGTGGTACTCCTGTGTTGAGGTTCACTTTATTAGAAAGGGTGTTATTGAAAGTGACTCTGAAGCTTCTGTTTGATAAATATGATGAGAACCAATTTAAAGTGTTACCTCTGATTCCTATTTCGGATAGTCTTTCTATTAGAAAGGGATTGTTGACGGTGTCAAATGCAGCTGATAGGTCCAGGAGGATTAATAGGTAATTTTGTCCTCTGTCAAATCCTCTGAGTACTGTGTCATTTAGTGATAGCAGTAGAGTTTCCGTGCTCAGGTTTTTTCTGAATCCGAATTGAGATGGGTGAAGAATGTTGTTTGTGTCAAAGTAGTAAGATAGTTGTGATATAAAATTGAGCATCTGTTTTCCTAACCTGTGTATAGCCACTTCTCCTGAGTACCCGATACCGAGGAGGCGCTAGTGATGCACAATTTCCTAGTGCCTCCTTTTTAATGCAGTGGCTCATTAGCCTACTGCATCATGCGCCTGGGTGAGGTAAATGGGCTTTTGTTAGGAAGGCAGGTGCTCAGTCATGAGTGCCTGTTTTTCTCGTGCTGATATTGCATCAGCCTGTTTGTGTATACAGGGCCTGGCACTAATAAACTCAGGCTCTGAAGAGAGGAAAAGAAAAAAGAGAAGAGCAACACCAATATGCAGTAGTCAGGAAGCATGACTGAAGGAAGTTTTCAAGCATGAATTCAGAGCCTCCGGGATAGAGAAAGGGAGTATCAGGAGAGCTTCAGACAGTGCCAGGTGTTATGGGATAAGGGTAAAAGATCCTAGAAGCAATCAATGTTCTTCTTGCCACCCTTACAAAAGATAGCTTATACTGACTGACAGTAGAGCAAAGCACTGGTAATTAGCCTGAGGAAGCCACTGCAGAAGACCTGGTGGGACCCCAGCAGCTGAGGGATGCACCTGAATTCAGCTCAAGCTGGCAGGAGGAAGAAACAGAGAACTCATGGTGGAACTTCATAGCCAAAGCAGGAAGTGGAAACCCAGATTGCCCAGAAGGGGGGGTGGCATAGAATGGCTTGTGGGATGCAGAACCAATTGGATTAGTGCAGACACCACAGGGAAGCCAAATGTAGCCACTGGTGCCGAGACTTCAGAAGGAGGTACCACTGTGACACTAGAGGAAGGTATGGCAAAGACCCCAGCAGGAGATGACACAGGGACCCCAGAGGGAGGCACAGAAAAGACCCCAGTGGGTGATGCCACAGGGACCCCAGTAGGAGGTGCGGTGAAGACTCCTGTGGGAGGTGCTATGGAGAACCCAATGGAGAAAATCACAGACAGCCCAGAAGAAGGCACAAGGATATCACAAAGGAGGAAACCATGGAGAGCCCAGAGGATGGCACTGTGGAGATCCCAGCAACTGGGAATTTAGAGGAACCAAAGGAGCCTGTAAAACTGTTCTAAAATCCTTTGGGAATAAAAGAGGTTTCAATCTTTTAAGAACATTTAGTTTAAAATAACCATCTTAATGATTTTTTTAATGCCTGTTTTCATTGTGAATTCGCAGTCTAGGAAGATCCCTAGATCTTGTACTTCCAGTGAAATGGGGTAATTTTTCACGGTTTCCTGAATTTCAAGTTCCTTTGCCTGGCTTAATTTACATGAGATATATAGAATTTTTTTTTTTTTGCATTCAGGGAAAGATTCATTTGGGTTAATTCCTTATCAATGTTGGATTAATATAAATCACAATGCTTAAGAGTTAGGTCTTTGATTTTCGATCGGAATTAAAATTTGTATGTCATCTATAAAACCGAAGCCAGATAGAATTCGGCACATTGGAAGCATGTAAATATTAAAAAGGGTCACAGACAGAGAAGATCCCTGAGCCTAGTTTCTTTGTGAATATTTTCTCTTTTACTCTGTTATGGAGTCTCAGTTTAGTGGACCCTTGGGCCGACCTGCAGGAGACTGGGAAAGGTCTTCAAAAGTCTCTAGTATACCACAGCTGGGAGGCAGATGTTCAGGCTGGATGTAGAGGTGCTCTTCACCCTGGAAGCTGGTACTCCCCCGGGAGGAGCCCGTAGGAGCCCAGCTGCTGGGACTTAGGTGAGGCTTCACCCTTGGAAGCCGAAGCCCCCCCGGGAGGAGCCCGTAGGAGCCCGGCCGCTGGGACTTAGGCGGGTTGATGATCTTGAGGCTGAAGCAGGCAGGCTGATGAGCAGGACTGGGAACTGGAACCAGACTAAAACAGTAGGCAGGAACTGTAGCAGGACTCGGGTACAGGAACCAGGCAGGAACTGTAGAAGACTCGGGTACTGGAACCAGGCAGATACTGTAGCTGGCAAGCAGGAATCAAGCAGGTACAACTAGCTGGCAAGCAGGAATCAAGCAGGTACTGTAGCTGGCAAGCAGGAACCAAGCAGGTACTGTAGCAGGCAAGCAGGAACGGAGCGAGTTCCAAAGGCAACTCACTCTGGGGCACGAAGTAACAGGGATCCGGTAGGTAAGCCCCTTGCAAGGCAAAGACTGAGTGTCCACGGCCAGCTTATCAAGGCCATGGCGACTGACATCAAGAATTGGGTGGAGTCACCACTGGTGGGAAACGGCCTAGAAAAGCGCCCAAGCGGAGCGAGCGTGTGCCTAGGGGCAGGGCGTCCATGGGAGGCTTCCCAGCGGTGCGGCCCCCGTGGGGACGTGGCTGAACAGGCCGCGAACTAGGCCACCAGAAGCGGGAACAGGTCCAGGAACTCGTAGGTAAGGGTCTGGTCGTGGCACTCGCGGCCAGAACCATAACAGTACCTCCCCTCTTACGCCCCCTCTTAGCCTGTCCAGGTTTACTTGGGTGATCCAAATAGAACTGCCGTAATAAGTTCTTGTTGAGGATGTTACGGGCAGGTTCCCACGAATTATCCTCGGGTCCGCAACCCTCCCAGGCAAGCAAGTACTCCCAGCGTCATTGATGGAATCGTACATCCAAGATCTCACGTACTTGATGTGAAATATCATCTGGTACTGAAGGATCCGATGGTTCAGGAGCCCGGGAGTGGTATCTAGACAGGACAAGAGGCTTCAGCAATGACACATGGAACACGTCATGTATGCGCATGGAGGAGGGTAGGCGTAGTCGGCACGAGACCGCTCCCACTCGTTCGGCACCTCAGAAAGGCCCACAGAATCTTGGGGCTAGTCTTCAAGACGGGATTCGTAGCTGTAGATTCTTAGTACTAAGCCAGACGCGGTCTCCTGGAAGGAAGATAGGTGCTGGCTGATGATTATCCGCCCACTTCTTGGCGGACTGGGCAGCTTTACAGAGCCTTCCCTGGATAGAGGTCCATAAGGAAAGAAGCTGGCGAGTTGAAAGTTGCACTGCCGGGAGTGCACTAGGTTCAGGCGAAGGCAAGGGCGGTTGAAGTTGCTTCCCATAGACAACGAGGAAAGGTGAACTTCCAGTAGCGGCATGCGTATGATTATTATACGAGAACTCCGCCCACGGGAGTAACTTGGCCCAATTATCTTGTCGTTCATTCACGAACGAACGGGGAAAGGTCTTTAGGGTTCGATTAGTCCGTTCCGTTTGTCCATTACTCTGGGGATGGAATGCACACGAAAGACTAAGCTGCACACTGAAGCATTTGCAAAGTGCTTTCCAATATCGAGCAGTAAACTGTGGTCCTCTATCTGAGACTATATCCTGTGGAAGGCCGTGAAGAGGTTGGCTAGGTCAGGTGCAGAAGGCAACTTTGGCAAGGGGACAAAGTGCGCCATCTTGGAAAACCGGTCTACGGTCACCCAAATGACCGAATTACCTCCTGAGACAGGAAGGTCCACGACAAAGTCGGTGGAGATGTGTGTCCAAGGCTCCACCGGGATGGGTAATGGTTGTAACAGGTCCCTGGGCTTCCCGATGAGCGGCTTCTGTATGGCGCAGTAGGGCAAGAGCTCACAAAGGCTTGGACGTCCTGTCTCACTGTCGGCCACCAGTAGAATCGATTCAACAGGTCTGAGGTCCCTTTACAGCCAGAATGACCCCCAGTGATGGAGTCATGGACCCAAGTGAGGACTGCTCTCCGGGAGCGATGTGGAATGACGGTCTTTCCTTGAGAGGACACCGAGGTTGCTGTGACGGTCACTTTCACGGGATCCAAGATGTACTGGGGAGTGTCAGGAGTCTCTTCGACCTCAGTGGAGCGCGAGAGCACATTGGCTCGAACGTTCTTAGAACCGGGTCGGTAGCATAGAGTAAAGTCAAACCGATCAAAAAACAGCAACCACCAGGCTTGCCTTGGGTTCAGGCGTGGGGCTTGCTTCAAGAATGCCAAGTTTTTGTGGTCGGTGTAAATTGTAATCAGGTGTCTCCATTCCTCCAGGGCAAGTTTCACGGCTAGCAACTCTATCACCAACACAGTAGTTGCTTTCTGCTGGCGAGAATTTCTTCGAGAAATATGAACAGGGTAACAATTGTCCGGAATCAGAGTACTGGCTCAGCACGGCCCCCATGGCCACATTGGAGGCATCGACTGGGGTCAGGATGACAAATACAGGTATCCAACAAGAATGATTCCTTGAGGGCCTCGAAGGCTTGGCAAGCAGGAACAGGCCAACCCACCGCGCTGGCTCGCCCTCGGGTGAGGGCAGTCAACGGAGCCACAACACGGGAATAGTTAGGAATAAAGTGACGGTAGAAATTGGAAAAGCCGAGGAAGCATTGCAACGCTTTGAGACCCCTCGGTCTGGGCCAATTCTTAATTGCCGCCCCTTTCTCAGGATCCATTTGGAAGCCTGTTGCTGAGATTATATAGCCCAGGAATGGCAGGGACATCTTCTTGAAACTACATTTTTCAAGTTTCACGTACAGACTATGCTCCCTAAGTATTTGGAGCACTTGACAGACTTGCTGACGGTGTGAAGGCAGATCCTGGGAGTAGACTAGCACATCGTCGAGATAGACAATTACGCAGGTGTTCAGAAGATCCCGTAACACCTCATTCATAAGGTGCTGGAACACCACCGGAGCATTACATAAGCCGAAAGGCATCACAAGATATTCGTAATGCCCGTCTCTGGTATTAAAAGCAGTTTTCCACTCGTCTCCAGGACGAATTCTGACTAAGTTGTAAACACCTCGTAGGTCCAACTTTGTGAAAATCTTCGCTCCCTGGAGCCTATCGAGGAGCTCGGGAATTAGCGGGAGCAGGTAACGATCTCGCTTGGTAGTAGAGTTTAGGCCTCAATAGTCTATACCCAGTCTCAGCGAGCCGTCCTTCTTGCTAACAAAGAAGAAGCCTGCCCCTGCAGGTGACTTGGACGGGTGTATAAACCCCTTGGCCAGATTTTCTGAAATATACTCAGACATGGCCCAGGTCTCAGGTAATAAGGGATATACCCTTCCTCGCGGGGGGCATAGTTCCAGGTATCAGGTCTATAGCACAGTCGTACTGGCGATGCTGCGGAAGGATCTCTGCCTTGGACTTGGAAAAAACATCCGTGCAGTCCTCATAAGGTGCCGGGGGGCCTAGGGAAGAATGCATCAACGGAAGTCCAGGAGCCTTAGGCACCTTCATACAGTTGGCTAGACAGATAGGACTCCACTTGACAATCTGTAGAGTATCCCACTGAATCGTGGGTGAGTGCTTCTGTAGCCACAGCAACCCTAGCACCACAGGGTGGACAGCCTTAACCAACACTAGGAAGGCTAACTCCTCTGAATGGATTGCCCCGGTGCGGACACTAATGGGTGCCGTGGACATCACGATAGGTCCTGGTAGGAGCGTCCCCTGGATGGAGGTAATTCGTAATGGGACCTCCCGTCTATGCGTAGGAATTCGCAACTGGGAGACTAAGTCCTGCAGGATGAAATTACTCTTGGCTCCAGAATCCAGGAACGCGATCGTCTCAATGGATCCTCCAGGGTATTCCAGGGTAACAGGCACGGTACATTGAGGAGCTGTAGCACAGCTTAGGAGGAGCTCCTCCCAACGTCCTAGGCCTTGGCGTTTTCTGCACGCTCCTGGCAGCGTGCCAAGAAATGGCCCTTCTGGCCACAATACAAGCACAATTTCAAGGAACGGCGATGTTGCCTCTCTTCAGCAGAGAGCGGGGCCCGTCCCAGCTGCATGGGTTCGCAGGTGGGAGCGTCTGGACGAGAAGTCTTAGGAGAAGACGCGGATCTCGCCGACCCAGAAGCAGGACTGTGGCGGGAGGAGTGCTGCTCCTTGGCCCGTTGTTGTAGGCAGCGGTCAATGCGGGCAGCCATCTCTATCAAGGCGTTGAGGTCCTCCAGCAGATCTCGGGCTGCAATCTCATCCTTTATGCGTCCGGAAAGGCCCTCCAAGAAGATGGCCTTAAGACTACCATCCTGCCAACCTACTTATTGGGCTAAAGTCCGAAATTCCATAGCAAAATCTGCCAAGGAGCGAGCCCCCTGATGAAGCTGTAGCAGTTCAGATGTAGCCGTAGCTACTCGGGCTGGCTCATCAAAAGCCTGTCGGAAGTTCGAGATCAACTGGTGTAAGTCCATTAGCAAGGGATCATTGTGTTCCCATAGGGGAGAGGCCCATATCAAGGCTTTCCCATCAAGCAGGGACAGGATATAAGCTACTTTCACCGCATCCAAGGGGAACTGCCGAGGCAAGAGGGAGAACCGTATGAAACATTGGTTCAGAAAGCCGCAGCAGGTCCTTAAATCTCCAGCGTAATGAGAGGGTGCTGGTAGCTGGGTCACAGAAGAGCTGTGTCCCTCTGGGTCCACGCCAGCAGGAGGCAAGGACTCCAGGCGAGAGGACAGCCGTTCCACCGTAGCTGCCAGGGTATCGATGCAGCTCTGGTGCTGTAGCATCTGCTGGGCCATCCCAGGCAGGTCCGAGGGACCAGGCGCATCCGCCGAGTCCACGGCTTTGCAATCTGTTATGGAGTCTCAGTTTAGTGGACCCTTGGGCCGACCTGCAGGAGACTGGGAAAGGTCTTCAAAAGTCTCTAGTATACTACAGGCCGGGAGGCAGATATTCAGGCTGGACGTAGAGGTGCTCTTCACCCTGGAAGCTGGTACTCCCCCGGGAGGAGCCCGTAGGAGCCCAGCCACTGGGACTTAGGAGAGGCTTCACCCTTGGAAGTCGAAGCCCTCCCAGGAGGAGCCCATATGGAGCCCGGCCGCTGGGACTTAGGCGGGTTGATGATCTTGAGACTGAAGCAGGCAGGCTGATGAGCAGGACTGGGAACTGGAATCAGACTAAAACAGTAGACAGGAACTGTAGCGGGACTCAGGTACTGGAACCAGGCAGGAACTGTAGCAAGACTCAGGTACTGGAACCAGGCAGGAACTGTAGCAAGACTCGGGTACTGGAACCAAGCAGATACTGTAGCTGGCAAGCAGGAACCAAGCAGGTACTGTAGCAGGCAAGCAGGAACGGAGCGAGTTCCAAAGGCAGCTCACTCCAGGGCACGAAGCAACAGGGATCCGGTAGGTAAGCCCGTTGCAAGGCAAAGACTGAGTGTCCATGGCCGGCTTATCAAGGCCGCGGCGTCTGACATCAGGAATTGGGCGGAGTCACCACTGGCAGGAAACGGCCTAGAAAAGCACCCAAGCGGCGCGTGCGCACCTAGGGGCAGGGCGTTCATGGAAGGCTTCCCGGCGGTGCGGCCCCCATGGGGACACCACCGAACAGGCCACGAACTAGGCCACCAGAAGCAGGAAGACGTCCAGGAACTCGGAGTTAAGGGTCGTGCACTCGCAGCCAGAACCGTAACATACTCTCCCTTGTTTCTGCCTCCATTCTCCACCAAAATTTCTTTATTGGAAAATGATTTATCATTAAATTTTGTTATCTTATTTGTATAATGCTGGCTGTTTTCTTGTTTCTTTTTTTATATCATTTTTGTTTTCCTAAGTGAGAATTATCTTGCTTGTTTAATGTTGAAATAAAAATTAAAAAAAAAAAGATGAGGTGAAACAGGAAAGAGGGAGAGAAGAAAATGGAGGGAAGGGGGGAGGACAGACTGGGAAACAAGTAAGACAAAAAGAAACACTAACAGGATAGAGAGGGGGGGTGGGTATGTATTTATTTGTTTATTTATTTTAAAGCATTTATATTCCACCATTCTAAAACTCTTGGTGGATTGCATAGTTATATGCATAGGGGCAGATTTTCGAATCAGCGCGTGCAGGGTAGGGATGTGAATCATTTTAGGACGATTAAAATTATCGTCCGATAATTTTAATATCGTCTTAAACCGTTATGGAACACAATACAATAGAGATTCTAACGATTTATCATTATAAATCGTTAGAATCGTGAGCCGGCACACTAAAACCCCCTAAAACCCACCCCCGACCCTTTAAATTAAATCCCCCACCCTCCCGAACCCCCCCCAAATGAGTTAAATAACCTGCGGGTCCAGCGGCGGTCCGGAACGGCAGCGGTCCGGAACGGGCTCCTGCTCCTGAATCTTGTTGTCTTCAGCCGGCGCCATTTTCCAAAATGGCGCCGAAAAATGGCGGCGGCCATAGACGAACACGATTGGACGGCAGGAGGTCCTTCCGGACCCCCGCTGGACTTTTGGCAAGTCTCGTGGGGGTCAGGAAGCCCCCCACAAGCTGGCCAAAAGTTCCTGGAGGTCCAGCGGGGGTCAGGGAGCGATTTCCCGCCGCGAATCGTTTTCGTACGGAAAATGGCGCCGGCAGGAGATCGACTGCAGGAGGTTGTTCAGCGAGGCGCCGGCTGAAGACAACAAGATTCAGGAGCAGGAGCCCGTTCCGGACCGCTGCCGTTCCGGACCGCCGCTGGACCCGCAGGTTATTTAACTCATTTGGGGGGGGTTCGGGAGGGTGGGGGATTTAATTTAAAGGGTCGGGGGTGGGTTTTAGGGGGTTTTAATGTGCCGGTTTTGCGATTTTTAGATTTTTAGATTTTTCACGATTTTTTCACGATTTTTTCACGATATTTTACCCCCCCAAACGGCAACAATACGATTCCCTCCCCCTCCCAGCCGAAATCGATCGTTAAGACGATCGAGGACACGATTCACATCCCTAGTGCAGGGTACTTTTGTGCGCACTACCCGGCATGCACAAATGTACACCCGATTTTATAACATGCGCACGCTGCCGTGCACATGTTATAAAATCCAGGGTTGGCGCGCACAAGGGGGTGCGCACTTGTGCACCTTGCGTGCTGAGCCCTAGGGGAGCCCCAATGGCTTTCCCCGTTCCCTCCGAGGCCGCTCTGAAATCAAAGCAACCTCAGAGTGAACTTTCTTTTCGCACCCTCCAGCCCTACCTAAATCCCCCCCCCCCCCCCCCCCCCCACTAACTTTGTTCTCTAAGTTACGCCTGCCCTAGGCATGGCTGCTGTTCCGGAAGACTTGGGACCGCGCCTGGCCCCGCCCCTTCCCGCCCCTTTTTCAAAGCCCCGGGACATACGCTCGTCCCAGGACTTGTGCGTGCCGCCGAGCCTATGCAAAATAGGCTCGGTGTGCACAGGGGGTGATTTAAAGGGTAATGTGCGTATATTATGCACGTAACCCTTTGAAAATCTACCCCATAATCTATTAATTAACAAACACATCAATGCAAAACTAAAATCAACAACCATAATTTAAACATGACATTTAAAATACACAAAAATTAAAGAAAAAGAGAAAAAAAAAGTATTAAAATAGTAATCTCCAAAAGCTAAAATATACAAATGTGCTTTCAATTTTGTTTTCTAAAATGGATTAAACCTTTTTCTTCTCTAATGTCAACGGCAAGTTATTCCATAAAGAAGAACCTGCCACTTTAAACAGCCAATTTATGGATTCCGTTAATCAAGCTACCTTTATAGAAGAGACTTCTTTAAGATTTTTACTCAGTGATCGAAGAGTGTGGCTAGGTTGATATACCTGAACGGCTTCTGAAATGCATGGAGGTACCAAATTCAGAGAAGAGAAGAGAGAAGGGAAGTGGGAAAATTTACAAGAATGAGAAAAATAGAAAATGAAAGAAGGCTAAACTGGAGAAAGAAAAGGAAAAAGGAAATATTTAAAACAGATGGTTTTCAATAAGAATTTGGTGTAACTAAAAAACAAATAAGTATCAATTTGTCTCAAAATCTTCTCACCCTTACTGCAGAATCTGCCACTAAAATGCCTCCGTAAAGCAGGGGATCTTGACTATGATATGCAAAGTCTGTAAGTTCTTACTCTTTTGGTGTAGTCTGAAACACTATATACTGTACAATCGCAAGTTGATAACTGAGAAGTAAAGGAATGGAATGTTTGAGAGGAAATTAATGAGGAACAGAATAATTTTGGTTCTTTAATTCCTGGTGGCAATATAGTAGGTTTGCACTGGCTGGCAAAGCTCCAAGCTTAATTGCTTCTAGAATTGGATCAGCGAGAAGGCTATGGTCATTCATAGGCATATGTGATGGATAGTCATTGATGCAGCATGTCTGGTCATCAATCTTTAGAGGAAAACGACAGTGATTGCTAGAAAAACCCTGGCTTACATCAGCAGAATGGCCAAAGAATATGGATAGCTAGAACAATGGGACTTTTTAATCCACTTTCTGAATTACATATAGGAATTAAGACAATCACCATTTTTATAAACATTATTTCACCTGCCAACCATTTATTTAAGAAACAGTTAAACATTTAAATTGTTTCTATACTATAATACTATACTATTCTGTAATTTATAGTAACTGGGAGGTGACATGGCTGTGTTCCAGGCTGCTGGAAGTAGCATTGCCCCGTACCCAGTCACATGTTCCTCCCTAGTCCTTCCTGGGTTCCCTGTGTAGGTGTCTCAGGGGAGGCAAAGAGGAAGGGGAGCAGGTAAAAGTGGCAGTTTCCCTGGGTCTCATGCAGAGTTTTCAAACCACATGTTAGGAATGTATTCCCCATTGGTTGGTAGAGGTGCTACAGGGATAGAAGGAGGGAAAGGGAGGAGTTGTGATATGGAGTACAATGCTCAGCTAGAAGCTGTGTTGGTAAAGTTGTAATGAAGAGCTGTAGTAGGGATGTGAATCGTGTCCTCGATCGTCTTAACGATCGATTTCGGCTGGGAGGGGGAGGGAATCGTATTGTTGCCGTTTGGGGGGGTAAAATATCGTGAAAAATCGTGAAAATCGTTAAAAAATCAAAAAATCGAAAAATCGAAAAACCGGCACATTAAAACCCCCTAAAACCCACCCCCGACCCTTTAAATTAAATCCCCCACCCCCAAATAACTTAAATAACCTGCGGGTCCAGCGGCGGTCCGGAACGGCAGCGGTCTGGAACGGGCTCCTGCTCCTGCATCTTGTCGTCTTCGGCCGGCGCCATTTTCCAAAATGGTGCCGAAAAATGGCGGCGGCCATAGACGAAAAAGATTGGACGGCAGGAGGTCCTTCCGGACCCCCGCTGGACTTTTGGCAAGTCTCGTGGGGGTCAGGAGGCCCCCCACAAGCTGGCCAAAAGTTCCTGGAGGTCCAGCGGGGGTCAGGGAGCGATTTCCCGCCGCGAATCGTTTTCGTACGGAAAATGGCGCCGGCAGGAGATCGACTGCAGGAGGTCGTTCAGCGAGGCGCCGGAACCCTCGCTGAACGACCTCCTGCAGTCGATCTCCTGCCGGCGCCATTTTCCGTACGGAAACGATTCGCGGCGGGAAATCGCTCCCTGACCCCCGCTGGACCTCCAGGAACTTTTGGCCAGCTTGTGGGGGGCCTCCTGACCCCCACGAGACTTGCCAAAAGTCCAGCGGGGGTCCGGAAGGACCTCCTGCCGTCCAATCTTTTTCGTCTATGGCCGCCGCCATTTTTCGGCGCCATTTTGGAAAATGGCGCCGGCCGAAGACGACAAGATGCAGGAGCAGGAGCCCGTTCCGGACCGCTGCCGTTCCGGACCGCCGCTGGACCCGCAGGTTATTTAAGTTATTTGGGGGGGGTTCGGGAGGGTGGGGGATTTAATTTAAAGGGTCGGGGGTGGGTTTTAGGGGGTTTTAGTGTGCCGGCTCACGATTCTAATGATTTATAACGATAAATCGTTAGAATCTGTATTGTATTGTGTTCCATAACGGTTTAAGACGATATTAAAATTATCGGACGATAATTTTAATCGTCCTAAAACGATTCACATCCCTAAGCTGTAGAGCCCCAGAAGGCAACATGGGAAAAAATAAATGTCCTGTTCAGACAGTGTGGTTGAGTCTCTTTGGGAAGGGGCCTAGTTATTCTTAAATAACAATCATGTAACAGTCTATAATGTGACAAGCGCCTTCTCTCCTTTTCTCGCCTGCCTTTCACATCCATCCCATGTGCCCTTCTAAGATTTATAATTGTATTCAACAGCATTTTTTATTGTGATTCTTGATTGTTGTTTATTTATTTATAAAATGTATACTCCGCTGATCTGCACATCTCAGCAGATTACAAGCAACATTCATAGTAAATCACAATAAACTACACAAGTCTTCAAGACAGGCATGATAAAGCAATCTAGCTAAACAATCATAATCTATAACAACGATACAAGCTAGAAAAGAGGAAAAATGCAATCAAAACAAGCATCATTCAGCAAATACAAGAGTAAAAAATGACCCTCAAGAAGCTTATGAAAACAGAGTAGGTTATGCTCTGATTTCTTCAGGTAAGGAGTTCCACAACTTAGGCCCAGCTATGCTATTGTTAGTCCAGTTGTCACAGCTCTGTTTAAGGATATGTGGTTCAACTGAGCCATATATTAATTGTGGGTCATGGAGGATCATATTGCTTAGCTGGCAGCAGATCATTATGGGGCGGATTTTAAAACCCCTGCGCACGTAAATCCGGCAGGATTTACGCGCACAGGGCCCTCGCGCGCCGGCGCGCCTATTTTGCAAAGGCCGCCGGCGCGCGTAAGTCCCGGGGCTTTCGAAACGGGGAGGGAGGGGGCATGTCCGGGGGCGTTCCCGAAACGACGCAGCGTTTAGGGGGCATGCCGCGGCGTTTCGGGGGCAGGCCCGGGGGCATGGCGCCGGCCCGGGCGCGTGGCGCCGGCCCGGGGGCATGGTTGAGGCCTCCGGACCATGCCCCCGGGACCGGAGGACGGAGCGGGGCTGCCAGCGACAAAGGTAAGGGGGGGTTTAGATAGGGCCGGGGGGGTGGGTTAGGTAGGGGAAGGGAGGGGAAGGTGGGGGGAGGGCGAAGAAAAGTTCCCTCCGAGGCCGCTCCGAAATCGGAGCGGCCTCGGAGGGAATAGGCAGGCCTCGCTGGGCTCGGCGCGCGCAGGTTGCACAAATGTGCACCCCCTTGCGCGCGCCGACCCCGGATTTTATAAGATACGTGCGGCTACGCGCCGGTGGCGCAAACAAAAGTAACCGGGCGCATAGTGTTTGAAAATCCGCCCCTAAATGAGACATCAGCTAGCTATTGATGTGATAGGAGGGGCCATCACACCAGTAACAGTGAACTGGGAGTGTCAGAGGTGGCACACCAATGATGGTCCTTGCTAGGATCTGGTGGAGGTCCACCATGGCAGCGTTCCACCAAATATACCAGGAACTCCAGCTAGGCTGAAGTTGGCGAAACCTGCTGCGGTCTGGAGCAGGAGCTGCCCAGGCATTTGGGATAAGGTGGTTGTATAGATTGTCTGGCTCAGGTTTCCTATTTACATTTACTGTGTGTCAAAACTATAATCATTGTTCTCCCAGAAATGTGAATTATGTATTTCTGTTGGGCGTGATTGTATGTTTGAGTTTGTGAAGAAAGATATATATGGGAGGGTATGAGCCAGATTGAGGCAGATGCCCGTGTTATAGCCCATACAAAGCAATTTTGATAGTTCAGCTTTCTGACCCTATGCTGAAAGATTCTAAACAATGATAGGAATTATTTTTTCTATTTTTTATCAAAGCAATTATATATTGTATATGGACCAACCTAACTAATAAATATTGCAATCTTTGTAAGGCAGAAATGCAGAGGTGAGAAATCTTGTACACTTGCAGGGATGGAGCTGCAAAATTCATCTTCAATGAGTGCATTCATACTGTGATAATGGCACTTCCTGGGTGCTTGAAGACATTTGGCTTTGCTTCATGCCTTACAATGTATTAAGGGCATGCCGTTTTATAGTAGAATTGTACATCCCTGTTCTGTTATTGCCTGAGTAATATTTTCTTCTTCACTGTGGTTATCATATAATGATGAGAAAAAGCATTTACTTTCACACATGCTGTCCATTTTCATGTTCTGTCTAAAAGGGTGCAATCTTTTAAACTGTAGCTATTCAATCAATATAAATGATCTCATTTAATAATTGCAGTAGCTAGGTATTGAATTGTAATGCATAGTGCTCATTGCTATCTGTTTCTTATTCTTTCTGGCCTCCAATTTTGCTTAGTGCTAACATCCAAGAGAAACTTCATAGTTTAAAATTGACAACATTAATTTTAATTTGCTACAAAAAAAAACTAAGTAAAAAAAATGAAAAATGAAAAATGAACCCATCTTTTCTTACTAAATTTCTTTTTAAGGAAGATGTTATCTGAAAACCTTAGATGTAGCTGATTTTAAGTTTTATAATGTTTTGATTGTTAATGCATTTGTATTTAATAATATTATAGAGAACTGAGGAATGTGTCTTCTGTCGCTGTCTACAGATTAACATTTCTAAGACATGTACAATAAGAGATAAAAACCAGCTATGTACTGCAAATAGAATCTTTTTTTTTGTAATCCTAAATTTTCCCAGTTCCATTCATAATTTTTCTTTGAGGTCAATCTACTTGTTATCAGAGGCCATAAACTGTTGTTTGCAATTATTTAATAGGGATGTGAATCGTGTCCTCGATCGTCTTAACGATCGATTTCGGCTGGGAGGGGGAGGGAATCGTATTGTTGCCGTTTGGGGGGGTAAAATATCGTGAAAAATCGTGAAAAATCGAAAAATCGAAAAATCGAAAAACCGGCACATTAAAACCCCCTAAAACCCACCCCCGACCCTTTAAATTAAATCCCCCACCCTCCCGAACCCCCCCCCCCAAATAACTTAAATAACCTGCGGGTCCAGCGGCGGTCCGGAACGGCAGCGGTCCGGAACGGGCTCCTGCTCTGAATCTTGTCGTCTTCAGCTGGCGCCATTTTCCAAAATGGCGCCGAAAAATGGCGGCGGCCATAGACGAAAAAGATTGGACGGCAGGAGGTCCTTCCGGACCCCCGCTGGACTTTTGGCAAGTCTCGTGGGGGTCAGGAGGCCCCCCACAAGCTGGCCAAAAGTTCCTGGAGGTCCAGCGGGGGTCAGGGAGCGATTTCCCGCCGCGAATCGTTTTCGTACGGAAAATGGCGCCGGCAGGAGATCGACTGCAGGAGGTCGTTCAGCGAGGCGCCGGAACCCTCACTGAACGACCTCCTGCAGTCGATCTCCTGCCGGCGCCATTTTCCGTACGAAAACGATTCGCGGCGGGAAATCGCTCCCTGACCCCCGCTGGACCTCCAGGAACTTTTGGCCAGCTTGTGGGGGGCCTCCTGACCCCCACGAGACTTGCCAAAAGTCCAGCGGGGGTCCGGAAGGACCTCCTGCCGTCCAATCTTTTTCGTCTATGGCCGCCGCCATTTTTCGGCGCCATTTTGGAAAATGGCGCCGGCTGAAGACGACAAGATTCAGAGCAGGAGCCCGTTCCGGACCGCTGCCGTTCCGGACCGCCGCTGGACCCGCAGGTTATTTAAGTTATTTGGGGGGGGGGGTTCGGGAGGGTGGGGGATTTAATTTAAAGGGTCGGGGGTGGGTTTTAGCGGGTTTTAGTGTGCTGGCTCACGATTCTAACGATTTATAACGATAAATCGTTAGAATCTGTATTGTATTGTGTTCCATAACGGTTTAAGACGATATTAAAATTATCGGACGATAATTTTAATCGTCCTAAAACGATTCACATCCCTATTATTTAATTCCAGAAGTATTGAACAAAGTAGGGCAGCTTTTGTGTTGGAATGCTATTGGGCTGAATGCTCTGCTCAGAGAGAAGATCGACTCTTCAGACGTTTGGTAGGTAAGAATCAAAGGACAAAGGAAGGTCTTTTTTATTTTTTCTGGGGTTATGAATTGGGTATTGACTTGTATAATGAATTATCTCATAGGCGATTGGGCTGTAGTGAGAGTTGTTCTCTAATCTCTGATCCAGGATTGCCCACTGAAGAGATTAGTCTGGCACCTAGAGTTGCCACTGAGCACCATTCTGATCGTCAGAAAAAATCAGAACTACAAGTTCCTGCATGCAATAGGGTAAAACCAAAACTGGATCAACCTGTTCATTAATTACATGGAGCTAGGTGGCAATTCTAGTGCCTCCTTTTCTTTAGTCTCCGCAGTTGATTTAAATCAGTCTTCATACTACATCTGGCTGACTTATCCCCAGCTTAATCTCTGAATGTCTACTAGCCTGGTCAAATTTTCTGTTGTGATTCTCTCTCAGGGTCATTGACTCAATATTATTATCTTCTTTCACTTGAACTATTCTATCAAACTTCTATTATGCTAGGGCAGTGGTTTCCAACCCAGCCCTCGTGTACCCTCTAAGTAGTCTCGTTTTCAGGGTATTCACAAGGACTATGAAGGCAGTGAACGAAGATAAATGTCATGCATTTTCCTTGCAGATATCCTGAAAATCTGACTGGCTAGGGGGGTTAAAACTTCTGTACTAGAAAACAGCAAACTACTGGAATGTTATTTGGATCTGCAGTGATTGTAATCTAACATATCTACTAGCCCATTCCCACCACATCGCTCTTTCTCTCGGTCTCTGTAAATGTATACACAGTATATATATAATCACATATAAGGGTCTATGAAAATTTTTTTTTATTATTTTCAACCTTTTATTGCTTATATTTATCAATATTTTTCTACATACATTTTTCTAAAAAATTCAGATAGCAGAACAATTTCTTGCTAAAGCATCCAAAATTTTCCTAAATACATTCAGCATACAATTATTTCAGAGTCCACCACTCTGGAAACTGTTATTTCACTACCCAGAAATGTTCATAGATGTTTTCCAAAAGTAAGTTCTTGAATACATATGATATTTCTATTCATATGTGTGGTTCCATAGATTCATACTCTGATGTTTTCACAAATACAAGCTTCTCAATCCACAATAATTTCACAAATGCAAGTTTCTCAATTTGCACCCAAATGTTCTCACAAATGCACATTTCTTAAAGATCTTTCACAGGTCTCCATACATTCATATACCCCCAACATGGAGGCTTAGATGTTTCACCACCCAAACGGCTTCATCAGGGGGATTTTCTACATTATCTTTCTCATATATAGAACATATTTTTTCTCACAATTCTGGCTTTATTCAATTTTTACATTCCATTTTCCTATTCCAGGCGTGATTCAATGACTCATTACTGCTTCTTAAGAAGATCACCTCCACTGCACTCATAACGCCCTTACTGGCTGCTTCAAAGGTTCCAAAACTCAGTAATGAGTCATTAAATCACGCCTGGAATAGGAAAATGGAAGGTAAAAATTGAATAAAGCCAGAATTGTGAGAAAAAATATGTTCTATGTGAGAAAGATAATGTAAAAAATCCCCTGATGAAGCCGTTTGGGTGGTGAAACATCGAGGCCTCCATGTTGGGGGTATATGAATGTATGGAGGCCTGTGAAAGATCTTTAAGAAATGTGCATTTGTGAGAACATCGGGGTGCAACACTCCCAGGTAATTAGTTGTGGATTGCAGCTAATTCATTTAAATTCTCATTTATACCTTGTTTTTAATGACTTTTTTTTCTTTCTCTGTTATCATGTGTTGTTCACACAAGTTGTGATAACACACTCACACGTTGTGAGTAGTTCCTGTTGAATAGTACTGTTTCTTAGCATTATAGGTACCACAAATAACATGATGTCTCAGTGATTCATATCTTCATAGCTAATTTTTAACACTCTTATCTTTCTTCTGATTTTTGTCCATGTCCATTTTTAGATTTTTTGTGGTGTCTTCTGTATAATGGTTCCCTCTGAGGAAGCCTTTACCGGTGAAACTGTTATGGTTAGCGTCAGTCTTGAGCAAGCACTCGAGGCTTGGCATACCAAGGCTCTCTAGGTGGAAGAGAAGTGAAGTGTGCCCTTGCAGTGGTGAAGACGGTCCAAGTCCCGGCCACTCCGCCGACCTACATGCCCCGGGAGACCACACTATTATGGTGGTCTCTGAACAGTCCTCCGACCGTTCCCAGCCCTTTCGGACCTGCCGCAGGGAGCAGCAGAGGCGGCAGGCCGGACGGAGGTCAGGTTGGCACAGGACTGAAGCGGAGAAGGCAAGGCCTTGGAACTTTGAGCAAAGCACAGAGGAGTTCAGGATGAAGATGGGAACAAGAGGGATGAGCAGGACCCTCAGGTGCCCTACCTATCCATTAGGGATGTGAATCGTTTTAGGACGATTAAAATTATCGTCCGATAATTTTAATATCGTCTTAAACCGTTATGGAACACAATACAATAGAGATTCTAACGATTTATCGTTATAAATCGTTAGAATCGTGAGCCAGCACACTAAAACCCGCTAAAACCCACCCCCGACCCTTTAAATTAAATCCCCCACCCTCCCGAACCCCCCCCCAAATAACTTAAACATTTCCTTGCCAAATCCTACCTCCTTCAATCCCCCCCCCCAAATGACTTAAATTACCTGGGGGTCCGGAACGGCAGCGGTCCGGAACGGGCTCCTGCTACTGAATCTTGTTGTCTTCGGCCGGCGCCATTTTCCAAAATGGCGCCGAAAAATGGCGGCGGCCATAGACCAACAGGATTCGACGGCAGGAGGTCCTTCCGGACCCCCGCTGGACTTTTGGCAAGTCTTGTGGGGGTCAGGAGGCCCCCCCCAAGCTGGCCAAAAGTTCCTGGAGGTCCAGCGGGGGTCAGGGAGCGATTTCCCGCCGCGAATCGTTTTCCGTACGGAAAATGGCGCCGGCAGGAGATCGACTGCAGGAGGTCGTTCAGCGAGGGTTCCGGCGCCTCGCTGAATGACCTCCTGCAGTCGATCTCCTGCCGGCGCCATTTTCCGTATGGAAAACGATTCGCGGCGGGAAATCGCTCCCTGACCCCCGCTGGACCTCCAGGAACTTTTGGCCAGCTTGGGGGGGGCCTCCTGACCCCCACAAGACTTGCCAAAAGTCCAGCGGGGGTCCGGAAGGACCTCCTGCCGTCGAATCCTGTTGGTCTATGGCCGCCGCCATTTTTCGGCGCCATTTTGGAAAATGGCGCCGGCCGAAGACAACAAGATTCAGTAGCAGGAGCCCGTTCCGGACCGCTGCCGTTCCGGACCGCCGCTGGACCACCAGGTAATTTAAGTCATTTGGGGGGGGTTCGGGAGGGTGGG
Organism: Rhinatrema bivittatum; assembly: GCF_901001135.1. NCBI lineage: Eukaryota > Metazoa > Chordata > Amphibia > Gymnophiona > Rhinatrematidae > Rhinatrema > Rhinatrema bivittatum. The sequence continues at coordinate 179,959,855 of NC_042619.1, forward strand.
GGATTTAATTTAAAGGGTCGGGGGTGGGTTTTAGCGGGTTTTAACGATTTTAACGATATATCACGATATTTTACCCCCCCAAACGGCAACAATACGATTCCCTCCCCCTCCCAGCCGAAATCGATCGTTAAGACGATCGAGGACACGATTCACATCTCTACTATCCATTGCCAATGGGTGGCCCCAATGGACAGTTGGGGACCACACTGTTTCCTTCGCGCCCTATATAGCCAAGAGGCTGGTCGCGGACCACGAGAAGAGCGGGAGAAGCTCGGGTAGTCACTCAGCACAGGGTAGTGGAAACCCCTCGGGTCCCCCTGAGTTGGAACTAGGAATCAGAAGCAAGAGACTAGGAACTTGGAACAGAAGCAGGAACTCTCGGAGGTATGGGTCCCACATCCTGGAGCATCAGGACTGGAACATCAGGAGCAAGCAGGAACATCAGGACTGGAACATCAGGAACAAGCAGGAACATTAGGACTGGAACAACGGTAACATGGAATAGACTTAGGTTTTGGGTACTTGCCAGGTTCTTATGGCCTGGATTGGCCACTGTTGGAAACAGGATGCTGGGCTTGATGGACCCTTGGTCTGACCCAGTATGGCATGTTCTTATGTTCTTATGAGGAACAAGCAGGAATATCAGGAACTCCAAGGAAGACACAGACTAGGTAGACTAGCGCCATTGTCGAAGCAAGGACTGAGTGAAGAAGAAGTTCTTTTATAGGACAGGAACAAGCAACTCCCTGGGAGGAGTTCAGATGGGCCACACCTGGCTGGCCCTATAACTGGAGAGAAGAGTTGTGGGCCAACCCCTAGGGAGAAGGTCGTGGCCCAAACCAGGAAGTCCAGGCGAAGACTGAAGCAGGCCTCAGGCAGGCCCCCAAGGACGTCGAAGGCCTCCCAGCCAGTCAGATTTTCAGGATATCTGCAAGGAAAATGCATGAAATTTATCTTCATTCACTGCCTTCATAGTCCTTGTGAATACCTTGAAAATGAGACTACTTAGAGGGTACACGAGGGCTGGGTTGGAAACCACTGCCCTAGCATAATAGAAGTTTGATAGAATAGTTCAAGTGAAAGAAGATAATAATATTGAGTCAATGACCCTGAAAGAGAAACACAACAGAAAATTTGACCAGAATAGTAGACATTCAGAGATTTTGTATGTATATATGTATTTATTTATTTATTTAAAATCTTTTATGTACCGGTATCCGTAGGAACATCATATTGGTTTACAAAGAACTTAAACGCAGTACATGGAACAGGGTACATAGTAACTTGGAAGGGGGTGTCAACAGAACTTCGTAAGAAAAGAGAATATACATACAATAATAGAATAATATGTACAGTACAATATGCATTCAATAATACTATAATATAAAGATAGTAATACAGAAGATGCTATGTAGGATAATTGGGGAGATCAACCTAAGGCAATAGAGCATGTATTGTGAGAGGGTTGGAATAAGTACATTAATGCAGGTTTCGAGGGGGTCGGGAAGAGGAATGGTATAGATTAATTTAGCAAAGAGAAGGGCCAAAGGCTCTGTTTGGGGGGGAGTTAAGAAAGGTTTTAATATTTGAGGTGGATTTCAAATTAGGGGGGGAGTGGGTGGGGTGATTCTAGAAGGGGGTGAGACCAGGGGGAGGGAATGTAATTGGCTGAAGGGTGTTGGTATAGGGTGAAGAGGAGTATGGAGTGCTATTCCGGGAATGCCTGTTTAAAGAGCCAGGTCTTTAGTTTTTTCTTGAATTTATGGGTGCATAGCTCTAGACCTGTGGTTCTCAACCCTGTCCTGGGGACCCCCCCAGCCAGTCGGGTTTTCAGGATATCCACAATGAATATGCATGAGAGAAAATTTGCATACACTGCCTCCATAACATGCAAATTTTCTCTCATGCATATTCATTGTGGATATCCTGAAAACCCGACTGGCTGGGGGGGTCCCCAGGACAGGGTTGAGAACCACTGCTCTAGATGGAGATTGGGAGGCATAGTGTTCCAAAGTGTAGGACCTGCAATCAATAGGGCTTGTTCTTTCATGGAGCTAAGGTGGATGGTCTTGGGAGAGGGTGTGTGTAGGATTCCTTTGTATGCTGCTTTAGTGTGGCGGTTGGAGATGTGGAGGCGGAGGGAATTGTCTAGCCAGTGTATATTGCAGTTGTGTAGGGTTTTATGTATAATTGAGAGATTCTTGTAGAGGATTCGGAAAGATATTGGAAGACAGTGTAGTTCCTTAAGGATGGGGGTGATATGGTCTAATTTGCGGGTGTTAGTTAGAATTCTGGCAGCGGCATTTTGCAGCATTTGGAGTGGTTTTATGGTTGAGGCGGGGAGGCCTAGTAGTAGTGAATTACAGTAGTGAATTTTAGAGAAGATTGTGGCCTTGAAGGACTGTGCAGAAATCACTGAAATGGAGGACATGGAGTTTGAAATAACATTCATTTATGGTTGCGTTGATGAAATTTTTTAGGTTGTCAATTGTGATGCCCAGGTCTAGTATATTTTTCAGGAAGGATGTCGCGGTGGGGAGGGGGTTATTGTTGGGTGGGTGCATCAAATTATTGTGTGCTGAGATGATGAGGAGCTCGGTTTTTGATGTGTTAAGAGCAAGGTGGAGGTTAGGAGGTGGTTTATAGTGTTAAGGCAGTGTTCCCAGGTCTTGAGAGACTTGGCTAGGGATTCTTGGAAGGGTATGAGGATCTGGACATCGTCTGCATAAATAAAGTGAGTGAGGTCAAGGTCGGAGAGGAGTTGGGAAAGGGGGAGGAGGTATATTTTAAAAAGGGTGGATGACAGGGAGTGGGGACAGAGAGGAGGCTGGTAACTACAGACCGGTTAGCCTCACTTCAGTGGTGGGAAAAGTAATGGAGTCACTGTTGAAAGAGAGAATAGTGAACTATCTACAGTCCGGAGAATTGATGGACCAGAGACAGCATGGATTCACCAGGGGAAGATCCTGTCAGACAAATCTGATTGACTTTTTTGACTGGGTAACCAAGGAATTGGATCGAGGAAGAGCGCTCGATGTCATCTACTTGGATTTCAGCAAAGCTTTTGATACGGTTCCGCACAGGAGACTGGTGAATAAAACAAGAAGCTTAGGAGTGAGTGCCGAGGTGGTGACCTGGATTGCAAACTGGTTGACGGACAGAAGACAATGTGTGATGGTAAATGGAACTTTCTCTGAAGAGAGAGCGGTTTTAAGTGGTGTACCGCAAGGATCGGTGTTGGGACCGGTCCTGTTCAATATCTTTGTGAGCGACATTGCGGACGGGATAGAAGGTAAGGTTTGTCTTTTTGCAGTTGACACTAAGATCTGCAACAGAGTGGACACGCCAGAAGGAGTGGAGAGAATGAGACGGGATTTAAGGAAACTGGAAGAGTGGTCGAAGATATGGCAGCTGAGATTCAATGCCAAGAAGTGCAAAGACATGCATATGGGGAGTGAAAATCCGAATGAACTGTATTCGATGGGGGGGGGGGGGGGGGGGAAGGCTGATATGCACGGAGCAGGAGAGAGACCTTGGGGTGATAGTGTCTAATGATATGAAGTCTGCGAAACAATGCGACAAGGCGATAGCAAAAGCCAGAAGAATGCTGGGCTGCATAGAGAGAGGAATATCAAGTAAGAAAAGGGAAGTGATTATCCCCTTGTACAGGTCCTTGGTGAGGCCTCACCTGGAGTACTGTGTTCAGTTCTGGAGACCGTATCTACAAAGAGACAAAGACAAGATGGAAGCGGTACAGAGAAGGGCGACCAGGAAGGTGGAGGGTCTTCATCGGATGACATACGAGGAGAGATTGAAGAATCTAAATATGTACTCCCTGGAGGAAAGGAGGAGCAGGGGTGATATGATTCAGACTTTCAGATACTTGAAAAACTTTAATGATCCAAAGACAACGACAAACCTTTTCCATCAGAAAAAAATCAGCAGAACCAGAGGTCACGAGCTGAGGCTCCAGGGAGGAAGACTAAGAACCAATGTCAGGAAATATTTCTTCACGGAAAGGGTGGTGGATGCCTGGAATGCCCTTCCGGAGGAAGTGGTAAAGTCTAAAACTGTGAAGGACTTCAAAGGGGCGTGGGATAAACACTGTGGATCCATCAAGTCTAGAGGGCGTGAATAAAGAGGAGGCAGCAAAACACTGCATGGAGTGGCAGTAGCCACAGAGGCATTCACGGAGTGGGATGCCAGTGGTTGGTGTTCCACCTTCATGGAGCGGGAGGATGGAGGGCTGCCATCTCCAAAAAAACAAAAACAAAAAACCCCCCCAAACAAACAAAAAAAAAAAAACAAACCCAGGGGTGGGTAAGAGTATGGGGCAGGGGTGTGGCCTGCTTGTTATAGCGGTTGCTTCCCCTAATTGAGCTGGATGTTCACTTGGATGCAGGTACGGCGCTGCTCTCTACATTGGTGGTGGGGTGGAGGGGAATTAGGGCTGGAGGGTACTGGAAGCCAATAGTAACAGATGGGAGAGAGAAAAAGGGAAATAAAAAAATGGATAAAGTGCGTAGCTTGCTGGGCAGACTGGATGGGCCGTTTGGTCTTCTTCTGCCATCATTTCTATGTTTCTATGTTTCTATGGATCCTTGGAGATGCCTTGAGTGAGTTGGATGGGTGTGGATTCCGTGTTTCCAATTCTGACTATGTAGTGTCTGTTCTCAAGATAGGATTTAAACCAATGTAGGACTGTTCCTGAGATGCCGGTTTATGTGAGATGGTTAATTAGGATGTTGTGGTTTATGGTATCAAATGCAGAGGAGATGTCAAGTAAGGCGAGTATGTAGGAGTGGCCATGGTCTAGTCCTTTAAGGAGGGTGTCAGTAAGGGAGATTAGGAGAGTTTCCATGCTGAAAAATGTTTGGAAACCAAATTGGGAGGGGAAAAATGTTATAATTTTCTAAGTGGTCTGTGAGTTGGGTGTTAACAACTTTTTCTATGATTTCTGCAAGGAAGGGAAGGTTGGAAATGGGCCGATAGTTAGATGGGTCAGCGAGGTCCAGGTTGGTTTTTTTTTAGAATGGGTTTGACTATGGCCTGTTTTAAGGAATCAGGGACTTTACCAAGGGAGAGTGAGCAATTGATTATCGCAGCTAGTGGTTTGGCAATTGTATTAGGGATAGATAGAAGGGATTTGGTGGGGATTGTGTCGGATGAGTGTGATGAGGGGTTTAGGTTCTTTAGAATAGATTCAATTTCTGAGGTGGAGGTGGTGTCAAGTGAGTTTATTATGGCATTTGGGTTTATTGGAAGAGAGTGCATGTGGGGAGTGGATGTGGTGAAGCGTAGAAAGATTTTCACGATTTTATCATTGAAGAAGCAGGCGAGTTCCTCACATTTGATTTTGGAGTCTTCATTGGAGATCGGGGGGATGACATTTTGGTGAGGTCTGCTACATATGAGAAAAGGGCTTTGGGGTTGTACTGGTAGTTGTGAATTTTAACTGCATAATAGTCATGTTTAGTCTTGAGGATGGTGGTTCGATAGGTGTGTAAGGAGGATTTGTATAAGGCCAATTGGTTAGGGGTAGGGTTTTTGCGCCATTTTCTTTCTTTCAATCTGAAGTCTTGTTTAAGTTTTTTTAGTTCCAGGGTGTACCAAGGTTTTTTGGAATTGTGTGAATGATTTATTTCTCTGGATGTGAGGGGGCAAAGATAGTTAACAATGTTGTTTGTGAGGTTGTTCCAGGTGGAGAGTGCTGATTCAGGGTTTGATAGGTCCAGTTTGTCAAGGGAGTTAGTGAGGGAGGTGTTTAAATCTTCTTTGCTACAGGGTTTTCTGAAGTGTATGGTGTTGCTGTGTGTGGGGCGGGGTATAGAAGTTTGCTTTATGGATAGGTGTGCTTTTATGAGTGAGTGGTCAGACCATGGTACAGGTGTACAAGATGGGGCGTCAGAGGAATATATGCATGAGTTAACAAAGATTAGGTCGAGCAAATGTCCTGCTTTGTGTGTAGGAGAAGTGATGAGTTGTTCGAAGCCTAAGGCGTTAAGGGAATTTAGAAGGGATTCGTAGGAGGAGGAGAGAGGAATAGAGTCCACATGGAGGTTGAAATCTCCCAGTATGATGGCTGGGATGTGTATGTTCAGGTTGTCTTTAATGAATTCAATGAGTGGTGAGGAGTTCTGTTCAAGTAGACCAGGGGGGGCATAGACTAGGCAAATTTGTAGTTCATGTGACTTAAAAAGGTCAATTTCGAATCTGGGTGGGGTGTTGGTGTTTAGGGATCTTAGTTTAAGGTCTTTTTTGGCCTCAAGTAGGAGACCTCTACCTCTTTTTTTTTGGGCCTTGGAATGGAGAAGAAGTCATATGATTGTGTGGGGAGCTGGTTTAAGAGAACTGTGTCTGAGTGTTTAAGCCAGGTTTCTGTGACAGAACAGTTATCAGGTTTGCAGTCTAGAAGAAGGTCATTGAGAATGGGAGCTTTTTTCACTAACAATTGGGAGTTGAATAGTACAATGGATAGAGCGGTGAGGCCAAGGAATTGAGTAAGTGGGGAGATCATGATTGGTATCAGGGATTTGTGGTGTGCAGTCGGATTTGAGGCTAGGGATGGGGTACGCTGTCATAATTGTTTGTAGGGAGTAGTTAGTTGTTGCAGGGATCAGGTGAGGGAGGGGAATGTGCGTGGGGAGGGAGTAAGCTCAGAGGGGGCTGCACAAAGGGACGCGCCAGGAGGGTTATAAGATTAAAGACTCCAAAGAGAACAATCTACTGGATGTGAAAAGGTCTCTGGGATGAGGGCTATTCTTGTCGGTTTCTTTGGTGGACACGACCCTGTTAAGGCTGTTGGGAGGGTCCGGAAGGGGGGTAGAGGGGAGGAAATTGAGGTATCAGGTGGCGGGAGGTTGCGTTTCCTGGGAAGAAGGAGGGGGGTGGAGATGGGTCTTGGAGCAGGGGCTGTGTCAATATTGCTGTGGAAGGAGGAAAGTTGACTACTGGAATAGTTAAGAAATTATTAGATACTGGACGTTGTAATGGTGAGGTTATTGCAGATTAGGAGTATTGTGTGCTGGAGGGGGATGGTCGGATGACTGGGGAGATGGGTGCTGGAGTTCAGGAGTATGAATGGTAGTATGTTTGTGCATATTTTTATAGTTATATATTTTGCCTTTTAAGAATGCAACATTTGGTGTACTGACATTCAATGAATCTATGTACACGCACAACAAACCTTTGTGAAGCCATATGCATCAAGTGACTGTTAATGATATCCGACTGTCAGTTTAATATATCTCACACATCTGATTGTGTTGACCCTGCAGCATATTTTCATGCCCATTTTAGCAATTGTATTATTTCATGTTCCATTATTATGTATTTAACAGTGTCAAAGTTTAATAACACTATAGTATATTAGATTATATCTGATTGTTTAGGTTTGATTATAGCAGGCATTGCTCATATATTTTAACATGGATAATTCTTGAATAAAATATTTTTTTAATATTATCTTCACATTTGTACATTTTTTTCCTTTTGGGAATTATATATATTTATTTATTTTTTATTTAACAGTTTTATATACCGACCTTCATAGTAAATAACCATATCGGATCGGTTTACAATTAACAAGAATATAACTGGGGTAACAATTCAAGTAAACGAAAGGTAAACAATAGGTAGGAATGAGTCGAAGTTACAATCAACAGGGTAAGAGAACTTGGAAGCTTGCAACAAGCTGGAAAGAAGATAAGGCAGGAAATAAATATAAAGTGATACCATAGAGCATACGGGTTAAAGCTAAATGGTGCTTTAACCTGGAAGAGTCATATATACTCAAATAAACAAAACATGACACTCATGCTTACTTTAAACACATATACTTGACCAAATGCTTAAAATGTTTTATACAAAATTTTCAAAAAGTATTTATTAATTTTACAAAATATTATGTATATATGAAAATCTACTAGTTAAAAACAAGTTATTTACAAAATTATATCATTTAGTGTACCTAATATGTGAAAACAAAGTCAAAGTTCTTAAACAAAAAACTCCTTAGCCAAGTCAAAGATCCAATAATCAAATGAAAAAAACTTGACTATCTTGACATGTCTTTATTGTCAACATAACGCTTCCAAAGTATGCTTGCACTGCTGTGAGTCACTGTGGGAATTATGAGCTTTGCTCCTGAAAGAGTATGTCAGGGGTTAAACTCTATCAATACATCTAACTTCCCCTTTCTCGGGCCTGCACTAAAGGCAGCAGAATTGTGTAAGCTTTAGCCTGCCACTAGCTGAGACAGGAAATCTGTCTGACAATCTACTTGCACCCAGGGCCAGCAGAACCACTAGGTGAGCTAGGCCTGTGCCTAGGGCGCCGAGACTTAGGGGGCGCCGCGGCAGGCAGCAGAATTTTGAAAGAGCAAAAAGTGCCCTTTCAAAATTCTGCCAGCCTTCGCTCGCCTAGATGGAGACCAAGCGTTGAGATTTAGGGGGCGCCGCGGCAGGCAGCCAGCTCCCGACTCGCCCTGCCGCCCTGCCAGTGCCACCCTCCCGACACCCCCTCAGTGGTCCAGCGGAGGTCCCGGGAGCGATCTGCCGCTCCCGGGGCCTCCGCTGCCACTAAGCAAAATGGCGCCGGTGACCTTTAGCCCCTACCATGTGACAGGGGCTGAAGGCCACTGGCGCCATTTTGCTTAGTGGCAGCCGAGGCCCCGGGAGTGGCAGATCGCTCCCGGGCCCTCCGCTGGACCACCAGGGGGGGCGTCGGGAGGGTGGCACTGGGGGGGAGGCAGGGAGAGTCGGGGGCTGGCTGCCTGCCGTGGCGCCCCTTAAGTCTCGGCAGCTGGGCTCCGGCTGCACAGATCTTCCTTTCTTCGGCCACGTGATCAGCTAGACCGGCTGCACCGATCTTCTTTCTGTGTGTGTGTGTGTGTGTGTGTGTGTATGTGGATGTGATGTGATGTATATGTAAGAAAGGAATGGAGCTTCTGAGTGTGTGTATGTGATTTGTATGTGAGAAAGGAATCTGCCAGTTTAAAAAACTGAAGTGTGATAATACATATACCTCAACTTTTGTGCTGATTTTGTTGAAAAGTTGGATGAAAAATGAAGTCACTAAATTTTAAGAATCCCTCTGCTGGAAAATAAAATTTAACAAAGTGGGTAGAGACAAATACTAAAGTTAAAAAAAAAATTAAAGTATTTAAAATGTTCATCTCAGCAAAATCACAAATTTAAGATACTGATGTCAGGTGGGTTGTTTTTTTTTTTAAGCATAATTTAAGCATGAAGACTAGAATAGTTCCAATCTGAAACAGTTTTGCTTTTTTTTTTTTTTAAGCCTTTACAAAATGTATATTTTTAAATGACTAAGACTGGAGTCTTCCCATTTAAAAGGGAAGCTGACTAAGGATGTCTTTCTGTTCCATATCTCCCACATGAATAATCATACGACTGATAGTTTGAAGAAACACACTTGCTTTATTGCCTGAAAGCATAAAACAAGAGAAGGTGTAGGTGGCTGTCCCTTGGGAGGACAGAACCTGAAGGAAGGGTGTCATTTCACCTTCTGATAGGAATGTGGTTTTCTTATTTAATGGTTGGAAGCATCACTTTCACTTTTAGTAAAAGTGAAAAATGCTGTAAGTCTGAAAGCAAGGTGCTTCTGTGAATGTAATGTGTATGTGAGACAGGGAGAGTGCTTCTGTATGTGTGTGGTGTATATGTGAGTCAGGGAGGGTGCTTGTGTGTGTCAGTGTGCATGTGCAAGAAAGATGGAGCATGTTTTTGGCTGGCTTGTGGCTGTGAGAGAGGGCATGTGTGTGATTGAGCCTGTTTGTAAGTGAGCTAGAACGTGTGTGATTGAGAGCTTGTGTGTAAGTGAAATAGAGAGAGCATGTGTGTGATTGAAAGCCTGTGTGTTAGTAAGAGAGAGCGAGAGCATTGTGTAATTGAGAGAGACTGGCCAGAGAGGTGACTGGTATGTGGGTGTGTGTGAGAGAGAGAGAGAGAGAGACTGGTTGGGGAGATGAGTGATGTGTGAGAGACAGAAACTGGTCCTGAGGGTGTGACTTGTGTGTGTGTGAGAGAGAGAGAGAGAGAAGAGACTGGTTGTGGTCCCTAAGGAAGAGGACTGTGAGGACAGCTTCAGCAGCTACTGCTGGTATGGCCTGCAAGAGAAAGGAGTAGGAGAACTGCTGGAGAGGGTAAGTAAAGGTGGCTTGTTAAGTTCATTTTTCTTGATTGACTACCATTTTAATTATTGGGTAGTATGTGATGTGTCTGCTGTTTGAAATATTTTATTGGTGCTTGGTAAAGCTTTCAAAATTTGCATTAATCTTTAATTATTGGATATTCTATTCATCAGCTGTTTTGAAATTATCTTATTTGTATGGTTTTATAATTATGATTAATGATTTATATATCTTTATATTATTGATTTGTTTCACAAGGAATGGTGAAACCTTTGTTTTTCCATTGTTACACTGTATATAGAGTCTGGCATGATGCGTTTTACAGTTCAGTTTTTGTCTGTACATTTCTGTTTATACTTTATGTGGCTTTATTCTGTATTTGATTAGAGGTCTGTCTCTGCTCTGTATGTGTGACCATGATGAGAGATTCTTCTTACATATAGTGTCTGTATAGGGATCATTAGCAATCGGGTTTGTTTTCTTTCCTCAGTAGGTGGTGTATTGGTATTCTAGGACCCAGTGTAATATATACCCTTGCTTTTTCAAAGGTAGGGTTATTGTTGTTTGAGTCCTTGGTGTTATTACTGTTATGTTACGATGGGATTGCAGTATAGATTTTGAGTGTCTTTTTTGCGGGATTTTGTGTTAGTTCACAATGTGCCTGGCAGTGGAAGGTGTTTGTGCTGCTGTTACTGTGAGGTGACACCAGAATTTGAAAATATCTTTTAGTATGATGAGCTGTAAGGGAAACATCCAAGCTCCATTGTTTAGGGGAATTTCAGTGGATGCACAGAGTTAGAGAACTGAAGATGCAGGATTTGTATTGACATTCTGTTCCTTCCTATATATTCCTGACTTCACTCTCATAGCCCTATAGAATTAGTTGAATGAGGCTATCAAATAATTTTATAGTGTGAAACTGGCCAGCTTTTTAAAATTACCCAGAAGAGCCTTTGGACTTTTTTATTAGCATTTTTTTTAATAACCAATTTGAAAGCAGGATCCATGCTATAGAGGTGGGTGTGATGAAGAAATGTCATTTTGCCTCTCCCCCCCCCCCCCCCCCAAATTCTTCTGTCTAGCGACACCACTGATTTTCTGTGACCTTAAGCATTAGTACAAGAAATATTAAGGGGGTGATGCTGGAGAGGCACACAAATGCATTGGCCCCTGGGTGCCTGAGACCCTTGGTGTGCCACTGGGTGTGAGTCATATGGGGCCGCAAGTGGTGGCAAAGAGGAGTGGAAATTTGGTGGGCCGCGAGCAGTGCCCAACCTGCTTGTGACTGGAAAACCACACAGTCAACGGGCGTGATCAAGAATGAGGTAGGAATCGGGGCCGAGACCGGGGGGTGGCGGAGCAAAGGTGGGGGGGGGGGGCTCAAGGGAGAAGGCTTGCCTAGGGCGCCAAATCCCCTTGCACCGGCCCTGCTTGCACCAGGCATGCCTGCACCAGGAATAGAGCTCAAACTGTAGCAGATCGAAACTGCTCGTTGCCTACTTCCTCTTACACTTAGTCAGCTAGTTTAACACATCTTAAACTGCTTCAATGTCCAGTTTATGACCTTTCCCCCCCCCCCCGCCCCCTGTCTGCCAGCTTACACGTAGTCAGCATAAAGGCCAGGAAGGACATTTATGGTATGACGCTGTAACAGCCAATGAATGATATATGTATTTGCAAAAAACCAATGATGTGATGACAAATCTGCATGCTATGCTATACTATGGAATTATGTACAATAAAAGGACCCCAGGGAAGGAGGAGGGGAGGTGACCTTCCCGGGGACACGCTTCACCACGAATCCTGCCTGATGTGTCTTCATTGCTGCAACAGTCACAACTCTTCATACATGTGAGAACAAACAAGCATTTCTGTGTGTACAATTGTATATGTAAAAGAGAAAACAAGAGTGTCCATGATTGTGCACGTGAGAGTGTTTGAGCAAATGTGTATGTGTGTGAATGATTATACATTTGAGAGTGAGCAAGGATGTGTGTACAATTGTGTATGTGAGAGAGAGAATGAGCATGCATGTGTGCTTTTTTGAATATAGTATTTTCTAGAAAACTTTCTTGCATATTAGTTCTGCTTTTTTGTTGATAGATGAATAGATAGATAAAACCAACCCAAATGGTAAAAGAGCATTGATCTCTTAAGTTCATATTCAGTCCACTTTCACAGAATATTTTATTTAATAGTTGAGTACAACACTGCCTCAGAGGTATATAATGTGTTGCTTGGAACATAACAATGTGCCATAATGGGTCAGACCAAGGGTCCATCAAGCCCAGCATCCTGTCTCCAACAGTGGCCAATTCAGGCCATAAGAACCTGGCAAGGACCCAAAAACTAAGTCTATTCCATGTTACCATTGCTAATGGCAGTGGCTATTCTCTAAGTGAACTTAATAGCAGGTAATGGACTTCTCCTACAAAAATGTATCCAATCCTTTTTTAAACACAGCTATACTAAATGCACTAACCACATCCTCTGGCAACAAATTCCAGAGTTTAATTGTGCGTTGAGTAAAAAACGAACTTCCTCCGATTGGTTTTAAATGTGCCACATGCTAACTTCATGGAGTGCCCCCTAGTCCTTCTGTTATCCGAAAGAGTAAATAACCGATTCACATCTACCCGTTCTAGACCTCTCATGATTTTAAACACCTCTATCAAATCCCCCCTCAGCCGTCTCTTCTCCAAGCTGAAAAGTCCTAACCTCTTTAGTCTTTCCTTATAGGGTAGCTGTTCCATTCCCCTTATCATTTTGGTATCCCTTCTCTGTACCTTCTCCATCGCAATTATATCTTTTTTGAGATGTGGCGACCAGAATTGTACATAGTATTCAAGGTGCAGTCTCACCATGGAGCGATACAGAGGCATTATGATATTTTCCATTTTATTCACCATTCCCTTTCTAATAATTCCCAACATTCTGTTTGCTTTTTTGACTGCCGCAGCACACTGAACCGACAATTTCAATGTGTTATCCACTATGACGCCTAGATCTCTTTCTTGGGTTGTAGCACCTAATATGGAACCCAACATTGTGTAACTATAGCATGGGTTATTTTTCCCTATATGCATCACCTTGCACTTATCCACATTAAATTTCATCTGCCGTTTCGATGCCCAATTTTCCAGTCTCACAAGGTCTTCCTGCAATTTATCACAATCTGCTTGTGATTTAACTACTCTGAACAATTTTGTGTCATCTGCAAATTTGATTATCTCACTCATCGTATTTCTTTCCAGATCATTTATAAATATATTGAAATGTAAGGGTCCCAATACAGATCCCTGAAGCACTCCACTACCCACTCCCTTCCACTGAGAAAATTGTCCATTTAATCCTACTCTCTGTTTCCTGTCTTTTAGCCAGTTTGCAATCCACAAAAGGACATCGCCACGTATCCCATGACTTTTTACTTTTCCTAGAAACCTCTCCTGAGGAACTTTGTCAAACACCTTCTGAAAATCCAAGTATTAGAGATGTGAATCGTTTTCCATATCGTCTTAACGATAGAAATCGTGTGGCAGGAGAAGAAAATCGTGTTTGGCACGATTATTTCGTTGAAAAATCGTTAAAAATCGTTTTTTCCGATTAGTGCGCACTAACTCCCCGTTAGTGCGCACTAACTCAAAATGATACAAATAGACACTTTCCAGGTCACTGAAGGTCAGTTAGGAATGAATATGTGTTCCTATTTGCTGGCAGCCCTCTTATCTATTGATGTTACCAAGGTTACCACTGAGGTGATGGTTGGGGGGATGGGAAATGGAACTGGAAACTCATGAACACCAACAGAAAATGAAACAAAGTGTTCACACTTCCCAGGTCAGTAAAGGTCACTTAGGAATGAATATGTATTCCTATTGGCTGGCTGTGCTCTTATCTATTGATGTTACCAAGGTTACCACTGAGGTAATGGTTGGGGGGATGTGAAATGGAAACAGTTGGAAGCTTGACATGTGATGATCAGCACTCACGTGACTAGAACTTCTTTGTTTATTATTTTTGTTAGCAGACACGTGCATGTTGAATTTGCCAATCACTGTGCATTTTAGAAAGGTGGTCCTGGCTGGAACTGTACACAGTTCAAATATATGTAATTGATTGTTGGTAAGTGTATTTTTTAAGTAGCCACACTGGCACAAGTATGTTTACTTTTCCTCCTACTTAACTCACTAGCTCAGCTTTGTAAGAAGGGCTTCTCTGCTTGAGTGAGGGTCAGGCAGCTCCCCCCTGTCTGTGAAGCCAGCCTCTCACTAGTAATTCAGGGAGGGAGCTGTCTCAGACTTCACCATCCTCCCCCCCCCCCTCACCCACACACCATTCACTAGCTGGGACATGGGGGAAGTCAGGAGTGAGGGTCAGGCAGCTCCCCCCTGTCTGTGAAGCCAGCCTCTCACTAGTAATGCAGGGAGGGAGCTGTCTCAGACTTCACCATCCTCCCCCCCCCCCTCACCCACACCCCATTCACTAGCTGGGACATGGGGGAAGTCAGGAGTGAGGGTCAGGCAGCTCCCCCCTGTCTGTGAAGCCAGCCTCTCACTAGTAATGCAGGGAGGGAGCTGTCTCAGACTTCACCATCCTCCTCCCCCCCCCCCCTCACCCACACACCATTCACTAGCTGGGACATGGGGGAAGTCAGGAGTGAGGGTCAGGCAGCTCCCCCCTGTCTGTGAAGCCAGCCTCTCACTAGTAATGCAGGGAGGGAGCTGTCTCAGACTTCACCATCCTCCCCCCCTCACCATTCACTAGCTGGGACATGGGGGAAGTCAGGAGTGAGGGTCAGGCAGCTCCCCCCTGTCTGTGAAGCCAGCCTCTCACTAGTAATGCAGGGAGGGAGCTGTCTCAGACTTCACCATCCTCCCCCCCCCCTCACCCACACACCATTCACTAGCTGGGACATGGGGGAAGTCAGGAGTGAGGGTCAGGCAGCTCCCCCCTGTCTGTGAAGCCAGCCTCTCACTAGTAATGCAGGGAGGGAGCTGTCTCAGTCTGCTATCAGGGTTAGGGCACTGTGTGCAGGAAGATCACAACACTCCTGGTATTAATAGGGATGGGGCACTGTAAGAGATGACTGTAGTAGATTGAATAAAGATCTGATGTTTCTGCTCTCCTCACACCAAACAAAAACAACACACAAGCAGAGAAGCCCTTCTTACAAAGCTGAGCTAGTGAGTTAAGTAGGAGGAAAAGTAAACATACTTGTGCCAGTGTGGCTACTTAAAAAATACACTTACCAACAATCAATTACATATATTTGAACTGTGTACAGTTCCAGCCAGGACCACCTTTCTAAAATGCACAGTGATTGGCAAATTCAACATGTACTAGCATTTCAGGTGCCTGCTAACAAAAATAATAAACTAACAAGTTCTAGTCACGTGAGTGCTGATCATTACATTACTTTTTTTGTCAAGCTTCCAACTGTTTCCATTTCACATCCCCCCAACCATTACCTCAGTGTTAGCCTTGGTAACATCAATAGATAAGAGCACAGCCAGCCAATAGGAATAGATACATACATATTCATTCCTAAGTGACCTTTACTGACCTGGGAAGTGTGAACACTTTGTTTCATTTTCTGTTGGTGTTCATTAGTTTCCAGTTCCATTTCCCATCCCCCCAACCATTACCTCAGTGGTAACCTTGGTAACATCAATAGATAAGAGGGCAGCCAGCCAATAGGAACACATATTCATTCCTAACTGACCTTCAGTGACCTGGAAAGTGTTTATTTGTATCATTTTCAGTTAGTGCGCACTAAATCGATTTAGTGCGCACTAACGGGGAGTTAGTGCGCACTAAATCGAGTTAGTGCGCACTAACACGATTTAACGATTTTTAACGATAAATCGTTAGAATTTCTATTGTATCGTGTTCTATAACGATTTAAGACGATATTAACATTATCGGACGATAATTTTAATCGTTGAAAAACGATTCACATCCCTACCAAGTATACTACATCTACCGGTTCACCTTTATCCACATGTTTATTAACTCCTTCAAAAAAGAGAAGCAGATTTGTGAGGCAAGACTTGCCTTGGGTAAAGCCTTGCTGACTTTGTTCCATTAAACCATGTCTTTCTATATGTTCTGTGATTTTGATGTTTAGAACACTTTCCACTATTTTTCCTGGCACTGAAGTCAGACTAACCAGTCTGTAGTTTCCCGGATCGCCCCTGGAGCCCTTTTTAAATATTGGGGTTACATTTGCTATCCTCCAGTCTTCAGGTACAATGGATGATTTTAATGATAGGTTACAAATTTTTACTAATAGGTCTGAAATTTCATTTTTGTAGTTCCTTCAGAACTCTGGGGTGTATACTAGGGATGTGAATCGTTTTTGAACGATTAAAATTATCGTCAGATAATTTTAAAATTGTCCTAAATTGTTAGAGTGCACAATACAATACAAATGCCCCCGATTTATCATCAGGGGCATTTGTATTGTATCGTTAAATAGGGCACGGGAATTATTTGGGGAAGGGCGGGAAAACCGGCACACCAAAACAACCCCTAAACCCACCCCAACCCTTTAAAACCAATTCCTTACCCTCCCCCACCCTCCCGAACCCCCCCAAAATGTTAAGTTACCTGGTGGTCCAGTGGGGGGGGGAGGGGGTCCCGGCACGATCTCCCACTCTCAGGCAATCAGCACCATTTTGGCTGCCACTAATTAAAATGGCGCCGATGGCATGATAAAAAAAAAAACCCACCCGACCCTTTAAATCGACCCCCCTTAGCCTCCCCCACCCTCCCGACCCTTTTTTTTAGGGAGGCCCGCGCCATTGGCCAGCCCCTGTCACATGGTAGGAGCACTGGATGGCCGGCCACCCAGTGCTCATCAGCCCCTATTATACTATACTCTAGGGGCTGATGAGTAAAGAGCTCATCAGCCCCTATTATACTATACTCTATAATAAGGGCTGATGAGTAAAGAGCTCATCAGCCCCTATTATACTATACTCTATAATAGGGGCTGATGAGTAAAGATGGCCGGCGCCATCTTTAAAGATGGCGCCGGCCATCCAGTGCTCCTACCATGTGACAGGGGCTGGCCAATGGCACGGATACCCTGTCACATGGTAAGGGCAAAGGGGCATCGGCACCATTTTATTTTTAGAACAGCTGATGCCTGGGAATGGGAAATCTCTTCCCGAGGCCCCCCTGGATCTCTCCTCTCCCCGAGGCTCCCCTGGATCTCTCCCCGAGGCCCCCCGAGGTCCCCCTGGACCACCAGGTAATTTTAAAAGGTTTGGGGGGGTCGGGAGGGGGGGTGATTTATAGGGTCGGGTGGGGTTTTTTTTTTTAGTGGCGTGGGCCTCCCTAAAAAAAAAAATTAGCGATCTGAATTGGAATCGGAAACGATTCCAATTCACATATCTTAACGATCAGATTTCCCCCCCCCCCCCCCCCCGAGCCGAATCTGATCGTTAAGACGATCTGGCACACGATTCACATCTCTGGTGTATACCATCCAGTCCAGGTGATTTACTACTCTTCAGTTTGTCACTCAGGTCTACCACATATTCTAGGTTTATCGTGATTTGATTCAGTCCATCTGAATCATTACCCTTGAAAACCTTCTCCAGTACGGGTACCTCCCCAACATCCTCTTTAGTGAACACCGAGCAAAGAAATCATTTAATCTTTCCACGATGGCCTTATCTTCTCTATGTGCCGCTTTAACCCCTCGATCATCTAACGGTCCAACTGACTCCCTCACAGGCTTTCTGCTTCGGATATATTTTAAAAAGTTTTTACTGTGAGTTTTTGCCTCTACGGCCAACTTCTTTTCAAATTCTCTCTTAGCTTGTCTTATCAATGTCTTACATTTAACTTGCCAACATTTATGCTTTATCCTATTTTCTTCTTTTGGATCCTTCTTCCTATTTTTGAATGAAGATCTTTTGGCTAAAATAGCTTTGTTCACCTCCCCTTTTAACCATGCCGGTAATCGTTTTGCCTTCTTTCCACCATTCTTAATGTGTGGAATACATCTGGACTGTGCTTCTAGAATGGTATTTTTTAACAATGACCACGCCTCTTGGACATTTTTTACTCTTGTAGCTGCTCCTTTCAGTTTTTTTCTAACAATTTTACTCATTTTATCAAATTTTCCCTTTTGAAAGTTTAACACGAGAGCCATGGATTTGCACACTGTTCCTCTTCCAGTCATTAAATCAAATTTGATCATATTATGATCTCTATTGCCAAGCGGCCCCACCACCGTTACCTCTCTCACTAAGTCCTGTGCTCCACTGAGAATTAGGTCTAAAATTGCTCCCTCTCTCGTCGGTTCCTGAACCAATTGCTCCATAAAGCTATCATTTATTCCATCCAGGAACGTTATCTCTCTAGCGTGTCCCGATGATAAATTTACCCAGTCAATATTGGGGTAAGACTGTCCTTTTCTATTTGGTTCAAACTTGGTCAGTTTTATATACAGACTGGCTTGAACTGGTGCTTTTCATATAAGAGCAATCAGAAGATCAAAAGTTGCATCCCTTTATTTTTAACAGGTAAGAGATGCAGTCATGGACACTCCTTTTCATGGGCCACAATATGGCTTGGATGGTCCGGAGCTATGAACGTCCAGGAAAGAAGGGGGAACCTCCATGCTCGGTGGCCCCGCTACCTTTCTGGGTGCTCAAAGTCATCTTCTGTGAAGACTTAATTAGCTGGGATCTTTTAGGTTAGTTGTTTTCCTGAGGTTTTGTATCATACATACCGTTTTCTTTTTACTATGTCATGGTGTTTAAAATAACAAAACACTCCCCTTGAAGAAGCCAAGTGGCAAAACGAGGATCCTTGTAGGGGTCTACTAGAGTGAAAAAATTAAGCTACTTTGTGTTATATTATTTCATGTATATTATTGCAGTTGTACACAATCTTCTGTTGTCTTGCAATTCTGTTTGTATATCATTTTTCACTTTTCACTTTTACTTTGTATACCATGTAATTTGTTTCATTTGTCTTGCTTTAGAATGTTATATATTTCTACTTTCATGGTTCATTTTCTGAAAGTTTTATCATGCTGTTCTGTAAACTTTATTAGGTTTTTATTTGCTTAAGTTACCATATTTGATTTTTTTATACTATTTGTGATATTTAGTAAAAATGTTCCAATTTTGTATTGCTCTATTTTCAATATGTTTGCCCTTTTATATATAACATATACATAAACATACATATATATTCTCACACTCGCTCTCTCTCTAAATATAAATATATATATATATATATATATATATATATATATTGTAAAGACATTATCCATATCTTTGCCTCTATTTTTCTTACTGCTGTTTGCTGTTCCTTTCAAAACCTCTTAAACAAGCTTGGTATCATGTTGCACCTGTGTATCCTGCTGCCTTGACAATGATGTGTTAGCATGATGGCATCCTGTTCTCTGTTCTATTTTCTTAAACTCTAAAGTGAAGGATTACATACCATGAGTTTAATTCATAATGGACTTTTTTTTCTTAACGGCACAATGAGAACAAATTTCAAAGACATTTCCATGAGTAAAGTAGTGATTTTATCTGTGGAAACGGGACTCTTTCAAAATTGCCCACCCTGTACAGGAGTAAAAGGATGCAATTAGTTCCACAATGTACGGCCTTCTACCTGCATTGTGGTGGAGGTATTCTCAGGATGGGGTTAGGTCAGTGGAGAAAACATCTTGTGTTGTTTCAGTTGGACAAAGGTGCCCAAAGAAAAATTAGGTGCAATTCTCTGTGGGTATGTTTTCCTTTGGAAACTTTAAAAATGAGAATACAATCACTTTGAAAACTGGTGCAAAGATTGTGAGCAAAAAATATCTGAAGACATTGCAGCTATACGAGTAGAATGAAACTTGTCCCCAAAATGGGAGAAAGCTCTTTATGACCATGCTGTGTGAGTGCTAGTATTGTGAGATGTATCTGGTTTCTCCTGTGGTTTTCTCTGCAATTTGGAGCTCCTGTTCCAGCAGCTTTCTACAATTCTACAAACACTTTGAGATATAGTGCAGTGCTGTATGACAGTACTTATCCCGTTAAAGAGTACATGATTTCTAACCTGTGTATTTGAGTTTTCAGTCTTTAGACAGATTACAATATTTACTAGCAAGCTAGATTGCTGCATTTATCTATTCATTCATCAATGTACTGATTTTTCTAATGAAAAAAAAAAATAAAATCCACCTGTATTTCATAGACACACAAACATGGATCATATATTGAAAAATGTATGAATGACTATCATATATAAGATGGTGATATCTACTAATCTGTAGAAAAGCAGCTGGGTGGTCTGATGCAGACTACACCTTTGAAATATAATCATTGATCATTAGAGTATTTTTTTGAGAAATTTTCATTATGCAATTATTTAGAAATTAATGAAAAAATGTCAATGTTGTATGTAAAAGAACTTATCTTGAAAGGACCATTACGTGGTTCCAAAATTTGAATTGTTGAAAGCAGCCGCCCAACAGTGTTTCAGTGTTTTGTTTTGTTTCTGTAACAGGGGCAAAAAGTGAAGAGGTTAATCTTTGTAGAATGCAAAACTTCACATGTGGTCTATGTTGAAATAACAGGCATTCATGAAAACACTGACCAAATACTTACCAGCCGATATTACAGCTGTCACTATGTCCTGTTTTGCTCGCTGAACTGACAGCAGAAACGTCAGCACAGTTTCTGTTCTTGCCGGTTTAAAAAAAAACCAGAGTATTTAAAAAAATCCAAAAGTTTCAAAGACAGTCACTTAAAAAACGCTGTATAAAGGCAATACTTACTAGCTTTAAAGAATGCTTTATAAAGTTGACCACCAGGTGTTTTGCTGTTTAAAGTGACAGAGTTCCCGACTGGAAAAAGCCAGTGGTGCACTCACTAATGCCGGTTTTAAAACGGAAGTGGCAGAAACTAAAGTCAGAGTTGTCAATCATTTCCTTGCAATCCAATGAACCAGAATTTGAATCATATAGTGCATGCATGTTTTTAAACTAAACTGAACCAGTCAATTTGCTCATTCAAACCAGTGGGTTTTATAGAATCTAGAATCTAAAATAAAAATATTATATATTAACATCCATCAACCATCTACTTTACATCTACTTTTGATGATTTTGGATAAATGGCCACAACCTCAGCGTATTCCTATGTCTTTTCTGGTCTAACTTGCAGAATTAATTTTAAGTGAGAACTATTTTATGTATGATACAAATTTTTAACATCAGATTCATGGGGTAGCAATGGGATCTCCAGTTGTGCCTGACATAGTGTATATTTATATGTCAGATTTTGAAGAGAAATATGTTTATTCAATATTTTTTTATTGGTCTCGATATATAGATGATATTTTCTTTATCTGGAAAAACACAAACAACAACTACATTATTTCCATCTATGGCTTAATAGTTGTGATCCTCACCTCAAATTCATCATGGAATCTAATTCGGAACATCTTTTCTTTTTGGACATTTGTATTTATAGACATGTCTTTCATATATATGCACATACCTACATCGCAAACTTTCTGATAGGAATAACTTATTGTGGTTTCAGAGTCACCACCACAGGTCCTTCAAGTGGAATTTACCAGTCAGTCATTTTTTTAGAACAAGACGAATCTGTACCAGTCTGCCTGTTTTCAAATCATAAGCTCAAGATCTGAAGAACAGTTTTCTTGAATGGGGTTACCCCCCTCGTGCCATCAAGCATGCATATAAATGAGCAAGATATTCAAATAGGCTTAATGATAACCATAATAAACCACTCACTAGCAGAAGGATTGGACCCTGCTAGAGCAAAACAAGCCGTAATTAAACCAACCCTAAAAAATAAAACTGGCAGAATCGATGATTGGGACAATTATTGATCTTATTCCAACCTGACTTTCATTGCTAAAATATAGAAAAAACTGTGTCATCACAATTGGATAACCACCTAGAAGATAATAATATACTATACCCAAATCAATTCGGATTAAGAAAAAATCACTCAACAGAAACTCTACTCATTTCCTTAACTGACCCTGTCCTGCAGAGATTTGACAAAAATGAATCCTATATCCTGGTATTAATTGATCTAACAGCAGTATTTAACACAGTTGACCATACCCTGCTATGTCATCAGTTGAGAAAAATTGGAATAGATGGAAATGTTAACAAATGGTTCTCTTCCTTCCTAAATGATAGGATTTTCCAAGTCAAACTGGGAAATCAACACTCTGACACCTTCACAATTAATACAGGTGTACCCAAGGGATCAGTACTGTCGGCTACACTAGTCAACATTTATTTACTGCCTCTATGTACTTTACTAGCAAACTTACCCCCTCATTTATCAAAATGCTTTAAGCCGTGCGATAGCTTGCATTACGGCTGATCACCCATTGCGATGTGTTTCGCAGATGCCGGTTTTGGTAGTTTGAAGCTCCCAGAGCATCCACCTAGCTATCAGAGACCTCAGGGGGTAGAGAGAGAGAGAGCGATGAGAAAGATGAGATTTGTGCAATGTTCTCTCAACCTAGCTTGATGTTACCCAGGGTAGCGAGTCCATCAAGCTAGGTTGAGAGAACATTGCACTAATCTCATCTTTGGGTGAGTTTCCTCACTCCAAGGGTCATCAAATGTTCAATAGAGAGCACTGTTCTGTTCGTACGTCTCACATTGAATGTCAAAGTGGCCCCAATTTACTAGGTGGGCCTCCTATAGCGATATAAATATCTATCTAGGGTCAGGGCATTACAGCTAGTCTCAGTCTCTCTCTCTCTCTCTCTCTCTCCCCCTCTTTCTCCTTCCTTCCTTTGTGGCTAGTAGGTATAAACTCTTGCTACCTTGGCAGCAGAACATGGTATGTGGGGTAATCATCATATGGTTAATCCTGGAGGTGGTTTGAGTCCCACCTTGAGGAAGAGATATTCATTCCTTTTTAAATTAGCAGGAACAAAAGTTTATTTTACACCTAATGTTTTGAATGTGCAAATTGACTGGTACAGTTTGGTTAAAAAGCATGCATTCATTATTTGATTCAAGTTGTGGTTCATTAGTGTTCATGGAAATGATTGATAGCTCTGACTTTAGTTCATACCACATCCATTTTAAAACCAGCATTAGTGAGTGCACCAACAGCTTTTGGTCAACTTAAAAAACAAAACATCTGGTGCTCAACTTTATAAAGCGTTTTTAAAAGCTAATAATTATTGCCTTTATATATTTTTTATTAAGTGACTGTCTTTGAAACACTTGTTTTTTTAAATACTCCTGTTTGTTTTTAAACCAGCAAGAATAAAGACTGTGTCAGCATTTTTTGTGCTGAAAGTCCAGCGAGCAAAATAGGACATAGTGACAGTTGTAACATTGGCTAATAAGTATTTTGTCAGTGTTTTCATGAATGTCTGTTATTTCAACATAGACCACATGTGAAATGTTGCATTCTGCAGAGATTAACCTCTTCACTTTTTGCCCCTGATATAGGAAATCCAAACACCGAAACAGTGCAGACAGTGTTGGGCAGCTGCTTTCAATAATTACAATTTTGGAACTATTTGATGGTTCTTTTATGTTAACTTCTTTTACTTACAACATTACATTTTTTTGTATAATTTCTAAATGATTATATAATGTAGATTTCTCAAAAAATGTACTCTAATGACCAATTATTATATTTCCAAGACGAGGTCTGCATAAGACCACCCAGCTGATTTTCTACAAATTAGTAGATATCACCATCTTATATATATATGATAGTCATTCATACATTTTTCAATATATGATTGACATTTGTGTGTCTATGAAATACGGGTGATTTTGTATTTTATTTTCATTTGATGGAATATTCACCTCACCATTTACCTTTATAAATGATTTTTCTCGTGACAAAAGAAAAAAAAAACTTGACCAAAAAGCAGTATTTTCTGATATATACATTTACTTTGTGAATTTTCATATTATTCTGTATAAGTCATCAAATTATCTTAAAAAGAAGTTGAACTAATATTTGTTATACTATATTTACAGGGGATGAAAGGCCAGGAAACACTAGGTGCAAGTCTCTTTAAAGAAACAAATTTCAATTATACTTTGACCATCATCCAGTAAGATTTCATTTTGGATTAAATTATTTACTTTTTCAAATCCAAGCTCAAGAGAAGAATGCAAGTAAAGATGGTAGGTCCCTGCCCAAAGGGGCTTGCAATCTAAGGCCTAGATATATCAAAATGCAGTAAATATCGCACGTGATAGGAAAAGGGGTGTGTTTTGTGGTAATAGCACACTTTGCAATAAACAGGCTCTGAGAGAGAGAGAGAGAGAGAGAGAGAGAAGAGAGAGAGAGAGACTAGCTGTTTGGTGGTCATAGTAGTTAGGTATTTATACCTCTATAGGAGGCCCACCTAGATACTCGAGGTGAGGTTTAGGTATTAGTGTTGGGGATAGGGGCCATTTTGACATTCAGAGTGAGACGTATGAACAGAACAGAACACTCTTGTTAAGATTTGATGACCTTTGGAGTGAGGAAACTCACACAAAGATGAAATTTGTACAATTTTCTCTCAACTTAGCTTGAGGTAGAAAGTCCCCCAAACCCCTCCCCCTTTTCCAAATTAGCATTGCACTATGCGTTATGGTGCTTTTCGCATGCTTTAAGGTGTTTTTTTGCATGCAAAATCGCCATAAAGTAATGTGATAAATGACCCCTCTTAGGTCATTGTTTACTGATCTGCATTGTGGCTTTATCATGCCATAAACAGTGTTTACAGTTTGAAAAATGCATTAACATAGGAATAAAACATAGAATTTGAAATTCCAGATGTTATCCATGCATATCCCCCAAAAAACAGCGCAATACGGGTATTAAAATGGCCTGATTTGCATGTAAACACATGCAAATGCATGCAAATCAAATAAAACAGCTTGCCTCAAAATTCTCAAGCCACATTACAGTTAGCTACACTTCAACTTTCTCTGAGAGTATCATAATGATAACACAAGTCCCGATGCTCCCAGGTCAGGCCTTATAGAGGCCGTGTGCTCCCTTTTAGTTTAATGTTGTGGTTGGGATCAGTTTATTTTTACACCATCTGTTTAGTATCAGATTTTCCTTCTTATAGATATAATGAAGGTTCTCTATAGTGTTAAAATCCAAGGGGGGGTCTAATGAAACCCCTTTCACACCCCCACCCCCACTGCTCCCTCAAGCAGAAAAGGGCTCCAAATTTTAAAAAGTGGCCCGTTTGTAACCTTATCCCAAGACCTCCAAGACCCTCCCCTTGTTAGTCCTCAAAATCAAGCCCCCATCTCCAGCCCCTTCTTTCCTATCAATAATCTCTGTATTATTAATTTTTTTTGCTAATATTCCATTACAATCTGCAAAACAGGAGAGATTAGAGTTGAAGCATTGCCAAAACCTGTGCTACCATATGCACAATATATGTCATGTACTTTTCTGTTTAATTGCAGTTAGGCACAAATTGAATTTTGAAGATTATCTATAAACTAAGTTCCCCAGTTAAAATAATACTTCATGCAGATTGGAAAGTATAGTCCTTTTCCTTCATGGAGTCAAAAACTACAAGAAAAAGTTTTCAAAAATTGCACAGTGATGCCCAGCCCTTTCCAAACCCCTTCCCTTTCCAGGAACCTTCTCTTTCCCAACTAAAGATTTGCATAGTAGCAACTCCTTCGGTGCCTTTCAGTCCGATCTCCCAGACCCCTCTTTCAAAAAAATTAGGCCCTAGTGGTCTAGGGTGGCCCCCTCCTCCCTTACCTCAAAAACAGACACTGGTGGTCTAGGGGCCACCCTGGACCACCTGGGTTAAGAGGGGGAGAAGTGGTAAATATCTAATGCCATTATTAACATGAATTTGCATGCGCTGGCAATAAAGCTTGTGTACAAAAACAAAATGTATACAACTGGGGATTGAACTGTGCGCTCTGCAAAACACCATAGCGCTTCAACCCCATTGTTCCTATGTCACTGGTAACAGTGCAGGTTGTTTTCTTAAGGCAGAATAATCTAAAGTTCTAAGGCCTTCTGTTCTAGATATTTCTTAATAAACTCAACACACAATAGTATTTCACCACTCCATAGGAATCTAAACTTCTGTACCAATCCTACATTTCCTTTTTGTTAAATCCCACAATCAAAATAAAGCAAATTTCAAGGCGGTGTGTGTTAACACAACTTTACTCATCTGAACAAGTAACATGAAATAGGGGCATGCTTTACATACATGCAACACATGAAAAAAATGTATCAATACCTTTTTTACATAAAGCACTACTCTGCTCCCAATTTGATCCATCCTATCATTGCAATATAATTTGTAGGGACAAGCACTGAATTTTTTTTCAGGTCATTTTCGTTTCAGGTCTTTATCTGTTTGATTTCCCTTTTAAAATGGTTCGGGAGGTGTTATTTCGGGTTTCCCTAATTTCGGAGTTAGTGCACACTAACGGGACTTAGGGCCTCATTTTCCAATATCGCATTAGGGGGCGTTACCAATGCAAATGAGGCTTCTTTCGTGCAGTGGGGAAACATCGCGTGCGGCGATGTTTTTGCGAAAATATTAGCACCGCACACGATGTTTTCCCAGTGTGCAATGATTCTTTCAGTCTTTTATCGCAGTGCATGATATTTGCCAGTTTTTGGACTTCAATCATCACAGGCCACAATAGTCCCAGGAGAGAGAGAGAGAGAGAGAGAGAGAGAGAGAGAGAGAGAGAGAGAGAGAGAGAGAGAGAGAGAGAGAGAGAGAGAGAGAGAGAGAGAGAGAGAGAGAGAGAGAGAGAGAGAGAGACTTACTATAGTGCCTATGCCCTAGACAGGTATTTGAATCCCTATGGGAGGGCCACCTACTAACTCGGGGTGGGGATTAGGTATGAGCGTCGGGGGTTGGGGGCCACTTTCGCATTCCACATGAGACCTACGGACAGAACAGTGGTCTCTAGTGCAGATTTGCTGGCCGTCGGAGTGAGGACGCTCACTCCAAGAGGAGATTTGGGCAACATTCTCTCCACCTAGCATGTTTTTGCCCAGGTAGAGTGTCCATCAAGCTAGGTAGAGAGAACGTTGCCCAAACCACTTCTTGGAGTGAGCGTCCTCACTCCGACGGCCAGCAAATCTGCACTAGAGACCACTGTTCTGTCCGTAGGTCTCATGTGGAATGCGAAAGTGGCCCCCAACCCCCGACGCTCATACCTAATCCCCACCCCGAGTTAGTAGGTGGCCCTCCCATAGGGATTCAAATACCTGTCTAGGGCATAGGCACTATAGTAAGTCTCTCTCTCTCGCTCTCTCTCTCTCTCTCTCTCTCTCAAACAGGCTGTCTGGAACTATCATGGATGGCAATAATCCTTTTCTGGCCCGTAGCGCAGTCCATAACGCAAATTTGAGGTTGTAGTTATTAGCCGCGATAGCCCCAACTCCGCCCCCTGAATACCAAATTACTAATTTGCATTCGCGTTAACAGCTGTTAACGCGATTTGCGAATTTATCGCACGCGGTAAAGTGCTTGGAAAATGAGGCCCTTAGTGCACTAACTGAAAATGTTACCAACCAGTAAGGGTCAATTGGGGAGCAATTCATTAGCTAGAGGAATGTTCTGTATTCCCATTGGCTGCCTCCTTAGCTACTTTTTTGTACTGCATTGATTGCAAGGTGGTGTTTGTGAAGGAATGGCCAGTGCCTGGTAACACATTTAAGCAAACAAGTGATATAATAATACCATCAAGTTCTGGACAGCAAAAGCAAGTAATGCAAATGCATATTTAGAATTTACCAATCCCTTTACATTTTAGGAAAGGGACCCTGGTATTTTGGGATATGCATACTTTGAATTCCTCTAGTGTGAGTCAGTGTGTTTGTGTGGTGGGGTGACTGGTGAGAGGGGAAGTGACTTGGGTGAATGTGTGGGGTGACAAGTGGGTGAGAGACTGGTTGGGGTGGTGACTGGAAAGAGGCAGCCTGATGTGTGTAGGGTTGACTTGCTACCTCATATACTTACTCCAGTCACCCCCTCCACACACACATACACCAGGCTGATTCTCTCTCCCACATGACACCCCATACAGTCACCCCAGTAACTTCCCCTCTCACCAGTCCCTCCCTACACACAACAGGTTGCCTCTCTCTCACCAGTCACCATCTCAACCAGTCTCTCTCCCACCTGTCACCCCATTTATTCACCCAGTCACTTTACTTCTCATAAATTACCACCCCCCACACCCAAACACACAGACAGATACCAGGAGAATTAAAAGTATGCATATCCCAAAATGCCATGGCCCCTTTCCTAAAATACAAAGGGATTGGCAAATTCAAAATATGCATTTGCATTACGTGCTTTTGCTGTCCAGAACTTGATGGTATTATTATATCACTTGGTTGTTTACATGTGTTACCAGGCACTGGCCATCCCCCCATAAATACCACCTTGCAACCTTGGCAACACAAACAAGTACCTATGGGAATGCAGAACCATAACTCTAGCTAACAAACTGCTCCCCCAATTGACTCTATTTAACTGATCGATAACATTTTTAGTTAGTGCATATTAACTTCCAGTTAGTGTGCGCTAACATGAAATACAAATTTTTACAAAATTTCATAACTTTTTATTTCATTTCATGGCACTTCGAAAACAAGACAAAATAGACAATTTCATTGTCATTATCTATGTTGTTTAAATGAATGCACATCCCTAATAATTTGTACCCAAAAGGCTTCAAGATCCCCCAAACAAAATCTTTTTCAGCAGCTGGTATTTTGAAACCCCAGTATTCATATGCTATTTGCCAAGCCAAGGCTAAAAGTACACTGGGTGAATCAATTCCATGTTGCAAAAGAATTATTTTTCCATTATTTGTTTAAGTGTATGCTTTCTTTTATCAGTCATATAGCTTAATATGGTAAAATAGTAGCTAGCCACGTGTATTTTCTTGAACTGAAAAAAATAATAATTTTCTCCTCTCTAAAACAGTTTAAAAATCAGGTTATCAAGGGCACAATAAAGCAAAAGAGATTGAAAAACCATAAAAATTTTGTAAGTTGCTTTTTTCTTAAAAGATTTTAATTTATCTTGTTTAGTAAAAGTAATATGTCTTGTTCTCACTCATGGGATAATGATGTCTTTTTTTGTCCAATATAGCAATATAATATACTAGCATTGAGTATGCATAGATTTATGTAAGTAGAGTTTAGTCTATTGACTTTTTAAAACAATTCTTAATGTTGCCTATTAAACTTATCCAGAAAGGATCATTTTAATCATCAGTCAGCACTTTTATTATATTGTAATCCTTAATTGATTGACGTTTAATCACAGTCTTTGTATTTTACTGTCCCCTGTCTCGTAAGAGGCAATTTTGTCTTTACTGTAGTTTAACAGCTGATGAAAAAGATTTAAGGAAACCTATAAACTTAAGATTGGTTAATGGTCTCTTATAAAAAGAATATTACACATTTAGGATCCATTGCACAGATGTGATACTCAATTGTAGAAATGTGCATGGGGTTTATTAAATTACAGCACAAATCTTCAGTCTCCTGAATTATTGTTCATGTTGGCATTGTTAGGCAAATGGGGAAAGACATTATTGCTTCCAGTTGTTCACATCGCTGTGCAGTAATACAGTTAGAGACAGCTGGCACATTGCTCTAGGCAAGTGTATTGCAAGAGCAGCTGCAGAGTACTAGGCCCCAAGTGAAGGCCCAGCACCGCTGAGTCAGTACTGGGTTGCTCATCAAATGATGTCCAGAAATTAAAAGTAGGAAGATGCTTCTCCCAGTAGCTAACACACTGTGTTATATGCAAGCTAATTAATACCAACATGTTGTCGCTGTTTTATTTATTTATTTTTTGCATCAATGATTTAACTATTCTATTGATTGGAACCATTGAGGGGAAAATGAATCACCATTTTTGACCTTTGGTTAGAATTAAAAATTGCTATGGAAATATGTTTAGAGAGTTAAATAGGTCTCTGACCTAACTCTCTATACTACTACAGAATGAAAAATGGTTGGTAGAAATGAAATTGTTGTGCATTATATTGATAGAACATGAGAACAAAGTTTGAATTTATTAGCAGCCACCCAAGGTCCCTCAAAAATCCTTTCACTCAGCACAAAAGGTAAATATTCTTAGAACAGCTCTTTTAAATATATGTGTAGGGAAAGGGAAAATATGCATATTTGTCTCAATAAAATTAATTTTTAACATGCATTCCTCTAACATTTACCACACAAGTTTTGGCATTTTTATAATAGATCTTTTTCAAAATTTCTCTGTATTTATTGCAATTTACCACATCACTCTGGGTAATAATAGTTACTTATTTATATTATACTCATTTGACTGCGATGTTCTGCTATTCACAAAACACACTTCCATCTGTATCATTTTTATTTAAAATTTGTAACCACAGATGTCCAGAACCTATACTGATTATTCATAAATAAATAGCAACCACAAGAGAGTTATTGAATGTCATTAGAAATGTGTTGAAAATTAGGCCTACCGTGTATCGCAGTGCTTTGCATCCTCAATGCTTGTATATTATATTGCTATATTGGCCAAAAAATGACATCATCATCCCATGAGTGAGGGCTGGATTTACTAATGCCGCAAGGCATAGTGAATCCCGCGGTAACGGGGGGGGGGGGACGAAACAGGGGGACGGTCCTGCCGGCATCGTGCCAAATAACTATATCAAAAAAGGTGTAGTTATTCGGCGCGAAACTGATAGCGATAAAGGTGCTTAACTTTCGCTGTCAGCGCAGTCTTCACAATGTCAGCCCCGGTGCCACCCCGACTCCTCCTCTTTCGGGGCTGACGCCGCCCCGACTCTGCCCCCATCTTGGTATTGCATGCGATAAGGGACTTTTCGCGTACAAAATGGCCCTTATCACGTGCGATCCACTTGGTAAATGACCCCCTAAAATCTTTCAAGAAAAAAAGCAAGGTCCCTTACACA
This sequence comes from Rhinatrema bivittatum, assembly GCF_901001135.1. Taxonomy (NCBI): domain Eukaryota; kingdom Metazoa; phylum Chordata; class Amphibia; order Gymnophiona; family Rhinatrematidae; genus Rhinatrema; species Rhinatrema bivittatum. Next base: position 179,990,988 of record NC_042619.1, read on the forward strand.
ATCCTGACTTGATACTTCCATTTTTTCAGTCACCTGGGGATGGAGGATACAGGGGAGACAGTGCTCACAGACACCCCTAGGGGAGTAGTGGTCATGGTAATTTGTCAAGGACTTACACTGAATTTAGGGGCCTATCTAGGGACCATTTTGGAAGGAGCCCTCAAAAAAGTCAAGAACTATCACTGCAACGACTAGATTACATATGTTGGGGGGGGGGGGGGGGATTTAAAAATAGAGGAGAAATCCACGGGTAGTTACATATGAAAATTTTATGATGTCAGGATACCAGCTATGGTTCCAAATGAACTGGAGTTCCAGAGGGACAGGAGATAAACTGCAGAGTCAAAAGAAAAGTGTTCAAAATGGACATTTTGGGGGAATTTTGTGATATACATAGCTGGCAGTTATGCACATAAGTTTCACAATAGATTTTTATGCATGCCACCTTTAAAAATTATCCTGGCAAAACTATGTGCTCAGAATTACACCTGCTAATTGGTATGTACACTTTTGCCAAGATAATTTATGTGCATACTTTTTAAAATAAAAAATGTGCACAAGTCCCATCCAGACTCTAGCCCCTGGAATGCTTCTCCCCTATGCATATAGAATTATGCATGACATTGTATGCATGGATTGGTCACACAATTTTCTAATGGGTTATTTCTACAGGTACAACACTACTTTATTTACAGAAGTCCCTTTGAAAATTATTTTTTCTAAAGCCAGTTCAAACCTCCTGACTTTTCTACAAATTTGATTTCAACATAGGACAAGAGTGATCAATACTGGTCTTCAAAGTCACAAACAGGTCTGATTTTCAGTATATATGCAATGAAAATGCTTGAGATAATACATCTGTATGCAATGGAGGCAGTGCATACAAATCTATCTCATGCATATTCATTATGGATATTCTGACAATCAGACTGTTTTGGGCTCCTGAAGACCAGTTCTAGCTATCCTTGACATAGGGCATTCACTCCTAATGTAACTTATAAGAGATTTTATACATGACTGCATAAGGGGAATGGTCAAAATCCAAACATATATTCATCCCCTTAGCTATTTCTTCAGAGCAAACAGCATAAGGTCAATATTCAAAAGCCACTTAGGGCCTCATTTTCTAAAGTTTCGCAGGCCTGCGATACTTTAGGGAATGAGGAACGGGGGGCCGAAACGGTGGGCGGGCCTGCACTAGCCGGCAACGATCGCACCGTCGCAGTGCGATCGCTGCCAGTTTCGCACCCAATAGCGCCACCATAGAAGGTGTAGCTATTGGGCGAGAACTCGGACGCGAAAAGGGCCTTACCTTTTCATCGTCCGCAGCGTCTTTGCGGAGTCCGCCCCGGTGATGCCCCGACTCCTCCTCTTCCGGGGCCTACTCCATCCCCATTTTGGTATCACACACGATAAGGGACGTTTCGCGTGCGAAACGTCCCTTATCGCATGCGATCCGTTTAGAAAATGAGGCCCTTAGAGAGATAATTCACAATTTAGCCATCTAAATGGCAAAGGTTTGAATATTGAGCCACTTACCTGTCTAGATTTTAGCTGGATAAGTGATTAACTGGCTAAAATCTAGATGGATAAAAAAGCCATTTAGTTATCTGGCTAAGGCCAGGATTAGAACATAAGAACATAAGAAATTGCCAAGCTGGGTCAGACCAAGGGTCCATCAAGCCCAGCATCCTGTTTCCAACAGAGGCCAAACCAGGCCACAAGAACCTGGCAATTACCCAAACACTACGAAGATCCCATGCTACTGATGCAACTAATAGCAGTGACTATTCCCTATGTAAACTTGATTAATAGCCGTTAATGGATTTCTCCTCCAAGAACTTATCCAAACCTTTTTTGAACCCAGCTACACTAACTGCACTAACCACATCCTCAGGCAACAAATTCCACAGCTTTACTGTGCATTGAGTGAAAAAGAATTTTCTCCGATTAGTCTTAAATGTGCTACTTGCTAACTTCATGGAATGCCCCCTAGTCCTTCTATTATTCGAAAGTATAAATAACCGATTTGCATCTACTCGTTCAAGATCTCTCATGATCTTAAAGACCTGTATCATAATCCCCCTCTGTCGTCTCTTCTCCAAGCTGAACAGCCCTAACCTCTTCAGCCTTTCCTCATAGGGGAGCTGTTCCACCCCCTTTATCATTTTGGTTGCCCTTCTCTGTACCTTCTCCATCACAACTATATCTTTTTTGAGATGTGGTGACCAGAATTGCATGCAATAGGAAGAGGGGTGTGTTTTATGGTAATAGCTTTTTTATTGCAAAGTGCACTATATTAGTGCTTTGCATAGTCCTTGCCTCAGCCAGGTCCCACCAGGGAGAGGTGAGCCTGCATAGTGTTCATGTTGGTCCTAATATCACTAATTAAAAACACACTGTTCCCCTCTGCCTTAGCCAGATGTGGTTGCACAAGATTACGGCACTGATTGTACAGGGTGGGGATGGCCTTCCTACTAAATGTAGCCCTGGAGGGGACTTTGTAATTGGAGACTAACACATGCAGCAGATGCTTAAACCCCACAAATATCCACTGGTCATCAAGTGCAATTATTTTCCAAATGCTCATCATTACTACTTTAGAAGCTGCCTGCCTCTTGTTCTGGGACAATGCCATGGGACACCACACCATTTCCTCTAAGGTGGGCTGCCACATTGGATGCCTGGCTTGGGTCAGTTGGCCTGCCACCTGACTGCTGGGAGGTGCCATGGGATCATCTTGGGGAAAAGTCTTCCCCTTTTTAACCCCGTTTCCTCTGGCTTTTACTTTGTACAGCAGAAAGGCATCCCCTAGGCTAGTATTGCCACCCTCCCCTTATGCCAATGCTAAATGGGTGCTGCTTCTCCAGATGCTGCTGCATACCAGTGTTTATTAGATGCCCCACTTTCTTCCCTCAACTGATATCTTTACTGCAGTGAATACACTGCGCAAAATAATATGTCCTCCATCACTTTAATGTGCCTCCAGAATAGGGATGTCTTTGATAATCTCTTTTCTACATCCTTGGGGGCTGACACTAGCACTGGAATTGGGTGGACCCTGAGGAAAAATGCCAGGGGAATCACTCACAGTGTCTACCTGCATTTGCCTGCTTTTATTGGAGGTTGCTCTCAACACCATCAGTATCATCACCTATCTCCCCCATCAGTAAAGTGGAGGGCAAAATGGTACTGAATAATTTGAACAAATGTTCTTCAGCTACTAGCTCCTTAAGTTCTGATTTAGGGAATCCCAGACAAAATCATTATTTACTTATTTTAAAAAAAATGTTATACCGTCATTCGCAAGAAACATCACAACGGTTCACATCATAAAGTCATAAAATCATAAAAGCAACAATAAATTATGGTAGTTAAAATACAATATTGTAAATTGTACGTCAACTTTTCTTATTCTTTTCGAGAGATCAAAACATCGGTACCGAGACCCACTATGCAATATATTATACAAGTGATTTATTGACCTTCATAACATCCCGCGGTCTCTTTGGGCATCTCTGTCTTCTTTGTTAAGCCGCTACTGGGATCATCTTTAATCATAGGTCATGAATTCACTTGTATGCAAATTAATATTTTGATTTTTGCTTTTGCTGTTTTTTCACATTTTCCTTTTGAATAAAACGATTTTGCATTCCATTTTTAAAGTGAATAATTCAAAAATACTTCCCTTCCAGGGATAGCAGAGTACAGTTCATGGAGGGTTCTACCCTTCCAATGATGACAGAGTATAGTTCGACGTGTCCACGTTTCGCATCCAAAGCTGCCTCAGGAACTCCTCTGACTGTATTTTACTTTGGTTACACTTTAGTTTCTAAAAGAACAAAGTATTATTACAACCATTTTATCGGGATTGTACTTGCCTTACGTTTGTTCTCAAGATGTACTTACATACTCCCGAATGTATACATTGTGTCGTCGCCATGCTGGAGATGCCTCCTACTGATGTAAACGCTGTGAAGCTGCTTTTAAACACATGCATGCCATTTGAATTCAACTGATTATTCATAATGGGGCAGATTTTAAGAGCCCTGCTCGCGTAAATCCGGGCGGATTTACGCGAGCAGGGCCTTGCACGCCGGCGCGCCTATTTTCCATAGGCCTGCCGGCGTGCGCAGAGCCCCGGGACTTGCGTAAGTCCTGGGGTTTTTTGAGGGGGGCGTGTCGGGGGCGGGGCCGACCGGCGCGGTGTTTTGGGGCGGGACACGGCGTTTTGGGGGCGGGCCCGGGGGGCGTGGTTTCGGCCCGGGGCGGTCCGGAGGCATGGCCGCACCCTCCGGAACCGCCCCCAGGTTGCGTCTCGGCGCGCTAGCGGCCCGCTGGCGCGCGGGGATTTACTTCTCCCTCCGGGAGGCGTAAATCCCCCGACAAAGTTAGGGGGGGTTTAGATAGGGCCGGGGGGGGTGGGTTAGATAGAGGAAGGGAGGGGAAGGTGAGGGGAGGGCGAAAGCGAGTTCCCTCCGAGGCCGCTCTGTTTTCGGAGCGGCCTCGGAGGGAACGGAGGCAGGCTGCGCGGCTCGGCGCACGCCAGCTGCACAAAATCGGCAGCCTTGCGCGCGCCGATCCTGGATTTTAGCAGATACGCGCGGCTACGCGCGTATCTGCTAAAATCCAGCGTACTTTTGTTTGCGCCTGGTGCGCCAACAAAAGTACGCAAAGGCGCACTTTTTTAAAATCTACCCCAATTGTGCTAAGGTTAACTTGATTTAATCACCCTGATTTCACTTCTTATGCGCATGCGTCATGTTTAAAGGGAATCTGGAACACCTAATCGAGGAGTCCTAATGCTTCTAAGTTAAATAATCTTAGGTGAGTCGACTTTCACACACACTGAGCCCATTCAATTTCCCGGTTTAGTCCGTGTGGGTGAACAGTATTCAATTGAAAGATCCACCGCTGCTCACATATTCTTAATTGTTTAATCCAGTCTCCGCTGCGCCAATGTTTGGAGATATGTTCCAACACTGACCAGCTTATATCTTCAAAACGATGTTCCATAAAATGCAGTACCAAAGGTGCTTCAATCTTCCCTGTTTTTAAGCAGCTTTTGTGCTCAGTCAATCTGGTTCTCAATAACCGCTTTGTCATTCTGATGTACATAAGATTGCAGGGACAAAATAATCACGTACACCACGAAACTGGCCTGACAGGAAACTTTCTCCGGTAATCATATTGACGTCCACTGGATAATGTGATCGAGCTTTTGAAAGATTTTAACGTGCAAAGGCTGCACCCTGCACACTCTGTTAGTGTGGATGGGAGAGATGGAATCTGATTGCTAGCATGTACAACATGATTTTTTACATTAGGTCCTCTCTGTAAGTGAATCTAATTGGGTCCGCGAACATAGGGTGTATTTGTTGAAGTATTTTCAAATGGTGTCGGATAACTTGACTAATGCCAGCCGATTAGGGCCTACAACACTAAATGAAAGTCATTAACATCCAACAACGGCTTCAATTTTCTCAGGACCAACAATTTATAATAACCTTCCCTTAATTTCACAGGGATATGTTTTTTGAAATTCAATTGACAATCAATGGTTATCCCAAGATCTTTAACTGAATCAGAGAGCATTAATTTAATATTATTTGATAAAGGTAGGGGGGGAAAGGGCGAGGGAGGAAGGGGAAGGGAAAGTGGGGTGGGGAGGTAGGGAACGGGGGAAGGCAGCACTGGGGAATGCCTGCATGCACATGTTATAAAATCATGCGTACATGTGTGTATGCGCCAGGTAGCGCGTGCACATGTACGCCCGCGCACACGTTTTAAAATCTACCCCTAATAGTACCAAAAAAGACTGGCAGCTTGGTATAACTCAACTCTTCAGTCTCTGAACGTCCACTGCTCATCTGACTGGTTTTCCAGAGACAAAAAATATCACTAGGACTGCTGTAACTGCCGCTACACTATCTCCCAACTTGACAGCCCCCTCTCCCCAGTGCAGAAAAAAAAATCAAAATTAGCAGCAGAACACTACCAGACTTTCTGGCACTGTGAGAATGAAACTACTGTAGCACAGAGATCAGAGATAGCTAAAACCCAGTGCTAAATCCAACAATTTCTAAGATTTTTAAACTCAGAGAACTTCTAAGCACACGTCTTTCTGTACCAACTGCAAGAGAGAAACTGCAGAGCTTGTTTCATATGATCACAGTTTACAGTGTCAGAGTCAAGTGATACAGATAGCCACTATAGTATAGGTTACTTTAAAAGATACTTGTAATATGATTTGTCCTCTGACTAGCATCCTTGCCAACTTGTCCTGCCTCAGCTCCAACAAGGTTTTGACAAGATGGAAAGGTTGCATATGGAAGACTTGTTTGCTATAATTAGAAGTTTGTTTTTTCTCAACAATGCACAGTCATAGACTTTAAACTGCCATAAAAATGTATGGGAAACATAAACAAATGAGAGCAAAATTATTTCTTTCATTTGTGGGATCCCTCCATTTATTTTGGTGGGCCACAAATGTAACAAATATGGATTCATTTGTCATTTTTCCCCATTCGTTTCAAGCAAATGCATATTCCTAGGGTATTATTTTCTCCTGGGTACCAGGAAGACCAAGTGATAGGGTTATGGATGCTCTAATGACTGATAGAGGATTTGCAAGAATATGAAGGTCTGGCAAAACAGATGTAGCTGGTGAAGGACATCTACCCCATGAGTATTATTCTTCATATGTTGCTATCCAGCATAGCTATTTGCGTGCAGCTGCCTGCATACTCTCATTTAGAGATTGTCTGGCATATTGGTGGCAGCTGTTCTCCTACAGTATTTTATTTGTATCTGAAATAGGTCTATATTTTACACAGTGTATGCCCATTGCTTCTGTTTCTCCTCTTTGTGCCTCTCTATGTCTTCTGTGTCCTAGTTTCAATTCTAGGCTTTGAGTGTAGTTACCTGTTATATACAAAAGAAAGGCAGGTGCTGATTGTGTATAGAGTGAGTGGCATTTCCCAAGGAATTCCACCTGTTCTTTCCATGTTTACATGCTCCCTCTTTATGTGTTTTGTAGCCTTCCATATCTTGCCTATTATTATATGTCTTAGCGTTTGCATCTCATTTTTTAATTTATAGTATATTATTTTATTTTCTGTCTCCTGAGTATAAAGACCATATATTAGCCTCTCAAAGCTGCTCAAGTCCTCTGTTCTAGTTTTCCACTAGAGGATACATGCATGTATGTCCTGGAGTTCACACTGAATTGGAAGAGATGGCCCTTTTTTTGGTAGAACTTATGAGTTGCCTCTTCTCTTGGAGCAGCATGCAGTGGTGGATGAGAGGTGCACCAAGCAGGAGAGAACCTTGGGATAATCATATCTGATGATTTCAAGGTAGCAAAACAGTAACAAGGAACTGGCCAGAGTAATGAAATACCAGGGGACAAAGGTATAGGCATAGCCAGAAAAAAAGGAAATAGTAATCCCTCTGTACAGGTTGTTAATGAGACCACATCTGAAATATTATGTTTAATTCTGGAGGCTAGACCTCCAAAAAAATATAGACAGAGTAAAAGCAGTCCAGAGAAGGGCTGCCAAAATAATACAGTGCTTATAAGAAGCAATTTTTAGTGGAACAATTAGTCATGATATGAGGTTCAAAGGGGGTAGACTAGAAGGAAAGTTAGAAAATATTTCTTCACAGAAAGTATGGTGGAAGCATGGAATCATCTCCCAGTGGAGGTGACAAAAACAAAAAATAGTAACAGGATTCAAGGAATTAGGGGATAATCAGAGGATCCTTAATTGTAAAGCTAAAAGTAAAGTCAAAGATCAATAGCATGTGGCCTAAGGAATTGCAAAAAAAAAAAAAAAAAGTAAATAGGCACTAACTAAATAAGCTTTACAGTCTTATACTGCTATCCTATTCTATGATTCTTTATTTTACATTTGCTGTACTCTGTGTTGTCTGTTTACAATCCATTCTGAATTGTCATTTTAACTCTTTTAGCCCCACCATGATATGCTTCTCTCCAATACTGGGATCAGTAGGAGGGTAAGGATACCCTGCAGGATGAAAAGGCTCCCTATCTTCTGCTGAAGTAACAAAAGGGACCATATACTTCTATAAGTACCCCCTAACTACAAAGGGGCACTGAAATATCTTTTATTTTTCCATAATTTTCTGCAAATTATATTTTCATTAAGTTTGGAATACTGTATCTTCTTTTGTAAGTATAATGATGTATGAACATTGCAAACCTCATAGCAGTAGACAGCTTAGTGACCACAAAATCAAACTGAAACCCCTCCAAACTGGAACTCCTCTGGTTCAGTTGACAGGGTTATCCCTTATGATCAGTATCTTCTAGGGATAAGAATCGTATTTCTGACGATTGAAAATATTGTACGATATCGTACAATATCCGTGCCATTGGCTGGCCCCTATAACATGGTAGGAGCACTGGACGGCCCTTACCATGTGACAGGGGCCTGCCAATGGCACGGATACCCTGTCACATGGTAAGGGCAAAGGGCCATCGGCGCCATTTTTATTAGTGGCAGTCGACGGCCCGAGAGCAGGAGATCGCTCCCGGGACCACCACTGGACCACCAGGTAACTTAAAATGTTTTGGGGGGGGGGGTCAGGAGGGTGGGGGAAGCTAAGGGAGCTGTTTTGAAGGGTCGGGGTGGGTTTTTTGTTTATCGGCTCGGGCGCAGCCGATAAAAAAAAAACCCGATTGGGCCGCACGAAAAAAAATTCACGATGTGAATCGGAACCGATTCCGGTTCCGATTCACATCTCTAGTATCTTCCCTGTCAAGTATGATGTTATAGGCTAAAGAGTCAGTTTGAAGTCTAGGGATTCAGCTCAACCAAAACCTTATCATGGAAAGTCACATCACAAAGGGGGTAAGGACTTCCTTTTTGTTCCTGTACCAGCTGTGCAACTATCTCGTGGAAATAAGCTGACATACTCTGCTCAAAGTGTGGCAGTGGCAGCCAAGAAAGCAAATAGAATGCTAGGAATTATTAGGAAAGGAATGGAGAATAAAAGAGAGATGATCATAATGCCTCTGTATTGAATCATGGTTTAAATTCACCTGGAGAATTGAGGAAAGTTCTGGTTATCACATCTAAAAAACAGATATGTCAGAATTAGAAACGGTACAAAGAAGGGTGACCAAAATGATAATTGGGGTGAAGAAAGGCTAAAGAGGTTAGGGTTCTTCAACTTGGACAAAAGACAGCTGAAGGGAGATATAAGAGCAGTCTATAACATGAGTGGAGTGGAAGGGATAAACTGTGTAGGTTGGCATGGGTGTGAGCTCTTTGTGTTGCAGCATAGTTGACACAGCCTTGTAGGCGAACCTACAAGGCTTATGTCGACTTTTGGTGAATGTGCCCTGTAGTGAGACAGACTGGAGCTTCAACTATACCAGCCATTTCCCCTGCAGGTTGACCCTTGGGTTCTGGAAGCCAGCAGGTCTTAGGTGGGTCCCTAGGGTGGTGGCTAGAGCAAGGATCCAATGGCATGCCAGACTAATGGAATCGAAGACAGGCCAAAGTTGGGGCAGGTACAAGACAAGGGTGTTCAGGTCTAGGCAAGAGGTCAGATCCAGGCAGCAGGCAATCACGGTCAGGTCCAGGCACCATGCACTCATGTCAGGTCCAGGCAAGAGGTCAAGATCCATATAGATCAAGAATGGATGAAGACACATAGAAGACACTAGATGAAATGGGCAGGACAAGGCAAAGCTGGACAAGGAAGGCTGGATGAAGCAAGGCAGGAGAGTCTAGGCAGGAGAGGCAATGCTGGAGAGACACAAACCAGGAATGTAGGACAATAGGAACCAGGAACTCAAAGCAACACACATTGCAATGGTAAGAGACCCATTGTTGAGGCATCTGATGCTCCTCAGGAGGAGCTTTAAGTAGTTAGGGGCTAGTGATGTCATCAGAGGGTGCTGCAGCTAAATTCCTGCCACTGCCCTTTAAGATTGGGATTCTGGGTGCATGCATGCTTAGAGGAAATTGGGAGAAACAGTGGCTGATGGTGTTCCATACCACACTGAGCAGTGTTCAATGTCCGAGGCAGTGTCCTAGCCTTAAAGGAGGTTGATGACATCCTAAGCAGGTGAGGCCTGGCTGCTGGCAGTGTCCCAGCGAGGAGCTCTGTTGTCAACATCAGAGGTACATGAGATGGTTGGAGGAACCGTCCTGAGAGCTGCTAAATGTAAGAGTGCTCCCTCTCCAAAGTCCCCACCCCAGTCTTCTGAGCCTAGGCTTCATGGTGAATCTCTTGTGGAACTCAGATATGAGTTGGGGGGCTTGCAGATTGGAGAATGGCTCCCAAGAATCATCCTCAGGTCCATAATATTTTCAGGAGATAATATACTGTAACTGGTTTTAGACTCTTTGGGAATCTAAGATCTCCTGGACCTCTAATTCAGTGATTTCCTCCATAACAACTTGGGTACTCTGGAGAGGCGATCTAACTGGCCAAGAGAGAATTGCAAGTTTCAACAGAGAGTTGAGAAAAACATTGTGAATCCGTAAAGATGCAATTTGAACTTGTAAGTCGTAGGACCCAATTGTCTCGCAATGGGAAATGGACCCACAAATTTTGGTGCAAACTTTAAGGATGGCATCTTCAAACCAGGTTTCCTGGGTGAAGCTGAGGTGCTGGGTGACATTTCTTGTCTGCATATTTTTTAAAATGCTCACCTACTTACTCTAGGAGATGGTGTGTCTTTTGCCAAAGCTCCTGGAGTCCCTGTCCCATCAGGTTAGCTGCCGGGCAAGGGCATAGATTGGAACAGATCTTGGTGTATGAGGATGGTGCCCGAACACTATATAAAAGAAACTGTTCACATGGTTATTATAGAAGAATTCAGCACATGGGAGGAGGGATACCCAGTTATCGTTCTGTTGGTTTACATAGGCTCATAAAAAGGCTTTGAGGCTCTGATTCACTCGCTCAGTTTGTTCATTGCTCTGAGGATGGTAGGCTGAAGTGAAATCCAAAGTAATTCCAATTTCATGACCAATCCATTCCAATATCAGGCCTTGAAATGAACTTCCAAGTCTGAGAGGATGTGACAGGTGTTATGGTTTTGAGGTGTTTGAGTGGATTCTTGGGTACTGTGGGAGATGACCACGTGCAGAGCCACAGTACTGGGCTAGACTCAGGATGCACAAACACAGAGTTTTGTCTTTTATTGTACAGCTGATGTATACCACCAGTGGTGGCAGTAGTGAGTTGATCCAGAGGAAGCAGTCCAGGGACCCTCGGCAGAGGGAACCTGTCTCACCAAGATGGTTTAGGGATATCCAGGTGTAGGTTTCCCAGCATGGCAGAGCTGTAGATGAGACAGACTGAGAATTAGATTGCTCACTAGATGGTAGCTGTAAGGTTGATGATTCCATCAGGCAGACGTAGATGGTAACAGGCACAGAGGCAGGGAGGGCAGGCCCTCGAGGAGCGAGTACCTGATCCCAGTAAGGCATCTGAAAGAAAGCAGAGGGCCCCCGAGGAGCGGGTACCCAGGTTAGAGTATACCCCAAAGGGCAGAGAAGGCTTCCAGCGGCAGCAAGGAAGTGGCAGAGTAGCTTAGACGAGATGAGTCCAAATCCTTGCTAACTCAATGAGCTAGCAAATAAGCATAGACTAAATACCCGGATGGTGTGATATCACTCGAGGGGGACGCCCCCGAGGTTCCCGCCATGACGTGGATAAAGACATGGGTGACGTGTGCGCATGCACCCTAGGAGGCCCTTAGGAGAAACATAGCGTGAGGCTTTGCCATAGCCATTCCAGGGACGCCGTAGGACGCGGCTTGCAGATGCGGCAGCAGTCATCTTCCTAAGGCTAGTGGGGAGAGCAGAGAAAAAGGTGAGGCACAAGGGTCAAGGCCATCTGAGACCGATGGACGCAACAGTACCCCCCCCCCCCCCTTCAAAGGACCCCCTCCAGACCTCCTACCTGGTCTTGGTTTCTGAGGATGCATTCTGTGGTATTGCTGAAGCATCTCTTTATCCATGATATTTGGCAAAGGTTCCCAAGAGTTTTCTTCAGGTCCATAACCCTCCCATGACAGAAGGTATTCCCATACTCTGCCTCTCTCTCATCAAGGATAGCGGCTACTTTGTATTCGATGTCTTCTTCTGCATCAATAAATGTAGGTTCAGGTGTCTTAGTTGAGAACTCGCTAAGGACTAGCGGTTTCAGTAGTGAGACATGGAACGCATTATGAATCTTCAATGCTGGTGGACGTTTCAGACTGTACATAAGGGTCTGATGAAGCTTGCAGCAAAATGAGCTGATGGTAGCTTGAGTCTTAGATGTTTTGTAGACAGCCAGACTTTGTCACCAGGCTGGAATTCTGAAGCCTTGCAGTGATGAGCATCATAGCCTTTCTTTGCTCATTGTCCTGCTCTACGGAGCATCTCTTTGGTTTTAGTCCATAGTTGTTGGATGTCCTTGGTAGTAGATTGAGCTGCCGGGGACGACACTGAAAGTGGAAGTGGTAAGGGTGGTAATGGTAGTCGTCCGTAGACCACTTCAAATGATGTTGATCCAGTTGATGATGCTGGATGAGAGTTGATGGCGAATTCAGCCCAGGGCAACAGTTCAGCCCAGTCATTTTGATGAGTACCCACATAGGCATGAATGAACTGCTTGAGTGTCCTATTCATTCTCTCCATTTGCCCGTTAGTCTGAGGATGGTATGCAGAGGTGAAGTCGAGAGAGATATCAAACTTCTTGCAGTGCTTTCCAGAACTTAGCTGTGAACTGGGTTCCTCTGTCAGAGACGATTTGCTTTGGCATGCCGTGTAGGCAAAAGATGTGAGTGATGAAAAGCTTTGCAAGCTCCATGGCTGAGGGCAAGCCAGGGAGAGCCACAAAGTGAGCCATCTTCGAGAAACAATCCACTATTACCCAGATGGTGTTGTTACCTCCCGAGAGTGGTAAGTCTACCACAAAGTCTGTAGCGATGTGTGTCCAGGGCTCACTGGCACTGGCAAGGGTTGGAGAAGGCCCCAAGGACGACCAGGCGGTGGTTTCTGTCTGGCACAATTGGAACAAGAAGCAACATAGAAGAATGTGTCTTCCTTCATGGTGGGCCACCAGTAGTACTTCTGTAGTTTTGCCAGAGTTCTGCGTTGACCAAGGTGTCCAGCCAGTTTAGAATCGTGAGCCCATGCTAACAGCTTTTTCCTTAGGTTCTTGGGTACAACAGTCTTACCCACAGGTACTGGGTGAGTAGCTAACAAGATAACTCTTTTCGGGTTGATGATATGTTGGGGGTTCATCAGGTACGTCCTCGGAGAGAAATGAGCGAGATATGGCATCTGCTCTGACATTCTTATCCCCAGGGCAGTTTTTCAGCACAAAGTCAAATCTGTTAAAGAACAGGGACCATCTCGCCTGCCTATGGTTTAGGTGCTGTACGTGGCGGAGGTACTCCAGATTTTTATGATCTGTAAAAACTGTGATCTGATGTTGTGCACCTTTAAGCCAGGGGTGCCACTCCTCGAATGCCATCTTTATTGTCAGGAGCTCTTTATCCCCTATGCCGTAGTTCTTCTCCGCTGGTGAGAAGCAACAGGAGAAAAATGAGCATGGGTGTAAGGTCTTAGAGCCACCGGCCTGGCTTAGCACAGCCCCTATGCCTACATCTGAGGCATCAACCTCGATGAAGGGCCTGGTTGGATCCAGATGTCGGAGACATGGCTTGCTCGAGAAGGCATCTTTCAGTTTCTGGAATGCTGTTACTGCCTCCGTAGACCAATTGGCGACATTGGTACCTTTCTTAGTGGAACAGTTAGTGAGGAGTAGTTATTAATGAAAGTTCTGTAGTAGTTGGTAAATCCCAGAATCATCTAAGAGCCTTTAGACCTGTGGGTTGTGTCCATTTCTGAATGCTCTCCAGCTTCTGTGGGTCCATCTGGAAACCTTGGTTGGAAACAATGTACCCTAAGAAAGGCACTGATTCCTTGTGGAACTCGCATTTTGACAACTTGGCATATAGATGGTTCTCGCGGAGTCTTAGCAGTACTCTTTTGTCGTCTTCCAGATAAGTGTTCATGTCCTGGGAAAATATCAAGATGTCATCGAAATACACGACGACACATTTGTAGAGTAGATCACACAGAATGCTGTTCATCATAGTTTGAAAGACAGCCGGGGAGTTGCACAAGCCGAAGGGCATCACTAGATATTCAAAGTGCCCATCCCGGGTATTGAAGGCTGTCTTCCATTCATCGCCAGCACGAATGTGAACTAGATTTTAGGTTCCCTTGAGATCAAGCTTGGAGAATATCTTGGCTCCCTGTAGTCTATCAAATAGCTCTGAGATGAGCGGTAAGGGATAGCGGTCTTTCACAGTGATCTCATTTAGACCTCTGTAGTCAATGCATGGAAGCAACGTTCCATCTTTCTTCCCCACAAAGAAGAAGCCTGCGCTGGCAGGAGACTTCAAGGGTCTTATGAAGCCTTTCTGAAGGTTCTCTTGTATGTATTCAGACATAGCTTTATTTTCTACCATGGAGAGAGGGTAAACCCTGCCTTTGGGTGGTTCAGTGTTAGGCTTCAAATTGATGGTGTACTCCTAGGATCTGTGTGGAGGGAGTACGCCTGTGGCTTCTTTGGAAAATACATCTTGAAAAGATGCATACTGAGGTGGCAACCCAGGCATCAATAGGGTAGTTGGCATGCAGGGTATAGGAGAGACCTCCATCAGACATTTACCATGGCAATCTGGACACCAATGTGAAAGTTCTAGAGTGGCCCAATTGAATTGAGGCATATGCTGCTGCAGCCACGGTAATCCCAATACTATAGGGTACATGGCCTTCTCTAGGACAAAGAAGGAGATAGTCTCTGAATGGAGAGCACCGGTCCGTAAACTCACGGGTTTGGTGAGCTGGGTTACTTCGCCCAGCAAGGGCTCCCCGTGAATTGAAGATAGGAGTAGTGGAGTTGTCATGGCGGTAGTGGGGATCTGCAAGTGCTCCACTAATCGTTTCAAAATAAAGTTGCCTCCTGCCTCTGAGTCCACTAGGGCAAGAGTCTGATATTCTAAGGGTCCGCAGATCAAGGATACAGGAAGAGAGATTGGAGGAGAGGGTGCAGTTAGACCTAAGAAGGGTCCTCCCACAGGACTTAGGTCTGCCAGTTTCCCGGACATATAGGGCATGTTTGTACAGCATGGCCAGCTTGTCCACAAAACATACATAGGCCAAACCTGTTCCGCGTTCTTCTCTCTTTTGACAGCAGGTAACTACGGCCTAAATGCATAGGTTCTTCTTCGAAGCAACTGGACCCAAGGAAACAGGCCTGGGTGTAGTCTTAACTTGAGTTTCACCCTGTTCTGGATTTGCTAGGGAGTTAGCAATTTTGTAAATCTGATGCTTGATGGGAGGAGCATTCAGATAGGAGGAGCAATCTATAGAGAAAGCTCTATGTAGCGGGCTCCTGGAGAGAGAGGAGTCAGCAATTTTGTAGTGTCTCAGATATCGTCTTGCTAAGGAGTAGCAATCTGTAATGAATCTGATATAGTTGTGGGTGGATCCCTGGGCCGATGACAGATGACTACGCCCTAGGGAGGATACCCCGAGAGGGACCACCGGCTAGGCTGGAGTATGGAGATTGACACACATTAGTTCTTTTATTAAACAGGTTATTAGAAACCACCAGAGGTGGCAGTAGTGAGCTGATATACCCGGCAGGGCTGTAGTCCCTCAGGAACTGGAACAATAATCCCAGGATGGCTGAGCTGTTGAGAAACTGTAGAAAGTGAGTAGGCAGAGTAGATGAACAGAAATAGAAGACAAAACTCATGTAAGGTCTCAAGTAAGCTCAGGAGCTGGAAAGGATTAGGCCCTCGAGGAGCGAGTACCTGGTTCCAGGGAAAGCTCTGAGAGAGCGATGGTAACTCACAATTGTTTGTAGCAGTGATAGCTTCCAGGCAGTAGAGAATCTTCAGAGTGTCCAGGAACATGGGCCCTCGAGGAGCGAGTACTGGTTCCTATCTGTAATCTGAAAATAAAGAAAAGAGCGAGGCCCCCGAGAAGCGGGTACCTCTGGTAAGTCCGAGGAGGCAGAGTAGCTTGGGAGAAGCCGAAACAATCCCCTTGCTAACTCAGTTTGTTAGCGTTTTCAAAGACCCTTAAATATTGGAAGCAGATGACGTCATCTCAGGGGGACACCCCTGAGGTTTGCGCCCTTGCTGGTACAAGAGTCAGGACACGCGCATGCGCCCTAGGCATCAAGACAAGATGGCGGAGTTGCAGTGTCGAGCCGGTCCGGGTAAGCCGCAGGGAAGCGGCATGGAGACGCCGCGGCAGCCAGCCGTCCATCAGACCCGGAGGGAGTCGCCACAGAGGTAAAGAGGGTGGAGTGAGGGCATCGAGCAGCGACGGACGCAACACACCTGGAAGGGGTCTTCTGGGAATCTTGGTCTCTTGAACCTTGTCATGAAGTCGGCGATCAATCCTTGTTGCCAACTTCACCAGTTCAGCCAAGGTCTCAGGCATCTCGTGAGCTGCCAGCTCGTCTTTCAAATGAGAGTTCAATCCCTCAAAGAAGAGGGTCCTCATGCATTTAGAGTCCCAATGTAATTCAGATGACAGTGTCTTGAATTCTATGGCAAAGTCTGATAAAGGTTTATTACCTTGCTTCAGGTGAACCAACAAAGATCCTGCAGTAGTATGCTGGGCAGGGTCATCCAAAATTGATCTAAACAGTTCAAGGAACTGTTACGACTGTCGCTGCCCGACGTCTCCACTCCACCCTCCTTACCTCTCTGGCGACTCCTCCCACACTTGACGGACATTTGGCTGTTGCGGCGTCTGCCTGCCGTCCTCTCTGGCGTCCCCGGTCCGGCTTGGGCACTGCCTCCCGCCATGCTGTCCAGCTGCCTTAGGGCACGTGCACCGCACGCCCCTGCTTCAAATACTTTCTTTGGCGTGAACCTCAGGGGTGTCCCCCTGTGATGACGTCACACATCCCGGAAAGAAAATAATAGAACTAGGGGTCATGAAATGAAACTCCAGGGGGGGTGGGGGCAACTCAGAACCAACATCAGTAAATATTTCTTCATGGAGAGGGTGGTAGAGGCCTGGAATGCCCTTCCGGAAGAGGTGATGAAGAAGAAAACATTCAAAGGGGCATGGGATAAACACTGTGGATCTCTAAAGGCTAGAAGACAGAAATTAGATAAGTGTACAGGGGGGTAACTTGCTGGTATGGCGGTTACTACCCTTAGCGGAAGGCATGGATATTACTATCTGTGATGACCTTGGAGCGGTCTGGGACTGGGGTAGGCCAGAGAACAGACCAGACTGGACTCTGGTCTGCTTTTCAACAGTTTATTTACAAAATTATTTAGCAGAACAGAAAAATGGCTGCTTACCTCAGCAGACTGATTAGCAAACAAAAATGTCCAGAATAGACAAAGCATTTAATTGCAGCTTCCTTTCTCTTCCTGGGGCCTCTGTCTTTCTCTCAGGGCCTCACCTTTTTATCCCTTGGCTCAGGGAAATGCCCCCGCCTGAGGATCCCCTTCCTGTCTATCTTAAGGTGGACTGGGCCAGATAGCTGGAGCCGGTCCTTTAAGGTAGTCTGAGGCTTTCTGTCATGTACTCTATCACACTATCCTTAACCATTATGCTTTGATGCTCCCCACTTAAAAAGCAAGGAGGTAAGAGGAATTTGATTCAGATGACAACAGAGTGCCTGACTTCCATGGTCTGGGATACTGTTACGCAGGCATAAGAGAAAAAGCACAGGACTGTTTCTATGGCCAAGACCTAAAGGAAACAAAAGAAAGCATGCATGGGGGTAACTTGCTGGTGCGTTGGTTACTACCCTTAACCAAATAAACCTTGATACTTTTGATGCATCTCCAACATTGCTCTCTGCTTCAACAGCAGTGGAGAAGGGGAATTGGATTTCGAAATCAACCATCGAGGGTCCCAGCTTTTACAGTCTGAGGAACTGATGAACATGGGAGTAATCAGCACGGTGCAGCAATACTATCCTTAATAAAAGCATGGGATTACTACCCTTAACCAATAAGCCTTGATGCTTTTGATGCAACTGCAATATAGGTCTCTGCTTCACAGAAGGGGGATGGGGGCTGAAAGAAAAGAAAAATTTGAATTCCGGGACAACCAATATGAGCCATGACTTTTTTACAGTCTAGGGTACTGATGCTCAGAAATTAAGAAAAAACACATGACTGCTTCTATGGCCAAGTTCATAAGGAAAGCACGTCAAACAAAACTGACTGATACATATGGATAACCTGCACGGTGTGACAGATACTACCATGGGAAGCTTGCTGGGCAGACTGGATAAACCATCAGTCCTTTTTTACTGTGTGATTGTCCGCCATATCTGTCCCTTGGAAGCCCTCGAGGTCATCGCAGCCCAGTTGCCAAACAGCAAGTGGCAATTATGGATGACTCCAGTGATGGGCTGCTCATTGTCCCCCATGCTGAACTTGTAAGCGCATAGATGTGGCCAATCTGCTGCCTGGCTGCCAAAGGATAGGGTTGCCACTTCCACTTTTGGAGAGGTGTCACTATCCTCACTCTCTCTCCCACTCCCCTCCCTTCCTCCCCCACTCCTGCACCTGCTCTGACAACTCCCCCACCCTGTGACCTCTTTGTATAGCCCTGCCCTTCTGTCCTCCTCCTGCTACACTGCCTGCCTAGCCCTCTCCATTTCTTCCCTCTTTATTCCTACTGTCCCTACTCTTACTTCTCCATTTCCTACCACTCCTGACTTCCTCTTCCCTCCTCCTCTGCCTCCATTCCTCTCTCCCCATGTCTTCCACATGCCATTCTCTCCTACTCCACACCACACTCTTATCCTCCTCCACCACTCCTCAACACTCTTTAACACAAAGGGATAGACAGACAAACTAAACACACAAAAACATTCATACACAGAAGACAAGAGACAAAGGGAAATAGACAAGAACACTAAACAGGACAACTCACTCAGGTAATCAAGGAAAAATGCCTCCTAAACTCCAACTAATTAACTCACCTCCTCTCTTCTTTCTCCAGTGCATGATATACCCTCAAAGAAGCAGCTGCAGGAAGCTGGTATTTATAAACAAAGAAAATAATGCGCCATATGTAAAATTACATGTGATACATAAAATGACATGCAACGTATTAGTGCATCACATGACATGATAGAGTATCATGTGTCATGATAATTACATACACGGTGTGGTATGTCCTTAATTTCCCATACCATGCCCATCTTTTTATTGCGGCCCGCAAACATACTATATTTCAGCTTTATTTACAGCAATTTGATGAATCTAGGCCTTAGTTTGTTGTCTAGTGTGATGTACTAAATTGCTTTATGGTGTAATTCAACATATTACAGTCAGACCTAACATTTTTGTTTAATATAAGTTTAGGAAGAGTGGCCTAGTGCTTAGAGTAATGGGCCAATAACCATTGCAACAAGGGTTCAAATCCCATATTCTCCCACTGACACTCCTTGTGATTTAGGTAAGTCACTTTATCTCCCATTCTCTTGCATACTCACTTAAATTGTAGGCTCTTTGGGGGATGGGATGTCACCATTGACAGCACTGTGTATATCCAGTAACGTTAAGGATTTTCATATAAGTATCAAGTAACACTGAATTGGTAACCAGTTAATAAAAAAGAAATGGCACTGAAGAAGGGAAGTCTCTCCAGATATTCTGCTTGTTTCCACTTCTCCTGTAAATCTTGGACTGTTTATTGAATGCTAGAACTCCTACATGGCCGAATTTTGTTTGTCAGTGAGTATTCTTGTGATGCTTTTTAAATCATCTCCTGTTAATTCTAATAGAGGAGTCGAATTAGCTGCATTAGGTTTATGCAATATAAAATTACCTTATTTGGGGCCTTAGATAAGGTGCACTCAGCAGCCCAGTTTTATACTCAAGAATATGCACATTTTTTTTCAGTGCAATTTGTATTCCTGATATAGCTAGGAGGTTTGCACACAAAAAATATGCATGTAAAACTGTGCATAGTGCCTGCACATGGAAATCCCATGTTAATGAAGGCATTATCTATTATCTCCAATGTAAAGAGGTGCGCTGGCTTAACTCATGTTTTCTTAGTGTTAGAAATTTTACTCCTTGTCTGAGGTGGATGAAGTTCCCAGCACCAGCAGTAGTGTGAGTCAATGGGCAGAAGCAAGAGTTCCAGTGCTGGGATCTGTAGTCAGTATTTTATGTACAATACAGCTGAAGGTAAATGCTAGTAGATTCACCAAAAAATCAATATACTTAAAGGGAAAAAAAGGAATCCTAATCCTACATAATCAAAACTGTCATAAAATATTTAAAAAAGATAAAAATATTTTATCTTAAACATGTAATATACTTATATTCAAAATTTCATATCCAGTACAAAACATATTTATTAATACAAAGTATACTATAAACAATTTTGCATACAAACTCTCTACAAATGTTTAAAAAGCATGTTTGCAAATAATTAAAATTCAATCTACAGTAAAGAACCCACAAAGAAGATACAAGCTAATAATCAAAGTATCTAAAAGGCTTTCCCCATATTCAATAATGTAATCTTACAATGTAATTGTGACGGAGTTTACCGACAACTCCCTCATTCTACCGTAAGGAGCCCAGTTCAGGCTTTTAACCCATGTCTCCTTAAGGCAGAAGGCCACAAGGAATTCTGGGTGAAGGGAGGTTCCCTTCACCCTACCATAAAAGCCCAGCGCTAGAGAGCTTTCGGAGGTCCCAGGGAGCTGGTAGGACCTCATGATACACTCAGACTGCAAGGTGAGCTACTATTTTGATTCTTGTATCTTTGAAGCACTATAAATAAATACCTGCACCATAACTAAGTCCAGATTTATTGTATTCCTGAACCATTCCTGTGGCCACAGCAGGCCCATATATGCTACACATGGTGTCAGTTTGAGGATTTTTTTTTTCTTTTTTTTGCTTAAGCTTGAAACACAAGTAAAACCCTACAGACTCCAAGAAGAAAAAAAATAACTGCTTGCAGAGTTTTTTTTTCCTGTGGCCTTCTGAATTCAGTTTTTACTACAGTAAGCCAAGGGGGTTATCACCCCTGAGTAGTCAGGAGTCAAGTAATAATTTAGGGCTGGATAGGCCAGCAGGTGTTTTTTGTTTCCTCCGCCTCGTGTGAGTTATCTGGTTGAGAGCTGGCCCCAAAGGGAGATAAAATGGAGCGGGTAATATGGGTCCCGGCCACAGGACAGCAACAGCTACAAAATGCTGTTCAAACACAAATAGACCAATTAATGCAACAAGGTGCAGTCTTAACTAGCTGAGGCCCTGCAATTGGCTATGTCCAGAATACCTCAGGCATTTTCACCTTCGCATATCCTGTTTAAGATGAAGGGAGGAGAAGACCCAGAGGTCTTTCTAAAGAACTTTGAATGGGCTTCCCACCTTTCTGCTTGGCCAGAGACCAGCAGGACAACTTGCTTGGCTAATTTGCTCACAGGCTAAAGTAAAGTGGCATTCCAGCCTGCTAATCCAGACGTTAGGGCTTCCTATAAGGACATCAAGGCTGCTATTCTATAGAGATGGACTACTCCCCAGAATACTATTGGCAGCAGTTCCGATGGGTGGTCCTACAGTCCGGGTAGAGCCCCATAATCCTCTTTCATCATTGGAAAGATGCTGGGTGGAGAAAACTCCAGCTGGGAGCAAGGTCAAGACTGGAAATGGCTCATCAAATGCTCCTAGATCAGTTCCTAGATGGTCTGGATTGGCCCATGTGGAACTGGGTATGCCAACATACCAGGTACACCCTGGAGAGAGTCCAGGAAGTACCAGGCACAGACAATTCCATCTGGTAAAAGGGGCTTGAAGAGATAATCCATAACAGTGTCCTGGCATGGTACATAAGATACAGGACCTCAGCAATGAACCTCAGAGATAGGGGCTTGACCTCCATACCCAGGTTCCAGATGCGAATCTCATCCACGTGTTTTAACTGTAGACAGAGAGGTCACATGGCAAGGGATGGCTGGTATGGCTGAAGTGAACCTATGGTCGTTAGACCCAGTCAATGCCGGAGGTTGAAGTATACATTCTTAAAAATAATGCTCTGAAGCAGCAGTGACCCCACAACCCAGAAAAAAAAGGGAATCTGGACAGTTGGGAATAAACCAGAAACAGGGCATTGCAGATCCTATCTTTTTGTGCCCTTTGTGTGGAGAACGGGCACGAAGATGACAGCTATCCATATAGGCAGCCAGAAAGAGTCTTTAAATGAACCGAGTAAGGCAGAAACCAACCGCTCCTACGGGAGTGTGCTTTCTGTAAAACAGTAGGCCATTCAAAGGAAGAATATCCTGTCCTTGGTTTGAGGACCTGGAGTTTGAACACAAAGTAGTAGAACAATTTGAGAAGAAACAAAGAACGGGGACAGAGCCCCATAATATTAATTTCACATGGGAAAATTCTTGGGATCACAAGTTCTCAAAACTCCAATTTTGTGGGTGTACTACATGCATGACTTAAGGACTTTATAATCCAGGTGGAACTAGAGGAGGCCTCTACCCAGGCTTTGGTAGATTCCAACTGCAGAAAAAACAATCATTCACCAGGATTTACTATTTCAAGGACATATTAATGATAAGAAAATTGAGACAGCAGCATCTATACATGGGATGAACAAAAGTGTTCAACTTCCAACGTCCTCTTGATAACCGCCGCAGAACAAGCTGCATAAGAAGCGAGTTTCCTCTCCAAGCATCCATACCCAGTAGTCCTGGGTCCAGATTATCCCCATTTTGCAACCTAATTGAGACAACTCATAGTTATTGGAGACAATACACTGGAAGGGGGAGGAATTTGAAATAGAGCCAGAGTGTGCTCCAGGCATGTCTGGATGCTCGACCAGACATGGCCAAGCTGAGGGAGAGGGTATGTTTCAGAGTGTACCAACAACTCCCTCATTCTACTTTAAAGAGCCCAGTTCAGGCTTTTAACCCAGGTCTTCTTAAGGCAGAAGGTCGCAAGGGATTCTGGATGAAGGGAGGTTCTCATCTCCTTGCCATAAGACCCCAGGCCTAGAGAGCTTGAGGAGGACCCAAGGAGCTGGTAGGACCTCACGAAACATTCAGACAGTGGACGTTTACCTGTTAGTTGTGCCTGATACAAGGTGAACTACTATTTTGATTCTTGTATCTTTGAAGAACTGTAAATAAATACCTGCACCATAACTAAGTTGATCTAGTCTTATTGTATTCCTGAAGCCAAAGCAGGCCAAAATACACTACAGTAATATAATATACACATATTACATGTGCCCCATACATAATCATACTCAGCAATCACATCACCATTCACTCATCCATATCAATCTTAACAAAATAACAAACACAATGTATACAAACTATAATAGTATCCAATCATCAACAAGGAAGAAACTTGATATCTTCTTAGTACTCCAATAGATTGATAAACTGTCCTTTTCTTAAATACTCCAATCTATCCACTTCTTATATACCCCGACAAAGGACCCTCATTTCCCCCAAAAACAGGCTTCTTCAGGGGACCAAATACTTCGACATGTTCTTCACTATATAGTGTTTAAAAATAAATGAAATATTCAACACGTCCCTCTAACAAAGATCTCTTATAATAGGGCGACTCAACAGAGAGACTCACTGATCTCATACATACCCATAAGAGAAAACATCCCTTGTCGCAATGAAAACACCTCAGACCGGTCTTCAGGGTGAAGCGTGCCCTCAGCATTTTGGGCAGCCCCCTTTTATTGTAAAATCATTACATAGCATTGCATCAGGGTACATACGTCACATATTTACTGCTACAATATTTCCACATAAATGTTTATGCTGACCTTTTGCTACGTGGGTGCAGAGAGGTGCAAACGGTCAATCTTCAGGCAGGGAGGGGGGAGGTCATTAGCTGGTCATGAGGCAATGGTACTGAGCTACCTAGGTGTGAAAACCCACAGAAATGCAAGTAGGTCATAAACTAAGCTGGTGCTGCAAAGCTTTTGCCCTAGATATTTTCCTTGCAAACTTCCTGTTAGCTATAGACAGGAAGTATGTTTGCTTGCTAAAACTTGCTGCGGTCGGCACAAAACAGTTTCCGTTATACTAAGAGTAGGTGTTAAGGAAAAACCAGTTAGAGATGGCAATGGAGTTTTTTTTCCTTCCATGACGTGGTTTTCCAACGAGCCTGGAAAGCAAAACTCCTATCCCACAATCCCTAATACAGCCAGAAATAATACTGATAACATGGTTTTCTCGTGCATACCATATTACTCAGTGTAAACAATATCCTCATCTGGCAGGCTTAAACTCTAGTCTTCAATACTTTTTCATAACTTAAATAAAGCATATATCATAAAGAAATATTAATTCATATAATTACAAAAAATCTACTAGCCTGCCAACTAACTGGAGGAATAAATATGAATCTTACCCATTATGAGTGCAACCTGCATCTTTCAATCAGAGTGTTTCCCACGTCTCACAACTAAAGCATTTTCCAACTGATGAACCAACTCAATCATTCATCTACTGCATTTTAAAGGTCCCAAAAACACGTGGTGCAAATTTCAGCACACAGTTTTAATACTCAGCTAATTACATCAGCCCCTTGGATTGGAGTGCAGGGGAAAGTGAATGACGTACAGAACTGGGACATAGGAGTCCCCTATTCTTATTGTTATAATGTATTTTATATTACAGTGTCTGGATCATGTAGATTTTTTTGGGGTAGAGGATTAATCCAGATTATAATCTGCTTTACAAATTAAGGAATGAAGCAATGTGTTACTGTGTTATTCCAAGTACATACATAGAAATAAAACTCAGCACTTGATTGCTAGCAATGTCTTTTTATTAGTTGGAAATAACACATTTTGTCTAACCATTAAAGTTTATGCTTGGCTACCCATCTTCATCTCCCACATACCCATCCTTCGGCTAAATCTATTTAGGTGTTTTGAGGTACACACTGATTTAACAAATCCAACAATTTCATTCGCTCTTAAGGTAGCCTTAGCCTTGGCTCAGTTTTCACTGACGTGATAAAGGGTGTACAACTTCTGAAAACTAGTCACGAACAGATTAGGTTACTCTTCTAAAAAGTATTTACCTGCCAACAGTTTGATGCCCTTTATTTCTTAGATTTAAAAAAAAAATTGAAGAATGAAACAGATGTTGCTGCATATATTTAATCTGATGATACTTCTTTGTCGATATCTAATATTGTAAGTAATGGTAAAACATAGACTAAAGAGGGTTATTGTTTCCACTAGCATATAAAAATGATTCAGGACAATTACTGTATAGTGAAGATACTTAGCAGGAAATTAGTGAAATACAATAAACTCCCTGCATAATATCACCAATATTGAAATGGTAATTTCATGAAGCATAATTGGAGGTACTTTTCAAAATAACCCAGCCCAGGTGAAAAGTCCATAGCTACTTTCAGTACTTTGTACCCACAGGCTTGGCAGAAATTTTCAAAGGGAAAGTCTATGCAATGCATACTTTTCCTTTCAAAAATGCCCACAGGTACAACTGGCCCACAGACTTTGCACCTGGCTTGTTGTACAAGCTAAGATGGTACCCTAGCTTTCAAAGAGGCATGCACATCTGTGTGTGTGCGTCGTGGGCAAGCCCGGGGACACAGCAGTTTTATAACACGCGCGCGTATGTTGTAAAATTGCCTGGGCCCGCAAATGTCTGCACCCAATTTTGTAAGTGGGCGCTCACAGCCAGGGATGAGCCTCGCAAGTGGGGGAATTTATAACAGGGACGCGTCCATACCATGACCAGTTTCACCAGTTCATCCACTATTTCACCCAGTCTATAGCTAAGTCCTCCAAACCCTCCTGGTTCTTTAGCCTGCATGCCCCCTCCAGTTACCCCAGACCCCTTAAAACCCTCAGGGATGCTTGTTATTTATTTAAACTTATACCTCCTCCATAGTAGAAGTAAAGTTACACAGCACTGGACTTGGGCGTGTGCCCAGGCATGTAGGTACTTGCGCATACGTCTCTTTGCCTCGACCTGCTACGCCCATGCCCTGCCCCTTTTTTGTTCGATATTCACGTATCGGGAAATGTACGCACATGTGGGAGGCTTTCAAAATTGGGTGGGCACGCGCATGTCCTACATGCATGCACCTCTCCTGATTTTTGAGCACATTCCTTTTAAAATTCACCTTTAAATTTGGCTGGGAAATAGCATGGAGACATTTTAAAAAGTGAAATTTACGTGCACAATTTCCTAATCCTGCCCTAAACACTCCCCTCCCCTCCCCCTACAAATGCCTTACCTTAATTCAGCGAAAGCACATAGGCTGTGGAACTCTGCAGGAACTTCCAGCTGGGTTAAGGGTGGGAACAGCCCTTTTAACCTAGCTAAATCAGCACTTACCTGGCTTGTGAAAGTTGCCCACAGTCCCCTGCATTAGTTGGCTGCCTGAAAACCCTCCTCACTTGATGTAGCTAAAAGTACCAACGCTGGATCGCTTTTAGTAGCCTCGAGTGGAGGCATTCCCAAAGGAGTCTTCAGCTTCATGCATATACGTTTCCAGCAAAATTCTACCCGCGGAACAAGCAGGCGCAAATAACTGTATGGACTTTGTACCGCCAGCAGGTTTCCAGGTGTGCTTTCACTTTGAAGACTGGTGCAAAGCCTGCAGGTAAACAGCACAGGTAGTCTTTGCCCTAGAACAGACAGTTTGAAAATTGCACCACGTATCAAGAATACTAATGCCTGTGAGCCAAACATGAAAACTTCACTAGACTGCAGGCACGGAGATGAGAATTCCCCAAAACCATTTCCCCAGGACAGCAAAAGGTTGGCACAGGCATACATAGCATGCACACTGTTAGCTGGACTGCAAAGGGGCATCTTCAGGACAGGGAGGCAAGCGGCCTGCGTACATGACAATTTTCACAAGTGTGAGCACTGTTTTAGCTCTCTTGGCCACCTGGACAAATGGGCGGGAGAAAAAGCACATGGGCGCTTTTAGTGGATATACTTTACACTGATTTTCAAAGAGGAAGCACTCATATATTTTTATCTCTACAAATTAGCCATTAAGCAGCTGTGCCTATGTTGTTTGGCATAGTATTAAAATGGACATAAAGGATAAAATAACCAAATTCACAGACACTCTAGGAAAGAAATGGGTTTAATGTTATCAAAAACACAAACTATCCTAGACAGAAAGCAAACTGAGGGCCAGCTTGCTGCAGCAGAAATGAAATCACTCAATATCCAGGAACCCTTAGAGAGTTAAATTGCTTGTCACATTCAGCAGATCTCAATCAATGCAGGGATCATGCCACCTTCTGGCTGCTGAGCATATGACAGCTGCAGCACAGGAGCTTAAGAACTTGATCGGGAAGGCATCAAAACTGCTATGTTTGGAAGGGAAGCAGCAGCCTTATTATTTGGGCAGGATGTTGTTTTCCGGGTAGACAGTATTAAGATAAACATGTATTCTTGAAAAGTGCTTTAGCGATTTCTTGAAAATTTAAGCTTGACAAAGCTTCTCCAGTGAGTAATGCTGTATTGGAGGCCAGAGATATTTTTATGGGAAATGCTGACCAGCTGTAATGTTCCTTGCTTTGTTTTTCCAAGCTTCTAGTAATACGAGAAGTTTTATGTGGGAGAATTGTATTGACTTGCTACTGGTGAAGCATCTCGCCTTATGCAATATATAAGAACTTAGGCAAACAAACTGAATTTCTAGTATTAAAGCTAGTTTGCTAAAGCAGGGGATGTATATTATTCACTCAATTTTAGTAGCAAAACCTTAGTTTGTAAAGCCATACTGTAGTGTGTTTCCTTATTCACTATGATTTTATATGTGCATTTTTTTTTTTATCTTGCAGTCCTTATGCATATATTACTTCGGAACACAGTAGTCCATGGATCAAGAAATTCAAAGAAAATTACAGTAAAGTCTTAAAAAAATGAGTCTCAGAATACATGTAAATTGAACATAGCAATATATGTATCTACATCAGTGAATTTCCTAATCCCACCCTAAGAACTCCTCTCTCCCTCAACATAAATACCTCCCCTTAATTCAGCAAAAGCACAGGTACTGTGTGGAACCCTGCAGGAGCTTTCAGCTGGGTTAAAGGTGGGACATGGTCAGACAGCCCTTTTAACCCAGCTAAACCAGCACCTGCCCGGCTTGTGAAAACTGCCCCAGTCTCCTGCATTAATCGGCTGCCTGTTGCATCTAAAGGTACAGTGGGGACAGTGATAAGTGAAGGCAAGCCCAAGCAACATAACATTTCAGTTGATTTTATCTTTGGAGCCACAAAATTGAGAACTGCATTACATTTGTGCTTGTCTTTAAAAAAAAAAAAAGGCAAAGATCAAGCCACTATTTCCTTCATAGTATTTCGGAAGAATTCCATCATATCCTGGGGTTCATTCAGAAAACTGGAGCAATGAATGCTCTGTGAATAGTGCTGATACCTACCAGAGTGCTATTTTCCGTGCTGCATATATGTAGAAGGAAGGTGCTAATTAACAGTGTGCAGCACTGTTGAGAGGCTATTTAACAAGAGCCAGGCCTGATGCCAGCACTATAAATAACCTCAGCCATGCAGGCCTCAGATCAGCTGGGAAAAACAGCTTTTCCCCCATCAATTTCTAACCAAATGCAGAAGCCTACAAAATTTTCCAGTATGGCCAGTTTTACTTTCCAAAGAAAATACATTTTTGTTTTCAAAGATGAGGACATTTTTAAGGGCACTGCAACCAAATGTGTCCCTATTTTTTCAAGGGAATTCAGTTCTGAAGTAAAGCAAGCCTGTCCTGCAGCACTGTATCGTTTGTAAATATGCTTCTATGGCTTGACTGTGCCTGCACTGCATTATCATTCATTTATTCAGGGGTTTCGCATTTTTCTGCCTTGTTCTGAATACTCAAATCAAGGCACAATTGTGAGGTCCTGCAATGAACTTGTAATTAGCAACTTTTTTGTAAATTAACCCGTACTTCCAGTGTGATGAGCATCATTGCTGGGATGCAAATACTTTCACATTTTTTACACCGATGCTATTAGCTCCAGTAATTATGCACTGTAAACGGGTACCATGAACTTCATATTCTGAAAATACATTGTCTGTCTCTAATTTTGTTCTTGTTTAATTTGTGGCAAGTTCACAGCTTGATTATAAAAGAAGTAACTTATTACAAGTTTTCCTTATAACCTATACATAGCACGATTCTAGCCTTAGATAACCCACCTAGTATTGCAGCTAGGCAGGTCCATAAATTCTTGAAATAAATAAATAAATAAACAAGGCATCTGCCGACCTTAAGAGCTACTCACAGGCAGATCATGGTGGAGCATGCCCATGGCATGCTATCAACTAAGGGCAGCCTCATGAATGCCAATTGCAAACAGTAGAGGATGGGTAAAGGGGAATTTCTCACCATGACTCCTGCTCCAGTGAGGCATTATCTCATAAACAATGATCTGCTGCTGGCATTAAGAGAATACCAGGGATGCTTTTGACAATAACATTACTTTTCATGGTGCCTATTTCCTTTTAGGAAAAAGAATGAATGCACACAGTGCTTTCCCAGCATTTTAATGATTGCATTTTCATGTGAAAAAGGAAGCCTAGTAATGCACCTAATTGAATGAGTTACATATATTCCAGCCAGATGAGATATCCCTGTGGATTAATCAGCAGCTTGACATAGACTTGTATTAGGATTTCTGCAAAGGTCTGCAAACCTTGCACTGAAGATCACGCTTGCAGTCAAGAGGTCTGAGGAGGCTCTCTCACAAACGGGCCGATTCAGTAAAATGCGTGGTAGAGCCGGGACTCCGAGGCAAGCGCCCGCTCTCTCGACGTGCGCTCAGGCCACTCTCCTGGGTGCGTGATTTTGTATTCAAATGAGGGCCCGCGGTAATAAGGAGGCGCTAGGGACACCAACGCGTCACTAGCGCCTCCTTATTGGCAGAAGCGGTGGCTGTCAGCAGGTTTGACAGCCGAGTCATAATTTTACCAGTGTCGGTTGTCAAACCCGCTGACAGCCATGGGTTCGGAAAACAGATGCTGGCAAAATTGAGTGTCTGTCTTCCAACCCGCAAGCTGCGGGCTGATTTTTTTTTTTTTTTTTTAATTTTTGGGGCCTCCGACTTAATATCGCTATGATATGAAGTCGGAGGATGTTCAGAAAAGCAGTTTTTTCTGCTTTTCTGTATACTTTCCCGGTGCTGGCTGAAATTAATGCCAGCCTTTCGGCAGGCGTTAACTTCTGAGAGTAAAATGTGCGGCTTGGCTGCACATTTTACTTTCTGTATGACGTGGGAATAGCTAATAGGCTCATCAACATGCATTTGCATGTTGCGGGCGCTATTAGTTTTTGGGGGGTTGAACACGCGTTTTCATTGCGCTAGTACCCCTTACTGTATAAGCAGGTGCCCTAAACTAGATAGTTTGGGGTGAATTTTAAAAGACTTGTTTGCATTAAAAGGCCCATATATGTGAGTATCTGGGCCGAGTGCAACAAACTCATATTTTAAAATGGCCCAATTATGCGCATAAATGCACGTACGTGAGCAACCCAGTATGCAAAACAAAAGGGACGGAGTCGGGGCGGGGCCAACATTTACTCGCATAAATCCATATTTTAAATCCAGTGTGCAGCAGGCTGCACATATTTTAAATCCAGTGTGCAGCAGGCTGTAAGATACGCATATTTGCTGCTGCTTTTGATGAGGTGTAAGTGTGTATAAGTCTCTTTTTAGGCCTTAAAATACTGGGTGAGAGGTCTGGGTAAACTGGGAGGAGTGCAGGCTGAAGAACTAGAGAGGTCTGGATGATCTAGAGATAGACTGGGAAATCTGGTGGCCTAATTGATAAAAGTGAGAATGTCCTTTACACAACGAGCATGTTTTAAAATCTGCTTCCATGTGCACATTAAAGCTGACAAAGTCCTAAGGAAGATACACAAACTACGCTTGCTTCTATAGCCACTTAATGATGGGTATATTTTAAATCTTGTGCGCATAACTGCAGGCACGATTTAAAATTCTTGCGAATGTATATGGGCAACCTCGTGCTTGTTTTAAAGTTACCGCTTTGCTTATAGACACTGAGGAGGAGGTCTTCTCTTCAGCACCACCTTCCTTATGACAGCGGCAAAGACCAGCTGGAGCCTAGAGAGCATTTTGGGCTGCCACTGGACCACCAGGATACTGTTTTAACATAAATGGGTCCAGGGAGCAGACCATTAGATACCAGGAATCTCTTTAATATTTGTAAGGGGGGGTGCAAGGGGTGGTGGGTATTTGGAGCAGGAGGGTTCTTTAGTGGAAAGAGGTGAGGTGCCACCGCACAGCATATATTTCTCTTTCTTAACTTTTTTTTCTTTTGAGCTACAGGTGGCAGGGATCTGCACAGTATCCCCAGGGGCATTTTGGCACTTTAGGAAGGAGGTTATTATATTTTGAGGCCTCAGAGCCCTTTAGAAAACGATGGCCCCAGGCGACATGGGCTTCCGTCGTGCTTTTTTCCCCCCATTTCGTAGCAATAATTTTTATCACTGGTTTTTCTGCAAAATAATATCATGAGGAAACAGCCAGGATATTTTGCCAGGAATGGGTGAAATATCATAGCAACGCCCTTCTCCTTCATGATATTTGGCACCTCCCACAGTAAAATATAGCACCATAGTAAATCTTCTCCTAGGTTTGAATACAGCTGGGTAGATTTAAAGTTATCCAGGTATGGATACATGAATAAGTCTTAATTTAATTGGTTGTATTCAAATTATATAATCTGTTACGTGGCTGAACTAGAAAACAAATTTTAGCAGACCTACCGGCCCAGTCTCCTACTCCCACCCTGCTAAAAAAGAATAAGTAATGAGTGCCATATCATCCAAATGTCTTCCCTCTCCCTCCAAGCCCCCAAAAGATTTCAGGTTATCAACCCCTCACTCGCTCTCCTCCCCTGGATTGGCAAAATACGTTTTGAATCCAGGCCTCCTCCTGAAGCCAACCCTCCTCCCCCTATAAACTCTACCTAATCCCTCACTTCCCACTTGGCACCTTCCAAACCCAGAGTTTCACTCAGCGCATAGTTAAACTCTGGAATTCATTGCCAATTGATGTGGTTTCAGCAGTTAGTGTTACTGGGTTCCTAGAGGTTAAATCCATAAACTGCTATTATGGTAATCAATAAGCAATAGTAGCTTGTGATCTATCTAATGTTTGGGTACTTGTGACTTGGATTGGCCACAGTTGGAAACAGGATACTGGGCTTGATGGACCCTTGGTCTGACCCAGTTTGGCATTTCTTATGTTCTTATGTTCTCTATAGCTGCCAGGAGCTCGGTATAAGTGTCCAACTCCTGACATGTCCAGCATTGCTATCAGAGTTGCCATCAAAGTAATGATGGACATGCCAAAAGCTGGACACTCGTACTTAGGGGCAGATTTTAAAAGCCCTATGCGCATCGGGCCTATTTTTAAAAGGCCCGGCAGTGCACGTAAAGCCCTGAAGCTTGAAAAAATGGGCAGTCCGGGGGTGGGGCAGGGGCATGGCCAAAGGCCTCCATATGGCCGCTGGGCCAGGGGATTGTTCGCCGGCACTTGGCAGACGCGCGCAAGTTACACCTGCCTCTGGCAGGCGTAACTTCCATAACAAAGGTAAGGGGGGGGGGTTCGGACTGGGGGGGTGGGACAGGTAGGGGAAGGGAGGGGAAGGTGGGGGGGTGAAAGGAAAGTTCCCTTCGATTTCGGAGCGGCCTCGGAGGGAACAGGGAAAGCCAGCTGGTCTCTCTGAGGGCGCGTGCAAGTTGCACTAGTGTGCACCCCCTTGCAAGCGTCAACCCCTGATTTTATAACATGCGCGTGGCTGCACGCGCATGTTATAAAATCGGGTGTACTTTTGTGCGCGCCGGGTAGCACACACAAATGTACACCGCACGCATACGTTTTTAAATCTGCCTCTTAGTTTCTAGAGGTCATTAAGGAATTGAGATGTGCCATGTAAGACAGAAGGGTTTGTGTTGGGCTTGTGGGGGTAGAGAGGAGAGAAGGGTAGGTTTTAGGACGGGTCCAGATTCTTTGACTGATAGGCTCACAACATTTTTTGTAACGTTTGGGGACTTGAGAGGAGAGGAAGTGGTTTGGGCATTATGGCCCTCATTAGTTGGAATCATTTTCTGGGTGGGGAGAATCAGGCTGAGAGATCCTGCAATGGTGTTTTTTATTTGGGTCGTCACTTACTGGCTGTCTTTTGAATATAGTTGTTTAAGATTAAAGTTATCAGGGACATTTTCCTGAAAAACCTTAACCCTACTCAGAGGCACTTACACACTTAGCCAAATAAAAATTTAACCAGTTAATGATTTAGTTGAATAAAATGAATCCAGATACAGAAGACAGATAGTCAAACCTAACTCAAAAGTTATTATGATAAACTCCTTTGAATATCAACCTCATAGTAAATAGACCCTAGTCTTTCTGTCATTTTTAACACAAATATGACATGTAATTGTACTGAAGAAAGATTACCTTTAAAGAAAATATACATGATATCTTGATGATTATTATATAGATTAGTTTAAAATGTCTGATGGCAGGACAGAACTGCCATGGATCTTTTAAAGGCTATTGCAGTAAATGAAAAGTAATCACTGTCCATAGAATACAGATTTTGGAAGTCGCACAAGTTTAAAAAATGTTCTTTTTACATTTTTAATGTAATACTGTAACATTAGCCAAGTTCCAACTCTCATAATACTAATGGATGTAGTTAAATGTACTCTATTAAAAAATACATAAAATGGGACAATTGATTTTTAAGCAAAAATGCAGTTTCCAAAATCACAGCTTCCTATGTTCAGTGATTACAGGATTCATTTACAGTAACATTTAATAAAAAGGTGCTGTGGTTCTCATCTAAGAGTTACTTTCATAGTGACATTAATAAAATTATAGTACTATACAGAATTAAATAATGATAATAATAATAATTAATATTTGTGTAACATAGTCAGTGTACATAGTGTTTTTCAAGATAACTCACAGGTTTACAATGCACCTATCCCACAGAAACCAGAATATAAGGGGAAATTATCACAAGTTTAGGCACTTTTTGTGCAGGTAGAAATAGTAAATTCACCTAAATCAACTATATCTGACTTAGTGGATTTTTAGCCCCAGAAAGCATGCATTTACTTTCATAAGGCATTTATTTTGGCACCATTAAAAAGATACATTCCAGGTGTTGTGGTGCCTGGCCGTGGCCAGCCAGTCCCCCTACCTCAGGTGTTCCTCCAGCACGACGGCCCTTCCTCTGAGGCAGGCCACAAACACCGGACCACGCGGCCTAAGAGGCATCCTCCTCCCAGCCAGCATCGGGGCCTCCCCTGACACACACGCATGCGGGAGACCCTGACTCTTAAAGGGGCCACAGCGGGAGAATCATCCAGGCCCCAGAAGATGACGTCTACCAAGAGAGGTATTTAAACCCCGCAGCTGCACTCCCTCATTGCCTTCGCAACAGATCTCCTCTGTTGCTCTTGGGCTGTGCTGCTGTCGTGCCTCAGTGCTGTGTTCCTTGCCTCTATGTTCCTTGCCTCGGTGTTCCTGCCTTCATCCCTGGAACCATTCCTTGCCTTGATCGGTTCCTGTCCTGCTGGGTGAACACTCTGAGTACCTGCTCCTCAGGGGCTCTCCTGCATTCATAGGCTATCCGCTCCTCAGAGGGCTGTCCTGCCTGATTCCCTGGAACCAGTGGTCGTGAGTCCTCCTCTTCGCCTACGCCACCTCCCGGAGACGAGTTCCATTGAGGGTTTCCCCTCAGCGGTCATCATCTCTCGCTCCGGCTCAAGGGTCTACATCCATAACACCAGGGGCATTTTGGAGGCATGGTTGGAAATTATGCATTTCATTTTTAAAAATGTATGCATATAGCAGGTATATTACTAATATGCATATTTTTTGTCATTGTTTAATACCCTATAGAAGATATATTCTTCTCTTAGGCCTGGCTTTTCTAAAATCTCATGGCTTTCTGATAGGGATGTGAATCGTTTTAGGACGATTAAAATTATCGTCCGATAATTTTAATATCGTCTTAAACCGTTATGGAACACAATACAATACAGATTCTAACGATTTATCGTTATAAATCGTTAGAATCGTGAGCCGGCACACTAAAACCCCCTAAAACCCACCCCCGACCCTTTAAATTAAATCCCCCACCCTCCCGAACCCCCCCCCAAATAACTTAAATAACCTGCGGGTCCAGTGGCGGTCCGGAACGGCAGCGGTCCGGAACGGGCTCCTGCTCTGAATCTTGTCGTCTTCAGCCGGCGCCATTTTCCAAAATGGCGCCGAAAAATGGCGGCGGCCATAGATGAAAAAGATTGGACGGCAGGAGGTCCTTCCGGACCCCCGCTGGACTTTTGGCAAGTCTCGTGGGGGTCAGGAGGCCCCCCACAAGCTGGCCAAAAGTTCCTGGAGGTCCAGCGGGGGTCAGGGAGCGATTTCCCGCCGCGAATCGTTTTCGTACGGAAAATGGCGCCGGCAGGAGATCGACTGCAGGAGGTCGTTCAGCGAGGGTTCCGGCGCCTCGCTGAACGACCTCCTGCAGTCGATCTCCTGCCAGCGCCATTTTCCGTACGAAAACGATTCGCGGCGGGAAATCGCTCCCTGACCCCCGCTGGACCTCCAGGAACTTTTGGCCAGCTTGTGGGGGGCCTCCTGACCCCCACGAGACTTGCCAAAAGTCCAGCGGGGGTCCGGAAGGACCTCCTGCCGTCCAATCTTTTTCGTCTATGGCCGCCGCCATTTTTCGGCGCCATTTTCCAAAATGGCGCCGGCTGAAGACGACAAGATTCAGAGCAGGAGCCCGTTCCGGACCGCTGCCGTTCCGGACCGCCGCTGGACCCGCAGGTTATTTAAGTTATTTGGGGGGGGTTCGGGAGGGTGGGGGATTTAATTTAAAGGGTCGGGGGGGGGGTTTTAGGGGGTTTTAATGTGCCGGTTTTTTCGATTTTTCGATTTTTCGATTTTTAACGATTTTTAACGATTTTTCACGATATTTTACCCCCCCAAACGGCAACAATACGATTCCCTCCCCCTCCCAGCCGAAATCGATCGTTAAGACGATCGAGGACACGATTCACATCCCTACTTTCTGAATCCCGCGGTAATGAGGGGCGGAGGAACAAAGTGGGGGTGGGCCTGCGAAAGCCAGCAGCGATCACATTACCACAGTGTTATCGCTGCTGGCTTTCGCACCCAATAGCGCCAACGTGAAAGGTGGTACTATTGGGCGCGCTACTGGCGGCGATAACGGTTTTACCTTATCGCCACCAGCGAAGTTACCACTGCGTCCGCCCTGACACCACCCCGACTCCTCTTATTCTGGTCCTGACTCCACCCTGACTCCGCCCCTATCTAGCTATCACACGCGAAAAGGGACTTTTCACGTGTGATATCAATAGAAAATTACCCCCTTAGTTAACGGATCCAAATATAATTAATGAACAAGACGCTAACAAAAAATGTTCTAGGTTTAACAAGTTATTTCTTCACCGAAATCCCAATTACTTTATATATGTTTTTTATTTGTACTTTGCGGACCATCATAACACCCCACGGTAAGCGAGCATTACTACTCCAATTTTTACCGCTATGAGGTCATCTATAATCATTGGTCCAAAAACTATCCATAAATGCGACAGCATGGATTCACCAGGGGAAGGTCCTGTCAGATGAATCTGATTGCTTTCTTTTTTTGGGTGACTAGAGAATTGGATCAGGGAAGAGCGCTCGATGTGATTTACTTGGATTTTAGTAAAACCTGTTACACAGTCCTGCATAGAAGACTCATGAACAAAATGAGAAGCTTAGGAGTAACTGCCAAGATGGTGGCATGGATTACAAGCTGGTTGACAGATAGAAGACAGAGTATGATGGTAAATGGAACCTACTCTGAAGAGAGAACGCTGTTAAGTGGAGTGCCGCAGGGATCGGTGTTGGGACTGGTTCTGTTCAATGTCTTTGTGAGTGACATTGCGGAAGGGATAGAAAGTAAAGTTTGTCTATTTGCAGATGATACTAAGATCTGCAACAGAGTCGACATGCCAGAAGGAGTGGAGAGAATGAGACATTTAAGAAAGCTTGAATAGTGGTCAAAGATATGGCAACTGGGATTTAAAGCAAAAAAGTGCAGAGTCATGCATCTGGGATGTGGTAATCTGAAGGAACTATATGCGAAAGGGGGTGAAGCACTGCTGTGCATGGAACCGTAGAGAGACCTTGGGGTGATCGTGTCTAGCAATCTATAGATGGCGAAACAATGTGACAAGGCAATAGCTATAGCTAAAGCTAGATGAATGCTGGGCTGCATAGAGAGAGGAATATCTAGTAAGAAAAAGGAAGTGATAATGTCCATGTACAGGTCCTTGGTGAGGCTTCAGCTGAAGTACTGTGTTCAGTTCTGGAGACCATATCTCAAAAGAGACAGAAACAGGTTGGAGGCTGTCCAGAGAAGGGCGACCAAAATGGTGGGAGGTCTCCATCAAATGACTTATGAGGATGAGGAGAGGTTGAAGGACCTAAATATGTATACCCTGGAGGAGAGGAAGAGCAGAGGAGATATGATACAGACCTTTAGATACTTGAAAGGTTTTAGTGATGCACGATCAACTACAGACCTTTTCTGCTGGAATTAATCCAATAGAACTAGGGGTCATGAAATGAAACTCTGGGGTGGATGACTCAGAAGCAATGTCAGGAAATATTTCTTCACAGAAAGGGTGGTGGACGTCTGGAATGCCCTGCCAGAGTAGGTGGTGAAAACAAAAATGGTGCAAGATAAACACTGTGGATCCCTAAATGCAAGGGGGAGGGGAATGAAGTAAGGCATGGGGGAATCTTGCTGGTGTGGAAGATACTATCCTTAACAAATAAGCCATCACATGGGGGTAACTTGCTGGTGTGGCGGATACTACCCTTAACAAATAGCCTTCAAAATGTGATGCAACTCCATCATTGCTCGCGGCTTCAACGACAGGAGGAAAAAAGGAAAAGAAGAATTGGATTCAGACAACAACCAACAAAGGTATTGAACTATACAGTGTGGGAAAACACATAAGCGTGGGGGTAACTTGCCTGATGCAGTGGTTACTACCCTTAACCAAAATGCCTGATACTACAATTCTGTTGCAACTCCAATATTGCTCTCTGCTTCAACTGCAGGGGGGTAAGGAAATTGAACCCAAACAGTAACCAACAAGAGCATGAGGGTAACTTGCTTGATGCGGCAGTTACTACCCTTAACCAAAAGCCTGATACTATACTTCTGATGGAACTCCATTGCACATTGCTCTCTGATTCAACAGCAGGGGGAAGGGAAGGATATTGTACTCAAACAGTAACCAACAAGAGCCCTGACCTTGGCGATCTGAGTATCTGATAAGTATGGGAAACTGATAACTATGGGAGATTGCTGGGCAGACTGGATGAGCTGTAGGGTCTTTTTTGCCATCACTTTCTACGTTTTCAATATATTTTCTCCATTTTACTTGAAGAAGATGTCTTTCAAAGTATTAACAGTGAGGAAAAAACTGAACCTATATGCTTTTTTTTCCCTATAGGTACTATTTTGGTAACTTTACAGTAACTTGCATTTTTCTAGCAAATATAATATTAGACATCAGTAATTGTGCTAACTCAGACTTTCTGAAAAGAGATTTTCTTGTACAGAATGAAATGAACCATTTCATATCTATCTGAAAATTATGAGCTCATATTATTATATTTCAGATATTGCACTGTAGTTTAAAATTATGACAACATAACAGAATATGACTTGATCTTGCTTCTGTGACTTATTAATTGTAGCTGGATATCTGAATATTCCCATAGCAGGATAGTAAATCTTATCAATAACAGAATTCATTATAGATCTAGGCACATTTTATTTTCCTCTTCAACAATGGAGATGACTGTTGTCAGTCAGCAAATCAAAAAAATACAATTCTCAGGAAGATGAAAGAATCTAATTTGCATACCATATAGACTAAAGAGGTTAGGACTTTTCAGCTTGGAGAAGAGACGGCTGAGGGAGGATATGATAGAGGTGTTTAAAATCATGAGAGGTCTAGAACGGGTAGATGTGAATCGGTTTTTTACTCTTTCAGATAATAGAAAGACTAGGGGGCACTCCATGAAGTTAGCATGTGGCACATTTAAACTAATTGAAGAAAGTTCTTTTTCTCTCAACACACAAGTAAACTCTGGAATTTGTTGCCAGAAGATGTGGCTAGTGCAGTTAGTATAGCTGTGTTTAAAAAAGGATTTGATAAGTTCTTGGAGGAGAAGTCCATTACCTGCTATTAATTAAGTTGACTTAGATAATAACCACTGCTATTACTAGCAACGGTAGCATGGAATAGACTTAGTTTTTGGGTACTTGCCAGGTTCTTATGGCCTGGATTGGCCACTGTTGAAAACAGGATGCTGGGCTTGATGGACCCTTGGTCTGACCCAGTATGGCATGTTCTTATGTTCTTATGTTTCTTTCCCCATACAAATACTGTATATAATGCAGTTGTTGCACCTGGAGGTGGACCCTTGTCCTGGAGCAGTAGAGAATGGCTCCCTGGTAGGCATCAGGGAACACCTACCCCCAGAGGGTGGAGCACAGGAGGAGACAGAGGCTGAGATGAGCTTCAGCACTGGAAGCCTGAGGTCCCCCCGGGTGGAGCCCGTAGGGACCCGAGCCACTTGGACTTAGGTGGGCCTCGCAGGGTCTCCCGGAGAGGTAGTAGAGAGGCTTGCCCATGATGAGCAAGGGAGAATGGTCGGTCTTCACGCTGTTGGCCTGGAAAGGCAAGGAAGGCCCAAACAGCGTAAGTGATGACAAGGAAAGGGACGGAGCCAGAATCAGGAGATGTGGTCAACAAGGCAGAGGTCATGTTCCGGAGGTCAGATGAGGTCACAAGGCAGACAGAGTTCAGGATGCAGGCAGCAGATGGGGAGGTCAAGGAACAGGTCGAGGTCAGTACCAGAGAGACAGTCAGAGGGTACTATCTGGGAAGATGAACAGATAGACACATGAACAGTAGGACACTCGAACAAGGCTTGGAAGAGCAGGATCCTGGAACAAGACTGGAACAAGACTGTGATTGCGGAGGCAACCTAGCACATAATACAATGCCGACCCGATTTCCAAGGCAAGGAAGTGCAGGCAGGGACTTCGTTATATTCTTCCATCAATCAAGGCACGCCGCAGAGCTGGAACCCGCCCCTGGCCCTACAAGAAGCTGGGCAGTCTGCACGCGTGCACGTAGGGGCGTGGCTGATGCCATTGGAGGTGCCGTGCTCCAGCGTGAGGCCTGGTGTGCAGTGGAAGGCCCGGCAACTGCCACCGCAGGACGTTGAGGCCTAGCAGAGCTCGCAGCTGCCACTGGGGAGGCCAACCCGTGACCTATAGAGGAGCTAGTGAGGTGAGCAGGCCCGTGCTCAGGCCGGATGCAGATGAGGCACGCAACAGCAGTGACTACATAAAATGCAACACCAGAAGGACA
The DNA here is from genome assembly GCF_901001135.1 of Rhinatrema bivittatum. NCBI lineage: Eukaryota > Metazoa > Chordata > Amphibia > Gymnophiona > Rhinatrematidae > Rhinatrema > Rhinatrema bivittatum. Next base: position 180,031,584 of record NC_042619.1, read on the forward strand.
GAATGGATGAAGCAGTCACAAAAGGCTAGGGATGTGCAGAGGGACCGCCTACGTTACATTCGATATTCGTATTCGTGGGGAGGCAGATACATTGCATTCAGCAAGGGGGGCCCTGATCCATTCACGCGTTCCATTCTTATTTGTTTCCCAGCTAAAATTTAATTAACTACAATGCCCCACCCTCCTGACCCCCCCCCCCCCCCCCAAGACTTGCCAAAACTCCCTGGTGTTCCAGTGGGAGTCCGGGAGCCATCTACTGCACGCACGCCGTCGGCTGCCTGTATTCAAAATGACACTGATAGCCTTTGACCTTACTATGTCACAGGGGCTACCAGTGCCATTGGTTGGCCCCTGTCACATGGAAGGAGCAATGGATGGCCAGCGCCATCTTGTGCTCCTACCATGTGGGAGCCAGGAGAGTCCCCCAAGACTTGCCAAAAGTCCCTGGTGGTCCAGAGGAGGTACGGGAGTGATCTCCTGCACTTGGGCCGTCGGTTGCCGGTAATCAAAATGGCGCCGATAACGTTTGCCCTTACTATGTCACAGGGGATATCGGTGCCATTTTGAATACCGGCAGCGGACGGCATGAGTGCAGTAGATGGCTCCTGGACCCCCGCTGGACCACCAGGGAGTTTTGGTAAGTGTTGGGGGGGTCAGGAGGATGGGGGTTTTGTTTAAATTTGCTCGTTTAGACGGCCAAATAATTCGGTGAAGATTTGTTGTATTCGTGGGAATCGCGATACGTTTCGCTTCCCCATGAATACAACAAATATGGCCCTATACGCTGTGGATTGCCAATATGTTGCAAACGAATGTACACCCCAACAAAAGTCTGCATTTCAAAAAATTAACTTACTACATGTCTAATAGTTAGCATTTGACTCGGGTCATGCAGGTTTTAGCTGTTTAAGTTGTAATAATTTTCTCCTATTTCTGCTTCCTTGAAAGTGATTCTGAATTTGAAATTGTGGTGAGTAAAGAATTCATGATTTTAAAACTCTATAAATCTAATGAAAAGTGGCAAAAATACACTCAATAACCCAGAAATTACAAAGGCAATGGTCAAGTTTGTTCCAATTATCATAGTATTTCTGCTACTTCTAAAGTAGTTAGAATGACAACAGTTGAGTGGCACCTTATAGACTAATACATTTATTAAGGCATGAGCTTTCAAGGATAGAGTCCATTTCATCAGATGCATGAAGTGATGTACAAGAGATGGGGAAAATATATTCAGAATAGAGAGAAAACATCAGATTAGGCAGGACATTGTGTGGATAAAGTATTAATAGTATTATAGTAAAGCCTACTGACAACTGAGGTGTGAAAAGACAGAATGATGTGATAATAGTTAAATTCATAGATAGTTACAAGTACAACATCTGGGGCTCGTTCACCTGCTCTTTTTCCAGTGTAATATATGCCATTGCCTGCCAGCAATGTTCCTCTGCTGTCTACATAGGACAAACATATCAATCTATAAGGAAAAGAATAAATAAATCTGACATTAGAAATGGCAACATTTAGAAAACAGTAGGAGAACATTTCAACCTTCCAGGACATTCTCTATCTGTTAGAATTTGTAAGTATGTGGATCCTTTGACCGAGGTGAGAGGTGGAACTGCCCAGGGGGAGGAGCCCCACTGAGCCTTACCGTCGGGAGGCGGAGTCTTGGCTGCGGTATGATATACAGCAGCGGATAGTATGAGAGAGAGAGTGACCCCTGAAGGTGGGCCAAGGAGTAGCAGCGCAGCTGCTGACATCAGACTCAGCTCTGGAACTGGAGTAGACAGTTAGTAATGGCACTACCCGAGGAGCGGGGGTGCCGGTAGAAGTACAGTCACTGAAATACACTGGGTCCTTAGAGATGGTTAAGGAGAGGGTCCCTTGGTGGGAGGTCACGGTAGTGGTCCACAGAGTGGGGTACACCAGTGAGGGTTTCTCTTCAGATGTTACTGCAATGGTCCACAGAATAGGGTACACCAGCGAGGGTTCCTCTACAGATGTCACGGCAATGGTCCACAGAGCGGGGTACACCAGAGAGAGATCCCACGTAGAGAAACACAGGAACCAGTGTAGTACTTACAGCGACTGAAGGTCTGGAGAAGCCTCAGGAAGCGAGGCAGACAGGAATCCGTATGAAGGCCCTCTGAGGAGTGGATAGCCAAGAGATGGAATAGGGTCCCCGAGGAGCGGGTACCCGGTAGTCTCTAACACGGAAGCAGGAACTGTAACAACATTGAAGAGAGCGTAGAAGTTGTAGCAAGTGAACTCGTTGCCAAGTCACTGTCTGTCTGGGCTGGTGAGCTTAAGTATCCAGGTTGAGTGACGTCATCTGGTGGTGCTAATCTGGTTATGCATATATTGCTAATCAAGTTATTTATTTATTTTTTTTACTTACTGTATAACTTTCTAGCTTTAGTAATTGCACAAATCAGTGTATATCACATTTAATGCAGGCAACAAAATGCCCAGAATATCCACCCCAAGAATGATAAAATCAAGGGCTTCTCTCTACTTTGGAAGTTCTCCCAACCAGACAATTAACTGAACTAATTCAACATTGTCTTTGTAGACTTTATAGCTTTTGGAATAATTGTTGTGCTTACAGAAGCACTTTTAATCTTTATATTGTCAAAACTTTTAGATCCAATACTTCACTTTGGAAACAGGTTGGTAGCCTTAAAAAGGCTTTTGTGCAGAATTGCAGCTTTTCCCCTAACTCAAGCCATTTTTACAGTAATTAATTGTGTGCCCTGGAGAAAATTCTATTTTGTTTATTTGTCTTCTTCTTGCTGAAAGTTTGTACGTTATTCAATGAAACAATTGATACGATAACAGAAAAATGTATAATATTGTAGGGCTGGAAGTTGACATCTTTTATCTGTCTATTAACTTGCACACTATCCCAAGACTTTGCAAGCCAAATCATTTCATAGTTCGCCCTTTACCCATTCCAGTGGAGACTCACCTTTCTACAGCTCTGTAACTGTAGACTCTGATATGAATAGCTTAACATTATCTTTAAATTGTTTCTTTAGAGGGAAACGAAGATATCACATTGTGTCAAATCCATTTCTATTTTATGTGGTATTATTGAAAGAGGGGCCTTCAGAGTTGACATTCAAGAGTATCCATCTGGCTTACTAAATGCCATGATGTCTCTTTTGTTTTCCCAAGTCTCTGATGAGATGATGCTTGTCACTTAATTGCTGCTGAGGATCACAGATGATGGTTTATAGGTTTAGGGAAATTGCAGGCAGTACTTTGTTAACAAATGGAAGAGCACAAAGGTATTTCCTAATTAGCCTACAGAGCTCAATTGGCCCTTAACGGCACCTGCATGTACAGCATCAGGGAGCTGTGTTTCAACAGAAAAGCTCCTTCCAGTTAATTAACCTGTATGCACTTGTTACAAATGAAACCTATTTGTTTCCACTTAATATATTTGCGACCAGTTTAAATATTCATTTATTATTATGCTTGTTAAGTGAGAAATGGAGAGGTACACTTTATCTAACTTCCCTTAACTTGCATTGGGCAGTAAAAGAAGCAATAATAGGATACATTCCTCAAGATATCAGCCTTGCCTCCTCCTTGCCTATATGACTTCCTCATGGGGTTTTGCTCCCAGGTTTCCTCTTTTCTGCCCTAAATATTTTATTTCCTCTGGTATTGTACTTGTTTTAAATCTTCCTGACCTTCAGTTTCTGGCCCACTTTTAATCTTTTCTTTGGGCTGACTCTCCTTCTTACATCTGTTAGTGTCATGCCTGCTCGTCTGCAGAGCAGCCCTACATTTACTTTGATTCACAGTTAGAAGAGCCATTAAGTAGGTGGCACTTGCATAAACTCTAATCACAAACATCTGCTCAGGAATGAAATTTAAAAAAAAACCCAGGATAAAGAAGACCTTAATGCTTTGTTTTGCTCTAACTTCTAGCTGTATTACATTAAGAAATAATACTAATCCTACTACTACTAATAAAAATAAAATATATTGTGACTTTGAAAGGGTGCACTTGCCAATAGATTTAATGCAGTATGGAAAAGGTCTTTTTGGGTTTCCATTCTTTGTGCTCTGCAGTTTCTGAGACCAACCAATGCAAATATGTCACCAAAAAAAGACATACCAAAATCAAATAAAAATGACCACATAGTAACTATTTCTGTGTTTCTGATCCATTTAAGTGGAAAGTTTTCATGATATCTTTCCTTAGGGTAATTGGATTATAATCCTTTCTTATACCTGGATTTATATTCCTTGCATAACTTGGTACACTTTGTCTATCTTAGCTTTTTCTATCTTCATTTCCTTATGTAGTCTGATGCATAGACAATGTTTTTTTTTTCCCTCAAAAGCAAGTTGAGATACATTCTAGAGCTGCATGCTGATACTCTGTATCAGGGGCAGTAAGCTGGTTTTAAATAGTCTCACTGACCAATCATTTGTGTTGGAGAGACCCGGGGGTCATAGCAATTTAGATATATATTATTTTTACATCTCAAAGCAATGGCAGCTATAGGACCAAAAAGATCATCTGAAAATATAGATATTACTAGGAACTAAAGGAAACAAGCTTTGGTAGTTTGATGGAACAAGCTGGAGCAAGAGATGAATGATAATGTGCTAATTAGAGTGTGGAAGCATATTTAAAAAAAAAAAACAAATGAGAGCTGTGCAGTTGGCTGTCAGTAGAAATATGATTCAAAGTTATTTGTAAGAACATAAGAAATTGCCATAGTGGGTCAGACCAAGGGTCCATCAAGCCTGGCAATTATCCAATAACTAAGTCTATTCCATGTTACTGTTGCTAGTAATAGCGGTGGCTATTTTCAGTGTCAACTTAATTAATAGCAGGTAATGGACTTCTCCTCCAAGAACTTATCCAATCCTTTTTTAAACCCAGCTACACTAACTGCACTAACCACATCCTCTGGCAACAAATTCCAGAGTTTATGAAGGTAATTTGTCTGGGAGCATATCAGTCTCAAATAAGATTTCTTGACTATTTTCAGATAAATAAATGACAACAAGTAATTAACTTTCAAAAGCTAGGCAAAAGGTATTAAGTTAGTTGATATCACCTGCTTCTGGGTTGTTGACCTTTATTTCTAGGTATTCAAGTGACCTAACATGGCAACTGCACCACATCATTGAATATTTTCATTGTGACTTCCAGTTTAAGAGCAGTTGTATCCACCCAGCAGGGCCAGAGCAAGCTCTCGGCGAACTAGGCCTGTGCCTAGGGCGCCAAGACTTAGGGGGCATCGCTGCCGCTCGCGGACACTTCAGGTGGCAGAATTTTGAAAGGGCAAAAAGTGCCCCTTCAAAATTCTGCCCAGCCCCTGCCTCAACCTGCTTCCCCTCCCCCCCCTCATCGTGCCATCCTCCCGATGCCCCCCTGGTGGTCCAGCGGAGGGCCCGGGAGCGATCTGCCACTCCTGGGGCCTCGGCTGCCACTAAACAAAATGTGGTTGGCCCCTGTCACATGGTAGGGGCTAAAAGCCACCGGCGCCATTTTGGTTAGTGGCACTGATGACCCTGGAGCGGCAGGTCGCTCCCAGGCTCCCCGCTGGACCAGGTATTTTGTGAGGTTTTTTTGGGGGTGGGAGGGTGGGGGAATGGCGGCATGTGGTCCCTGCCACTAGAGTCGGGGCTGCGACCGGGGGCGGGCAGGTAGCAGCACGACGAGGGGGAGAGAGGGCGGCGCAAGGCTGAAGGTACCTAGGGCACTGAATCCCCTTGCACCGGCCCTGCCACCCAGCATTGTAGTAGCGAAGATATAGGGAGGGTCATTTTCTAACTGTGTGGTTAAAGGCAAAGTCTGTGTCTAACTTTTACATGCACACTTTGCCCCACATTTTCTAAGCAAATGTTTGTGCATGAGTTCATTTTGAAAAGCCCTCGGTATGTGCCCTTCACTGTGTTCAAACTCCGCTCTAAGGAGAACACAACTCGTGTGAGAGAGCTTATGTGCATACTTTTTAAAATAACAAAAAAAAAAAATATATATATATATATGTGTGTGGTGTGTGTGTGTGTGTGTGTGTGTGTATGTGTGTGTGTGTGCATGCAAGCCCCAACGCCACCCCTAGGACGGAATGAGATCAGGTTATGTGCAAACCTTTACACATACTCAACCCCGGGTTATTTTATAACAAACCTGTAAGCAAACAAAACCACGTTTTATGCACTTAAATTGCTTTGAAAGTCATCTCTAAAAATCTTTCTGGGAAATGAGCTGCCGTCTTGCTGAGGCTCTAAGCAAAGAGCCACTAAAGAATAATAATTCATTTTGCATTTTTTGTGCATTCTTTGCCTTTTCAGAATTATCATTTCTGTTTCTCTTAATCATATTTACCAGACTGCCAATCATTTGTTGCAGCAATTGTGAAAACAGTTTCAAACACACTCAAATATTGATGCAGGAAGCATTACTACTGCTTCTAATCAATTGCTTTGATTCTTCTGTTTTAAAATTGGGTCCGATAATGCATTTTAGAGTAGGTCAATACAGCCTGCTACATGGAGTAATATGTCTAATTTGTTTCCATTCATCATCATCTATTTGACGCCCATGTATTTAAAATTTCCACTTGCCACTGGGAATCAGTGATGCCAAGTCAAGAAAGAAAACAATTAAAAAAAAAAGTCTACCAGATCTAACATTACAAAGAAATATTTATTTATGAGTTAGCAGAAACATATTCTCTTCTCTAAGTTATACACTTTTTATTTCTGTGATCTCCAAAGTATGTTGATGTTATGTGTTTTAATGTAAAAAAAAAAAATATGCTGAATGTGAAATGTTTCTGGAAAAAAATGCCCAGTAGATGACGTATAGATGTTGCCTCATTATGCAAGAGCCATACCAGAACTTTCTATTTAAATGTGATGCACAGTAGTGATCAACATTGTGCCAGTTTCATATTTTCTGCTTCTAGATGTTTCCATTTTTTTCTCGAGAAGGGTCTCGATTCGCAATACAAGTAGGTTACACTGCTGCAATACTACTGTCTCTAATAACCATTAAACGTTGAGGACAGTAATCTTCAAACAGCCCACATAACAAAGTTGTCAAAAACACATGCAATCTACACCAGTTTTTAAAGGGGCGGATTTTAAAAGCCCTGCTCGCGTAAATCCGCCTGGATTTACGCGAGCAGGGCCTTGCGCGCCGGCGCGCCTATTTTTCATAGGCCTGCCGGCGCGCGCAGAGGCCCGAGACTCGCGTAAGTCCCGGGGTTTTTTGTCGGGGGCGTGTCGGGGGCATGTCGGGGGCGGGGCCGATCGCTGCGTTTTGGGGGCGGGATGTGGCGTTTCGGGGGTGGGTCCGGGGGCGTGGTTTCGGCCCGGGGTGGTCCGGAGGCGTGGCCGCGCCCTCCGGAACCGCCCCCGGGTCGAGTCTCGGCGCGCCAGCAGCCCGCTGGCGCATGTGGATTTACTTCTCCCTCCGGGAGGCGTAAATCCGTGGACAAAGGTAGGGGGGGGGTTAGATAGGGCCGGGGGGGTGGGTTAGGAAGAGGAAGGGAGGGGAAAGTGAGGGGAGGGCGAAAGAGAGTTCCCTCCGAGGCCGCTCCGATTTCGGAGCGGCCTCGGAGGGATCGGAGGCAGGCTGCGCGGCTTGGCACGCGCCGGCTGCCCAAAATCGGCAGCCTTGCACGCGCCGATCCAGGATTTTATAAGATACGCGCAGCTACGTGCGTATCTTATAAAATCCAGCGTACTTTTGTTTGCACCTGGTGCGCCAACAAAAGTACGCGAACGCGCATTTTTTAAAAATCTACCCCAAAGTGAGTAAGTTACCTTTGAAAATTGTCTGAAAGAAGATGCAGAAACTCACTGACACAAAGTTACATCTGGTCTTTGCAGGGCCTAATTTGTGCAGGTTGATTTGCATGCATACTTTTTAAAATAAAAAAAAAATATGCATGTAAATCTCCATGACCCGTCTGAATTCTTATCTTTTGTGCACATAAAAGTGTACATGAAATCGGGTTATGTCCATATTTTATGCACACAAACCTCAGGCAATCTTATAACAAGCTCTTTACACACATCAACACATGTTTTATGCGTGCACAGGGCTTTGAAAATGACCCCCACCCTCAAATGTTTTTAATTTGTGCTTTTAGTTATGAGAATGTAATAGGCCTATGAAGATTTTTTTTGCATTAACATCTTCTGATTACCAAGTCTTGTTCATTAAGGATTTTTGCCATGGGCAGAAAACTGGAAGAGAAAAAAAAAGCAAAATAGAAAACATTTATCTAGATGAATCTTGTTTTTTCTTAGATAAATAAGAAAAAACAAGATTCATCTAGATAAATGTTTTCTATTTTGCTTTTTTTTTCTCTTCCAGTTTTTTTCTCTTCCAGTTTTTTTGAAAACTGCACGTTGCATCACAGTATAAAAAAAATGAAACTGAGTGAACTTGTTCTGCTAAATATGTATTTTATTTCTTTGAAGATTTGAAATAGGAATATTGTACATTTGTGTAAAGTATTACAATGTTATTTCTTTCAAAAGTATCACCTAGCTATGGTAACATAATGGGAAAAAGGAAAAATAACCAGCGATTTCCAATTAAAATGTCTGTTTTACAACATGCACGCATGTGAACGATATATCTTTATAAACATTATTTAAATTAAATTGCCATATTAGCAAAAATGTACACGTGATTGTGTAGACTTATTTTTAGCCTGTTTATAGTTGAGCCAAATGAGCATTCTCACTCATCTGTTGTGGCTGTCATATGGTCAACTGAACTTCTGTAAGCACCTTACAACTAAAGGTTCATTTTCCTCAATTTGTTAAGTGGCTAATTATAAAGGTTCACAAAAGAACTGACACCAGGGAGGAGGGAAAGCAGCCCCTTCTATCAGCAGCCCCTGGAGACTTGTACAAGTGTCATTTGTTAAACAGAGCACAAATTAAACAATGGCAATAATAAGCGGCTGGGAAGGGGTGGATAATGAAAGGGAATTTCCTGTGTGACTGCAGAGCCAATCTAAATGGGTTGTTTGTATGCCTAACAATAAGGTCCTTAATGTTACTGTTCATGTATCCAGTGACCAATAAAGGTGATGCTCTCTATTGGAGTATATTAGCATGGGACAGAGCCAAATATCCCTTAAATTAGCTCAAATATCTTTTTTTGCAGCATGAGACAAAAAAAAGATGAAGGTATCCTCAGAACATTTCTCAATTATAAGACTCAGGAATTTAGCAAAAGAGGAACCAGCGTTTTCAAGCTACATGCAGACAGCGGAAAACCAAATACTCAACCCTGACATATATTAAGAATACATGCATATTGAATCTGGACATATTAAGAAAACAATGAAACAGAACAGTTACCGACTAGGTGGCAAATAAGGTCTTCTTTGTGCAGGTCTGGATTCGGGCATATGGAAAGGGCTACTGGCCACGTGCAGCAAGCTGATATGGCAAAATCCAGTCTCAGAGAATGCTTCTCTTCTATTCCTTTCACCTGCAGGGCATCTCTGCTTCTTCATGGGCCTCATTGATTGGTCCTGAAAAAGGGACCCTACTTTTCCCCCCAATCCCCCCAAAAATGTAAGTAGGTGATATTTGGATTTCAGACATTATAGATTATCTGGTCTTTACCATCTTTATTTCAGCTCATCCAATGTAATGCTCAGATTCATTTCTTTATTCTGATATTTTAACAGTATTTACAGAACTATTATAGGGCTCTTCAACGAGGTATGTCACAGCGTACCTATGAGACTTCAGTAGAGCGTTGGACCAAAGATGGAGTATTCACGGTTACAGTGGCAATCTTCTCTGCATGTATGGGGAATTTAAAAAGGTCCAGTGAAAATATGTATTACCGGGAAATGCAATACAAGTTTCTGCAGAGGGCCTTTGTCTCTCCACAGGTTGCGTGGAGAGCGCGGCTCATAACAGATTCGACATGCCCTCGTTGTCACCTTGCAATTGGCACTTTGTCTCACGCATTCTGGGCTTGTCCCCTTGTTCAACAGTTCTGGCAGAAAATTGTAAATTACTTACAACGCCTCCTGAAAATACGTTTTCAAGTTACCCCGCAGCTGATTCTTTTTTATTGCATTCCCCAGTCGGTTATAAGAAAAGCGGGATTGAGAACTCTGATTAAAAAGGCCTGGCTGGTGGGGAAAAAAGTTATTCTACTTAATTAGTTGGAGATATCTGCACCATCGTATTGGACTTGGCGTAATCACTTTCATCGAATGATGTATATGGACAGTTTTACTTCTAAGTTGTCGCCAACGCACCGAAGACTTTTCTTGGAGACCTGGGAGGTATATGTGCAGACTTTGCCACATCGGGCTCGCAGCTTGATCCTCAATGCCTGATGTTTGTTTGTTCTTCTTTTTTTGTTTTTTGGGTTAGTGATAGACCCATGCCTTCAATGTTATGATTGGACTCTAGTATACATGGATGTCTCAACTGGTTTGTCAGCCAGGCCTTGGGTAGGGGAAGGGGGGGGGGGGAAGGGGGGTAAAGGGGGAGAAGCGGGACGGGGAGGTTTGGAGAGGGTGAGGGTTTGGGGATAAGCATACTGGACTCCTGTTCCTTCTTGTTTAAGCAGAGCTAGCCCGCTATAGTTGTTCAATATGTCAGACTGGGGGAGGTATCAGAGTGCAGCCTCTCCTAGTTTGTTGGCGACATGAGTATATTCTCTAGGGTGGCTTTAGAGATGTCTTAGGCACAGTTATAGATATCTGGAAGGGGGAAAATTGAGGAGTGTTTCCTCATGGTTCTGTGATTTGTGTCATCAATATTGTTTGCTGTATTATGTTTGCTTGTCTGTTAGCGGCAAAGTTTCATATTGTGTCTGAGGATCACTCAATAAAAATTGTATTACAAAAAAAAACAAACAGTATTTACAGAACTGAAAGCATAGGCATTTTGCCATTGTTTTCTACCCCTCATTCCTCAAATCAGGATTTTGAAACATTAGGTATTGCTAGTTAAGGTGCAAATCAGTGACCTTTCCTTCAAGCTCATTCATATCACACCAGCCTAACTCGGCACAGGAGACTGGGATCTCTACTGTCTCTCCTATTCTGAATCTCCTGTAATTCAATATGTATGTTTGAATTAAATGCAGTTCAACAAAAGTCACTGCATTAATTATGATTGTACTTGAGTTGGAGAGTCTGAGGTAGCTTCAGCCACTTGGAAGTCTTCCCCATCTGCCTAGATTCATTCTTACATTTTGTTTTCTAACTTTAAAAGTCATGGGAATGTACAGGCTCCGAATCTCTAGCTTTGCCTTTGCTTCCTCACAAGTAAGGATCCTCTATTCTTGAAATCCATTGCTTTCTTTGCACCCACCACCTCCACTGTGAGGCTACTCAATGCATCTACTACTATTTTAAAATAAATAATAAAAATAGCATTCTTGTTCCCACTTCTCTTGGCTCTTTTTTTTAATCATTATTCAATAGGAAAGATACACGAATTAACGTGTAATGAAGCAAGCTGATTTTGGATTCATAAAAATCAGCAAACTCTGCCTATCAGATAGCATTTATATATTTATTTAATACATGTATATACCTCATAACCAGGGCAAACTATAAAACCAGTTTACAATAAAACAGAGAGAGAAGTTTAAAAAAAATCACAAACAGGCAAAATCAAGGCAATGACCTGCGGGTACCTAAATCACAGTATCACAGATAGTATCTCCTGTTATATTGGGAGTTGATTTTACAAACCCAGCTAACATATTTACTAATTGTAATAACTTACAGAGATGATTGGAAGGCAGGTCCAATAGCTCAGCTAGGTGTAATTTCCTAGTTTTCTTTATTTCAGTTTTATAGCTTCTAATAGGTTAGATTTCTACAAGTTCATGTCTAATTTAGTCTTCTATCATTTCCTTTCCAAACATTGGGTCTGACATTTGAAGACATACAGACCTTCATGGAACCAAGATGTTGTTTGTAGTTGGTTGATCACAAAAGATTTCTCAGGGGCCACTAAGCTGGAAACAAGCATTTCAAGATTGCTAATATAATAACCTAAATTAAATCTTCCTAGTTATTATCCATCATTTATTTGCCCTGTGCATTTATTTTTCATTTTTTTAAGTAGTTTATTTCTGTACATTTTTTCTGTGTATAAAATTGGTATAATTATAACTAGTATAAGTGATTAAGTATAACTTGTGTGCATAAAATTGAATTTTATGCATACAAAATGGCATTTATGTATGAAAATTACCAAAATGAATGAAATAAACTGAAAAAAAGTACTAGGAATAAAAAGGATGAAGTCAATGAGCGACCTGAACCAAAGTTTTTGGGTGCATATCCCTATCATGTATCAGTATTCTGAATATATTTATTTTTTCAAAGGAGTTCTGCATGGAAAAGCAGCTTGTACATGCACATATGTGGCATATACGTGCACAGCAGATTTTCAAAACAGGCCGAGAGCAGGTATTCTGCTGCATTTGCATGGAAAAGTGCAACCAAAGGAGTGTTTTGGGGGCATCTGGGCATGATTTGTATGTTTGTGCATATTTTGCTATTTTATAAACTTGTGTTAGGTCTAAATACCAGTCATGCTGTGCACTGTAATACTTCAGAATTACTAAGATTTATTGCTGTGCTTCCTGATGCAGCCGCAAGGCAAAACATGTATACCATGTTGGGGGATTTTGTTGAAATTTAAGAATTGTGTTGCATTAAAAATTGTGGAGTCACTGCAATAAATAAGTAATTGCTTTATTTAACCAATGTGTGGACTTTGAACTGTTCTGCTTGTTTCCCTTGGATTGTGTATACTACGTGCAGAATAACTCTTCTTCGGTATTCTAAATACAAAAAGAACATGACTCAATGGCCATGTTATTAACTGAGTTTTAATGAAAAAAACAAAGTCCAAATAACATAACGTATATCCCCTGTCTTACAACTGCAGGAGAGGTAATCAATATTAAACAAGAAGTGATTCCTCTTAATGACCACCAAGGGAAGAGATCCAATACAGGTAAAAATGGTCCAGCACAGCCCTGTACAGCCACCAAGCTTTACTCTTGAAAGAACATTCTACCAGTAAGGGAGTCCTTGTTAGCTAGCACTTAAAAACAACTGGGTAACCAGGGTGGGTCTGTTTTGACCAATGAGAGCCATGCAAGACAGTGCCCAGCCCAGCATTCCTGGGAAAATAACAGTATTCGTTGCTTTCTCCATTCTCCATCAGCCAGAATTGCTCTATATGGAGAGCTTCCACCCACCACCACTATGACCAGTGGTTCAATTCACAGGCTGCCTTACAGTATTCTCCCCTCCATAGAGGGACCTCTGAGAACCTTTAGACCATCCAGGGCTCTTACAATACCTCTCCTTTCATACATTCTGTTCCTTCCTCCCTCCTTTATCTTTTCCATTATAGCAAACATTTAGGGCAGCGTTTCTCAACCTGTGGGTCGCGACCCCGGCGGGGGTCGAACGACCAAAACGCAGGGGTCGCCTAAAGCAGGTCCCCAACCACCGGTCCGCGGACCAGTACCGGGCCGTTGGGGTTTTTTGCCGGTCCGCGGCGCCGCGGCTGCTGCGGGGAGGCGGGGCGAAGCTGGCGACCTGCCTCCTCCAACCCCAAAAGGGAAGAGACATGGCCCAAAAAGCTAGCGCGTCGCAGTGACGTTTGTTGCTGGAGCCGCGCAGGCAGGAAGGAGGTGTATCAGCCACTGCAGGTGCTCCTCCTACTTCCTTCCTGCCTGCCCTGCCCCGGAAGACAAATGTTGCCGGAGCCGCACGGGGAGGAAGGAGGAGGCGCATCAGCTGCGTGGGTAGAAGAGGCGCTTCAGCCGCGTGCAGAAGAGGAGCAGTGGGGCCGGGAAGACTAGGGCCACTGCAGAGCCCATCCTGTGGCAACCCGTAAAGAAGAGGCCCAGAGGTGAGAGAGAGGTGTGTGCAAGTATGATTTGAGTTGAGAGACTGTGTGTGTTTGCAGAGACAGCATGTGAGAGCCTCTGTGTGTGTGAAAGAGACAGCATGTAAGAGTGAGAGCCTGTGCTTGAGCAAGGCAGCATGTGGGGGTGTGAGAGAGCCTGTGTGTGAGACTCAGACAGCCTGTGCCAGTGAGAGCCTGTGTATGTGTGTGTGAGAGAGAAATGCATGTGAGAATGAGAACCTGACTGTGTGTTTGAGGGAAGAAGACAGGTGGAGAGAAAAGAAATAGAAAAAAAGGCAATATAAAAGGAAATGGCAAAAAATTAGAAAGGGAAGCAGATGTAAAAAAATAAATAAATTACTTTTTACTGATTGGCACATGTAATCTTTGGGAATGTGCAAGAGTAGCACTTTCTCTATGGCGGATCTCACAATGTACGAGATCAACATGGAGGAAGTGGAAACCCACGGGGCCTGCACAGAGGAGGCAGCAGAATGGGCTTCAATGCCAATAGCAGCAATCAGTGCCTCCCCAATAGCCACGTGGCAGCAGTGGCAGTAATTAGATTAATTGTTTGACTCAGCTGGAGGTGACAAAGTATGAAGTGGGATGTGAAATCAGCTTGATCTGGTGGAGAATTAGGATTGCTGTTACACATGAACTGTATTTGGCAAACATAAAGGGAGCCAGGATAATCAATTGATGCCTGCAGCTGAGGACTGATTCATTATGACTCATGTAGAAATTAGTGCATTTTCCAGATTAGTCTGCATAACACAATTCTCAACATTCAGCATTATTTCTGCTGCATAGAGTTTTATCTGAGAGGCTCTGAGGTTGTGAGGGAGCCAGTAAGAGTGAGAGCATGAGTGTGTATGAGAAAATCCAGGGGAGTAAGAGTGTGTGTGTGAGTGTAGGGGGGGGGGGGGGGGAGAGTGTCTTACACCCTGAGAGTGTATCAGTGTCTGTGAGAGCGAGAGGTTATGGTGGGTATAAGAGCATGAATGTGTATGTATGTGACAGTGTATGTGTGAGAGAGAATGGACATGTGAGTATGTGTGAGAGAGAGAGGATAACCTCTTAATCCTCGACAATATCAGGGTGACTGGAAATCAAGAGCTCCCATGTATGGACAGCAGGGGCTTTTTAAAATCCTTATTAGTTTTAATTATTGTGTGTTATTTGATATATGTGCTGTTTTGAAATATTATTGGTGTTTGGGAAATTATAAAAATGTATATGATTTTAATTAATAGAAATTCTATTTATCAGTAATTTTAAAATATTCTTTTATTAGTATGGTTTTACTATTATAACTGATGCTTTATGTTTCTTAATTTTATTGTTTTATGAGGAATGGTGGTTCTGTTTATAAATGTCATAATAAATAAGTATGCACTAAAATCCAACCCCATCCATAACCCCGCCCCCATATGACCAAAGCCCCGCCCTCGCAGGGCGAGGGCGGGGCGAGGGGTCACCGCAACATGAGGAACTGTATTTCGGGGTCACGGCATTAGAAAGGTTGAGAACCACTGATTTAGGGTCATTTATCAAAATGCTATAAGGTATTTCTACATGTGTTAAGCACCTTTAACGCATGTGAAAGGTGCATTACCTTTAATGAATGCGATAGCACCATAACATATGGTGCCATGCAAATCTGAGAAAGAGGAGGAGTTAGGGGTGGGCTTACTGTTTTGCAAAGCCCTATTGCATGGCTTTAACTACACCATTTTCAGTAGTGTTAAGCTGTGTGAAGGGTTGTGTTAAGGCTTTATTGCATTTTCTGATGTGTTTTCAAATGCCTGAGAGAGAGAGAGGGAGAGAGAGAGAGGGAGAGAGAGAGAGGGAGAGAGAGAGAGAACCTAGCCATATTGCCCTCACCCTAGATAGGTATTTATATTTCTATGGGAGGCTCACCTAGTAACTCGAGGTGAGGTTTAGGTATTAAAGATGTGCATTCGTTTATCATGAATTAGGCAATTTCAATGAAATTGCCTAATTCGTCGGGGGTCGGGGGCCCCGAACCCCGAAACGGATTTTCCCCGAACTTCAGGTAAAATCTGTTTTTCGGGTTTGTACGGGCAGAAGGGCACATTTTATTTTTTTAAATTAAAAACCACCCCAAGCATTACAATTAACTATAATACACCCCCCCACCACCATCCTGATCCCCCCCCAAGACTTACTAACATCCCTGGTGGTCCAGCGGGGTCCCGCGATCGATTTATCCCGGCGTGCCTGCCTCATTCAGAATGGCGCTGATAGCCTCTGAATTACTATGTCACAGGGGCTACCAGTGCCATTGGTCAGCCCCTGTCACATGGCCATCGGCGCCATCTTGTGCTCCTACCATGTGACAGGGGCTGACCAATGGTGCCGGTAGCCCCTG
The DNA here is from genome assembly GCF_901001135.1 of Rhinatrema bivittatum. Lineage (NCBI taxonomy): Eukaryota > Metazoa > Chordata > Amphibia > Gymnophiona > Rhinatrematidae > Rhinatrema > Rhinatrema bivittatum. The sequence goes on from NC_042619.1 coordinate 180,047,902, forward strand.
TGACATAGTATGGGCAAAGGCTATCGGCGCCATTTTGATTACTGGCAGCTGACAATGAGATCACTCCCGGACCCCCGCTGGACCCCCAGGGACTTTTGTCAAGCTGGCCAAAAGTCCCTGGGAGTCCAGCGGGGGTCCCGGAGTGATCACCTGCCCTCGGCTGTTGGCTGCCAGTAACCAAAATGGCGCCGATAGCCTTTGCCCATACTATGTTACAGGGGCTCTCGGCGCCATTGGTCAGTTGCAGGAGATCACTCCAGGAACCCCGCTGGACCCCCAGGGACTTTTGGCCAGCTTGGGGGGGGGGTCCTCCTGACCCCCCTAGGACTTGCCAAAAGTCCCTGGGGGTCCAGCAGGGGTCCAGGAGTGATCTCATTGTCGGCTGACAGTAATCAAAATGGCGCCGATAGCCTTTGCCCATACTATGTCACAGGGGCTACCGGCGCCATTGGTCAGCCCCTGTCACATGGTAGGAGCACAAGATGGCACCGATGGCCATGTGACAGGGGCTAACCAATGGCACCGGTAGTCCCTGTGACCTAGTAATTCAGAGTCTATCGGCGCCATTCTGAGCGAGGCAGGCACGCCGGGCCACGGAGGGACAAATCGATCACGGGACCCTGCTGGACCACCATGGATGTTGATAAGTCTTGGGGAGGGATCGGGATGGTGGGGGGGAGGGGGTTATTTAATGTTTATAGTAAGTTTTAATGCTTGGGGTGGGTTTTTTTTAGCTTCATTTTCCCGCGTTGTTTTTTGAGTCGGTTTCGGTTTTCCCTCTTCGTTTTTTATTCGTTTGTCAAAAAAACTAACCAAGGAAAACCGAACTTTACTCCGAAGCGTCTGACTCAAAAAACGACCCGGTAGTAAAAAACGAAGCTCATCTCTATTAGGTATTAGTGTAGGGGGTTAGGGGCCACTTTGACATTCAAAGTGAGACGTATGAAGAGAACAGTGCTCTCTTGTGAAGATTTGATGACCTTCGGAGTGAGGAAACTCACTCAAAGATGAGATTGTGCAATGTTCTCTCAACCTAGCTTGATGGACGCTCTACCTGGGTAACATCAAGCTAGGTTGAGAGAACATTGCACAAATCTCATCTTTGAGTGAGTTTCCTCACTCCGAAGGCCATCAAATCTTCACAAGAGATCACTGTTCTGTTCGTATGTCTCACTTTGAATGTCAAAGTGGCTCCTAACCCCCTACACTAATAACTATACCTCACCTCGAGTTACTAGGGAGGCCTCCCATAGAGATATATATACATATCCAGGGTGAGGGTATTACAGCTAGGTTCTCTCTCTCTCTCTCTCTCTCTCTCTCTCTCTCTCTCTCTCTCTCTCTCTCTCTCTCTCTCTCTCTCTCTCTCTCTCTCTCTCTCTAATACAGAAAGAAGTACACACAATACAGTAAATAAAATTATGCTAATTAGGGTCCATAGCAAGCCACAGCTGATTTTAATTTTTTATTTTTTTCAACACGCTATTACCCCTTACTGAATAAGGGGTAAAGCTAGCTTGTCGAAAACACGCATCCAACCACGGGTTAACAGTGTGCTCCACCGGAACGCACTGTACTGTATCGGCCTGTCTGATAGTAAACATGGTCCCCCTCAGTGGTTGTATGCAGGAAATACCACAATTCTGGCACTTATCTCAAAGTGCAAAAATTATCGCAATTTGCAGTAACTTAGCTCTTCACATAGGTATTAGCATAAACTGCCTATTACCATAAAACATGCACTTTTTTCTATCGCATGCAATATTTAGTGCATTTTGATAAATCCAGGCCATTAACTGAAATAAGAAAAGAAAGAGAAATCAAGGTTAAAGACTATTCTTTAAACAGATTACTCATTGGCAACACCTACCCTAGAAGAGTGTGATGGTGGTCCTGCTGTCCTTACACTCTACAGTTTATGTAGAGTGGAATAGACTCCGATAAGGCTACTTCTGATCCCATATCTGTGTATCTTAGTTTTGTGTCACTAAGACATTGATTCAATGAGTCCCAAAGGGATTCAATACTTGGATCTTGTCCTTTCTGTCTTCTTTCCCATATGGCAAGCCTTTTGCCAGTGTTTTTTTCTTTCCCATTATTTGTAAATGTTCTGCCTGTGAACACCAGGCCTTGAGGACAGTTAGCAAATGCTCCAGCTCAGGGTTTTTCAGTAGCCTTTCCTGGAGGCGTCACTGCCCGCAAATCCTTCTGGATGTTTTGTATGGCCTTATCCAAGTTGGTTATGGTGGGAAAGACAACAGTGTCCAGTTCATCTAACTGTAAGACAAGGGGTGCCTTGACTTCTCCCATTTCTTTCATGTTGGCCTTTCCAGTTTAATGCATGAATTCAAACTTTTTGTGGTGGTCCTTTTGTCTTGCCTTTGCCACCTGGGATTGCATTGAACAAGAAATCCATTCCACTCTGTCCCCTGGCCAGATATTTTGGGGAGATATATTACTTCTCGGGGTACCTTCCTAGTGAGGACACTGGGCCATAAAGTGTCCCATGTCCCCACACCACAGGCAGCGAGAATGAAGTCATGCTTGCGGTCGTTGAGTGTTGCCTCAAACTTGCATCGGCTCTGAAGTGTCTTACTCCTCAATCTCCAAAGAAAAATTCTGTAGATGGGGTTATGACCATCCAAAAAATCCGGGGGTAGATATTCAAAGCTGGCTAAGCTTATCCGGCTGGCTAAGCTGGCTAAGCTTATCCGGCTAAGTTACGATATATATTCTGCAGCATGGCAAAGTCGCTGAATAAACTCGTATAAATGTGCACTTTGCTGGATAAGTCTATCTGGCTAATTTTTCAACTACTCTGTTCATCTAAACTTACACATATACTTATACGGATAACTATGAATATTGGTAGTTAACTGTATGAATTATACAGCTAACTCACTCTTCCCCAATCCATACACTATACTCTTATTTTTTGTGCATGTAACTTTCAGCCATATAAGTTACTTATACTGCTAAGCGACAGCCCCTGAACATAGGTGCATATTCAGCGGCTTCTACTTCTCTAAATAAGTCCCGCTTATCTGGTTAAATAGCGCTGAATGTGCTTTGACTATCAGGCCCCCTCTTTTCTTCCCTTGCCACTCCCCGAGGCATATGTCAGTCTGGTTGCAAGTGTTGATCATTTCTTCCAGGGTGGAGGGCAGTTCAATCTGGGCTAATTTTTCCTTTATTAATTCTTGTAACCCCAGGTGGAAATGATGCCATAGTGGCTCCTCACTCCATCCTACATCTACTTGCAGCTGGCGGAAGCAATCAATGTAAGATAAGACAGAGCCTACCTTTTGTCGTACTTGTGTTAAAGCTCTTTCAGCTGTATGTTTCTGATATGGGTTAGAGAACATGTTTGCAGCAACCAGTTGACACTTTTGTTCAAACAGCATGTGCATTGTTTCTAGGTGCTGACATTTCTGTTGGCATGACTTAGTGAGTTTATTTTATTTATTTATTTATTTATTTATTTTAAAATGTATATCCTGCTTCTATAAAGTTCAAAGTGGGTTACAAATGAACATTCATAAAATTCACAATTAAACAAAAAAATTAAACCCAAAACATAAAAACTTGGAAGAGAAAGTCACAGCTCAGGGCTTCAGTGACATAATTTAACAGAGATTAAACTAGAGACATAATCTAACAGTGTATGAACTAGTACCTGGCCTGCACAGTTGAGGTTTCAGCAAGCAGAGCTGACTAGAGATTAAATGCTTCTTTAAATAAGAAGGCTTTTAATAGTTTTAAAATCTTGCCTTGTCCGGTATATTGCTGTTGGTTTACTGGAGAAGTCATTGTTAAGGTCGGACAGGAGTTAAAAAGGAAAACTGCCTTTCAGTAGCCTCCAATGAGTGTGTCTTTTTGTTGTTGTTTCTATGCTGGAGTTCTGAGGTCACTCTCCAGCAGCATCGTATTTGCCACAAAAATGTTTGCTGGCTGCACAATTAGAAAATGAACTAAAACTACAAAATAAATACCTGGCTCAGCCGAGCTCCTACTACTACACTTAAATTGTTTTCCCTCACTGCCTAAATAGGAGAAGATAAGAACTGGCAGCCAATAATTCTAAAAATAACAAAAAATCCTTAAACAGCTAGATTTCTAGGGTACTGGCACAATCTGTCAGAGTCTGAATACAAAAGGAACTTGACTCAGTGGCCACACTGTTAACTGAGCTCAATGAAAAAACAAAGTCCAAAAAAAACACAACGTATGTCCCCTGTCTTACAACTGCAGCAGAGGCAATCAATATTAATCAAGATGTGAATTCTCTTACTGGGTACCAAAGGAACAGATTAGATTGAACATGGGTAACAATGGTCCAGCACAACACTGTACAGACCCCTAGCTTTAGAACTGACTGAATTCTATGCTGATAAGGGAGTCTTTGCTGGCTAGCACTTAAAAACAGCTGGGTAAGGAAGGTGGCTCTGTATTTGACTGATGAGAACCATGCTGGGCATAATAGCCCAGCCCGCCATTCCTGGGAAAACAACAGTAATACTTGCTTCCTCCATTCTCCAACAGCCCGAATAGCTCTATATGCAGAGCTTCCACCCACCACCACCGTGGCCAGTGGGTTAATTCTCAGGCTGCCTTACAATCTACTATTTAATGTCTTTTTGGACCTAGTGTTTGGTGTATTGGCTTCTTGCGGTGAATGGAAATGGCAGTTGACTAGCAGGAGAGGGAATGGGGGTGGCAGAGCTAACTGGGAAATCATTAGGGATGTGAATCGTTTTTTGACGATTTAAAATATCGTCCGATATATTTTAAATCGTCAAAAAATCGTTAGGGCCACGATACAATACCAATTCCCCCGATTTATCGTTAAAAAATCGTAAATCGGGGGAAGGGGGAGGGCAGGAAAACCGGCACACTAAAACCCCCTAAAACCCACCCCCGACCCTTTAAATTAAATCCCCCACCCTCCCGAACCCCCCCCCCAATGCTTTAAATTACCTGGGGATCCGGCGGTGGTCCAGAACGGCGGCGGTCCGGAACGGCCCCCTCAATAGAATCGTGTTGTCTTCAGCCGGCGCCATTTTTCAAAATGGCCGCCGCAAAATGGCGGCGGCCATAGACAAAAACGATTCGACGGAGGAGGTCGTTCCGGACCCCCGCTGGACTTTTGGCAAGTCTTGTGGGGGTCAGGAGGCCCCCCCAAGCTGGCCAAAAGTTTCCTGGGAGTCCAGCGGGGTTCCGGGAGCGATTTCTTGCCGCGAATCGTTTTCGTACGGAAATGGCGCCGGCAGGAGATCGACTGCAGGAAGTCGTTCAGCGGGGGTTACCGCCGCTGAACGACCTCCTGCACTCGATCTCCTGCCGGCGCCATTTTCCGTACAAAAACGATTCGCGGCAAGAAATCGCTCCCGGAACCCCGCTGGACTCCCAGGAAACTTTTGGCCAGCTTGGGGGGGCCTCCTGACCCCCACAAGACTTGCCAAAAGTCCAGCGGGGGTCTGGAACGACCTCCTCCGTCGAATCGTTTTTGTCTATGGCCGCCGCCATTTTGCGGCGGCCATTTTGAAAAATGGCGCCGGCTGAAGACAACACGATTCTATTGAGGGGACCGTTCCGGACTGCCGCCGTTCTGGACCACCGCCGGATCCCCAGGTAATTTAAAGCATTGGGGGGGGGGGTTTGGGAGGGTGGGGGATTTAATTTAAAGGGTCGGGGTGGGTTTTAGGGGGGTTTAGTGTGCCGGCTCATGATTTTAACGATTTTTCACAATAGTTTACACACCCAAACGGCAACAATACGATTCCCTCCCCCTCCCAGCCGAAATCGATCGTTAAGACGATCGAGGACACGATTCACATCTCTAGAAATCATTGTCCTTGCCCAGAAGTGTATTTGCCTGTAAAACCTTTTTCTTGGGTTTGTCTTCCTTTCTGATATAAGGTTAGCTTCTATTCTTTGAGGGAACCTTTCAGTGAATGGCACTGCAGTTCTGAGAAGGTATGCATGCGTATGCTGACTGGGCAGACTGGCAGGGGGAGTATATGTTATGGGAGCAGATTGGGCAGATGGAGGTAAGGGTATGTCACTGGGGCAGACTGGGGGGCTGAGTAATAGAGAATTAAAGTTCATGAGCAATTAAAGTATATAATGAGCAATATATACTTATAGATACTCATGGGGCAACATTTGAGGAGGGAACGAGAATAGAGGAAAAAGTACTCTACACAGATAATATCCAGGACCAGGGCACAGTTTCTGTATCTGTCTGAGGAACAAGTATCGTGAAGGTTCAGGTTCAACAAGGAAACCATACTTTACCTATGTCAGCAGTTGGAGCAGGACCTGAATCCTTTCACCTGAGAGGCCAAGCCTTACCAGTACACCCGGCCTTTTTGGACACCGACACTTTCCAGACATCTCTAGGGATCATGGCTGGAGTAAGCTGATCAGGCACCTCCATAGCTATAGATCAATTTCTGGCTGCAATTCTCAGGATAGCACATCAGTATATATCTTTCCCAAGAAGAAGGCAGCAAAAACAATAAATTGTGACTGATTTTTATCAAGTAGCATAGTTCCTCTCTGTTTTGGGGGCTGTTGATTGAACTTGTGTCCCTAAAAGGGCATCTGCAGGCAAAAAGGATACTTTCCGCATCTACAGGGGCTTCCACTCCCTCAACATGCAGTTGTCCACAATGCCAAGGGGTCATCATAAATATTGTGCCCAGGATTCCCTGTTCCTGTCACAATGCCTACCTCCTCTCACAGACAGGAGCATCTCATCACAGGGCTGGCTTCTAGGTAGATATGCAGCTTTCACTACAACCACACAGCAACTAACCATTACCCTTTTCTCTCCCAAGTGTCTAGGAAGTCTTACCACTTTGGCTTACCAGGGGACAATCTGACTACCATCTAGGGATATCTCACTCTGCTCTTCTCTGCTTTTTCCCCTATAGGTGATAGAGGATATCCACTCAAAATCTGGCTCATGAGCCCACTGGTATACCCACAGACTGCAGATGTGTGCTATATCAGGGCCCATCGGTAGACCAGGTCTACACAAAACACATTTCTGCTGCCTAGACAGATCATGGGTCTGTCTCTCTTCAACCCCCAAAATGTCTGAGAGATCTTTCTAACCTGCTGCATGCTTAATAACCTGGCCAAATCCTGAGGCCTGCCTCCTAGAGAGAGATAAGAAGATCATCTTATAGGGCCGCATGATAAAGAGGAGGAGGAGAAGGAGGGTGCACACATCCTAAGTACAGAGAAATTGCAGGGGATACATTGCCAGACTTATCAGCAGGCTGTAGAAGAAAGAAACACTCAGATTCAAATAAATTGTCAAAGATTTATAGGAACTAGGGAACATTCTGGGGAAGGGGGAGCCTATTCTGATGGGATGGGCCTCACCTTAACCAGAGTGGAACCAGGCTGCTGGCACTAACCTTTAAAAAGAAGCTAGAGCAGTTTTTAAAACAGATAAAGGGGAAAGCTGACAGTCACTCAGTAGCACATGGCTCAGATTGATGTACCTTGAAGGATACTAAGAAAACAGGGAAGTTAGAAAATCGCAATAGATAGGTTGCAATAAATGCTTAAGTAGCCTGGGTGTCTTTAAGTAAAGAGCAGACAGAGCAGAAAGATTTCAAATTACCTTGTTAACTGCTAAGCAGATTGTTAATATAAACAACATACCTTCAAATGTCTGTAAATAAATGCTAGAAGTCTAATACAAGTCTAAAAAATAAGACTGAAGAGTGAGAGTGTAAAGAATTAAATGAAGAGGTAGGTATAATTGGCATCTCAGAGACCTGACTGAAGGAGAATAACCAATGGGATACTGTGATACCAGGTTACAAATTATCTCATAATGATAGGATGAATCAAATTGGTTGAGGGGTGTTAAAGAGGGCATAAAGTCAAACAGGATAAAAGTTTTGCAGGTAACAAAGTACACTGTAGAATATTTATGGATAGAAATTCCATGTGAGAAGGGAAATAGAATAGCAGTAGGGGTGTACTACCATCCACCTAGCCAGAATAAACTGACAGACAATGAAATGTTAACAAACATTAGAAAAGCTAACAAAGACCTGGATTCATATTCTTTCGCAGAATGATGAATCCTGTGAAAACGGAGGGCAGGGGAGGTGAAGGGGGGGGCGGGCCTGCGAAAGCCCGCAGCCTTCGCACCACCATGGTGTCTTCGCTACCAGCTTTTGCACCGAATAGCACCACCGTGAAAGGTGGTGCTATTTGGCACACTACTGGCAACGATAATGTTACTAACCTTATCACTACCAGCGAAGAGACTGCCGAGTCCGCCCCAAATCAATTTTACATGCTATCGCACATGAAAAGGGCCTTTTCGCGTGCAATAAGTATTTAGAAAATAACCCTGAAAATTAGTAACACAATATTAATGGATGATTTGAATTACCCCAATATTGACTGGGTAAATGTCACATCAGGATATGTTAGGGAGATAAGGTTTTTCGATGAGAAAAATGATTACTTCATGGAGACAAACAGACAAGAGGGAAGCAATGTTAGATTTAATCCTTAGTGGAACACATAATTTGGTGTGAGAGGTAATAGTTTTGGGGCCACTTGGCATTAAAATTCATAACATGATCAAATTTAACTTGATAACTGGAGGGAGGGCACTAAGGAAAATTACTGCAATAGCATTTACCTATCAAAAGGAAGTCTTGGATTAAATGGGGGAAATGGCTGGGAAAAACTGAAAGGAGCAGCTGCAAACATTAAGAGTTTACACCAGGCCTAAACCTTGTTTAAAAATACCACCTTGAAAGGCCAGACCAGATGTAGTCCATGAGTTAGAAAAGATGGAAAGAAGGGCAAACTGCTGGGATGGTTAAGAGATGAGGAGAGAGAGGCTATTCCAGCCAAAAGAATATCTTTCACAAAATGAAAAAAGGATCCAAATGAAGAAAACAGGAAACAGCATAAGCACTGGCAAGATAAATTGAAAGCATTGATAAGGAAGGCAAAGGCAGAGTTTGCACAGAAGCTTGCTGAGGAACAATATCTCATAATAAAAACATTTTCAGGTAAATTCAAAGCAAAACCCAATGAGGGAGTCAGTTGGACCATTAGGTGCTCAAGAAGTTCAAAGGGCAATAAGATCAGACAAGGCCATAACAGAGAGATTAAATAAATTATTTGCTTCAGTATTTACTGAGGAAGATGTATGGCAGATACCAGAGGAACTGAAACAAATCTCTGTGAACCGAGAAAATGTAATATTTATTTATTTATTTATTTAAAAACTTTTCTATAACGTTGCTAAGTTATATACCATCGCAATGGTTTACATGTAGGCACATATTTAATGTAAGTAAAAGTGTACTATAGTACATTCTAACAGGTGCCGTCAAAAGTTCGGTTACAATATATCATTAGACAAAGTCATTTAGCAAAGTAGTTCATGACCAATTGTAACAAGGTACTTACACCGGTAGTTTTATCACACATAGTATTATAGTTATGCTTTATTGTGGTGTAGAGTTCATAGACTAATCTACTGTACAGTCCTAAGGACTGTGTATCGGTGCCTTTCTGCTTTTCCCAAATAATTTCTCTCTATTCTCCTGTCTCTTTGTAAAATGCTTGTTTAAAAAGCCATGTTTTTAAACTTTTCTTAAATGTCTTGAGATCACTTTGCAGTCTGATCTCTGGAGGCATTGTGTTCCAGATTATGGGTCCTGCTAGTGATAGGGCTCTTGCTCTCACTTGGGTCAGTCTTGCTGTTTTAACTGATGGAATGGTTAGGAGTGCTTTATTTGCTGATCGGAGGTTCCTGTGTGGAGTGTGTACCCGTAATGCTGTGTTTAACCAATCTGATTTCTCATCATAAATTAGTTTGTGAATGATACATAGGGTTTTGTATTTAATTCTGTGTTCAATTGGTAGCCAATGTAACTCTGCTAGGGTTTCAGTTATATGGTCCCTCCTTCTTTTTCCAGTTAGTATTCTAGCTGCTGTGTTCTGAAGTATTTGCAGTGGTCTTAGTGTTGTATTAGGTAGTCCTAACATAAAGGCATTGCAGTAATCTGTGCTGGAGAAAATTAGTGCCTGTAGTATTGTTTGGAAGTCATTTTGAGTTAGTAGTGGTTTAAGTTTTCTGAGTACCATGAGTTTTGCATAACCTTCCTTTACTTTTAGTGATATGTGTTGTTTCAGATTGATTTCAGGGTCTATTATTATCCCCAGGTTACGTACTTTCCCCGCTAGTTCAATTCTTTGGTTGTCTTTGAATATTATTGAGGTTTGACTGATTTCAGAATTTTTTCTTTCTAAGTGTAGAAATTCTGTTTTATCATTATTAATTACAAGTTCCATTTGTGTCAGTAGTTGTTTTATAATGCTTAGGTACATGTTGGCTAGGTTTAATGTTTTCTCTAGAGTGTCCTCTATGGGTAGAATTAGTTCAAATTGACAAACTAAAGAGTAGCAAATCACCTAGACAGGATTATATACATCTCAGAATGCTGAAAGAACTGAAAAATGAAATTACAGATCTACTATCATTAATATCAGTGATGGTAACTGAAGATTGGAGAGTGGCCAACATAACCCTCATTTTTAAAATGGTTCCAGGGTGATGCAGGAAACTACAGACTGGTGAGCCTGACGTCAGTGCTGGGAAAAATGGTTGACACTATTATAAAGAACAAAATTATTGAACATAGTTTAATGGGAAAAAGCTATCATGAATTTATCCAAGGTAAGTCTTGATTCACCAATCCAATGAATAAACATGTGGATAAAAGTTAACTAAATATAATGCATCTGGATTTCAGGTAATGTTTGACAAAGTACCTCATGAGAGACTCTTGAGGAAATTAAAATGTTATGGGATAGGAGGCAATGTTCTATTGAAAACTGGTTAAAAGACAGAAAACAGAAATTGAAGCTAAATGGTCAATTTTCTCAATGGAGAAAGCTGAATAGTGGAGTGCCCCAGGGATTTGTACTGGGTCCACAGCTTTTTAACATTTTTTTAAATTAAATTTTTCTTTTTTAACATATTTATAAATGACCTAGAGATGGGGACAATGAGTGAGGTGATCACAGTTTCTGATGATACAACATTATTCAAAGGTGTTAAATCACAAGGTTGATGAGAAATTGAAAGATGATCTCTTAAGACTGGGAGAATGGGCATCCAAATGGCAGATGGCATTTAATGTGGACAAGTGCAAAGTGATGCTATGATGCAGTTTTATGCAAATACATATCATTTCTATACACATTATTCTGATTTAATTAATACTCTTTAAACAGGCCTTTTGAATGTTTCTCTCTGGTTAAAAGGATGACTAAACCTTCAAAGAGGGATGGGAGAGATAGATCTGTCTTGTGGTGATATAGCTACAATTTTTCAAGATATAATTCTAAATTTGCAAACCATCATTGTTTGCTACTTCAGTTGCAGATTATGTTGTTGTGTTCCGCGCCCGTGGCTGTCCACGGGCGCAGCCCCCTACCTCCATCACGGCGGCGACCCGCCGTGGCAACTCCTGACATGCTCCCCGGGGCCGGTGCCCATCACCCTGGGGATGGTCCGCGGTCTGGCCGCTCGCTGGGGAGCCGTCCCCGCGCCTCCCTCGCGGAGCTCTGCTGGCTTTCCTCCTTGGAGGAAATCCAAGATGGCCACCACCATTTTAGGCGTGAGGCCACGCCCCCCTGCTGGGTTTAAAGGGACCAGATCCCTTTAATGATACTCACCTGCTTCCAATGATCCAAGCAGAGGAAGTATTTAAGGAGGCTTCCTCTGCTCATTCCTTGACTTGGCATGTGGCGCAGTGCCTAAGTTGAAGAACACCTTGATCCGAAGATCGTGGGATTGAGTCTGACTCTCAGTGCCTCCAAGAATTGATTCCACATTTGTGGGTGGTAGCCCACACTTCCTTGGACTTAAGAACATTCGATTCCAAGCTTGGGGGTTCAAGCTCCCCCTTCAAGAATTCCTAGAGCATCTGCAAGACAATGATCCAGAACATCTGCAAGCTCAGTGATCCCGAATGACTTACTGCCTTGTACAGCTGCTTGCCCTCCAGACCTCACTCCTGTTGATCAGCTGTCCTCGACTGTCCGTCCAGGCCTTCTGTTCCCTGTCAAGTTGGCTGTCCTCAATCGCCTGTCCAGGACCAGGTTCCTCCCGATGGCTGGAGAGGTGGCCTGGTAGGATGAAGAAGATAGAGCATTGTCTGCGTGATTGCGCAATGTCTTCCAAGGCTGTCTGCTTGCTTCGGTGAGTTCCCTGTGCTTGGACTCTGGTTCCTGTTTCGTCTTGGTGTTCCTGGTTCCTGTCTTCGGATTGGCAAGCAGCGATTCACTGGCACACACACCTTCGGACTGGTGAGCATCGACCCTCTGGCACTTGACCTAGGACTCCTTCAAGACCACTGTCTCCAAGGGCCCACCTAAGTCCCTACAGGCTCCTCCTGGGGGGACTGTGGGCTTCCAGGGTGAAGCTCCAGTTGGCCTTTGCACCGATACCCTGACCTCTCTAGGTCCACCTAAGTCCCTACATGCTCCTGGGGGAACCGCAGACCACCAGTGGTGAAGACCGTCCATCTGCTCACCTCCTCGTCCAACTCCACAGTAGCTCATGTCTTCAGTATCCAGGGTCAGCTCCTCTGTCCTGCCTTGCCACCGACAAGAGAACCTACGGATCCTCCGCAAGGTGTAACATCCCCAAGCCTGAGCATAACATATGTAATCCCTTGTATGGAAAATATTCATATTAAGTGGTCTAGTTTTCAGCCATTGAATCAAAGAAGCTTAACTGATATGTTATTGAAGATAAAATTTAAAAATAGTTCTATTGTGGTTTGAGAAATGGTTAAAAGATAGAAAACCAAGAGTAGGGCTAAACAGTTAATTTTCTCAATGGAGAAAGGTGAATAGTGGAATGCCTCAGGGATATATACTAGGACTGCTGCTTTTTAGCATATTTATAAATGACCTAGAGATGGGAACAATGAGTGAGATGATCAAATTTGCCGATACAAAATTATTCAAAGTTGTTACATCACAAGGATTGTGAGAAAGTGAAAGATTACCTTGCGAGACTGGGAGGGCATCCAAATGGCAGATGGCATATAATGTGGACAAGTGAAAAATGATGCATGTAGAGAAGAGCAACCCAAATTATAACTACACAATGCAAGGTTCCACATTGTGAGTCACCACCCAGGAAAAGCCTCTAGGTGTCATTGTGGAGAATAAGTTGAAATCCTTTCCTCATTGGGCAGCGGCAGCCAAAAAGGCAAATACAATCGGGCTGATACAGTACAGTGCGCTCCGGTGGAGCGCACTCTTAGCCCGGGTTTGGACATACTTTTTCGACGCGCTAACTTTACCCCTTATACAGTAAGGGTAATAGCGTATCGAAAACGCGCGTCCAAACCCCCCCCCCCCCCCCCCCCGAAATGAATAGCGCCTGCAACATGCAAATGCATGTTGATGGCCCTATTAGTTATTCCCGTGCGATACTGAAAGGAAAATGTGCAGAAAAAAACTGCTTTTCTGTACACCCTCCAACTTAATATCATAGCAATATTAAGTCGGAGGCCCCAAAATTAAAAAAAAATCAAAAATAATAAAAACAAAAATTGAAATCGGCTGGTGGCCTGCGGGTTGGAAGATGGATGCTCAATTTAGCTGGCATCCATTTTCCAAACCCATAGCTGTCAGCGGGCTCGAGAACCAACGCCGGAAAAATTGAGCATCGGCTGTCAAACCCGCTGACAGCCACCGCTCCTATCAAAAAGGAAGCGCTATGGATGCGGGCCCTAATTTGCATGTTCTTCCACCCTGAATCGCGCGCACAGGAGAGTGGCCTGTGTGCATGCCGGGAGAGCGGGCGCTCGCCTGCTCTCCCGCAACTTTTACTGAATCGGCCTGAATGATAGGAATTATTAGGTAAGGAATAGAGAATAAAACAGAGAATGTCATAATGCCTCTGTAACATTCCATGGTGTGAATGTACCTTGAGTATTAAGTGTAATTGTTGTCACCACTTCTCAAAAAAGATATAGCAGAATTAGAAAAGATGCAGAGAAGAGCAACCAAAATGATAAAGGGGATGGAGTGATTCCCTATGAGGAAAGGCTAATGAGGTTAGGGCTGTTAAGCTGTCACCCATAGTCACTGCCCTCAATGTACATGGCCTTCAAAGGCACTATAAGTAGTAACTGTACACCTCTGCACAGAGGCTCCAGATTGGGCCAGTTCAAGGGACCGGAACCATCACAAGGACCAGAGCCACTCCCCAAAAAGAGAGAACAGCCTAGATAATATACATTTTTATATTTATAATATCACTAAATATTACTAAAGCATCTTCATTCTATAAGAACATAAGATTTGCCATAGCATCATAATATCTATGAAGCCCAATATCCTGTTTCCAACAGTGGCCAATCCAGGTCACAAGCACCTGGAAGGATACCTAAAGGTCAATAGAGTCAATGCTACTTATCTCTGCTTATCCCTTATCCATACTGCTTATGTCCAGTACGGCAAATCTTATGTTCTTATAGAATGAAGATGCTTTAGTAATATTTAGTGATATATTACCTAGGCTGTTCTCTCTTTTTGGGGGGTGGCTCTGGTCCTTCTGATGGTTCTGGTCCCTTGAACTGGTCCAGTCTGGTGCCTCTACACAGAGGTGTACAGTCACTACTCATAGTGCCTTTGAAGGCCATGTACACTGAGGGCAGTGACAATGGGTGATAGCTGCAAAAGGGATCTAGAGGTGAGAGCTGACATTAGGGAGGCCTGAGGATAAAGTCTTGTGGCACTAGTTTGCCTCTCCTCTTCATGTGCTGCACACAATAAGGCCTTTCCTGTGTCAGCAGAAGAGTATGTCCTTACCTGTGCCTTAGAGAGGACAGCCTTTTTCTGTGGTAGTGGAGGATTCATTGATGCAAGAGGTGGAGCCATAGGAGGATAAAGCAGCATTATTGATGGTAGTGAACACACATCGGGAGTCCCCCATCAGAATGGCAGAACTACAGCAGGCGAAGGAACATGCCCCAAACCCTATGCCCCAACTCTCCCCTCAAACCCCTACCCCCCTCAAACAACTACCCCTCAAATCCTGCACCCCTACCTCCCTACCACCAGCCACCTTCCTATTTCCCTCTAGCTACTTACCCCAAAGAGGTAGGAAGCTGTACGATTAAATTTGGTTTGCAGACCTCTCTAGGCCTGCCTCAGGGCCCGATTGTTTCTACAGTCCCCCACCCCACAGAATAGGGAAGAGCAAGGGCTCATTCTTTACCACCAGGGACACCAGCCTGGCCATGTCCCTGGTGGTAAAATTCAGCTGCCTTGCTGGGGGACCATCTTGGATTGAGTCTGCCCCTGGGGAAAACTGAAAGTGCATGTGCATGTTAAAATACACAGGAACAAGACTTCTCATATGCACAAACATTTGCACTTACTTTAACTTATTCACATATATTTGGGGGTACAGATACCTGGATTATAAAATCCGCTCAGATTCTAAACTACTATAGCAAATCTCTGTAGGACCATATATGCATGTAAATGTGGCCAGATGGAAATACTTGAAGTTAGGCTCCCTGATTATAGTACTTTTTAAAACATTTTCTGAATATATAATGTGAGTGATATTTTCCACAAATATTTTTTACGCAATGTCTTTGCTTTCTTAATATTGATGCAGAAAATTAGTAAACTGTGGCCCCCAGAAAATAAATGCAAAAGAAACTTCTAATATAACAAATAAACCAAAACCCAATGACTTTACTTTTTCAAGGCTGGTGTGGCAGAAGCAAACAAATATTGCAAAAAATATATCAGTGGCATAAACACTAGCACAAAGAGTTACTATATACACTCCTTAATGTCATTAAAGAGCAGGGATAATAAACATTTTTTCAATCAAAATATTTGGATTTAAAATCAGGAACTATTTTCTACTTTTATGATTTTTTAAATTTGTAAGGAATAATTGAATAAGATTTTTTTTCAGTTTAAAATAGGGGGCATTTGCTTTAAACACTGTAAGTTTGCATGAATGATTGCTCAGCTGGATTTTCTATACAGTACAAAAGCAACATATGAGACTTACATTAATACACTTATGTGGATAGTAAAAGCTTCAATTTAGTAATTACAGCTACTAATGATGATCAGTTACCAGGAGAATGAACAGAGTGGATGGAAAGGATGAACTGGCTGAAGACTTGCACAAGATAAGACTTCTCTTTGAGCTCCGTGATTGGGACTGACATTTAATCTGGGTAAATGCAAAGTATTGCATCTTAAGATAAATAAGAAAAACCATGTACACAGCTAGCTAACTTAAGTAATGTAGTCATCGTGCACAGGAGGAAAAAGATCATATTCGACTCCAAACTGAAAAAAATAAAATCAATGGATTATAATGATCAAGAAGGCTAAAACAATCTTCTCTGATGAGGCATGAGAGAAATGACACTTCAATCAATGGAAGTCATTTCTACCTAGTTGAAATGTTAGTTATAATCTAGTGGACTAACACCTCCACCACACTGTTTACCACAGAAAACAAAAATATTGAAAAAGTTTAATCCAGAACCCCTCAATAAGTAGTATATTGAGACAAAAATGTATCACAAATGACTATACCTTTCATTGTAAAGTTATAAGTAGACTGAACAAAGGTAGGATAAAACATTTCTTGTAATTTTTCAGGAATTAACAAAAATCAGGAAATATGCATGTAAGTAGCTTCTTGTTGTGGCCTCGAGGCCTTGCATACTGTTATGGCCTCGAAGGCCTTGCATTCTGTTGCAGGACGGGTTTAGTGTGCCCTTGGGCCTCAGCCCGACCCCAGGCGCACCCAGGGCCTACCCGAGGGTTGACGGTGTATTCCAGCGTGACTGGCAGGCTACCATCCACCAGGCCTGCAAGCTCCCACGGCCAACAACAAGATGTTGGAATGTGAATGGTCCTCCGACCATTCTGAACCCTTTTGGACCTGCTGCATGGAACAGCATGGAGCAGCAGGCCTGGTCTGAGGTTGAGGGCAATCGGAGACCTTGACACGAAGACAGGACAATGGTGGGGATGCAACGGCATCAAAAACGAGGGCTGGTGCGAAGACATCACAGATGCACAGTCTCTCAGGGCGCCCTACTCAGCCCACCCGCGGGACTGAGTCGCGGACCACCCTGTCCCACTGCGCGCCCTACACAGCCCGAACGCTGGTCACAGACCACGAGGAGAGCGAGACATGCGCAGGGAAGATCCAGGCGAAGAGGAACTCCGATGTCGGGACCAATGACATCCGAAGCTCCGACAGCTGGCAGGAACAGATGCTCCAGAGTGCAGGGACGGATCCCACCTGTTGGCCACTCCAAGACTCAGCAGGTCAGAAGGCCAGGAGCACATACGAAGATGCAGGGAAGGCAAGAACATCAGGACGTAGAAGATCATGGCAGGACATCAGGATACCTGGACGGGACATCTGGACAGGGACCTCAGGCACGAAGACAAGACTTGACATGGCGAGACAACAGGAACTCCATGGAGAAGACAAGAAGGCCTGACGGAGCTCTGGCGGGCGAGAGCCTCCAGAAGGATGACACTCCGATGCAAGGCAACAAACAGACTGACGGAGCAGCCCTTTATAGGGCTAAAGAAGGACGTCCACTCCCTAGTTGGGGCCAGCACACTTCCTGTGCCTCACCCTTTAAATCTGATAGAGAGGCGCACGCCGGCACCTAAGGAACAGCAGGAGAGCTGTGCAGGACCGCAGACAGCGGCCTGCACTGACGTCAGACGCTAAAGCAGAAGAACTGAGCCTAGGCGCAGGCTCCGACGTCAGCAGCGGCTCCAGTCGCTGCAGGAGGCCCTGGGGGCGGCTCCAGCCGCCACTCGAGCCCGGGGATGCGGCCTCGGCGCCACATGGGCAAGAGAGTCTGCGGCTCAGGCCGCGTGGGAGGGCCGACAGCGGCGTCCTGCCGCATCGGGGGAAGGAAGGCAACATGGGTGAGTAGTTCTGCTCGCGGGGGGGGGGGCCCGCAGGCAGCGGGTCATAACATCTTCTACTCACATAATCCATATTTTAGAAAAGTTGAAAATACACATATTTTCACTTTTGCACACTTATATACATGTGTATAAAAGGTGGTCTAAAGGTGTTCTGGGGCAGGGCTAACACTTATGTGCAGAAGTTGCTATTTTCAAAGACACTTATGTGCATACATTTACCAACTTACATATTTTTACATATGCTAATTATCTAGCATAAGTCAAATTAAAATTGTTCATTGTGTAGTACTGACTAGGTAGGAGGGCTGGGTGAACTGGGGGAGTTCAGGCCAAAGAACCAGAGACATCTCAATGACCTAGAGAAGGACTGGGTGAAATGTGAAATGGTGAACTAATGGGTAAACTGGTTAATTTTATTGACGCATGTATGTTTTAGAATTGGCTGACTTGCATGCATAAATTGTGACTTACATGAGTAACATTGAAACATAGAAATGACGGCAGAAGACCAAATGGCCCATCCAGTCTGCCCAGCAAGCTTTCACACTTTTATTTTTTTCTTTCTCTCTCTCTCTCTCTCATGCTTATCTGTTACTCTTGGCATTTAGTAACGTTTTGGTTCTATTTCCCATCCACCCCCGCCATTAATGTAACCTTTTGGTTCTATTTCCCTTCCACCCCCACCATTAATGTAGAGAGCAGTGCTGGATCTGCTTCTAAGTGAAGTATCTAGTTTAATTGATTAGGGGAAGTAACCGCAGCAATAAGCAAGCTACTCCCGCGCTTGTTTACCCAGCCTGTGCAATTTAGTCTTTCTTGGTTGTTATCTGAATATAAATCCACCTTTCTTCATTCCCCCCTGCCGTTGAAGCAGAGAGCTACTCTGGATATGCATTGAAAGTGAAGTATCAGGCTTGTTTGGTTTGGCGTAGTAACCGCCGTAACAAGCAAGCTACTCCCTGCATTTTTGTGAACGCAAATCCTTTTATCCACAGAGAGCATTGTCGTAGTCGCATTAACCATGTGTATGTCTATTGAATAAGGGTATTATCTCCAGTTATTAGCTGTCATTCCCGCAAGTCACCCTCTCTTCATTCACATCCTCTAGATTTTATGGATCCACAGTGTTTATCCCACGCCCCTTTGAAATCCTTCACAGTTTTATTTATTTATTTATTTATTTATTTTAGGGTTTTTGTATACCGGGATACGTTGGGAACATCATCTCGGTTCACAGATAACTAAACATAGCAACAGGCTTTACATAGAACGAGTTACAAGGTGAACGTTAATAAAGGTAACCATGATAAACTTGAGCAAGTAAAACAATAGGCTATATAGAGAACTAGTTACAAAGTGAATGTTGATATAAGGCAGTAATGAATGATTAGATTAATGACAGTTTAAGTTTTACAGAGAATAAAATTGCAACAGGTGAGTTAATAGAGGGTAACAATGTAGGATAGCGACAAGTGATATAAATGGGGGCTTAAGCAGAGAGAGGGAGGCAATGTGCACTGGAGTGCACTGGAGTACACCTGGAATAAATGGTGGCTGGGAATAAAGTGGGGGGGGGGTGGGAAGAACAGGGGGAGGGGGATAGGAGGAGGTGAGCTAGCTGGGGCATATTGAATAATTCGATAATATTTCAAAGGAGCGAAGAGGAGGTAATAATGAAATTATGCGGGGGGGTTAGGTAAAAGCCTGTTTGAAGAGCCAGGTCTTGAGGTTCTGTTTGAATTTTATATGACAAGATTCTAAGCGTAGGGTAGGAGGCATTTTGTCCAGGAGGGCGGGTCTGGCTAGTGAGAGGGCACGTGCCCTGGTGGATTTGAGTTTGGACAGCTTAGGAGAGGGAGTGTGCGTTGTGACAAGGTGTTGCGCCCTGGTGGGTCTGTTGTGATCGCGGATTCAGAGGTGATCTTTGAACCAGGACATGTCGTGATTGTAGGTGGTTTTGTGGATGAGTGTAAGTGTTTTGTAAATGATCCTGGAGTTGATAGGCAGCCAATGTAGGTGCTTGAGGACAGGGGTGATGTGGTCCTCTCAGTGGGCATTGGTGAGTATGCGTGCTGCTGAGTTTTGGAGCATCTGCAAGGGCCGGAGGGCGTTTTTTGGGAGGCCGAGGAGGATGGCATTGCAATAGTCGAGCTTGGCAAGAATGGTGGCTTGCGGAAATCATTGATGTGAAGCAGGGGTTTCAGTTTTTTTGAGTGTGTGGAGCTTGAAGAAACCCTCTTTCAAAGTTGAGTTAATGAATTTCTTCAAGTTGTAGTGATTATCAAGGACAACACCAAGGCTTTGCACTTGTTGAGTGAATGTGGAGGGGGGAAGAGGAGGGTGGAGGGTGGAATATTGGTTGCTGTGGGGGGGTGAGATGAGGAGGAGCTCCATTTTGGAAGGATTGAGGGCTAAATAATTGTTGGCGAGCAGGGTGCTGATTGCTGCGAGGGCATTTTCCCAAGTTTTTAGGGCCATGGGTATGGTATCAGTTACAGGAATCAGAATCTGAACATCATCGGCATATATGAAATGCGGGAGGCCGAGGCTTGAAAGCAGTTGGCAGAGGGGTAAGAGGTATATATAGAACAGGGTGGAGGAGAGGGCGGAGCCTTGGGGAACACCTTGTGACAGATTGATAGGTTTCGATTGGCAAGGCCCGATTTTTACTTGGTATTGCCTGTTGGAAAGGTATGATTTGAACCAGGAGAGAGCGGTGTCAGTTATACCTATTTCTCTTAGTCGCTCAATTAGTAGGGTGTGATGGACAGTGTCAAAGGCTGCGGAGATATCCAGAAGGCAAGGATATATGATTGACCTTTGTCAAGGGCTTTTAGGATGTGATCAGAGAGGGAGGTGAGGAGGGTTTCAGTGCTATGGTGACAGGGAAATCCGAATTGAGATGGGAATAAGATGTGGTGATCATCAAGATATGTTGTGAGTTGCCTGTTGATAATTTTGTCTAATATTTTTGAGATAAAGGGAAGATTAGAGATTGGGCGGTAGTTGGCTGGGTCTGTTGGATCCAGGGTAGGTTTTTTAAGGATGGGTTTAATTATGGCTTGCTTGAGTAGACTGGGTACTGAGCCAGAGGAGATTGAGCAATTAATAATGTCTGTGATAGGTTTGGAGATGATGTTGGGGATTGAGAGAAGGGTTTTGGTGGGGATGGTATCTGTAGGGTGGGTGGCAGGGTTGATTTTTTTAAGAATGGTTTCTATCTCAGTGTTTGTTGTGGTATCAAATGAACTGAGGATGGCAGGTGTGTTGCTTAGTTGTGTGGTTGTGGGGCTGTGGGAGGGGACAAAGGGGTTACATAGCGTACTAATGGGAAGAGTTTTAGTTGTATGGGGGGGGGGGAACGACTGCACATCCCTAGTATTTGTATGGGGGGGGAATGACTGCACATCCCTAGTATATTTTACACATGAAAGTAAAGGTGGTCCAGAGAAGGGCAAAATGAAATCTTCCAGAAGAAGTGGTCTTCACCACTTCTTCCGGAAGGTCGTTCCAGGCATCCACCACCCTCTCCATGAAGAAATACTTCCTGACATTGGTTCTGAGTCTTCCTCCTTAGAGCTTCAAATCTTGACCCCTGGTTCTGCTGATTTTTTCCCAATGGAAAAGGTTTGTCGTTGTCTTTGGATCATTAAATCCTTTCAAGTATCTGAAAGTCTGTATCATATCACCTCTCTTCCTCCTTTCCTCCAGGGTGTACATATTTAGATTCTTCAATCTCTCCTCATAAGTCACCTTTTTGGTCGCCCTTCTCTGGACCACCTTTACTTTCATGTGTAAAATATACTAGGGATGTGCAGTCGTTTAGGATAAATTAGGCAATTTCAACGAATTTCGGGTTAGTGCATGCTAACATTTTAACGTTAGCGCGCACTACCAAGAATTAGCGCGCACTAACCCAAAAACCGAACCAAATTTTCCCAAAATTTCGGGAAAATTTGGTTTTGGGGTTAATGCGCACTAATTCTTGGTAGTGCGCGCTAACGTTAAAATGTTAGCATGCACTAACCCGAAATTCAGGCCCCCCGAATAACAGAGGCCCGAACTGCGGGAAATATGAAATTTCCTGCGGCGGGCCGAAAATGAAGCCCAAACCAAAAAGTTCGGGCGTTGCACATCTCTAAAATATACACAGGTATATTTTTTAAATAATTTTAAAAGTATGCACTGATATACGTGGTTTCAATGCATTGCATGCGTTTGTGCATGTCTACACATGTACATATATTGTGCATATATCATATGCTTAAGTTTTAAAATACCTGTGTAGATCTGCTTGCAGCCATATAAAAGTGTATATGCCAAAACATGCATTTCTTTGAAAGTTATCCTCTTGGGGTATGATTCACCAAATCTTGGGACTCGGCAAATATTTTTCAGCAAGAAAGTTTTATAATTTTGAGGAATAAAAATAATCAAATACTATATTACATAGGATTTCTAAAACATTTTCTTATCTTGGAAACATCACATAAAAGCCTTTTATGTGACTCTTTAGACTGCCTTCTACTTCAAACAGGGATGCTTAAACTGATCCTTGGGAGCCCCCCAGCCAGTCGGATTTTCAGGATATCTCTAATGAATATGCATGAAATGTATTTGCATGCACTACCTTCTATATATGAAAATATCTCTTATATATATTCATTATGTGTATCCAGACAGGGATGTGAAAGCCAATTTGAGCACCCCTGACTTAAAAGATTGGGCTATATTATAAACTTCAATACAATACGCATGACCCGCATGCTCACTTTTCAGATAATCACAGTTGCTCTCGATATCACCAGTATCTGGAATTGGGAGGAAGAAACATTGTGATCATGTTCCAATGTGAAAGACAAAGGAGTGCTTGGGGTCAGCAAGGCAGGAGTGATTGGAATTGGATTTGCTAGTAACCCTGAGAGGAGTTGGGGGAAGGGGAGGCTAGAAAATGGTATGGAGCTTTTTTTAAACTGGGGAGCAGGGCTTAAGGGGGATCTTAGAATGTTTTTTATAGCCTGGGTAGGGATGCTGAGGAGGGAGGGGTCACAAGTTCCCATTAGACAACACTCAATTTTAGGACACATGGATGGGAGGCATTTCCTGGGCCTTGCGGGCTCTTAAAAGATGGTGGCCCCAGGATGGAGGCTGTCATCACACATTGTCCCTAGCCTGGAATGCAACAAGTTCCCAGTTGTGACAACACAAGTAAAAACTTAGCAGGATTTATTGAACTATGGTACTTGGGTACCATCATTTAAGGAATCCTGCAGTTTTTGTGTGTGGTAAAACAGTGTTTTCAGCTTAGTAAATAACCCAATAAGATTTTAAACTAAGTTTTACAACTTCTTTTTTATTTTTAATATCTAACTTCTTTAGTACTGTATTAATAATGAATTTCTCCTTAGAGGATCATGGGAATAAACTTTTCCTGCTACATTAACAGAGCATCCTTCAGATTTTCTGAATGTAGATAATTCTTTTATCTTCCCTCACTTAGTACACCAGGCCTACTGTTCAATGGATTATCATTAACACAGCTCCTCTTTACTTTCGTTAAGTTCACAATATTAGCTAAAATAATAATAAAAAAGATTCTGAATCACTTTTCCTTCCTATTCTACTTCCATTCTCTTGATTCAGCTTTAGCCTCCTCTTCCTTCCTATTCTACTCCCATTCTCTCAATTCAGTTTTAGCCTCCTCCCTGCTCAGACAAAACCCAAGAGGCAGATCCTGGGGGCCCTTATTCTTTTGTTTTTCCCCATTATATGATTTATCATTTGCTTTCCCTCTGCACCTGCAGCTTTCTCCTCTCATCCCAGTCCCCTTGATCATCACACAATAAAATAGCCTTAGCACGCATGTGCGTGCACCTAATTTTAAGCCTGTACACACACAGCAGCATAAGTCAGCTT
Source organism: Rhinatrema bivittatum (assembly GCF_901001135.1). Lineage (NCBI taxonomy): Eukaryota > Metazoa > Chordata > Amphibia > Gymnophiona > Rhinatrematidae > Rhinatrema > Rhinatrema bivittatum. The sequence continues at coordinate 180,071,845 of NC_042619.1, forward strand.
TAGGATGTGCAAGTGAGGATATTTTATAACAGATGCATGCCCAGGCCATGACCAATTTCAACAGTTCATCCACCAGTTTTTCCAATCTAGAGCTAAGTCCTCCAAACCTCCCTAGTTCTATAGCCTGCACGCCTCCCAGTTAACCCTGACCCCTCAGAACACTTCAAAATTGCCTGGAAACAGTTCCTTAAGACTTGCACCTCATCCATAGCATTAGTAACCTTGCACTGAAATATATCTGGGCATGCGCCCAGGCACGTAGCTACTTATGTGCATATTTCTTGTCCCTGCCCTGGAATGCCCATGCCCACCCACATTCCTCCCCTTTTTTCCCCAGGGCAAGATATTCATGCATTGGTACTTGAATATGTGCCTGTGCTAGATGCGCATCCAACATCCAATTTTGTGCCTGTGCTAGATGCGCATCCAACATCCAATTTTAGTGCACGCCTAGCTTTTAAAATTCACCTTAAAGGTATTAAAAATGTTTCAGGTTTGCTGCAGTTTGAACTTGCTCTCCGGTTTTGCTTACCAGAGAATTTCCTCAGCTGATTTCCTTCTGCCTCAGCGTGACCTGGATGTCGGGGGCTGAGCCGGCTGAGACGCCTACAAGACCGGCGTCCTATTGGTGCACCGCAGCCGCCGGTGCGCCGCCAAAGCGGCGCGCGCCTAAGGGGTGCGCGGCTTTGCTTGGTTTAGCTTGGCGAGATTGGCGTTGGCAGGAAACACTGTCTTAATCACTCTGCAGCCACGAGACTATGGGAAGGAAATAAAGAGCTTTTATTTTGTCAATGGCAAATGGACCCTCGGTAAGACCCTTTCTATATTTTTTCTTTTTCTTTTTCCTAAAATATTGGGTTAGACTGAGCCTTATCTTTGCAATGCCACATACAAAGAGAAAGGCGAAGTTGAGAGAACTGTCCTCCACACCTGTGATGGACAATCAACCTAAAATAGAGGAGTGTTTTGCAAGAACCCCTATAGATACACCTCGAGGGGAAGTCGCAGGAGGATCAAACCAGTAGCAGGGATTGATCCTCCAGACACATGAAACATCTTTAACCCCAGGTGCACCAGCGACACCAGAGCCACCAGTTGGGATTAGAGTTGGGACTTCTTTTGGAGAAGATCCCAAACTTAAGTTGGATTTTATACCATCCCAAGACCAGAGAGAAGCAGATATTTCAACCTGCTCCTCGGAAAGCCCTCAAGAGGGCTCCAAGGATCAGTATGGTATTACATCTGGACAATCTATACCCACTCAGGCTCCAATGGAGGGAGGAAGTGGTGGTATTCATGATGATCTTTTAACTGGGATTTCTATAATTACACCCAAGAATTTCACCCTTGAAGAAATTGGTACTATGCTGGTTTCGATGCAAAGATCTATAAATAAAATAGTTAATACGATGCAAGAAGTCTTAAATAAGAATGTGGTTTTGCAATCTAAGGCCTGGATTTATCAAAATGCGGTAAGTACCGCATGCGATAGCAAAAGGGGCGTGGTTTATGCAAAAATTCAGTTTATCACAATTTGCACTAATTAGCTATGTGAAGAGCTAAGTTAGTGCACATTGTGATAACATTATCTGAATTTGTGATAGGTTTCAGACCTGTTGTATTTCCTGCATATGATCACTTTAGGAGAGAGAGAGCGAGAGAGAGACCAGCCATAATGTCATCCCCATAGGTAGGTATTTGTATCCCTATGGTAGGCCCACCTAGTGACTCGAGGTGGGGTTTAGGTATGAATGTAGGGGGTTAGGGGCCACTTTGACATTCTATGAGACCCATACGAACAGAATTATTATTTATTATTATTTATTTCTTTTATATACCGACATTCAATCGAGATATCACATCGGTTTCCAGATAACCAAGGGAATAGGGCGTAGTCCGCCCTATTTTACAAAAAACAATTATAACATATTATAACAGTGGTACATGGAACAAAAGGTTATAGGATATAACAAAAGGTTATAGAAAATAACATATGTACATGAATGTGTTGTTGATAAAATAAATTTAGGATTAGGGACTTGTTGGTTAGGTAATTTAGGAATAGAGGTGGGGGGGATGAGGGAAGGGAGGGGGGAAGGTGGGGTGGGAGGAAGTAGCGGAGTGTGGGATTCAGGGGGGTGAGAAGACTTGAGTATGGGATGAGGTGGGTTGCGTTCGGGCAGGTTAAGGGTCGGGTGGGAAGGCTTTTAAAAACAGCCATGTTTTTAGGTGTTTTTTGAAGGTTTGCAGTGATGGTTCATTTCTGAGACAGGTGGGGAGGGTGTTCCATAGGGTGGGTCCCGCTATTGTTATGGCTCGTTTGCGGGTTGCGTTGAGGTGTGCAGATTTGAGATTGGGGATGGCTAGGAGGCCAGTGTTGGTGGATCTGAGGGTTCTTTGTGTGGGGTGTGGATGTATTGCGTTGTTTAGCCAGTTCATTTTGTTGTTGTGTATTTTTTTGTGCATGAGGGTGAGTGTTTTGTAATGGATTCTTTGTGTGATGGGTAGCCAGTGGAGTTCTTTGAGGGTAGGTGTGATGTGGGAGGATTTTTTGTTGTTGGTGATGATTCTGGCGGCGGCATTTTGTAGAACTTGGAGGGGTCTGATGTGGATTTCTGGTAGGCCGATGAGAAGGGAGTTGCAGTAGTCGAGTTTTGAGAGGATAATTGATTGAAGGACTGTTCGGAAGTCGTGCGCTTGGAGAAGGGGTTTAAGTTTTTTCAGGGTTTGGAGTTTGAAGAATCCATCCTTGATTGTATTGGAGATGTGTCGTTGAAAGTTGAGTTGGCTGTCAATTGTTACTCCTAGGTTTCTTGTGGATGGAGTGAGTGAGATTTGTGAGATCTGTGGCACTCCCGTGTTGATTGAGGTTCCTGGGTGATTGGAGGGGGTGCACTTGAGGGGATAAGAGGGACGGTCATCGTGGATGTGAAGGATTTCTGTTTTGGCTTGGTTGAGGCATAGTGATAGTTGGGATAGTAATTGGGACAGATTTGAGCTGAGGTTGTTCCATTTTTCCATGGTGAGTTGAATGGACTTGTTTATGGGGAGAAGTATTTGTATGTCGTCTGCATAGACGAAGTAGGTGAGGTTTGCATCTGAAAGGTATTTGCATAGTGGGAGGAGGTAAATGTTAAAGAGGGTTGAGGAAAGGGAAGAACCCTGTGGGACCCCATGTGTGAGGGGCACTTGAGAGGATTCGGATGAGTTTGTCTTGACGATGTAGGATCGTCAAGATCGTCAAGAACAGTGGTCTCTTGTGAAGATTTGATGACCTTCGGAGTGAGAAAACTCACTCCAAGATGAGATTTGTGCAGTGTTCTCTCCACCTAGCTTGATGTTACCCAGGTAGAGAGTCCATCAAGCTCTTTCTCTCTCTCTCTCTCTCGCTCTCTCTCTCTCAGCTATCGCAATTCAAAGAGGTGTAGTTAAAATCGGCATTACGGCTGTGCAATAGTTCTTCGCAGACAAACTAGCTTGATGGACTCTCTACCTGGGTAACATCAAGCTAGGTGGAGAGAACACTGGCATTAAACCGACTACAGATTCTTTGCTGTGTCAGACCTTGCCTTTTCACAAAAACCCAGGGCTCTCCCAAGCCAAGTGTACAGTGTAAGGCTCACCCGGGAACACCCTGATGAACCCCTGACACATGCACATGCTTTCAGCAAGTGTGCCTTCCTGAAGTATTCTTGCATTTAGCTCCTGTACATATTGCCATATATCAGTGTCAAAGTCCACCAGTCGTGAAAGGGATACTGAAGGAAGTTTATGCAGCTATTCAGTTCCTCAGTTGAAGTAGTTCAGATTACAATCATTATATGGTCCATAGCTTGAGCTGCATGGCTACAATCTTCCTACACTAAACAAGAGAACACTGATTTTCTGCCAGCATCATGTGGCCTATTAAACAGAGTCTTGTAATGCCAGCACATTCAGTCGTCAGCACACAGTGGGAGTCCCCCAGTCAACAGTAATGATTGGCCAACTGTCTTAAGTAGTACAGATTGCTGCCAGCTACATGGCAAGATGGAACAATGCAGTGGAACTGCAATGGGGGAGGAGGTCTGGGGAAAGACCTGAGTGACAATGACAACTTTCATGGGAAGAGAGCATGGCAGAGTAAATTACAGTGACCAACTTTGATGGAGGAGGATAGGGTTGCAGAGCAGAAATAGCATGAGTGATGCTGGCAATGACCAATTTCAGTGGAGAAATAAAGCCAAAGATGCTATATAAGCATGGACCTGAGGGAGAAAAGCCAATTTACCATTATGCCATGGTGCAGGAACTGGTAAATTCAGAATCACAGTAAACTGGGGGCCTTGGTATCGCAAAGGTATGTTTTACTTATATAGTGCTGCCAGTATACACAGTCCTGTCCAAGATAATTTACTTGATTTTAAGATCCTTGATTTATGCAAGTTTGAGTAAAGATATTCAATAAATTGCTTAAAGTCACATAGCTAATGATGATAGCTTAAGGACACGAGTCTCCAGCTTTCATAGCTTCAGATTATACCGACATTCCAAAATATTATCATGTTAGTGGGTGCCAATAGTTTCATGTGTGTGTGAAAAGTATTGATATTACAACATTGTATTGGAAAAGTGTAAATAAATATTTTATTAAATGTGAAGGTAGTTAGGGTCATTAGGAATTTAAATGGGATACTCTAAAAATGGTTTGATTTAACTGTTATATTATGTAATCTGGAATCAAGGATACAAGGGACTGAATATACACAGCAAATGCCTGCACAGTGAAGTCACAGGATATCCAGTGATGAGCACCAGCAGCAAAGCAGGAAATGCAAAACAGATAAGCACAGCAAGGAGAAAAAAACAGGCAAAAAGACACTTTACAGTGCAAAAATACGTTAACCTGGAGTTCAGTCCATAATGAAAACAGTGGTCCAGAAAGGACAGAGGCAAGTGAAAACCCCAAAGGTGTTTCACTCATAATCATGTTTCTTCAGAGATTAAATGTCCCTTGCCAACCTGTGCCTTATCTGTGTGCAAGAGCATAAGTAAAGTCAACTTTATTAACAACATTAAAAACTAGAGTCATGCTCCAGTTCAGTCAGTATATAGAAAATCACTGTGAAAAAATCCATTATAAAGTATGAGCAAAACTGAATACAATATTTATACCTTGTGCTGTAAACATCTTATTCTCTGTATCTGTTTCTAATAATCTTTGGAATTTATCACCCCCATGGTGCCAATTGCATATATTCTTTACCCCATAAAAACAAACATTGGACAAATCAACTGAACAGTGTTTACAAATTGCTCTGCAATAAGAGGGCTAGATTCTTCATGTAATATAACCAATATAAAACACACCTGAAACTTTTACTGACTTCAAAAGCTGCAGTTTTGAAGGATCATCAGAAACTAGCCCACCAAGTCTCAACAGTATAAGGGCTGCTCTTTTTCAGTAATCAGTTAAAGAGAGTTCAAAATCCGCTTAATAGTGAATTTGTGCTAAGTCATTCAAAAAATCTTTAATTTTTGTATTGCATACAAAAACTCTTAACTCAAAGCTTGTACAAAGGTTTCCCAACATTAACCATATTTCGATGTTATTGCATCAGGGGAGTCCTCGCCAGCATGAAAATTAATAAGATTAGGCAAATATCTTCATTTTCTAATGTAATTGTTTTTTCAAAAGAGGAGGAGCTAAGCATGAGCTTTTTTAATGGAAATAGGCTAATCACAATCAAGATACCATAATGACATATTTAAATAACTGAATTCCACTCTATTTCTTCATTTAACACAAAGGGCAGAACAGTGTGTAACTGAGAAATCCAAAATTGCTCATGGTAGTTTAATCATAAGATTGAATTACCACCAGCTCTGATGAAATAACAGGTTCCAAAACAGTGCATTTAAGCTCAGTGAAAACATGACCATGATCCATGTAATTCATGATCGAAGGTGTTTGTAGCCAATGTGTATTTAGATAGCTTCAGTGTTCCTCCAATCTTGTTTTGATCTGATGTTTTGTTCTGCCCACGTAGACTAAGCTGCATGGGCAAATTATAAGGTAAATGACTCCACTAGAGACACAAGTACTGAATGCCCTCCTCTTCTAGAATACTCTAGTGATCAGATGAGTCTATTCAGGTCTCCAAGCATTTGTTGGGAAAACAATTACTGTAGGCATATTAACCAAACCTAACTGAGTCTACAGTATTAAGACCTTGAGAAAGTATGCAATGCACAACCAAAACTCACATGTTCTTGCCCTTCTTACAAGCAATGCTGGATGGCTTAGAAAAAATTGCAATTAAGATAAAATATGCCAATATTAAAGACAATGGCCAATATATCAGAAGAAAGTGTAGAGTGACCCATAACACATATCAATTTATATACCTCCTTCCAAATCTGAGCCAACAGTTACTCAGCAGCACATGGTTCAGAGGGAGGTATCTTCAAAGGATTCTAAAGCAATATAGGAGTTCAGGGTATCCTGATAGAGAAGTGCCAATAAAAGCAATACTAGCCCATGTGCCTATTAGTAATGAACCGCCTTAATTAAAAAATTCCAAAATACCTCTGTCAGTTGATAAACAGATAATTAATACTAACAAAAAACAAATTTTGAAATGTCTGTATGCTAATTGCTAATGCCAGAAGTCTAAAAAGTAGGATGGGAGAGTTAGAGTGTATAGCAGTGAATGATGAGATAGACATAATTGGCATCTTAGAGTCATGGTGGAAGGAATACAACCAATAGGACACTGCTATACCAGGGTATAAATTATATCGCATTGTAGGATGGATTAACCTGGTAGTGGGTAACAATGGCACATTATAGGGTAGATTTTTTAAAAATATGCGTGCGCCTCCATGTGCGCACACATGGATACATGATTTTATAACATGCACGCCGGCGCATGCAGGGGTGGCAGATGCATGCCAGCACATGCAGGGGTGGCAGATGCATGCCGGCGCATGCAGGGGGGGCAGATTTGCAGAAATCGACCCTCCCCCAATTCCCTCCCAGTCCACTCCAATTAAGGAACTTTCCTACCCCCCTACCTACCCTCCCTCCCTCTTCCCCTCTCTTCCCTGACCCCTTTGAAGGCCTACTTTTTAAATTTTCTTTATTTCCAAACTTATGCCAGCTCCTGAGCTGGTATAAGTTGCATGTGCCGGCAATCCCATGGTACAGTGGCAAATGGCTGCTGTACCAGCGACTTCCAGCTCTGCCCTGTCTCACCCCCTGGACCACCCCTCCCCACCCCCATTTTCCCCACATGCAGGGATTTAAAATTTAGCTGTATGTTAGGAGTGGCATAGTGTCCAACAGGATAAAATTTCTGCAGGACAATAAATCCACAGTAGAATTTCTATAGAATGTATAATGGGGAAGAGTGTAGCATTGAGGAATACTACCATCCACCTAGCCAAAATGAACAGAACAAAATTGTCCAATTTGGCATGTTTCAGGGAGCCCGAAAAAGATTGGGATTTTCCCATTTTTTCACAAAAATTCATTTTTCCAATTAGTGCGCACTAACGGGAGTCAGTGCGCGCTAACTCCCCGTTAGTGCGAGCTAACTCCCGTTAGTGCACACTAACAAAAAGTAACAAAAAGTAACAAAATCTAACGGTTTTTGTTAATGCACACTAATGGGGAGTTAGCGCACACTAACGGAGAGTTAGCGTGCACTAACTAAAAATCGATTTTTCATGAAAAAAAAGACCCGAACTGAAAAAAAACGACATTTTCCATGGCGGCCGAAAAACGAAGAATGACACGAACACAAAAAACGATGCACATCTCTAGAAATGACTTGGTAAATGTAACATCAGGACATGCTAAGGAGGTAAAGTTTCTAGACAAAATAAATGACTGCTACATGGAGAAGTTGGTCCGGAAACTGATGAGAGGGGGGAGCCATTTTAGACTTAATTCACAGTGGAACACAGAATTTGGTATGAGAGGTGTCAGTGGTGGGGCTGCTCAGCATCAGTGATCATAGTGCAATCAAATTTGACTTAATGACTGAGAGGACATTAAGAAAATCTACAGCGCTAGTATTAAACTTTCAAAATGTAGACTTTGATAAAATGAGGAAAATTGTTAGAAAAAACTGAAAGGTGCAGCTTCAAAGGTTAAAACATTACATTAGGCATGGTCACTATTTAAAAATTATTCCAACACAGTAATGTCTCTCTACTTGATGAAAGTGTATGTAGGCGGTAGTCGTCCAATGAATGCTAAAATATTATAACTAACTCACCACAGAGAATTAATTTTTAATTTTTATGACCATCATATTGGGCATCATCGTATAGTGATCACACACTTCATTTAATGTGCAGGGCACATCTTCAACTCAGAAATTTAATGTGTAAAACACATCTTCAACTCTGCTACCAATTATAATCATTGATCATTTTTTCTTTATATTAAACACCCATGTATTTGAGAACTCCTCAACTTCTCATTAATATTTATTTTATTTATTTATTTATTTATAACTTTTTTATACCAAAGTTCAATTAACAGAGTTAATTATCAATCCGGTTTACATTACAACCAAAACAACTGACAGTAACAAAAGTTGTCTTACATATTTATAAATATTTATAAATATTTAACACAATATAATCATTTTCCTTCACTGTTGTACATTAGAAAAGTTCCATAAGATGATAAAACAATCCACTTAGCTGTGTGTAGGAATGAAGTCCCTTGATGGTGATTCTCAAAAGGTATCTCTTAGTAAGACATTACATCATAGGTTTGAATTAGTAGTGCATTGCCCAAAACCAGTTACAGTCTCAATCCATTACTCAATCTGTTGCCCGACACGGTCTGTGTTTTGGAACAATTTCCTTCCTCATGGGGCAATACGATTTCTACAAGTGTATTATATGCTTTCAATAGAATGTTAAATGAATTAAGCAGAACCGGGGAAGATCACAGCAGGAAAAATCACAACAAAAATCACAGCAAAAATCACCAAATACCTTATTGTAACATGTCATTTTCATTTCATTTCATTATTAAAATGTATTAATCACTTAACACAACAAAATTGTGGCCTAGGCGATTTACAATAGAACATACATAAAATACTATCAAGAAACAAACACCAAAAACATCACATACAACAGCACTGGATTGTAAAACAACACAAAAACTACAGCATTTAGAAATTCAGACCTTGCATCAAGAGCACTGAAAGAGGAAGTATTTTAGGGAAAATCTAAATTTCTTCAGATTTTCCTGCATTCGATCCTCAAAAGGTAAAGAGTTCCAGATAGAGGGAGTAGCTACAGAGAAAGCAGTTTCCCATGTAAAAGCATGATGAGCATTATGGACGGAAGGCATATCTAGTAAACAACGTTGTGATGATCTTAATTGCCGAGTAGGTTGGTAAATCCTGAGAAGGGCATTTGCCCAGGGAGAAGAATCCGGACTGAGTAGTTTATATACAGTCATTGCAATTTTATAATGAATATGTTCAGAAATTGAAAGCCATTTTAAATGAATCAGAACAGGGGTAAAATGTTAAAATCGTTTATTGCAAGACACTAGTCTAGCGGCAGCATTAAATAGTATTTATAATGGCTGCAGATTAGATTTAGGTAGACCTAACAATAAACTATTACAATAGTCTAAATGCGGAAAGATAATAGCTCAGCTCGCACTATGGTAAGAAAATCAGAATTAAACAACAAATGGTGTAGACCAGAAAGCAAACGTAATTTGAAAAACCCAGATTTAACAATGGCTTTAATCTGAGGTTTGATTGAAAGCGTAGCATCAAGAAAGATGCCGAGACTTTTAATAGGTTTACTCAAAGCAAAAGATGAATTATCCAACCTAATGGTGTCTATGTAAGGTGTGGAATGAGGACGATGTATGAGTAAAAACTCTGTCTTTTTTGTATTGAGAGAAAGCTTGTTTTGATTTAGCCATTGTTTGATAGTAGTTAAACATAGATTTAGGTGATCAAGTGTTTCTTGCCAAGAAGGTCTGATTTTGATTAAAAAAAAAAACTGTATGTCATCTGCATATAATTTGAAACCATCTGTAACATTGGTCAGTAATTTAGTAATAGGCACAAGGTACATATTAAACAGTGTAGCGGACAACGCCGAACCTTGCAGCACTCCAGATTTTAAGAGAAAGGTTGACAACTGCTGATTATTGAAACTAATGGATTTTGAACGACCTTCAAGGTAGTTGGCAAACCAAGCAAGTACAGAGCCATTGATACCTCATTCAGGCAATCGAAAAAGAAGGATCTCATGGTCGACAGTGTCGAAAGCCGACAAGATGTCCAAAGAAACCAATAGAAATTGCTGTCCATTATCGAGTCCTCGTTTTAAAGTATCAATAAGTGAGCTGAGCATGTACAGCACTTCTTTTCCGGTTCTATCTGCTGGAAGTCACGTAAACTAGAATGGCTATTTATAAGAGCAACTCGCGTTGCAATTCAGCATGGGCAATGATTCATGTAAATTACATCTACTGGAAGTAGCATAAAATTGATGCGGTTTACGTATAAGCCCTCCCACATATCAATCAATCGAGGAATAATGATAAAAAAGATTTAACCCATCCGGATGGACACTGTTGATTTTGTAAATCCATTGTTGTTCCTTTAATTTTAATAAACTATTTAAAAATAACAACTTGTAAGTCCAGTCCAGATGATTTCCATGCATTTAAAAAAGTAGAATGAAAGCCAAATGACTGCTGGCATGGTTAAAAGGTAACATGAAAGAGGCTATTTTAGTCAAAAGAACTTCTTTCAAATATTAGAAAAAGGATCCATCTCAGGAAAATAGGGAAACAAATAAGCATTGGCAAGTTGGATGTAAAACATTGATAAAGAGAATTTAAAAAGAAGCTGGCCTCAGAGGCAAAGCTCATAAAATATTTTTTGAATATATTTGAAGCAGGAAGCCTGTGAGGGAGTCAGTTGGACTGTTAGATGATCGAGGGTTTAAAGGGTCCTTTAAAATTATGGCGTCTATTAGGGATGTATCAGAATTAATTAACTCCAGCCATTCCTCCACAGTGAGGGCACCATTTTGATATACGGCAGTTCAATTAACTGCCGTATATCAAAATGATACCCTCCGCTGGGGAGGATGCTCCAGAGTTAATTTATTCTGGCACATCCTCAGCAGACGCTATCATTTCAAAGGCAAAGAAAGAAGACATCAGAAGAGGACCTCCAAGGCCTGGGCCTGACCCTAGGCCGAGGCCCCGGGTTCCGGGCTGGGCCCCCATGTCGGGCATGGACATGGGTCCTGATCTAGGCCAAGGCCCTGGTATCAGGACCAGGCTTCCAGCCTAGGCAAGGTCATAGTGACCTACTGCAGCCTACGCATGCACAAGGCCAAGGCTTTGGCTGAGCCTAGGCCTTGTCTGTGGATCCTCATCGAACCAGGTGCCAGGGAAGATCCTGTCCTTAGCATTTATCTGAGCGGGAGGGATGGGTGATTGGCATGGGTAGCCTTGGGAGGCCCAGTTTTTTTCTTCTGTTTTTGGAGTGGGGGTTAATGTTTATTTCAGTTCTTTTGAAAGTATAGAACTCAAAAATGAAATTGCTGATCTATTACTGATAATTTGTAATTTATCGTTTAAATCATCCATTATGTCTGAAGACTGGAAGGTGGCCAGTATAATCTCAATCTTTAGAAAGTGCTCCAGGGTGATCTAAGAAACTATAGACTAGTGAATCTGACTTCAATGCTGGGAAAAATTACTCTAAAGAACAAAACTACTCTAAAGAACAAAATCACAGAACTTATAGAAAGATCTAGTTTAAGGTGATACAGCCAGCACGGATGTACAAAAGGGAAATCTTGCCTCACCAAGCTGCTACATTTTTTTGAAGGGGTTATAAAATATTTGTCTTTTGATGAACTGATGGATGCAGTGTATATATCTTTATTTATGTATTTCCTGGTGCTTGACATTCTTGGCAATTTACAAAAGAAATTTACATAATAAAATCATAAAATTAAACAAGAGAAAGATAAAGCAAAACATAAAATACTAAAACAGCATTAAACAACAGGTAGTTAAAACTAGTAAAATATATAAAATAAATCATCAGAATAAATACGAAGATGAAGTCCGTATCACCAGTACTCACAAGAATTGCCCAAGTGAATAAATAATGCTAATTGAAAGCCAGTGTTTCGATCCTGTCCACGGACCCCATCCCACAGACAGGCCTTCCACCTACCGTTCTTCTGGCTGGCCCAACGCTGCCACTCTTCTTCATGGCTGAGACTGCTGCCGGCGTTCCCTTGAGCGGCCTGTTGTTGCTCCATCCTGCAGGGCTGGAGCCGTGCCGCCAACGCTCCCTATGAGGGAAGTCCCCACCAGGATTCCCTCCTTCTTCGCGGCCTGAGTGCCACCGTCGGAGCTCCTCTTTGCGGCATGAGCTGCCTCCGACCTGCTCCCTCTTCCTCCAGGTGGCAGGATACCGCCACAAGCCTTGGCTCCGCCCTCCAGCCTCTGGGGTTCCTCTAGGCGAGGGTGCGCGACTCTTCACTTCATTCAAAGGGCCAGAAGCAGGAAGCACTCTTTGGCCCTCTGGATGACTTCTTCAGGGCGCTTCCTGGTTCTGCCCTATTTAAAGGCCCTGCTTCAGTTCTCATCTCCCTTGGACCTTCTCCAGCTTCCAAGGAATCCATCTACTGCTCCTGTCCAGATGACTTTGTGTTCTTCTTGTTCCTGATGTCTCCATTCAATGTCCTGGGTCTCGTCCCTCATCAGATCTCCTTCATGGTATGTTCCAGTCCCTGGCTTCCCTTCCTGAAGCCCTGGAGTTCCTTGTCTGTGTCCAGATGTCCTTTCATCCAGATGTCCTCTCGTCTGCCTGACCAGATGTCTGGATGTACACTCATCCTGATATCTCTCGACCTCTCATCCAGATGTCCAGATGCCCAGATGTCCAGATGTCCAGCTGTCCAGATGTCCAGATACCTCGATGTCCTTGCGTCCAGAGGTACTATTCTCTTGTGTACCATTTCCCTTCATTCCTTAACTCGTTACTGAAGATTCCGCAGCAGCCTTGCTGTCCACTGGACTCCAACTCCAGTCGTCCTTCGTGGGAGTAAATCCATCTCATTCGGTGTCTGTCTTCAGGTGACTGGAGTCTCCTTCCAGCTGGACTTCTCCCAAGTGCTGTCCGGATCCTCTTCTCACTCCTGTGCATGTTCTACTCTCTGTGTGGTCTGTGACCAGCCTTCCATGTTGTGTAGGGCATGCAGCAGGACAGGGTAGTCCATGACCAGTCTACGTCAGGCTGTGTAGGGTACCCTGAGGGACAGTGCTCTTCCACGTCTCCAAGAGTCTCATCTCTTCCACGTCCCCAAGAGTCTCATCTCATCCATGTCTCCTCCAAGTCTCCAAGAGTCTCGTCTCATCCAGGTCTCCAAGAGTCTCATCTTCTCTATGTACTCTGACTCTTTTCTCGTTCCAGGGTCTGGAGTCTCTTGTTCCAGTTCCTGGTCTCTTCGTTCCCAGCCCTCTGCCTCTGTCTGACTTTACTGGGGTGTGTAGCTCAGCAGGATGCTGATCCTGTTCATCTCAGCTCCAGTGTACTTGCTCCGCCCATGCCTGCACTCACTCACTCACCTTTCTTGGGGCATGTCTTGGGGTTCCTCCCTGAGTCGTCTCATGGGCCAAGGGCTCACTCTCTCCCAGGAGCAGACGATCGCACCTCTGCGTTCCTCCTCAGGGCCCGCAAGGTGTGTTCGTAACAGCCAGTCAAAACAAATATGTCTTTAAGAGGGATTTAAATTATTTTGGATATGACACCATTCTTAGATCAAAAGGTAAGCTGTTCCAAAATTTGGGGGTGGCATAGAAAACACTCTTTCATGGGTAATGTCAAGCCTTGCCACTTTGTAAGAGGGAATATCTAAAAGGCGCCTTTGTGCTGATCTGAAAGTGCATGTGGGCACATAAATTCTCAATAAGGAATTTGCCCATGGAAACAAATCAAGTTTTAGAAATTATGCACCATGACAGCTATTTTGTACAGGATGCACTGTTTTATAGGTAGCAAGTGCAAGTCTCTTAAAATGGAGAGAGATGCTCTCACAATTTTGTACCAGTAATCAGGTAAGCTGCCGAGTTCTGTAGAAGTAGAAGGGAGTTGTAGATGGGAAAATCCAGTAACATAGTGTTACAGTAGTCCAGTAGCAGGAGTATAAATGCCTGTACAACAGTGAAAAAAATCAGATGGATACAGTAACGGTTTTAATCCACACACTACTCATAGCTTATAAAAGCCAGCTTTAGCAATGATTTTGATATGAGTGTGAATGGAAAGTCTGGAGTCAATATGTACACCCCAAGAAGTTTTATATGTGTAGAAATTGGCAAGTCAATGCCATCAATATGCAAAAAAGAGGGAATAGAAGGATTAGATAAGCAATGAACCACCAGCAATTCAGTTTTTCCCAGATTGAGGATGAGCTTGTTGTGAGACATCCAAGCTCTAATAATAGAAACACAAAGAGACACCAAAGCAGAAGTATCAGACTAGGAAGACTGAACTTTAATGTAATACTGAATGTCGTCAGCGTAAATATGGTATCCCTCACAAAGCATTGCAAGGATCTTACTAAAGAGGGCCAAATAAAGATTAAAGAGAAATGATGATAAAGTGAAGCCTTGGGGGACATTGGTCGATAATGTGAGCCATTAAAAGTTATTGTTGCCAATATTTACTTTATACTGATGACACAACAAATAGGATTCAAACCATTTCAATATGATACCACAGATATTATACTCTCTAAGACAATACAACAAAATGCAATGATTTAAAGCAGGGCTTCCCAACCCTGTCCTGGGGACACCACATCCAGTCAGGTTTTCAGGATAGCCAGAATGAATATGCATGAGATAAATTTGCGTATACTGAGTATCCATGTATGCAAATGTGTCTCGTGCATATTCATTGAGGATATCCTGAAAAGCCAACTGGCTGTGGGGTCCCTAGGTTAGGTTTGGGAAGCCCTGATTTAAAGTTTCAAAGGCTGTCTAGAAAGACAAGCAAATATTCATCACCACTATCAAAACCTCTTCTTACTGTGTCAATTGTTGAAATGAGTGTGTTTGGATTTTCAGAAGGCATTTGACAAAGTGCCCCAAGAAATACTCCTGAAAAAATTTAAAGTCACAGGATAGGAAGCAATGTCCTATTGTGGATGTAAACTGGTTAAAAGATAGGAACTCGAGAGTAGGACTAAATAGTCAGCTTTCTCAGTGGAGAAGGGTAAACAGTGGAATGCTTCAGGGATCTGTACTGGGGCCAGAGCTTTTTATATTTTTGTAAATGATCTGCAAAGGGGAATGAATGAGGTGATCAAATTTGCAGATGATACAAAAATATTCCAAATTGTTAAACTGATTTGTGAAAAATTGCAGGAGGAACCTGTGAGACTGGAATACTAGGCATTTAAACGGCAGATGAAATTTAATGTGTACAAGTGTAAAGTGATACACATGGGGAAAAGTAGCCCACATTGTAGTTAAACAATGTTAGGTTTCATATTAGGAACAATACTTTGAAATCCTCGGTTCAGTGTTCCATGGCATTCTAAAAAGCAAACAGAATGTTAGAAATTATTAAGAAAGGAAAGGATAATAAAATGGTGAATGTCATAATTCTTCTGTTTCACTCCATGGTGAGGCCACAGCTAGAGTACAGTGTGCAGTTCTGGTCATCGCATCTCAAAAATAGAAAAGTACAGAGAGGAGCAACCAAAATGATAAAGGGGATGGAATGGCTCCCCTATGAGATAAGGCTAAAGAGGTTAGGGCTGTTCCGCTTGGAGATGAGATGACTGAGAGGAGATATGATGGATAGTTAGAAAATCATGAGTGGACTAGAATGGATTAATGTAAATCAGTTTTTTATTCTTTCAAATGATACAAGGACTAGGGGGGTATGCCATGAAGTGTTGTAGCTCACCCCGCCAGGAGAGCAGAGTTAGCAATCTGTTGTAGCTTTACTCCTCAAGAAGGGAGGAGTTAGCAATCTGTTATTGATCACCCCGCCAGGAGGGTGGAGTTATCAATCTGTTAGAGTTTCTGCTAGGAGTTAGTAGTCTGTTATAGGTTAGGACTGTTGAGTAGCAATCTGTTGTAGGAGCTGCTATGGAGTTGCTCCCCAGAGGGGAGAGGTCAGTAACCATCTAGGATCTGTTCTTCCAGAGAGGAGAAGCTAGTATCTGTTATGGATCTCCACACAGAGTGGCAACCTGATATACAAGAGTTCCCCTGAAGGGAGGTGTTGGCCATCTGTATGGTTCTTGCTAAGAAGTATCAAATGGTTATGATACAGTTCCTGAGGAAGGAGATGTTAGCAACAGTTGAGGGTAGACTGCAAGGTAGCAGTTTGTTGTACTCAGCTCTTGAAGTGAGAGATGAGCACTCTTTTTTTTTTTTATATGTTTATTTTGAGATGAGCACTCTAATGTAGAATGGTGAATCCTTGGGTCGATGGCAGATGACAGCGCCCTCAAGAGGATATCATGAGAGGAACCACCGACTAGGCTGGAGTATGGAGACAGACACAGATAGTTCTTTATTAGACAGGTAGTAGAACCACCAGAGGTGGCAGTAGTAAGATGATGTGCCCGGCAGGGCTGAAGTCCCTCAGATCCTGGAACTGCTATCTCCTGGTTTGCTGAGCTGTAGAGAGAGACTCATAGATAGTGAGTAGACAGGGAATGCTGGATACATAACCAGAAGAAGATGATATACTCACATAGATTAATAAGAAGGCTCAGTAGCTGGAGAGAGTTAGGCCTTCAAGGAGCAAGTACTGGTTTCAGGGACAGCTCTGAGAGAGCAGTGGTGACTCATAGTTATCTATCTCTGTAATGGTTTCTAGGTAATAGAGAATAGTTAGTATATTCAGGAACAGGAGCCTTTAGGCGAGTACTGGTTCCTATTCGGGATATGAATCGTTTATCTGATGATTGAAAATATCGTCTGATATTTTCAATATCATCAGATATTGGGGGGGGCCAGATAGTGATAAGAAACCCCATGATTAATTTAGTGGGTTTTCTTATCATTAGGGTGGGGGGGGCGGGAAGAAAGGACAAAACCTAAAAACACAACCTGACCCTTTAAAATGAGTTTGTTAGTATCCCCCCACCCTCCGGACCCCCTCCAAAAATTTTTTTTAAATACCTGGTGGTCCAGCAGGGGTCCCGGGTGCATTCTCCCGTGTTCGGGCTGTCGGCTGCCACTAATCAAAATGGCGCCGATGGCCCTTTGCTCTTACCATGTGACAGGGGCTATCGGTGCCATTGGCCGGTCCCTGTCACATGGTAGGTGCACTGGATGGCCCATGCCATTTTTAAAGATGGCGCCAGCCATCCATTGCTCCTACCATGTGACAGGGACTGGCCAATGGCACGGATACCCTGTCACATGCTAAGGGCAAAGGGCCATCGGGGCCATTTTGTTTACTGGCAGCCGATGGCCCGAGTGCAGGAGAATGCTCCTGGGACCTCCGCTGGACCACCAGGTATTTAAAAATTTTGGGGGGGTCCAGAGGGTGGGGGGATACTAACAAACTCATTTTAAAGAGTCGGCTGTATTTTTTCGTTATCGGCTCGGGCTCAGCCGATAAAAATTACCCGATTGGACTGCAAGATAAAAATTTCACGATGTGAATCGGAACCGGAATCCGATCTGATACCGGTTCCAATTCACATCTCTAGTTCCTATATGCAAACTGAAATAAGAACTCACAATATCTGTATATGAAATAACTTCTGAAATAGAAGAGAGTCTTCGGAGAGTTTTAGGAACATTGGCCCTCGAGGAGCGAGTACCGGTTCCTATCTGCAATCTGTAATAACTCACGATCTCTGTACCTGCGATAGCGTCTTAGACAGAAGAGAATCTTCAGAGTTCTAGGAACATGGGCCCTCGAGGAGCGAGTACCGGTTCCTATATGCAACTGGAATAGAAACTCACAATGTTCACGTCTGCGATCGCTTCCAGGCAGTAGGGAGTCTTCTGAGCATTCAGGGATGTAGGCCCTCGAGGAGCGAGTACTGGATCCCGTCTTAGCAATCTGAAAACAAGAGGAGAGAACGGGGCCCCTGAGGAGTGGGTACCCCTGGTAAGTTCAAAGAGGCAGAACAGCGGAGAATGAAGCGGGTCGAGATGATCCCTGCAATCAATCCCATGCTATCTCAATTCGTGAGTGTAAGCAAAGACCTTTTATGTTGGAAGCGGATGATGTCACTACGGGGGGACGCCCCCGAGGTTCGTGCCCTTGCGAGTGGGTACCCCGCGGGCCCACTCCAGCCTGCAGGAACGACTGCCCTGGGTCCGGGCTTCCTTCGGGATGTTTGCCGCGGCGGGTCGCCGCAGCGGCCAGGTAGGGGGGCGCGCCCGTGGGCGGCCGTGGGCGCAAAACACAACAGATGCTGGGCTTGAAGCACCTTCGATCTGTCCCAGTAAAGCAACTTCTTATATTCTTACGCAAGGGTGATGACTGTGGTATTGTAGAAAATTATTCTCATCAATGGGCTTATGATATAATCTAGATCCCAACATAGAATGATGTTATACATATTAAGCACATCCAAGAAGAGCAGGCTAAACAAATCTGCACAGTAAAATTCAGGTTTATTTCAACTGAATTTAACCATCCAACAAACAGGCCGATATAGAAAACTCCGCGGGAGAGCCGGCGAGAGCCCGCTCTCCCAACGCGCGCCCAGGCCACTCTCCTGGGCGTGATTCAGAAAAAATATATTCAAATGAGGGCCAGCGGTAAAAGGAGGTGGCGGCTGTCAGCCGGTTTGACAGCCAACTCTCAATTTTACCGGCGTCGGTTCTCGAACCCACTGACAGCCATGGGTTCGGAAAATGGACGCTGGCAAAATTGAGCATCCGTCTTCCAACCTGCAGGCTGCGGCAAATTTTAATTTCTTTTTTACTTTTGGGGCCTCTGACTTAATATCTCGGAGGGTATTCAAAAAAGCAATTGTTTCTGCTTTTCTGTGCACTTTCCCGGTGCCAGCTAAAATGAACTCCTGCCTTTGGTAGGCGTTAATTTCTGAAAGTAAAATGTGCAGCTTGGCTATACATTTTACTTTCTGTATCGCGCAGGAATAGCTAATAGGCCCATCAACATGCATTTGCATGTTGTGGGAACTATTAGTTTCAGGGGGGTTGGACGCATAAGGGGTAAAAGTAGCGCATCGAAAACGCGCGTCCAACCGGGGGCTAACAGTGCGCTCCACTGGAGCGCACTTTACTGTATCGGCCTGAAAGGAATATAAATCCTTTAATAAAGAAGAGCAAATGATGAAAATATTGTTGATGTAACAAACCCACATCTTAATATATACACACCATTGTGATGTGTATAAAAATGCTTCTTCAAATGGAGCCATACATTGGGTACTAGAGTAGCACTCATGGCTACTCCATGAGTCTGGATATAAAATTGCATTTGGAACAAAAAATAGTTATTAAATAATGAAAAACAAATAAATTGGGTAATAAAAGTATTTGAAATCTGACATGGTTGAAAATGTCTCATCAATTTCCAAAGCTGCTTCTGAGGGATATTTGTATAGGGTGATTCCACATCAGGTAATACTAGAATACTCTCCTCAGTGTTGTAGTCAATAGCATTAATAAGTCTAAAATAAATATGAAGTATCCTGTAAAAATGATCTTGTAATGGTAACAAACGTTTTCAACAGTAAATCATGGAAGACTGATGATGGCTCTACAACTGAGTTCCGGGCTGAAATAATTGGCCATCCATGATGATTTTCTAAACATTTGTATACTTTAGGTATCATGTAAATCACCAGTATTTGCGGAAGTTCAACCAGAAGGAAACGAGACTCCCTAGATGTAAGAAAAAACTTGTTGAATAGTTGCACTGATTACCTCCTGCATTTGTTTCTTCAAACTCCCAATAGGATCCTCTGCAATCTTCTTATAATTATGCCTCATTATTAATTTGATGCAGGACCTCACTGATGTATTGCTTGCAATTATGCAGCACTACATTCCCATCCTTATTGGTAGGCTTCACTATGATTGAGGGATTGTTAAATAACAGTGTCACCGCCAATCTTTCTGATCTGCACAGATTGAAAAATAACAAGCTGGCTTCTAACTTTGGTGGGAAGCTTTGAACTGGCTTTTTTCCTACTTTAGTACTGCCTTCTAGTTTTGTTTATAAAAATGTTTTCCTTCATAATAATTATTTAAGTTTTCTTTTCCCAAGCCATTTTTGTCAAAATAATTTTCTTGAAAACATTTTTGGAGATTTAGAGCATTTTTGTCTCGGGTATTTTACATACTCTGTTATTTGCATTTTGATTTGGGATTTTGCCACTATAGTTTTGCCTGTATATATATATATATATATATATATATATATATATATATATATATATATACAGGTGAATTCTAGTATCACTTGATGAGGAATCACTCTATACAAAGCAGAAAAAGCAGGTGGTGAGAAAAGCTTCCTATGATATAAGTCACTTTATGTGGGTGATGGATGTTGTGTATAAGTAAACAGGGTCTTGCCAGCTGTAGAATCTATGAAGACAGATTTCTCTGCTTTAGTACGTAACTACTGGGGATGTTATGTGCAGAGTCCAGCAGAATAGGTAATACACAGTTGAAATTCTTCTGTGGAGCAGATTAGGATCCATTTCCTACTGATTCTAACTTTCCTGTCATGTACTAAAGGCTTTTGTGAGGTGTCAGCATATAAAACAAACAGAAGACAACTATCTGGTATATGTAATAGAAAGGATAGCTTTGCCAGATTTTGCAAATGTTATATCTTAATGATCAGAATAGCTGCTATTGTATGACAGAGCAAAACACTACATGAGGGGAAAAATGATTCATAACATTTTGAGACTGACAATCTTCATACAAGTAGTTGTTCCTGCTTTATGTAGCCCCAGAGATATGCTAGAGACATTTCATTACCTCCAATGTTTCCATACACTGGAGTCAGTAGGGGTGTGCATTTGTTTCCAATGTATTGGTAATCTGCAACGTATAGGGCCATATTCATTGTATTCATGGGGAAGCGAAACGTATCGCAATTCCCCACAAATACAATGAATTTTCACCGAATTATTCGGCCGTCTAAAGGAGCAAATTTAAACAAACCCCCCACCCTCCTGCCCTCCAAGACTTACCAAAACTCCCTGGTGATCCAGTGGGGGGTCCGGGAGCCATCCCCTGCACTCACGCCGTCGGCTGCCGGTATTCATAATGGCGCCAATAGCCTTTGACCTTACTATATCACAAGGGCTACCGGTGCCATTGGTCGGCCCCTGTCACATGGCAGGAGAAATGGATGGCCGGTGCCATCTTGTGCTTCTACCATGTGACAGGGGCCGACCAATGGCACCAGTAGCCCCTGTGACATAGTAAGGGCAAAGGCTATCGGCGCCATTTTGATTACTGGCGGCCGTTGGCCCGAGTGCAGGAGATCGCTCCTGGACCCCCGCTGGACCACCAGGGACTTTTGGAAAGTCTTGGGGGACCCTCCTGACCCCAAAAAGACTTTCCAAAAGTCCCTGGTGATCCAGCGGGGGTCTGGGAGTGGTCTCCTGCACTCGGGCCGTCAGCTGCCAGTATTCAAAATGTCGCCGATAGCCTTTGCCCTCACTATGTCACAGGGGCCGACCAATGGCACCGGTAGCCCCTGTGACATAGTAAGGTCACAGTAGGACTTTCATTTTGGAGAACATCATGGTGACAAAACAGGAAGTGGAGACACAAGCTGTCAGACAGACGCTGAATATAGGCAGTCCTGAAGACAATGCTGGAGTCAGGGTCCAAGCTAGGGCTGGAATCAAACAAGGACTGGATACCAGACTGGAAGTGGAGACAAGACAGGCTGGACTGGAACAGAGGTAAGGCAGGGATTGAACTGGACAGATCAAGGACTGGACTAGACAGGACAGGACAAGGACTGGACTGGGTAGAACAGAACAAGAACTGGAATGGGCAGGTCAGGACAAGACTAGCAAAGACTGGACAATAACAAGTAACAATACACAAGAAGTCCCAAACAGGATATAAGGCAGGGCTGGGTGAACTTAGAAGGCTCGAAGGCTGCAAGACAGGACAGGAAAGGCCAAGAGGCCACAGAGCCTGGCAGGTAGTCCTGGAAGGCTGCAAAGCAAGATGGGAAGGCCTGGAAGGACATAGAACAAGGCAGAGATGTCTAGAACATCCTCTGATGATTTAGACTGAGAATCAAGGATTGTGATTTATATTGGGGAAAGATGTTTTTGGTCTAGTATGAAGGCTATCCCTTTTTAAATAGGCAAAGTCACCAAAATCAAACTTAATGAACTTAAGAATATATATATAGAAGTAAACAGAACAAATACGGTAGGTCCCCCCATTACCACCAACACCCATTGTAGTAACCAGAAACATGTCTGCAAAAATGATAGCTTGATTGAAGAAGCTGGTCATTTCCACTTCTCCAGCCTTGGATCCCACAACTACCACTTTACTTCTTTCATACAGTTATTTTTTTATTTATTTATTTATTTATTTAAAGTTTCTTTTATACCGATGACCGTTTACACATCGCATCGGTTTACAGTTAAAAAGGAACAATTGGGCAGAACCCTTACATATAACATTGAAAAAACAGGTTAACTTTTGGGCAGGGCCCTTACATGTAACTGAGAACAACGAGGTTAAAACTGGGATAGGGTATAGAGCTGACTATGCCGAGCAGCGTCCGTGAAATCAATAAATAGATACAGCAAAATCACAACTATTTACAAAATAGTTAGTCTGATTAATTAAGTGTTTTCTCCCATTCTATGTTCATAATTTTTTTCATAATCAAGACAGCTTCCCCTCCAAACAATTGTCACAAAAGACAGAAGGTAGTTGCAAATTAGCACTGAAAGAAAAGCACATTTTACATAATACAGGGATAGGAGGTTTAGCAAAGCTAGGAATCAAGGATTAACATCATCAGGAAGAGTACCATGAACACTAGAAATCAGCAATCAGTGTCATCCTTGTCATGTTCATTAACATTAATATTATCAGTCAACCCCATGGCTGCTTTTTCACCGGTTTCATTGATAACTGGAAGCTTTGCAGGAGTTTAACCCAGCTTTGCTTTCTGATCATTTGTATGAGAAACATTAGCCAGGGGAAGGTTGGCACATTTTTTGCATGGGTGCAGGTAGAATTAAAGAAAACAGCACATTCTTTTTATTTTTCCTATTTTTTCCCAAAGTATGAAAATGTTTTAAAAGTGTCAAAACTGGACACTTGGTAAATAATGCAAGGTGCATATCTGCCTAAGGAAATATATTCATGTGTTAGTGCTTCTGGAAGTAAATAAAAGGCATACATGTGTTTGGGTCAATGTTTACAGGCATGTCTGTGGGCAAAGTAAAGAATATTAATGGAGCGCCTGTGGTGGATCTTCCTCATTCATATTCCAAATATCTTTTTCAAGTCATGATTTTTTTTGTACCAAGTATCTTGTGAAAATCAGCTTTTATGACAGTTATTATATGGAGGGAGAGGAGTTATCTACTACTATTCAACCTTCAGAGATCCAAAATAATTGGAATGTGACAATCTCTCTCTCTCTCTGTGTCTCTCTCATTCTTCCTCCTCAGAACAAACCATCACAACAGTAAAAGTATTGGAAAAACTCCATCTCCCCACCCACTTCTCTTCCCTAGATGCAGAATAAATTCATGCAGTTGAGTCATACTTTATGTTATGGAATATAAGCTCCCATCTGTAACTGATGTAGGTTTATATTATATCTTTCCTCTAAGTTATTTTCTCCATTTTCAAGTTACTCTGCACCTAGCTTCCTACCTACTGTTCAATCACTTTAAGCAGTGCATATTTGTTCAAAGTTACCACTACACAACTTTACTCCCAACAGTCATAAACAGATATCACTGTATAAAACTTGCATCTATGTTCAATCAGGGCTTTTACAACTCAGTTTTGTATGGGTTTGAAATTCCTGTGCAACACATCTTTATAAACCAAGGTATCTAATAAGCTACCATAATGACATTAATATTTTAATATATGAAGAGGACAAGTTTCAGAGTCATGGACTGAGGTAAGTAATTTACCTGGGTAAAATGACTGAGCTGAAAATTACCCTCTACCCAGCTAAAAAAGCATGGGTTTCTATAGTGCGTGCACATTTAGCTAGATTAATGAGTTGACATATTCCCTGATTTTTATTTTATTTATCACATCTATAAATTGCTTCTATCAGCTACTCAAAGTGATATGCAAGCATAAGAAATAAAACAAATATTTAAAACACCCAATTATGGCACCATAATATCCAAAAATATAGCTCATCAAAAGCATCAAAGCATACATAATAAATCATAATACAATTCAACTTAAAACTCTTCCAATCCTATAGCCACACCACACTTAAAACCCACGTGCCCATCACTCTACAACTCATATAACCTATCACTTACCTCTCACATAACAATTTAACCTACTGAAAAAGCCATTTGAAATAGCACATTTCAATATAATTTTTTAAACATGAACTAATCATTTTGATCACAATATGTCCTAAGAAGCTTATTCCACAGGGTTGAGATTATCACTGAGAATGTTCTCATTCTTGTTCTTTATGAATGGGCTTCTTTCACTGAAGGAATACACAAATATTCCTCTTGGGAAGATTGCAGAACCTGAGAGAAAGGTATATAGCCTGATAAACACCTCCACAGATATTCAGGGCCTAACTAATTCAAAGTTTTAAATATAAAATTGAAGGATTTTAAGTTGCTCTCAATATTCAATTGGCAACTAGGCCCGGCGCTACCGGGTGTGCAAACCGTGCAATTGCCTGGTAGAGCGGCGTCAGGAGCAGGAAGAAGCCCTGCTGTCACCAGTGGACTCTACCCCACCGGCGGCGAAAGAAGGAAGTCCGTGGTGCCACTGGCAGACCCAATCCCACTGGCAGCAGAAGCAAGAGACCACAGCAGTAGAAGCCCATATGGCAGCTCCTCAACCACTGCTGACACCATGGTATTCAACCCTTGTTGTGCTCTAACTTCCTGTATTCTCTTGAGATGAGAATACAGGAAGTGCTAGCACCGCGAATGTTGATTTACCTCAGGAACAGCATAAGAAAAGGAGATGCAGAATGACTGCTCTCCACACAGAAGGAACAGGCTGGCAGCAGCAGCAGCGGAGGAGGAATAACCCATGGACCCTAAATTCCTGGTCTGCATGTGTGTGTGAGTGAATAGGAAGCTGTCTGGAATGAGTAGGTGTCAATGGGAGGCTGCCTGGGATGAGAGAGTATGTGAATGGGAGACTGCCTATGATGGGTTTGTGTGTGTGTGTGTGTGTGTGTGTGTGTGTGTGTGTGTGTGTGTGTGTGAATGGGAGGCTGCCTCGGATGAATGAGTGTGTGAATAGGAGGCTGCCTGGGATGGGTGTGTATGTATGAATGGGAGTCTGCCTGGGGTGGTTGTGTGTGTATGAATGGAAGCCTGCCCAGGGTGTGTGTGAGTGTGCACATGCATGCATGGGAACCTTCCTGGGATGAGCAGGGTGTGTGTGTGTGTGTGTGTGTGAGAACGGGAGCCTGCCTGGGGTGTGTGGGTGTACTTGGGAGCTTGTCTGGTATATGTGTGTGTGTGTGTTTATGTGTGTGAGAGAGACAAAGAGAGTGAGAGAGAGAATGGGAACTTCTTGGGTTGTTTGTGTGTGCATGAGAGAGAGAATGGGCTGCAGGTTGATCCCATCCTGCCAGCAGCTGAAATGAAGATGAGGGCCTGGGGCTGTTGGTAGATCCCAACCAAAGAAGAGCTGGAGACACCCGTAGGTTTGTCTGAGAGGGAGCATGATTGTGTGTAAGAAAGAAAGGAGAAAGGTTGTGTATCCCACACCCACTACTCCACAACAATCCTAGGGTGACTGGAAATCAAAGTTCCCAGATATGGAGAGGGTGAATTTTTAAAATCCTTTTTAGTTTTATTTTTCAGGTATTTGCTGTGTCTGTTTTGACATATTTTACTGGTGTTTGGGACATTTTAAAAAACTTGTATATGAGTTTTTAATTATTTGATCTATTATTCATCAGATTATTTATTTATTTATTTGTTTGTTTTTACATATCGACTTTCGTAGGAAACATCACATCGGTTTACAATATAAGTCAAATACACAATTAAAATACAAATAGAATAAAATATTATAATCATAAATTATAAAATACCTAAAATTCATAAAAAAATCATCTAAATCACAATAAAAGTACAATAAAAGTAGTTATAAAATCATAAAACAAAATGTATGATGTCTGTGATTAGAATTAAAAAGATGCTTGTTGAAAGAGCCAAGTTTTAACACCTTTCTTAAATGTTCTGATATTGGATTTGAATCTTAGATTTTGTGGTAAGGAGTTCCATAATTATTTATTTATTCTTTTAAATAATATTATTAGTATGTTTTTAGTTTTATGATTATGTTTTATTTTAGTTTTTTATTTTATTGTTTGATGATTGTGGAATGGTGGTGGTTCTTTTTTTTCATTGTTGCACTGCATAGGGGGCAGATTTTAAAACATACACGCGGGCGTACCTTTGTGCGCGCAACCCGGCACACACAAATGTATGCCCGATTTTATAACATGCGCGCACAGCCACACACGTGTTATAAAATCAGTGGTTGGCACACGCAAGGGGGTGCACACTAGTGCAAATTGCGCATGCCGAGCCCTAGGGAACCCCACTGGATTTCCCTATTCCCTCCGAGGCTGCTCC